>NC_090447.1:723287558-724537558 GCF_031143425.1 Pleurodeles waltl
CACGCCGACTCGACTGAAGGAGAAACTACGCACGGTCTCGCTCGTGAGTGATATCAACGCATCACAAGCCCTTTTTGACGAACACTCGCCGGTGCAAGGTTATTTTTGATGCACCCAATTACAGTTCCATGATAACAGCGTTAGCTTTGTGTTTAAAATTACATGAAGACTCTTTTTTGTTTTTAACTGATAACTTGACTTGTGTATTGTGGATTTTTGTTGTTTTGGTCTTGGTTTGTTTACACAAATATTTTCTATTTTTTCTAAATCTGTGTTGTGTCATTTTGTCGTGTTTTCATTAAGTTACTGTGTGTGTTGGTATAAATACTTTACACCTAGCACTCTGAAGTTAAGCCTACAGCTCGTGCCAAGCTACCAAGGAGGAGAGCGGGGGTTAGCTGAGGGTGATTCTCTTTTACCCTCAATAGAGTGAGGGTCCTTGCTTGGACAGGGGGTAACCTGACTTCCAACCAAAGACCCCATTTCTAACACCTACTATCCCGAAAAACATCCTGACATCTCTCTGTGTGGCTGGAGGATTCATTTTCAAAATGGTTATGACCCTTTCACTGGATATTTTTCTTATTTCTTTCTCAATCTGGTAACCCAAATACTTCACCTCTTTCAGACAGTACTGCAATTTTAGTGGAGACACTTTATGACCATTCTTTCCCAAATGGTTCAGTAAGGCAATCGTGTCATACTTGCACTCTTCCTTCGTTTTGGATGCAATCAACAAATCATCAATGTACTGTACCAATGATGATTGGAAAGCCAATTCCAATGACTCCAGATTCTTTTTCAAGATCTGATTGAATATGGAAGGTGATTCTGACAACCCTTGAGGAATTCTACTCCAACAGTAAACTTGAGTCAAGAATTTGAAACAAAAGAGAAACTGACTATCCTCATGAAGAGGCACAGAAAAGAAGGCTTGTGATAAGTCTATGACGGTGAATCATTCACCTTCACATGGAATCTGAAACAGAATCACGGCTGGATTTGGCACCACGGGGCAACATTTGATCACAGTGTCATTTATTTTTCCCAAGTCCTGGACAATTTGAACCTTCCCACAGAGCTTCTTCAATCCCATTCTCGGTGACTTACATGGGCTGCTCAACACATCTTTCAAGATCCCTTGGTCTACAAATTCAGAAATTATGTGAGCAACCTTCACAAGGATGTCCTGTGGCATGTGATACTAGGGAATCTGGGGAAAGATTGCATTTGGCTTTATAGGGATTTTAACTGGCTCAACTCCCTTTATCAGGCCAATCTCTTTCCGTGTCAAATCCCAGACTCTCTCTTTAACCGTTCCCAGTAAATCAGGAGGAAACTCATTACTGTTAATACTGGAAAGAAACTGATCAGGAGGTAGTCTTCATTGATTGCCTCACACTCGATCTCTGGAGCTGGGTCATCCTCATCATCACTATTCATCTGTATCTCGATTCCATCGTTTGAACAAGTGATCGAGCACTTAATTTTCACAGCAAGTCTCTTCCCAGTAGGGATACTGGACTTAAATCACAGACTATGAATTTGTGCAATCCTTTGAAGTTGCCAATTTTAGCATGAACTGGTTCTGTGATTGAATTGGTCAAATACTGATTCGCTACTCATATAATCTGGCCTGTCTTTCCCTGAAAGAGGCAAGTTTGGGACTTCTGCAGTTCTCACTGTAGAGCGTGCAGCTCCTGTGTCAACCAAGAATGAAACTTTGTGACCCATGACTTTCACATATGGGCCTTTCTGATCTACTTCTAAGGAAGCTGCGAGCACACATTCCTCTTCATCTGAACTCTTGCTCACCCAATCGTTGTTTTTTCCATTCTCCCTGTGTAACGGGAATTGGTGTACCGTGTTACTACTTTGGTTAAACTTCTGACTGTTACCTGTTAGGGAAGCATCACCTGCTGCTGTTGCATTGGGGCTTAAGGTATTTGAATTTGCTGTCTAGGTACCATTTGAACCTGCTGTTGTATTGGCTGCAACTGGGTCATTTGTACATGTGGCATTTGCACCTCCTGCATGAGTTGAAAATTTCACATTTGATTCTCATTGTTATGAAAATTTGGATCATGACCTCTCATTCTCTGTCCTCTTATGTTTTGGAAAGAATTGATGTCATTTGTTTGCTCAACAACACCTTCCTGTACCATCATCAGACAACCCCGCTTCCAATGTCTGATCCACACATGAAGTTCGACGACTTCCCTACTCTCACACTTCAGAGTACGGACACTCCTTCTACAACTTCATTTGGAGTATGCAAATTCCCCAAACCCTCACAATTCACCTGCGATTTTCATAATCTGTGCAAGCGCAAAACCTACTTCAATTACCCTGTCACTAGAACACTGAGAACATCTTCAAACAATCATTGGCAAGCTCCAAGGTACTGGGAAAGTCATTTTAGGTACTGAGGGGCATATTTTCTCTCCACTTTGTATCATTGAATCTTAAAAATCAAAACTTTAACCAATTTATCTCACCAAATTTGTGGATTACTTTGCTCCTTGTAGGCGACTAACCCTTACCGCACTACCATCTCTTGCTTACTATCTCTGGGACCAAAAACTCTACTACCTGTCTCTGGACTTTATGATGGACTCTTAAGGAGACAAACCATGTACCGGTCCTTTAAGATGGGCTCTTAAGGAGACTAACCATCAATCTCTGTCAGCACGTCAGACCTTATTAAGTGAACTTATGAGGGGACGCGTGTAGGCCGAGGGACCTTTTGACTGCGATTCGAGTAGTTCCCACCATATTACCCCGTACCAATACAAATCAATGGCAATTCCAATCAATGATATCAATAATCAATAGGAGTCAATAATTTCCACACACCATGACCTCGCAGCCATGAATAACCACACCTTTACGTAAACGTTCAAATGTTTATTTCCCTATATTAACAATGCTAATGTAACATAGGGCCAGATGTAGCAAAGTTTTGCGAGTCGCAAATGGCCCGAATTTCTATTTGCGACTGTGCAAAATCGGAAATGGGATGCAAAAACCCCATTTCCGACTTGCAAAAAGCGATGCGAGCCGTTAGCGACTCGCAAAATGTGCGACCCCATTTTGCGACCCGCAAATAGCAAGTCGCAATTTGCGAGTCGCAAACCATATGCAATTGCAACTCGCAAATTGCGACTAGTCGCAAAAAGCCCATTTTGCACTTGCAATTTACCACTAACTCAGAGCAGCTGGTAACCAGAACCAAAGTATAAAAGGAGACCCAGAAGGCATCTGGGTCACTCAAGATAGCGGAGAAATACCTGATAGCAGTGAGGAGGAGAGTCCACGCAGCCCAGCAGAGGAGGAGGAGGGGCCACAGACAGGAGAAGATATATAGAACAAGGCAGACTCTTTTTCAGCAAACTGAGGAGGAGATATACGATAAATACCGCCTTAGCAGTGCAGCATACTAGAATTAATTGATTTACTGAAACCACAGCTAGAACACCAGACTCTGCGCAGCTGCGCCATCCCTACGCATGTGCAAGTGCTATGCTCACTGCACCTCTTGGCCTCAGGGAGCTATCAGGGGGTCATTGCTGTGGCAGGTGGGGTATCTCAAAGTGCAGTGTCAAGGTTCCTCAGGGCATTCCTAGATGCCTTACTCACACACATGTCTCACTTCATATACCTACCCAGGAATGAGGCAGAAATCAACAGCACCAAGCTGGACTTTTACCGGATTGCCAACTTTCCCCATGTCATAGGGTGTGTAGATGGGACACATATTCAAATATGCCCCCCTGCAACCCTGGAACATCTATTCCGTAACCGAAAGTGTACCCACTCACTCAATATTCAGGTTGTTTGTGACGCCCATTATGTCATCACTGACATTGTAGCTAAGTTTCCAGGCAGTACCCATGACTCCTACATTTTTAGGCACAGTGGGATACACCAACGCCTGGAACGTGGGAATTTGGAGACGGATACCTCCAAGGTAGAGCAGCATACACCTTGTAGACATACACACAGGTCACTGTGCACACCAACCAGGACTTTCTAACAGTGTAATGTTTGTGCCCAACAGGTGACAGTGCATATGCTCTACGGCCATGGATTATGACTCAGTTCTTAACACCCAGCAATGAATGTGAGAGGCGATACAACAATGCACATAAGAGGACCAGGAACCTTATCAAACGCACCTTTGGATTACTGAAAGCAAGATTCAGATGCCTCCACCGCAGTGGAGGTGCCCTCCAGTATACCCCCATTACAGCATTCAAAATTGTTGTCGCATGCGCCATCCTTCACAATATAGCCACCCGACGTGGGCTACCTCTCACCCCTGCAGACCCAGATCCTGAGGATGAAGAGCAAGAGCAACCACATCGCCATCATGGGGATCAGAGCATAGCTAATCAAGGCAGACTGAGAAGGGAACACATCGCAAACCAACACTTGGAAAGGTACGTGTCAACTCCAACCATACTCACCTATTGACCAAAAACTACATTTGTTAAGTGGAACAAAGAAACTATTTAATTTGTGCAGAAATACAACTATTTACAAATAATATCTGTTCATGGTCTTCTAAATGCAAACCATGCATGGGGCACATTGATGTCATGTGCCACATCATCAGGGACAGGGTTATGTCTATGTCCTTCGGCGGCCCCTGCCAGCCTGGCTGGTGCCTGGTGGTTCTGCAGTGCTCTGCCTGGTACTCCCACTCCGGAGCACCCTAGTGTCACTGGCAGAGACACTGCTCACTGTAGAACCCTCCTCGCTCTCCTGGGGTGTGTCCCCTGTGCCCCTAGACAGATGCCGTGCCTCCATTAAGTCAATCACGTGTGTGATATGGCCCAGGCCCCTAGCCACATCTCCAGCAAAATGGCCCATTTCGACCTGGAGGCCAACTGTCCTTCTCGACAGGCCAGTGGTGTTCACAGCCAGTCTGCCGATTGATGTGGACATCCTATCAAGTCTCTATAGGAGCTGACGGTCCCTGCGCCGCCCACCCTCGCCCTGTGCCAGTAGTCCTGCCACCAGATCCCTCATGGACAGGGCTAGGTCCCCAGTGTTTGTGGCAATATCGTCAATTCTGGAATTTAGATGCTGCATGCTGGCCTCGTTATTCTGACAAAGCGTTGCAGCACACCACTAATCCGCCCTAATATGTTGTTTTGCAGGCGCTGACCACGCAGCAGCTGTGCCTTACTGTTGGTGCTCGGTTGACGGCCGGACGCAGCCTGCAGCCCTGATCTCCTGTACCTGCGTCGCCTGCGCAGCGGCGGCTGCCCTGTGTGCTCAACTGTGCCACTCCTGACTGTTGCTGGCGCAGCCTCCTGGAACACAGTTGCAGCAGGTGTGGACATAACAGGGATGGTGTTGGTCGTGCAGGTGGGAGTGGTGGCGGCTCCTGTGCTGTCCTCATGGCGCTGGCTGCTGTGGGTTGTGGTGGTGTCTTGTGGGAGACCTGTGGGACATGGGGAACAGACTGTCAGTGTCTACTATCTGTTGCACACTTCCTAATAAACATTTGCCTATGAACTGCCTACTTGACAACATTTCCCATAATGCATCATTCTGGTGATTGCAACCCTGAAATGGAGCTATCTTGGTTGAGCATGCCCCTAAGTACATGATGGGTGGGGATATGGCATTGATAGGGGTACAGGCATATCACATGGTGCTCACCGGTTGATGTGGTGGGCTCTGAGGTGTCCAGGTCTCCAAATCCTGACACTGCCTCCTGCTCCAGGGTCTCCTCCACCCTTTCTTCCAGGGGTGTGGGTGGTGGTACTGATGATGGTCCCTCTCCTGTGCCTCTCATCTCCCAGAGCCTTTCAGCCACCCTCTCCTTGGTCCGGGAGCAGAGGTCATACCACCGTTTTTTAATCTCTTCCACACTCCTGTGGCTCACCCCCAGGGAGTTGATTTTTTCCTGGATCTCCTGCCAGAGTTGTCTTTTGGTGGCTTCTGGCACATTGAGGGCTGCCTTTCCAAATAATTCATCATAGTGCTGAGAGCATTCGTCTGTCAGCACCTCCAGCTCCTTCTCTGAGAATTTAAGTTTTCTTTTTCTAGGAGTTCCTTCCATTGCAGCTGCAGTTTCTCCTGTGTGCAGTTCAGCAGTTAAAAAGGGTGTGGTCCTCCCTCCTCCCAGGTGTATTAGTAAACTTCCTGGCTGTGATGTCATAATCATGTGCCAGGAAGTGTTTCCAGAGTGTTCTGGAGTGGTTTCTGGAGTGTTCTGCAGCACCTGTAATCAATTTACATGCAACTCGTAATTTGCGACACCCACTCGCAAATTGCGAGTTCGTTTTTTGCGCGGTCGCAAAAAGCGACCTCGCAAACAGCGGACTCGCTCTCTGCGCTGCGACTCCGGGTGCGAGTCGCTATTTGAACACTGACATTGTATCTGCGTTTCTATTTGCGACTCGCAATTTGCGAGTCGCACCTACTCGCAAATTGCGAGTCGCAAAATTTTTCTTTCCTACATCTGGCCCATAGTCTCAAAATCAAATGATAAACATACAGAAACAATACTGGCTGACCAAACTGCCTAAAGAATCGCAGTCCAATCAAAGCTTGAGCTACTGTAAGGTTACAGTACAAATTAATAGCACGAATAACTGCACAAACGAAATTATATACATTTAGATTCAGCAAAGAAAATACATCAACTGTTATTACATGTAGAGAACATCATCAGTGAATACCCTAACTAACATCAGATTGGAATAGCATGTTTGGACTTCAGGCAAAACAATTTAGTCAACAAAAATTTGGAAAAACATCTAACTATGGCTCTATCAAAAGTACCTAGGGACAAAAGCAAATAGACATAACAATCAATAACATCGCCTTATACCTTGCCTCAGTATGGTTCAGCAAGCAGGGACAGTCTTCGTCAATTGGACATCATTTCAGTTTGCAAGGCATCAGGATTTAGCATTCAAGTTCAGGAAAAGCAAAGTCTCTTCAGGCAGTTCGGAAAATAATTATAACTAAACGCTCAATAAGAATGGGGAGAATGGTGCATCTCCTCTCGGTGCAGTCTGGCTAAGTTAAATTTCCTAAAAATACTTCCCACGTCGTCATTGGTCAAAGAATCACATGTTTCCATTTAGTCCAATGAAAATAGAACCCCACATCTATGAATTTACTACTACACAGTTCACATGTCGATGATTGGCTCTTGTTTTCCTGTTCCCATCGTTTGGCTTGTCAGGTATCAGTATTGTTGCAGCTTACACTCCAGTCAGTGCATCCATTGTCTTCTCCTGGGAAGGTCATTCTTACACATACTACATTATGCAATGTATCCCCAGCTAGTACAACATATTCCAGCAAGCAGTTCTCATAAGAAAGAATTTCATCTATGAGCACTTGGCCACCACAGTGGAAAATCACAATTTAATTCTCTAAGCAGCCATTTTATAAGTCACCTAAAAAATGCAGCTTGACATGAGGACGTGCAACTAGACCCAAGACCTCGCTAAGTTAAAGCCTATTATTAATAAAGCTAATACATAATGCATAACCCTTTGTATGACATACAACTACATTGATCAAAACATCAGTTCAACATTTTATATTAATAAGCTATTAATAGGTACACTTCATGAATATTGACGGCCACTCAGGTAGGCGCCACTTTAAATGTGTGCATTATTGTTCGTAATTCATTTTCTTTGCAAATTCAACACTCAGAATACATGAATATTCATTAGTAAAATTCATTGTTAGCAATGCTCATGTTTTCCTTGGTTTAAGAAGGTTTTAAGAATATGTCACCCACATCATACATGATGCATGCTGGTTAAGGGGACTCAGCATCAATCCCTAAACACCTTATCGCCTTGTTTTACTCGAGTCGTACTTCACCCTGGACTATGCAGGTCAGAATGATGGCGGCTCATCATGGAGCCCCCTTTACTAAGGGTGAAGTCACTCTTGAGGCATAGCAACCAAATGAGGACAATAATCATTCATCATAGCTGGCTGGTTTTCCGCAGACTGTTAGCTCCAGAACTCAGGCTTGTGACAGTTTGCGGCTGTTCTCTGGCTGTGATTGATCTGTGCTCAGCATTATAGAATCATTTTTCTAGACTTTGAGTTCATCTTCAATTCAGGACAGCTGATACTGACTTTACAACATTTATCCTCTAACATCTGAGTGAGAGGGCAGACCAGGACAAGAGTGTAGAAAACTCTGCTCACCAAAGTTGTCTGCTTTCAGATGAGTGTTATTGAGCTGTATCACTTCCTATGAGATACTGGGACAAGGAGGAGCTAAAACACTTCTTCCCATCTCTACGATGAGTCCAGTTTCGTAAGAATAGTTAAGTGTCCCTTACTTTAGAAACCTGCGCACTACTCTGCTACACAACTGAAAATGACAACTGGTGACAGCACAAAAGTACACTTTATACTCTTGCAGCTGTATAGTGCATCGTACACATTCAGTGAAACTGTGTTAAAATAAGTCCCACTGCCTTGTAAGCAGGATGTGGACCCCAATACCAGCCTACCTTCTGAGCATAATCTGCCATGAAGGTGCCATAGCACAGTTAGGGCCCAGCTGCCTCTGAACGTGTTTTCTGCATCTAGAGTGAGCCTTCTACACAATCATGTGTTCCAGGCCTTCTGATGATCATGAGGTAACTGTTTCTCTTGAGGCACCCATACAATGCTCCTGACATTTGTTTATCATCTTCCTCATTTTTATATGGATTAATCACCACCTCCTACTGTCACACACCATTGACATCAATTACAAAAGAGCAACCACCTTAAGCCCAAAGGGATAGAGTTATGAAATCAAATATAACATTTATTTCCCCTAGAACCTTTTTCAAAATGATCATAAGCCCTTTTCACATATTAAAAAATTATTACAAAGGCCACATTCATGTGAGAACAGCAAAAATAATTGGAATCACAACAAAAACTACATATTACACTGTACATGAATATACATAAATATTTAAAGAAAGAGGAAGATAATCCTAAAACAAATAAATTTGGGGGTCATTTTGACCCTGGCGGTACGGGACCGCCAGGGCTAAAACGACGGAAGCACCGCCAACAGGCTGGCAGTGCTTCCAGGCGTATTACGACTGCGGCGGAAGCGCCGCGGTCGCACCGCCGGGGCCGGCGGTATTCCGACTATTCTTGCAGCCCAG
Source organism: Pleurodeles waltl (assembly GCF_031143425.1). NCBI lineage: Eukaryota > Metazoa > Chordata > Amphibia > Caudata > Salamandridae > Pleurodeles > Pleurodeles waltl. The sequence continues at coordinate 723,296,726 of NC_090447.1, forward strand.
AGGATTACGAGCCCCCGACCGCCAGCCTTTTTCTGGTGGTTTGCACCGCCACGAAAAGGCTGGCGGTACGGGGAGTCGTGGGGCCCCCTGACAGGGCCCCATGCAGCTTTTCACTGTCTGCGCAGCAGACAGTGAAAAGCGCGACGGGTGCAACTGCACCCGTCGCACGGCCGCAACACCGCCGGCTCCATTTGGAGCCGGCTCCTATGTTGCGGCTGTGATCCCCGCTGGGCTGGCGGGCAGAAACTAGGTTTCTGCCCGCCGGCCCAGCAGGGATCTCCAAATGGCTGCGGCGGGGTGCGGCCGCATTGGCGGCCGCATGGCGGTCAGATCTTGGCGGGCGGCTGATGCCGCCCGCCAAGGTCGTAATGACCCCCTTTGTCTTTAGGCCCTTGTACCTCCATCATATATATCAATCATCAAGTCATCAATCGTAAATAAATGTCCACTGTAGGTGGATTGTTGTCTCACAATTACTCATTGATGGGGTTTGCTGGGATGAACTGAAGGTAACACTTAGGACTAAGTACCCATTCACACAACAACATGATATCTTTGTATTCTGTGAGTGGACTCTTCCGTCTCATGACTATGGCCCAATTCAAATGTGTTATGATATTTTTTATCACCTTACCATTGAGAAGAAACTGGTGTCTGCACCTAAATCACACTCCATTCACCTTTGTTTGACAAGCTAAAAATATATAATTGCGAGTGTTAGACCTGGCAGCTTTTTGGCATGTCTCCCCTGTCTTTTTGCCTTCTGACCTCCTGTTTTTATGGTGTACCGGGCTCTGTTTTTGCTGGTTTGTTGTCTCTGCGCTCCCTATATAAATTGTACTTTTGATTGGTTCATCCATGATTGGCATATTTGATTTATTGATAAGCCCCTAGTAAAGTGCGCAAGAGGTGCCCAGGGTCTGTAAATCAAATACTACTAGTGGGCCTACAGCCACCCACAGTAGCCCTGTAAACATGTCTCAGACCTGCCACTGCAGTGTCTGTGCATGCAGTTTTGAACAGTCAACTCAACCTGGCAAGTTTACCCATTTGCCAGGCTCAAACCTTCCCTTTTAATACATGTAGGGCACCCCTATGGTAGGCCCTAGGTCACCCATGGACAGGATGCAGTGTATTTAGAAGGTAGGACAAGTGCTGGTGTGTTTTACATGTACTGCCAAATTCTGTTTTCACTGTGCAAGGCCTATCTCTCTCACAGCTTAACATGGGGGCCTCCTTTAAATATTATTAATGTGCAGATTCCCTTTGAGAGTAGATAGAGATGTGGAGTTTGGGGTCACTGAATTCACAATTCAAATATAGACTGTGGTTTGCACTCCCTAGGACCAAGCAGTGGGCAAACCACCCACTTGAGAGACTGTGCCTTTGTACTCCCCAGGACAAAGCAGTGGGCAGACCACCCACTAGAGAGACTGTGGCTTTGCACTCCCCAGGACCAAGCAGTGGGCAGACCACCCACTTGAGAGACTGTGGCTTTGCACTCCCCAGGACCAAGCAGGGGGCAAACCACCCACTTGAGAGACTGTGGCTTTGCACTCCCCAGGACCAAGCAGTGGGCAGACTACCCACTAGAGAGACTGTGGCTGCACTCCCCAGGACCAAGCAGTGGGCAGTCCACCCACTTGAGAGACTGTGGCTTTGCACTCCCCAGGACAGAAATTGGGTATTTTGCCCCCTCCAGGAGCAGTGGCGGTGTACCATCTTCCGGCTGAGGGCCCCCCCTTCCCCTTCCCCCTGAGGTGCCTGTGTATTTACGACCTGATTCCCCAGCAGTGTTCTCTCCGTATTGAGGCAGGAGTCATGTGGGGCCTTGGCCTATGTGATATGGCCCTGTGGCCCACGGACATTATAGACTGTGCAGTGTCCCTCCATTTGTATATATTGTAGATACTGTTTTGTGCTTTGAGGATGTATTTCTAGAACTTTATATTATTACACTGACTTTACTCACTTCCTTTTGTCCTTGCGTTATTCCTGAGGTGTACGGGATGGATATGTAATGTTGTTGCATCTGTTTTTGTGTATGGTGTTGGGGTGGGGGTGTTGCGTGTGTGTGTCACTCTCTTTCCCCCCCTCCCTTGTGTGCTAGGTGCGGTACTCAGCGTGGTCGTTTTGCCGCTGTTGGTATTTCAGGTGTTGGAAGAGGTAAACTAGCATGGGTAACACCTGTAGTTCGGGCTCCATGGTATCGGGGTTCTTCCTTGAGTGTCCAGAGGTGAGTCGTTTCCCTTCTGTGTACTGTTTCCGCCGTGCTTTTGATGGCGTTGGTACCACCCCGGAAAAGGTGGCGGATTGGCTTGTTGTAAAAGTGTGGGCGGTACATTGTCTTCTGCCTGGCTGTTGGCGGTTACCGCCAGAGTGCTTGTTGCAACCGCCGTGAGAGTTGGTGTGTTAAAGTGGCTGTCCGTGTTGGCAGTTTCCACTGTGGTCATAATTCCATTTTTTTTACCGCCATCTTGTTGGCGGTATTAACGCTGCTTTATCACCGACCGGTAGGGTTGTAATGAAGGCCAGTGTTCTTTGGCGTTATTAATACCTACCGGCATTATCCCTCCTCTTTGAACATCACTTGATGTGGTACTACAAATGCAGAGTAATATGTCCAGCCACCAATTTACCTTAACACACTCCAATTTACGTTAACACGTTCCAGTAACTCTGAATAACACCTGGTACCCGCGTGACATGCATTTGTAAATTGATATGCTAATATGTTTTTGTGGGGGCCAAAAAGAACTGTTGGTATTTGTGTTTCTCCCTTTAATATTGGGGGCTATCCATTCTCTTTAATTACCACTTAATGTTGCATAACAATTTAACACTAGTTTACGGCGATATGCAAATGGTTTGACATCAGTCCATGGCTGTATGCTTCAGAAATCTTGAAAAACATCCAGCCACTGTGTGACTTCTATTTCATTCACATTTCGATGTGGTGATGGGTACTGTACATGCTTGTTAGCATTTTCGGTTTCACCCATTAAATGAGGGTCATTCCCTCTGAAAATTATTGGAAACCATCCATTGTCTCTGATTATCATTTAATGTTGCATGATGATTTAACACAAGGTTTTGGCGATATACAAATGGTCTGAAATCCGTTTATAGCTGTATGCTCCACACACCTTGAAAAACACGTCGCAACCAAGTTACTTTCATTTTATTCACGTCTTGATAACTTGATGGGAACTATATATGCATCTTAGCATTTCTGTTTTACCTTTAAAACGAGAATCATCCTTTGCTCTGATGATTATTCAATGTCACATGTCCTTATCTAAAGGATCTGATCCTCACTACATACTAAACTACACAACATTGGCCAATTCAAACAACACACTCCTGACACCCATACGCACACCACACCCACCCCCTCACACCACTATAAAACACACACCCACATTACCCACAACCCTTTATGAATACAAATCATTGCCACCAGACAGACGTCAAGACCACTGCGAAAAATACACACACACTCATACATCCCTCACGCACTCCACTAGGCACACCCAATCACACCATCCAACACCCACACACGTACACACATCACACAACACCCATAGACCCACAAAGGCACCCCATTTCACAGATAAGGAGTTGCGGGTCATGGGGGAGGAAATAGTTAGGGTAGAGCCACAGCTCTTTGGAGCACAGATACAGAAGATATCCATTGTAAGTGGTGCTCCCCTCCTCAGCAATGTGCCCATCTGTACAGGGTCCAAAGTCCACACCTCATACCCAAGACAATCAGGGACCTGGGGTCAGTGGCAGTGGGGCACACCATTCAGGGGTCAGGGGCACAGGGCAACAGGGACACTGGGAGGACCGCAGGGGCGCCAGGGGGAGGACAGGCCCAGGGAACGGACTCTCCAGGGAGCACTCACCAATGTCCTGGGTGCCTGGACATGATGGGCCAGATCCTGAACAACATGCAGGAGAACTAGCAGCTGCAGGAGGAACACCATCAGATCAGGGAGGACTTGCAGGCCCTCACCACCACCATGATCTCCATTGCAGGGGTGCTGGCAGACATGGTTAACATCATGAGGGAATGGTCTGCCCAGCAGCGGGCCTCTACCACTAGCCAGTCTATTAACCAGCCCTCAACTTCCGCTGCAGATAGTGGACAGGAGGCCCCACCACAGGACACACAGACCACCAGCACCCCTCCCCTTGCAGAAGGTGATCCACCCTGCAAACGTTTCCTGCGAACCAGACAGAAACCAGAGACACTTGCCAAGACCACCGCCAGGAAATGAGACTCTCCTGATTGTTCCCCTTGTGTCCCACCCTGTCACCTTGACCACTTTGAACTGCAATTGCTCCCCTTTCTATGGCCCCTTGGACACCTAACCTGTGCTACAAACTGACTGGAACAATACCCTGGACTTTCCTCCACCATCACCTCATTCCATTGTACCTTACCCTAAATTTTATAGCACTATAATAAACACCCTTGAACACAATTTGAGTAACACTGTTTTATGTGTCTTAAATGTGCATTTGTGGGAACAGTCATATTGAGTGCAAATGATCTGAACACTGTGATTGCTAACAAATAATGACCTGGAACTGTCTGTAGTGATCACATCAGAACAATGTTGTCATATAACCAACAACTGCAAAATGAGAAGCCATATATGACAGTAAGTTGATATGCAAAGGAAGTGAATGCCATCATGCCACAGGCACACATATAAATCAATAGTCAGAGTAATGTTCAGTTCCACTGTCTCACCTGTTTGTCATTGGAAGTATTATCGTATAACTGATCTTCTGTTGTCCACATCCTCTTCCTCCTCATCCTCACTGCCCTCAGGGTCCACTACTGCCACAGGGTCATCTCCAGTCCCCTCCTCCTGCAGAAAAGGCACATGCCATCTGAGGGCCAGGTTTTGCAACATGCAGCATGCCATTACTATCTGAAAGACCTTTCCGGGTGAGTACCACAGGGATCCACCTGTCAGATGGAGGCACCTGAACCTGGCCTTCAGGAGGCCAAAGGTCTGCTCGATTATTTTTCTGGTTCACCAATGTGCCTCATTATAACGGTCCTCAGCCCCTGTCCTGGCATTCCTCACAGGGGTTAGCACCCACAATAGGTTTGGGTAGCCAGAGTCACCTGCAATGACAACATTTAGCCTTACACAATCCCACGGGGAGAACTCCCTGAAGGCATACACTGACATACAGTGGGTGGGGGATCTGGCTCACCTATTAGCCACACCCTGTGCCTCTGTAGTTGAGTCATCACATTTGGGATGTTGCTATTCCTCAGGACGATGCTTCATTCACCGACCCAGGATACTTGGCAGTTACGTGGGAGATGTACTGGTCCACCAGGCAAACCATTTGCACATTCAGTGGGTTGAACTCTTACGATTCCTGAACACCTGTTCATTCTGGCGGGGAGGGACTAACGCAAAATGTGTACCATCAAAAGCACCAATTATATCGGGGATGTGGCCCATTGCAAAGAATCTTGCCTTTACAGTGGCCAAATCTTCCACCTAGGGGAAAGCAATGTAGCTGCACATGTGTTTCATGAGGGCAGACAAGACCCTTGCTAGCACTATAGAAAACATTGTTTTTTGACATTTCAGCTGCCAAGCCCACTGTCACTTGGAAAGAACCAGTTGCCAGGAAATGGAGCACTGACAGCACTTGCAGAAGAGGGGAGATCCCAGTGGGATGACAGATAGCTGATATCAGGTCAGGCTCCAATTGGGAACACAGCTCTGTGATTGTGGCCCTGTCCAGTCCATAGGTGAGTATTATGTGCCTGTCCTCCAGTGTAGCCAAGTCCACAAGGGGTCTGTACATGGGGGTTTTTCTTCTCCTCCCAGTCATCCGCAGCGGTAGGCATCTAAGGGACACAAGAGTGAGTAGGCTGTCACAATTTGAACAATGGAACCACAACTTCAGTGTACATGTTGCATTTATGTGATGGGACAGTGGGAATGACAGGTATGTGCAAATCTAGGTAGTGATGTAGTAAAGGTAAATCTGACGGTTGTCCATCACCATGACATGGCGACTGCCTTTCCTGTATGTAGGGACAGGTGGAAGTTAGGCAACTCTGCTGACATTGGGCGTCATGGCGGAAGGCGGTCTTTCACCGCTGTGCAATTCCTCATTGGATAATATGGGACTCTATGGAGTAGAGTGTTCAATGGGGGTCTGCGGTGATGGTGTACACCGCCGTGCACGTGACTGCCATTTTTGATCTCACTTGTTTTTTGACCTTCAATAGGAGAACACCTACGCTGCATGTGCTGCTCTGACCTATGTCTGGATCCTACCATGGCTCATGTGACCGGGGAAAGGGCCCCTGCCTTCACTTTGGAGGATTCGGAGCGATTGGTGGATGGGGTCCTACCCCAGTACGGACTGCTGTATAGACCTCCAGACGATCAGGTGAGTACACCTAAGGCACGATGCATGTGTGAAGGATGCATGGAGATGTGTGTGCCATGGGGGGGTGATGTCATGTGGTGGTGTACATGTTGTGTGCCGGGCGATGTATGCGCCAATGGTGAAAGAAACAGGATTGGTACGCCATATCTGTGACAGGCTGGATTGTATGTGTAATGGTGTCCTTCCTTCTGCATCACCTGTGCGGGTCAGCGCCCATCCATAGAAAGGGATTATGGTGTGCCATCGCCAAGGACTTGCGGAACCTGGGGGTCTATGGCAGGCAGAGCACTCACTGTCGGAAATTGTGGGAGGACCTGAGATGCTCGGCACGGAAGACCGCGGAGGCCCAGCTGGGGATGGCTTCCCAACGAGGAACGGGTGCCCATCAGAACCTGACCCCCCCGATGGCCTGCATACGGGCGGTGGCCTACCCAGAGCTGGATGGGCACTTGAGGGCATTACAGCAGCCACAAGAGGGTGAGTACAGTGGGCATTACTACAATAATTGGTAGGTGGCAGGGGATCCGGGTGGTGTGTGTCAGTTAGTGGGTACCCCTTAATGACAGGCCAGACCTTGTGCAGCGTGATCCAGCTCCAGGGTAATGGTTGAAAAGGAAAACAAGGTAACTTGGCTAGGTTGCATTCCATGTAAGATCGGGCTTCATGGGTCCAAGAAGGCGTGCAGTTGGCGGTGTTTGGCACTCATCTTGCTGTGGCATCTAGCGCAAACAATGGCAGTGCAATGCATAGTGCACAATCCTGATCCATGTGTGTGATGGTGCTGTGTATGCCAACAGTGGTGTTGGTGCAGTAATTGACCCAGTGTTCTCTCTCTCTCTCTCCTTTATCTTCTGTCATCCTGTCCATGTGTGCATTAGCATCATCTGGCGGAGGAGCAGGGGCACCGTCGACAGAGGGAGCTGCATCCCACAGGACCCAGGGAGGCAGAGTCCACCGATGCTGAGGGAACCAGTGGGATGGAGGGCGAGGGGAGCACCACGTCAGAGACAGGAGGTGACAATAGAGACTCAGATACCTCCTCCCATGGAAGCTCCCTGGTGGTGGCAGACACCTCTGTGACCACCCCAGCTGCAGGTACAGCCGCCACCCCGTACCAGCACCGCCCTCCCAGTAGCCCCTCAGTGCGTTACCCGTACCCGCTCACCCAGGAGAGTGGGCATCTCGTTCGCCCCAGGCACCTTAGGCCCTGCCCCAGTGAGCCCTGCTAACCTAATTGAGGAGGCTATTGACCTCTCTGTAGAGCAGTCATCCATTGTGAATGCCATCCAGGGGCTGGCATTCCAGATGCAGTAATGCAATCCATTCCTGGAGGGCATCCACAGTGGACTGCCGGCCCAACATTCAGGCTCTGGCCTCCTCTCTGATGGCAGCCATTGTCCCTGTCCCTACCGTCCCCCTCCAACTACCACTTCCAAGTCCCAGTCTCCTCAACCCCAACCCATCCCATTCACACATACAGATGAGCATGCACACAAGACAACACACAAGAGTAGCACAGTCAAACACAGGCACAACACTTCTACACACAAGCACTCACACAAACACCAGACAGTTGCAGACACAACCACATTCACTGCTTCCACTGTCTCCCCTTCCTCCTCCTCCTCCACCTTCCTCACAGTCACATACACACCCACACCTGCATGCACTGCTTCAACATCCACCACCAGCATCACCACACCATGCAGCACACACACTTCACTAGCAGACACCTCCACAACATTCATGCACGCGTCCCCTGTGTCCTCTCCAACTCTGTCTGTCCCCCTCCTCCTAAAGGTCACAAACGCAAGCACTCAGACACCCAACAGCTGTCCACTTCACATTAGCACACTCTCCGTGCACCTGCACCAAAGTCCAACAGACGTACTCCTCCAACAACCACTCCCTCAACCTCCACTCCCATCCCTCCTCCCTCTTCCCACCTCACTGTCCCTAAAAAGCTCTCCCTTGCCCAATTAGACCTCTTCCCTCCCACTCCCCTGTCCTGCCCATAACACCAGGGTCCCAACAACCCAGCCCAGCACCTCAGCCAAACAGTCCACGCGGACAGTGGAGGTACCTCCTAGTCGTGGAGGCAAGACAGTGATGGTTCCCACTCCTCCAGGAAGGGTAAGGATCCCACAGCCACTTCTATGAAGGGGAAGAAGCCGTTGACGTCTGCCATGAAGGAGAAGAAGCCCTCGACTCTAGCAGAGGCTGGCAGAATAACACCACCACCACCACCAGTGGCCACGGAGCCCTCACCTCCAGTTGAGTCAGAACAGCCCACTACTCCTGCAGAGGCTGCACCTTCACCTGCTGAGACAGTGCAGCCCTCACCTCCAGCAGAGGCTGCCCAGGAGGCACCTTCACCTGCGGACAAAGTGCAGCCCTCACCTCCAGCAGACGCTGGCAGGATTACACAACCACCACCAGTGGTCATGGAGCCCTCACCTCCACCAGAGGCTGCCCAGTAGGTACCTTCACTTGCTGACATAATGCAGCCTTCACCTCCAGATGAGACAGTGCAGCCCTAACCTCCAGCAGAGGACATGTAGGCTACCCTCCTGAACTGCTGTACAAGGAGCCCTCTCCAGAACCAGTGGGCAAGTCACCCACCTGAGAGACTTTGGCCTTGCACTCCCCGGCACAAAGAAATGGGCATGGAGCCCCCTCCAGAACTAGTGGGAAAATTCCCAATTTCAGCTAAGGTACCCCCAAACTCCCCCTATTCCCCTGAGGTGCCTGCTCACTTGCAAACTGATGCCCCTGCAGAGTTCTGTGCAGTTTATGTCAGGAGACAAGTTGGGCCTTGGACTGTGCCCTATGGCCATGTGTACTTTGGACTGGGCATTAGCCCTTTGTGAACAATTGTACATATAAGGTTCATGTGGCGGCTTTTCCCTCGCTAATACATTTTCAGTACTTACAAAATCTGGTCCTTGTTTCATTGTGCTGTGTGTCGTGTGTGATTGGTTTATGTCTGCAGCTGGTTGTGTGTATGGTGTGTGTGTGTCTGGTGACATGTGTGTGTCACTCTCGTTTTCCTCCCTCCCTCCCTTGTGTGCCAGGTGGCTGTACTCACAGTCGTCGTCTTCGTTGGTGTTGGTGTTCCAGGTGGAGCATGGGGTAGATGAGCATCGGGAAGACATGAAGTTCCGGTTCCATGGTGGCAGCAGAATCCTCTGTCTCACTGAAGGTGAGTCTTTTGTTTTCTGTAATGTGTTTCCGCCAGGCTTTTGATGGTGTTGGCACCACCCTGAAAATCCTGGTGGTTTCCTGTGTCATAATATGGTGGGCGGTACTTTGTCTTCTGCTTGGCTGCTGATGGCGACCGCCGGCGTGTGTGGTGTTAATGCCCTGGCAGATGGTGAGGTACGTTGGCTGTCTATGGGAGTTCTCACCGACATGGTCGTAATTTGGTGGTAATTACCGCTGGCCTGTTGGCGGTATTTCTGCCACTTTATCATTTACTGCTAATGTCATGATGAGGGCCTATATGTGTAACCAGAGATGCACAGCTATACCTGACTGTTTAGTTTCCGCATACAAGTTAGGGAAAAAAGGCAATGCTTACCTAGCAGATTTTTTAGGCCTTAGACTTTGCCAGTGGTAGGTCATGTCCTTATCTCATTTAATTTTATATTATCTATGTTAGGGTCAAAAGATTCTTGGTATTCCTATTATCTGTATAATGTTTTTAAAACTCTACCTAAACACATATGGGCTCTTTATTTTTTCTGATCTGACTTTATTCTGTGTCCTCATCATCTACTTTAGTCTTGAATCAATCATAACTTTATGTGTTGTGGTGTTTCTTATAAATGGGGCTCCAGCACCTTTGATTTATGATTTTGAATATATAATACAGTTGGTATATGTGCTTTTATTTCTCAGTGTTAGCCTTGAAAAAGCCCTTGACTTGCAGGCCTATATAGGGTTGAAACATGTCGGGAAAATCCTTCTTTCGGCATATAAGAAAAAAAGTAAAAATCAAGCACCACAATGTAAAAGCAACCCTTAATGGAATAGATTAATTAGTAGTTACAACAGTTACATTTCCACTGCATTCAACTTTCTTGAAGGAACTTTTAGAATCTTCTGGAGAAGTCACTCATCACTGTTGACTAAAGTAACGTTACAGTTAGGTGAATATGTCAGTGACAACATTAATGGTTTGAATTAAAAAATACAGACATTCACCAGTTCTAGTTAACAGAGCTAAGTATGACTTGTGCCTCCTTCATGACCTGCTTATGACCTCACTTATTACATCACTCATTACATGTTGTATGACATCATATATGACATCACTGATGACATCTCAAATGACATCATTGATAACATCACACAAGCCATGAGTGGCATATATATCTACATACATGCACATATAGGAGGCCTGGTGGTGGTTCTCTGCCCCCCCCCCCATATAACTATTTCCCTGGGAGGAGAAGGACTTGCAGATCCTACATCCTGAAGGCTTGTCAGGAATCCCTGGTGGAGTGGAGACAGGTAAGTTACACCTATATATGTCACACTCATCACAAATGGAGCCCTTGCCTATATTTTAGCTGTTCAAAATGTTTCTAAACACCAATCAAAAAATATTTATATTTATAAACTTCAGTTCCAAAACTATCTTGTGCTATCCAAATTAGTAGCATCATGGTTGTTACAACCTATTTAACAGTGACCGTGATGTGAGTCTTGTCCTCTATGGATCACTCCTTGCAATTGCCTTGTCATTTGCTGTATCTAAATGTAGGTTGTTCTACTTCATAAAACAGGCTCAAAACTCCATACATCTGCACATGAAGCTATATTGCTTGTAAGTGGTATCTTAACCTAATCACTTTATACAAATATGTGTGTACACATTGCAAATGTGTGTTTAATGTTCATTGTATTAATGTATATAGGTATGTGTTATCCACTTACTTCACAAGTATTGGCAATAGTGTTCACAAATTACTACAACTACCATGATGCCCTGATGTGATGTAGCTCAACCTCTCTTTCCTTCCACATATGACCACAAATCTATGTTTTAAGTAGTTGACATTCACCATTCATGGTAGATATTGACATTTCATCTGCTCTGTAGATCCAGCATGCTGTCACATTCTTGTCACTACATTGAATTGATGTACTCTCTAGCAGAAATCATAGTTTGTGAATTCAAAGGTTTCCAACCATGTGCTGCGGCATGCTGCTTATTACTAGTATTGATACACAAATTACTTTGAACTCTTCATATGATGATCAATGCCATTAAATACAATGGGCCAGATGTATGAAACTTTTTTGCATTCGCAAACGGTGCGAATCGCAAAAATCGTCCGTTTGCGAATGCAAAAATGTGGTCTGCAATGCATGAAAGGCATTCGCAGACCAAAAATAAATTGCAAAAATTGCGATTTTTTGCGTTGCGACCTGGTTTTGCGAGTCGCATTTTGCGATTCGGTATTTCCAGTAGGAAATTTGCGAGGCGCAAAATGTGATTCGCACAATCCAAGTCGCAATTGGATGCATCGAAAAATCGCAAATTGCGAATTTTCGCAGAATGGCATTTTGCACGTGCAAAATACCACTAAGTGAAACCAGGTGGTGACCAGGTGCACCTAAATAAAGAGGCCCAGAAGGCCTCTGACTCTTTTCCACAATGGCTGCACTCTACGTCATGGCGAGGAGAATGAGGATCCTGGCAGGTTTAAGGAGAGGGAGGAGGAGACAGGAGCGCATTTTCAGAGTGCGCATTACACTTTTTAACCAGACAGAGGAGGAAATATTTGAGAGGTATAGGTTGAACTCAGCCATGATACTTGATCTGATAGCTGAGCTACAACCCATACTGCAGCCAGAACACAGCAGACTCATAGTATCCCCACCCATGTGCAGGTATCATGCTCCCTCCACCTACTCGCCTCAGGGAGCTATCAAGGGGTCATAGCAGCAGCTGGAGGAGTATCATAGAGTGCCCTCTCTAGATTTTTCAATGCATTTATTAACGCCATGCTGAGCAGGATACACCAGTACATCAGCATCCCCCACACCCCACAGGATATACAGCAGACAAAAATATATTTTTATCAGATAGCACAGTTTCCCCACGTCCTAGGTGCCATAGATGGGACACAGGTTGCAATCTGTCCACCATCAGCCACAGAGTATGTGTACCGCAACCGTAAATACCAACATTCAATGAATATACAGGTGATATGCAATGCCTCATACATCATTATTGATCTCATGGCCAGGTACCCAGGGAGCACACATGATTCGTACATCTTTCGCCATAGCGGCATTCACACAAGACTGCTAGCTGGGGACTTTAGAGAAGGATATCTACTAGGCATTGTCCCCCTGTACAGTGGTGCATTGATGGTGTGCTGATGTCAGATGGCTCACTTACTCATCATAACCTCTGTCCCTTCGAGGAGACAGTGCCCACGCAGTGCGCACCTACATGATGACGCCCTATCTAAATCCTGCAATACCAGCAGAACGGAGATACAATGCAGCACACAGGGCGACCTGCAACGTGGTGGAGCGCACCTTTGGACTGCTGAAGAGTGGCTTCCGGTGCCTCCACAAAAGTGGAGGGGCACTACAGTACAGCCCAGAGACGACATGTAGAATAGTGGCAACTTGTGCAATCTTGCACAATATAGCTACCACCAGGGGCATACCTGTAGAAATATGTGATACTGAATCTGATGAGGATGATGATCCCATACCACCCCTACAGCCAGCAGACAGGACCAGTGCAGCAGAGGGAAGGCAAAGGCGTGCTGACATCACACACAAAAAGGTCCAGGGAACGGACTCTCCAGGGAGCACTCACCAATGTCCTGGGTGCCTGGACACGATGGGCCAGATCCTGAACAACATGCAGGAGAACTAGCAGCTGCAGGAGGAACACCATCAGATCAGGGAGGACTTGCAGGCCCTCACCACCACCATGATCTCCATTGCAGGGGTGCTGGCAGACATGGTTAACATCATGAGGGAATGGTCTGCCCAGCAGCGGGCCTCTACCACTAGCCAGTCTATTAACCAGCCCTCAACTTCCGCTGCAGATAGTGGACAGGAGTCCCCACCACAGGACACACAGACCACCAGCACCCCTCCCCTTGCAGAAGGTGATCCACCCTGCAAACGTTTCCTGCGAACCAGACAGAAACCAGAGACACTTGCCAAGACCACCGCCAGGAAATGAGACTCTCCTGATTGTTCCCTTTGTGTCCCACCCTGTCACCTTGACCACTTTGAACTGCAATTGCTCCCCTTTCTATGGCCCCTTGGACACCTAACCTGTGCTACAAACTGACTGGAACAATACCCTGGACTTTCCTCCACCATCTCCTCATTCCATTGTACCTTGCCCTAAATTGTATAGCACTATAATAAACACCCTTGAACACAATTTGAGTAACACTGTTTTATGTGTCTTAAATATGCATTTGTGGGAACAGTCACATTGAGTGCAAATGATCTGAACACTGTGATTGCTAACAAATAATGACCTGGAACTCTCTGTAGTGATCACATCAGAACAATGTTGTCATATCACCAACAACTGCAAAATGAGAAGCCATATATGACAGTAAGTTGATATGCAAAGGAAGTGAATGCCATCATGCCACAGGCACACATATAAATCAATAGTCAGAGTAATGTTCAGTTCCACTGTCTCACCTGTTTGTCATTGGAAGTATTATCGTATAACTGATCTTCTGTTGTCCACATCCTCTTCCTCCTCATCCTCACTGCCCTCAGGGTCCACTACTGCCACAGGGTCATCTCCAGTCCCCTCCTCCTGCAGAAAAGGCACATGCCATCTGAGGGCCAGGTTTTGCAACATGCAGCATGCCATTACTATCTGAAAGACCTTTCCGGGTGAGTACCACAGGGATCCACCTGTCAGATGGAGGCACCTGAACCTGGCCTTCAGGAGGCCAAAGGTCTGCTCGATTATTTTTCTGGTTCACCAATGTGCCTCATTATAACGGTCCTCAGCCCCTGTCCTGGCATTCCTCACAGGGGTTAGCACCCACAATAGGTTTGGGTAGCCAGAGTCACCTGCAATGACAACATTTAGCCTTACACAATCCCACAGGGAGAACTCCCTGAAGGCATACACTGACATACAGTGGGTGGGGGATCTGGCTCACCTATTAGCCACACCCTGTGCCTCTGTAGTTGAGTCATCACATTTGGGATGTTGCTATTCCTCAGGACGATGCTTCATTCACCGACCCAGGATACTTGGCAGTTACGTGGGAGATGTACTGGTCCACCAGGCAAACCATTTGCACATTCAGTGGGTTGAACTCTTACGATTCCTGAATACCTGTTCATTCTGGCGGGGAGGGACTAACGCAAAATGTGTACCATCAAAAGCACCAATTATATCGGGGATGTGGCCCATTGCAAAGAATCTTGCCTTTACAGTGGCCAAATCTTCCACCTAGGGGAAAGCAATGTAGCTGCACATGTGTTTCATGAGGGCAGACAAGATTCAGCTGCCAAGCCCACTGTCACTTGGAAAGAACCAGTTGCCAGGAAATGGAGCACTGACAGCACTTGCAGAAGAGGGGAGATCCCAGTGGGATGACAGATAGCTGATATCAGGTCAGGCTCCAATTGGGAACACAGCTCTGTGATTGTGGCCCTGTCCAGTCCATATGTGAGTATTATGTGCCTGTCCTCCAGTGTAGCCAAGTCCACAAGGGGTCTGTACATGGGGGTTCTTCTTCTCCTCCCAGTCATCCGCAGCGGTAGGCATCTAAGGGACACAAGAGTGAGTAGGCTGTCACAATTTGAACAATGGAACCACAACTTCAGTGTACATGTTGCATTTATGTGATGGGACAGTGGGAATGACAGGTATGTGCAAATCTAGGCAGTGATGTAGTAAAGGTAAATCTGACGGTTGTCCATCACCATGACATAGCGACTGCCTTTCCTGTATGTAGGGACAGGTGGAAGTTAGGCAACTCTGCCGACATTGGGCATCATGGCGGAAGGCGGTCTTGCACCGCTGTGCAATTCCTCATTGGATAATATGGGACTCTATGGAGTAGAGTGTTCAATGGGGGTCTGCGGTGATGGTGTACACCGCCATGCACGTGACTGCCATTTTTGATCTCACTTGTTTCCTGACCTTCAATAGGAGAACACCTACGCTGTGTGTGCTGCTCTGACCTATGTCTGGATCCTACCATGGCTCGTGTGACCGGGGAAAGGGCCCCTGCCTTCACTTTGGAGGATTCGGAGCGATTGGTGGATGGGGTCCTACCCCAGTACGGACTGCTGTATAGACCTCCAGACGATCAGGTGAGTACACCTAAGGCACGATGCATGTGTGAAGGATGCATGGAGATGTGTGTGCCATGGGGGGGTGATGTCATGTGGTGGTGTACATGTTGTGTGCCGGGCGATGTATGTGCCAATGGTGAAAGAAACAGGATTGGTGCGCCATATCTGTGACAGGCTGGATTGTATGTGTAATGGTGTCCTCCCTTCTGCATCACCTGTGCGGGTCAGCGCCCATCCATAGAAAGGGATTATGGTGTGCCATCGCCAAGGACTTGCGGAACCTGGGGGTCTATGGCAGGCAGAGCACTCACTGTCGGAAATGGTGGGAGGACCTGAGATGCTCGGCACGGAAGACCGCGGAGGCCCAGCTGGGGATGGCTTCCCAACGAGGAACGGGTGCCCGTCAGAACCCGACCCCCCCTGATGGCCTGCATACGGGCGGTGGCCTACCCAGAGCTGGATGGGCACTTGAGGGCATTACAGCAGCCACAAGAGGGTGAGTACAGTGGGCATTACTACAATAGTTGGTAGGTGGCAGGGGATCCGGGTGGTGTGTGTCAGTTAGTGGGTACCCCTTAATGACAGGCCAGACCTTGTGCAGCGTGATCCAGCTCCAGGGTAATGGTTGAAAAGGAAAACAAGGTAACTTGGCTAGGTTGCATTCCATGTAAGATCGGGCTTCATGGGTCCAAGAAGGCGTGCAGTTGGTGGTGTTTGGCCCTCATCTTGCTGTGGCATCTAGCGCAAACAATGGCAGTGCAATGCATAGTGCACAATCCTGATCCATGTGTGTGATGGTGCTGTGTATGCCAACAGTGGTGTTGGTGCAGTAATTGACCCAGTGTTCTCTCTCTCTCTCTCCTTTATCTTCTGTCATCCTGTCCATGTGTGCATTAGAATCATCTGGCGGAGGAGCAGGGGCACCGTCGACAGAGGGAGCTGCATCCCACAGGACCCAGGGAGGCAGAGTCCACCGATGCTGAGGGAACCAGTGGGATGGAGGGCGAGGGGAGCACCACGTCGGAGACAGGAGGTGACAATAGAGACTCAGATACCTCCTCCCATGGAAGCTCCCTGGTCGTGGCAGACACCTCTGTGACCACCCCAGCTGCAGGTACAGCCGCCACCCCGTACCAGCACCGCCCTCCCAGTAGCCCCTCAGTGCGTTACCCGTACCCGCTCACCCAGGAGAGTGGGCATCTCTTTCGCCCCAGGCACCTTAGGCCCTGCCCCAGTGAGCCCTGCTAACCTAAGTGAGGAGGCTATTGACCTCCTGAGATCCATCTCTGTAGAGCAGTCATCCATTGTGAATGCCATCCAGGGGCTGGCATTCCAGATGCAGCAATGCAATCTATTCCTGGAGGGCATCCACAGTGGACTGGCGGCCCAACATTCAGGCTCTGGCCTCCTCTCTGATGGCAGCCATTGTCCCTGTCCCTACCGTTCCCCTCCAACTACCACTTCCAAGCCCCAGTCTCCTCAACCCCAACCCATCCCATTCACACATACAGATGAGCATGCACACAAGACAACACACAAGAGTAGCACAGTCAAACACAGGCACAACACTTCTACACACAAGCACTCACACAAACACCAGACAGTTGCAGACACAACCACATCCACTGCTTCCACTGTCTCCCCCTCCTCCTCCTCCTCCACCTTCCTCACAGTCACATACACACCCACACCTGCATGCACTGCTTCAACATCCACCACCAGCATCACCACACCATGCAGCACACACACTTCACTAGCAGACACCTCCACAACATTCATGCACGCGTCCCCTGTGTCCTCTCCAACTCTGTCTGTCCCCCTCCTCCTAAAGGTCACAAACGCAAGCACTCAGACACCCAACAGCTGTCCACCTCACATTAGAACACTCTCCGTGCACCTGCACCAAAGTCCAACAGACGTACTCCTCCAACAACCACTCCCTCAACCTCCACTCCCATCCCTCCTCCCTCTTCCCACCTCACTGTCCCTAAAAAGCTCTCCCTTGCCCAATTAGACCTCTTCCCTCCCACTCCCCTGTCCTGCCCATAACACCAGGGTCCCAACAACCCAGCCCAGCACCTCAGCCAAACAGTCCACGCGGACAGTGGAGGTACCTCCTAGTCGTGGAGGCAAGACAGTGATGGTTCCCACTCCTCCAGGAAGGGTAAGGATCCCACAGCCACTGCTATGAAGGGGAAGAAGCCGTTGACGTCTGCCATGAAGGAGAAGAAGCCCTCGACTCTAGCAGAGGCTGGCAGGATAACACCACCACCACCACCAGTGGCCACGGAGCCCTCACCTCCAGTTGAGTCAGAACAGCCCACTCCTCCTGCAGAGGCTGCACCTTCACCTGCTGAGACAGTGCAGCCCTCACCTCCAGCAGAGGCTGCCCAGGAGGCACCTTCACCTGCGGACACAGTGCAGCCCTCACCTCCAGCAGACGCTGGCAGGATGACACAACCACCACCAGTGGTCATGGAGCCCTCACCTCCAGCAGAGGCTGCCCAGTAGGTACCTTCACTTGCTGACATAATGCAGCCTTCACCTCCAGATGAGACAGTGCAGCCCTAACCTCCAGCAGAGGACATGTAGGCTACCCTCCTGAACTGCTGTACAAGGAGCCCTCTCCAGAACCAGTGGGCAAGTCACCCACCTGAGAGACTTTGGCCTTGCACTCCCCGACACAAAGAAATGGGCATGGAGCCCACTCCAGAACTAGTGGGAAAATTCCCAATTTCAGCTAAGGTACCCCCAAACTCCCCCCATTCCCCTGAGGTGCCTGCTCACTTACAAAATGATGCCCCTGCAGAGTTCTGTGCAGTTTATGTCAGGAGACAAGTTGGGCCTTGGACTGTGCCCTATGGCCATGTGTACTTTGGACTGGGCATTAGCCCTTTGTGAACAATTGTACATACCAGGTTCATGTGGTGGCTTTTCCCTCACTAATAAATTTTCAGTACTTACAAAATCTGGTCCTTGTTTCATTGTGCTGTGTGTCGTGTGTGATTGGTTTATGTCTGCAGCTGGTTGTGTGTATGGTGTGTGTGTGTCTGGTGACATGTGTGTGTCACTCTCGTTTTCCTCCCTCCCTCCCTTGTGTGCCAGGTGGCTGTACTCACAGTCGTCGTCTTCGTTGGTGTTGGTGTTCCAGGTGGAGCATGGGGTAGATGAGCATCGGGAAGACATGAAGTTCTGGTTCCATGGCGGCAGCAGAATCCTCTGTGTCACTGAAGGTGAGTCTTTTGTTTTCTGTAATGTGTTTCCGCCAGGCTTTTGATGGTGTTGGCACCACCCTGAAAATCCTGGTGGTTTCCTGTGTCATAATATGGTGGGTGGTACTTTGTCTTCTGCTTGGCTGCTGATGACGACCGCCGGCGTGTGTGGTGTTAATGCCCTGGCAGATGGTGAGGTACGTTGGCTGTCTATGGGAGTTCCCACCGCCATGGTCGTAATTTGGTGGTAATTACCACTGGCCTGTTGGTGGTATTTCTGCCACTTTATCATTTACTGCTAATGTCATGATGAGGGCCTATATGTGTAACCAGAGATGCACAGCTATACCTGACTGTTTAGTTTCCGCATACAAGTTAGGAAATAAAGGCAATGCTTACTTAGCAGATTTTTGAGGCCTTAGACTTTGCCAGTGGTAGGTCATGTCCTTATCTCATTTAATTTTATATTATCTATGTTAGGGTCAAAAGATTCTTGGTATTCCTATTATTTGTATAATGTTTGTAAAACTCTAGCTAAACACATATGGGCTCTTTATTTTTTCTGATCTGACTTTATTCTGTGTCCCCATCATCTACTTTAGTCTTGAATCAATCATAACTTTATGTGTTGTGGTGTTTCTTATAAATGGGGCTCCAGCACCTTTGATTTATGATTTTGAATATACAATACAGTTGGTTTATGTGCTTTTATTTCTCAGTGTTAGCCTTGAAAAAGCCCTTGACTTGCAGGCCTATATAGGGTTGAAACATGTAGGGAAAATCCTTCTTTCTGCATAAAAGAAAAAAAGTAAAAATCAAGCACCACAATGTAAAAGCATCCCTTAATGGAATAGATTAATTAGTAATTACAACAGTTACATTTCCACTGCATTCAAATTTCTTGAAGGAACTTTTAGAATCTTCTGGAGAAGTCACTCATCACTGTTGACTAAAGTAACATTACAGTTAGGTGAATATGTCAGTGACAACATTAATGGTTTGAATTAAAAAATACAGACATTCACCAGTTCTAGTTAACAGAGCTAAGTATGACTTGTGCCTCCTTCATGACCTGCTTATGACCTCAATTATTACATCACTCATTACATGTTTTATGACATCATATATGACATCACTGATGACATCTCAAATGACATCATTGATAACATCACACAAGCCATGAGTGGCATATATATCTACATACATGCACATATAGGAGGCCTGGTGGTGGTTCTCTGCCCCCCCCCAATATAACTATTTCCCTGGGAGGAGAAGGACTTGCAGATCCTACATCCTGAAGGCTTGACAGGAATCCCTGGTGGAGTGGAGACAGGTAAGTTACACCTATATATGTCACACTCATCACAAATGGAGCCCTTGCCTATATTTTAGCTGTTCAAAATGTTTCTAAACACCAATCAAAAAATATTTATATTTATAAACTTCAGTTCCAAAACTATCTTGTGCTATCCAAATTAGTAGCATCATGGTTGTTACAACCTATTTAACAGTGACCGTGATGTGAGTCTTGTCCTCTATGGATCACTCCTTGCAATTGCCTTGTCATTTGCTGTATCTAAATGTAGGTTGTTCTACTTCATAAAACAGGCTCAAAACTCCATACATCTGCACATGAAGCTATATTGCTTGTAAGTGGTATCTTAACCTAATCACTTTATACACATATGTGTGTACACATTGCAAATGTGTGTTTAATGTTCATTGTATTAATGTATATAGGTATGTGTTATCCACTTACTTCACAAGTATTGGCAATAGTGTTCACAAATAACTACAACTACCATGATGCCCTGCTGTGATGTAGCTCAACCTCTCTTTCCTTCCACATATGACCACAAATCTATGTTTTAAGTAGTTGACATTCACCATTCATGGTAGATATTGACATTTCATCTGCTCTGTAGATCCAGCATGCTGTCACATTCTTGTCACACCATTGAATTGATTTACTTTCTAGCAGAAATCATAGTTTGTGAATTCAAAGGTTTCCAACCATGTGCTGCGGCATGCTGCTTATTACTAGTATTGATACACAAATTACTTTGAACTCTTCATATGATGATCAATGCCATTAAATACAATGGGCCAGATGTATGAAACTTTTTTGCATTCGCAAACGGTGCGAATCGCAAAAATCGTCCGTTTGCGAATGCAAAAATGTGGTCTGCAATGCATGAAAGGCATTCGCAGACAAAAAATAAATTGCAAAAATTTTGATTTTTTGCGTTGCGACCTGGTTTTGCGACTCGCATTTTGCGATTCGGTATTTCCAGTAGGAAATTTGCGAGGCGCAAAATGTGATTCGCACAATCCAAGTCGCAATTGGATGCATCGAAAAATCGCAAATTGCGATTTTTCGCAGAATGGCATTTTGCACGTGCAAAATACCACTAAGTGAAACCAGGTGGTGACCAGGTGCAACCTATATAAAGAGGCCCAGAATGCCTCTGACTCTTTTCCACAATGGCTGCACTCTACGTCATGGCGAGGAGAATGAGGATCCTGGCAGGTTTGAGGAGAGGGAGGAGGAGACAGGAGCGCATTTTCAGAGTGCGCATTACACTTTTTAACCAGACAGAGGAGGAAATATTTGAGAGGTAGAGGTTGAACTCAGCCATGATACTTGATCTGATAGCTGAGCTACAACCCATACTGCAGCCAGAACACAGCAGACTCATAGTATCCCCACCCATGTGCAGGTATCATGCTCCCTCCACCTACTCGCCTCAGGGAGCTATCAAGGGGTCATAGCAGCAGCTGGAGGAGTATCATAGAGTGCCCTCTCTAGATTTTTCAATGCATTTATTGACGCCATGCTGAGCAGGATACACCAGTACATCAGATTCCCCCACACCCCACAGGATATACAGCAGACAAAAATATATTTTTATCAGATAGCACAGTTCCCCCACGTCCTAGGTGCCATAGATGGGACACAGGTTGCAATCTGTCCACCATCAGCCACAGAGTATGTGTACCGCAACCGTAAATACCAACATTCAATGAATATACAGGTGATATGCAATGCCTCATACATCATTATTGATCTCATGGCCAGGTACCCAGGGAGCACACATGATTCGTACATCTTTCGCCATAGCGGCATTCACACAAGACTGCTAGCTGGGGACTTTAGAGAAGGATATCTACTAGGCATTGTCCCCCTGTACAGTGGTGCATTGATGGTGTGCTGATGTCAGATGGCTCACTTACTCATCATACCCTCTGTCCCTTCCAGGAGACAGTGCCCACGCACCTACATGATGACGCCCTATCTAAATCCTGCAATACCAGCAGAACGGAGATACAATGCAGCACACAGGGCGACCTGCAACGTGGTGGAGCGCACCTTTGGACTGCTGAAGAGTGGCTTCCGGTGCCTCCACAAAAGTGCAGGGGCACTACAGTACAGCCCAGAGACGACATGTAGAATAGTGGCAACTTGTGCAATCTTGCACAATATAGCTACCACCAGGGGCATACCTGTAGAAATATGTGATACTGAATCTGATGAGGATGAGGATGATGATCCCATACCACCCCTACAGCCAGCAGACAGGACCAGTGCAGCAGAGGGAAGGCAAAGGCGTGCTGACATCACACACAAAAATTTCAGATTTAAGTATGAATAACACAAATGCACTGACAAATGTACCTGTAGTGAAGTAAATTTATTACCTTAATGTCAGGTCATGTTAGTTTAATGAATAGCAAAAAATAGTGAGTTTAAAAATAGAAACAATAGAAGTTCAGAGTAAATCACTATTACTTCATAGTGTACTCATTTCCCCTCTGGCCGCTACAGTTACTTCTTGCGGCCACGCACACCACTCGGGTACCCAGTTTCCTCACTGGCACCTCAATTGTCTGCCTCAGTGGCAGTGCTGTGCCTGGCACTGTGCCGTCTGGGGTCCATTGTGGGTACAGCTAAGCTGCTGAGGCTGCAAGTGTCCTCCGTGTCCCCCGGTCCAAGCTCACTAGGTGTGGCTGACCTGTGTCTCATGATGTTGTCAATCACAGTTGTGATTTGGAGAAGTCCGTGAGCTACATCCCTGCTGCTGTGTGCTGTCTCCACCTGTGCAGCCACTGCACAACATGAAATCTGTGAGGCTGAATTGGCTAGCCTAGTGACAGAGCAACAGAATTCCCCAAACATTTCATGAAGCTTCGCTCCTGCCTGTGGTGGCTCACCCTGTCATGGCGCAGCTCCTGGCATAGTTCCTGCACAGCAGAAGTGAGGTCCCTTGTGTCCTGCGATGCCTGGACCTGTCCCTCATTCAGCTGTTCTATATTTGCATTCAGGCACTCCAGCTGACAATGCAGGCCCCTCATGTTGGCATTATGTTGCTGCATCTGTTTTTGTAAAGCTGTGATCTTTTTATTCTGCAGGTGCTGCTGCTGCAACATAGCCGCTTCCAGGCCACCAAAGAAGGAGGTTCCCTCACCTGCCTCATATGCCTGTGCACCTGCATTTGTAGCCATCCTGCGGGGTGCTGTGTTCTGCTGTGAACTGGCCTCCTGCATCTGGGTGCATCTGCCAGTTGGGGATGGTGTATGTGGCCCTTCCTTCTGCTCATCGGAGACCTGACTGAACTCTGGCAGTGGCAGTGCCCTGAGCCTGCATCAGAGTGGCACAATGGTCAGAGACCCACTTGTGTTGGAGTCTAAGGCTGGATGGGTGTCAGTCTCCCCTAAGCTGGCACATGCTGTGGCTGCTAGGCCTGGCCCACCTACAACGACAATATGCAGCATGTCAGTTATGTTTGTTACAGGTAACACATTGGTAATAAAGGTACAGGTACTTCTCTTCACTGTGTTGTGGGTGTTGTGTTCTTCTGGGTGTCGCTCTACTTAATTCCATTGTATGTGCTACTTTCAGCTCTGGGTTGTGGACTGCCACTCCCATAATGCATTGTTGTGCTGCTTCTAAGATGTGGAATGGACTACTTCTCACAATGTTTTACATTACTTGATAATATCTAAGGGGCTTTTGTGCATACACATATGGGGTTACAATTCAATATTGCACTTATCTTTGCTGGTACTTGGGGTGCCGGAGGTGTCTATCTCTGTGACCCCACTCACTGCTTCAGGGAGGAGTGTGGACTCCACTAGGTCCTCTAACGGGGTGGATGGTGACTCTGTGGGTGGACGGCCTCCTGTGCTCCTGGCCTTCTGCAGTCTTCTTGCCACCCTCTCCTTGGCACGGGACCACAGGTCGTACCATCTCTTCTTAATTTCTTTGACCGAGCGCTGTGCCACTCCAATAGCGCAGATCTTTGCTTGGATGTCTGCCCAGAGTCTCCTTTTCTCACTCTCCGGCCCCTGGAGTGAGCTTTTGCCAAAAAGTCGGTCATGGCTCCTGACCACCTCCTCTGTCAGCACCTCCAGCTCTTGCTCGCTAAATTTGAGCTTCGCTTTCTTTCTCCCATCTCCTTTCCTTGGGCTGAGGTGTCCATGGTTGTTCAAGTGTGCTGCCTCCTTCAGAGTGTTGCTCAGTGTGGCTGGGCTGACTCTCTCGATGCTGGTTTGTGTGTGGCACCTGAAACTGCCTGGGATGACTCACTTCCTGCTTGTGATGTCATCAGGCTCCTCCAGGTGTGCTTTCTCGCAATTTCTCGCAATTTGCGATTTTCAATTATCGAATCGCAATTTGTGAAAATGCAAATTGCGATTCGGTAACTGAGCCTTGCAAACCACAAATAGCGATTTTTAAGAAATCGCTAATTCCGAATTGCAATTATGGTACATGGCCTATTGCGACTCGAAAATAGCGATTCCTTAAAAATTGCTATTTGCGATTCGCAATGCCATTTCTTCATACATCTGGCCCAATATGTTGTACCATAGCTTGTTTTTAAGCCTGCTAGGCCTTCAAATGGCACAGCTCTCAAATCTCCTCTCTACTGTGGTGAGTTGCATGCCTGGTACATGAAAAGTACACTGTCTATTTTCTTTCTTCCTTTCTTTATTCGGTTTACAATTTTAAATTAAAACCATGAAAGACAGAAAAAACAGCAGTAAAACATCATAGCAAATAACATAAATGCATATATCTTAAAAACAAATAAAAACAGTGCTAAAAAGTAACCCCTTTCAAGGTGTGCCTGATAAAAATAGCAGCATTTAAATATTTACTCATGTTAACAATTATCCATGCCCCTGTCAAGATTTGCAGATATAAAAGTGCAGGCCTTACTTGCCTAAATCTACGCCCTTTGAGCAGAGGAATGATATTTGGAATCCTTGGGGCAAGATAAAATTTACAGTACAACAAACACTGTAAGGTATACTGGGGCGACTTATAATCACATTTACAGGGACCTTACTGCTTAACAAATCATAACATCCCAGTGGGAAGGCTAGGGACAAGTGCAGCAAATTAAACCTCAGACGAGTTAGTAAACCTCTGTCCCTGTTGTTTTTTACCATTGTTAAATATGGCTTGATGTCCCATGTAGTGGAAATCAGCACATAATGACGAACAGGGGATTTGGCCAGGTCATCCTCTTCCTTTAGAAATAATGCCCTTTCTCAATATGAATCTTTGGTCCACCACACATCCTCCTTAACTGTACCCTCCGGGGTAAGATATATCCCTGCCCTCCCTAACTTAGTTAAGGTTTCCTTCTTGTATTTTAGCCATGGAATTTTAAGAGTGTGATACAACTGTAAACACTCTTTTATAATTAGGCTTTTTACGACCAACTCTTCCTTGGACCACACCCTGATCCATGTCAATAATGGACGCAAGGCAATAAGATTTGTAAGGTATTTAAGACCTAGTTCCCATGGACAGGAAATGTAGGGGTAAAT
Source organism: Pleurodeles waltl (assembly GCF_031143425.1). NCBI lineage: Eukaryota > Metazoa > Chordata > Amphibia > Caudata > Salamandridae > Pleurodeles > Pleurodeles waltl. The sequence continues at coordinate 723,322,540 of NC_090447.1, forward strand.
TGTGGGGTTCATAACAAGAACCTCAGACATATATTCTCCTCAATGTGCAATTCCCTAGACTGAGAATAACCCCATCATTTTGCAGCTGTACATAACCTTTGATATGCACTTTGCCTCGTAGATGTTTGTTAGGGTTTTAAGGGGTCTACTACCCAACCTTGCTACAAAACTAAAGATGTATCCTATGGACCTTCTAAACTTAAATAGCCTAGTTTCTTTCAGGGGTTTCCAACCAAATTTAGAATCAAATTGGACCCCCAGAAAGGGGAAACTGTCAACTTTAGCTAGGGGAGAGCCTTTTAAAGTGAAGGTCCTAGATTGTCAAGGTTTGGGGCCCATCGCCTTAGTATAAGATTTTGTCAAGTTGACTGAAAGATCCAACTCCCCCACAAATTTATCAAATTATTTCAATAACTTTTGCAGACCGTTTGCAGTTTTGCCCATTAGGACTGCGTTGTCTGCATATAACAGTACTGGTAGGGGACGTGAACCAATTATTTGGTAGTCCGTCTTAACCTCCACTAATGTCTTCTCCATCCCATTTAAATATAACAAAAACAAAAAAGGGGCAAGTATACACCCCTGTCTAATCCCACGTCTTGTGTTAAAACTCTCAGAACAATCTGGTGCTGCAGAATATATCACCACTGCCTGAGTATCTGAATGCAAGCCTTCCAAAAAGTAAACAATGTCTGAATCGACCCCCATTTCCAACAACATTTTCTATAGTTTATTCTGGTTTACCCAGTCAAATGCAGCCAACAAATCCATAAAAGCAAAGTACATGTTCTCAGTATGAACTATAGTGTACATACTAACTACCATAAAAACATTCAAACACTGTTCTGAGGTGGACTTATCCTGCTGAAACCCATATTGGCACCCTGACAGAATATAGTTTTCTTCTGCCCAAAAGTGCATCCCATCTATTATTACCCTCCCCAACCCCTCGACTACTGACTTGATTAGGGAAATGGGCCTAAAGGACTCCAGCCTGCTCTTATCACCTATTTTGAATACCAGGATGATGATTGATAATGACCAAGAGGGCGGGGGACCCCTCCTCACCACAGCATTCAACACCAATGTTATCAAGTGAGCCCAGACCTTGATATACAGTACAAACAATTCTGGGGAATCCCATCAGGACCATGTGCCTTATTTATGGTAAGGCCCATAATACCCTGGGTTACTTCATATTACATAAGTACTAAATTAGACTTCCCATGCTCCACCTCTACCTCTGATCTCAAAACTACCTGTGAAGGACTATTAAACATTTTCTTATATTAAGCCACCCAATCCCAAGCCGGTATGTGATGACATATACTAGGGATATTCTCCTGTTTAAAACAAGGTTGACTAATAATTCTCCAAAATGTTGCGCTATTCCTAATCATGCTGGAATGTACCAAGTCCACCCATGCCCTACCTCGTAAGTCCCTCTTCCTCCTCTTAAGCTCATCCTTATATATACACCAACAAGTTATCAGGCAATCCCTATCTCTGGGCCAAGCTTTAAGGGTGGTTTTTGAGTTACACAGAGCTTTCTAACAACTGGTGTTAAACCATTTCGGCGAATAGTTAGAGAGTCTGGTGTAGTCAACAGAAGAAAGAACTTTAACCTTGGCTGCAATACCTAAAAAAACATTTATAAGATCTTCACCAGAAGAGGATGGCACTAAGCAAGTTGCCAACTCATTTAAATAACTATGAAATAAACATCAATAAAGGAATACGGCTCCACTAGTGACCATTTCAAATGTCTCCCCTCGCTATGTGTCTGAATCTGGCAGACAACCTGTTTATACATAGCATTTTGCACTGCTGATCTAGGGCCCCTCAAGTTCATCACTAAGGGGTTATGATCACTGAAATGATGATGCAAAACTTCAAAACTAATGATTGAACAACATAGTGTTGCTGAAACAAAAATGAAATCAATAATTGAGGCACAGCCTTTTTCGTAGTATGTTGGAACAAGAATCCCATCCTGAGGTACCAAAAGCCTGTCCAGGGCACACACAAGATTGAAATCATTCATCAATGTCGCAGGTTCTAAGACTTCATGGGTGTCTTCAAAATGAAGCCCTTCGCTCCGACAACACCTCCACAGGATGTTCCTAGTCATTACCTGCTGATCAGGGGCCAATTCACTCAAATCCCCCAGCCCGCAAGGATATATATAATAAAGTCTCCAACCAGCACCAGATTAGACAGCTTCTACCGCAGCTGGCATTCTAGAGAAGCCAGGAATGTGGACAAACCTTGTATGCAGGAAGTAGGTGTAGTCTGGGACCAGGTTTTTACATTATAAAAATGTATCAGCACCTGGCTTAAAGACCCCTTAAAAGTAAATCTGAGAGCTTGCATATTTCGCTGCCGTAGACACCTATTCTCTAACCTGCCAGTTAATCCCAACAGATACAAGAATAATCATGCCCCCTTTAGCATGACCTGTGAGTGTCTGAATTGCTGGAATAAAATATGTTTTATATCCTTCCAGACGAAAATCATTCTCACGCTACCAGATCTCTTAAAGGCAAATCATGTGAAGGCCTTCACAAAGCTAACCCAGGTAACTTTGTTTAACTTGGATGAAAGTCCTGCTATATTGTAGCTGAGTATATTTATTTCAGCCCCAGCTTGTCAGACAGGACGTTAGCCCTGTAGACTGTAGGGTCCAAGCAAATGGGGAGTTATAACCCTAACAAGGTATCTACTGCTGGAAGATCCTGTCAGTTGCACACATATGTTTGACTAAGGGGGCGTATCTACTGGAGCATTCCACTATAGGGAAGGTGGGCCACAATGGAAAACCATTAGGATTTCCCAATCTGGTCATAGGCTCTACAATCACCCTTCCTTGTGGGGGTGTATAGAAAAACCCAATGGTAGAACCTGAATACCAGATGACAACTGACCTCTCCTAAAGTCAGCCGTCATAATCACATGTTGAGCCATGTGGCTCTATTAAAATTGACAAATACACATCCCCTTTCATAGTTTTAGGTCCCTTCCTCAGCTAATTCACTATTCTAAACATATTAATTCTGTCAAATGCACCTGTACAAACTTTTAACTGAGTGCTAAACAAGTGTACTACTTTATTCTCTAAGTCTGCATAAGTTTCAGAAGAGTTGTTGGCCAACGTTGGAACATTTCCAAGAACTACCACGTACAGGGTGGCTTTAGGAGGGAGGTTAATAGTGGGTAAACATTCCCTACTCGATAACCTAACATCCTCTCCTTGGGCTTGTAAGGGCATTATGCACATGGGGCCCACTGCAGAAGGAACTGAGAACAAATAATTTTTGCAAGCCCTTAAACTCTGAAACTCTGTGTAACTACCTGGAGTTGGGTGATTAGTACCAAGCCTGAGATCACCCCTGGCGGGAAATGAGTTATGTTCCTGTCTACCCTGCTTCAGTGTTCCTAATGACATAGCTTCTAACAGGGAAGTCAAAAGCACTTCACGAGGCCCCTGACTCACCGTTGGGTGCCCCCATCAACTCTGACACAGCCTGCTCAATTTTAGTACAGCGATTTATTATGGGGCCTAATTATCCCTTAATTAATAGTTCAAATCTTGAGTAAAGAGCATCCATACATAACTTAATTTGACTTCTAATCAGGTCATTGAATAATTTCTTCTACACTGTGCTTTTCGAAGTAGATGGTAACCCGCTCACCATTCCTTGCTTCCGCCCCTTTCCTCCTCCCACCTCTCCCTCTCCTTCCATTTCCGACCTGCGAGGTAGAGTTTCCTCCAAAATTGGACCCTGATACTCCCAAATTTATCACTCCATCCGTTGTCCAAGCCACACAATGAACCTGGGCTTGCACCAAAACTTAGTTCAAGGCAGGACCTGTCACACAGGGAGAAGTACCATTGGGGGCTACAGAATGAGCACAGGTCTGTTGCACTGCACCAGCTCCTCCCAACGCAGATTAACCCCCCTGAAGCTCTGCCATTTGCCTCACACTTCCCCATCTATACACCAAATTCGAGGAGGGGAAAGAGCCCACACACCTATAAAAACCATTGGTGAAATACATTATTGCCAGGAAAATGTTCAAAACTGGCAGATACCTCCTCTGGCCAGGCGATACCGGTTCTTCTCACGATTTAGATCCTCTTCCCAAGGCCTGGTGGTTAAACAAGAAAACTGAAACCAAGAGAGTTGGCCCAGCCCATCCTCAAACAGCTGCGGACAGGCACAAACGGGCCCACTCTTGGCCTGGTCTTTACCTGGGGACATGCCCAGATGCATCCTGTGCAGCGGTAGCTCTCCTTTTAATAAATCAGGCACCTCCTGGTGCATAAACGATGCAGGTAGGCCTGGTGGCAGGAATTGTGGACACCGTAGTCCAGCTCACACCCGCTGGTGCTGCTTCTCCACTTCAGCACAGCAGGGGCTCTCCTCTTCCTAAATCGGGCACCTCCTGGTGTAAAAAATGATGCTGGTGAGCCTGGTGACAGGGATTTTGGGCAGCGTAATCCAGCTCACCCCCGCTGATGTTGCGCAGCGGAAGCTCTCCTTTTTTTAAAACACAAAAACATTCAGGGCGGGCGGTCCTGGTAGTAGGAATTGTGAGCACTGTAGTTGAGCTCACATTGCTGCTGCTGCTTTTCCACTTCCGTGCAGCGGGAGCTCTTCTTTTCCTAAATCAGGTAACTCCTGGTGCAAACACAAATGCGGGCGGACCTATTGACAGGAATTGTGGGTTCCCTAGTCCAGCTCACCCCCGCACAGCGAGAGCTCTCTTTTTCCTAAATCAGGCGCTTCTTGGCATGAAAACGAAGTGGATGGGCCTGGCGGCTTGAATTGTGGACACAGTAGTCCAGCTCACCCCCACTGCAGCTGCTTCTGTCTATTTTAAATTTTACATTTCAGGGCATCTCTCCATCATTTTTACTGAAGTGTGCCTCAGTGGATATTAACCTGCATGAGTAAAAGGTCAAAAATCACACAAAGGCCTAAACATCCTATTAATCATTAATTTTCTTTTTTTTAGGTTGTGTCATCTGGAGTTGAAGACCGAAATGAAGATCAATGCAGGCCTTTATTTCTTGTTATTTTGTAATTTATATGAGGACCGACACCCAGGGTCAGTGGAAAACCATCTGCAACTGAAGACACCCCCACTCCAAGCCAGGATCAAACCTTAAGTGAGGACACCATTCCTACAAGTCCGGATGATGAGGGGAGACCTGGTCCATCTGATCTGTCTGGGCACACAGCCCCAATGAGTTTCACTCGGCCCACAACTACACCTCCGACCCCAGCTGCTACAACAACTACGCATATGGATACCTCTACTTCCTGTTTTTTAGTTTAACACAAGCTTTATTCGATCAAATAGATCATCAAAGCAAACATAAAATAGTAAATAGTAAAATCAGAAGAGTATAAAATGTAATTCAATAAGACCCATACAAGCAATGCACAATAAAAAGACTTATCCGCTCATATTTAAAACTCATTGCTGATAGCAGAGTTACGTATGCGCCATGCTGCTAGCAAATACTTGCTAACAGCATGTATTAAAACTTTAGAATTATGACTTTTTAAGATCCTCAAAGCAGAGGCGCAGTCTCTAATCCCCAGTTCCCGACACATGTTACAAATCCACTTTGACCTGGGAGAAGAATAGGCGGGGCAGAAACACATGAAATGTTTGACTGTTTCAGATGTTATACCACATACGGGACATATATCAGTTACTGTTTTTGTACCCCATCTACACATCAAAGACTTCAGTGGCAACGACCCGAAGCAGAATCTGGCATATAAACTTTTACCTAAGATATCTGGTATAGTGTCTAAATATAATTCAAATTGCGGATGCCACTTAAAATCTAAGAAAAGATTGGTTAGACAGCTGTGGGATCTGCGAGTAATGTAATCATTCCATAGATAGGACCAGTATAGGCGCTTCAACACTTTAGAATGAGCCTTCTCAAGTTTCTGTGGTTTTTCCCAAAAGTCTCCAAGGCCCAGGTTGCTAAACCATCTGGAAACATGTTTTACCCATGGAATAGAAATTGAGTTGGGGCATTTTAGCATATCTAAAAGAGAGGACTTATAAACATCCAGTTCTGGTACAGTCCATCGCCTGGCCCAATAAAGGAGTGGTCTTAAAATAATTAGGTCAGCTGTCCGTCTCAGGCCCAGATCTAAAAACAATGGAATCATCAGAGTACTAGGAGGGCAGGCGCATAGAGCCCTCGCAAAGCTATTCTCTCCAATAGTTAACCTATTGCAGTCAGAAAAGCCCCAGACCTCCGCTCCATAGACGGCAGCTCCCTGTGCTCTGGCAATATAGATATTAATTGCCGGGGAGACAGTTTTTACTGTTGTACCCCGAAAAAAACAAAGGATAGATGCTGCGTCGTGTTGCAGGCGGCCAGCACTTTTATTAACCTGATCTGCCCAATGCATATTATCGGTGATCCTCACACCCAAGTAGTCGATGGCGCTGACCTTATCCAAGAGGTCGCCTTCCAGGCTGATAGTACAATTCTTCCGCACTCCAAAACGGAGTGCCATTAACTTGGTTTTCTTGTGATTCAGCTCTAGGCCGTACTCGTGGCAGAAGGAATTAACTCTATTAATAAGAATTTGTAGGCCCATTGGAGATTTGGAAAGGAGAAGGGAATCGTCTGCAAACAGAAGAATCAGGATTTTCTAAGCGCACAGGGTGGGTGCATCGTTCTGGCATGCCATTAAAACCTGTACCACCTCATTAATAAAAATAGAAAATAAAAACGGTGCCAGCACACAGCCCTGGCGAACACCTCTATTTATAGTGATTTTATCTGTTAGTTCGCCTAGGTTGCCCCATCTCACTTGCGCATAGGTGTCTTCGTGCAGTCTCTTCAAAGGTTGGATTATATTAGCTGGAGTCCCTATTATGTATAGCACCTCCCATAACTTCTCCTTTGGAACCAGGTCGAAGGCTGATCTCAAATTTAACAAAGGCGATGTATAATGGTTGTTTTGCAAGGGCTGTATATTTCCAGTACAGCACGGCCAGCCCAAAGACCTGATCCACTGTACTAATCCTAGATCGAAACCCTGCTTGGAGTGGAGAGAGGATCTGATGATCCGTGGCCCAGTTAGTTAATCTACCTAAAAGTTGCTTAGCAAAAATCGTTTGAAGGTTGTCTATGAGACTAATCGGCCTATAATTAGTTGGGAGGTTTGCATTACCCTTTTTGTGGATGGGAATGATTTCGGCACCCTTCCATGTCGTAGGGATCTGCCCCCTTCAGTGATTTTATTGGAAAGTGCTTTGATATACCAGGTCCAAATAGCTGGCTCAGATATGTAGAGATCCCCCAGAATTTTATCTGGACCTGGTGCTTTTCCAGATTTTAGCGAGCGGATAGCCTCAGCAGTTTCTTTCAGGGAAAAACGGATGGGGCCCTCAAAAATCTGTGAGCCCCCTTCTATAGGAGCGTGGCTGGGGGTCACATCCAAGATGGAGGGTAGATCTTGCCCCATTTCCCTGCTAGCAGGAGTCACAGGGGTATCAGTTTTATCATAAAGGCATGAGAAGTGTTCAACCCATTTTTCTGGTTGTATATGATTTCTTGGGCTAGTTCTACCCTCTTTCCCTCGCTTGCTCAACAGTTCCCAAAACAACTTGTTATTATTGGATTGTGTGGCATCCAGCAGCTCCTGCCAGATTGTTTCTTCCCAAGATTGTTTAGCTCGAAAGATGGATTCCTTATAAGTGTGTCTCGCTAGTTGTATCTCCCCGGAGTTCCCTTTAATGATAGCATTTTTTAATCCTGTCTTGGCCCTATAGCAGGATTCATCAAACCATGAATTGTTGGCCGAGGTGCCTCCTTGCTGTCTTACTCCAACCTTCCTGTAAAAGATACTTTGCAATCAGGTGGCCATGTTTCCGTGTATGGATAAAAGAGGAATATCATTAAAATCACAATTATAGTATGGGGCCAAATTGTCAATAAAAACTAAATAAATCTCGAGTAACAAATAAGGATTCAACTGCACCCTCGGCCACCTGACCTTCGTGGACGATTGTTCAAGATAGGAGTGGGGACTATAGTGACTTGATTATTTGAAGTTCTACCAAAGACATCCCCTGATATGGAAAGTAGCAAAGGATAATGATCTCTTTTGCTTCTTACATTCACCTTCATATCTCTCAACAGGGGCTACAGTCTTACATCCACTAAAAAATAGTCTATTACACTAGTGGATGTGCCTCGTTTGAAGGTGGGAGCAGTTTCCAAATCGGAAGGCCTACATCCATTGCAGGCCCTAAGGCCGTGCTTCAAGCAAAGAGAAGCCAGCTGGGAGGCTACACAAGAGTTAGGACAAAAGTGATCACTGGACAACTGTGCAATTCCCCATGTTAGATCTTCTTCCTCTGTTAGGCCTTTTAATAATACAGAAGGTTCAAATGTGCAATTTACGTCCCCCGCTATTATCAAATGTGATGTTGGTTGTAGGGTATCTAAGAAGTCAAGTAACTGATTTAGAATCTGAGATTCTACCCCTTGAGGTACAGATCGACGTAAACATTAATAAGAATTATATTAAAACTCTGTTGAAACATCATTTGTAACCCCATCAAATCTGGACAATCAAACTTTAAAATCTTGTAATCACATTGCACTTTTTTGTTTAATAACATCAAGAGACTCCCTTTTGCTCGCCCTGTTGCCTTTGTAGATGGTTGTGCAGCCAAATTAAAGGAAAGAAACCCATCTATGATAATCTTCTCCTCAGCCCATGTTTCTTGAAAAAGACATATGTCTTGGGAGTTTATGTATGAACACCAATCAGTATCATCTAGTTTCCTCCCAAGGCCGGCTAAGTTCCATGTCATTATTGATAAACCTTTCCTATCAGAGGCAGCACTAGGTGTCTGGAGGTAGGTCTTCTCCAGAATTGACTCATTAGTAATAATCCCTTTGAAGTCTGACAAGAATGGTTCCACTGGATTATCCCCTAGGGTTACTTCCTGAGCTGTGGCCAGTCATACAGGGTTAATCTCAATAGAATCACCACCCCCTGGTTGATCACTTGCGACATTGCAGCATGAGTGGCTTTTGACTGAGACCTGACCTCCATCCTCTAATACTGACTCTAGAGTGATACATCCCTTTCTTTGTTCCATATAAAAGCGAGTACGTTCATTAAATGCAATAAGTCTCTCGACCAAAGTTCTATCGTGGAACATTGAAATGACATCGTGATTCAACCCTAGGGGGCTCCACCGTTTGACTTTGTGAATATCTGAGCGTGTTCCGTTGGTATCGAAGCCAGTGAGTGACCTTATTGACCATAGACTTGTGGTCCTCAATGAGCCCCGGTATCAGCTTCGGGACTTGTTTCAGAAAGAAAGTAGTTGGCCCAAACTTGGTGCCTTGGACATTAGGCAGTGTCACTGAGCCACAAAGGGCTCTCTGAGAGGGAGTATCGCAAATGGGACCGAAGGAAAATAACGGAGCAGGTAAACTGCTAGCACTAGGGGGAGCACAAGCCCCCTTACGTGGAAAGGTATCAGTCGCTTTACGCCTCCTAGTTGGCAAGTATTCTGAGAAATCTGGGGGGTGGCCATTGGGGGTGGGGTAATTTGTCGTGTTAGCCCCCTCAATAGATACATTTTTGGTACCTGATTGCTTTTGTGTGAGATTATCTGCAGGGCATATTGTGTTCACATCAGGGCAAGCCCTGAGTGCCGTTGTCTTTTGGTGAACAATGACTTGGCCCCCTTGTACGGACCAGGTGGTTGAATTTGAGTCAGGTGCTATATAACCGCCCTTTGCCCCTACATCTCTTGAATAGCATTTGCATCCACATGCTGGCTTTTCCTGCAGGACTTTCGCCAATTGCAACACCAGGGACCTAACTTCCTCAATTCTCTGACGAATGAGGAATGTATTGGGCTCAGTAGATGAAATGGGAGCGAGGGTACGGGAAGGATTCTCTTTGTTATGGTCAGCTGTAGAGGGTTCGAGAGCCCTAGGTGTTTCGTCCTCCACAACCAGGACCTCGAACCGATTCCTGCAGGCTATATTTGGAATCACTTTTATCACGGGGCTCAAAGGAATAACTGGGGTAGGTGTACTTCCCTCTTCTACTGCTTGGTAGGACCCATGTCTGGATAAAGGATCGCTAGCCGTGGTCGTTAAACCATTGAGGGGGAAGGAAGCATTGTTATGTGTTATTGGTGAAACCACTCTGCAATTAGCCAAAACTGGGGTTGGAACATGATCCTTCGTCCTTTTTTTAAAGAAGTCTTGGATCCTTCCGAGATGAGCTGAAGAGTTTTTTGGAGGCGAGGGTCCTTTGTTACCCACTGTGCAGTTCAAAATCGCCTCCACCTCTTCAAATACCTGATCAATCTCCTCAAAAGGTTTATGAGTGTTTTCTTTGGTTTTAGTAACTAGCTTAAGAGGTCGTTTCTTCAGCTTTTTACGATCAGACAATGGACCCAGAGGGTCAACAGCTTTCCTCTTCCCCATGTTGCCAATAAAATTGCACAAGGCCAAGCAAAAATTGAGTAATTCAAACTTACATAATGATTGAGTCCACGATGTAAGAGAGTGGGCCCAGCCCAATCTCAATCAGCCGAAGACTGGTGTAGACGGGCCCGACTTGGTCCGGTCTTCGCCCGGGCACGTCCCGCGCTCCGCGAGGTGCACGTCCTTTATTGTTCCGGTAGGCTGGACTGGGCTGGAGCGTTGCCCAGCAACGAGAAGAAGCAACAGCCACGTCCCGCGAGGGGCGCTTCCTTTATTGTTCCGATGGGCTGGCCTGGGCTGGAGCGTTGCCCAGCAACGAGAAGAAGCAACAGCCGCGTCCCACGAGGGGCGCGTCCTTTATTGTTCCGGTGGGCTGGCCTGGGCTGGAGCGTTGCCCAGCAACGAGAAGAAGCAACAGCCACGTCCCGCGAGGGGCGCGTCCTTTATTGTTCCTTTATTGTTCTGGTGGGCTGGCCTGGGCTGGAGCTACTTCCTGTGTCCAGAGGATCACAACTCCCATCTTGTGCTCCCCAGTCCTGGCTACTGTTGAGCAACCACCACCCCCACCTCCACTTGTGCCACAACCAAGTGGGATGGGCCACACTGCCTCAAGGGCACATGGTAATGGGGACAGGCATAGTGGGAGGGAATCAATGGGAAAGGAAAGTGAGGTCATGGGAGCAATGCAACAGTACCAAGATGTGATGTGCCAGTCCTAACAGAGAGCCGGAACCTGAAGCAGGTGCAGAGGAAGCACATTCAAGAGCGACAGAATCACAACTCATATCTATGCTCCTTGATTGGGGTGGTGTTTGACATTTACCATCATATGTGCAGGGTTTTTCCTATACCATCTACCCCTGTCTGTGGTCCTTCTACATCAGGACACACTACACCTACTGCAGTCACAGACAGGGAGGCTAATCCATTGATTGAAACAGACCTATCCATCCTAGTCCCTTCATCTGTTCCGCTCCCCAGGACCACCAGGAAAGTATGTGACGACTTCCACCACCACCTCCAAAAGACAACAAACCTAATTTCCTCAAGTGTATGTCTATAATTCACTGGGTGGACTATTGCATGGACACATGTACCTTTTCTGAGGAGAGATGTATTTTGTACTCCAAACAATTTGTGCTCAACAAATATAGTTTCATCCACCGTGATGGAACCTTTCTTTCCTGTTCTTGTACATTATGGGTCACATCTATTGCACACATATTTGTGTCAAATAATTGCACATAAAACAAAGTGAAAGAGTGGTGATGCATTTATTGTGGTAATCTCTTTTCTATGCTTTCTGTACAGCATCATTTTTCTAAATCTGTCAATATGATAATGAAGCAAATAAGAGCTACCAACTAGGTAATGTGTTTCCCATATCAAAAAAGATGGAAAAAGAAACAATGACATCTGAATGTTATGCTGTCATACATTTCTAGGTTACAAGTTTGGAACACAATCAAAAATGCATTTCAGAAACCATGCAGAAGCCAAACATTCTGTCCCATTTAGACATTCACATTCCAGAACCTCGACACCAAGGAAGAAAGGGAATATTACATGAAATCAAATTAAATTTGCAAACTACTATTAATATATGACCTCAGCTGGAGCTAGCTATCCTGCCCTCCCCAAAGGAATGCTACATAAATAACACCAATAGTCTACATCATGACAGTAACAAAATTTTAGGCCACATGATCATACCAGGATACTGTGGCAGTATGTAGGGCAATGTCACAACCACTATTCAGTGGTGTGCTAAAAACAAAATCTTTCAGCTATGAGGAGACACATAAACAGCTTCCTACAATGAATATAAATTGAATGTGAAGGAAGACCAGTATGCTATTGCTTGATATACGCATGTGGTTAGAGCAAGTTAAACAGCACATATTGTTGTGATGGTAACATCCCACAGTAAATAGGTCTGATACAATCTCATGAACTTCCATTCTGTCCTTCCTAAGTGGGTGTTAGTCCCAGGATCAACCCATGTTAATTTTGTACTTTCCAACAGCAACATATCACTGCAAATGTCACAACTCTGACATGTCCAAATGAAGATGACATGGTGAAGGTGCCTGAAACAGAATATTGAGGGAAAATTAATGATCTTACATTTACAATTTGACTCAAATGATAAGTTATTAGGACACATACAGTTAGCACAAGCAAAGTGAAACTAGGTCAATAAACACAGTAGTCAATGTAGGGAAACTCTGATCCACAAACATATTTGCCTTGGACTTCCCTCAACTGATCATCCCTACCACATTACCATCACAGAGTAATATGCTCTCTGTGTCACAAGATGTGGTCAATGACATCTTGACAGAGGTCAGTTCCTTCCTCTTCACCGCTGTCATCTTCATTGGGCATTTCAAAATCTTCACCTGGTTGCTCTTCATGTGCTCCATCCTCTACAATGACAGGGATGTTCCATCGCAGGGCAATGTTGTGCAGCAGGCAACCATAATTTGGCATGCCTGATTGTGTGAGTAGAAGAGGGATCCTCTGGTCTTGTCCAGACACCTGAATCTGGCCTTTAGGAGCCCCAGAGCTCGCTACGCTAGACTCCATGTTCTGCCATGGGCCTCATTCAACCACACTTCAGCTGACGTCATTGAATTGCTCAGCAGTGGCAACAAATATGGTTGGTTAGAACACGCTGAGTGTCCTACATGGAAACAATTAATTGACAGGGAGAAAAATGACTGTGCTTGGTCCTGGGGATTGCAAGGCCACAGTCTCTCACCTGGGTGACTTGCTCACTGGCTCTGGAGGGGGTAACATGCCCTGTGCTTGGTGCTGGGGATTGCAAGGCCACAGTCTCTCAAGTGGATGGCTTCTCCACAGGTTCTGGAGGGGGCATTGTGCCCAGTGATCTTCATCCTGGAGAGGATGGGGTGAGTGGGTGGCTTCTCCACTGGTTCTGGAGGGGGCATCATGCCCAGTGATCTTTACCCTTGAGAGGATGGGGTGGGTGGACGGCTTCTCCACTGGTTCTGGAGGGGGCATCATGCCCTGTGATGCAGATCTTAGGGAGTGCAAGGTTACAGTCTTTCAGCTGGGTGTCATACCCACAGGATTTGCAGGGGCCAGGCCGCACAATAGCCTGTGGAAGCAGGACTACACACTGTCCGCGTGCAGTGACGGCTGTTCAGTGGTGGCAGTGGTGGTGCTGCTGCTGGTAGTGGGGGTGACGGCTACCCACTGGTGCTGCTGGTGGTGGTGCTGCTGACGGAGCTGGGGGTGGTGGTGGGGGGGGCTCCAGCCCATCCCCTGCAGCCTTGGATGGCTGCCCACTGGTGCTGCTGCTGCTGGTGGTGGTGCTGGTGGTGGGGGGAGGCTTCAGTCTATCCCCTGCAGCCTTGGACGGCTGCCCACTGGTGCTGGTGGTGGTGGTGGTGCTGGTGGAGGTGCTGTTGATGGAGCTGGTGGTGGTGGTGGTGGAGGGGAGGCTCCAGACCACACCCTTCAGCCTCAGACAGCTGCACCAACATGGTTGGTGGTGGGTTCTCCGACTGAGTCCCAGCACCAGGCTATTGTCCTCACTGCCTGCTGGTGCAGGTCCCTTGCCATTCCTTAGCAACACAAAAGGATGATGGACGGAGTGCTGAACAATGCAAACACTCACCCCCAGTCACAGAGCTGGGTTTAATCCATCGTTCTTTTGCTCACCATGCCACCCCAGTTTGGACCAAGCCATAGGTAAATCAGTCTTGACCCTGTTCCTCATGGGAAAAGTCCAGCCCAAACTGCTAAGCCAGGTCCTCCCTGGACCAGAAACAAGCATCCTGGACCGTTTCAGGGTATCACCCTTCATTAGCCAGTTTAGCTTGAATCCAGTGGCACAGTGAGCACGGGCCCCACGTCTGGACATACCTTTCCCACTTAGGGCAACTTCAACAACATGAAAGGGATGATGGACGGAGTGCTGAAAAATTCACTCAGCCCTAGTCACAGATCTGGGTTTACTCCATTGATCTTTTGCTAACCATGCCACCCCAGTTTGGACCCAGCCATATGCAAATCAGTCTTGACCCTGTTCTTCATGGGAACATTCCAGCCCGAACTGCCAAGCCAGATCCTCCCTGGACTGGAAACAGGCATCCTGGGACTGGTTTCAGAGTATCACCCTTCATCAGCCAGGCTGGCTTGAATCCAGTGGCACAGTGAGCACGGGACCCACATCTGGACATATCCTTCCACTTAGGGCAACTTTAGCAACACAAAAGGATGATGGACGGGGTGCTGAAGAATGCAAACACTCACCCTCAGTCACAGATCTGGGTTTAATCCATTGTTCTTTTGCTCACCATGCCACCTCAGTTTGGACCCAGCCATTTGCAAATCAGTCGTGACCCTGTTCCTCATGGGAACAGTCCAGCCCGAACTGTCAAGCCAGGTCCTCCCTGGACCAGAAACAAGCATCCTGGGACCAGTTTCAGGGTATCACCCTTCATCAGCCAGGCTAGCTTGAATCCAGTGACACAGTGAGCACGGCACCCACGTCAGGGCATACCCTTCCCACTTAGGGCAACTTCAGCAACACAAAAGGATGATGGACGGAGTACTGAACAATGCAAACACTCACCCCCAGTCACAGATTTGGGTTTAATCCATTGTTCTTTTGCTCACCATACCACCCCAGTTTGGTCCCAGCCATATGCAAATCAGTCTTGACCCTGTTCCTCATGGGAACAGTCCAGCCCAAACTGCCAAGCCAGGTCCTCCCTGGACTGGAAACAAGCATCCTGGGACCAGTTTCAGGGTATCACCCTTCATCAGCGAGGCTAGCTTGAATCCCTTCCTGCCAGCAACTGGTGCTGGCTCCTTGCCCTTCCTACCTGAGCACCTGGGGTTGGCTCCTTGTCCTTCCTTCCTGCAGCACCTGGGGCTGGCTCCTTGGCCTTCCTCCCTGCAGCGCTTGGGGCTGGCTCCTTGCCCTTCCTTCCTGCAGCACTTGGAGCAGGCACCCTTTTCTGTCTGGCTGGCTGGTGGCCGAGATCCTCTACCGTCTGGAGTCACTGGGGACACTACTGTGCCCGTGGACTAGATGGCTGAGGTGCTTGCCTGGGTTTTGACCACCCTGACTGGATGTGAAGGGCGGGGTAGGGGCAGGGAAGAGGTCAATGGTGGAGAGGAAAATCTTCTTAGGGACATTGGGTCGGGAAGAGGAAGATGGTTTGGGAGTGGAGGAAGAGGGAGTGGTTGTAGGAGGTGTCAGTCTGTTGTGTTTGGGTTCAGGTGCATGGGCTGGATGCTGTTGTGAGGTGGATGGCTGTTGGGTGTCTGAGTGCTTGCGTTTGTGTACTTTGGGAGGAGGAGGCACAGACACAGTGGGTGAGGACAGAGGGGACATGTGCATGGATGCAGGGGTGGTGACTGCAAGTGAGGGGTGTGTTCTGATAGGTGTGCTGGTGATGGGGGTAGTGGATGAGGATGTAGTGCATGCAGGTGTGAGTAGAGACACAACTGGTAGGGAGGTGGCAGAGGAGGGGGCCACAGTGGAGGCAGTGGATGTTGGTATGTCTGCATCTGGATGGTGTTTGTGTGAGTGCCTGTGGGATGAAGTGTGGTGCTTGTGTTTGCCATGTCCACTCTTGTGTGTTGTCCTGGGTGCCTGCTCGTCTGACTGTGTGCTTGGTATAGGTTGGGTTGAGGGGAATGGGATTGGGTGGAGGAAGTTGGAGGGGGCAGGGTGGAAACAGGGACAATGGCTTTCATCAGAGAAGAGGCCAGAGCCTGGATTGATCTCTGTTGGGCCTCCAAGCCAGTGTGAATGCCCTCCAGAAATGCATTGGACTGTTACATTTGAACCGCCAGCCCCTGGATGGCATTCCCATTGTTGACTGCCCAGGAGAGATGGATCACAGGAGGTCAATAGCCTCCTCACTCAGGACAGCAGGTCTCACTAGTGCAGGGTCTGAAGTGCCTGAGGTGAAGGAGTTGCCCACCCTCCTCGGTGAGCGGGCACAGGCAACTCGATGAGGGGCTCCTGGGAAGGCGGTGCTGATACGGGAGGTGGCGGCTGTACCTGTAGCTGGGGTGGACACAGAGGTGTCCACCACCACCAGGGAGCTTCCATCGGAGGAAGTATCCATGTCAAACTGTCCACTCTAGTCTCGGTCGTGGTGTTCCCCTCGCCCTCTGTCCCACTGGTGTCCTCACCATCGGTAGATTCAGCCTACTGGGTCCTGAAGGGATGCAGCTCCCTCCGTCGCCGGTGCCTCTGCTCCTCCGCCAGATGATGCTAATGCACATAGGATGACAAAACAAAAAGTGGGGGAAGAGACAAAGAATACACTTGGTCAATGGCAGCACCAACACCACAGTTGACGTACACAACACACTCACGCACAGAGAACAGCCCTACGCAGTAGGCAATGCACTCCCAGTTACAATGCTAGTCACCAGCCATGGGTAGGGACAGATACCGCCAACTGCAGCATTCCTGAGACCCACACACCCCTGCCCAGTAGTGGATGCCTACTAGCTACGTTGGAGGAATTTCACATCAGAACCCTGCCCAACATGGGACCTATTCTGCAATGTCAGGCCTGGCCTAGGGGCACCCACAGGCCCACATCCCCACCCGGATAACACCCCACCAGGCGTAAGTAGTAATGAAGGGCACTGTACTCACCCCCTTGTTGCTGGTGTGATGCCCCCAAGTGTCCATCTAACTTCGGATAGGCCACTGCCAGCATGTGGGCCATCAGGGGGGTCAGGGTTCGATGGGCACCCCTTCCTCATTGGGAGGCCATCCCCAGCTAGGCCTCCACCGTCTTCCGTGCCCAGCGTCTCAGATCCTCTCATCATTTCCGACAGTCGGTGCTCCGCCTGCCAAAGACCAGCCAAAGACCCTCAGGTCCGTGGCGATGGCACGCCTTATACCCTTCTTTTGATGGGTGCTGACCTGCTGAGGAAAAATACACAGGGAAAGGTATTAGTCTGACCGTCCTGCCTGTTACACTCATGGCCCACCATGCCCCTTCCCATCCTCATTAGCACAGACATGGCCCAGCATACATGCTGCACGCTGCCCAGGGCCCATCCACCAACCCCCCTTACAAGAGGCCTTCACACACAGCATTCCATGCATTCATGCTCCATGCATCGTAATCACAGTGTACTCACCTGTTGGTGTGGAGGCCCATACAGCAGTCAGTACTGGGTAGCACCCCATCCACCAGTCACTCCAACTCCGCCGAGGTGAAGGCAGGGGCCTTTTCCCCAGTCACACACGCCATGGTAGGTTCCTGACACAGGTCACAGCAGCACAGTTCAGGTGAGAGAACAGATTGAAAATGGCCGTCACATCTGCGGCGGTTCGTACTGTCACCACCGGCATACATCACCATTGGTCACTGTACCCCATAGTTCTCGACCGCCTCCGGCAACGGCGCACAACGTCTGCGGAATTACCTCATTTCCACCTGTCCCTTCACACTGGACAGGCAGACTCCATTTCAGAGGGGGGTCGGCCATGGGTCCTAAATGCCTCACAGTTTACAATTTCACATTCTGGACATATGCCACCAAAATATTGTAACAATCGCAATATGCATTGAACTGTAGTGGTTACAATGTACAGATAATGACCAGTTGCTCACTCTTTTACCCCATAGAATGCAACCTCTGTGGATGAATAGGAGATGGAGACATCCCCCCTGTACAGGCCACTGGTGGACTTGGCAACAATGGAGGACAGGCACATTATCCTCACCTATAGACTGGACAGGGCCACAATCACAGAGCTGTGTGCCCAATTGGAGCCTGACCTAATATCTGCTATCCGTCACCCCACTGGGATCCCCCCTTTTGTGCAAGTCCTATCTGTGCTCCATTTCTTGGCAACTGATTCTTTTCAAGTGACAGTGGGCTTGGCAGCAGGAATGTCACAGCCAGTGTCCTCAAATGTGCTGACCAGAGTGTTGTCTGCCCTGAATAAAAACATGTGAAGCTACATCGTTTTCCCCAGGTGAAGGATTTAGCCATAGTGAAGGCTGACTTCAATGCAACAGGACATATCCCCAACATCATTGGTGTGATTGATGGGACACGTATTGCATTTCCCCCCACCCCCGGCAAAATTAACAGGTTTTCAGAAATTGTAAAAGTTGCCACTCAATGAATGTGCAGATGGTGTGTTTGGCGGACCAATACATCTCCCATGTCAATTCTAAGTATCCAGGCTCAGTGCATGATGCTTTTATCCTGAGGAATAGCAGCATCCCAAATGTGATGGCCCAACTCCAGAGGCACAGGGTGTGGCTAATAGGTGAGCCCTGTTTCCCACCCAGTGAATGTTGGTGTATGGCAGAGGTCTCCAAACTTTTTAATGGCGCGCCCCCCCCAGTTGAAAAATAAAAATCATTGGGCCCCCCCTTAGAATTTTTCACAAATATTTTATAAACATGGCAATGTTTAAATATGTCTAAACCTATTTAAACATTGCAGTTAAGTACTGTTAGCTTTTTAATACTGCAATAACATGCTTCTGCTTAAAACAAAGGCCTGTTATCTGTATAATATCTATTTTGGCCAGAGTCTGGGACCCCCCTGGGATCACTTCAGGCCCCCCTAGGTGGGCCAGCCCCCCAGTTTGAAGACCTCTGGTGTATGGGTATGTTGTGGGCCATAAGGGTTAGTGTGTGGCTAACAGTTGTCCCTCGATATTTGCAGGTGGCTCTGGTTACCCCAACTTCTCATGGCTACTGACCCCTGTGAGGAATCCCAGGACAAGGGCAGAGGAACGTTACAATGAGGCACATGGGCGAACACGAAGGATAATAGAAAGGACCTTCGGCCTCCTAAAGGTGAGGTTTTGTTGCCTCCATCTAACAGGTGGATCCCTGTTCTGCTCACCCAAGAAGGTCTGCCAGATCATAGTGGTGCTGTATGTTGCACAACCTTGCCTTGCTACGCCATGTGCCTTTTCTGCAAGAGGAGGAGGCTGGAGTTTGCAGTGCGGCAGCAGTGTACCCTGTGGACAGTGAAGATGAGAAGGCAGAGGATGAGGACAACAGTGCAGTTATTTGTCAATACTTCCAATGTCACACAAGTAAGACAGTGTTTCACATTTCATTGACAGTGTGATGTGGGCCATTGTCACTGGCAGGCTGTGAATAATTTCTACTTCTATGCCCCTCACTGTACCCACTGGCATCTCTTTATGCAGATGTTGGTGCCCTACTATTGCTACTGGTGTGTTCAGTGCAGCCAACTACAGGTCTTTTCCTATGTAAACATTACTGTATATTTGAATTGCAACGTTTGCACCTTGTTAAACAAATACATTTTTAAATCATTTGACACACTCCATACTTGTATTTTTCCAAAGTGTGTTTATTGCACTGCTCTCATGACAAGGGGGAAGTGCAATGGGCTGGGGTGATGATGGAGGAAAGTCCAGGTTAGAGTCCAGTCTATTTGTAGCATAGGTGCAGTGTCCAAGGGGGCATAGTAAGGGGAGCAATCGCAGTTCAAGGTGGGCAGGGTGACAGAGTGGGACACAAGGGTGACAATCAGGAGAGTCTTATTTCCTGGCGGGGGTCCTAGCAATAGTCTATGGCTTCTGCCTGGATCGCAGGGAACGTTTGCAGGGTGGTTCTCCTTCTGCAGGGGGAGGGGTGCTGATGGCCTGTTGGTCCTGTGGCGGGGCCTCCTGTCCACTAGCGGCAGTGGAGGTGGAGGGCTGTTCAGTAGTCTGGCTAGTGTCAGGGGCCCACTGTTGTGCCACTGCCCCCCTCATACTGTTGGCCATGTCTGGCAGCACCCCTGCAATGGAGACCAGGGTGGTGTTAATGGCCTTCATGTCCTCCCTGATCCCCAGGTACTGTCCCTCCTGCAGCTGCATGTTCTCCTTTATCTTGTCCAGGATCTGGGCCAGCGTATCCTGGGAATGTTGGTATGCTTCCAGGATCGCAGTGAGTGCCTCCTGGAGGGTCGGTTCCCTGGGCCTCTCCTCCCCCTGTCGCACAGCAGTCCTCCCAGCTTCCCTTTTGTCCTGTGCCTCTTTCCCCTGAATGGTATGCTCAATGCCACTGACCCAGGTCCCTGATTGTCCTGGGTTTGTGGTATGCCCTATGGCCCCTGTAGTGGTGGGCACACTCCTGATTGACGTCTCCTGAGGACAGAGGTATGGGCCCGGTGGGTGCTATGGTGGTGCTTCCTGAGGGGGGAGGCTCTGTGGTGGTGTGAGACTGTGCCTGGGTAACCGACTGTTCGGAGGTCCCTGATGGGCCAGGTTGGTCATCCAGATCCAGGTGACCAGAGCTGCTGTCATCACTGTGGGCCTCTTCTGTGGGGGGACGGGATGTTGCTTGCACCTCTTCTCCGGTGACATTGGGTGGGGTACCTGTGGGGATGTAAATGCAGTGTTATTTTTTCTGGGTGTGACATATTGTGCAAGGGTGGGATGCCCTCTGAGGTTGTTATTGCCCTGGCAGCTTTGCCTTGAGTGAGTTGTTATTTGATGGGCTACTTGATTTTCTCTAGTGTGCATGCTGTGGTGATAGGTGTCCATGCAGTTCTGTGCGGGGTGACAATGCATTGGTAGAGCATG
Source organism: Pleurodeles waltl (assembly GCF_031143425.1). Taxonomy (NCBI): domain Eukaryota; kingdom Metazoa; phylum Chordata; class Amphibia; order Caudata; family Salamandridae; genus Pleurodeles; species Pleurodeles waltl. The sequence goes on from NC_090447.1 coordinate 723,343,632, forward strand.
CAGGGCTTGGTATTGCGATGAGTGGGTTGTGATGGTGGTGTGTGTGTGGGAAGTAGTGGAGTGATGGGAGTGAGGGTTGGGGATGGGAGTATGTGATGGCATGCCGGTAGGTGGTTGTGATAATAGTATAGAGTTGACTTACCAGAGTGCAATCCTCCTGCTACTCCTGCCAGGTCCTCAAGATGCATGATTGGTAAGATCTGCTCCTCCCATGTTGTTAGTTGTAGGGGAGGAGGTGGGGGTCTGCCGCCAGCCCTCTGTACTGCGAACTGGTGCCTTGCTGCAATGAAACGTACCTTCTCCCATAAGTTGTTCCACCTCTTCCTGATGTCATCCCTTGTTCTGGGGTGCGGGCCCACAGCATTGACCCTGTCCACAATCCTCCGCCATAGCTCCATCTTCCTAGCAATGGATATCTGCTGCACCTGTGATCCAAATAGCTGTGGTTCTACCTGGATTATTTCCTCCACCATGACCCTTAGCTACTCCTCAGAGAATCTGAGGTGACGTTGTGGTGCCATGGGTGTAGTGTGAGTGATGTGGGTGAGGATGTGTAGAATGATGTGTTGGGGTGTGTGATGTAAGGTGCGTGGGTGGTGTATAGGTGATGGTGGTATGTGGCTCGGGTTGTGTGAGTGCTCTTGCTATCTCTCTCTGCTGGCAATTATTTGTATTCATAAGGGGTTGTGGGTAGTGTGGGTGTGTGTTTTATAGTGGTGTGAGTGTGGTGTGTGTATGTGTGTCAGGTGTGTGTAGTTTGAATTGTCCAATGTGGCGTTGTTTTGTATGTGTGTGTGTATTTTGAGCGCAGCAGTGTGTACCACCAATGGTTTACCGCAATTGAATGTCCACCATGGTGATTCGTCTGTCATATTGTTGTGGGCGTAGTTCTGTTGGCTTAACGGTGTGGGTTTATTAAAGACTTTTGGTCTGGCGGATTTGTATGTGTGGCTGAATAGTGACGGATCAGTGTGTGTGTGTCATAATATGGTTAGCGGATATCCGCCGCGGCAGCGTACCGCCAATATCATAATGAGGGCCTATATTACTTTCCTCATGGTGGTAAGGTCTGGAAATGGTCTGAAGACTTTAGGATGCCTTCTTCTACCCACCCCTGGGTTCATATGTCTGCATGTAAGGAAAACAGACTAGCAATTAAAATTGTCACACAAGACTTTCACAATGAACACATATCTCATGTCTAGGTTAGATTAGTGATTTTATTGGGTCATACGTGTTACCATAATTTTCAATTATCTTGCTACTGTAAATCAATATTTTTTGCTGTCTGACATTTTATACAAATAATGTGTGAATAATAAATTTGAAATGTATTATTTGCTCATTTCTTTTAATTACCATCAATGGAAGTATTACATATACTGCGGCACTATCGATGTAAAACAGAATAAGGGTTCTCTGTTTTATGTGTCACATCTTGCCAAAAACAGAGTCATACACATCTAAGATATGTATACAAACTAGCCACCATTTTGGATGCTGGTGATGCACAAACAATTTACAAAAATACACAGCTACACTTCCTAAAATGGCGGCTGCCTGACCTTGCATCAGGACTTTGGCTAGCTGATGGCCAGCAACTGAAATTGACGTCTTAGTGGGTGCTCCATGACGGACACTGGCATAGGCTAACATTTGTGATGGCTGTTCACGAAAGCCAATGGCGTTTCTGTTTCCATCACAGAGCACGTAAGCCATGTACTTGTATGCTGTGTATTGAGCAAAATCTCACTTGCCTCCCAACACTGCAACCAACAAGACCTCCTCAAATTTTGCTGCTTTTACCAACCCCTGTGAGCCAGGACAGTTACATGTTTGAATGTGAAATGTTTGCCAATGTAACTTGTTCCCTCTTTGTACACAGGCTATTTGGTCCCTTTTTGTTAATGAGTGAAATGTTGTTATTGGAGTGTAGTGAACTCAATGATTTAACTGGATACAGGGTGTTGTTTGAGGATCTTAGAAATATCTGTGCAATGAAATAAAGTCACCTGACAGAATTAGCTGAGTTCTCAGTGCATGTTACTCACAATTCCAGGTTTAATTTGCCAAACTGTAGGTACCTTATATCCAGTGGCTAGCAGGCACTGCACCACTAGTTTAAATGGAAACATACAGCCCAGGTTGAATATAGAGAATTGTAAAGTCCTAGTAGCATCTCTAAAGTTTTGGAGTTGTCTGATGCTGTTCGGTCAAGTGGATGTACATCCCATATTTTGCAATAGTAGAATCTTCCTGTTTTAAGCATGTCATGGTGCCACATATGGAGAACTGTATTTTCTATGCTGCAGACTAAATTGTCAATCAGTCACACAAGTAGGTCCAATTACAATACACACTTCTTCATACATCACCCAAACCAATACTCTCACTGGCACATGGCAGCCCTCCCATACTATCCTTAGTCACTGTATGTGACACAAACCATAGTATCTGACTCTTAGAAGTTTAAGCATGAGAAAATGTAGCTGTGCATGTAGTTATGTGCAAATAATGCATAGGTTATTTCAGCCTTTAGTAGCTTACAATGAGTTGGACTAATCTGGAGTAGATCTCACTACACAACAAATGTCCTATCCCTGGCTTAGAGGATGTTTGTGTCTCGGATTTGTAACATGAGAAGAAAGAAAGTGTTAGGACTACTCCACAGATCACTGCAAACCAGTGTGTCTTAGGAACCTGTACTGACTTATTTGAGAATGCATGTGAGGAATGCAACACAATATTATCACTAAATTACAGACAAACAAATCCATTCAAAACATCTTTTGTTGTATTTTGTTCTCGACCATACAGGCCAACACCCATCAGAAGTAGGAATTGTGGAAGGTCATCGCAAAGAAGATGCAGACCTTGGAGGGTTATAAGCGGTGTAGCCTACATTGCAGGAAGAGGTGAGAGGACCTCCAAAGCTGGACCAGGAAGTCAGCAGACGTCCAGCTCAGCCAGGCCTCCCACAAGGCAAGCGTGTGTGCTGCAGTCTGACCCCCCCAATGGCCTGCATCCTTGTGGTGGCATACCCAGAGTTTGATGGGCAGTTGAGGCCCCAAAAGCAGCATCAAGAGGTGAGTTATTGTATGTAGCTAATCTTGTTTTTTAACCTTTTTTATTTACAGCAATGTTGTTTGCCATCCTCAAGATGGTTTATGCACATCTAACCCAGATGGGAATTTCTGGAGGTGTACGTTTTTCAGACTGTTTCTGATGCTGTGTTTGGTTAATGCTTTGTGCTAAAGGTTGCCACTAGATTCCTCATCACAAGCCATTTTGAGCAGACACCTGGGTGCATGCCAAAAAAGGTGGTATCTGCATTTTGTCCATGTTATAATGGACATTAGTACCAAACATGCCCCATTTGATGATTGAGTCAGGTGTGATGCTTCATCAGAAATGTGAGGCCATATTGCTGCTGACATGACATAGTAAGCACTTATGAGACAGTTCATGTTTAAGACTTTACATTGGTAAGTTGGTACAATGATCAAATAATAATGAGCACCTGCACCAAAAGGACTAGAAACATGTTTACAAAAGTATCATTTCAAATCTGAAATAGGTTTGGAAAATGTTTAAATAGCAAAGTTCAGCTCATTTCATGTAGACTGTAGCAGGTTGACATGAAGCCTCAGCCCTTCCTAAATGTGCATGTAAGCCAGCCTGAGTCAGCCAACATGACTTTTCATGCCAGAATGTATTGATTGAAACAGACCGGAATGTATGTACATTTGTGACAGAGTTACGTGTACCCCAAATGATATTTAAGGGTCCTTAATTATGTCCATTTGAGAAAGTGATACTTAAAAGGACAACTGCAGATGGAAGGTTCCATCACATATTTTGGCGTTTCCCATCTTGATGAGTCAATATCAGGCCCAAAACATGTCATTTGTGGATATTTGGAAATGTTTTTGCTCTGCACTGAAGTAGTAAGAATGTATCTAGGCCTGTGTAGTTCCTAATGCTGTCAAAGTCATTTGTCATGCAGACAAATAAAGGTGGATAAGAGACAGAAGACATGCATGATATGAGAGCCAGCATGGACAATTTCTAGACTGTGAGCAAATGGTTTGTGGAATTCTTACCTATAGGCATGAGATACTGATGTTTGAGAAGCCAAGTTTGATTACCTTGAAGCTAGATTAGTATGTAGACTTCAAATGTTTTGTGAGCAAAGTTCATGCTAAAGTATATTTGCTCCCATACCCTCAAACTGTTGTATCTGTCTTTACAGCATCATCAGGGCAAGGAAAAGGTGGCAGTGGCCACATTGACAGGGAAGAAGCTGGGCACTGTGGTCCTGGTGCAGACACCACCGACAGAGGGGCCCAGTGCCATGGAGGGTGAGCAGAATGGCACGGAGGCCACAAGTGAGTCCTCCATAGACGACCAGTCCCTAGTGGCTACCATTCCACCTTCACCGTTGTTCACCGCCCACATTTCCATCTCTACCCTCCCTATTGCTCCCTACTGTTTGGCCGCAGCTGCTCCCCTAAAAGGGGTGGCATCACCTTTGCTGCAGGCACCTCCCTCCTTGCCTCTGTCTCCCAGGCTGCGTTTAATGAGGAAGCTATTGATCTATCACTGTAGGCCAGACCACTCTACTGAATGCCATCCAAGGCCTTAGTGGTAATATGACCGAGAGTCTAGTTTACCTGGATGGCCTTCACAGTACCATGTATGGCCTACAGCATCATTCCAGGGACTGACGTCCTCATTGACCACAGCCTCCCACCCACCCCAATCTCGTGAACCAAATCCTACCTCTTCCCTATCCCAATTCCCTCTTTCCATCCCCATCCAGAGGGCACACCAATGCAAACATACACAAGCAGCACATCCTCACATAAACACAAACACAGTGAAAAACACAGACACACACATGCAGACACCACACACTCCACCACACCACATCCACAAGCATACCAATAGACAACCCACCCAGCCCAGAACCCACACCATCAACAGACACATGCATAACAGACCCTGCCACTCCCTCTACCTTCCAAGCACAAACCCCTCCCGAACACCCTACCTGTTTCCCCAAGGAGGACCAGCTGTTTACCCTAGCACTGACCCCTTCCCCAGTCCACCCCATCCAAACATCTATATAGCCCTTCCACGTCCCAATACACCCGTTTTACACCCCAACCCAATGCTTCCACATTCCAACCTACCGCTTCCAAATTCAATCCCACTCCTTCCAGATCCAAACCCACCTTTCCAAAACCCATGGGCCCCTCACCACAGTAAAATCATTGAGGTGCCTGCTTTCTGCGCCATAGATGCCCCTTCCAGAGGAAGTTTATTCTGGCAGTACATATAGGAGGCAAGGTATTAGCATGCAACCCATGCTGTGGAGCCATGGCCAAGTGTATTTGTTTTTTTTCTTTAAATAATTATTTAATATTGCATGTGTGTTTATTTTTATATGATGTGTCAATATAATGCACATATGCAATAGATAGGGAACATAGCACTTTACTGTTAATAAATGGCATCTAATGTTTGTCCTAAATTGCACGACCCAAGGGGACATGTGACCTTCATTCATTTCTGACATGTTTGCAGTTTAGAGGTAAGATTGCTCATACGTTTGATGGACACCCACTTGTAGTATTTTGTAGTACAATTGCTACATTATCATGGATCTGAGCAGGTCCTATTGGGTGTACTGGTTATGTATATGACGTGGTAGTTTTGAGAAAACTATTTCAGAAACCATGAGCACATTTCTATTTGGGATTGCTGTGACTTATTGTGTAGGTGTCCATTGCCATGAAGACATTACATACATATGCATTGCCCATCATTGCACTATTGCTTTGAAATATTTTTAAACATGCACTAGTCCAATGCTAATGTACAGTGACAATTCCGAGGATGCCAGGTAATTCAGTGACTTACCTTCTGCTCTGGCAACAAAAGGGTTGATATTTATCTTGGTCAAAGACCAGCAGCAATGGCAGGACTTGTATGACCAGGTTTATGGTGGCAGGAAATGTGAAAACTAAAAAAAAATGTGAGTTTTATTCTTTTATCCCCCCCAACCCACCAACTCAGGTGTGGAGATTTAGCTGCCACTGTTAGATCTGCAGGAAGGTAGTTCATGATTGGCTCAACTACAAAAGTGGCTGGAGTCCTGCTGTCAGCCGCCTTTGCCTATGGCACAGTTGACACTGATGGTGATTCATGGCAGTGATGGTGGTTCATCAGTGGTCTTTTATCTATGTACCCACCAAAATCTAAGTAGAGAGGGCAGTTGGAAATTCCAATGGAAAATTTTTGGTGGGACCATATCTGCCAAGATCTAAATCAGTTTATATCTGGTGATATTCTGGCTTAATTTCTTGCAGCCAGTCAGTGCTTTTACTTGAAGCATGAGTGGGGAAACCCTGGCCCTGTGACTAATCACATAAAAAATGCAAATGGCCCTAGGGGACCAGCAATGTACTGCAACTGCACCACTATATAAACAAGTGTTTGCACAGAGCATTGTTTAAAAAGTGTCTTTTTTTCTCTTCTTTCTTTCTCTCTATATCTACTCCTGGTAGTCCACCATCTTGGCAGGAGATACCAGCCTGGCTGTGGCAACACCATATGGAGGCTATCCAGACTCAATATCATTGGCTGGTGGCTCTGAAGAAGGTGAAGGCATTTGTCCATGTCCCAGGCCCCAGTGTTTCCTGCCAGCTGCCAACATCTCTATTCTGGCCACGACATTGGCAGTACTGCCAGTAGCTGGGATCCTCCTGATCTTGTACTGCTTCCCCCCTCCAACCCAGACAGCTTCCAACACTGTATGCTTCACGAGCTGCCACTCATTTGCCAAGAGGTGACATGCTTTTCCAGGAGTTGGAAAGCTTTTGAAACAGCATAGATGAAGCCCTCTGATGCCTTTTTATTATTTGCTGTGGTGAAAGGGACTTTTGTTGTTAGTAAAAAAGGGTGCAAATTGAGAAGGGGATGGGATGTTGGACTTTTCCTTGGACATTGATTGGGGATAGTGTCATTTGGGGAGAGGGGTGGGTGTGTTGTGGGTGGAAAGGGTGAGTTTTAAATTGTTAAGAAAAATTAAAGGGAAATTATTATTTAATTCTATCCCTGAAATCATTTACTCTGGACTGCTGCCTTTTAGTGCAGCCTGTTTTCTTTATCTGCTTATCAAAGTGTAAATCAGTTAGTTATACCCTCGTCCTACTACTCTCTCTAACTATATTGACCTCTTTGGGGTATGCCATTGCCTATGCCTCTATTGCCTACAGCAGCCTGATAAACATAATCTTAATCTTCAGTAGAAGTTAGTTACTAACTAAACTAATTCACATCGCTCCATAGTTCTCTTACCTGAATAGATGAAGCAATGGCTGCTACCTCTCTCAATCACCGAAACCTTTCTGTAGGGTTTCACAAGGTGTCTACTTAATTGGGTGGTGGTAGTAGTAGCAGGTGAGCATGCTAATATGGAAGACATTGCAAGCGAGTTCCCTCTCCCACTGAGGTGAACTCCAACTGTAGGATTAATCAGAAGGATTACTCATCTCAAACAACTAGATTGAAAGAAGAAACAGAGTTAGTGGGTTATTTATTCATATAATAACTTATATCATAACTTTATGAAGACTGCCACTCGACTACCACTTTAACACAAAGACCTAATATTAGGACAAAAACTAGCAATAATAGCTCCTTTCTAGCAATGATGAGCTAGTATTTAATTACATTCACAATGTCCTTGAGTCAGAAGAAGTGGACTCAGGATGGAAAAATGTTAATCATTTATGCAACACAATGTCTGAATACTTATGTTGAGAAATGATGTTATACATCTAAATTATGTATCCCTTTTATGCCTGGGTGTGTAAGTGGGACTGGTGTGGGCTATTGCTCAGGTAAGTGAGTTGGTGTCATTTTCACCACCTCTGCACCACCAATTGTATGATCCTTTTATGATGTAAGTTAAGTCACACCTCAACAAATCACACAATCTAGAGGAAGAGGGTAAGGGGTTTAATGAATGAATGGTAAAGGGAGGTTGGGTGAGGTGTGACAAATCTGAACACTACACAACAATATTCATCAGGGCAATGAGTAGCCCATCATCATCATCAAATCTGTTGTGGTAATAAATGAAGGAATGCCAGTTCAATTAAATGCATTGCAAACAGTTCTGCAGCCCCGGAGACCCATGATATTATATATGTAAATGTTGTGTCACCTAGGTTTAAAAAAATACAAATTATGGAGGAGTGATTGAACCCACACAGTTATAAAAAATTATGATTGTTAAAAGTAAAATGATACTTTATATAAATGCCAAATTGGGCGGTCCATCTTCATTCTTCTCAGATTGCCCAGAATGTCAGTCTTGGGTGCCTGGCTGAACCAATCCAGTAAGATGAGCAGGACTGTTGTGGAGCTTTCACCTTTCAGGCAGAAGAGAAGGTCTGTGGATTGTAAAACAGTAACAATATTGTAGAGTCAAGGAGAAGGACAAAAGATTAGCTTCATGAGGAGTGAATCAAAAAGCAGAACACAAAGACATAGGCTACTACACTCAATCAGTCATCGTGATTAGGAGTGAGAAGTGGGAGCAATTTTACAATCAATCCCAGACAAGTAACTGCATATGCCTGGCTGATCAGTCTCACATCTGTCAAAATATTTTGCCAAAGACATCTATCATGTGATGCTGATGATGTTACATGTCTTTCTCCCGTTACAGCCCCCTGTGACTACTACCACATAATAAGGGAGTTTGACATTTATTTGAGCCAGCACACCACCTAGCATTTCCAAAATCAACGCACCTCTCTCCAGTCTACAGAGCTGAGACCTCTTCGAGTCATCATAATTTTGGTTAGGTTTCCCTTTGAAGTAGACAACTTCCTTCTTCTGGCTGTTGCAGTAGTTCTGCGCTAAGTCCTGGCTCTGAATAACGAATCAGTCTGACTCCTGACTCAAATGAGATAGACCTGTAGTGCACTGCTGTTGATAAACAAGAAGAGAAAAAAAATGTGAACATTTTGTGCAGATCTGTATTGGTTAACCAAACTGATTGTATGGTCTCTGAAGAACCAGAAAAAAAGTACAGCAAGGACCATGCAAGTAAATATAAGTAGGTGTGGAACGGCCATTCACCATCAGGCAAAAGCACCTATCAACCCTCAAACAATGAAATCAAGTTTACAAATTACTAGTTGACCGCTCTCCCTCACTGTCTGCCACCACATGAATTATCAATCATCAATCACCACCAATATTATATGACTCATGAGTGCAATAGTTATCTGATCCTATCCAAGCACGGTGGTACACAACTGCAACTTCTCTTTTGATGGAAGCAACACTTGGCAAATCGATAGTCATGTAAATGAAGGGAACTTTGCTGGGGCAGCCCTGCTAGGAAATGTACAAAAAAGGAAGAAAATGCATGGGAAAGAGGCAGACATTGTCTCCAAAATTCATGAATGAAATGGGGAATCTTCTTGACTGCACACTGGTAGAACTCCAATCCAGCTGTACATGTGTCTAAAATGGTGAGGCTCCATATGTCAGACAGAAACCTGTAATGGTTACTATAGCTATATCCATTTTTCTTTTTCTAAGCAGTTCAATGATAATCTTATAATTCTATGGTGGCCTACTCAGTCAGGAAAGTAGAGTTTGTCCTCAAACTCAGGGGGTTCACATAGACTTTGGTCAGCGAATTCACCTGAGTCTGACCAGTCGCCCTCATCCTCCTCCTCCTCCTTTGATGTTTTGTGAACAGTATAATTGTGTGTTATTCTGTGTTGGTTCAACTTAATCATGGTCTATCTATCCATATTTTGAGATGAGATATTTGTAACTGTGACAACTGCCCCAGCTGCATTGAACACACACTTAACAGACACACTGGCTACTTGGCAAGCCAGCTACTTTATTGCCAGCCTTCTGAATTCTGGCCATTGGCACATCTTCCCATACCAATAGACCAGTGGGCTGTGATCCATGAAGACCTCTTTTGGATCATCCTGATAGTCCTGGAACATCCTCTGAATGGTCATTGGTGCTGCCACTTGCTCATACTCTTTTGCCTTCACCTCTTCACTTGCCTAAAGCCCTGCCACCTGAAACCAAGCCATTGCAGAGGTTGGGTTAAATTCTTCTGTTGCTGTTGTATTTGTTGCTGCTGATGGTTGCTGTGAGCCCACAGTACTGCCCTCTCTGGAGTCTGAAGGCTGCACACCAAAACTTCTACCTGGGCTTCTAACATCTAGCTGTTTCTCTTGCACATGTCTCGCTTGCTCAACAATTCACATCTTGCATGGTGAAACATCCCATTCTGAAAAAGAACTGAAAGTGGCCAGTAATTTTGTGTACTGTGTATCAAGCATTGTGGAACAAATGTACTCTGTGGAGGATAGAACCTCTCATTGAAGCCTTGGATTAACAGCCAAGCAAAAGGATTAAGCTCTCAATCAACCCATATGCTTCTCTTTTGCCGTTCACACTGGTGAACCTTTGCAATACTTTTTTCAACTGGATCTGTAGCAAATGCAACCACAAGATAGCTTGCCTCATTTTACTTTCCTCCTTGCTGATTTCCAGAGGGAAAAAATGAAGTAAAATTTGTGTCAGGAATTTGATTAGGCCCAATATGTCCACCTCCATGATCATGCTTTTCCCAATTCCATACCCTCCTCTTTGAATGACATAGTCATTGATAGGTTTCTACTGCTCAAACGGACATTGCAACATGTAATGGGTCGAGTGCTAACATGTTGGCTTGACTGGTACTTAGTTTGCATGCTAAATGATCCTCAACTGCTTCTGGGCTTTCAAAGAATGTCTAAAATGAATACGGATTCTCCTGCAGATGATCGGTATGTTCCTGACTATGTCTTCTTTATTGAGAAAGTCCTGCACAAACAGGTTGATGCAATGTGCCAAACACAGGACCCTGAAGTAGCAACCATCTACATCTGACCTTAACTATATTACCTCCATTGTCTATGGCAGCAAATCCAATTCTAAGAGCTCTATGTCATATCAATTCAAATATCATGCTGTTAAAGTCTTCCAAGATTTTTGCAGTGCTGTATGGATTTCTCCATGGCCAACATGTCTACTTTTGCATGCTGCCAAACGCCCTTAAAAGTTTCGTCAGTGCTGAGACCTGTAGATAGCTGTTGCCTAACCCCTGTAAAAGAGATCCACTGTGCAGTAATACACGTGTAATCAGTTGCTTAACAACTGGTTCACATGTCTGTTGTCAGGTGGATGGTGTGAACAGCACTCTGCTGCAAAGCTGGTCCAACTAATTGCAGCACATCATGATGAAGCACTGGCAAAATTGGTCTGATCGGGAACCTTTCATTTCAGGCAGATGGCAGCCACAGATTCTAAAAATCCCACACCTTTCACAAAAGAAAAAGGGAGGACTTCCAGTACTAACATTTTAGCCAACTTCCCATCATACAAATGTGCCATTGGGTGAGTTTGTATGGCCCCTCCTGCCTAAACACGACCATAATAGTAGTCTTGTTTTTTTTTTCTGGTGCCACTGATGCAGGCAGGCACTGAATGCTGTGGTGTCTCCATTAAACTCTTGTGCCATTCCAAGGTTGCTAAGGCAGGTAATAATGTTGTGCTGCTAGGGACTAGGCTGCTTTACGTAAAACTGTTACCCTCTTCTTGCTCATCACCTTCACCTCCTACCGTGATCAGACCTGACTCCTTTCTCTCATCACAACCATCACCTACAGCAATTTTTTAAGGTGCTCCTTCCACCGGATTACATGATGTTTTTTCATATTGGTCCTTTGGTCTCCAGTACCTTAGTGTGAACCAGGCTTACTTCGAAAAATCCTGCCAATAACAGGCATGGGGTCCAGGGGAAACTTACTAATTCTGAAACAATAAATGGTATGCACCTGCAACAGGCAGGGGGTCCAAGCAAAAATAGAATAATCCTGACTACGGCAGGCAGGGGGTCCAAGGGAAAATGGAATAATCCTAAAAAAAAAATGCTGCTGTGGCCCTCTATTTTATTACAATTTTTTCATGACAATCACTTTTCATTAAATATAGAACTGTGTGAATAATTGAGATTTTCCTAGCCTTGGTGTCAGATTTTATTAAAGACACAGAAGCGAGCATTATGCAGTCTTTTCTTGCTTTTAATTGTAACAGCAGCCAAGAAATAAACTACATTTCCCAAGAAAAATTAACTACAAAATGACATCACAATGAGGACAGCCAATAGGACATCGAGTATAGTTACTAATACATTGACTGCGAACAACAAGACCTCTTTTCTTGATGCAAGAATTAAAAAGGAGAATAAGTAAAGAAAAATATTGTATAGAAAATTGTCATCATAGTGAAAAAGTCAATAAAACAATCCTGAAGCTGGCGAGCGTAGACTGGAACACATGAAGGAGAATTGCTGAAAAAATAATCCTATCTTGATTGAAGAACCTCATGCCGACTAGGAGGTGCCAATGGCTGGAGAGGGGGTTGGAATTTAAATGAATGAACAGGGAAGGGTTAATTGAGTGGTGGGATAGTACTCGCCTTCGTGTCTTTAATAAAATCTAGCCTTTCTGACACCAAGGCTAGGAAAATCTCAATTTTAATACAAGACCGGAGGCTCATATTATGCATGTTCAAAGCATAGCAATAACAGAGTCTGAAACATGAGAGATTGGTTTACAGTAAAAAGTTTTAAACGTGTTTTCATTCGACCAGTCTGCAGACTTGAGAATATCCTGTAAAGAGGCCCAGGCTCAGAAAGCCCGAGAGGCCATGGCCCCCTCTGGCAGAATGGGCTCCAAAAGAATCTATATTGATCCCAGCTAAGGACATGATCCATTTAACCCAACGTGCCAATGTGGGTGAAGAAACAGATTTATGGGGTTTCTGAAATGAAATAAGAAGTTGGGAGGCTGAGGATGATCTCAAACCTGCAGTACGAGTCACATAGCTCTTTGAACAATTTCCAATGCACAATTTGGGTTGAGAGGGGAAAAAAGGATGATGAACAGATGCTAGGTTAGTCTTAGTACATCTTCGAACCTGAAAAGAAACACCAAAAGGAGAGAAGAAAAAGGAGGTAACATCCAAAGCTTTCACATCTGAAACTCACTTTAGAGATATGAGACATAAAAGCATAGTCAACTTTGCAGAGAGTTGCTTAAGAGAAAGCAGATCATTATCCGGCCAAGCCGTAAAGAATTTCAACACCAGGTTAACGTCCCACATAATATTATATTTAAGAGATGGAGGAGAAACACATCTTCTCCCTTTAAAAGTTGACAGATGAGGGGATGTTCACCAATCAGTCTGCCATTGACTCTGTGATGTTCGGCGAAAATGGCCGATCTGTAATTGTTGATAGCGGGGTAGGCCTTACCCTGGGAGGCTAAGGAAGCAAGGAAATTCACAACTAGCACTACATCAGCTGAAAAGGGATCTGAAGTCCTGTCCATATACCAGCTGGACCAAATGGCCCAAGCGGATTTATAAGCTCTGGAGGTACCCGGGGCTCTACATCACTGGATGAATTTAAGAGCATATTCTGAAATTCCTGGGGTTCTCCAGGACGACCCGAAATCCTCCAAGCAATGAGGAACAAGGAGTTGTCGAGGACCATATGGTGTTGTCGACCCTGGGGATCCAATAGTAGGTTGGGGAAATGAGGAAGCCAGACCGAACGATCAGCTGCTAATTCCAAAAGAGTTGGATACCAAGGTTGAGCTTGCCAAAAGGGGGTTATAAGCACAAGAATGGATTGTTGTCTGCGTGCTTGTGCAAGATCTTGGGGAATCAGAAGGAAAGGAGGAAAAGTGTAAAGAAGAGATGGTGGCCAAATCTGGAGGAAAGCATCCGTGGCAAGAGCCTGCGGATCGGGCCTCCAACTGAAAAAGGAAGGAAGGTGGGAATTGAGACGAGAAGCAAAAAGGTCTATGGACATGATGCCAAGGATGGAAATAAGATGATTGAACACCGAAGGGTGCAACTGGCAATCACTGGAATCGTGAAGATGTCTGGAGTACCAGTCTGCCACTGTGTTCAGATTGCCTGGGAGGTAAACCGCTTTGACAGATATTTGACGAAGAAGACAATATTCCCAGAGATGCTTTGCTAGGGTTGATAGAATTTTGGACCTGGTTCCTCCTAAGTGGTTGATGTATCTGACGGCGGTTAAGTTGTCTATCATGAGAAGAATGGTGCAACTTACCTTGTCCTTTGTAAAGGAGCGGATGACAAAGGAACCTGCAAGCTTCTCTAAACTGTTTATGTGCAAGAAGGACTCCTTCAAAGACAATGTGCTTCCAGTTGAGAACTGACCACATTTTGTGCCCCAACCAGTCCGACTTCCATCAGATTCTAATACAAGATCTGGGGCGGCAGAGAAGATGGTTCTCCCGTTCCAAGCATCTAAGTGAGTAAGCCACCACAGGAATTCTTCCTTGGACTCGAAGTCGAGAGCCAGTGAATCGGAATAGACGAGGCCTTTGTGAAGATGGCGTATCTTCAAACGTTGGAGGGCGCGATAATGGAGTGGACCTGGGAAAATAGCTTGAATAGAGGAAGCAAGAAGCCCTACTAAACATGCTAAAGTTCGGAGAGAGATGTGAGGAAGGGATAAAGCGTGACAAATCTCTTTCTTGATTAAAGAGACCTTGTGTTGGGGAAGTTGAAGAATTGAAAGGGTAGTATCTATGAGAAAGCTGAGAAATTCTAGTTTTTGAGTTGGAACGAGGGCTGATTTCCGAAAGTTGATGAGGAAACCTAACTTGAGTAGGAGATCCTGACAAAAATGTAACTGAATGAGTAGAAGGTTTTTGTCCTGGGCCATTAGGAGAAAGTTATCTAAATAAAGGATCAGGCGGACCCCATGAGATCGAAGGAAGGCCGCTACAGGTTTGAGAATCTTGGTGAAACACCAAGGGGCCGAAGAGAGCCCGAAAGGAAGAACCTTGAATTGGTAGAAGGAATTTTGCCATTGGAATTGAAGGAATTTCCTGTGTGAGGAATGAATTGGTACTGTGAGATAAGCATCCTCGACGTCTAATCTGACCAACCAATCATTCTGTAGCAAAATGTCTCTGAGATGGAGGATAGTTTCCATCTTGAAATGCCGATAAATTACAAAGTTGTTGAACTCCTTTAAATTGAGAACTAGTCGAAACTTCTGGTTTTTCTTTTGGACCAAGAAAATGGTACTGAGAAAACCGGAGGAGTCGAACAGAACTGGTTCTATGGCTTGTTTTGAGAGGAGGGACTGGATCTCGTTGTGGAAGAGTTGGTTTTGCTCTTGAGAAAAAATGAGGGGAAGAGGAAAAAGGGACTGACTTGGAGTTTGATAAAATTCTAAAAGATAACCTTGGATGGATTGAATTATCCAGGGATCTGACGTGAGAAGTAACCATGAATCTAGAAATAAAGCAAGTCTGCCTCCTACTGGAGGAAGGCCAGAACTGAAAGCACTTACTGGACAATTGCTCTCCTTTGCTGGCACAACCTCTGTTACGATACCCTCTTGAACGATGGGGATAGAACCGTGGCTTGTATCCTGAGTAGGTATTGAGCTGGTTCTGCTGGTTGTAGGAGTCTCGGTTGGAATATTGACCCCTAAGGGAGCGGCCGGCAAAGCGACTCCTGCCTTTGCCGGCCCTGGCAAAAACCCATGATGAAAACATCTTCTTGATAGAAAGATGAGCTTCGTCCAGGGTGGCAAAGGTGGAAAGGTACTTGCTCAGTTCCTTTATGAAGGAATCTCCAAACAACAATCCTTTAGCTGAAGGGCCCTCTTTCTTGGAGGCCAAAGATGCCAGCTTGGGATCAATCTTTAAAAAGAGACTCCTCCTCCTTTGAATAGATAATTGGGAGTTAGCATTCCCAAGCATACAAATATGTCATTTAGCAGTAAATTATTCTTGGGAAATGTAGTTTATTTCTTGGCTCCTGTTACAATTAAAAGCAAGATAAGACTGCATAATATGAGCCTCCGGTCTTGTAATATCATTGAAATGTACATTTAATTATTATTAATGATCATTTTCTGACAAAGACAGTACATGTGCTTTACATATGTTGATATTCTGACCCTTTCATAAAGCTGATAGTCCCACTTTTTATATTTTTGTATTCTGGCTGAGTCTCGGTGGAAATATAATTCTGCTCGTGGAGTTTGGGAACTCTTCGCTACATGTGTAACATGGAGTTCCAGCTAAATTCTGCCATCTGGCTTGTGGCAGATTTATTTATTTGTTTGGCGTGTGCAAGATTCGATTTGCCCCACGCAAGAACTGTGTTGGCGTTGTTTGAAAGTGGATTATTGGTAAGGGCAGCTAGGTACCTACACTTAGCAATAGGTCACAATCCCCCACCAGGTCAAGTCAAGGTCTCAATAAATTAATCCTTGCTCAACTCATGGTAGCCTGGCTCACGATCAGCTAGGCTTAACTTAGGAGACAGATGTGTAAAGCATTTAATATCAACAAAACAGTAAATAAGTAAACACAACCCACAATAAAATTCTGATACCAATTTATAAACATAGGAAATATTTGTATCTTTAAAATGACACCAAAACTACAAAAATTGAACATAGAGAACCTGAGATATGAAGTTTTAAAGATTAAATGTAAAAAATGCTTTCAAGTACCTAAAACCCAAAAGCTTAAACCGGGGACATCTGGCAGCGCTTGACAGGGGTAAAGTCAAAAGTTGAGGCCAGCCCTGATGGAGCCCTGCTCAGATACACTGAGTGGGAGGCCTCGGTTAAAGATGTACATTCACACTTAGAAACTTTTTTATAGCGTATCTTCCTCAACGTTGTGCGGTCCTCCCCAGCAAGCTGTTTTTGATGCAATGTCATTGGATTGCCTTTCTGCAAGCCCCCAGTCAAATCCTGGAAGCCTAGAACATCCAGAGCTTTTAGCAGGACAAAACTGAAATTCAGGCCCGGTCGCGGTTCAAGGTAGCCAGCTGGACTCTCAATGTCAGGTCTGTCCACTTATAAAGTTTTTTCCAAAGTTGCTCCAACCTCGATTGTTTTCCTGAAGTGCTTTTTGGGTCCTTGAAGTGCCCACCAATGTGATCCAAGGTTCCAGAAGCTCTGAGTTGCTCGGTAGAAGTTGGGGCTACATTTCCCTGACTGCTCCTAGTCAGAATCCTTTAATAGCCACTGAAAGCTGTTCATCTGGGCTCTTCTTGCAGAACTTGATGAAGGGAAATCTGGCCAGCTTCTTCGTACCTGTAGCTTACAGGGAGTCCACTTCAGCAGTTGCAGAAGCAAGACAAAGTCCTTTTCTTGTTGAAGCTCAGACTGTGCAGCTGGTTTAGTCCTTGTTGGTGCAGTCCTTCAGGTGCAGACCAGGAGTTAAGCAGGGCAGTCCTTGTTTTCCAGTATCTTTTTCCAGCAGGAATCTGAATTGTTCAGCAGCTCTGCCAAATGTATCCCTGATCCTGGGTTGGTAAGGAAGGGGGTGCCCCTAACCAATAAGAAAAAAAGGTGCCACCCTCTTGTGTGACCACGTCTTGTGAAGTGTGGCAAAAATCAATCCCAGAAAGCAGCATTCTATAAAAATCCAACATGGAAAAAACCTCCCCTTGAAGGTTACATCCGACTGAGCCTACCTACTGGTGTGGCTAAGTTTTGAACACACCCATTTTAGCCCCTCTCCTAATCTAATTATTGGGGCTTCCATCTGGCTGTGGGAGCAGGAAATGGGGAAGTCTAGTTTCTGCCCCAGGTGGCTTTCCTTCATTTGAAAACCAGATTGCCCACTCTGTCCCCATCACGGATTTACGCAATGTCACAAAATGCATACTTTCTGAAACAAGATCTAGCTTTCTGCTAATTTGGTGTAAAATTTTTCATTTTTTTGGGCTGCAGCTGTGTCTAAATTTCCTATGGAGAAATGGAAGGGGGACATTTGTTTTGGATCCCCCATTTTTCTTAGCACCCCCTAGACAAATCACCCCAAAACATTCCAGGAAGGAGTTGAGCTGGATGAAATTTATTTAGGAAAGTTTTGTTAAGATTCATCAAATGGTGGAAAAGTTATAAGCAAATCAATACATACTTTTCCTATGGAAAAGAGATCCTAACTATATCTAATCTTTGTAATTGTTTTCTATTTTTTAAATGTGACAATAAACATAATTCTCACGATATACGAAATGTTTGATTGAGACATAACAAATGATTACCTCCATTATGTATGATTGAAATTGTGACTACATCACATAACTAAGCCTTGAGAAAGCCCCAGGTTTTGGACCATGTGAGGGGCGAAACAAGTGTTAGCTCTATGTCAATGGAATGACGCATGAAAAAATTTGAACCAAATAAAATTAGATCACAGATATCAACAGGACTGCATTTTGGATGTTTATTTTAGGTGGAACTACACATTTTCTCCTGAAGCCTATTAATTCTGAGGCTAACAAGTCCAAACCTCAACCTGCAATTCACCTGCATTTATGGCTGGGTATTTTAGAAGAGGCGGAGAGTGTTGGACCTAAAAAGCATATCATCCCCTAAAATGCTCACTATATCCATGTATTGAATACTCACATAGCATTTCTGCGTACATGTATTTTATGAGCGCAAGACCCATACATATGATGGCCATACTGATATGACTATGGAAATTTTTCAGTTTTGTTAGAAAAATAATATATTTTTGGTTGTATGAGAATTTGGAAGGCACAGTGATGGGCGCTGAGTAAATTAAACAGCATTGTGCTTTCAAGTGACTGCACCTTCCGTTGAAGCAACTAGAGAATATTTAATTTGTGGTCCCTGTATTGTATGTACTCATTATTATTTGTAATGGATGAGAATGTTTGCTTTCCATCACTCCATCCAAGTGCGGTGTTTTATTCATTATTTGCTATTGAAAAAGAACACTGAGGTAACACAGACGCAGTTTGCCCCCAATGCATGAAATTTGCTTGTGGATGTGGAACACTCTTCCCACCCACCTGCGTCAGACTAAGGACCTCGTTATCTTCAGGAGACATCTCAAGACATGGCTGTTCGAGAAGTAGCAGCGACCTCCACCCCCCACCTCTGCCTTCAGCGCCTTGAGACCCTCATCGGTGAGTAGTGCGCTTTACAAATTCTCTCATCGATTGATTGATTGGCACTTGCTTTGCTCCCAGCTTTGCTAATTTTGACTTGAGCTGGTGGGAGGAGCAGGTGATGTGGAATAAGCCATATTGTGGCATCATTAAATAGATGACCTATTTATAGTGTGGCAGTGTTCAGAAAACTCAACATTGGATATGTTTTTTGAAAAGTCAAGAGGAATTCAATGTTGCAGCACCCCGACCAAAATTGAGTTCTTGGATTTCAGCAGTCACCAGAATATGTGGAACTTGTGAGGAACTCTTGAGGGCCAGAGGAAATTACAAATCTGAGGAGTAATTTCTTAAGGAACAGGAGATCAAGGTCTGAAGAATCTGTGTAAGAGGCTATCTCTAGTGGGAGAAAGCAGTAGAAAGGGTAGGCACCAGGAATAGGGAACCTATCCTTTTTCAAAAACACCTTGCTAAAGAGGAGGAGGAAGAGAGTACCATTTTTCATGGTAACCACATACAGTGGGATTACAGGACAGTTAGCAAAGTCATCCAAGAACACTGGAATATTTTAAAAAGTGATCTGGTTCTGGCAGGACTGGTGGGGGATAAGCCTAGTATCATTTATACAAGAGGTCATTCATTTAGAGTCGAGTAATGAAGAGAGAGACATCACCAGGAGTCAGTAAACTAGACTGGGTAATCTGAAAGGCTTCTGCCCACGTGGTCGATGCAAAGCATGTAAAAACAATAAGAGCAAAAAAGAATACCCAGTTTCATTTGGTAAGGATGTTAAGACCATCAATCAATTTCTTACATGCAGCTCAAATTATGTAATATACATTTTACAATGTCCCTGCGACAAGAGGTTATTGGGTGACACCAGTCATCGGGCCAGGAAAAGTGTGCTTGAGCACATGAGAGCCATGGATAATAATGATGTGCAATATACTGTAGCTAGGCATTTTAATGATGCACATTTTAGAGACAGAAATCCATATTCCTTTTTTTCTGGCTGCACAGATACCGAATAATGTAACAGTAGTCAACAGAACCTTGATACTTAGGACATGTGAATCATGGTATATCATTGACTTGAGACCACAAGTCCACAGGGACAGGACACAGAGGAAGAACTTAGGATACCACTGGCATAATGACATTGGGGTTTTTCTACAATGTATATGTTTTTTATGTGATTTAAATATGTCTTTTTTCTGTGATGTACACATTTTGACATCCTTTGCCTTGTCCAGAGGTCTCCTCGGGTTCTTTAGTGATATAGGTACTTTTGTTTTAATTGCAGGAGGAAAGAAAGGGGACCTACAGCATCTTACACTTGGATGAATGATGGACTGTCCCCTACCCTTTCTTCTTTCCATCCTTTCTCTCTTGAGGGTGGTGGAACTTCAACACAGATAAGATTGCACTGTTTTTTGTATTATGAAGGACTGGTTTGCAATCATTGTTGGCTAAGCTTTGGGACATCCATCATGAGAGTTTGCCATGTCAAATTGATTTGCCTGGGTGCTATGTTTTAATTCTCTGATTTTGTTCCCCTGGGTCTGTGTGCATACTTCACCAGGTAATTGTCATTTTGGACGGTTGGGTCACTCATGTGTCACATCCTTTTTGGAATTTGTCCTCTCGGGCTTTAGCGTGCTATGAAGTTCAGTCGGGCTACACAGATTTTATTGCAATTTTGAATATATGCTCTAGGCAGGAGTGGTACTTTTGACTGGACTAAGCAGGAGTATGTGTCACATTGTACACTGTCTCAAAGATAATGAGCGCACAGGATAGCTTCTGACCGAGCATCTAAAATTATACACATACAGTTTCTTTGATATTATTCTATTACCCTATCTGTTATGTGCTTGACACAGATGTTGAATGACATCACTGCACTATGCAGCTGACATAATTTCAGCAGTCATGTTTATAATTTTTGGATTGCAAGCTCACTCAACAGAACTATTGTAGACAATTGATATGCAACTTTGTATGTTTGATGGACAAATTGTGCCATTTCAAGATGATGCCCACAGTGCCCTGGTTTGTTTGGTTTATCCTTTCTTCATGTTTTGCACTATAAGAGGTGGTGAAACCACAGGTGCTATGTAGTCAAGGCCAGGAGGCCCAATACATTGTTGTTCATGCTGTGCACACAATAAATCTACATTGATCCAATACCCTGAGTGAGTGTTTAAATTTTTCTTGGATAATGTGCATTTTGACTGGCTGCTTTTCGGTCATCACCATTACACCCTTGTAGGGCCACATATGCAACAGAAGTTTCAAGAACATTATATATACATGCTAAAATGAAGAAGAAAACTCTAAGTAGTTCCCAAGTTTAGTTGGGGAGCAGCTCCTATATAGCACACCTACAATACCAATGACGCTCTAAAATCTGCTCAAGTGTTTGTTTTTCTAGAAAGGTTTTTAAGTATAGGTTCAGCACAATACCAACCACACCGAGCTATAAAGGGGCAAAATCTTTTGGCATTTATACAGCAAAGTTTGTAAGCATAATATTTAGCTAGAGTCATCCACGCTGTGCTTTAAGTGCCATATAGATGTATATATATGTATATATATATATATATATATATATATATATATATAGAGAGAGAGAGAGAGAGAGAGAGATAGATAGATAGATAGATAGATAGATAGATAGATAGATAGATAGATAGATAGATAGATAGATAGATAGAAATAAAACAAACTTTATAGGGACATTATGTTTAGGAAATAGAATTTAACAAAATTGGAAATTCATTAAAAAAAAAATAAGGTTACAAGGACGCTATAGTTAGGCTCACATTTTAAAAATTATTAACCTTTGGCTTTTTCAGTGTAATTGTGAAAAAGTACAGCCACAGCACCTCCACAATGTGGAAGCACTTGAAAAGTATTCATGAACATGCTTATATTTGCATGCTACGGGATAAAGAAATGTCTGCAAGTGGCAAGTGTCCAAGGTGCCTCGATATCTGCAAAAGCTCAACCTCCTGCTCGAATTACCATTCCAGCTACATGCATAGAGTTAGGAGGCATGATGACACACTGTGCCAAGTGTCACCAACTTGTGCCACTTCAAACATCTAATGTTGCTATGTTTTTTTGAGGTATTAAGAAGCATCATTGCTATTTTTTTCTTACATTTTGGTGTTAGTGTTGTAGCACACTGTTTTCTTGAACATGCAACGTTTTTGTATGGAGTTTGTTTCTTTGCATTTTTACTAATTTGCTTATTAAAAAACCCACATAACAACTTGTGTAAAAATGGTACAACCACAATTTGTTTAATCCATCAAAGAACTGAGTATGTCTCTTTATTATTGCAGTCTATTGTTTGCATGTTTTTAGGTGTAGGTCTGTATAGTTTAGTATGTCTTAGCATGTTTGTATGTGTGACTGGGTGTGTAAATGTGTGGGTTAGTGTCCCTGGGTTTCTTGGTGTGTGTGTCAGTGTATGTCTGGATATATCCGTTTAAGAATTAGTGTATTCCTGAATGTGTCAACATATGCATTAATGTGTACCTTAGTGTCTGAATGTATATATTTTTGTGTGTTTGGCTGTTTCAGTGTATGGATCAGTATGTACCTGGGGGTGTTAATTTATGCACAAATGTGTGCTTGGGTGTGTTAGTTTATGCATAAGTGTCTGAATGGATGTGTCAACGTATCCATCAGTATGTGCCTGTGTGTTTCAGTTTATGCATGAGTGTGCACCTGGATGTGTTAGTGTGACCATCAGTGTGTGCTTGGGTGTGTCAGTATATGCATCAGTGTGTGCCTGAGTGTGTTAGTGTATGTATCATTGTGTGCCTGGGTGAGTTAGTGTATGTATCAATGTGTGTCTGTGTGTCTCAGTGTGTTCATTCGTGTGAATCTGGGGGTGTTAATGTATGCATCGGTGTGTGCCTGTGTGTCTCAGTGTGTTCATTAGTGTATATCTTGGTGTGTTAGTATTTGTATCAATGTGTGCTTGAGTGTGTCAGTGTATACATCAGTGTGTGCCTGGGTGTGTCAGTGTATACATTACTGCATGCATGAGTGTGTCAGTATATGCATCAGTGTGATTGACTGTCTCAGCATATAAGTTAATGTGTGCCAAGGTGTGTTAGTGTATACATCAGTGTGTGCTTGGGTGCGTCAGTGTATGCATTAGTATGAGCATGTATGCTAGTGTATATATCAGTGTGTCTGAGTCTGCAAGGGTAAGTCAGTGTGTGAATCAGTGTGTGCCTGGGTGTGTCAACATATGCATGTGTGTATGTTTGTGTGTGGCAATGAATGTATGAGTGTTTGCCTGGGTCTGTTAGTGTCTGTAAGACTGTGTGCATCAGTGTCTTAGTGTATGGATCAATGTGTCCCATGGTGTGTCCGTGTAAGTATCAGTGTTTACCTGGCTGTGCCACTGTATGCATCAGTGTCTGCCTGGTTGTGTCAGTGTTTGCATCAGTGTGTGCCTGTGTGTGTGTGTGTGTGTTAGTGTATACATTAGTGTGTTTCTAGGTATGTAAGTGTATGCATCAGTGTGTGCATTGGTGTGTCAGTGTATGCATCAGTGTGCCTGCATGTGTAGCGTATGTGTCAGTGCGTGTCACGGTGTGTCAGTGTATGAGCAAGCGCATATTTGGATGTGTTAGTGTATGCATTATTATGTGCCTGGGTGTCATAATGTATGCATCAGAGTGTTCTTGAGTGTGTCAATGTATGCATCGAGTGTGTGCCTTGGTATGTTAGTATATGGATTATTGTGTGCTTGAAGGTGTCAGTGTATGCATCAGTGTGTGCCTGTGTGTGCCCGTGTTTGCATCAGTGTGTATCTGACTGTCTTAGTGTATGAATCAGTATGTGTCTGGGTGCGGCATTGTATGCATTACTGTGTGTCAGGGTATGCATGAGTGTGTGCCTGGTTGAGTTAGTAAATGTACAAGAATGCATCGGGGTTGGCTCATTCGCAATGGCAAAGGAGTGTTATCCCCCTTGCTAAGCCAGGAGATGAAAGATAAAATTATGTTTAATTACAGTTTTATCTTTCATCTACTAGCCAGGCCAGCAGTGTGTTCTGGGCAGAGCGAGGCTAGACTATGAGAGGTGAGGGGGAAGAGGGGAGAGTGCACTAAGTGCACATGTGTGTTTGGCCGGCAGTTTGAGGCCGGGCAAACAGACATGCACACTTAGGTTTCTCCAGCCCGGCTGTATACACAGCCAAGCTGGAGAAATAGCACAGACCCCAGGCTTGTGTCTGAGCAGCACTCCAAACTGCTCAGACCAGTCCTGATGTTGCTTACATGCTATGTTTAGCATGGAAGCAGCACCAGGATTGCTGGGGAACCTGTGCTGGTGTCTCAGCATTCGCTGGGACACCACAATAAGACCAGAGGAGCAACATGGCAGGAGGCGGCGGCGGCAGTAACGACTGGAAAAAGGAAAGTTTAAAAAAAAATTATATTCTTTAAACTTTTTTCCCACACACTCATTGGAGCACCTTTAGCTTTTTTCACTTGAAACAGATCAATGTTATCGTCAATAGCTACTTTGAAATTAAGTTAATGGACACTGTAGTGCTCATATATTTCCTATGATTTCTCTTTATCCACTTTTTCAATCTGTCTACTTGACTGTAATATTTCATCATTGATACACCTTACATCTCCCATAATATCAACATTTTCTAAAAAACATTATTTTCTTTGAAGTATAATATGTGTTTTTTTCACTTTACTAACATCCACTAACTCTTGCCAGATTTATTTTATTTTTGGTGGGCACACCATTTACTAGAATCATAAGTGGTTCATCAATATCTCTCTGAACACCCACAGTGTCAATATTTTGTTTAAAATCTAAAGGTAGATTGACAATTCTTCCTTTAAGTTTCTGTAGCTCTGTTGGAAGTAGTTTCCATCTTCGGTTCCATTTGAAATGGTTCTTGAAATTGATGTATATTTTGCTTGAGAATTGATTCATAAACATTTAATTGTTGAACTTCTTCTGGAATCAATAACAATTCTGATAATGTATGTATTGCTCTAGCTGGCATTTAATTATTGTCTAACTGATAACAATCCTTACATATTATTTCCATTGTTGATAAATCAAAGCATTCCTATACAAATAAATTTGCACCAAATTCCTGCCACTTATCTCTGTTTTCTTGCTCAGTTTTAGAAAATACACCTACATTATGAGTTTGGCTTTTGTAGTGAGTGCTGCAACAAGAAAAGCAAACACAGTCTGGTTTCTCGGAAGATACTGTATTAAATTTTGCTATCTCTTTTGCAAATGTTTCTATAGTAATCTCTGTGTGCTGTTGCTCTAACCTTCAGTCAATACCTCCTCATTTTCCCTACACTGCTCTTCAGGACCAAAGAAACTAACCTGAATATATTCACAAACTTTCTCCATCTCCACCATAGTACCATGCTACAGTGGTCTATTAATCTCTCCCAAATATAAAGCTGGAATTTGCACATAGGACAGTCTCTAAACATAGGGCCAGATGTACCAAGAAGGCCTTTTGCGAGACGGAAATAGCGATTTTTAAGAAATCGATATTTCTGATTCACAAAACGCAATGTATCACATTTGCGATTCGGTAATAGCAATTTCTTAAAAATCACAAATGCTATTAACGAATCGCAAATTGCGATACCGGACCCATTCGCACCTATGGGCCTGTAGGCCCATATCTGCGAATTTTTTGCATTTCCAAAATTATGATTTCTTAACTGGAAATCGCAATTTCGGAAATGCAAAACCCCAGGGTGCTGGGGGCCTAAGGCCCCCTCTGCTGCACCCCAAAATATCTTTTTACAACATGTAAGATGCACACATGCCAAAAGGGCATGTGTGCTTTACATGTACATTTTAAAAATGCATTTTAAATCATTTTTTAAATTTGCACATGGTTACCACCAGGTTCAACCTGGTGGTAAATAGTGATTCCTAAATGCACAATTCGCATTTAGGAATTGCTTCTTACTTGTGCTTTAGAAATCGCAAATAAGGAATCCTAATTTGTGATTTCTTATTTGGAGAGTCGCAATTTGCGACTCTCTAAACAGGGTCACAATTTCAAGGAATCGCTATTTTAGTGATTCCTGAAAATTGCTTTCTGAATGCCTTTAGGACATTCTGAAATGGCTTTTTGCATTCGCAAACGGGCATTTGCACCGTTTGCGAATGAAAAAAGCTTTCATACATCTGGACCTAAATTTTGTATTTTTTTAATGATGCACAGATGATTTTCTAAATTGATGAAAAATGTTAGTGAGTGTCATTGTATATTTTGTATTTGCAAGGATCTAATTCTAGCAGCATTACAATTTTCAGTTTCTGACTTCTGCATAAAAATTATCTTAAAAAGTTCTCAATTTATCAATTGATTGCTGACAAACACTGCAAATACTGCTACAGTTCCATTTGTATACAGAGGTTTATCCATGCCTTTCTTGTACCTCTTACGTGGGAAACAGCCATTACAATGGGGCTGTTTCTCAGACTAGCTTTTACCACGCATGCATCAATATCATGAATAGTCTTTACCACGCATATCATTACAACAAATTATCTGGTAATGGTATGCATGGTAAGGGGAATGCCTGGTACTGATGGTAAAGGCTATAGAGGCGTTGTTAGAGGAAACAGAGAGATCCTTCTGTTTCCTCAAAAAGACCTGTGCTGCGCCACAGAGGAGCTGACTCTTCATCTTATGAACGAGATAAGTGGGATTTAGCCTGTGGGCCTGTTTTAGGGTTTGGGCAGTGAGGAATATTGTTTTGGGGCTGGGTGCCGATTTTTAAGCTTGGTGGGGGAGACGATTTTAGGCCTCAGGGCAGGGGGTAGGGGTACTGGATTAGGATTTAGGGTGAGGATGGGTGCAGGTTTAGGGCTTGGAGGGAGGGGAATCCATATTTGGGGTGGGGTTTGGGCTTGGGGTGGGGGGCGATTTTAATGCTTATGGTAGGGGTAGAGAAGTACTGGTTTAGGGTTCAGGGTGGAGGGCGGGACAGGTCTAGGGCTCGGAGAGAGGGAGTACTAGTTTGGAGTGGGCTGTTTCTTGAGCTTGGTGTGTGGAGGCCAGGGATGATTTTAGGGTTCCGTGCAGGCGTGGGGGGGTACTGGCTTAGGGTTTAGGGTGGGGGTGGGGGCAGGTTTAGGGCTTGGAACGGGGAGATATTGTTGAATGGATTTCGGGGTTGGAGAGGACGCTTGTGGGGTGATTTTAGGGCTCAGGGTGGAGGTAATGGTTTCGGGGTGTGGACAGATTTAGGGCTTGGAGCGGGGGGCAGAGGGATGTTTTAGGGCACAAGGTGGGGGTACAGGGTATTGGTTTAGGGTTCTGGGTGGGGTAGGAGCAGGTTTAGGGCTTGGAGTGGGGGGAATACTGTTTTGGGGTGGGGACAGTTTTCCGGCTTGGAGCGGGGGGCAATGTTAGTGATCAGAGCAGGGGTAGAGGTACTTGTTTAGGGTTCAGGCTGTGGGTGGGGGCAGGTTTAGGGCTTTCAGCGGGGGTGACAAATTTAGGGCTCAGGGCAGGGATAGGAGGTACAGATTTATGGTTCAGGGCAGGGGACGGGGCCAGGTATTTTTTAGAAGTGCTGAGAGACGGTGGGGGGGGGTCACGCTGGGGTCTGGTTTTAGGCCTTAGGTCAGGCGTTGGGTAGTTTTTAGAAGGGTGGGGGCTGGGGGCATACTGGTGTCTGGTTTTAGGGCATGGATTGGGTAGTTTTTAGTTGGGTGGGGGCCGGGGAGTGTTGCACTGGTGTCCGGTTTTAGGGCTTAGGGCAGTGGTAGGGTAGTTTCTAGAAGGGTGGTGTCCCAGGGGTAGTCATGCTGGGGTCCGGTTTTATTGCATGTGTTGGGTAGTTTGTAGAAGGGTGGGGGTTGAGGGGGTCATGCTGGGGTCCGGTTTTATGGCTGGGTAAGGGGTAAGGTAGTTTCTAGAAAGGTGGGGCCAGGGGATCACATGAGGATGCTCATTTAGGAGTCAGAGCAGGGGGAAAGCATAACAAAGCATATGCCTTTAACATACAGGTTTTTGCAATGTAATTCATTGTAAAGGCATGCATGGTAAAGGTTATGCATCGTAATGCTATTCTCGTTGTAACGCATGCGTGATAACGGCATGCATTTCAACGGAATGCGTTGTTCTGACATACAGCCCTCTTAAGCTATCACTTTCTCTACATTCTTAGGAACTATCTCTTCTTTTTGTATGGGACTACTGTCTTTTACCTCGTAGCAACAACTAGTTGTATCCACTGCCTGCACCAATGTGTTCTCCTGTAAGTAGCTGTGTTCATTTAAAACGGTTCTGTACTAGATTAGCGTTTCCATTCATCTTTAAAAAATTTACAAAAATTACTTTTATTAATGAGAATTTTTTTTTATGATCTTTTCCTCATGCACAATACGGTTTTGTCTAGTGTCTTAATTTTGTTCAATATTAAGATTAAAAAAGTTTCACTACAGCAAATGCTTTTTCAACTATAATGTTAATATGTTGCTTTTGCTTAGGTACAGCACTTCTCCTCTTATACTTCTTCACCTTATTTAGCATATTTTGAATTATTCTAGCTCAAAACATTTACTCGTAACCCCTTGAACTGCTTTTGTCTCCAAGTCAAAGTCTCTGTTTTCATATTAGATTTCCTACTGTCAACACGATGAACGTCTTGCTGTTTGTCATTTCATTTCACACTTCCCTTTTTAATTGTAATCTTTCCCTCATTTTGCATTTTCCGGCATATTTTACAAAACAAAACCTTTAGTACTTTTACCAGTGACTTTTTTTTTCTCTGCACATTTTCCATCTTGTCTTCCTTTTTGCTGTCAGTTTTAACCAGGTAGTACTGTTGCTTCAGTTTCTTTATTCTCTGTGTTTTATCATGCATTGTAAATCTTATTTTTTACATGGAAGTAGATATCTGGAAAACAAATAAAGAATACATTTACCTCTACAGAGCATAGTGTAAAATCAGATACAGTAAGTAACTAACTACATAAGTAGTTATTTAAGTGTTCTAAATGGTTCTAGAAGTCTTTCAGTATACATCCATAAATGTGTATACTAGTTACTGTACACATAGGAACAGGTGTCTGCCTCAGAGTGTTAGTTAATGTACCTGGGTGTGTGACTGTATACATGAGTGTATGTCTGGGTGTGTCAGAGTTTGTATTATTGTGTCTGCATATGTCAGTGTGTGCATCAGTGTGTGCCCGGGTATATCATTATATGCATGACTGTTTGCCTGGGTGCCTCAGTGTATACATCAGTGTGCACCTGGGTGTATTAGTGTATGTGTCAGTGTATGTCTAGGTATGTCAGTGTATGTGTTAGTGTGTGCCTCAGTATATCAGTGCATATATAAGTGTGTACCTGGGTACATCAGTATAGGTATGAATATGCATCTCTACTTACCAATCAAACCACTACAGCCATCATGTCATCCAGTCACTCCGGGGCACCCACTGACCCATGCCCCCACCACCTGCTTAACCTCAGAACCACCCTCAGCAGCACTGAACTCACCAGCATCCTCAACAACTCCATCACGTTGGCAGTTTTTCTGGACAAATGGAAACATGTGGAAATCAACCACACCCTGAAAAAACCCTCTGCTCACCCCAACAAACTCAAGAATTACCGACCAATCTCTCTACTCTCCTACCTGGCCAAAGTATTTTAGAAGGCCATCAATCAGCAGATCTCCAGCTACCTGGAAGAAAATAACCTACTGGACACTTCCTAATAGGTTTTTGTTCCACCGCAGCACCGTGACCACACTCATTGATGCCACTGATTACATCACAACACTCCTCTACCAGGGGAAACAGTTGCCATGGTCCTGCTCGACCTATCAGCCTAGTTAGACAGCGTCTCCCACCACACCTTCATCAACAGACTTCACAGCATCAGAATATAAAACAACACCCACAAATGGCTTGCCTCCTTCCTAACGAGACACGCTCACATCATCTGACTACCCCCTTTCACCTCTGCATCCAAGAACATAATTTGCCGCATACCCTAATGTTCATCCTTCAACCCCACTTTGTTCAGTACCTACATGACCTCTTGGCCGACATTGTTAGATCCCATTGGTTCAACATCATCTCCTACGCAGGCAATACTCAACTGATCCTCTCCCTTTCTGAAGATCCATCCACCACAGGAACCAACTTCCGCAATGCCATGACCTCTGTAGCCGACTGGATGGAAACTAACGGCTTGAAGCTCAACTCTGTCAAGACAAAAGTCCTGATCTTCAGGAAAAACACCTCCATATGGGACCATAGCTGATGGCCAGCTGAACTCGGACCCACTCCCACATGTACAGATCACGCTCGCTACCTTGGCATCATCTTCGACAGTGTGCTGACCATGAAGCAGCAGATCAACAAAGTCACCTTCTTGTACTTCAACATCTTCTGCATGCTACACAGAATCTTCAGATGAATTCCAGCCAACATTGTCGTAGTTTGGACTCTTGCTCTGGGCAAGACTGCTGGTTTAAGGATGACAGTGCTTTTGTTTCTAGGTGACTGCGTCTCTCCTGTCCCAACCTTACCGGCTCACTAGCAGCACCTCACCAGAAACACAATAGTAAAAGGTGATTTATGGCAGCCGTTTACGCATGGACTCAAAAATAAGACATCTCAGGGTGTGTCGTGGTTAAACGGAGATTACCCTTTTCTCACAGATATATTATGTCTCATACAAACAAAGGCAATGACACAGATGCAGTAAAGTTATAATAGCTTGTTATTTAACATAACTGCAATTTGCGATAAGTTGCATGGACTGCAATGATTAGGATAATGAATATAGCAAGTAACAGTATTGTGAAGACAAGAGTCATTGTTACGAAGACACCCACCATTTTGCAATACATAGAAAAAGAGATATGAGATGTCAGATTCCCTAATACCCTAAAATAAAGAAGGCCTAACCTCCTACCTAAAAGAGAGCTGGATTTGTTAAACCTAATCTGCCAATGCCGTGTCCATGAGAGGAGCCCCCCAACCCTCGTTACCTTGGAATGAGGTCTCTATCTCAGACTCCGCAGGGACACAAAGACTGGGTCAGCGTCAAGACGACTGCAGCATCGGTATCAGCGATGGTGGCGATGCCCTCTGGTCGGAATCCCTCTGATTATCTGTCTAAAGTGTGATATATTTATACAGATCTACAAGGTCCCCTGACGTTGGTGTATTCCTAAACAATAGATAACAGGCATGCTTGGGACGGCAATTAATATCAATAATCCCTCGAAAGTATAGAGAGGGAAAATCTCTAAGTGTGAACACCTACTGCTAGTTTGTATTTGGTGCTTGATCTTGACGCCTTGGCACAGTGACACTGATAATGTAACTCATAACAAGTGGCCTAACTATAAACAAGGCAGCCATCTTAGAAGAAATAAATAATTAAATGGGCTAAGACAGAGCAAGCTAAGTAGGTTAAAAGTCACTAGGTGACGGGGCAAGAGTCTACAAGCCAGAGGCTAAGCTAACTCCTTCTATCCCATTAAAATGAACTAGGATTCACTACACCCTCCCCATTGCCGTAACAGGTGTGATGAAGGTACAGGAACCCAAAAGCTAAAAAACTGCTCCTGAACTAAAAGCTAAATGATAAAAGAAGCAAAAAAAAGCATTCACATGTGTTAAAAATATGGTAAAACAAATCTGTTTAAATATACATACATGGATGTTAATGTCAACTATGACAAGTACAGAGTGCAAGAGCAAATGTCTATGTAATTGCATAATTTGAAATTGGGAATGGCAAGTCAATTCATCAAATTATGTGTTATACGCATGATCTTGAAGAATGTCATCGAAGTCACCAGTCAAGGATCTCAAAAATGAGTCTAGTTCTGGGCGGACAAACGGATCCACAGAGCAGAAGTGAGTCGTATTTCCTGGTGCATCGATACTCGTTGCAGTGTTCTCATCCATGGTAGATCTCACAACGGAAGGCTCATAGGTGGCCTCGCGTAGCAACCTCAGTCTCAAGGGGCATGACCATGTATGAACCCTCATCGGGGACATCAGCAGTTCGTGGTCCACAGGAGATGTCGGTGCAACAGCAAGACAGACCATAGGCAGATGTTCAAAGAGACACCATATGCAGTGGAAGACTGGTTGTACACACCAGAGAACTGGCCGAAATGACAACGACCAGTCAAGCTCCAGTTCCACCAGCAAAGGTGCACCGAAGATCCGAACCATGCGCTAACGGCACAGTGGAGTTGGCGGGAGCGGCTCCATTGCTCTGTGTTGCTGGAAAGAAACAACCACTGCGAATCAGAAGAAATAGCAGTAGTAGTCCGCCAATTAAAGCCAAAATAATCGGAAAGCCACCCATCACACTTGAAAACAGAGAATGGATGGCTGATGGGATGACTCCGAAGACAGTCTGGAAGATGGACACAAAACCAGACCCAACAACCTTAAAGAAATGAACAATCCCAGTGGTGCTTGAAGCATTGAATATTCTGGATACCAGCTCTCCAAAGTGTTTGGGGAAATTGGTATTTAAAAGGGATTGTATCTCGGCTGATGATCTCGCAATCTGGAGAGCACGCGTCTCTTCTGCGGATGTCAAGGCGACCTGTTTCTGAAACAATAGCGCCTTTAGCCTACTCAGCTTGTCATAGTTCACATTAATAGTATCTATGTGGGGCCACATGTCAGATACTTTTATCTCTCGTGTGGGGGGAAACAAAACATGTCCACAACACGTAACGACCTTCGTGACCGAGATTGCATAGGCAATTCCAGGTCGCATGCCGCAACAGCTTTTATCATTCAGTACCACATAACTTCCATTGGAAAGTACATGAAGCACTGGACAAATCAAGGGGACGGGAGTACCCGTCAGAAAACAGGCCAAATTTGCGACCCCCGCATTGCAAGGACCATGGAGAGACACCTGTTTGCATATCATAGAATGACAAACGGCAGTCTCACATTCACTTCCGCTAAGAAAGACCTCCCTTTCACCGTTCAGACATCTATAATCAAAGGGCAACTCCTACTTTTCCTTAATAAAGCTATCTCCTAGCTGCTCATATAGTCCCACTGCAAGATGTTTCAGGCAGATCGAGAAACGAAAGGTCGAAATCGGTAAATTAATAATGCCGTGTAGGAGCCAGATAGTTGAAGGACTCTCTGCTACCGTGAAGGGCAACTTATCTAATTTCTCTACTTGAAGCAGGGTGAAAGTAGCCTCCCTTATAGCCATTGTCTCTTGTTCCCTGGAAAAATTAAAAGCAGTGAAGAATTCACTCCCATTAATATATCTCCATGGAATGTGGCCACTTTTCAGTGTCTGCAATGTCCAACCCAGCTGCATGATGGAACGTAGCTGTGTTTGCCCATGATATAACCGGGACAAGTCAGTCTGAGTGATATCAATAGCAGACGACACTATATTCGATAGTGAATAAATTCTGTTGGACAGCGTGTTCATGCCATTGTCGACAACAGCTAATGTTTTTTCCAAATTTTCCTTATCTAGTTGCCTTAAACGCGCAGCAGCCTCAATCTGGGAAAGTTTCCAAATTTCATTGTACATAGCATATAAAAACCGTTTCGAGCACTGTTTTCTAGGACCTAGCAGAAAATCCTGTAAGTCTATACTGTCAGAAAGAGTGTTCAGGTGTTTCTTAACCGCTATTAACGTGTTTGTTTGCACCCATTGCTGACACAGCTTACCCACACTGTATGTTGTAACTATACCTGTATGTTGACCTGATATAAAGGCAGGGTCAGGCCTGTTTATTGAAAAAAAAAACTGAAGAGTTCAAGAAACGCCTTTGATACTCATTAGTGTCGGTGGGCCATACCAACCACCCGCCGGGACTGGAAAGTGAAGAATTATGGGTACCAGCCTTAACCATTGCATCTAGCCTGTCCTCTGTGACATTAAGGAAGTGTTGCCAATCTTTAAATTTTGCCGGAGTAGGGATACTGGGCGTATTTAGATCTTTAATTTTTGCGAACCCCAGACAGGATGTCTGCTCAATAGTATCATTTAAGAAAATGATTTGCACAGGAATCAGGCATGCTCGAAACAAAGCTTCCCTACCCTGTATCTGCCAATCTTGTGTTCCCCATACACTTTTTAAGTCAATAGTGCTCTTCCAATATTCGTAAACCTCAATCGAGAGCCGGGAAACAAAGGGATCTGAATAAATCAGTTTTGTATCTGTTAGCAAAATTTTCCTAATTTGTGCCGGAGGTATTTTAAAATAATATGACTCTGCTTTTTTTGGATCATGCCCAGAAAAGTATGTAAATTTATCGCTATAATACTTTGGACTCCCCACCTGTGGTGTCGAACAGTGTTCCCACTGTGTGTAGTTCAAGAGAGGTCTATATCTAGTGGCACGGTGTAGGTAGTGATGTCCCCAATTGTTATAGCAGAACATTTCCCCGTAATTCATTGTATAATCATATACATCATCACTTTCAAAAGTGGAAAAGTCCTTCATTTCAGTTAGCATGGAATCAACTGTTTGGACATCCAAATCATCAGAGACAACATTAGGTGTAATAACATCAGACACTGAAATTCTGAACACGTATGGTATTTGAATAATCTCTGTAGGCCCGTATATATCGAATGGAATTTTGTCCCACACAATCCCATCAGTAATTGGTATTGCTGTAATATTTACAGGGGACAAATCTCTCCGGACCTTATGTGAAGAATGATGTGGTGTTAAAATTTCATCAACTGGCTCCACTGAGGAGTGATCAGGAATATAGTGACCATTTATAAGCAAAAAGAAAATAGTTACAAAACCAATCCATAAAAATAATGCAATAAATGTCAAACAGAACCATAAATAGTTCCATGGGTAGATCAAATAGTTCTTCTTAAGCCATCGATACAGCTTACTACTTTTTGAAATGTTGTCAATCACTGTAGAGGATGAATGAGAAGAAAAATCATCAATGTCAACAAAATAGCCAGAGGTAGTCTCTGCAAACACAGGAGCCGGTACATTCTGATCCACTGCACGTAGAGGCTCTTGATAGACAACGTCATTAGTCGTGGAAGTGTTCGTGTAAAATACAGCCAAATCTTGAAGCGGGGTGGTCACTAAAGATGTGACCGGAACCAACAAAAGTTCATTTTCCGCCCTCCCCATGGTCGAGGAAGTGTCTGGAACAGCAGTCGACATAGTTGCATAGTCAGTAGTGATGTTCATCCTACTATGTAGATGGATGTCCTGTTGGGTAGTGAGAGGGGATCGGGAACCACCCAAGGGACCTCCTGGTCTACTGTGAAGGATCGGCCACATGGTGTAATTTGATGTCATCAATGGAGATGAATCTGTTCTATTTAGAACCTGACAGTGGTGGTAAGATGACAGTCCTGGTTCCTTTTATTCCCAAGACTGGTATAGGTGGACCGAACTCCTTTTTCACAGCGATCTTCTCACAAACCAGATCCCCAATGTTGGGAATCCAGCCAGTCAAAGTTTTCGCCAATTCCCTTATTCCTAAGGTGGCAGCACTTGCAGATGATTTATCATCACGAAATTGTTGAAGCTCCTGTAAAACAGTGAGACGTTCTTTTATGTCAAATGGTGTTTCTGCTGCCACCATACCAGGGGCATCAAGATCTGGGACATACATAGGTATCCCAAAGAGAACCTCATATGGAGAGCGTCCCCCCAAGGACCGTCTTGGCAGATTATTCAGTGCTCTCTGGACCCCATATAGGTGGTGTAACCAACTGCGGCCTGAACCTAATACTCGAGCTGTTAAGGACTGCTTTGGATCACAATTCCGCCTCGCCACGATCGAATTTCCTTTGGGATGGTATGGTGAGGAGTAATGGAGTTCAACACCCATCGTCCCCATGGTGTCCCTGAATGCTTTAGAGGCAAATGCAGGGCCCTGGTCCGAATGGAATGCTGCAACCGCATATGTACCGATAAAGATCAGCAAATCTTTTATAACAGTCCGGGCGTCAGCCAACCGCTGTGGCCATACCCACAGGAATCTAGAACAGGAATCCACAGCCACTAAAATGTATTTGTATGCACCATCAGGCTGTAAAGGACCACAATGGTCTAGGTACACACACTGAAGTGGCTTGTCTGACACTAAGAGGGATGTCTGCGGAGGGTGTTTGGTATTAGAGCCCTTAATCTGCTGGCAAATGTCACAGCAAAGGACATACTGCTTAGTTCGTCTGCATAGACCAGGCCACCAGTATCATTGCTGTAGAATTGTTATTGTGGCCTGTATACCAGCATGTGCAGAAGCGACACCCTCATGTGCGGCTGTAATCAGCTCTAATCGCTGGTCTTCATTGGGGATCACTCGATCACCAACCCCAGGAATCTTTGTGTAAGCAACATTCTGTGCACTGATATGGTAAGTATAGTTTGTAGGGTATCCTTTCGGAAGGGTCTTGCCTGCAGCCGAACCTTTAACGGCAATCAGTATTTCATTATCCAATCTTGTCCGAGAACGAGTAACTGCAGCCACAGAAGCCGTAGCTACTGATGCTTTGGCCGCTTCATCAGCCAACGTATTACCGGCAACGTGTATTCCTACACGTTGGTGTCCTAATGTATGAACTACATGGACACATGGTAGCTTATCCTCAGCCACCCTTCTCCACAATATTTTGTGTTTAATGGTGTTCCCTTTAGAATCCCTAAACCCGTTCAGCTTCCAATGATTTACATATTCATTGTATGACTGGACGCAGTAATATGAATCACAGACTATCAAAGTCTGTCTTCCTGTCTCAGTATGTTCGAGCGCTAGAATAAGAGCTTTAAGCTCAGCCAACTGGGCTGTGCAGTCCCCTAAGGTCTGCGTGTAGGTATTGTGAGGGTGGAAAACTCCATCTTCCATCTCTCCGCACACGGCTGCGCAAGCTGGCGAGTATTGATGTTTAGTACCTACAGCCGGTTGTGCTGGTCCGTCAGTAGAACTGATAGTATTATAACTGTCTAGTGGCAAGATTTTTAGAGGTGCAGGGTACTCCTGTTTATACTGGAGAAATTCTTGTGTCTGAAGTCTTGGATCGAATACATAATCGACATCAGAGGCAGTCAGAGACGTTGCCCATTGAATCCAGCGTGGATGTAATGCCTTAGCATTCGGAACGCTCGCTTTAGTGATAGCCTCTAAGGCCGGCACCGGGGAGACAACAATAATGCGTTTCCCCTGGGCAAGTGGCCTCTCTTTTATGACGGCCATCTGAACTGCTGTCAGAATCTTTTCTGTAGGTGCAAAACGTTGTTCACCATTTGAATATAAATGTGATTTATATGCTATCTGCACTGTGTCATCCTCATTAAAGGTGACATAAGTAAATCCATGGGCACCAGCAATTATTCTGATGACCAAATTTGTTTTATTGTCACGTATGTTTAAGTGTTTAGCTTCTAGCATGTCTCGTTGCATGTCCCTAAGGATGTGTGTGTGTTCAATCGTCCATCGTCTGCTAGAAAAATTGGGCTGAATTAAGTCATAAAGTGGCTTAATGCGACCTGCATAATCTGGAATGTATGTTCTGCCAAAATTGAAGAAACCCAGTAATGACTGTAATTTCTTAAGTGTGTTTGGAGGCTGTAGTTGAGCACACTTTTCTAGAAAGTGCGGGGCCAGGCTCTTCCCTTCATTTGATAGCTCATATCCCAGGAACAACACACTAAGAAAGGCTATCTTGCTTTTCTTAAAATTTTATTTATAACCGAGGTCTGCAAATCCCAAAATGATCCGATCGACCCTCGCAAGATGAATGTCGAGGGCGTCATCAGTGAGGTAGATATCATCCACATAGGACAATGCATCGGAATCAATCTCGTGCAAAATTGATGTTACACTGGCTGAAAACAGGCCTGGGCTATTTTTATAGCCTTGAGGTAAACGACAAAAGAGTTTCTGAGAGCCAAATGAAAATGCACTTAGGTCCCTACTTTCATATGCTAAATTCTGGCAAAAAAATCCATTAGATATATCCAAGGTAGTTTTATATTTTTTACGCACTATATTGTTTATCAGTGCTGTGCTGTGTGAGTTTTGTATAGCATATGTGCATGTATGACTATTTAAGTGTCTATAATCAACCACTATTCTATATGAATGATCTGGCTTTGCAACGGGGAATAATGGATTATTCATCGCAGACGTACAGGGCTCAATTACTCCCTGGTACTCAAGTTGTGATAGTATCTCCTTCACCAGAGCTTTTGCTTCATGTTTAACAGGGTATTGTGGCTGCGGTTGGGGTGTAGACCTAACAGGAATAATATGACAAGGAGCCTCCTTGTCCCAACCTACATGATTACGGTATAGTGCAGGTGCCTGCGCTAAAGCCCATTCAGCAGCATAAGCTTCTTTTGCTGCTTCCGGAACAAGATCAGAGAAAGAAGGCAAAATTACATCTTCCCCATGCGGGAGCTTGCTGACGTGTTCAGGTGGCCAGTCTCTCTTGGCCAATAGAATATCACTAGTAAGTTCATCCCAAAATATCACACTAATAGTGCGTTTCACGTCTCCCTCTATCTGAATTGTTAAATCATAAACCCTATCGGGGGGAAGAACGCGGCCATCCGCTGTTTCAACCGCGATGTAATCGCTAGTTGCTGTCGCATCCAGATGATCTTTCAGACTCTGGCGACATATCGTGACCTCTGCCACGCTGTCCAACAGAGTCACTGCCCACCTTTTGTTCCTCAACAGTGTTCTCAATACTACTGGCATTTTTAACTGTCAGTGCTGCCACTTTCTTCTTTTTAAATTGTGGCTTTTGCTGAGGAGTCTTTCCTTCTTTTTTAATGGTAGACTGTGGTGAATCTTTTTTTTCTTTCACGTATTCTGCACGTCGATCTTGACGGTGACGGCCCCCTCTCTCGCTACGTTTATCCGGAGCGTCCTGAAAGGAACGAGAGGGACGTGAATCAGTATATCTGTCTGGAGTTCTAATGTGCTCCCTATTTCTGAGATTATACCTCCTTTAGGAGTTCTCCGGGTGTGGAGAATCAGCTCTCTTATTTCTTCTTTCTTTTAAATCTTTTTGTTTGTCCCAGCGCTTCTTAGAGCCCTCTTGTGCCTGCTTCGTACCCTCCTTATGGGCGTTACTTTGTAACTCCAATTTTTTAGGTTTGGCTCCCAAACTATCCCGTCCTATAGTAGTATAGGTATCGGAAATTATTTTCGGTAGCTGTCTCTCCTGTTCCTGGTTTGGAGTTTCCCAGAGACGCTGGGGAATTGCCAGTGCTACCGCTTTCCCTTTAATATTACTCAGTATGATTGAAGATACGGCGTCAAAGTTACGCATTAACTTCATCCTCAGATCCAGGGCTGGTGCAGCCCCATGTTCATTCTGTATTTGTTTTAACACTTCTGGTAAATTGGCAAGTGTTGGGGTACCATGTGTGGTAGTATAAACGTCAGCGAGGACCGTACCCCATGTGGCACAGTCATCCACCGAGGGAACCATCCCAAACGGCAAGCACATCGTGAGCAATCTATGTTTTTCCTGTGGTCCCGTATGGGGAAACACAGCTTCCAGCTGATTAGTTTTCTGGGCTATCAAGAACGGTATTTTTTCCCGTTCCGTGGGCACTTTACCCATAATAGTATGTACTGTTTGTGGATTAATCCCAGTAGTCAATTGATAACCACCAGCTACTGGCGGTGCTGGACGCGCTGGTGTTGTGTTCAATGTTCGCATTACGAATTGAACCAATCGTCTGTATAATGCCACTAATTCATTATATAAAACTCGTGAATCTGCTATCAGCATATTCTGTATGCCTGGGTGAAGTGTATATGTGGCGAACATAGGCCAGGTAGGTCCCTCATTACTTAAGGGACCTAACCTCACCCTTGGTAGTACATGTGGTAGGGCGCCTTCAAACCAGTTCTGATGCTCTTGATATGTGAGCGATATTTCATAATACTGGTATGCTTCGTACAGTACAGGTACGTTTGCAATTGCATATGTGTGAAATGTGTGCGTTCTTTGGTCAACCTCAGGAAAGGTGACCCAACAGTAAAACGTTTCTGTTTGGTATGCTTCAGTTGCTTCTATTATCAGAGTAACATCCCCGCCCTCGTCTGTAAGGCCATGCACTAATAAATGTTGTGTAAGTGCATGTCTAGCATTTGCAGGAATGTCTATGGCATTAGCCATAGTTTTTTAGAGAAACGGAACACCAGATAGGGGAAGTCTTTTCCTTTTTATGAGTTCGAGCTCGAACAACCTACAGCTTAATTAGGTGTTGCCTGTTCAGCTGAGGAGGAATCTCCCAAAGACCACGGATGTCTCCGTATAACGGTACTTAGGGTACCTGTTGTCTGTGAGACAGTGATAGTCAGGGTATCTGTAAATTAGTGCCTAAACACCATCGTTGGTGGCGCCATGTCGTAGTTTGGACTCTTGCTCTGGGCAAGCCTGCTGGTTTAAGGATGACAGTACTTTGTTTGTAGGCGACAGTGTCTTTCCTACAACAAGTTACAACTGTTATCCCAACCTTACCGGCTCACTAGCAGCACCTCACCAGAAACACAATAGTAAAAGGTGATTTATGGCAGCCGTTTACGCATGGACTCAAAAATAAGACATCTCAGGGAGTGTCGTGGTTAAACGGAGATTACCCTTTTCTCACAGATATATTATGTCTCAAACAAACACAGGCAATGACACAGATGCAGTAAAGTTATAATAGCTTTTTATTTAACATAACTGCAATTTGCGATAAGTTGCATGGACTGCAATGATTAGGATAATGAATATAGCAAGTAACAGTATTGTGAAGACAAGAGTCATTGTTACGAAGACCCCCACCATTTTGCAATACATAGAAAAGATATATGAGATGTAAGATTCCCTAATACCCTAAAATAAAGAAGGCCTAACCTCCTACCTAAAGGAGAGCTGGGTTTGTTAAACCTAATCTGCCAATGCCCTGTCCATGAGAGGAGCCCCCCAACCCTCGTTACCTTGGAATGAGGTCTCTATCTCAGACTCTGCAGGGACATGAAGACTGGGTCAGCGTCAAGACGACTGCAGCATCGGTATCAGCGATGGTGGCGATGCCCTCTGGTCGCAATCCCTCTGATTATCTGTCTAAAGTGTGATGTATTTATACAGATCTACAAGGTCCCCTGACGTGGGTGTATTCCTAAACAATAGATAACAGGCATGATTGGGACGGCAATTATTATCAACAATCCCTCGAAAGTATAGAGAGGGAAAATCCCTAAGTGTGAACACCTACTGTTTGTTTGTCTTTGGTGCTTGATCTTGACGCCTTGGCACGGTGACACTGATAATGTAACTCATAACAAGTGGCCTAAATATAAACAAGGCAGCCATCTTAGAAGAAATAAATAATTAAATGGGCTAAGAAGGGGCAAGCTAAGTAGGTTAAAAGTCACTAGGTGATGGGGGCACAAGTCTACAAGCCAGAGGCTAAGCTAACTCATGCTATCCCCTTAAAATTAACTAGGATTCACTACAACATCAGGAAAACTGCCACCTAGGCCCACGTCACCAGATGCCTCGACTACGGTAACGCGCTCTCTATGCATGCATGTCCTCCCAGCTCCTAAAGAGACCTCAGAGAATACAGAACACCATTGCCAGACCCATCCTGACCCTTCCCAGGTGAACCTACATCACCGCCCACCTCAAAACCTCAAAAGCGTCCACTGGCTCCCCATCCAGAATAGATGTCATTTCAAGCTCCTCACGCATATCTACAAAGTCCTACATAATCAAGGACTAGACTACATTAACCACTGCCTACACTTCCACCAACCCACCGGACACCTGCGCTCTTCCTCTCTGACCCTCACACACATACGCAAAATCCAACGCAACTGCAGTGGTGGCTGCTCTTTTTCCAACATCGGCACCAAGGCCTGGAATGACCTACCACTCCCCTCTGAACTGCACCCTTACTGGCAAACTTCAGGAAGAGACTCACAATCTTTCTTTTCGACAGAGACATCGTACCCCTGCAGCCAGATACCTCCAGGGGTAATAGCGACACACTCTACAAATGACTGGTTGATTGATTGTGCCAGTGAAGGCCTCAGCCTGTGCTGTGGTCAATGTGTGTATCAGTGTGTGCCTCGATGTGTTACTGTATGCATCAGTGTGTGCCTGGTTCTGTCAGTGTATACAATAGTGTGTGCCTGGCTTTCACAGTTTACGCATACGTTTGTGTTTGGACATGCCATTGTATGCATGAGTGTGTAGCTGTGTGTGTGAGTGTGTGTATGAGTGTGTGCCTGTGTGTGAAAGTGTATACATCAGTGTGTGCCTAGGTGTCTCAGTGTGTACATGAGTGTGTGCTTGGGTGTCTTACTTGAGGCATTAGTGGATCTGTTACTCTATACGTCACTTTATACCTGGGGGCATTAGTGTATTCCGAAATCTCTGCCTGGGTGTGTAATTGTCTGTATCATTCTACAGCTTCCTGTGTGTGTGTGTGTCAGTGCATTGATGAGTGTGATTCTGGCTTTATCAGCGCACACATGAATATACACTTGTTGTGTCAGTGTCTGCATCAGTGAAAGCCTAGGTATGTTGGTGTGTGTATCAGTGTGTGCCTGGGTATATTCAAATGAATACTTGTATATATGGGTAACTAGCTTGCATCAGTACTTGACTACATATCTGAGTGAGTGTATCAGTACCTGTATGAGTGTGCCACCAGTATAGCAGTATATGACTGGGTCTTTTAGTAACTCTATGGGTCTCTAAATGAATATGTAAGTGGATGGCTTACTGGATGTGTTGGTGAGTACAGGGGTTTGCAACTATGTATACAATTGACTCTAATACTGCTGCATACACAAATGCCTCTGTTGCTCCCTGACTTGGTGTGTGAGTGACTCTATGCTTTTATAAAAAGCTATTTAAGTTTCAGTATGGGTGGGAGTGACTCTATGCTTTTATAAAAAGCTATTTAAGTTTCAGTATGGGTGGGAGACTGGATGTTTAACTGAGCATAGAGGCCTGGAAACGCACATGTAACTCAGTGAAACTTAAAATGAGATGTTTTACCTTTTAAGCACAAAGCACTCTGTGTTATGACCTACCTACAGTCTGGCTGAGGGGTGAGTTATGTGTTGTAAAAGGAGAGTTTAAGGGTTGGTAAAGGGCTTTTGAATACCAAGGCAAGCTGGCTGTAAAACCCCACACACAGGCTATGCACTAGTAGGCCCAAGCCATGTTTATAGGACAACCTGCCTAGGTTGTGTGAGTACTTGGCATGGGTGTGCATATCTGAGTGAATGTATGAGTCCCTCTATGGGTGCTCCACAAGATGTTAAAGTAAGTATATCAGTATATCATTGGCTATTTTAGTCATTCTATGGGTCTCTGAATGTGTATATACGTGACTATATAAATCGCTTACTGGCATAGTTGGTGAGTACAGGGGTATGTAACTGTGTGCACAACTGGCTCCGATACTGCTGGATACATAACCTCTGTCTAGGTATGTCTATAAATGTATGAGTGGCTCTTTCGCTATCTGACTGGGTGCACGTGTGGCTTGATGATCTTGTAAATAGGAATGTGAGTTGCAGTATGGGTGGGAGACTACATATATCTGGGAATAGGTGTCTGCAAGTGCACTATAACTCAGTGAAACTCAGAAGGACACGTTTCACCTTTTAAACACAAAGCACCCTGCTCTATGGCCTACCTGCAGTCTAGCTGAGGGGTGAGGTTTGTGTAGTAAAATGATAGTTTAAGGCTTGTCAGGCAGGTTTTGTAATGCCAAGTCGAGTTGAAATTAAAACTGCACACTCAGGGCCTCATTACGAGTCTTGTGATCCTTGGACCGCTAGACTCGCGATGGTGGGTGGACCGCCGCTAAAGCAGCCTCCATAATATGACCGTGGTGGAGCTGCCACGGTCCGACCGTCGGCACCGTCAGGTTGCCGCTGGTAGACAGCCTAGCGGTGCCGACGGTCTTAATTCGCAACGATGCCCTCCAGATTAAGTTCCCTTGCTTTTGCATGGCGGAGAGGGAACTGGTTGGTGAGTACAGGAGTATGTTACTATGGCCCTCATTACAACCCTGGCGGTCGGTGATAAAGCAGCGGTAATACCAGCAACAGCCCGGCAGAAAAAAAATGGAATCACGACCATGGCTGAAACCGCCAACTTATACAGCCACTTTAATACTCCGACCGCCATGGTAGTAGAAACAAACACCGCGGCGGTAACCGCCAACAGACAGGCGGAGGACAAAGTACCGCCCACACTATTACAAGAGGCCTATCTGCCACCTTTTCCGGGGCTGTACCAACGCTATCAAAAGCATGGCGGAAACAGTACACAGAAGGGAAACCACTCACCTCTCGACACCCAATGAGGAACCAGGACGCCATGGAGCCAGAACTACACGTCCTGCCCATGCTGGTCTTCCTCCTTCTGTATCAGGAGCAGGAAAGACACCGTCGACGACCATGGTGAGTACTGCACCTACAACACAGGGGAGGGTGGGAGGGAAAAGAGAGTGACACACAAACACGCAACACGCAATATCCCCACCCACACCCTCACCCACAACACCATACACACAAATACATGCAGCAACATTACATATACACCCTCTCACCCCCTGGAAGAACGCAAGTACAAGGGAAATGATTATAATGATTGTAATCAATAGAAATCAGTGCAATTTCAAAAATCAGTATATACAAATATGTACACCAACTACACAAGTCCGGATATTACTCAAACATCGTCCGTGGATCAGTGTCCCAAAACACATGGGCAAATCCCACACAAGATACCTGACTCGAAACTGAGAGAACACTGCAGGGGCATCAGATCGAAATGAAACATGCA
This sequence comes from Pleurodeles waltl, assembly GCF_031143425.1. Classification (NCBI taxonomy): domain Eukaryota; kingdom Metazoa; phylum Chordata; class Amphibia; order Caudata; family Salamandridae; genus Pleurodeles; species Pleurodeles waltl. Next base: position 723,388,627 of record NC_090447.1, read on the forward strand.
CCTCAGGGGGGGGGGGACCTCAGCCAGATGAACGTACAATGCCTCTGATCCACGAGGGGGCTCCCTGCCCACTGCTGTATATTGGGGAGTGCAAAGCCACATTCTCACAAGTCTTTCCAGTGGGTGGTTTGCCCACTGCTCTATCCTGGGGAGTGCAAAGCCACAGTCTCACAAGTCTTTCCAGTGGGTGGTTTGCCCACTGCTCTATCGTGGGGAGTGCAAAGCCAAAGTCTCACAAGTGGATGTCTTTTGCCACTGGTTCTGGAGGGGGCTTTGTGCCCAGAGTGCTTCATCCTGCCATGGACTGAGGTAGTGGATGTCTTTCTCAACTGATTCTGGAGGGGGCTTTGTGCCCAGAGTGTTTCATCCCTCCAAGGACTGAGGAAGTGGACGTGATTCTCCACTGGTTCTGGAGGGGGCTTTGTGCCCTAAGTGCTTCATCCTGCCAAGGACTGAGGTAGTGGATGTCTTGCTCTACTGGTTCTGGAGGGGGCTTGATGCCCAGAGTGCTTCACATGCAGTGTGGCAGGTCCCATTCCCTCACATGGGTGTGTGTGCCACAAGATTGACTGGGAACAGGTAGCATGATATGCCATGGAGTCAGAGACACACTCCCCCTGCTGCCACTTCGCCTGCCACCTGCAGGTACAAACAGTGCTGAGAGTCACGCCTCATGGACGCTGGGCAGGGTCCAGGATATCTCCTGCAGCCTCGGACGGCTGCCCACTGGGGATGATTGCCATGTCAGCTATGGTGGCACTGTCTGAGTACGTTGCGGGGCTGGTGGCGGTGCTTGCGGCGGTGTCTGTGGCGGAAGTGCTGGCGGTGGTGCACGTGTCTGCACCTGTTGAGGGACAGAGCAGGACGTCTCCTGAAGCCTCGGACGGCTGCCCACTGGGGATGATGCTGGGGACTGTTGCTGAGGTAGCAGACTTGCAGGTAGTGGTGCTGGTGGCGATGATGGTTGTGGTGCTGGTGGCGCTGTCCACCGCCGTACAGGTTGGTGTAGTGGTTGACAGAAGGGGTGACTCTGGTCCCTCAGTCGGAGCTACCGTGCCCTGTCCTGACCTGCTCTTCGGCTTGTGTCCCTTCCCCACATTTGATGTTGCTGCTGGTGTCTTGCCACTGTCCCCTTTTGGTTTGGAGAAACCCTTGCTTGCTGGTAGGTGTGGCTTCTCCCTCTGGCATGTGGGCACCTTCTTCACCTTGGCAGGTGGCGGAATGGCCTGCTCCTTTGCCTCGCTAGGTGGCACACTGGCAGCCCTGATGGGTGACGCCCACGATAAGACCTGAGTTGCTGGCACCACTGTGCTTGGGGATTTGGTGGGTGAGGTGCTGGGCTGGGACCTGGAAAGCCTGGCCGTAGGGGAAGGATGCGGGGGAGGTGTAGGGAAGAGGTCAATGTTAGCCAGGAAAAGTTTCTTAGACACACTGGGACGGTACGATGGAGGGGGTTTGGGAGTGGAGGAAGAGGCAGTGGTTGTAGGAGATGTACTTTTGCTGAATTTGGGTGAAGGTGCATGGGCCGGAGGTTGTTGTGAGGTGGATGGCTGTTGGGTGGGTGTGTGCGTGCATTTTGTGCACTTTGGGAGGAGGGCTCACAGACACACTGGGAGAGGACACGGGGATGTGTGAATGGTAGTGGGGGTGGTGAGTGAACGTAAGCAGTGTGTGGTGATGGGAGTACTGGTGATGGAAGTAGTGGCTGAGGATGTAGTGCATGCACGTGTGAGTGGAGACGAGACTGGGAGGGAGGAGGAGGATGTGGAGGAGGGGGACACAGTGGAGGCTGTGGATGTTGCTGTGTCTGCATGGGGATGGTGCTTGTGTGAGTGCCTGTGGGATGTGTGGTGCTTATGTTTGCCATGTCCACTCTTGTGTGTTGATGAGTGTGCATGCTGGTCTGATAGTGTGCTTGGGATAGGCTGAGGTACAGGGGATTGGGTCTGGGTGGAGGAAGTAGGAGGGGGAGGCTGGACAGAGGTACAACGGCTGCCATCAGTGATGAGGCCAGAGCCTGAAATGCTCTCTGTTGGGCCGCCTACCCAGAATGAATACCCTCCAGGTATGCATTTGTTTGCTGCAAATGCCTCTCAACACCCTGGATGGCATTCGAAATGGTAGATTGCCCGACAGTGAGGGATCTCAGGAGGTCAATAGCCTCCTCACTGAGGGCAGCAGGGCTGACTGGGGCAGGGGCTGAGGTGCCTGGGGTGAAGGAGATGCCCACCCTCCTGGGTGAGCGGGTACGGGACACATGCTGAGGGGCTGCTGGGAGGGCGGAGCTAGTAGGGGGGTGGTGGCTGTACCTGTTGATACGGTGGGCACAGAGGTGCCCGCCACCGCAAGGGAGCTCCCATCAGAGAAGGAGTCGCTGTCGCTGGTGTATGCTCCTGTCCCCGTTGTGGAGCTCCCCTTGCCCTCCGTCCCACTGGTGTCTTCAGACCCCATTACTTCACCCCCCAGGGCCATGTGAGATGCAGCTCCCTCCTGCTCTGGTGCCACTGCTCCTCCGCCAAATGATGCTAATGCACGAAAGAACAGGGTGACAAAACAAAAAGGGGGGGAAGACAGAAGAGACACATGGTCAGTGCATGCAACACCACTACCGTTGGCGGACACAACACACAGGGAGCAGCCCTATGCACTAAGCCATGCACTAACAGTGCAGGGGAAAAGCACATGCCCAAGGGGGACTCTGTCTAGACCCATTTCATGCACAGCTGGCACCCATGGAAGCCTGACTAGGTGTAGAGGACAAATACCACCTTTGGGTTTGGAATGGGAATGAGGCTACAAAACAATGGATCTACCTTTGCGTGTATGCTCTTGCCTAGGGGAACCCACAGGCCACCACCCCCACCCAGACACCTCGTCAAGCGCGCAGAGTCCGCTGAATGACAGTGTACTCATCCCCTTGTGGCTGCTGTGATGCCCTCAAGCGCCCATCCAACTCCGGATATGCCACCGCCAGTATCCAGTACATCAGGGGGGTCATGGTGCGACGGGCACCCCTTCCACATTGGGAGGCCATCCCCAGCTGGGCCTCCGCCGTCTTCTTGCTCCAGCGGCACAGGTCCTCCCATCTTTTCCGGCAGTGGGTGCTCTGTCTATGGTAGACCCCCAGGGTCGGCACTTCCTTGGCGATGGCACGCCAAAAACCTTTCTTCTGGTGGGCGCTGACCTAGAGGAAAAGTGAAGTAAGAATGGATTTTACTATCTCGTACAGTTCTTCTCACGCATTGCCTAAAAACCTCCCACCCTGGCCTAGACATACATACACACACACTATCCTCCCATGCTGACCTGTCCACCTCCCCTCTCTCTTCCATCCACGACACTCCATACAATCATGTGCCATCCACCATGCCCACAGTGTACTCACCTGTTTGTCTGGAGGACCGTACAGTTGCGTGTACTGGGGGAAGACCCCATCCATTAGTTTCTCCAACTCCTCCGAAGTGAAGGCAGGGGCCCTTTCCCCAGACACTGTAGCCATCGTCACTTCCAGACACAGGTCACAGCAGCACTTTCAGTGTTGAAGGTCAGGTATCAAGTGAGTGAACATTTAGAAAATGGCGGGCACGTCAGCGGCGGTGCGTACCCTCACCGCCAGCGTACATTGTCATAGGCTCCTGGAACCCATAGGGCCCAATGTTAACCAATGCTGCATTGCGCCGCGGTCTTCAACCGCCTACCGCAATGGTGTGCAACACCAGCGCAGTTACCTCATTTCCCCTTGTCCCACCTTACAGGTCAGGCAGCCGCCATTTCAGGGGGCCACATGGCAGGCCAAATAACTGCGTCACACATTTTTAGACCAGGAATACGGACAGACAAAGGCACATGGAGAAATTGTAATGTTTTTGCAAAAAAACATTGTGATACCTAAGTGTTGTAGGACCCTCTGTTCACCGTTCTCCTCCATAGGGCACGTCCGCTGGGGCAGGTGATGAGATGGCGGCATCCTCCGGTGTACAGACCACTGGTGGACCTGTCGACAATGGAAGAGAGACACATAATTATCACTTACAGACTTGATTGTGCAACAATCCAGGAACTGTGTGCCCAGTTGGAGCCAGGCCTGATTTCAGCTATCCACCATCCCACAGGAATACCCCCTCTAGTGCAGGTCCTGTCTGTACTCCATTTCCTGGCCCGTGGGACTTTTCAAACAACAGTGGCCATGGCATCACGGATGTCCCAGCCAATGTTCTCTAACGTGTTGTCCAGAGTGTTGTCTGCCCTGCTGAAACACATGCACAGCTATATTGTTTTACCTCAAGTGGAGGATTTGCCCACAGTGAAAGGTGACTTCTATGCCCTGGGACATATCCCCAACATCATTGGTGCCATTGATGGTACACATGTGGAATTTGTCCCCCGCCCCGCAGGAATGAACAGGTGTACAGAAACCGGAAAAGCTACCATTCAATGAATGTGCAGATGGTGTGTTTGGCAAACCAATACATCTCCCATGTGAATGCCAAGTATCCTGGCTCAGTGCATGACACTTACATTTTAAGGAATAGCAGCATCTCTTATGTGATGGGGCATCTCCAGAGGCACCGTGTGTGGCTAATAGGTGAGCCTAAAGTCTCCACACAGTTTCATTTGGTGTCTGGGTATGGGAGATTCCCTAATGTTTGGAGGATGTCTAACAGTTGTCCCTTGATATTTGCAGGTGACTTTGGTTACCCCAACCTGTCATGGCTACTGACCCCAGTGAGGAATCCCAGGAAAAGGGCAGAGGAACGCTACAATGAGGCACATGAGTCAACAAGGAGGATAATCGAGCGCACCTTCGATCTCCTGAAGGCCAGATTCCTGTGTCTCCATCTTACAGGTGGATCCCTATACTACTCACAAAAGAAGGTGTGCCAGATCATCGTGGCATGCTTTATGTTGCACAACCTGGCTTTGCGACGCCAGGTGCATTTTCTGCAGGAAGATGGGCCTGATGTTGGTCTTGTGGCAGCTGTGGAGCCTGTGGACAGTGAAGAAGAGGAGGCATAAGAAGAAGATGTAGACAATCAAAATAACATCATAATGCAATACTTCCAGTGAGACACAGGTAAGAAGTTGGAACTGCTTCCCACATCTCATACTATTGTGGGAGCTAGCATAAGTCTGCCTTTTTCACTCTGTGTATGGACCCTGAATTGTCACTTTGGCTTTCCATTTCACAGATCTGGGTCCCAATTTGTGCCCTCTGCTATGTTTACTCCTGGCCTACAGCTGTGTAACATTGGTATGTGAACAAGTACATTGACATTGCTATATTCCAGAGAATTTGCAATCACACATTTGTGAAAGCACAAACCTACTCCAGATTGTTTTGTGATTCAAGGGTGTTTATTTCTGTGCAAATAAGTGGAGGGGTGTGTGAAATGAGCTGCGGTGATGGTGGAGGAATGTCCATGGCAGAGTCCAGCCTCTTGGTCTCACAGGTGCATTGTCCAATGGGGCTAAGGAAGTGGTGCTATGGCAGTTTAAGGTGGACAGGATGACAAAGTGGGACAGAAGGGTGACATTCAGGAGGGTCTTATTTCCTGGCGGGGGTCTTGGCAAGGTTCTCTGTCTTGTTCCTGGATCTCAGGGACCGTTTGTGTGGCGGTTCTCCTTCTGCAGGGGGTGGGGTGCTGGTGGCCTGTTGTTCCTGTGGCAGTGCTTCCTGTCTAAAAGCGCCGGTGGAGGTGGAGGGCTGCTCATCATCCAGGCTAGTGTCAGGGGCCTGTTGGTGTGCCCCTCATGGTGTTGACAAGGTCTGCCAGCACCCCTGCAATGGTGACCAGGGTGGTGTTAATGGACTTCAAGTCCTCCCTGATCCCAAGGTAGTGTTCCTCCTGCAGCCGCTGTGTCTCCTGAATCTTGGACAGTACTGTTCCCATGGTCTCCTGGGAATGGTGGTATGCTTCCATGATGTTGGAGAGTGCCTCGTGGAGAGTGGATTGCCTGGGCCTGTCCTCCCCCTGTCACACAGCAGTCCTCCCAGTTTCCCTGTTATCTTGTGCTTCTGTCCCCTGAACCGTGTGCCCACTGACCCCAGGTCCCTGATTGTCTTGGGTTGGTGGGTTTGCCTGGGGTCCCTGTAGTGGTGGATATACTGCTGATTGAAGTGTCCTGGGGGCAGAGGGATGGGCCCGCTGGGTGGGTGCTGTGCTGGTGTTTCCTGAGGGGGGAGGCTCTGTGGTGGTTTGGGACTGTGTCAGGGGAACCGACTGTCCTGAAGTCCCTGATGGGCCGGGCTGGTCATCTTGATCCAGGCGTGCGGAGCGGCTGTCATCACTGTGGGCCTCTTCTGTGGGGGGACTGGATATGTCTGGCACCTTCTGTCCGGTAACGTTGGGTAAGGGTCCTGTTGGGGTATAAATGCATAAATTTAGTATCTGTGTGTGCCATCTTGTGCATTGGGTGAGGTACCCTCTACTCCTGTGCTTGCGTCATTGTGTTAGCCCTTTTGTGATAGTTGGTTTGGGGTCTGTGTGGGTTTCTGTACTGGACATGCTTTGGTGACGGTGGTCCATGCATAGGTGTTGCATGCAGGGCCTTGGTATTGAGATGTGTGGGTTGTGATAGTGGGACACATGGAGTTGATGGTGTGATGGGGGTGAGGGTAAGAGTGTGAGTATGTGGTGGCATGCAGGTGGGTTTGGGGGGATATAGTAGTAAAGATATGACTTACCAGAGTCCAGTCCTCCTGCTACTCCTGCAAGGCCCTCAGGATGCATTATTGCCAAGACTTGTTCCTCCCATGTTGTTAGTTGTGGGGGTCCATTGCCAGTCCTCTGTACAGCAATCTGGTGTCTGGATACGACGGAACAAACCTTCCCCGTGGGTCGTTCCACCTCTTCCTGATGTCATCCTGTGTTCTTGGATGCTTTCCCCCTGCATTGACCCTGTCAACAACTCTCTGCCATAGCTCCATCTTCCTTGCAATGGATGTCTGCTGCCCCTGTGATCCGAAAAGCTGTGGCTCTACCCGGATGATTTCCTCCACCATGACCCGGACCTCCTCCTCAGAAAACCTGGGGTGTCTTTGAGGTACCATGATGTGGTGTGGGTGATGTGTGAGGTGCTGTCTGTTGTGATGTGTGAGGGGAATATGTTGGTGTGTGTTGTTTGAGGTGCGTGGATGTTGTATAAGTGATGGTGTTGTGTGTCTGTGGATGTTGGTGTTGTGTTAGCTAATCTCTCTCTCTGGACTTCTTTCAAATATTTGGTTGTAAGGGTTTTTGGGTAAAGTGGGTATGTGCTTTATATTGGATTGCGTGTGTTGGTGTGGTGTGTGTATGTGTATCAGGTGTGTGCATTTCAAATTGTCCAATGTAATCGTGTTTTGTAAATGTGTGTGTACTTTGAGCGCGGCTGTGTGTACCGCCAATGGATTACCGTGGTTGAAAGACCGCTGTGTTGATTAGTGGGTCGTGATAGTGTGGGCGTGTTCTTGTTGGCGTGACGGTGTGGGTTTTTGTATCACCAGTTTATCACTGACCTTTGGTGTGGCGGATTTGTGTGGGTGTCTGTATTGTGGCGGATTCCGAGCTGTGGTTCGTAATACCTGTACTCTCCATTTATAGTCCTTTTTACTTTTTATCAACATGCTACTCACTTTCATTCACCTTATATACACTCATGCCTTTTCTAATGCATTTTAAATTAGACTACATTTTAATTCACATACCTGTGAAGTGTGTTTTTTGGCCTGAATGTTTATCTCTCAGTATCAGTTAGAATTTCTTCTTACTGAAAATGCTCAAAAAGCCACGCAGAAAAATGGTATACGACTGCCAGACAACACACTATTAACAGCAATCCTTTAAACTTTGATTTCAGGGTTACTCAATAAGAAAGCCAATCACAATCTTCCATTTATAATTTACCTATGTTGTACCACTTATGGCTGGCCAATATAGTTAACTGTTTCTAACACTCCTCAAATGAAAGCCTAATTTGGTAGGGGTTTTGGCTGGGTCCATGTGTAGGAAAGTTCTCCTTTTTGCCTAGACAAACTTTCTGGACAGATACTGGTGGTTATTGGCTCTTGGCTGTGCTAACTGTGTAAAGTGAATATGTAAGTTAGGCTGATTCTAATTGGCTATGTCAACCTACCTATAAGTCCCTAGTATATAGTATGGCTTGTAGGCTTAGGTACTCCAGCGTAGGTAGTATACTGTTGAGGTGCCCAGTGTCATTTAAAGGCAGTTACCTTGCTGGCTGCTTTTAAATTAAAGTTACCTTCAAATTTGACTTTGGAATTATAAGTACTTTGAAAGTCTTACACTACCTTATTTTTACATATGTCACCCTAAGATGTTCCCTAAGTGCCCCTAGGGTGGGGTGCTATGTAACTATAAGCAGGGTCCTTATAAAATATGTATTATAAACCATGGTGAGGGAAAATAGCCAAATTTGTCTTCCCCTCACTGTAATGAATGGACTCTATAGGTTAACATAAGAAAATTTATTTTTAATTATTAAAGTCTCAAAAGGAGCTAAATATTTCAGGTTTGGTATCAAACATATTTTTATAATAAATCCAACAACTTGCCATTGTTGAATTTAATATAACTATTTCAGGGAAATAGTTTTGAACTCTTCGTGAAAATTGCCAACTTCAGCGCCATGGTGCCCTTCGCTGATTAGCCAACCTTTAGCAGCCTGGCCAGGCTACCTTGAAAAGGTGTGAATTGGCCTGGGCTGAGGACAAAGGAAGTGACTGGGGGAGGAAATCTGCCTCAGCAGATGGTGAAACAGGTTGAGGGGAGAGCAGCCAAACTGGAATTCAAAGGAGGGAAGGACATTTGGAGCAGCTCACGGCCTCTGGCATTTCCTGCAAACCCAGACAACCATTAGGTTAGATTAGGAGGGGGTAGGAAAGGAGTGTGATAAGATATTTTAGCTACACTAGTGGTTGAGCCTAGCCAGACCTAACCTCCAAGATTGAATTTCTGCCATGTTGGATTTTTTGAAGAATGTTGCTCTCTGGGATTGATTTTTGCCACTCTTCCCAGGAAGTGGTCATCCAAGAGGGTGGTGGTCTGTCTGTGATTGGACAGTCACCCCCCCTACTTTCCACCCCAGGAGCAAGGATAAATATAGCGGAGCTTCACCCACACTTCAGATCCCTACCAGGAACAAGACAAGAAGAAGAATGATGGCCCTGCTAGACTCTGAAGGACTGCTCTAGCTGCACTCTTGGGCTCCACCACAAAAGGACTTTGTCTGGCTTCAACTGGTTCAAGAAGGGACTCCCTGTTTGCTATGGGCAGAAAATAGCTAATCAGCTATTGCAAAAATCCATAACTATCAGGAACGAGTGGGAACATGGTGGTCAACTAGTTGTGCTGACTGCGAGTCCCCACCCTCCGACCTCCTGCTCACCGACAGCTCTCCTACCATCTCCGGCAGATCTGTATGGCTCCACGTTGCGCCACGTAGCGCCTGAGAGCGCTTGCGCCAGATGGGGACCCCATGGCAGGAGTTCCCTCTGGCCGGGCTGAGACTGTGCTGCGCTTCCCTCTGTCATCATCCTCACGCTGGCTCCAGGCAGCCTGGCTGATCCACCGGAATAGAGTGGCGGCAGCCAGGCTATATTACCAGGGCTGCTGGAGCAGAGTCAGGCTCTCCTCTGACATTTTCCTGGCTGGAACAGGAGCTGGAGGGAAGGTTACCCTCAGAGCCCCCCTTCATGAGTGACCTCACCGGTATCAGTCAGGATTGCTTGTTTATTCACCAGGCTGCCCTGGTGGAACAGTTCTGTATGGCCAGGACACTGCAGCAGGAGCTGAAATTACTACTTTTCATGGCCAGTTTGGACCATTTGGGCCCCCGCACACCTACATCCAACCCACTGGCAGATACCGGGTCAAAGAACAAGCGTGCTATTAAAGGTAAGCCACCCCAATTTATTACCAACATCATCAACACTTTATGAGGGGGAGCACCTTCTCAAAATAATAAAGCCCTATGAACAAAAAATATTAGAGATATAGGAGATATAGCGAAAATTACCACTAAGAGAATTAAAATCACTCCCTCGCTTAGATCGTTTTTTAAGGCACAGGTGCACATCAACCCCCCCAGAGTATGTCTACCCCTCTAGCAAACACGGAGTCTATTACGGTAGAAGAAGTATCTACCCCACTGGACATACTCCAGAGTTCAGTCATTCAAGAAACTGGACAAACTATACTCGGGGGGATCCCACTCTCTCACAGGAGGCGTAGGCTGTACAGAGCAGCATAACTCCCATTGACCCTTTACTCCACTCCATTTTGCAAAAGATGAGAGACAAGGTTGCTGTATCCGAGTCTAACCAGGCTAAAATTCAAGGAGTCTGCGACAGTCTTGATGCAAAAATTACCAGTTTGACGGAGAGATTAGGGGCTAAGGAATCCACTATTGGTGTGCTACAGACTGAGGTGGAGGCTAATAGGCATGAAGTTCAAGCTTAAAAACAAAACGAGAAAGACTTAAGAGACAAAGAAGAATCCTTGGAGAACCACTGCAGGCGGAACACTCTTTGATTTTTTAATATTCCAGAGGGAATGGAAAGAGACAGTATTAAAGGTCTCATTATAGCCCTAATTAAAGAACATATCCTCACGGTAGCCGCCATCGACCCGGACCTGGAAATATAGAGAGCTCACCGGTATCCTTTCAGGAGAACAGGGATAAACCCAGGAAGGTTTTGGTTAATTTCGCCTCATACCGACTGAAGGAGCAGATTCTTACAGAGGCTCTCAAAGTACAGGTCTTTAAGCATGATGGTTGGTCTTTCTCAATAAGGTCCGACATGTCCAGGGCAACACAGGATCGACGATGGGAGCTGGGGAAGTATATGAAGGAGCATAAGACCTTAGGTGCCACTCCACAACTGAGGTTTCTGGCTACCCTGAGGGTAATGTAGAGGAATAAAATGCACAATATGAAAGATCTTCAAGAAGTCATGGCACTAATTGAACAGATAAAAGGGGAGAGTTAGCGGGCTTCAGAGCAGCAGGGGCTCATGTGTAGGATGAGCCACCCATTACAGAAAAAAAGGAGGGTTCCACTGGGGAGGTCAAGGGGAGGGTTGTTTTGGGGTGTCACATAGTAAAATGATTTGGTTAAATTCTCACCGGGTGGCGAGCAGATGGGAGAACAAAAATAGAGTCCTCACACTTTAAAATAATTTTTGGGTTGGACAGGAGACAGCTACCTGAATCAGAACAGGATGTGGGGGTCTGACATCATTTCTAATCCCAAAATTCTTACCTGTAATGTAAATTGTATCAGAGTAAGCAGCAGGTGAAGGAGAACCCTTGAATTTTTACGATTATCTGACAGTCATTGTTTTTTCCTGCAGAATACACACTTAAGACATGAGGAGTGGATGAATGTTCTTAAGACATCAAAATGGATCACTCAGTTTGCCTGTACTAAACAATCTTGCAACATGAAAGGGGTGGCAATTATCGTGAAAAATAGAATTCAAGGTCATTTGACAGATGTAAGTGCTGACCCTAGGGGGAGATGGGTTTTGGCGAATATCAAGCTAGAAGGTTTGGAGTGCACTCTGGTCTCTTACTATGGACCTAATGTGGATGACCCTGGTCCACTCATGGATCTCTATAAGCAATTGTCAGAAAGAGCTAAGAATCAGATAATAGTCAGAGGGGATTTCAATGTTCTGCTCAATCCCACTCTAGATAGATCCACCCCCAGACCAACTGCTAGCACAATTAGAATGAGGAACTGTCTGCACAACATAATAAAGAATGTCGGATTGATTGACCCCTGATAAATTAGAATGGGACAGACTAAGGGGTTCACCTTCTGGAACAAAAAATATGGTCATGCCTCTAGAATCAATTTTTTTTTATAGATGCAAGACTTCGGAACAAGCTAGCGGGTGCTTCTCACCAGCCATGTCATCTCTCTGACCACTCGGCTGTACAGCTAGACATAGTTCTCACTGGCCCTCGTGCACATTCCAGATGGACACTTGATATATCTCTTCTGGGGGATCGATAACCACAGTTTGGGAAGCATATTAGGCTTTTATTCGTAGGAAATTGATTAGCTATGCAGCTTAAAGAACTAAGAGAACCAAAGCCACAATAGAGGCCTTGGAACGTAAACTCCGCAAATTACAAGCCCGGATGGACACCTCTAAGGATGCAACAATGCAAGCTGACTTACGGAACCGAATTCAGGAAGCTAAAAACTGACTCAAGGCTTTCCTGGAATCAATTGTGATGAGCAAATGGGAAGACAGTCAACTTGCGCACTTTGAGTATGGTGAAGGATGTGGGAGGCTAAAAGCTTAGAAAATCAGGTCGGACAATATTAGAAATACTGCTAAAAGCATTGTGATGGATGAGTCGGGCAGAGTGTCTTCAGAAGATCATGATGTTGTAGGAGCGTTTGTTACATTTTTTTCTGAATTATATAAGGAAGATACTGTGGCTCCAACAGCGGTGATTCAAAACTGGTTGAGGGGAGGTACCCTCCCTAGGCGATAACTAGATAAGAATCACACCCTTAATCAATGTTTCCAATGCGGCGATGTAGATAATGTTATTGCTGGGTTGAAAAATGGGAAGGCTCTGGGTCCAGATGGGATCCCAGACGAAGTACACAAACTTCTAAAAAGAGAGCTGTGCCAGTTTTAACTCAGCTGATGAATTCAATATTTATAGAGTCTGCCTCGGTTCCGTTCTCATGGAACAAAGCCATTATAACTTTAATATTAAAGCCGCAGAAAGATGCTAGGAGATATGAGTCGTATAGACCCATCTTATTGCTTAATAACGATTGCAACATTTTTACACAAGTACTTGCCAGGAGACTGGACAATGTGATTGGTGATCCGGTACATAACAACCAGAAAGGTTTTATGAGAAATCGGTACTTAGGTGATCTGGTCCACGACTTAGTTTCTGCAATTGACATTGCTACTGCCACTAACACTCCTCTCGCCATTTTAACAATTGACGCTGCAAAAGTGTTTGATACGGTGAGCTGGCTCTTCTTGCAGGTAGTGATGGAACATAATAACTTAGGAGACAATTTTCTTAAGGCAATCAAAGCTATTTATAAAGCACCTACAGCCAGGGTTCTAGTTAATGGCTTCTTATTACCACAATTTAAAATTGAATGAGGAACACGACAGGGATGTCCTCTCTCTCCCCTTCTTTTCAATTTGTATATTGAACCTTTGGCTAGGAGAATCAGACTAGATCAGAGAATACCACCTTTTCAGTATCAAGGATGGGTTCTGAAGGTAGTCCTATATGCAGATGACCTCCTTGTTTATACGCAGGATCCTCAAAGTTCCTCCCCGGCACTTTTTGAAACCATAGCAGGGTTTGGGGAAATCTAGGGCTATTCAGTCATTACCGATAAATATGAGGTGATGACTTGGAATGGTCCACAGGACAGTATATTAGAGAAAGATGAAATTCGTTACCTTTGGGTAAAAGTGGTCAAACACCTGGCAGAGATGGACCACGCAAACTTTTAAAATCTTTTCAGGGAAACAAAGAGGCTTCTCACCGGGTGGTTGCATCTACAACTCTTCATTCTAGGTAGAACAAACTTAATAAAAATGTTGATACTCCCAAAATTCACTTTTGTCTTTAACGCTCTACCCTTATTTTTTAAAGCTGTCTGGTTACGGAAATTGCAGGGGAAGGTAGTCAGTTTCATCTGCTCATACAAAAATCCAAGAATAGCCTGGAAGAAATTGAGGAAAAATAAGCTAGACAGAGGAATCGCACTTCCAGATTTTCAGCTTTATTACTGGGCATTCAAATTGAAAAACATTAGACCACTATTTTCCAAAGTATACGGTTCCTCCCGGTTACGGGCACTAACAGGCAGCTTCCGGGAGCAGGGTACACATTTGCCCTACAAACTTGGCCATCCCAGGTACTACAAAAATGTAAGATTAGAAGTTTTTAATACCACTTGCAGCATATGGTTTGCAGTGAGAACAAGGTTGGGAATCCCATACTATAGTGAGTTGGCTCCAATTTGGGAATAGCCCAGTACACCAATATGTTTACAAGATGCCCTAGCTATCCGATTGATAGAGGGAGGAATTTTGCGATGGGGACAAATAGTTAGCAGATGCTCCGCGATTCCATGGGAGTCCCTATCCGATGCAACAAATGCTAAGTTATCAAGATTTAAATATAAACAAATTGAATCCCGGGTACAAGGAGAGCCTGAGGCCGGGCTTGTTACAGATTGGGAAGTGAAATGACAAGTACACAGAAGTTAAAGAAAGAAGTTTCAAGATGCCATTGGGTATTACTACAGGCCGAGATGCCTCTCTTCAGTTACCTGTAGATGGGTGGAAATCTGATTTCCCACCACTTGACCTCCTTCATCTTTGACAGACATCTATGAATACACTTTGGTCTGTGGTGAAACCCGCTTCCTTGAGGAGGAATCACTTGTTCACTTTGCACAGGACCTGTTGGATTCCCGGAAGGCTAGCAGGAGTAGGCCTTCAATGGAAGAGCAACTGCCCGAAGTGCGGCCTAGAGGGTGCAGATAACATACACTTTTGGTGGCGGTGTCTGGGAATCCAAAATTTTTGGGAAAAAGTGGGCAAGATGATTTTATCCATCATAAACGGAGAAGTAGAAATCAGTTTACCAATGTTTGTATTCAGGCTATATGAGGGTTCTGAGAGAAACACACACAATAAGCTGGCAAAACCTTTGGCACATCTTTTTTTACTTAGTGTTGATAGCAAGGCGGGAAATATGTATTAAGTGGGTATTGAGTTTCCCCCCCACCCATACTGATTGGCTATTGTCGGTGAAAAGAATTTCTGACCTTGATTGTAGTAACGGCCAGGTCAAGTGTCAGAGAATGTGAGAACCTTTTGTGACTTTTAATAGAATACTTTTCCCGTTTGTAGCCCAGGAAGATATGCTTGGAACAATCTTTTTGCATCTGACTATGGTAAGAGTCCAATGATTAATTATTTAGATGCAACAGAGAGAAGATGGGGATATGGATCGGTGCCTACTTTCTCCCCCCGCAACTCCTTTCCACATGTTGGTGAAGGCCGTGCCTCTGGTGTCCACTCATTGGTCAGGGACCCAACCAGAGTCGAGACATGGTATAGCTCCTCCTGTCTTTTGTTATAAATGAGGACTCAAAAAAAAAGAAAATAGCTAATCAGAGTCCTCTGCATTAAGGCCTGAAGAAACTGACCAGCTGGCCACTGTCCAGGGGTCATTTTTGAGTCTGAGCAAGGTGCATTCTGGGATTTGGAGTCCTAACCCTCAAGGAACAACTCAGAGCTTCTGAAACCTTGGGATGATTTGTGGACTGCTTAAAGACCTTTAAAGACCTTCTGGAAGAAGATCTTGCAATTTGGAGAAGATTGGAGAACTTGTGGTATGAAGCTCCATAAAAAGATCGACCCAACACAGTGAGTCAGCCGGTTAACATCGACCGCAATCCGGCCTGACATGCAGGTTCATCCCGCTGAAAAGCTGTTGAGCCCCAGACTTCCAGGATTTCACTGGGGGCTCCTGTAGAGGTACTCTGATGACTCGAAATCGGCTTGCTCCGGATGGTCGTCTGACATTCGAGAGAAAAAGCTCAAAAAAATTGACAAAGTCCAAACGTGAAAAGTTGACCCAGGCTACCCGCGGCGTATCCCAGGAGGGCTCCAGGGACGTCAGATCCAATTTCAAGTTCCAGCCAGGCAAAGATTTCTGTCACGGAAAATTGTCTAAGTCTGAAGATAGAATTCTTCACTGAGGTCTCCTGCAATGCGTACCCGAAGAGGGCTCCAGGGAGGTCAGATCCAATCTACGACTTTGTCTCAGTGAAGAAAATCTTCAAGAAAAAGACAAAGTCCAAAGGTAAACTTTTGACTGAGGCCTCCCGCCTGCTATAGTGGAGTGGGGCTCCGTCGCGGTCGGCCTAAAACTTTGACTTTTCCATGGTCGAGTGTGACCAGATTGTTGTATAGCTATTTTAGACATATTTAGACATGCTATTTTAGCAAACTAGGCCTGCCATTGTGCACTTTACTCCAGTTGCATTTTATTCAGCATCGCTTTATTTTTCTAACAATACCCACATTTGGGGTGTTATTTTATTTTCTCTATTTAATTGTTCTTTTGCCTAGGAAAGCATTACGTTCCTAGCAGGACATTCATTTCATGTTGTGATTTCCTCAAGGCTGCAGTTAAATAGGGTTACCAGTAAAAGTGATATGCTGTGTCTCCAACATTCACAGAAATACACATATTCCTGCGTGCGGACCCTTTCTTAGAATGTCAACTGTTTGATTATAAAAACACTCCTTTGTCCCATACACGTTAGAGGGAGATTCCAGCCAGAAGACCACTACTGCAGGCAGATTTCTGATTGCCTTCACTACAGCTGCTTGCTTTCACTGCCAAACCCTCGGCTCACATGGGGATGGTGTCTCTCTAGGCCTCAGGCTTCCTTACTCAGGTATGGCTGATGATGAGATCCCAGGGGTGAAACCTGAAGGGTGGATTAATGCTTATTATGCAGTGCTGTAACATAACTTAGGTAGGAGAACTATATATTACTCCCAGTGACAGTATTTTGTGTTTCACTCTCCTTGTCACAATTTTGTTTTTATTGTAGTTATTGCAATACATGCCATTTTATCTAACATGCAGTTACTTCAATAAATCTGTATTGAATTATATTCTGCCTCTGTTTGTCTTTGCCTGTGTGAGATTAATGCAACTGAGAGAAAGGGATGAGATGTGATCAACCACAATGCACCTGAGGAGTCTTTCTTGTCATGCGCCCAGTTGCCATAATCATCCCTGCTCTGCTGATGAGGCTCTGCTAGTTAGCCATAAAACCTGGATTATGCCAACAGATGTCACATGGTGTGGAATTGCATTTAGTACCCCATGATCTATGTGATTCTGACACCCAAACCCAGTAGCTTCATTAGGATAATGAGAACCTATGCGACAAGGTGTCCAGATTGGTGCTTTTCATTTCTATGCACTAAAAAACATTTATTCTTTACAAATTAGTCTATTTGCTTCTCCTTATCTGATTTTAATAGTTTTGATGTCAAAGATAAAAAGGTTCACTATTTTTATAAATTGGTTTTTGATTTTTAAACTGTTTCATGTGCTTTATTTAATTACTGTTTTGTGATATTTGAATGCTTTACACACTTTGGCCCTCACTATGACATTGGCGGCAAATGCCACCTATTGCCTCGGCGACGTCCGCCAACATACCGTCGCCGTGGCTACCAGCCGCCCACCCGCATTATGACCCTTGACGTAATTCCACCATAAGGCTGGCGGAATACCGTCGACGGTCATGGCAGCGGACGGCAGTAAGGTGGCGCTGTTGTCAGCAGCAGCGCCATGCCAGCAAAACACTGCCTACCATATCATGAGCAATGATACAGCCTGGCAGTGTTTTGCTGGCGGATGCTGCTGCTGACAGTAGCGCCATATCCCGTCTCCTGTTGTAGGACCCCCTACAAGCAGGTAAGTCAGGTTCTGCGACAAAAGAGGGGGATGGGGGGTTTTGTATGCGTGTGTGAGGGTGTTGTGTGTGTGTGGGGGTGTATGTCTGTTTTTGTATGAGTGCATGCAGGTGTGAGTTGCGTTGAATGTGTGCATGAATGACTGAATGTGAGTGTATTTGTGTGCTGTGTGTTGTGAATTTGTGTGTGCGACAATGTATGTTGGTGTGTGTTGCGGTGTGTGGGTGTGTATGAGTGCATGGGTGGGTGGATGTGGGTATGCGTGTGTGTATGATTGTGTATGTGTGCGTGTGTGGGTGTGTAAATGTGGGGGGCAGGAGAGGGAGGGGGAGGGTAGGGGAGGACTCTGGTGAGGGGGAGGGGGCAGGTGAGACCCCTATCAGTGCCAGGGAAGAAATTCCCTTGCACTGATAGTGCCTACCGCCATGGTTTCATAATGAGGGCCTTTGTCTCCTAAATTAAGCCTTGTTGCTCGTTGCCAAGCTACCAAGAATTGATATGGGGTTAGTTTATTGAGACCCAACTAGACCTAGTTAGGGTTAGTGGCCTATTGCTAAGTGTAGGTACTTGCCTGCCCTTACCAATAATCTACTTTCCAACACAATGGATCCGCCTCGACGCTCACCAAGGCCCCCGTACAACTCCACGGTGGATCCACGTACACAGGAGTACAAAAATATTTTTTTCTATCTGTTCCCAATGTCATTTATACTCCTGTTTGCATAAATAACTATATTCACACCCAATCATACTTTATAATCAATTTATTGCACTAGATCTGTGATAACAAATTCACAGTCAAGTCTATTTTATTCTTTTCCCCTGTGCTCCTCTAGCTGTGCTACCATGCCAGCCTATTTTTAAACATTGTCTGCTACCAATAGGTCACAAGTTTACAACAGTTTCTAAGAGGACCATGCTCACTTCTAAACCAAAAGTAGCAGGTGTGGCGGAAAATTTCCTATTATAAACATATCCCAAAGAACAATATTTTTCGTTATTTCTTCAAAGCCAATAATATGTGTCTTTACGTATACCTTATTAACCATACCTACTTTTGAGTACTACAATATATACAACATCCAATCACAGTTCTTCTTTTTAATGTTAGCTACCAAGCTTAATTTTAACAACCTTTTATTTGAAATCACCTGTGTGGTACTCCAGATGCCCTCCAAAATGCTTGGGCTGTGGATTGTGAGTCATAGCTTTGTGTTTTGGGCCAAAGAGAGTGCTAGAAAGTGTTTTATTGACAGGGATCTGAGTTTACCTCATCTGGAAATGACTTTGATTGGCTAGAGCTTGTTAAAATGGCAACATCCAGACCTTATGATTTTGCGAAGTGGTGACAATGACCTGTGCACAGAGGTAGAACTGGAAATCCTAACGAAAGAAACCTTTGTTAAATTAATGGAATTTTTCATAGACACTGCTTTTGTTTTTTGATATGAGATAGGGTGTGAGAGTCTATCTGGGTATACGAGTGGCTGTGAGAGTGTCTGTCTGCATGTTAGACTGAGTGTGAGAGTGTCTATCCGGGTGTGAGAATGGGTAGGAAAGTGTCTGTCTAAACATGAGAGTGGGCATGAAAGTGTCTCTGTGGATTTGTTACTGGGTGTGACAGTCTCACCCTTGGTATAAGGGTAGGTGTGAGAGTGTCTGTCTCAGTTTGAAACTGGGTGTGAGAGTGTCTGTCTGGGTGTGACAGTCAGTGTCAGAGTATCTATCTGATGTCAGAGTGGGTGTGAGAGTGTCTGGGTGTGAGGCTGTCTGTATGGGTGTCAGAGTGGGTGTAATAGTGTATGTCTGGATGTGAGAGAGAGTGGGAAAGTATCTCTATTGTTGGGAGAGTGGTTGTGGCAGTGTCTGTCTGGGTGTGAGATGGGTATGGGAGTGTCTGAGTTTGAGACTGGGTGTCAGAATGTCTGTCTAGGTGTGAGAGTGGGTGTATCAGTGTCTCTCTGGGTGAGAGTGGATGTGGAGGTGCCTGTCTGGGTGTGAGACTGGGTGTGAAAGTGTCAGTCCAGGTGTCAGATTGGGTGTGAGAGTGTTTGTCTGTGTGAGAGAGTCAGTGTCAGAGTGTCTGTCTGGATGTGAAAGAAGTTTTGAAAGTGTGCCCCTGGGTGTGGTACTGGGTGTGAGAGTCTCACCCTGGGTATGAGCGTGGGTGGCAGAGTGTCTGCCTGAGTGTAAGAGTGGCTCTGAGAGTGACTGTGTGGGTGTAAGAGTGGCAGTGAGAGTGCCTCTCTGGGTGTGAGAATGTCTGTCTGGGTGTGAGAGTGGGTGTGGAAGTGTCAGTCTGGGCATAAGAGTGTAAATGAGAGTGTCTGGGTGTCAGAGTGGGTGTGGAAGTGTCTGTATGGGTGTGAGAGTGGAAGCGAGAGTGTCTGTGTGAGTGGGAGAGTGTCTATTTGGATGTGTGACTGGGTGTGAGAGTCTAACCCAGGCTGTCACAGTGGGTGTGAGAGTGTCTGGGGATGAGAATGGGTGTGAGAGTGTCTGTCTGGGTGTGAGAGAGAGTGTGCAATTCTCACCCTGAGTGTGAGAGTGGAAGTGAGAGTGCCTTTCTGAGTGTGAGATTGGGTGTGATGGTATCTGTGTGGATATGAGAGTGGGTGTCAGAATGCCTGTGTGGTTGTGAGAGAGGGTGTGAGAGTGTCTCTATAGGTGTGTGACTGGCTGTAAGAGTCTTACCCAGGGTGTCACAGTGGCTGTGAGAGTGTCTAGGTGTGAAACTTAATGTGTGACAGTGTCTGACTGGGTGCAAGAGACTCCCTATGGGTTCCTGAGTGGGTGTGTGAATGTATGCATATATATATATATATATATATATATATATATATATATGGATGTGTATATATTTGATATTTCCCAGATTCCGCTGATCCACCCTCTGATTTACACCGGGGGCTGCACTGAGGCCCAAGGGAGGGGCAGTGGATCTCAAAGTAACAAAAAAGGTCTATGGACATTTTCAGCCTATTATACACGGTTTGCCAATATTTATAGCAACCCCATGGGGTCAGGGAACCTCTACCCTGACCCCATCATGTCTATCGCACCCCACATTTCAGCCCTGGGGACCGTTTCCCAATAAAACAAAATGGCAGCTGCTGCAACGTCCGTGTCAGGTTACAACCAGCCAGTCAGATCCTTGCATTGGCACGAGAGTCCATGGATCAACTGCAGATGGATCTGCAGAGGGCTGGCGTCCCTAGATATCTATATTTCTTTTTCCTTTACTCTCTCTAAAACTACTGAATGGATTTATCCCAAATAAAAAAAGCACATTCTGTGCACCAAGCTCTAGCTTTCTGCCAAATTTGGTGTACTTCCGATTAGCGGTTCATGCTCTAGTCGTGTCTAAAATAATATATATTCTCCAAAAATACCAAAGGTTAACCCATTGTTATAGTTAGGAAAATTTCATTATTTCTTTCTATACAAACTAAATGTAACCTACACAAACATTATTCAGAAATTCTAAAGTAACAGTTAATAGTTATACTTTAAATTTATAATTTACATCTCCAAATTACTATAACTTTATACATTCTTTCTATACAAACCAAACTTAAGCTATACAAAATTAAGTTAAGGTTAAAGTTATACTTATACCTTAAATTTATAATCTACGCAGCACCTTTAAAATATTTTAACTTGCACATCTCCATACACAATGTATTGAACTTGGTAATCACAGTGCAATGTTGAATAAATTAATTATGTGGCGTGGAGTGCCGTACAATGGAATGGGGTGAGACTGGAGTAGTGTAGAGCGGAGTAATGTAGCGTGGAGTGGAGAGGCTTACAGTGGAGTGAGGTAAATTGTAATAGCATACAGTGGAATAGCTTAGAATGGAGTGGTGTTGAGTGAATTTGCATGCAGTGGAATAGCATACAATAGAGAAGCATAGAGTAGAGTGGGGTGCAGTGGAATGGATAGACAGAGGTGGTATAGTGGAGGAGCATAGAGTGGAGTGACATAGTGTAGTGTGGAGTGGTGTAGAATAGAGTTGCATACATTTGAATACCATAGAGTAGAGTGATGTAGAGTGTAGAGATGTACGGTGGAGTGGCGTAGTCTGGAGTGCCATAGAGGGAAGTGGTGTACAGTGTACAGAGGGGTGGTGTGGAGTGAAGTGGCATAGAGTGGAGTTTGGAAGAAAGAGTGGAGTGGTGTACAGTAGAATAGCCGACAGTGGAGTGGCATGGAATGAATTTGCATGCAGTTTAATAGCATATACTGGAGGAGCATACAGTGGAATGCATACAGTGAAATAAGGTACAGTGGAGTTGAGTACAGGAGAGTGTGTAAAGTGGAGCGGCATAGTGTAGAGTGGAGTGGTGTACAGTAGAGCTGCATACATTGGAATAGCTTGTAGTAGAGTGGTGTAGAGTGTAGAGGCATACAATGGAGTGGCGTAGTCTGGAGTGACTGAGTAGAGTGGAATACAGTGTAATCGCATACAGTGAAGTTGCGTGGAATGGCGTTAAGTGGAGTATGGAAGAAAGAGTGGAGTGGAGTGGCGTATATGGAATAGCATACAGTGGAGTGGTGTAGAGTGGAGTGGAGTGGCATAGAGTCGAAAAGCATACAATAGACTTGTGTGTAGTGATGTTCAGTAGAGTATTGTAGTGTAGTGTCAGGTCCCTCAGCAGATGGACTTCTATTCCCAGCCCTGGAACGACAGGAACAAGTTCAGGTTTTGACTGTTCTTATGTGCCAAAGGAAGGGGCAAACCCTTCTGATAGCCAGAATGCGTCAACAATGAAACATTTAAGCAAATAGTGCCCTCCAGAAGGGGCTACCAAAAGGAAAAACCCCAAAGGGAAAATATTTCTAAGGCCAAATGGAGGCTCCTGAGAGGCTGATGAGGACTGGTACTGATGGTAGAAGACCAGGACTGCAGCAAGGCTCAGAAGGTGCAGATAAGGCTAGTGGTAATGTCAGAACTAGGAGAATAGAAAGGTTGAGACAGTAAGAAACAGGAGAAGAATCATCAGTGGAAGCAAGGAAACACCAGCTTCTATACCCAAAAACAGGAAGTGACATAGAGGAAGCCGTGATGCTGCCATAATGGATTTGGAAATGGTGGCAGGAATCCAAGATAGAGCCTCCATGATGGATTGGTTAAGTAAAAACCCTACTTCCGAAATTCTGCAAAGAGAAACTTCAGAGAGCAAGAATATGGCCACCAGGGAGAGGAATGACTCCAGCCCACTGAATAAGTGAGGCAAATAATGGCCCTCTGTGGTGCCTCCCAGGACTCCCTATGGTGCAGACAAGTGTTTTGGTTGAAGGAGGCCAGGGAGGCAGTGGAGTGAGCCACAGGTCATGCTGCAACCCCTAGCATAACATGCACAGTGGAGTGAGGTAGTGGCATACAGCGGAATAGCATATGTTGGAGTGGGGTAGAGTGGAGTGGTGTAGAGTGGAGTGGCATACAGTGGAGTGCAGAGAGTGGAGTGAGGTACAGGAGAGTGGTGAAAAGTGGCACAGCATGCAATAAAGTGGCATATAGTGGAGTGGTGTAGAGTGTAATACCATAGAGCAAAGTGTTGTAGAATGGAGCGGGATAGATGGTAGTGGGACAGACTCGAATGGTATACAGTGTAATGGCATTGTGAGGACTGGCGTAGAGATGAGTGGTGTTGAGAGGAGTGATGTAGAGAGGAGATTGGAAAAGCGTAGATTGTAGTGGCATAGATTGGAGTGCCGAAGAGTGAAGTGGCATATAGTGGAGTGATGTACAGTGGAATAATATTGAGTGTAGTGATGAATGGTGAAGTGATGTACAGTGGAATAGAGTCAAATGAAATGGCATGGAGTGGGGTGGCATACAATACAATAGTGTACAGTGAAGGGGTGTGCACTAGAGTGGTATACAGTAGGGGGCATAGAGTTGAATAGCTCAGACTGTAGTGTAGCACAGTGGAGTTGTGTACAGTGGAATAGCGTAGCATGGAAAAGCATAGAGTGGAGTCGCATAGAGCATAGGGCCATACAGTGGAGTGGCGTAGAGTGTAATAGCATAGAGTAGGGTGGCATAGAGTATACTGGCATAGAGTGGAGTGGCATAGAGTGGAGTATGGTATTTGAAAAAGATGTAGTGTGAAAGTGGATGAATGGATATAGATGTAATGTGTCAGGAATGTAGGTTATGAGGTGCAAATGGTCATTTTAGGTATTTTGTGTAAATAGCTTAAATGGTTTTAAAGTTATACGTGCTAAAATATTTATATATTGCGCTGTAGTATACTGTAGTAACTTTGCGGTATACTGTGGAACATGCTGGGTCTAATTGGCAATTGGCTGTCTTTACATAATGTAAGAGGCAGCCATGTGTTCTGGAATAGGACCCCATATATAGGCAGCACATAGGTTTTGTTGTTTTTCCCTACTTTAACATTTTATTAAAGTGGTAATAGGTGGAGAAATGTATTTATATTTTTCTATATATATTTTACTGCACTTTATGGAGAACTGCACTTTAAAAAAAAATAGAACTCGTGCCCTTCCATGCACAGTGTATTCAACTTGGTGCGCACACTACATTAACTATAACGCACCACTCTACCATGCACTTTGTTCTCACAAAAGATGTGATTTGCAATGTCATAACTCTTATTGTAAGTAATATTTTTTCAGATGGTATATGTGATAAGGGTATATAAGTAGTGTGCAGAGAAGATACAAGTTGTAGTTAATGTAGTGTGGCTTCCCAGTCGAGGACACTGTGTATCAAGGTGCACATTTTCTAATAATTTGAAGATGTTGCACCAATTATAAATTAAAGACATGGCTTTTGGGGTGTGTCATAGGGTATAACTAAAACTTTAAGATTTGTAATATTTGTGTATCTTAAGATTTGTTTGTACAGCAACAATTTATAATGTTTTACTAAATACAACAAATATTTAACATTTATTTTTATTAAAAGAAAGAATATATATCTATATCTAAATATATATACTTATATATATATATATATATATATATATATATATATATATATATAATTATTGAAACATTATTTTATTTAACAGCTAACATAATCTTAAGTAAATTTGTAAAACTTTAAAATTTTCATTAAAAAATGTAAAATAAGTGATAGTCATTAGGTGCATAATTGTTCACTACATTTACTACATATCAACTAATATTTATAAACTGATGACTTGTTACCAATTTAATGTAATATTATATTGCGAGGTAACATTTTATTTTATCAGTTCTAGGTCAATATGAATTAAAACCACCTTTCTTTTATAATTTACATTGAAATATGATTCCAAAGTTTAAAAATTAATTAACCTTTTTCAAGTAATTTTCTCTATACTTTCTCATAGGGAGATCATCAAGGTAACACAGATGTCCACCTAGATATACAAAGTTACTAGAGGTAACTTTATGATTGTAACTCTTGTTGTAGGGGACTCTACCCTCTGATTTGAGTGACGGCAAGCAAATAATGTAACTAGATGTAAATCTACACTTAGACACGTTGAATGGCAAAAGAGTGGAGAATTACACCTGTGTATAATAATACGCATATACAGGAGTAACTTTATACACGTTTATCTTTGTGAATAGACCCCACTGTGAAGAGCTATGTTGTCAAAGCTGTAAATCATCAATTCCGTTTTTGCAAATGTTTGGGTGTTAATACACTGCTGTGCAATTTCTGAATGTACTTGACTTTCCCACACATTGTACAGGGTCATTTTGATCCATGCACAACTAGTATTATTACAAGCCTAGTTTTTTCAATTTAGAGCTGCTGATAATTGCATAGCACCAGGGGGGTAACACCCCCAACCAGCCCTTACAGTGCGAGGGGCCCTAGGCACCTCTGGTCTCAGGGGCCCCACTAGGATAAAAAGAAATCCAGGTCTTGACTGTAAGGAAACATTAACTTTTGCAAATAATTATGAAGGAGGCCAGCTGGATGGGGCCCATTTATCTTGAGACAAACATTTCATGGCATCCATGAAAGGTGAGGTCCTCTGGAGTGAGGCCCATCCTAGGAGAAGCACAGGAGCCCGCCTCTGCTGAGAGCAGTCCAGTGCTCTCGAGAAGGAGCAGAAGAGTTGGTTTCACTTTCGCTGCTGCTGTACTCCTGGGCACCTTGCAGGGTTTGGAAGAGCGCAAACAAATGATTTAATAGACTTGACAGGTTTCTCAATGATGTAGACAATATCTAAGGTACCTTATATACTATATACTAGTCCAATATGGCCACTGCGTTTGCAGAGCAAGTTGCCTTATTTGCTTTATTTGTCTGTCATCAGTTTTGTTAGTTTTGGGTATTTGTATGCTAATGTGCTCACTTCCCCCATCTGTGATCAAGGCTACGGTTGAAATGCGTTGGGAGGAAGAATCTGTGTGATAGTAAAACTTTTTTACATTTGTCTGGAAGTGTCCTGACCTTTTTTGTGGCTACAAGAATATGTTTTGATTTATTTGATGGTTATTCCCGAATCCATGGTCGGACCGACACTTTTCTGAGCCTCAGTATTTCGGGATTTGCTTTTGGATTCATATATATATATATATATATATATATTTATATACATAGTGTTTAGGGTGGCTAACAGTTTTTGGTGGTAATTGCATTTTTAAGTTTTAGGGTGGGTATGGGTTTTTGGGGTGGTAAGGGCATTTTTAGGTTTTAGGGTGGGTTGTGGGATGGTAAGGGCATTTTTAGGTTTTAGGGTGGGTATGGGTTTTGGAGTGGTAAGGGCATTTTTGGATTTTAGGGTGGGCATGGGTTTTGAGGTGGTAAGGGTATTTTTAGGTTTTAGGGTGGGTATAGGTTTTGGGGTGGTAAGTGCATTTTTAGGTTTTAGGGTGGGCGTAGGTTTTGGGGTGGTAAAGGCATTTTTAGATTTTAGGGTGGGCATGAGTTTTGAGGTGGTAAGGGTATTTTTAGGTTTTAGGGTAGACATGGGTTTAGGGGTGCTAAGAGTATTTTTAGGTTTTAGGGTGGGTATGGTGTTTGGGGCGGTACGGGGTGTTTAGGTTTTAGGGTGGGTATGGGTTTTGGGGTGGTAAGGGCATTTTTTAGTTTTAGGGTGATTATGGGTTTTGGAGTGGTAAAGGCACTTTTAGGTTTTAGGGTGGATATGGGATTTGGGGTGGTAAGAGGGTTTAGGTTTTAGGGTGGGTTTGGGGTGGTAAGTGGTGATAAGGTTTTAGGGTGGGTTTGGGTTTTGGGGTCGTAAGGTAATTTTTAGGGTTTAGGGTAGGTATGGTTTTTGGGTGAAAAGGTGTGTTTGTGTATATATCTATATATATATATGTATATCTATATATATATATATATATATAGATATACATATATATATATATAAATATACATACATATCTATATATGTATATATATATAAATGTACATATATTACATATATATGTATATATATATATATACACACACACAGACACATATGTACATATATATATATATATATATATATATATATATATATATATATATATATATATTCCCCCAAAAATCCGATGCCTGTTATTCAATTTCAATGAACAAGTAGACAACGTCCCACGGCTAAATTACTTGGCATGGTTTGTTTCATTCCAAATGGCAGAAAAAGTCAAACTCAGCGTGTTTAGGAGCTCCTGCTCCTTGTTCAAGAGTTAACAAAATCAAGATATTCTGATAGTCCTTCCTCACTTCTTGTTATACTTCAAATGAAAACCAGTATGCAACAATAGTACAAGAACTAAAGTGCTAAACTTAACATATGCACACATGAACTAGGTCGGCCATTTTGAAGTGTAGTAGTTTAATAGAAAACATGTATTGTTTAATATTTTTAACCAATATTTCCTCAAGTGTTTTTCAACTAACTTGAAACTCAATTAATTAACTGCTATACTTTGCACTACTTGTTACCATTTTCAAAAATCGACACCTCAAAATCTACAGAAAATAAACTAAATTAACATTAAGTGCAGTAAATTACAATAAAATAGAATAAAGATAAAGTAAAATAGAATGAAGGAAAATAAAATAAAATAAACAGAAATAAAATAAAATAGAGTTCACAGACTAGCATTAGAAAATAAATGTGTTATACTTAACATTATGATCAATGCAACTGTTCCCTGTGAAGTACATGGAACGAGAGATAATAACTCTCCTGTTTCCATCCAATTGGGCTACCATCGTACATCGTCCTATAAACAAAATAGAAAAATACACATGATATTCAATATTTCATAGTGACTCTACACTGCATATCATATATGCAAAATTAATAACTCAATAACTCTTTTTATATACACATTGAAATAAAATTGCAGATGCATGTTCCAGTTGATCGCACACCTAACACTATTACTGCTGCTGCTCTGTGATACTTTGTTAACTCAGATGAACTGAAACTTCTTCATCCAGATTCAATCCTTTCGGTTGAAGTGTCCTATATTTGATAATTAATTTTGATTCTAGCCTACGTAATTCTTGTTCTCTGTTACCACCTCCTATACTGCCATGAATACTATCCAATATACAGAATTTCAACAGCTTTGTATTCTTGTTGTGATGGCTGGCAAAATGTCTCGCCACTGGATCCTGTTTGTCCTCATTCTTAACTGCTCTAAAATGTTCTAGTATCCGTTTTTTCGCTCTATGAATTGTGCTGCCTATGTAAACTAAATCACATTGGCAATGCATATATTGAAAATTCCGTGTTGCAAGTTAAATGTTTCCTTATTACAAAAGGTTTCATTTCCTTAGATAATACAATTCTTGGCAACTGATGCTGCTTTACAAGTGCCACAGGTGAAAAAACCTTGTATCGACCTCTGGAGATTCTTTCTTGGATATTGTACCAAATTTGTACACAACTGACCTTTCAATGAGGGACTCCTTACAAAAGTAATTTGTGCTTTTTCATCAACAAAGTTACTAACAACTTCATCTGCCCTTAATATATTCCAATACTTGTTTAAACTCCTTCTTAACTCCCATGATTGATTATGGAAGTTTGTAATGAATCTGACAGATTGTTGTATATCGGAGCTTCTTCTACTCAGTGAAATTAGTGTTTCACCTCGATTGATTAATAAAACCTTACTACACACACTGTCAATTACTTTGTTAGAGTAAACCCTTTCTAAAAACCTACTTCTCATAGTCTCCATTTCTCCCAGGAAATCTACTTCTTCACTGCAGTTTCTTCTCTTAGTAGCTCACCATATGGTATGCTCTCTATAAGCTTTTTAGGATGACAACTTTTAGCTTGTAGTCAGCTGTTGCCTGCTGTTTTCTTACGAAACAAAACACTCACCTATTTTGAACCTCGCACTTCTAATTTAAGATCTAAAAATTCTATCTGGGTGGCATGAATATGGACTGTAAATCGTAGGTTCAGCTGATTTTGATTCAAATCTTTTATAAATGCCTCGGCTTGCACTTCACTTCCATTCCAGATTCAGAATATATCATCAATAAAACGTACCCAAAGGACCACATGTTCGTCAAATTGACGGATATTGTACACCACCTGTTCCTCCCACCAGCCCAGGTATAAACCTGCATAACTGGGAGCGAAACAGGTTCCCATTGCTGTTCCTTGGGTCTGTCCATAAATCTGGTTATCAAAAATGAAGAAGTTATTAGTCAGGCAAATATTCATCATGCTCAGTAGCAGTTCAGTGTGTTGTAGATACGACAATGATCTAGCTCTCAAAAAATTAGCGAAACAGATAGTTCAAAAGAGGCCTACACATCAGGGTAGTTTGGAATTTGTAAAGATGTGTTGAATGGTATAGGGACAGCATGCAGTTGTGCCTGCTGCAGGCAACATTTGTGGTAGTATCTGGAAAATCTGGAGTAAAAACAGTCCCACCAGACCATAAACAAGCCCGCAATCAGTCAAAAACACACAGTTGTCAAGTTTATCAGGTCCAGGCGTGTTGGGCTGCTTTAGTCCTGTGTTTTTTTAATTTTTATTCTGGATGTGGTAATCCTGTTTCATAGGTCAGGGACAGTGCTATCAATAGTTCAGCAGGTGCAGTAGTACCAGGGACCAGTGTGAGGGGATCATTTCACTCTAATAATAACTGTTCTTTGTTCACAGACAAATGATTTATGTCCCATTTTCCTTGCTTGCATTAGGTCCTGTGGCATTCTTGCTACACCAAAGATTTAGGTTTAGTGCTCTCTTATATCTTATTGTTCACAGGGTCAATCTGCTAGTGCTGCACTTTTGATTTTTACACTTTTTATGTTATATGGAAAGGGGGCATACACGGCTCCTGTCTGGCTAATGCTCATTGAAGGTACTGATTAGGCAGTGTACTACCACTTTCTTTGGTGTGGCCTTGAAGAAATGAAATTAACATGGCTGTGCTTGATAGACCCAGCCTGAGACTGGCAGAGTCGTTGGGTTTATACTGGCTGATCTTAGTCATGTACCGAGACGTAACCAGCATTTGAGTGCAAGTTTGAGCACCAACACTGACTCTTAAGTGAATGTGGTACTCTGCTATCCCTGAGCTGAGACACCCTGGCAGTGTATATGTAGTGCACAGACCCTGTGATTTGTGTGTCAAGGAAGGGGACCACACAGGACCACCTGCTGCCTTGAAGGCTTGCAGCAGCTTATCGGTTTGGGGAAAAGAATAGGAATGACTGACCCTCATCACTCAAAAATGTTTGAGCCCAGTCAGCCCCAATATATCAGAGACTGGTAGGGTTCTGGATCCCCATCCTCAAGGTACAGAGATTGGCAAATGGCCCTCAAGAACCCTAACAGAAAATGTGCTAGCTGAACAGATGTGCATACCTTGGAAGCTTCGCTCAGAGACTCTGCCTTTGGCTCATTTTACTCTACTTATATTTGTTCAGCTGGGGTTGAACGGAGATGGAGTACGTTGGGTTTGGGGTAGGGTCAGGTATTGGAGGCTCCACAAGATGCCCAAAGAGTTTAATCTGAGGCCTAACCACTGTGGAAAAAAATAAATTTAGGTTTAAAAAAAAGCATTTCTGAGGCAAAGAACAAACGTTTGCATGGTCATAATGAGCAATGGATGCCAAAACTTGTTTCCTGGCGGCACAGTGGGAAAGTAGTGCAAGCTATCATGGGACTTTGTTGCTAAAAAATGAAGAGACACCAACTTTTTTTCTCATTTGATTATTGCATTATTGGCGTTTAACCCAAATGTCCTTATGAGAAGCTGGTCACAAAAAAAGAGTTATGATGACAGTTTGGGCTGTGACGGTGTTAGCGCACCTGGTCCTTAGTAAGTAAACTTACAATGGGACGCGTATAAGTCGATGAACCTTTTGATTCACATGGAGTATCCTAGCTATGAAGTAATCAATGTGTATCAAAATCAATACGCGAGCCAATAACCAATAAGCCAAACATTAGTCAATAATCATGAAAATCACAACTCAATTATATGTTTTATAAATTTTATTTCCCTATTAGTTACAATACTAAATCATAAGGTTAATTCAAACTTTATTCAATCCACTCAGTTTTTATTCATTAATAACCACCAATAACATAATCTAATCAACACTTGAGAAAACATACGTTCTAATGCGTGAGCATAAACTAATAACGATGAATATGCTAACATGAGTAGCAGAGTTCAGCAAATCAGTCCATCAATCGTCACTGTATATGTCAACGTCTCAGAATCAGAACTCTACCTAACACAGATTAGCATTAGCATGTGGGACTTCATGAGAAACAGTTTAGAACATGAATTTGGAAAAACATCTAGCTAGGAGAAAAACTATAAAACAACACATTTGGTACCTAGAAAGAAAAGGCACAAAAAGTCAATCAGTCCCATTGCCATAGCTACCTATCCATGGTATGGATCAGCAACAAAGTCAGTATTCGTCTTCAGGCCATCAATCGATCAGCAACGCATCAGGCTCTCAAGAGCATGAGCCCAATGACAGAATCCCAAATTTCTTCTCCCCCAATATTGCATCAATTTCGGAATAAGTTCTGAAGATTTTTCCCTCTGTCATGACATTATATCAAAGTCACCCAGCCTATCCCCCAATTCCTAATTGGTCAATTAGTCACCATATATGGTGCTAACCAAAACATTCAGTTCTTCAAATCTATGAATTCTAATATTATGCAGTTCTCAGGGTGTCAATTGGTTCACTGTACGATGTCCTCATCATCTGGCTCATCAGGTATGGAAAATGTTGCATCTTCTTCTCCAACTAGTGTCTCTATTGTTCGAGTCCTGGAAAAGTACATCTCGTCTGCTTCACACAGATCTTGATACAATTTTGATTCCCTCATCTCCTGTCCATCGGTTCATTGTAGAAAATTCTAGCTAAGCAGATTTTATTAACATGAGTAGTTCAGGGTCAGTTCAACTCATCAGCTTTTCTACATTGCATGATTATTAAGCTTCTGCATGAGGACTGACAAAACTAGGCCACAACTTCGGCTAAGTTAGCTCTATAATATAATGCAAAACATAAGTTATATAGCTCACTATGACATATTACTACATATTTATTACACATTTTCAACATTTCACATATTTGTAGTCATTTTAGTATAACTTGTGAATTTTGGAAGCCACTCCCTGTGGGCACATTTTCAAACGTGCAGATTATTTTTTCTACATAAATTTCCTTCTACAATTTATTTTTAATACTCAAAATGCATAAACACTCATTAGTAAATTGCAATTAACATATCTGGATCAGCAAGGGACAAGGTCATAACTGACGTGCCTTGTGACTGCTATGTGCGACTCCAAGAGCTGAAAAATACCTTTCAACATTTTAGAATGGGGTGCCCTTGTGGAAAAATGTGTGGTGGCGTTATTAGCAGGGTAAACAGTGGTTCACATCTGAAAGATGCATATTGTCAAAGTTGATGTTTATCACAGTTTTACAATATGAGTAGATTATACAGGTTAGATTGAGGTGGTCTGTGAGAGCTATCTATCAGGCCCATCTGTGGAGTGCTTTGGTAGACCATGGGCTGGAGTTACCGTTTTGAAACAGCAGCAAGTGTGGTGCTGGAAAGAGGTGCATTCTAAATGTTTTGTGTGGAACTGAGCATTGCAGTATCAGGTTTGTTGCAGGTTGTGACTCTAGTTATCTAACTGAAATCTGTATGAGAACACAGTATTGAGAAAGCAAATGTATTTTCCTCTAATTTTTGGTTAGGAATGAGGTGCTTTGGCAGAGCTATGTGTTGGATCCTAATACTGGAATACCAAGGAGCAGTGCTGATCATGAAAGAGATGCAGTGAATGCTTTCTGGAGTGCTAATGATGGTTAGAATTGTGGTGCATGATGATACACAACGTGTGCCTGCACCATCTATAAGTACAGAGCATTTGGACAACCATATACTTGATAAAGTTACTGATTTACATGAATAATCAACAACAGAAGACTACACAGTGTTTCGAAACACATTCCTCAAAACTGCTGTTTGGAAGACAGACAGACCTTCCTTTAGGAAGGTAAAGCTGGCTAGTCAGTAAGAGGCAAATTTTTGTTAGGCCATTTGTATCTCATGGTGTCATGAGGGACACAAGTCCCACGATCATTTCCATTGGCCAGGAGCCCATGTTGTGTTATTTCCTGTAACATGTTTGTTTGCTTAAAGATCATGTGATATAATTTCAGGTGATGACTTCAGTTTGCAGTATATGTTCTCTTTGAGGGAGACTTGAATGGCTGTTTTCTGTGCTGCTCATGTTTTGCAGTGGAGGTCTGCGCTGCTGTGTACCATTAAGTATTGACAGTATTTTATAAAATGGAGAATTCCCTAGAATATTTCAGCGTTCTTCTTATTTTGAGAGAGGATTATACTGCTGCTTTTCATGCTCTGTTTGAGAAGGAGGTGAGCCTAGTTCTTTTCCATTCTGTACCTGTTTATGAACTAGGAAGGCACTGCTACTTATCCTGCCATATATGTTTTGCCCAAAGTATGTTTTCACAGTTACTTCTTTTCTGAGTGTAGGAAACTGCATAACTCATCCACTTGCTGTGCCTGTTGCAGAAAGCAGATTTTAGTGCTGATGCTAAATGTTCTGTGTGAGGGATTGTATATATGTATTGTTATCTACGTATCACATACCTAGCTATGACGCAACAGAGTACTGAACCTTACATGAGGGGTTGTTAGACGATCTAGAAAATTGTGTACATCAAGTGGTGATTACACAAATACATTTTACACACATTAGATTTCACATTTTTAGGCACAAGGAGATTGTGTGATTTGCCCAGAAGCAACCAGTGTTGAGTCAAATGCCGTAGTTTAGTTTCTAACCTAGGTTCCTAGGTTCCGAGAGCACCAACTCCAGCCATGAGGCCACATACTCTCCCACACCTTCTCAAACATCTTGCACACCTGCCTGTGCCGTACTACTTTATTGTGTGTGCTTAGAGTTTGCAATGCTGCTAGCTGCGTTGTGCTTGTATGTGTGAGTGAATCTTGTGTTTATCTTGATCTTTACCTTCTCATTGGAAGATAATTATGTCCATGGCCTGACTTTGCTGTTGGATCACTTTACAAGTAATTAAGTCATCCTTGCCATCTCATCATTGATTTTAGCATCACTCAGGCAGAGTTATTTGGATAACATGGAAAAGAGACTGAACAAACATTCATTGTGACAGTGAAAGTCACATAATGAAGTGGAGAGAAGGAAAATAAGGGAGTGAGGTGAAGGAAGAGTAACAGAAAGAGCAGGGCAAAGAAAATGTAGGGAACAAGAAGCTAATAAATGTGAAAGACAAGAGATGGATGGGATAGAATATAAAATGAAGGGAAGGAAACTAGGTCCGAACCCTATTGAAATGCAAAATTCTGCCATCCTTCACCATCTGCAGACGTGAAGGTGTTATTGAGGAGTGGTCTAGGGCTTTTATGGGTACTTATATACCTCAAATTCTCAAGACTCACAGCATGCAACCTTAAGGTCTGTGGGAGGACAGGTTAAATATTCCAATATCAGAGAGGGGCCGAACAATATACTATTATCAAAATAAGGGGATGTGGAAATCACAACTTAAATGTGGGTATAACAGACCTGCCGACTACACCAAAAACCTCACAGTGTGAGGAGGGAGCAGGGCCTTGGAGAGGGTGTGGTCTCTTGCTGAGAAGGGCCTACGAGGCACTTTTGCCCACACCTCGGCCCCAAACCCCTTCCTCAAAAAACCCCAAAAAAACAAGCTTGCTGAGGTTGCAGCCGATGTCCTGGGGTGTTTTCAGCACCATTAATGGACATGTACAGCCTCTAAAAACGAGCTGAAAAACAATATTTTCAGCTTGCTTTTTTTGCCACCGTGTGATATTGGTTCCTTACTGGGAGCCCGTGTGAGGAGAGCCATTATTGTGTGTGGCACCGTGTGAGTTGGCAGATCTTGTATGATAAGGTTTTACATCATGACATTGGTCCCCACAGTAATGGGAACATCAAAGCTATGTCCTAAAATTAGGTGTTAGAGAGGTGCTCATTCGAGGTGCAACATTTTTTACATTCTGTGAGAATGCGCAAGAGTAAAATGATGCTGGTCAGCTTTATGGTGGAAACAAATGGTCGTTCTCTGCACACATGGCACTGCTTCAAGATGTCTCCACCATTCCAGAAATTACACACCATCTCAGGTGCTGGTATTCTGCGTTGCTAGCAGTAGCCAATATTGGCATTCTAAGGCTCTGTAAAATGGAATTAGTTTCACCATATGGCACATGGCAGACAGACACGTTCCCCTTGGCCTAATGTGAGAGAATCATATGCAGGTTAAAAAACCAACTACCTAAATATGAAGAGACAAGGGGCTAACATACAGGGCTCAATACACCATAAATATCACTATTTCACTTAATAATGATTTTGCATTCCATAGAGGCACAACCTTCTTGTACCCAGAGGAAAGACTGGCCTTCATTTTTGCACCCTGGCTGATGAGCTTGAACGATGATAAGTTTTTAGTGGATGTAGATCAGTGCTTGATTTGTAAATACAAAGGTGCCGGTGTCCAAAGCCTTCTTCTTAAACATGCGGTTGCAGTAATTGTGTGTGAACATGGAATACTGATGCGGCGTAATCCTGAAGCCATCTCGGGCATCTTCAATCCATGTCAAGCCACTCGCTGCCCCTTCAGCTCACTCCTGCAGCTTTTTCCTTTCTCCCTTTGTGTCGCTTTTTCGTTTTTCCCTTCATCCGTCTTTCCAATATGTGTCTTTTGCTCGCAGCAAATGCTTGAGGCATAAGAATAAGCCCCGGCCCTCAAAAATAAGTGCGGTGCTCAGCACCGGAAACAACAAGCACAAATTAAGCACTGATGTAGATCACTCTCTTTCCTCAACTCCCATCCCTGCCCTTTCTATGTACACTCTCCCATGTTCACCTGAACTTTCTTTTCTTTTGGAGAAGTTGGGTTGGCAGGGGAGTGAAGGAAAGGTCTAAACTGCAAAGGAAATGTTACTGTTACAAGCAAGCGCTAAATTACACCAAATTATTACTGTTATTGTTCTGTAAATTGTTGTAAGTTATGTCTATATCTATGTAGCTATATGTCTCAATACAGCTATCTTTAGATATATGTGCGTGTAATTTATATGGTTATGTATATACTGCTGCTTTTCAATAAAGAACAGTTGAAAAAAACGCATTATTAAAACTTAAGGTGGGACACGCGGCATGGGGTATAACAGGCCCTGGACAGAAGTCAGGGTTGCCTTTTTTGGGGGTCTTCCTCAGCATAACTTGCAGGGGGTCCAATAAGGTTTTGTTACGCCAATGCCTAGCACATGGGGTAATAGTTAAAATAGGCATACGACCTTTTACACGTTATCTGCCATTTATCTGAACTAACGGATTAAATATGGTACAAAGAACACCGAGTCCTGAAGCAAATGTTATCTGCACCAGGTTTAAATGGGCTCACAACTTACATATGAACTTTATTTAGCGTTTTAGTGGTCTTGGCTAAGCAATTGGAAATAAGAGGTATAAACAATTTTGAGCCGTTAATTAATCTGTTTCTGTTTTTTACTTCATCGGTAGTTTAAAGCTGATTGTACATTGTGGTGCGGAAACCAACAGAATGAGCTCAAATTGACAATCTCGCAAGAGATGCAAATCCAGCAAGCATTGGCAATGCCTATAAGTCTCAACTATGGGAGAGCCATTAGCTTTGTCAATTTCAAATAGTAATTTTGTGCAGCAGCGTGGTTGCTGTGCAGCATGACGGAAACTTAGAAATAAACAGCTCTATGACGAGGCTAGTGCTGACCTCGAGGGGGCAGTGATCTGTTTTCCTGGTATGGGATTATTCCTTGCTTTCACGAAAATGTTTATTTTACGTCCGAGCTGAAGTTCGTCCATTTAACCCCGCATGAAGACGGCACAAAAAAGGCCATGTGCAGTTGGGAGCGCAGTGCTATTTGCATGATTGTAGCATCCTGGCAACCACAGGTTTGATTTTGGGGCCTTTGTTTCTGGCGAGACAGGAGCGGGCTAGCAATGAATAGGAAGAGGGCGGACGGGGCAATAAACCCAGGGGAAGGGGCGGACCAGACAAGCACCAATGCAGGAGGATGGTGAAGGGCAGGCCAAGCAACAATGCAGGGTGACGGGGAGGTTCAATGGTGATAGAGTTTAATGGAGGAGAGGGTGACTTGAGATCTCAGGTGTAGGAATATGCACACGGAGGTGTAGGTAGAGTTAAAGGGAGGCGAGGGTGACTTGAGTATTCAGAGGTGCTTAGAGGTAAAGGTAGGTGACCTGAGGGTTTAGTGATGGGCAGATGTAAAGGGAAATGAGGGTAACTTGGCATGATGGTATGGCCTGTCATTATATAGTATAGTATGACATGGTATGTCCTGTCATGTTACAGTAAGGTACGGTATGGGCTGTTATTGTATGGTATGTTATGGTATCGCCTGCTATTGTACAGTGTGGTATAATATGGTATGATATGGTGTGGACTGTCATTTATAGTCATATATGTTATAGTGTGTATAGCCTGTTTATGTATGGTCTGTTATGGTATGATATGATGTGGTTTGTCATGGCCTTTTATTCTATGGTATGGCATATGGCTTATTAGGTGTTCAGGCCATAAGCTGCTAACAGCACGCATACACATGCACTTAGGCAAGTGCCCATAGCACCAACTGGCACACTTTAAAAACATAACTTACGTTGGCTTAACCCAGTTATGTAGGAAGTCGGCATTACAATGAATGTGACCAAAAGGAGGACGAGTCACAAAATAATGCACCTTTAGTGAATGATGCAACATGTAACTGTATTAAAATTTTATAAATTGGAGTGTTATGTGGCTCAGAAAAGACTGGTTGCAGAATGGCTTCCAGGAAAGTGAAGTTTTGAAAGATCTGGAAAGAAAACAGCAAGCGAGGGCAGCAGCAAGCCCAAGACAAAATAAAAGCAAAAAACAAAGAGGCATAAGCATAGTTAAAACATGAGACAGAGTGGTATAGGAGCAGATAAAAAGAACATACAAACAAACAACAGATGCACACAAAACAAAATAGTACCACAATCTGAGAGCAAGCAGGGCAGAGGAACAGTAATCAAGAAATCAATCAATAATTGGTCCATGTTCTAGGAAGACAGGAAAGAAAACAAAAACAGAGACAAAGTGAAGTCAAAATGCACAGGCATGCTCACCAATGAAAAGGAAGAATATAAAAGTGACAATGAAGCCAACCAGTGGTATGTAATGGGTGGTCTAAGATGCCCTTTAGACATCTATTTTTTTTAGAAACAATTGATTGTTGCAAGTGACAGCGCATGTGCGCTGTCTCAGGCAAGACACAAAAATGTGCACAAAATAATTTAGGAATGTTTTCTCACTTTGTATACATTTTTGAAGAAAGTTGAGGATTAACATGGGTCTGTAGGTGTCAGAGATATCAGGAATCCTAGTTCTGTTTGAGTATTATAATTAGCAAAAGTACAAGATGCTTTGCTAATCCTAGAAATTAAAAGACAGCACAGAATGTCATACAAGGCCATGTGAAGCTGTAATAATGGCAGGAAATGCTATAAAATCCCTGCAAGATAGGCTGAATCCTCTCTATTTTACGAAACCTTGAAGATAGCTCATTCCAGCCTGTATTTTCCTGAGATGGAAGGACTAAGAAAAAGGGGTATGCAAAATGGTATCATTTGTTTTATTTAATTTCCCCAAATAATGTGAAATGGCATAAAATGTGGGTTCCCAGTATCTTGCAAGTAATTGTCATGCAAGGTTATACTTAGCTTAAAAAAGTAATGCGAGATGCCAGTGATAGAGCGGTCCGTACTAATAATTTCACCTGTACTCGGACGCTCTTTAGGCCGATGAATCTTTTGACTTAGTGGGAACTCTCTGTACTCTTAATCAATCAATTGCATCAAATCAATAATCAATAACGAACATAAGCAATACCTTGATCGACATAACACTTAACAATTAATCCAGAATACATTTCGACGAACCCTGACCTTTCAGTCAGGAATAACCACACCAGTTTATTCAAAGTTAGTGAATTTTATTTCCCTATATTAGCAAAGCTAGCACAATATAGATGTGTCTCAACACTAAATGATAAACATATATGAACATTAATAGCTGTCCATAACGGCGAAACAAGTGCAGTCTATGTAGCATTTGAACCACAAGGCATTCGATAATAGCAATGCAAATCACCAATACGATAATCTGTAATGAACTAATTGCATACATTTAGTCAGCATAACAAGATCTCAAATTGCATCGTGCGACATATGGTATCCTCGTCTAACCTCAAATTAGCATCTGCATGTGGGACTTCATGCAAAAACAATTTAGCAACATTAATTTAGAAAAACTCCTAACTAGGGATCTTATCAAAATCAGCAGTTGGTTACCTAAAAGAAACACAATGCAATTTTACAATTTTCCTTTCATATTTACCAATTACGATCAGCATACAAGGAAGTCTTCGTCTCACAGGTACCGTTTCTCGATCAGCATTGGTACCGTTTCGATCAGCATGGGACGGGACAAAAGGGCAAGGGTGGACGGGGCAAATGCCTCACGGCGGCAAGGTAAAACTACTACTTCATACAAAGGGACAAATCATAGTTAAAGTCTCTAGGGCAAGAATCGTTTAGTCTCTTTCTCTCGATTAGAGAAAGCATCAAAGTCTCTCAAAATGGCGTCGCAGCAAAGTGGGCCATAATAGCTACGAAGTCAAAATGGCGTAGTGTCCGATGATAGAGAGAGATAATAGCGCAATGGCAATCATAGCGCGTAATGGCTACCTTCTTCTCGTGCACCTGGTTTTTATAGACAACAGTTCAAGTCCAGTAGGGTCTTCCATTGGAGGGTTCATAGGTTAGCTTCAAATTGTCCAATCAAAAACGACAGTTCTCAAGCTTTTACTTAAGCATACATTATCCTTGGAGATGGGTACGCAAGTTGCAACATTGTCTACCAATTAGCTCACTTTCAGAGCCTCCATTGTCCGCACCTGCAAGTCGACCTTGAATTAAAGAGAAAATATGCCAGGCTGGCACGAAACTTTAAGATAAGCATGTGAACAGTTTCTGTGGAAAAGTACAGCTTCAAGCAAGAATACACGTTTATTAGCACAGTGGAAAAATACGAGCATCTAAACCGTGAGACCAGGCCACTAGGCCAAAGCCTCCGTTAAAGTAATGCTAAGCTAAAGCAATTCAAACAAGCAAATCGTAGCACACGTTCATGATTATGTCGGATTAGTGCAATTCTAATACACCACGTTATATAAAGCACGCGTATAAATGATGGCAAACTACTCTGAGGGCACATTTTGTCCCCGTACAATCTTTATTAGTTCTGTTAATGTCACACATGATTATTTCACACTACGTTTATGCGTTAATAAATGTAAGACCTTCATTTTCTGCTTCATCAATCCCTCCTCTGATGACTACTTGTCATCACACAAATTTAGCCCACAAATTTTATTCCATTAAAATTCTGTCAGTTCCCTTTTCCTTTTAGTTCCCCTAGTTTGCGCTTTGTATTCTTCTGCCATTCTTTTCATAATTTTCTCTTCTTTTCTTCTTTTAATTCTTTCCATAATCATTATTATTCCCCTTTTTATTCCCCAAATTCCAAATATACAAATTATCACTATCAATATCCCCTCTATTATTTTCAGCAATATTCCATTCCAAATTCCCCCAATCCAATGTCCCACTGAAGCAAGTCCCTTTCCAACCTTCTCCCACACTCCTGGTTCTTTCAATTCCTTCAAATCTGCACTTTCTTTTGTTAGATTAGCAAGCATAGTTTTAATTTTCACACTATTGTCGGGTATATAGGTACAACAGTGTCGCGCACCAAGCATTTTGCAAACACCTCCATCCTTTGCTAAAAGAATGTCTAAAGCAAGCCTATTTTGAAGAGTCATGGCTCTTTCCGCTGCAAGTTCAGCATCTATCAGGATTATAGCACCTGAAAACTTTGTCAGCATGTTATCCACTATAGTAGACAACTTTCTTATTTTGATGGAATTCAACACAACTCCCAATGAAGGAATCATGGCTCCAAATATATCTCCTACCACAGCAGCTGCGGTCTCTCTTTTCTGGATACGATGGGATCCAGATGTCTTTTGAATCATCGATAGGTCATCCAGTTGATAAACCTTTGGGAACACTATACCCAAATAACATCTCCCCCACCATCCCTTTGGAAGACGATAATAGGCATTATATCCACAAATGTAATATACACCTGGAATGACAGGGTCAAGTCCGTTCATCATGAATGTCCATTTGGCCTTAAAAATAAACGTATGTTTACACTCACTCGCTCCTACAAAAATATTATCATAATAAGATTCACCTCGATATATACAAAATTTCCCTACATGCCAAGCATCTAAAGCTATTTTCCCTTGTGTCTTTATAGCAGCAAAATCATAATTATCTACTGAAGTCCTCTTATGTAGCTCTTTTTCTAATTTCGCCTTCATTTGTGCCCTTCTATCATCTGTGCGATCTAAAAAGCTTATTTCTACTGCAGAGACTGAGCAATTAAGGTTCTCCCTATGAGCATGAGCCGTTTCAAAAGGTTGCATTGGCTCGAAAAATTCCCTCATTATTTTGGAATCCCAATCTTTAGCAATCTGGCTTAGCTGCGCTATTATAGGAACATAAGCAAAGGTAACATCATAATTCGAATAAAAATACTGTATGTTAGTTTGACCATAAAACCTAGACATTACTATACTACATGTAATCCCATATGTAAGAGGCATGTGGTGATAAGTTACCCCTTCCTTTACTGATGTCGGTATCTGTGTACACACATAACAATCTTTCGCATCCATAGTCTCAACATACTCTGTTAGCAAGCGATAGAAAACGTTATACGAAAGCTCTTTCTTATCGTGCAAGAGCCTCTCATCCAATGCTAGTCTTTTCAATGGTGTTAGTTCAGTAACAGTAACAGGAGCAAAAGTAGAAGTCTCAATATTCTCACTCTCACCCTTTCCATGCATTCCAAGCACAATTGCCATTATTATTAGTACACATGCAATTACCAAGCCTATACACACATATTTACAATATTTCTTTCTATTGTTTTGCGTAGCGTACCTAGTCATGATCTGTATAGAATCAGAGAGCTAGAAGCACCTATAAAAGAAACTATTTAGCTATTCAGTTACAGAGCTGAACGAGCGCAAGGTTCACACCGTCTTCTTCAAAAGGCCAGTCACTTATCGGTTAGCAGCATTTGTCTCAATTCGGCAATAACTCAGTCTTTATCTGTTTAGCAAGTCTCATCCGGTTTAGCAATGTGACGTTAGATCGTAGCAAGCAATATCATTTACTATTTCTTCAATCGACAGAGTCTATGAAACTTTTCTTTTCTATTGGTATCTCTTCTTCTTCTTCGTTCTCGATGCTTAGAGATACAAACTCGTCAGTCCAATCATCATTGACTGCATATGCCCATTCAGGACCAGAATATCTCCTGTTTGGTATCCTTTTCCTTTTCAATTTTGCTTCTCTTTTCGACTCTGCTTCGCTGGTACTTTCCTCTTTTGTCAAGTCTTTTTCTTCACTTGACGATTGTTCCACGACAGTCACTTCCTTTCTTTTCTCTTTCACTTTTGGCCTTCCTCCTTCGTTCAGACTTTCTTTACCCCTTTCTTTTATTGGTGAGATACTTAGTCTTCTCTTTGCACTGTGTCCATTTGATGGACCTGCTGTCTTTTCTGTGGAAGCTTGAACCTTTTCGTTCTTTTCTCCCTTATCCCCTTCTTCCGGGGAATCGATCACGTTCTCTTTTTCTTTTTCTGTATCGTCTGCTTCTGGGAAAGCCCTCCTCTGATCAGGCTCTCCTGCCTTTTCACCTTTTTCGAGCCCTTCGTCGCCGTTACTTTCTTCAGGCTCTTTATCACTTTCAGCTGCTTCAGGCTCCCTGTCACCTTCAGCTGCTTCAGGCTTTTTGCTACCCTCAGCTGCTTCAGGTTGTTTGTCACCTTCAGCTTCTGCGTCGCTGTCTGAACTTTCTCCTTGGTCTCCCCCAAGTGAGTTGGTGTCTTCGTCGTCAGAGAATATCTCCTCTTCTCCAGTTTCTGCCTGTTCGCTTTCCGTTCGGTCCTGTTCTGTCTCAGCGCTCAGCACTGCTTTGTCAGGCACTGGTATTTTCAGCGCTTCCACTTCCTCATCTGTGGGACACAACACCTTCTTTGTGTGACTGGCGTGAATCCAGTTGGGAACCCCCGCACACTTCACAGCGGTAGTTGTCGTCAGGATCACTTGGAAAGGGCCTTTCCAGCGGGGTTCCAGACACGACTTTCTCACGTGCTTCTTTACCACGACCCAGTCACCTGCTTTCAGTGCGTGTCCTGGACCTTGGATCGGTGGCAAGGTGGTCGCTTCCACCTGGTGAGAAAAAGAGCGAACCATGTCAGCCAGTCCTTTGCAGTAGTCTAACACCATATCATCTGTAATATTCAAAAGCGCGTTTGCGGGAACTGCAGGAAGTCTCATAGCCCTGCCCATGAGTATTTCATGCGGAGACAATCCAGTCTTTCTATCGGGAGTGTTTCTCATTGACATTAGCACTAAGGGCAATGCGTCAGGCCATTTCAAATTTGTCGATGCACATAT
Organism: Pleurodeles waltl; assembly: GCF_031143425.1. Lineage (NCBI taxonomy): Eukaryota > Metazoa > Chordata > Amphibia > Caudata > Salamandridae > Pleurodeles > Pleurodeles waltl. The sequence goes on from NC_090447.1 coordinate 723,432,300, forward strand.
TTTCGCCATTCTCGATTTCAGCGTACCATTCATCTGCTCCACCAGTCCTGAGGCTTCAGGGCGATAGCTACAGTGCAGCTTTTGCTCAATGTTCAGCGCTTCGCAAAGTAACTTTATCACCTCGTTATTGAAGTGACTTCCCCTATCTGATTCTAAAGAGATCGGGAATCCGAAACGTGGTATCAACTCCCTCAACAATAGCTTCGCAACTGTAAGGCTGTCATTTCTACGTGTGGGGTATGCCTCAATCCAGTGACTAAAAATGCACACAATCACCAACACATATTTCAGACCTCCATGCACAGGCATCTCAATGAAGTCCATCTGCATTCGACTAAAAGGCCCGCTTGCCCTACCAATGTGACTCGCGTTCACAACTGTTCCCTTTCCTGGGTTCATCTGCTGGCAAGTGACACATCGATGGCAAACTGCTTCTGCAGCTTGACGAAATCTGGGGTTAAACCAATCAGTTTTGAACAATCTTATCATGGCATCTCTCCCTAGGTGAGCTTGCCCATGATAGAACCGCGCAAGCTGTGATAAGAGACTGTTTGGCAAAACAAATTTTCCCTCATGTGAAACCCATAATTCGTCTTGTCTCTTTATACATTGTGATTTAATCCAGGAATCTCTTTCATCCTCCCTGACATTATTTTGTAATGCTTTTAATTCATCTATTGTATCTACGACCTTCAAGGCAAATGCTTCAGCTGGTTCGAGTTCTGGCTCATTTATCGTATTCCAATCATCCCTTAGTAATATACAGTTCAAGGCACAAAATCTTGCGACTTGATCCGCATATGCATTTCCCAGAGACACATAGTCCTGTCCTTTCGTATGGGCACTACACTTTACCACTGCAACTTCGGCTGGCACTTGAATGGCGTGTAACAATTCCCTTATCCTTTCCCCGTTCTTCACTGGGGATCCTGAAGAAGTCAGGAAACCTCTCTGTGACCATAGTTGTCCAAAATCATGCACAATCCCAAACCCATATTGACTATCAGTGTAAATGGTGACTTTCATCAATGCAGACAGTTGACATGCTCTTGTAAGGGCTACAAGTTCTGCTACTTGTGCAGAATAAACTCCTTGAAGCCATCCCGCTTCCAAGAACCCTGTTACAGTACATACAGCATATCCTGCTTTCAAAATCCCCATCCCGTCTCTTAGACATGAACCATCTACAAAAAGAATTTGGTCATTTTCATCAAGCTTGGTATCCTTGATGTCCGGTCGAGGTTTTGTGCAAAATTCAGTCACCTGAAGGCAGTCATGCTCGACGTCTTCAGCGTTCTCAATTTCGGCATTTTCTCCAGGAAGCAAGGTTGCTGGATTCAACGTAGTGCACCTTTTCAGCTGCACATTCGGTGAGCCCAGAATTATCATTTCATACCTTGTGAGTCTTGCTCCAGTCATGTGCTGCGTTCGGGAGCGGGTCAAAAGTATCTCAACTGAGTGAGGGACCATGACTGTTACTGGGTGTCCCATCACTATTCCTTCACTCTGAGTGAGGCTGATACCAACTGCTGCTACGGCACGCAAACACCCTGGGAGTGCTGCTGCAACCGGGTCCAAAGTAGCTGAAAAATACGCTACTGGTCTGTTTACGCCACCATGGGCTTGAGTCAAGACAGACAGAGAACATGCATCACGTTCATGACAAAACAATGTGAAAGGCTTCGTGTAATCAGGCATACCTAAAGCTGGAGCCCTACACATGCATTCTTTCAGTTCAACAAAAGCATCCATCTCATCTCCTTTCAGCTCAATTTCATCCAAGGCATCCTTCTGGGTCAATTTCAGTAGAGGCTTTGCTAGAGTCGAGAAGTTGGGAATCCACTGGCGACAATAGCCCACCATTCCCAAAAACTTCCTCACCTCCTTCCTTGTCTTTGGTGGACTCATTTGAAGTATGCTTGTAATTCTTTCCTTCATTATTCTCCGTGACCCTTTCTCTATTTGGTGACCCAAGTACTTCACTTTCTTCTGACAGAACTGTAATTTGGAAGGAGACGCCTTATGTCCATTCCTTCCCAAATGGTTCAACAGAGCAATGGTATCGGCTGTGCAGCCACTTTCTGTCTTTGATGCAACCAGTAAGTCATCGATGTACTGTACTAGGGTTGACTCGAATGGCAATTCTAATTCTTCCAAATCTTTCTTTAGAATCTGATTGAAGATTGACGGTGACTCAGAAAACCCTTGAGGAATTCGACACCAACTGTATACTCTGTCTAGGAATTTGAAACAAAAGAGGAATTGGCTGTCCTCATGAAGAGGCACAGAAAAGAATGCTTGTGACAAATCGATGACTGAGAACCATTCGGCATCGCAGGGAATTTGAAACATTATCACAGCTGGATTCGGTACGACAGGGCAGCACTTGACTATGATGTCATTTATTTTCCTCAAGTCCTGCACGAGTCGGACCTTTCCACTCGGCTTTATTAGTCCCATTATTGGTGAATTACATGGACTGCTTAACACTTCTTTCAGTACCCCCTGCTTTACAAACTCGTCAATAAGTTGAGCAACTTTCATGAGGGTATCTTGTGGCATGTGGTATTGTGGGGTCTGGGGAAAGATTGCATTGGGCTTTACAGCCACTTTCACTGGTTCCACTCCTTTCATCAATCCCACCTCTTTCCCTGTCATGTCCCACACTTCTTTTCCGACTGTCTCCCGTAATTCTGCTGGAATATCTTCTTCAGTTATCATCGGGAAAAGACAAATCAGAGGATACTCTTCATCGACAGTTTCCACCTCATCCCCCTCTACACTGTCCTCTTCTTCCCCATCACTGCTCGTCTGAATTGTTATTCCTTCGTTCGAACACATGATCGAACAACCCAATTTGCACAATAGGTCTCTCCCCAACAGTGCTATTGGGCTTGAGTCACATATCACAAACTGATGCACCCCTTGATAGTTACCGATGCTGACTGGTACCGGATCTGTAATTGGGTTCGTCAGATGTCTGTTTGCTACTCCCACCACTTGAACTGTCCTCCCTGAGAGTGGCAAATTTGGTACTTCACTACTCTTAACAGTTGAACGTGTGGCTCCTGTGTCAACCAAGAATGAGACACGATGACCCATCACTCTTCCCTCCACGTACGGACCCCTTTGATCAACTTCCAAGGATGCTGCAAGCACACAATCTCCTTCTTCTCCTGAACTCTCACTCTCCCATACGTTGTTTATTCCACTCTCACTGTGTAATGGGAACTGTTGTACGGTGCCATTTGTGCTCATTACCTGACCCGAGACCTGTGGAGGAACCATCACTTGCTGCTGACTCATTGGTGCCAATGGTATTTGCATTTGCTGATTAGGTACCATAGGTAACTGCTGTTGCATTGGCTGCATTTGCGTCATCTGCATACGGGGCATCTGCATCTGCTGTGGCTGCATAGGTTGTAATCCCTGCAATTGATTTACGGTCTGAAAATTTGGGCTTGGACCTCTCAGTTTCGGTCCTCTCATTGTCTGAAATGCATTGACATCATTGTTTTGCTGACCAACACCTGCACCTGCACCTGCACCTTCCTGCACCACCATCGGGCACTCGCGTTTCCAATGACCGACAATTCCGCACACGTGACACGGCATCACCTTCTTCATTGCCTGCACACCCGTCACAACAGTGTTCAAATCTGGACCATTATTCACAAACCCTCCTCTACCTCTGCCTCTAGGCTGTGGCTGAAACGCCATGTTTCCCTGCAACTGCAGCTGCGGTTGCGGTACCTGCTGTTGGAACCCTTGCATCCCTTGCAAACCTTGCAGACCTTGCAAACCTGTCTGAGCTGCCTTAAGCTGCATCATCATCACCTTCTCTTTCAGCCTTTTCTGTTTCACTTCAATTTCGTCGCTACAGTATTTCGCATAAGTCAAGACCTCGTCAATCGGTTTAGACTGCCAACAAATCAAATGTGACTTTATCATTTGACTTATTTCTGGTTTCAGCCCTTCCACAAATCTGAACACAAAATGGAGCATGTCCTTCGCCTCTATTGTTTCCGTGCCACTGTAATTCTTGAACGCCTTCAACAACCTCTCATAGTAACTATGAATCGACTCTTTAGCCTCTTGGGCCGTTCGATCAATCTTCTGCCAATCCACGTTTTTCGCGGGTACCTTAGTCTTCAAATGCTCAATCACCTTATAGTACAAGCTCATCACCATAGGTGATGGTGCACCCGTCTCCCTGTCTCTCTCCGGTTCACTTGTCGGCCAACCTACAGCTCTTTTGCAATCCTCCCACAAGTCTGCCGGAACCACGATCTCAAAGAGAGTATTCAGGTCTTCCCAGAGACATTTTGCAAGCTTCACAAACCTATCAGTCTGTTGGTACTATTCAATCGGTTTCTCTCTCAGTTTGGGAAAATCATCCGTAAAAGACTGAATGTCGCTTCTGTGCCATGGTACATGTACTAATTTTCCCCCTGCTGTCTCCCTCATTGGTAACATTGTTACTGTATCACTACTCTGCGGTCTTTTCTCATTGTGCTCTGTAGCACTGTCCCTCCTCTTTTCCTTTCTCTTTACCCACCTGCTTTCCCATTTGTCTAAGCACCTCCACACTTGTGCACTCTGCAGCAATTCTCTAAGGTGTGTCTTCATGCCTGCTGACCTCATGTGTTCAAAATCTGTGGTCCCAAAATCTAACCTGTAGCTCCTGCTCAAGTGTTTCATCTTGTCTATGTCAACCCCGTTTCTGTCAGCTGCTTCTTGCAGACTCTTATGTACCTTGTTCACTTCCTTCGTAATCCTGGGACATAAATACCTCAGCTCTTCTTCCGTGTAGGACTCTAACCTGTTCACACCCATCGTCCCTTCCACCAATTCTTGTGCTTCCATGTTCAACCTGACCCTATTCATATAGTCTTCTCCTTTCCCACTGGCTGAACTTTGTGTGGAATTTAAACTGTTGAACCATTGTGTCAACTGTTGCGCATTCACCCCCATCAGCGTGGCATTCACATCGACTGCCATCGATGGTTGCAGCAACTTTTCAGTATTCGATGTCAGAGGTATTATCAGTGGGGGGCTTGACCTCACCAGTGTTGACTGAGCACATATGGGACTAAACTCCATCAAGGACCCAGATCCATTTGGCTGAGCCGCTAGAGGAGTTATCCCAGGAGTGTTTTCTATGCACCTCCTCTCTGTCCCATTCTGCAGCATTGATCCCTGACCGCTCATACCTAAGTTAGGCTGACTATACAAAGGTACCGGTGGCCCTTCAGTAATGGGTAGTGATATCGCATCTGGGTTCTGTCCATTCCCCATGTTCTGTGGCATGTTCATGCCCACACCATGGGTCATCATTGTCGGCATGCCCATCTGACTCCCCGTCATTTGAGCATGTGCGTTTCCTCCCTGCATCTGTTTCTGGGGCAGCATAAACTGAGTTGATTCAGCTTGTCCCATTGTTTGGTTGTACCCATTCTGTACGCCCCTTACGGTTGGATCTGGAATCATTCCCGCACTGTTATCACTGTTGTAGTACCCTGGCATCTGCGGCTGATAATTTTCTGCTGGTTTCAACACGGGCACATCTGGATATATTCTCCTAACCTGCGGTATCTGTGGGGTGAACAGTAGACTCGGGTCCTTTGGTCCCGATGATGCTCCTGAACTCTGGGTTTCACTGTTCTGTACCGATGCCGGAGGGGCCGAACTGGTACTTGGACCTTGTCCATCCTCCGCATAAGGTGGTGGACGGTCGTTCAGCAATTGCATTATCAACTCCTCATCCTCTAACTCCTCTTCTCTTCTCAACTTTTCCTCGTCCTCTCTACCCTTGGAACACTTCCTGTCTGTCTTACAGGTAGCTTTCTTACCTGTCTCCTCTTCTTCCTTAGTAATTGCTGGAAATAGTTTTATCCCCTGCAATACATCTGACCTCCACACCTTCTGCGCATTATCCCACCTAGCATCCGCTAGTGTCTTTTCTACTTTTCTCATCCTGGTCTCAAACTTCTTCTGCTGTTGCTGTCTGGCCATTAGTTCCCAAATCGCTAGAGCCTCAAACTGTGCTGGCCTTGGAGGCACCTTCATGTCATACATCGTGAATCTCAAATTCTCTAGAATCCTTATATTGAATGTCCCATGTATCGGGAACGCTACGCTCCCATGTTTCTCTGTCAGTTTGTGCCATTGCTTTAGCCAAAGACACGGAGCTACCCCCTTCTCTTCCATTACAATGTAAGCTGGTGTGCCTTCGGGCGGCGTCTCCTCTCCTACGCTCGCTTTGATGTAAGACTCCCCCTTCATCGCACTCCTGAATGCTTTAAAGAATTTCATTTTCTCGTCTTTTATTTCACAAAGTTGTAATCAATAGGTGACTTTAATTCCACAAAATTTGTAATCAATAGGTGACTTTAATTCCCGGAATACTCTTCGCTTGCCTTTCCCCTTCCGATCGAGTCCCACGGACTGCGTCCAATCCGTGTGCGACCCTTCTCTGCACCCAACCTATCCCAGCGCGGCTCCTAGTGACGTCACACTCACACACACTGCGGCTGACAAAGCCTCACGGCTAGTCTTCCTTCACTCACCTCTTTTCGTAACAACTTCTTGCATATATCGCGAGCTACCAAAAATAAAACAGATCTGTCGGTTTACTACAGGAGGGGTAACACAGTCGCTTCAGGACCTTAGGGACCTTTCACTAGCCTCGGCCGCTATTCCGTCTTTCTCAGTCCCCACGTTCGCAAGCAAATCTGACCCGCAGATCTACTCTCAACTTGTCAATGATCTGTTCTAGTGCACTTAGAATCTTGTCAAAGCCCGAAGTCGAAGTTTCTTTCACTCCCTAACACACGTACCGACTCGTTGACCACGCCCGATCAACCTACTAAACCGCCCAGACCACAACATGGATCAACATACTCCGGAGTCTCTTGACCTCGCAGGGCCCGTCTCAACAACAACAACCACGTGGACCTTTTTATGCACAAAGCGCCACACGCACATGAAGTTCGACGACTTCCCTACTCTCACACTCGGAGCCGCACCTCCGCTATCTCTATGAAGTTCGACGACTTCACTACTTCTACACTCGGAGTCGCACCTCCGCTATCCTCTAAAAGAAAAATCCTCGCAACCTTTTCACACACCCTGCGGCAATAAGCTGTGCAAGCGCAAAACCCTAACTTCACTCATACCATCACTAGTACCGCCAACGCTGATTCTACACCTCCGTTCTCTCCATTCGCAAGCTCCGAGATCCCGGGAAAGTCGCGGTGGACCTAGCCCATCATCATTCTGTCAATCTGTTTTACCCAAGAAAAATCTAATTCAACTCGTCAAGTGGGGTCTCAAAATGCGTAACCGTTAATTCAACACCATGGAGTACAGGGTCCCAAAAGACGGAACCGTCCTCTGCTACCATCTACTGATAGAGCGGTCCGTACTAATAATTTCACCTGTACTCGGACGCTCTTTAGGCCGATGAATCTTTTGACTTAGTGGGAACTCTCTGTACTCTTAATCAATCAATTGCATCAAATCAATAATCAATAACAAACATAAGCAATACCTTGATCGACATAACACTTAACAATTAATCCAGAATACATTTCAACGAACCCTGACCTTTCAGTCAGGAATAACCACACCAGTTTATTCAAAGTTAGTGAATTTTATTTCCCTATATTAGCAAAGCTAGCACAATATAGATGTGTCTCAACACTAAATGATAAACATATATGAACATTAATAGCTGTCCATAACGGCGAAACAAGTGCAGTCTATGTAGCATTTGAACCACAAGGCATTCGATAATAGCAATGCAAATCACCAATACGATAATCTGTAATGAACTAATTGCATACATTTAGTCAGCATAACAAGATCTCAAATTGCATCGTGCGACATATGGTATCCTCGTCTAACCTCAAATTAGCATCTGCATGTGGGACTTCATGCAAAAACAATTTAGCAACATTAATTTAGAAAAACTCCTAACTAGGGATCTTATCAAAATCAGCAGTTGGTTACCTAAAAGAAACACAATGCAATTTTACAATTTTCCTTTCATATTTACCAATTACGATCAGCATACAAGGAAGTCTTCGTCTCACAGGTACCGTTTCTCGATCAGCATTGGTACCGTTTCGATCAGCATGGGACGGGACAAAAGGGCAAGGGTGGACGGGGCAAATGCCTCACGGCGGCAAGGTAAAACTACTACTTCATACAAAGGGACAAATCATAGTTAAAGTCTCTAGGGCAAGAATCGTTTAGTCTCTTTCTCTCGATTAGAGAAAGCATCAAAGTCTCTCAAAATGGCGTCGCAGCAAAGTGGGCCATAATAGCTACGAAGTCAAAATGGCGTAGTGTCCGATGATAGAGAGAGATAATAGCGCAATGGCAATCATAGCGCGTAATGGCTACCTTCTTCTCGTGCACCTGGTTTTTATAGACAACAGTTCAAGTCCAGTAGGGTCTTCCATTGGAGGGTTCATAGGTTAGCTTCAAATTGTCCAATCAAAAACGACAGTTCTCAAGCTTTTACTTAAGCATACATTATCCTTGGAGATGGGTACGCAAGTTGCAACATTGTCTACCAATTAGCTCACTTTCAGAGCCTCCATTGTCCGCACCTGCAAGTCGACCTTGAATTAAAGAGAAAATATGCCAGGCTGGCACGAAACTTTAAGATAAGCATGTGAACAGTTTCTGTGGAAAAGTACAGCTTCAAGCAAGAATACACGTTTATTAGCACAGTGGAAAAATACGAGCATCTAAACCGTGAGACCAGGCCACTAGGCCAAAGCCTCCGCTAAAGTAATGCTAAGCTAAAGCAATTCAAACAAGCAAATCGTAGCACACGTTCATGATTATGTCGGATTAGTGCAATTCTAATACACCACGTTATATAAAGCACGCGTATAAATGATGGCAAACTACTCTGAGGGCACATTTTGTCCCCGTACAATCTTTATTAGTTCTGTTAATGTCACACATGATTATTTCACACTACGTTTATGCGTTAATAAATGTAAGACCTTCATTTTCTGCTTCATCACCAGCAGAAGACTGGTTTCAGCGATCAACGTCTCTTGGCGAGACATCTTTTGTTCAAACAAGTCTCCAGCAACCATAAATAACTCAAAATAATGTATTTATCTTTCAATACACTACAACTACACCATCCAGCCATCTTTACCCATTGTTTGCCTTACTTTTCTAAACCTAATGTTATTCGTGTATGAAAAGTCTCTGGGATACTGTCTGTTCAGCTGCTGCTCCTTAACATGTACTTCAAGAGAGTTTATTTAGTCCCTAATTTGTTTCTCGAAGCTTTCAGCTCTTGTCTGGTCTGTTCCTTAGTAACTTTCGTGCATGGGTCTGATACTTATTTATTGCCGTGACTGCCTCAGTGAGTTTGTCAAAACCCCTCTCAGGGAGCTGTGGGGCAAACAGGTGTTTCTGGGCCCCATCGCGGTGGTTGGGACCTTTGACTCCTACTGTTTCATGGCCACACATAGTATGGGTTCTGAGCAAGCCGACCAAGTACTTGTTCTGCACTTGACTCCCACAGCGGGAAGGTGTACATAGAGGTAAGTGAAAAGGAATCATAACTCAAAGTGCATTCAGTTCAAGCAATAAATCAATGTCCAGCCCGATATTTACTTTTATGATGAAAATAAGTGTTTTATTTCTAACTCTACACATTCAAAGGATTAACACCATTCACAAGCAGTAACACAATCCCTATTAGTTGTCAGGCAAATCCCTGTCATACTCTCTTCCATACAACGCTGTTGAGGCTATTGCCCATTTACTGGTGGCTGCATCCAAGTGATGCTCACTAATAGGCCTTACTCAAGAATAACCTTCAACTCTTTATGAATTTGTCAAAAGTGTTTCTGATGCTACAGCACCGTTAGCAGCATGTCTGAGGCCCAAAGGCCCTATTCCAGTCTTACCAGCTCTGATGATATGGAATCATTCAGGAATGCAGATAGTGTCCTCTCCGCAGGTGCTCACAAGTCCTGATCCTGTTTGGTGAAGTGGGGCTTCCCATGGTACATTCAGCAGCACCCTGCAGGCTCTATCCCTCAAGCCCGGCTACCAGCTTGTCCTAGTTATTGGAGATGCTCCTGCTTTGTGAAGGTGAACTAAGGCAATCTTGTACTCAGTGGAAGGGGGATTCAAAACTCTTGCTCCCGACTGGAGCTTAACGAGACAAGGGTGCGACAATTCTCTTGTTAGGACTCCCCACTGGACCACATTTCCTCATCACAGGGCACACTGGTCTTGGCACACAGGCAGGTGCTGCTGCTTCAGGCTCTAGAACAGGTGATTTAGTTTTTTCTGTGTGATGTCCCTTCACCCAGCATGGAGACAAGCATTCCTTTGCCCCCAGTCCTGGTCACAAAGCTTCCCCTTCTCACACAGCCCATCTGGCTGTTTGGTTGATGACAAACTTTGGGGTCTCAACCTCCCCTTCTTATAGTCTTTTTCCTGAGACCAAATGTGATTTAGGCCCTCATTCCAACTCTGGCGGGCGGCGGTAGCCGCCCACCAGGTGAGAACCGCCAATCGGCCGCCATGCGGCCAAAAGACCGCTGCCGGCATTCCAACATTCCCGCTGGGCCGGCGGGAATGAGGCGGCAACACAGAAGCCGGCTCCGAATGGAGCCGGCGGTGTTGCGGCAGTGCGACGGGTGCAGTTGCACCCGTCGCGCTTTTCACTGTCTGCTAGGCAGACAGTGAAAAGCTGGCCGGGGCCCTGTTAGGGGACCCCTGCACTGCCCATGCCGGTGGCATGGGCAGTGCAGGGGCCCCCAGGGGCCCCAGAACACCCCTTACCGCCAGCCTCTTCCTGTTGGTGAAAAACGCCAGAAACAGGCTGGCGGTAAGGGGGTCAGAATCCCCAGGGCAGCGCTGCCCTGGCGGATTCGCCCAGCCGGGGCAAAAACGGCAGGAAACTGCCGGCCCGGGTTTTCCGACCGCAGCTTTACCGCCGCGGTCAGAATGTGCTTTGAAGCACTGCCAGCCTGTTGGAGGTGCTTCCGTCATTCTGCACCCTGGCGGCCCAAGACCGCCAGGGTCAGAATGACCCCCTTAGTGTCTGAGTCTCTGAAATTTTAGGTTGAGGGCCTGCTCCTTTTGAAGTGTATATTTTTCCCTTTCTTCTTTACTCTTGAAATACCATCTGTCACAGCAGGAAAGACTCCAAATTTGATAGACCCACAACACAGTTCATGGGAGTGACCAGAGTTAACACCTAGATGTCAGCCACAGTGATATGTGCATCAAAAGGTTAATCCTCTGCTCCTAACCCTACTCTACATTATTCCCTTGTCAGTCCCATCTCCTTCATGAGATGTGTCCAGGCCCCTTCCTTGTGATCTATCACTGAATGAAAGAGCACAATTTTAAATGTAAAGGGAGAATGTTTTACTCCCACCCAACTCACAGGAATGCAGGAACACACAAATCTGTTTGGGGGGATTCCTCTATTCATCATGTCTTCAGCAGGCAGGCCTAGGCTTCTGAAAATGGAACCCAGGGTCCTCCAAGCAATGTACCGTTGCAGGCACACTTGCACTCAGTGTACACTCACAGCACACTTACTCTTTAGCATTGTTATCTCCATGCATTGTGCCACTACAGACACATGCATTCAGTAAACACATTCAGTCTGCACACACTGTCGGTTTTCTGTATTGTACCAGGGCGTGCTATTTGCAAGCATGCCCTGTTGCGTACACACTCACTATGTGTGTGCTACACAACAATGCACTCTTTATGTATTGTACTTCACACAAGCACACATACACTGTACATGCTTCCATTACACTGCACAGCACTACATTTCTCATGTAATGTATTTCTCGTAACATACATACACTGATTTCATGCACTAACCACACATATACTGCACAGTACTGCTTAATCCCTGTACTGTACCCTTCCCAAGCACACATGCAGCCAGCACAGAGTCACTATTCCTGTGCTGCATAGCACTCCAAATCTACCTGATATAGGCCAAGGGTGAGTTAAGCGCACAGCAACTGAACTTTTAAAAAGGTGAGTGGGTCTATAGGCCTCACCCTAGTGACACATGATAAAAAAGACCTGTTCACTTCTACTGATTACTATAAGAAATGCTGTTACTACAGAACTTGTGCTGCTTAACTCTCGGTGAAGGCAGTAACCTTACACCACTATGAGGATAGCGCTTTGGCACCCCTCCCAGTCCAACAAAGCTTAAATCTGTGATAAAGACTTATGTTATGGCATACACAAATGATCTATCAGCATTAGGGATCCAGGCGACAGTACCATTGGGCACTTAGAGCAGGGGTACACATCTTTTACCATGCAAAGAGCTTTTCTGTCTCAACAGAGTTCATCTTTCATCCTGTGAAAGCAAAGATCCACTTGGTTTGACATTTCATCAGGCCCTAATTCAAGTGCAACACAGTGAGGGCATAACTATCCTGGCTGTCATTCTTTTTCATGGAATGTGCAGTGAGGTTTCAGCCTCATTTTTTCACTTGAAATGTCTATCATCTATAAGTAGGATGCATTTGAGGTGACTTTTTGATTTAAAATTCTTGTAATTAGTGATCTCTCTGTTGCCTCCCAGATAGAGCCTGAGGTGACACCATATGAGCGACTCTACTTCTGGGAAGTGGAGCAAAATATTAGATCTTATGATTGTGCACTCAATACGGACCCCTATTTCAGTAAATCTGTCATTCTATCTGGGCTAAATTTATGAACCCCTTTTGAGAGCTTGGTTTTTCTGTATAGCTTGTATTGATTCCAGCTCCATTACTGCCGTAGTCAATTGCAGTTAAGGTCAGTCTCTGTAATTCCAGATTGAAGATGGTCCTTGTTTGTTTCTAGGCCTCATGGACCACAATATGGTGATCTAATCCTGATTATGAACTCCTGAGCTCCTGAACTGCTACCGGCCTTCCAGAGCCTCATGCGCCTGTTTAAGGAGGGTGAACAGACTGGCAAAGCCCACAAACCATACAGAACAGACTGGATTTTCTCTGCAGTAACTTCTTACCTAGGAGGCCAAGAAGTAGTTCTTTTTAAAATTCAAACTCAAAATGCATTTGTGAAGTTGTTAAAAACCATAACTTTAAGTCATAAAAAGAAAATATAAATAGAACAGTGAAAAATTAAATGTAAAACTTTTTGAGGTTCATTCACAAAAGTAAATTTACACATAAGAAATTTACACATATGAGTTCACATTACCCTTTTGAGTAACTTTACCACTTCGGAGTATTCACCATTTAAAAGTGTAAAACGCTCAGAAGTATAAACTTAATTCATGGCAGCAAATTTACTGCAAATAGTTTCACAACTTTATTAACTGTTCTGCACACTTGGCTGGACATCCACACTTCTTGTGGGCCTCCACCGTGGGGTTCCCATCTCCATCGAACCGGCCCCTTGAGGAACTGTCCTCTCAATAGTCTATACTCATGTGATCTAGGGGCTGTCTTTTTCTGACAACACTAAAGTTGAGCCATGTAAGATGATAAAACCCTCCCTATCTCTCTCTCTTTCTCTCTCTCTGCCTCTCATGTAAAGCAACCCTAAAATCCCTTACTCACTCATATTTGTCTTTCAGCTATTCTAGCATTATTAGGCACACGTCACTTACATACCTCTCAAAACACACACTCAAACAGAAGCCCTATAAATTTCTAAGTATCACATTATTATTCATATTTTTATTGTGTTTTTGTAAATCCACTCTTGTGTACATTGATTCCAACAGTTGGGGCAGTCGTCATTCCAAGTAGAACATGGCAATACACAGGGCAGATTTTAACACAACCTACCTACAAGCACAGATATATTCTTATGTTAACAACCTAACATACTATAGATGATTTCCATAACATGTTTTGTTAGACCCTGACACTATATTTTCCAATGTGTTTTAGAATGGCGGATGATAGCAGTCAAATGTAATCTTGCCATTTATACTGTTACCCTATTTTATACTTATAATTTTATTTGAATCTTTGTAAGGTCTTGTGTTGCTCACCCATCACCTGCCACTAGACCAACTATTGCTCCGAGCCGTGCAACTAAACTTTGACTGGCTCCACACAGCAGGCAGATGGTATATATTGCTATGTTAAAAGTGTGTTTATATTTGGATTTTACCTCTTCCTTTATGACTGACAGAGTAGCTGCATTTTGTTTGTCACACATCACTGTTGGCATCATATAAATATGTAATGCAAATGTGTGTTATCTTATGTATTGTCTTATGAATTTCCCCTTGAACTTGTCACTGTAAGGGGAGTACTATGAAAAAGCTCCTAAACCTTGTCTAAAGTTGTATGAATGAAATCTTTATGGGGGCCTGAGTGATTTTGGAGCCACTTTTTTTAAATATAATATTTTTGTATGAATTACGATGATTTACTCCACTATCTACGTTTCTCCCTTCTGTCAGCTTCTGCAATACACAATCTCTTGATGTCCACCTTGAGAATATCAGCACAGTGAATTCAGTGGATATCTTGCCAGCAGCTATTAGACCTTCTACCATATGTTGGTTTGGTAAGTCATTTACCTCATTTTTTAAGTATATCTAAAGTTTAAAGTCTTTTCTATTGGTGTAATATGTTTTCCTTTCTTTTATGTATCTCTATTGTGTGAGCACTAGTGGTCATGATAACGTTTATAGATTCACAATATCCATTGGGCATAAATCTCATTTCCATAGCTGCTGGATTTGGATAAATTTTGAAAACAACCATTACAAGGGCACAGGTTAAGCAGCTGACCTCACGGGGATCTCCAGAAATCTAATCTCTGTGGCTGGAGTTGGTGAGTTCACACATTCAAAATAATATTCTGTAGAAATAGCAATTTGTGATCCCTAGAATAGGAAATCGCAAACAGGGATTACCTATTTGTTATTTCTATTCTGATGTACAAAGCATTGTCTAAATGCGATTTGGGCATTTAGGAAATGCAGTTACAATTGACTTGAAGATGATGGTAACCAAGTGCAATTTAAAAAAAAGCACCCCAAAATGCCTTTTTTTAAATATTGCAATAGAACACACACATGCCCCTGGGGCATATGTGTGCTCTACATATGCACCACTATTTTTGGGGTGCACCAAGGGGGGCCTTTTGCCAACAGCCATCCTTGGTTTTGCATTTCCTAAATAGCGATTTCCTAATAGGAAATCACTATTTTGGAAATACTAAACCAGCCCATTGACAAAAATGCAATGGGATTCCTTATTTCTGATTTCCTAATAGTGATTCCTACATTGTAGGAATCGCTATTAGGAAATCTGTATCTCTGTACATAGCATATTGCATTTCCTAAATAGCGATTTTCTAAGAAGTTGCTATTTAGGAAATGCAAAATTGCATTTTACTACATCTGGTAATCCCAATATTATCCTAAGGGAAAGATAGGACTTGGAGTAGTAAAAAATGACTCTGACAGTTTTTCTCTACCAGGACATGTAAAACTTTAAAAATGTCCTGCCTCATTGCACCCTGCCCTCTTGGTTGTCCAGGACCTAACTTAGGGGTAATGTATAGATATAAAAAGGGAATGTTTGCACCTGGCAAAAGGGTTATTTTGCCAGGTTGGCATGGCAGTGTTAAACTGCACACACAGTGTCTGCAATCACATGCCTGAGACATGGTTAAAGGGCTACCTAAGTGGGTGGCACAATCAGTGGTGCAGGCTGTCACATGGGCAGGCAGAAGGCTACGTAGACGGATAAATGAAGTACTCTATGCCTTGTTTGGTTACTTCTGGGTCTCTTTAGTTCTGTGGTTTGGTTCGTAAAGGTCCTCTCTTGTTTTCCTCTTCTTTCTAGTCTTGAATGAACTGGACCACGTGGTTGTCTCACCCCTTGGACAGAAGAGGAAAGAACCATAGGTGAGTGTGTACTCTTTAATTTTGTCTTATTTTTATGGGGTGGGTGTGAGGGAGATAATCACTGTTTTCCCTATCCCATCACTGAGTTGCAGTGCTTGTTTCTTTTACTTGAAAACATAGTATGCGACGCTCGTCCCTATCTTCCAAAGAAGAAGAGGAGCCTGTATTTCAGATGGGTGCCCCTGCTCACAACTAACTGTTTTCCATTTTCTCACTCGTCATGGCAGTCACTCACGTACCTGAGTTAGCCATGCTCCTCCGAGAGCACGGTGGGTCAACATGAGAGGACGGTGGCCTCCCGGCCTACTCCACCAACTCTCATCCAGTTCCCTGGAAATTTCTGACAGGGTCCTGGAGCCTCCCAAGTCGTCCTGTGCCGGTCGTTCTGATCCTTTGCCGGTTTCCCAGGGTGTCTCTGTTTGGTGCTCCTCTCTCCCTCTCTTGTCAGCACTCCTTCCTTCTGGGTTTGTTGTCCTTCCAATTTCGGGCCATCATTCATCAGGGGATGATCAGTGTCCCACTTAAGGCCACGCCCCTCCTAATGTCTCGCTGTAGTTGTCTCAAAGGTACAGACGTCCCATGTAGTCTGTAAGAAAAAGACAGACACATCATGTGTTACGGAAGGAGAAGGTAAAGACCAGGGTAAAACCTCATCTAAGCTGACATTGTCCCCATCACACAGGACCACAAGTAGCATTTAATTTACAGGCCCTGGACACATATAGTGCACTTTACTAGGGACCTATAAGTAAATTACATATGTTAATTGGAGGTAAGCCAATTATAAAGCCAGCTATATTATGTTTAGAGGAGAGAACACAGACGCTTTAAAATTGGTTAGCAGTGAAAACGGGCACGAGTCTTAAAGTCAGCAAAAATTAGGTCAGAAAAATAGAGGAGGTTGGCAAAAAGTAGGGGGCAAAGCCACCTAAAGGCTGTCTTGTCTAACACTTGTGTACATATGAGCACCTTATCAAACCTCTGTTGAATTACTGTGGTTGCACTTCTGTAAAGTGTGGGGAGATGGAGAAAGAGAGCATACCCAGCACCACCTGCAGCATAGAAATGTGAAATGATTACAAAGGGGCCTCCATTCTAATTCTAATACATCATGGCTGCATGCATACAGTTTGGGTCAAGTTAATGTGTGTTTATTGTGTTGTAGTGATTATTGCTAATGTTTGAGATTCCACCCCCAGGTGCGCATGTAGCCCTAATGTGAAGTACTGATTCTTACCAATAAGCCGTGTCAACAAAACCCCCAGCAACCAAGCAACTTGCAAGAGGTGGCTGCCAGGAAATATTTCTATCATGTGTGTTTCTAGGAAAGGCAGCATACATATTAGTAAAGCATCCCTGTGTGTACAATCATTGTGATCTGTCACGTAAGGGAAGCAGGCCAAGGTATGAAATTCCCTTGACATCCTTTCCCTTTCCACTAGTTACTTTGGCATAGAAATATGCTACACTTGTGCACTATTTAATTGATGCATCTCATTACCTGATGCAAGCATTAAGATTGGCTTCCCTGTAAGATGTCAACACTGACAGAGGTGACTATCTGAGATGGTCCAGTGGCCATGAAATGGAGTATATACAGTATTTTGAAATTGTCTGGGATAGCTTAGGAAAGAGCTGTAGGTTATTCAAGCTCCTTTTCCCAGTCAGCAACAAAGCCTAACATCACTATTGGAGATAAGTGGTATCTGGCAATGATAACTTCCATGAAAATCCAAATTATGTTGATTATTTGCCTGTAAACCCTCTTTCTCATCCTCCTCAAATAATTATTCCTCAAAAGAAGGGGCAAACCTTTCACCAACAAAGTTCAGAGAGCAAAAGTTGTTTGTGTCTGAGTCATCTCTTGTGTGGTCTGCCAGACTATGGATGGTTTGTTGTTCAATTGTTTTTCATCAGGAGGTGTGTGGTGGAATTGAGAATCATTACTAGGTGTGTTTCTAGTGATGTAATCCGTGTTATGTAAATCCCAGGCTACTAAAAGAAAGGTAAGAACATTTGAAAAATGAATTTACTCTGATTAAATCATTAAATATCATTTTATTTTGTGTAAAAAAAATAAAAATATGAACTATCTTTTTATTTAAATATTTATTACGTCAGAATTGAACAAATTCCTAACCTGCATAGCTGATGGCAAAGTCAGCATACAGAAATAAAAGGTGATGATATAGAGGGGTCATGCCGTTAATGTAGTAAAACAAAGAAAACCAAGCATTGACTAACTCTGTCCCATAGGCTCTCATTATTCTAATGAGATACTGGATTTTGAGCAGCAAGATCGTCCATGGTGTGGGAGACTGAGTCTGACCCACAGTGGGTAACACCTGTCGCTCCAAATCCGGTTTTTGCTCCGGCTAACTAGCAGTGCCTTGTCTCTCCCGAAAGGTAGAGATGATTGGGCAGCCGAGTGCATGACATATCATACTTCTCAGGGAAGTCGTGGTCACTCAGGTCGCATCCGGTTCTCTCATTCACAATTCAGTCTCATATATAAATGACAATGAAAGCAGTATGAGTTTTAAAGACTGGTTTAAATTAACACCTGCATTTTAGATAGCAAAGCGTGAGCTGCAATAACCAGAACAATACAACATGACAATATTAAAATGGTGACGATGAGAGTGAAGCATGAGAATAACGCTATCATATTGCCATTAGAATCGATGGACTATTTTCTATCTGAGTCATAATTTGAGCACAGCATGTTAAGCTCTAATTCTGCCTTTCAGGTTCCCCCGGGAGGACATCGACCCTCATACCTGAGCAAAGGCCTGTAGTCTGCATTAGCATCTGCAGCAAAGCATTCAGCAATCGGCATACAGCCGTGGTTCCCTGGCTAGAATCTCCCTCTTAACGTGTAATGGGACTAGGAAGTGTTTTAATAATAATCAATCAATCAATCAAGGATTTATAGAGCGCACTAATCACCCGTTAGGGTCTCAAGGCGCTGGGGGGGAGCTACTGGTCGTAGAGCCATGTCTTGAGGCGTTTCCTGAATGTCAAGAGGTCTTGGGTCTGGCGAAGGTGGAGCGGTAGGGAGTTCCAGGTCTTGGCGGCTAGGTGAGAGAAGGATCTTCCTCCGGCGGTGGTGCGACGGAAGCGGGGGATGGAGGCGAGGGCGAGGCTGGCGGAGCGAAGATTGCGGGTGGGGGTGTGGAAGGTGAGTCTGTCGTTGAAGTAGGCTGGGCCTGTGTTGTGGAGGCCCTTGTGTGCGTGGATGAGGAGTTTGAAGGTGATCCTCTTTGATACTGGTAGCCAGTGAAGGTCTCTGAGGTGGGGGGAAATGTGGTCACGGCGTGGGATGTCCAGAATGAGGCGGTCGGATGCGTTCTGGATTCTTTGCAGTTTTGTTAGGAGTTTGGTTGTTATTCCTGCATGTAGGGCGTTTCCGTAGTCCAATCGGCTGCTGACCAGGGCGTGGGTGACAGTTTTCCTGGTTTCGACGGGAATCCACTTGAAGATTTTGCAGAGCATGCGGAGAGTGTTGTAGCTGGAAGAGGAGATGGCATTGACCTGCTGAGTCATGCTGAGTGTGGAGTCCAAGATGAAGCCTAGGTTGCGTGCGTGGGTGGTGGGTGAGGGTGCGGTTCCTAGGGAGGTGGGCCACCAGGAGTCATTCCAAGTTGAGGGGTTAGTGCCACAGATGAGGCTTTCTGTCTTGTCTGTGTTCAACTTGAGGTGGCTTGATTCCATCCAGCTGGCGATGGCTTGAAGTCCGTTGTGGAGGTTGTTCTTTGCAGTTGTAGGGTCTTTCGTGAGGGAGAGGATCAGCTGAGTGTCGTCTGCGTAGGAAACTATGTTGATGTGGTGGGTTCTTGCGATGTTGGCGAGGGGGGCCATGTAAACGTTGAAGAGCGTGGGGCTGAGCGAAGATCCTTGGGGAACGCCACAGATGATTCTGGAGGCTTCTGACAGGAACGGTGGGAGGCGGACTCTCTGGGTTCTGCCTGAGAGAAATGACGAGATCCAGTTGAGTGCTTTGTCGCGGATTCCAGCGTTGTGGAGGCGTGTGCGGAGAGTGTGATGACATACCGTGTCGAAAGCTGCGGAGAGGTCCAGGAGGATGAGTGCTGCTGTTTCTCCTTCGTCGAGCATGGTCCTAATGTCGTCTGTGGCAGCTATGAGTGCAGTCTCAGTGCTGTGGTTTCTGCGGAATCTGGATTGGGAGGTGTTGAGTACCTTGCTGTCTTCCAGGAACCGGGATAGTTGGCTGTTTACAATTTTTTCGATGACCTTGGCTGGGAAGGGGAGGAGAGAGATCAGCTGGTAGTTCTTGGGGTTGTCTGGGTCTGCCTTTGTTTTCTTTAGCAGGGCGTTGATTTCTGCGTGCTTCCATCTTTCTGGGAAGGTGGTTGACTCAAAGGAGCTGTTGATGGTTTTGCAGAGGTGGGGAGCGATGATGATGTTTGGCTTATTGAAGATATGGTGTGGGCAGGGGTCTGATGGTGATCCGGAGTGGATGGAGGCTATGGTGGTGGCGGTGTCCTCTATGTTGACGGGGTCCAGGTGTTGAGGAGGTGGGTGTTGCTTGGAGCGTTCTTGGGTGTTTGTAGTCAGCTAGTGGGTCTGGGGTTTGAAGCTATTGTGGATTTCTTCTATCTTTCGATGGAAGTGGGTTGCCAGTGAGTTGCAGAACTCCTGTGATGGCGGGGGTTCGTTGGAGCAGGTCCTGGGGGTGGAGAACTCATTGACGATGCCGAAGAGCTCTTTACTGTTGTGAGCGTTGGCGTCAATGCGGTTTTTGAAGTGGGTCCTTTTGGTGGTGCGGATCAGTTGGTGATGTTTGTGTAGGGCATCCTTGAAAGGGATGTGGTTGGAATTGGTAGGGTCAAGGTGCCAGGTTTTTGCCATTCAGCCACAAAGCCGTTTGGATTCCTGTACTTCTGGGGTGAACCAGCTGGCTAGATGAAGTACTAGTATAGCTTTGGGAAGGTTGCTTTTAAAACAGAAGGCCATGCCTGCCTTTGTGTCTATCAATTGGTCCGGCCTCTCCTCTCCCCTCACAATTATTTGAAGGGTTTTGTGTGGTTTCCGGTTCTTCCAACTCATGTATTTATTTACATGCTGCATTGTTGGTGTGCTACCAGCAGTGGCCAGTGAGTCAAAAGCTATACCGGTCCCAGGTAGAGCACTAATCATAAAAGTTCTTATAAAAGCTCTCCACGCCTGCTGGACTAGAGAGAAACATTATTATAAATAGGTGAGTCTGCTTAGGCAAAGCTATTTTTAAGATTTATAAAAATAATTTTTGTGATACTTTTACGAAAAGTTTCCCCACTGCATTAGATTTGTTACTGATCAGTAACATTTTGCAAAAAATTACTTATTTATTCCTTTCCCAACCCATGATAGAAAAGTTGTTTTTTAAATACATGACAGGCTCCATCAAAATCCAACTGTTGCTTGCCTATCCAGAAATAGCGCTTTGGTGTTCCTGTTGATAATGAAGCAGGCAAATTAGTATAACATCCACGTTTCTCTTCTTACCAATGCACATACTTTACAGAGCATTCATTGTTATTAGATGTAAGACTAAAGTTGTCAAAATGAGTTGGCTTGATTTGTTGTTGTTGTCATCATTGTTTGCAGCTTTAAAGGGATGTCCCTCAGTCATTTTAGCAAGTTTGAAATCCAACAATTGGGTGGTATGAACCATGCTGCATATTTGATTTTCATAACAACCACTCTGCCTCTACAGTTTAACTGTGGACCTACCTAAAAGTCAAGTATGCAAAGCAATGTCTGCCAATTATCGTCCTTCGTTTAGGGGTCGAGCACAAGCCATAACTGCATGGTTAGGAGTCTCTAACCGCCCAAAAGCCAAAAATTCCAAGAGTCTAGATCCAAAAAAGGGGGTAAACTCTGCGGGAGCATGTAAACAACGGTGGATTATCCTACAGTATTCTTTAAACCACTGCTGTTTTTTGTATGAACTTGGTAAAGTACGAAAATCACAGTGGACCAATGGGTTTGTGTTGATGTTCTGAAAAACACAGGACCATTTAACTCCAAACTGGTTGTTACATGTGACAGCAATTTTGTAGACGTTACAGAGGGTAGAAATATGAAGAACTAACAATCTGTTGCTATCTGTAGGAAGTCAGTATCCTCCAAGAAAGGAATGTACTGGAAGTGGTTTCTTACCCATAATACATAAATAGACTTTTTGTCTAGTAAAACAATGTGTACTTTAACAATGGTATATTTAAGGTGAAGCCCTTACAAATAGGACCGCCCAGCTTGCATTTAAGATTAGCAAAACCGATACTAATCCGATTTGATGTTTATTTGTTTGTGTTAGTTAATGTTTAGATTTAGAGGTGGATGTTTCAGTGTTATAATGAAACGCAATGAAACAAATAGCACAGCACCATAGTTCTTGGTATAGCCATTTTCTGTGCCATGTGTTCTCCGTTATTGTGGACCATTGTGAATTAACAACATTTGCTGTAGAAAATTCACAAATAATAAATGGTAATGATTCACAATTTAGCATATGACGTTTTGTGAACACGTTTTGTGCTATTTGTCTCGAAAATGAGAGAGCAAATAGATACAAAATGTATATGGGTACGTATGTATTTTCTCATTATACCCTATAACATTGTGGGGCATCTGCAATTACATCACAAAATGTATTACCTCCAGAGAAGTACCTCCACTGTTCTCATAAAGTAATTCCCAGGTTAATCTCAGCACTGATCTGGCCCTTCCTTTGGTACATCTTACAGGGGCAAAGTGAGGGCAAGTAGTTGCTGCTCCAGCCACAGCTCCAATCAGACTACGAATATGATGTGTATTCATTTCTATACAATTATATTTTTGGAGACATCTATGCGGTACCTAGTCGTCAGAGGGCCTCAATACAGGTGTGCCAACTTTATCCGGTCCTGACAAATTAGCCAACAGATTTGCAACCTAAACACCTCACTTTTAGGATGCCAAGCGTGGAAATTCCCAAGATGCAAAGTACAGCTATCTGAAATGTCGGTTACGGATGAAGTTGTTACACATGACATATGATGTGGTGGCACTTGGTAGCCATTAACTATTCAAGTGCGTGTATGCTTGTGCAAAGACTGACAAGCCTCTAAATAGTACACAGATGGTAAAATAGTTCAGTGAACTAATGTGTCCTTTATAGATATGTATGTGTGACATGGGAGTCTCAGGGTCCTATTTTGGTGCGTCCATCTAAGTTTTCATGGTTCTGAGGTTAAAAAAATGCTTCTCATTTCCATGGGTAATAATTAAAACAAGTTATCAGCGCCGTGAGAGGGGAGAAATAAGACAGTATTTGGTATGAGGGACCTGTGTATTACTACTTTTAACATTTTGCAAAGGAAGGCAAATACACTGTGAGTCTCAATCTATGTTGAACTCCACCACAAACCAATTCCACTATGCCTCAGTGCTTCTCGACCGCTTGAAAATGCAGAAGGTGCATCTTTTCCAAGAAAATTTCAATGTAGTATTACCACTCTATAGGTGGAGCCACCTGAAGGCATGCACCCCTCCCCAAATTCTCAACCCACTAATTATTATACCCCCTGCTTTCTCTTCTTACTTTGCTCCTCCCTCTATTACATTTTCAGCCCATCCTTTACACCTCTTTTAACCAACCATAAACCATTTCCTCAATTTTCTATCCTCTTTTTCTACTTTTATTCTCCACTTTCATCCTCTACAAACCCACTGACTTATATGTGCCCTGTGCTTCACCCATCCCCCTCGTGCACCAACATTGTAAATCCCTACCTTGTGTTTCACACTATGTACATTGAATATATATATACGCATATGTAAATTCATTCAGCATTCTCTTAAGTTGTTTAAAGGTAATTTTCATACACCTATGTAAAAAGGAAACAACACTTGTTTAATTAAATATGCCTTCTATTGTTTCAGTAATAGAAGGTGGGAAAGATATTAATGATCATTTGTAGAAACTGTTTGAAATTTCAGTCACACACTATTTCAATCAACGTATATTTGATCATTTTCTACCTTAAGAGTTAGAAATTCTAAGAAAAGTACCTACTAGAGTCACACTCAAAATGTAACTAAACTGTTAACTATTTTTCTGAGCCTTTATAGTTTGTGACTAATATATGCATGCCAATGATGTAACATGATGTAAGACGTACAGCATTTCTAGTACTTGTGAAAAAATGAATTCATGTGCCATTTTGGCAGCATTGTTAAAATCGTAGTAGCACCAGCATGATCTGGAAACCAGACACGATGGATGCTTTATTTCGAAGGTTTAGACCCCCATAAATCAAAGTAACAACATTTGGTTCTTCCAAAGAGCATAACCGAAATGAAAGCAGTTCAGACGTAAATCAAAAAACAGATGAAAAGTAAAATATTCTTACTTTGGCGACGCTTGACTGCCTTATGGATGTCAGAGACAGTGAACTGCCACACTGACCATACACATTTCCCCATGTCTAGAATGCCAATGTGAGGAGCCCTAACCAAGGGTATTCCATGCTTTTGATGGCCTGCTGTGACGAACAAAGAATTGGCTAGGAACTATTATAATGCAGAACATACATTGGTTGAGTGTGCAGACAGATTGGGGCAGACATTCCTATGGGGTGGCTGCGAGAAGGTTATTGGCTGGAAGCAGCTCTTTGGTTTAGCAGTTTAACTGGGAAGAAGAAAGAAGACCTGCAGAGACCCTGCAGTGAACCTTGAGGTTACGGTATACTGGATGAGTGAAGTGGCCCACTGAGGAGACAGCACAGTTGAAAAGTAGAGTCATCATTTTTTGGTGCATTGGGAATAGAGGAAGGAAAAGTAGAGTCTCTGGCTCACTTAAATGGCAGAGACCGGGCTGAGCCAATGAACTGACCAAGGGCACCACTGACCAGGTATATTAAATGATGGGTCAGCCCAAACCTTATTGGATATGGCAGTAACACAGCAGAGAGGCTTCTAGAAGAGCACTGCAGCACTAGTCCAAGGCCAGACTGTAGCTGAATCCTGGGGATATATGAAGAGAAACATGTTTTTTAGATACAATTTCAAAACCCCTAATCTTGAATAGTAGAACTAAAAAGCCATAGAATATTTTAAGTGGGAATTTCACGAGTATAGCTAAGGCACATTTTTTCTAGTAAACTTGAAGATAGCGTAAGAAAATAAGAGATAGAACAGTTCAATGCCTTGATTGATTTCCAGCAGACCGCGATCATCAGCTACAGCAGAGACAGCTTTGAAAGTATCCTTAGTTAAAATAGCCCATGAAATTTAGACGAGAGACATTGTGAATAACAAGCAGTGGTAGACTTAACTAGAATAGAGCAGGGTTGGGCTGAGATAAAGAAAATGTTTGGGAACCAAAATAAAAGTGACCTCCATTACTGAATTAGACAGCTAAAAATGTGGACTGTATTTGCTGAATTGTGGCAGATTTGAACTTGTGAAGACATGCTGTATAGGTGTTTTGCAAGTGGTGAATTTAAATGAAAATGAAAATGTTTTCTCTACAAATAACATTTGTGTGTTTACCTGTTAATGCGTGTTAAGGAAAAACATTTAATATAGAAATGGTTACCAAACATCTGCAAGGCTGAAGTTTCATTTCATCATTACATAGCAAAAACAGTGTAACCTAAGACATTAAAAGTTGTTTCACACACTACCATGTTGGGTGTTTTGAAAATTTGACTAGTTTGTATGCTTTTAAAAAGGTAATAGTCAATAAATATGTTTCTCTCACCACACCTATCAAGAGGAGCAATGATTGTGCCTGCTGTTTTAGGATACTTTAGGGCATAGTCTTGTACATGGTGTAATGTCAGAAGTTATGTTATGTAGTATGCAGGTTTTACTCATAAAATACACCGTGGGATAATTCAAGGAGGCTTTGGTAAACCCGTGTGCAATTTATCTGGGTAAACATGGCATTTACAAGAGCAGTATCCCGTTTTTTAAGACATAGTATCAGAATTGATGGAAGGTTGCTCAATTGTAATTTCTATGTGAACAAAATTTACCTTTAGCTAATGGGTATGCATCAAATATGTAAGTAGTGTACTCCTTTGAAAATTCATACAGATTTACTCCTGGCTCTGTGTTTTGCGATTGCCTTGTTCTGGGAACACACCCATAATTGGTGGCAGAATTAGGGAGCATGTTAGGTGCAGGCCCCATTCAAATCATTGAATCTCTTTTTCTCTGCCCCTTATGGATGCACAGAAAAATGTCTCCCAAAGGACTTATTTCAACCTTACTCAATGTTCTGTGTTGGTCATAAGTTCCACCAGTCACCAATACTGATATTCCTTAAAAATAGGCAGATAACGTACTGTGATCACAGAAATGTTTTAATTATAACAAGACAACCTAAACATGTTCAACAACACTGCCATCCGCCCATAACATCTTACAGCAGTGTGACCAGATTTAGAGACCTTAGGGAGGTAAACATACCCCTTAACACATTGTATAATAGTAGTCCACAATGTAGAATCTAAGCTATGTCCCTTTATATTTGACGAACTTGATATTAAAGTCCAAAGCACATATATGTTAATGAGGAACAGGTGTCGACGTTTTGGTCTCCCATGACCAACCGATCCGGTAGACCATCATCAGGCAAATGTACTCTTGCTGTACAAAAATAAACATATCAATCTTTCAACCAGTTCATTACAATAAATGTATACTGATATACTTATATACTTAAAGAGAGACATCATGTGCACCCTTTGCCTATATCCAATGATAACCAAAGTGCATTCCCTGTATGTCCCACACAAAAAGAACCAAGCCTGACTAGGCCACAAAGTGCATACCAAAACTAATAAACATGCCATTGATCCAAAAAATGACTATTAAAAAGGTGTCGCTCTCACCACCATGAAGTAGTCGAAGTGCTATGGATGCAGGCACAAAGGCAAAGAGGCAGTCATGAGGTGCACTGAAAGTGCACCACAAAAAGGTGGTGCATTGTCAGAATGCCCTCTCATAGCAGCCCTCTGGAGAGGAGAAAGGGGGCCCTATGGATCCCCAGACATCCCGTTGCAGGCAGGTGCAGTAACTCACAAGTGAAACACAGAGCAAATTTTAAGTGTCTGTTCCATATTTTACTGGAATGCGCTGCCCTGAGGGCAGGCAAGTTTGAAGGTGCCCTAAGGGCAGTGTATTCTTTGTAATATGGTGCACTCTACTTGTTTACCCAATATGCACCTATTTAAAGGTAGACCATGGTGCAAACAAGAAAGGTGCACCCTATGCATAATAAGGGCCATGATATCAATAAAAGCACAATACTAAAGCATGACATGCAGATACAATGATAAACAGTGCTCTTTTCCCCATGTGGAAGCAAGGACATGATTAAGGGATAGCACCCTGATTCCTTGAAAAGACTAGATTGGCCACATGGTAGACTAAATAGATGGTGATAATGTGATACAATCATAGATGGTGGTGTGTTTGATTTGACCCTCTTTTTGATATTTCCTGCATCTCCCATCCTCTCTAACTTACCTGGGATGCCTCCCTCTTTCATCTTCTTTTCCTTAGCACCTGTTTCTGAATTACTAATATGTTGATACATTGTGCAAATAAAATAACGAAAACACAAAAGGTGCCCTGGTGAATTGAGTTGGAAAACTACATCTTACACACATTTACTGGCACTTAAAACAGTTAATGTGCCTCTCAGCTGATTGTGTCCCCTATCTTTGTACCCTAGTTATGACTATTGTTATGTGAGATTTGTAAATACTACCACTAATGGCTCCAACGTTTCCATTGTTTCTTTGGTCAACCACAGTCTTTATAAAATTTAACTTCCACGTGCAAATATCTATCCATTACCTCCAAGCCATTCTTCATATGACTCTTTTCACAAGTGGAGCCCCCATCTGCATCAGTCTTTGTCTACCCCAGCACCTCTGATTTCATCCTGGATCCTCAGTCTCATTTGTTTGGGTTGGAGGTCAATTGGTCTTTGTAGTGCTTGCAAAATTGCTTTAGCGGTATACGGCCAGTATGACTTGATAATGGGACGAACCAAATCATATGGGAAAAGTCAGCTGTGTCCTTGTGACTTCCATGACATAGAGTGGATTGTGCTTTAACCAACTTCCATAAATTGGACCTGTTCCCATGCATATAATTAAGCTTGATCAGCCATACTCTCTCAGATAGTGCTAACATTCATGGGGACATTAGTGCCTCCATCCAGTCTGTTTCACCAAGATGACCTTGGTTTGCTTCCCACTTATTTCTCAATACACTCAGCATGTGGGGGTAGTTACACAGTGTTTTGTATGTGCAAGGGAAGACTCCCTTATCTAGGTGCCCCAGTGTGATCTTTGCTTATAGGTACTACGTTCTGCCAGTGTTTTGGGTCCTATGTAGCTTTAAACCAGGGTGTGTCTTAGATTTAGATACAACTAAAGATGTGATTTAGGTTGCTGTTGTGAGGAAACGTTTGTCACCCTACAAATAATCCAGGGTAGAAATGCCTATTTTGTCCCAGGTTGTAAAGATGGTGTGCTACTTTGTATAATTTAGTCAATTCCCCAGCCATAGTGGTGTTTCAAGTGTTCTTTTGTTAAGTTCCATTAAACTATTTTAGTGTGTCTTGGAAACACTGGAAAGGTGACCTTGGTGTGAGATGGGAAAACATCCTTTTCCCTGCCGTCACAAAAACAACCAGCCTTGCAAAGCAGGCACTACCCCGACTGAGGCGTTACCACATGTTCTATTAACCTGCAAGTCGCTACAACCACTTCCTTGTTAGACTGGTGTTATATTTTTAAGTCCAACACCTTCCCTACTGTTGCGTAGACTGGAATTGGAATAGTAATTTATAATATTCCAAAATCCAGCACCCCTTAAGGCAAGTTGTTGTAGTGACTTGTGTGGTAAAGTAACGTCGCAGTCAGGGTTGTAAAGGCATGCAGAGTAAATGCATCTAGGGTTCCATCATATAACCGGGAGTTGGAGGTGGAGCTAGAGTCTTATTACTATACATTATTCCATGCAGTTTAACCATGTCTGTCTATCCAGGTGGAGCACTGGGTCGTCTCTGTCATGCCATAACTGTAGGAAGTTGGCTCTGTATGTACTATTTCAAAGTAAGAAATAGCATGCACAGAGTCCAAGTGTTCCCCTTAGAGGTAAGATAGTGGCAAAAAGAGATACTTCTAATGCTCTATTTTGTGGTAGTGTGGTCAAGCAGTAGGCTTATCAGAGGGTAGTATTAAGCATTTGTTGTACACACACAGGCAATAAATGAGGAACACACACTCAGAGACAATTCCAGGTCAATGGGTTTTTGTATAGAAAAATATATTTTCTTAGTTTATTTTAAGAACCACAGGTTCAAGATTCACTAACAATACTTTAAATGAAAGGTATTTCACTTAGGAACTTTAGGAACTTTGAAGTAGCAAAATAGCATATACAGTTTTCACACAAATGGCAAATAGCTATTTTAAAACTAGACACAGTGCACTTTTCAACAGTTCCTGGGGGAGGTAAGTGTTTGTTAGATTTGCAGGTAAGTAAACCACCTACAGGGTTCAAAGTTGGGTCCAAGGTAGCCCACCTTTGGGGGTTCACAGCAACCCCAAAGTTACCACACCAGCAGCTCAGGGCCGGTCAGGTGCAGAGGTCAAAGTGGTGCCCAAAACGCATAGGCTTCAATGGAGAAGGGGGTGCCCCGGTTCCAGTCTGCCAGCAGGTAAGTACCCGCGTCTTCGGAGGGCAGACCAGGGGGGTTTTGTAGGGCACCTGGGGGGACACAAGTCAGCACAAAAAGCACACCCTCAGCGGCACAGGGGCGGCCGGGGGCAGTGTGCAAACAGGCGTCGGGTTCGCAATAGGTTTCAATGGGAGACCAAGGGGTCTCTTCAGCGATGCAGGCAGGCAAGGGGGGGGGCTCCTCGGGGTAGCCACCACCTGGGCAAGGGAGAGGGCCACCTGGGGGTCGCTCCTGCACTGGAGGTCGGATCCTTCAGGTCCTGGGGGCTGCGGGTGCAGTGTCTTTACCAGGCGTCGGATCTTTGAAGCAGGCAGTCGCGGTCAGGGGGAGCCTCGGGATTTCCCTCTGCAGGCGTCGCTGTGGGGGCTCAGGAGGGTCAACTCTGGCTACTCACGGTCTCGTAGTCACCAGGGAGTCCTCCCTGTGGTGTTTGTTCTCCACAAGTTGAGCCGGGGGGGTGCAGAGTGCAAAGTCTCACGCTTCCGGCGGGAAACGTGTGTTGTTTCAAAGTTGCTTCTTTGTTGCAAAGTTGCAGTCTTTGGGGAACAGAGCTGCTGTCCTCAGGAGTTCTTGGTCCTTCTAGATGCAGGGTAGTCCTCTGAGGCTTCAGACGTCGCTGGACCCTGTGGAACGTGTTGCTGGAGCAGTGTCTTTAGAAGTGGGGAGACAGGCCGGTAGAGCTGGGGCCAAAGCAGTTGGTGTCTCTGTCTTCCTTGCAGGTTTTCAGCTCAGCAGTCCTTCCTCTTCTTAGGTTGCATGAATCTATCTTGCTGTGTTCTGGGAGCCCCTAAATACTCAATTTAGGGGTGTGTTTAGGTCTGGGGGGTTAGTAGCCAATGGCTACTAGCCCTGAGGGTGGCTACACCCTCTTTGTGCCTCCTCCCTGAGGGGAGGGGGGCACATCCCTAATCCTATTGGGGGAATCCTCCATCTGCAAGATGGAGGGTTTCTAAAAGTCACCTTAGGGGCTGTCCTGATTGGCCAGTGACTCCTCCTTTTTTTTCTCATTATCTCCTCCGGCCTTGCCGCCAAAAGTGGGGCCGTGGCCGGAGGGGGCAGGCATCTCCACAAGCTGGAGTGCCCTGGGGTGCTGTAACAAAGGGGGTGAGCCTTTGAGGCTCACCGCCAGGTGTTACAGTTCCTGCAGGGGGAGGTGAGAAGCACCTCCACCCAGTACAGGCTTTGTTACTAGCCACAGAGTGACAAAGGCACTCTCCCCATGTGGCCAGCAACATATATGGTTTGTGGCAGGCTGCTAAAACTAGTTAGCCTACACTGGTAGTCGGTTAAGGTTTCAGGGGGCACCTCTAAGGTGCCCTCTGGGGTGTATGTTACAATAAAATGTACACTGGCATCAGTGTGCATTTATTGTGCTGAGAAGTTTGATACCAAACTTCACAGTTTTCAGTGTAGCCATTATGGTGCTGTGGAGTTCGTGCATGACAGACTCCCAGACCATATACTCGTATGGCTACCCTGCACTTACAATGTCTAAGGTTTTGCTTAGACACTGTAGGGGCATAGTGCTCATGCACTTATGCCCTCACCTATGGTATAGTGCACACTGCCTTAGGGCTGTAAGGCCTGCTAGAGGGGTGACTTATCTATACCTATAGGCAGTGTGAGGTTGGCATGGCACCCTGAGGGGAGTGCCATGTCGACTTAGTCATTTTATCCCCACTAGCACACACAAGCTGGCAAGCAGTGTGTCTGTGCTGAGTGAGGGGTCCCCAGGGTGGCATAAGACATGCTGCAGCCCTTAGAGACCTTCCCTGGCATCAGGGCCCTTGGTACCAGGGGTACCAGTTACAAGGGACTTACCTGGATGCCAGGGTGTGCCAATTGTGGAAACAAAGGTACAGGTTAGGGAAAGAACACTGGTGCTGGGGCCTGGTAAGCAGGCCTCAGCACACTTTCAAATCATAACTTGGCATCAGCAAAGGCAAAAAGTCAGGGGGTAACCATGCCAAGGAGGCATTTCCTTACAATAACCAATTATTTCTCAAAATGATCTGGGAAGCCCAATAGCTTAAATGCATGCCTGCCATCTCCATGCCTCCATCATACACTGAATGGGGCACTTATTGAGAGAAATACTAGGTTGCTTCCCCATCAATAGTAATGACCTAGTCTCCTCCACCAGTCAGTGGATGAAAATCTTCAGTAGTATGTATTAAAAAGGATTGCAAAGGGTATTGGAGCTTCGTTGTTCAAGCAACTTATACATCTTATATAGCCCCACCCTGTCTAGAGTTGTTGGAGACAATTGGCTCATGCCAGAAGGTCTCTATGAAAAATGTCACAGAGGGGCTGCATATTTAAATTCAAGTAGCATCAACGTGCTCTCCACTGAGTGCCTGTGTTGTTGCAATCACCAGTTTTATTCATCTAATGCAGGGCAGTGTGCTTCTTCCCTTCATGAAACTGTATTGTTTTGGCAGTGTTAAGGATGTTAGGACGCCAGGTTTTGCCTCAGTACTATTTTGGAAAAGGTTTTTTACTTAAGTATAGGAGCAAGATGGGGTGTAGGAAAAACGTTTTTCCTGTGGCTGTCCTGTTTTACGTACCACCATCATTACAGCTGTCTCTAGAAGGTGCCTTCTTATACTGATTTTAGAAGCATATATAGGGCATAGGGAGACAGTAATGATTTATAAAGTTCATAGAATTTGGCTGGGAAGCCATGTGGTCCCAGAGTTTTCCAGATGGTATGTTTGCAATCGTGTGGACACTACCATTGATTAAACGTACGTGAGTGAAGTAGCAAATGTTAATTAGCTTGCACATCAGACAGCTAAGCTATCCTCCTGACACACCTTTCCTTAAAAAAGAGCTTCAGCCTTCTACTCCTAAGTGAGACAGCAGACAACAATTGCTCATGTTCTCTGTTCAAAAGCAGTGCACTATTCCTTCTACATCGCCTTTCTATATCATCCTTCCGTCGTCCCCACCTTTCCCTTTCCAACCAGTGGTACACTGCCCCACTAATCCTCCAAAGGCTTCTCACTCCTCCTCCTTCCGCATCATTCTGTACCCTCTGCCCCATCAGCAGTGTACTACTTTACAAGTATTCCTATTCCAGTCTACTGAATACCTCTATCTCAGTGTGCAACTCCTCTAGTTACTGTATGTGTATCACAACAAAAGCACTATGCAAAAGCCAATGCTAATGGCTGTTTCAGAGCTTATATACTATTGATTTAATATGTTGGTGTCTATATACGGATTTTACCAGTGTTCTGAGAAAATTGAGAGGTTTCAATTGTTTTGCGTTATTATGTCAGGCAATTTCTTATACGTTACATTGCAACAGTCTACCTTTGCTGAGGTAAGGTTTTCGTGATCCTTAATAAATCCGACCAGGTTTCATGTGAGTGAAATATTCAGTATGATTGTCAGACTTGTTAATTAGTTATCCCAAAGGTGTAATGTCTCACCTAAGAAAGTGTTTCACACAAGATACATTTAGCTTCATGATGCACATGAAGTATTTATATCATGCAGCAAGTTAGATCCTTGATGAAATTACCCTTTCTAATTTCCAGGGGTTGACCAGTATTCTCGATTGATGGCATTTATACACATAGTTCAAACAAATCTGTGAATTTTCAGTAATATAAAATTACTCTATACATGCTGTAGACAATTGCTGAAGTAAAAAGGACAGCAGGCAGCAATGTTTCAACTAATGATATCACCATTGCTCATAACCAATATCAAAAGAAGAGGATGTTTAGAAGATGTAATACTCTTGACAGCAGTGATCCACTACAGCCCATTCAGACACAAGCACACTTATTGACTTAAATCATAAGGTTCCTTCAACAACCAAAATAATTCTTTTGAGTTTCCCTTCCATTTTTGTCCTTTGTCTAAAGCAGCAGCAGCCGGTCCTGGGCATGCCCCACCTTTTTCCAGACATGGAGAGTGTCTGTCAGGCTCCACAAAGGTCTTCATGTTTAGGTCAGACAACGAGGTGCAGTACTTATTCTAAATGCACAGGCACCTGGCTGCCTGAGCTGAAATTCTCAAGACTGAAGATGTCACAGCCATGTTGGCATGACCTCCTCAGTCTGGCAAAGCACTTGGTGGTCCTTCCCTTCATGAAGAGGGGGAGAGTCACTTAGAGCCTAAGATCTAAGTGCTTAAATTTTAAGCCCTAAAGTGCCCAGGGATGAGTGTCTATCAGTGTAGCTTTTCACAGAGTGGTGTTTTGTGTCAGCAGTCTCACTGACCCCATCACCTGCTGCGATGAGTAAGGGACCTGTCTCATTGGGAGACACATACAAGGTCAGCCAGTGAGAGGATGTGGCAGCCTCAATCGATGGGAGCTTCACAGTCTCTCGACTGTGACCCAAGATCACTTCTGCGGCCCTTTAAGTTTTATCGTTTGGTGTGTGTGTGTGTGTGGGGGGGGTTGCATGTGTGTATATATGTATGTATGTGTATTTGTGAGTGCATGCTGTGAATGGGTGTGTGAGAGTGTGTGTCTGTGAATGCATAGGTGTGAGTGAGTGTGCACGTGTGGCCCACCTGCCCCTCTCCCTGCCCCAACTACCGGCCGCCACTGGTCCAAAGGTCAACGATACTCTAAACATTAAAATAGACAATAAATCATTTTAGAGAAGATGTTGACTTGCAGAGTACTTTGAACAAATTTCTGATTTTGATCTGGTTGTCTGTGAGCCTTAAGAAAAAGCACATTCTCCACTCACCTCATTCCTCAAATATTTCCAAATGAATGACATTCCATATTCTCAATCCATCCTTGTGAATGCTGTTCTTATTGAAGAAAATGCCCTGAAGTTTCCTTTTATCAGAGGCAGTACACCTACATTTACCTTATACCTGTACCTATACTTGGCACTGCTAGCAGTACTGGTATCTCTATGCTTGCCCCACACTCTAGTAATACTAAAGAAGCCTATGTTCTAGTTCAATAACTTTTACCTTAGCACCTCTACCCTTGCCTACACTGTAGTACATGTAGCCCAAAATATAACTTAATAGTACCTCCTATTCCTTAACATCTCTACACCTATCTATTCCTAATTATATCGCTCCATACCTGCGTGTTAGGGTCTTTACTCCTGCATACACACTAGTACCTTTAACTATACCCTAGTATCTTTGCTCAATAACTAAACCTTAGTACCTCTACCAATGCCTATGACCCAGTTATTTTACCTCTATTTATAAAATAATACCTGGAACTGTTTTATACTCAAGGGTACCCTTTTCCGTACCCTATAACCTCTATCTCTTCATATAAGTTGGTGCCTCTCCTGGTTGTACTTATATTCCAACATATGCCTAAATAAATCTGCTCATGCATGTACCCTAGCCACAATTTCTCTTGATTACATCAATCACTTTCATTCTTTACTTGTTTTGTTGTGTCTTTTTGTCCAAGGCAACTTTTCACCATGTGCAAGTGTATTATTTCCTCGTTTTGTGGGAATATTCTTCCTCATTTTGGATTCAGTAAATCAAAGCTTCACCAGCTTAAGGTTGTCAGTTTGTGTTCTCAAATTAGATTTTTCTCTTCAATGAATTAGAACCATTTGTCCTCTAGTCCAGCAGTTCCTAACCTTTTGACATCTATGGAGAACCACTGAATCATTACTGGAACCCAGGGACGCCCCACTGAGAATTTATTAGAAACTGTGGACCCCCAGCCTAAGCATTTTCTTTTAACCTATATAATGGACTCCCCATCCTGTTCTTGAAATACAAATTCTATCCAAAAACAAACTTACAAAGAATCTGTGTCTGAAAACATTTATGGCAACATTTCCCGGAGAGGAAAGAAAAAGCTCTCCATGAATCAAACAGAATACATGTTCTCAACCACACAGAATGGAGGATGTGGGTTCCTGAGCTGAACAACCAGAACTGAAATGGCACAACCTCTGTCACTGTTAATTGTGTCATTAGAAATCTTTGAATGCTGTAAAAATACAGTGTTCGGTTGATATAGGGAAACTCGTTACACATGAAGTGGCAGTCCTTGTTAGTGAAATAACATTTGACCAAGGCGATAGGTGTTAAAATTTGCTATTTTTGAACCAGTCAGCCAAGGCAATGATATAAATTGTAGATTTTCCATAGCCTGGTGGGCACAAAATCTGGATTTTATTAAAGACATGGAGACTAGCATTATGCATCATTCTTTATTGCCACAAATTTAAAGAATATAGAACTTTAAATTCAACCATCATAAAACACAGAATCCCCAATCCTCATCCTTCATTTTTGCTGCTGCTCCTGTAGTTTAGTACTTGTGTGATGAGATAAAGATATTTGGTTTGGCTGATATGTGTGTTGTTCAAATTATAGACTATAAGATTTACAATGTTGTATTATTCCAGGGCAATGTTCTTTCAGAAGGAGCATTTTGGTGTGTTTGTGTATTATACATTTGTTAATTTTTTGGGTATTGAGGCTTAACTAGTCATAAGAGACAATATTTACAGTTTGTTTAATATCAAATTAGTATTTAATTTAGTTAGTATTTCAGTGGAGTTACAATATTATTTTTAGTTCATCTGGCCCGTTGGATGTGACAGTTGAGAGCTCACTGCTTAGTTAAGTGCCTACTGGGTGCTCGAGCTGGCTGCACTGAAAGTTCCAAACCTTGGCCACGCTGTGGCTTCAGCATGCACTTTGCTTGCTGTGTGTAGTGGTATGTGGAGTTCGCGATCACTTCAGCGTGTCAGCTTCTTCAGCCAGCCACACAGAAAAATGATGTTCAGCCTGTTCCCTCAGAGATTAACTCAGAAAACAGGCCGGTTAGAGTTCTAGAGTACTGGGTACCGATAGGTACTGTGCTTATTGCAAATATATATATATATAGATATATATATATATATATATATATATAGATATATATATATATATATATATATATATATATATATATATATATATATATATGAAGCAAGTGATATCCCAAATGCCCCAAAAAATAAGAAAAAACTAACTTATGAAACATAAACCTTCAACAAAATTTAATTTTGATAAAGGTAGCCCAAAATATAAAATTTACATCAACATATCATTATACAAATAATATTACATCAATATTCCACACATCAACGAAACAAATTTTCTCTTTCTCACAGCACACATACTTAACTGCAGGGTCAGCAGCAAAAAAGAAGGCTGAGAATTTAGTTTTCTGTGTTTTTATTGTATTGGTTTTCCAAGTTCTATATTATTTAAAGGAGCTGCCACAAAATCTTTTGATATGTGGTCACTGCATAATAAAAGTGTCAGATCATATGCATTGGTACTTGCAAGCCATTTAATAGGGTACATTAATTATTCAAAAATACCCAAATGTGCACTATTTGTGTAGTCCAATTCTCCAAGTAGTATCATTCTTTGCAATCAATGGAGAACACTCAGGTGCTTCAAGTCTTGGAAGTCAGCACAGACATTGCTCAAGATCTGAAGGACCAGAGTGAGCTTGGTATCCATTAGCAATATCTGATTTTTTACCTCTCACTTAACAATGCAGTTGTCACTAGGCTTTATTTAATCACCAGAAAAAAGAGCTTTATGAAGCACTACTAGAGGGTATCGGCTACACCCAAATGCAGATCTTTCCTCCACAATGGTTTACCTGGGCAGAACAGATTTACTTCTGCTAAAAAGATTGCTTGCTTTGCACTTTGTGCCTTTATGAATGCTTTTGTTCAATATTAAGCCTGAGTTTGATTGATGGAAACAATTACCAAAGCTGTTTATTATGATATGTTTGGACATCTCACTGTAATAAAGCATGTAGACAGATATTTCATTCCATGAACTCTTACTGATTACCATTTTTGGACTTTTGAATGTTAGGTATCCTTCTTTGACAGGCTCTGGAGGTAGGAAATAAACACTGTGTTAATGATGTATGTTGTTTTGCCAACCGTGACTCTGTACTTATTTGAAATTTGATGAGTGCATGCCCTCTATTGATTAGCTTTTTGGAAAACATATGCTCAATACAGTAGCCCTGAGCTGGTTATGGTGACAAGCCAGTGATAATAGTATAGGCCTGCTTTGCTCATTGGAAACAGTTTTGCCATATTCCATAGGCCCGATCTGTTTATTTTGAAAAGCTACGACATAGGCAGTGGTCTAACCTGTTGTTAAAAATGTATATTAACACCTACAGTGTAAATGTACACGTCCGCACTACCTCCCTGGTGCGGGTCACGACCAGAGGCCGACACCAGGGAGGGGGGTAAAAAATACTCCAGGAGACACAGAAGATCTTCTGTGTCTCCCCCGAACCCCCACCCACCCCTCTTGAGTGCCTTTAACTAGTGCCTGCGTCAGGAATGGATCACCCCAGGGTCAACAGTTGCCCTCATGTAAGGACCAACATTGACCACTGTGTGATCTATTCCTGTTGCAGGCACTAGGCCTACCCACACAAGTGAGGTACAATTTTTATTGGGAGACTTGGGGGAATGCTGGGTGGAAGGACACTTGTGGCTCCTCTCAGATTCCAGAACTTTCTATCACCGAAATGTGAGGAAAAAGTGTTTTTTTGCCAAATATTGAGGTTTGCAAAGGATTCTGGGTAACAGTCACTCCATTCTGAATGTCCCCAGATGTCTAGTTTTTAAAAATGTATAGGTTATCTAGGTTTCCCCAGGTTCCAGCTGAGCTAGAGGTTAAAGACCACAGGTAGGCACTTTGCAAAGAACAGGTTAGTTTTTGTTGGGAAAATGTGATGGGTCCATGTTGTGTTTTGGGGCATTTCCTGTCTCGGGCACTAGGCCTACCCACACAAGTGAGGTACCATTTTATCGGGAGACTTAGGGGATTGCTGGGTAGAAGGAAGTTTGTGGCTCCTCTCAGATTCCAGAACTTTGCAGCACCAAAATCTGAGGGAAAAGTGTTTTTTTGCCAAACTTTGCGATTTGCAAGGGATTCTGCATTACAGAACCTAATGAGAGCCCCACAAGTCACCCCATTCTGAATTCCCCTAGGTGTCTAGTTTCCAAAAATATATAGGTTTGCTAGGTTTTCCTAAGTGTCGGCTGAGCTAGAGGCCAAAGTCCACAACTAGGCACTTTGCAAAAAACGTATATTTTCTTTAAAAAATTGTGATGTGTCCACGTTGTATTTTGGGGCATTTCCTGTCGCTGGCACTAGGCTTACCCACACAAGTGAGGTACCATTTGTATCAGAAGACTTGGAGGAATGCTGGGTGGAAGGAAGTTTGTGGCTCCTCTCAGATTCCAGAACTTTGCAGCACCGAAATCTGAGGGAAAAGTGTTTTTTTGCCAAATTTTGAGGTTTGTAAAGATTCTGGGTACCAGAACCTGGTGAGTGCCCCACTAGTCACCCCATCTGCATTCCCCCAGGTGCCTAGTTTTCAAACATGCACAGGTTTGGTATGTTTCCCTAGAGCTAGAGGCTAAAATCCACAGCTAGGCACTTTTCAAGAAACACATCAGATTTCAATGTAAAAATGTGATGTACCTATGTTGCGTTTCCTGTTACAGGTATTAGGCCTACCCATGCAAGGGAGGTACCATTTTTATCAGAAGACTTGGGGGAACACAGAATAGCAGAACAAGTGTTATTACACTGTTGATGCGTCCCTTTATGATTAATTTACTCACTTTGGGACTCGTTTTAGGCCAATGAATCTTTTTACCCTGTTTGAAGACACCTTAGGACGAGATAGCTAATCATCATGTCAATCAATATATCAATAACGTCATCAACATTTGTTATAACAATACACTTTACTTTAGTCAATGACATTTAATAAACTCTGAAAACACCATGACCTTGCAGTCATGAATAACCACACCAGTTTAGTATAATTTTAGTGATATTTATTCCCTATTTGTTACAATACTACTAGCAAGTTTATTAATCTCAAAACCAGAAAACACATTAGCATAGTCACAATATGACAACTCTGATATGATTTCATCAAAGCAAGAATCACGAACATCAGAACATAACAAGGCGTGAACATAGACTATTCTTAGCAGAGTATTACTAACACATATATTCAACAAAGCATAGATTCAGTCATTTGTCTATTTGCGTCGATTTTGTGAACACCTGTCCTAACCTCAAATTACCATTGGCATGTTGGGCTTCATGCAAAACAATTTAGTAACACCAATTTGGAAAACATCTAGCTATGGTCTCTGTCAAAAGAAAAGCAGTTGGTACCTAGAAAGGAAAAGCAAACAGACAATCACAATTTCATAGTCATTTAGTTACCCTCCAAGTTTGGGTCAGCACTCAGGTTCGGTCTTCGTCTTCAGGACAGCAGTTGGCTCGCCATCAAAAGACATTCATCTCCAGCAAAAGGGCATGGGGTACTTCCCTCATAAGGAGGTAAAGAGTAAATGGGCAATCTAAGGACAAGGATGGTTCTAGATAAAATCAGCAAGTCACCAACCAATGTGACAAAGTCTCTGGATCATATCAAATCGCATCAGCATCTCCCCCCCTCCTAATCTCCTACTCCCTAGTTCTCTCTAGTCGCCCCTGCTTCTTGGTGTCAAGGGGTTTTATCCCTTTTTCGTTGTACATTCCCGTAAAATCTAATTGGACAGGGGGTTGCACCCCACTATCTTTAACCAATTAACATCAAATTACCTCATCGAATTTGTTACCCCATAACAGTTCTCACGTATTTTATTGGTGCTTATGATTGACGTCTTTAGCGGGTGGAAAGACCGGTATGAGTTCATCGTCTTGTGGTCCTTTGCACATCGTCGGTCAGTGGCTCCATTGTCCGTGACGTTTAGACGACCTTGTACATAGCATTAATCTACACTGTTGCATTCAGCTAAAATGTTATTACAGGCAGGATGAATTTCATGAGAACGGATCTACTACAGTTGCATTCAGCTTCTAGCTTTTGGAAAAAACAAGAGTTCATGTCCTTTAGCAAGTCAGCACACTGCACGTTAGAAAAATACATTTAATATGTGAGTCAGGCAGCTAGGCCTCGACTCATGCTAACTAAAGCCTAATGATTTATTAGCAAAAGTCTATAACATATACATATTATTATTAGTGTAAAACCATATCATAACATATCAATTTCAACATTATTAGTTAGTTTAATTAGTTCCCGTATACATTGGCGGCCACTCCCCGTGGGTGTATTTCAAACGCACGTTTTAGAAAAATTACATTAATACAGTTTCTATGCGGCATTATTATACATTAGTTCATAAACATTTCATGTTAATATAGATTATATAAGCTACGCTCTCTCAGTCCCTCCTCTGATGACACTTGTCATCACACGAACCTTTCCCTTTCAACCTTTCACTTCTAATTTTTCACTTTGCGCATGATGCGCATTTCAACATCTTGCCCTTTGTGTGAGCTTTCCCAAATTTCATTGAACATTTTCTCCCTTTCATTTTCTTCATTTATTTTACTTAGTTTTGTCAAATTTCTTTTAACTCTTTCATTAACTTTGCATGGTCCCCATAAACCCAAATAACAAATCAGGACAATTAATAGACCCCCTAACATTTTTGCAAGTACCCCGTTCCAAATATTACTAAACCAATTCCCTACTCTGGCAATTCCCTTCCCAACTTTCTCGCAAACTCGAAGTTCCTTCAGTTCTTTCAAATCTGCACTATATCTTGTTAGGTTAGTAAGCATACTTCTAATCTTTTTGCTATTATCCGGTATGAACGCACAACAATGGCGCTCATTAAGCATCTTACAGACTCCGCCGTTCTTCGCTAAAAGAATGTCTAAAGCAAGCCGGTTTTGAAGAGTCATAGCTCTTTCCGCAGCAAGTTCAGTATCCATCAGGAGTATAGCCCCTGTAAAGTTTGTCAGCATGTTATCCACAATAGTAGACAACTTTCAAATTTTTATGGAGTTTAAGATAACCCCTACTGAAGGAATTATGCCGCTGTCTCTCTCTTTTGTCTAGTGTGTTGTAATTCAGACATTTTAGGTATCTATTTTACGTCATCAATCTGGTAGATCTTTGGGAAAACTATTCCCAAATAACATGTCCCATACCATCCCTTAGGGAGACGGTAATAAGCATTAAGTCCACATATATAATAGATCCCAGGGATCGCTGGATCCTGTCCATTTAACATGAATGTCCATTTACTCTGAAACAAAAACACATGCCTGCATTCACTCGTTCCCACAAATAAAGTGTCATGCTCAGATTTCGGCTTATATATACAAAGCCTACCTACATGTAATGCATCTATAGCTAATTTGCCTTGTGTCTTTATTGCGGTGTAAGAATAATCATTTGCATATGTGCGTTTTTCTAACCCCTTTTCTAGCCTTTCTTTCAGTGCTTTGCGTCTATCATCAGTGTGATCTAAGAAGCTCTTCTCTACAGGTGTTAATAAGCAAGTTAAATTATTGTGATGCGCATAAGCTGTCCCAAATGTTAAGGTTGGCTCGGAGAAACCCCTAACTAATTTTATGCTATGCTCTTTAGCTAATTTATTTAAAACCTCAATCACAGGCACAAAAGAAAACACTACATCTAAGTTTGATTAAAAATATTGCACATGTTCTTGGTCATAGAATCTTGTTAACAGCAAACTACAGTTTAGCCCATAAGTTAGCGGCAAGCTATGATAGGTGACCCCTTCTTGTACTGATGAAGGAATCCTCGTACACACATAACAATTCTTTGCATCCATTGTATCAACATACTCATTCAGCAAGCGATAGAAGACATTAGTAGAGAGTTCCCCTTTTGGATTAGTTCCCTCATGCAAGTATTTTGCATCCTGCTCAAACTTTTCCCACGATGTTAGTGTAGCAGTTTCAGGTTTGGAAGCATTTTTAGTCACTTTCTTATCCAACCATGGCATTCCCACAATTACACCTATAATTATTATTGCACATACAATACCTAAAATAACACTTAGCCAACCATACACCCTACCCTTTTTGCTACTACCTCTAGTGTAAGCCATGGTCTGTAAAGAATCAGATGCAGAATAACTCAAAACAAACAATCAACTTGAGGACGATTTAAAAGCCCTCTTTTTTTTTTCTTTTCTCTTCATAATGCAAAGTCTCTTTTTCTCTCTGCGACTATTTACAGCGTTTCACTCACCCCAGGACCCTTTTGTCAAATCAGGTTAACAGCTTGTAATAATCAGTTTTCAGAGTCAATTCAGGTTATCAGTCTCACATCCGGTAATGTTTTCAGTCTCTTTTCTCAGCTTTTCGGCTTTCAATTTCAATTTTAACACAGTCTCTTTCTCTGATTGAATTCAGGTGCCGTAGTATTGCCCTGGCACCTCTCGATCAAAACAGAATGCTAAGAATTCTTGTTGCCATTCAGATGTCGTTGCATATGCCCATTCAGGACCTGCCTACCTTCTATTTGCGACTCTTTTTCTTTTCAGTCTGCGTTCGCTTTGCAACTCTCCTTCACTGAGATCTATTTTTCTAGTTGTGTCAATTTCTTCCTCTATTGTGTCACCAGGGACCACTTTCTCTCTTGCAGCTTGTTTCCTTGGCCAGTTACCACCTTTATGCGTTTTCTTTCTGCTTGGCCTTTCAGGACTTTGAACAGCACCCTCCTCTTGTGCTATGGTGTTTTCTCTTGACGGACGTGCAAGCGGCTCAGGAGGAGTTGATGTACTTTGACCTCCTTCTGCTCCTTCCCCCTCGTCTTGAGGGTCTGTAACGGGCTCAAGTTCTAACCTGTATCCGTCTACTTCTGGGAGAACCTCTCCTTGTCTCGGTTCTCCTGCTGCCTCTAATTAGATAGGCTCACTGTCACCTCTCTCGAACTCGTTTACTGCTTGAGGGACTAAGCCGTCCTCAGTGGGCTCTCCTTCAGTCTCAGTTCCCCTTTGAATATTATCCGGCCCTGAGACTTCCTTCTCTGCAGTTGTTGTTTTGGACACTTCAACTTCCTCATCAGTTGGACACGTCACCTTCTTTGTGTGACTGGCATGTATCCAGTTTGGAACGCCTGAACATTTCACAGCAGTGGTTGTTGTCAGTATTGCTTGATATGGTCCCATCCAACGCAGCTCCAAACACGACTTCCTCACGTGTTTCTTGACAACCACCCAGTCACCGGCTTTCAGGGTGTGACCTGGATCACTGATCGGTGGCAATGTGTTAGCCTCCACCTGGTGAGAAAAAGAGCGGACCACATCAGCCAGACCCTTGCAGTTGTCCAATACCATATCATCTGTGATATTCACAAGGGCATTTGCAGGTACTGCGGGCAACCTCATAGCTCTGCCCATCAAAATCTCATGGGGGGATAGTCCTGTCTTCTTATCAGGTGTGTTTCTCATTGACATCAGCACTAAAGGCAATGCGTCTGGCCATTTCAAGTTGGTAGCTGCACACATTTTTGCCATTCTCGATTTCAAGGTACCATTCATCTGTTCCACTAGTCCTGATGCTTCAGGGCGGTAGCTACAATGCAGCTTCTGCTCAATGTCCAATGCAGCACACAAGAGCTTAATC
Organism: Pleurodeles waltl; assembly: GCF_031143425.1. Classification (NCBI taxonomy): domain Eukaryota; kingdom Metazoa; phylum Chordata; class Amphibia; order Caudata; family Salamandridae; genus Pleurodeles; species Pleurodeles waltl. Next base: position 723,476,462 of record NC_090447.1, read on the forward strand.
ACCTCATTGTCGAAGTGTCTGCCCCTATCTGATTCTAAAGAGACCGGAAATCCGAACCGTGGTATTAACTCTCTAAGCAACAGCTTTGCTACTGTGAGACTGTTGTTTCTACGTGTAGTGTATGCTTCAATCCAGTGACTGAAAACACACTCAATCACCAACACGTACCTCAAGCCTCCACACACAGGCATCTCAATGAAATCCATCTGCATCTTGCTAAACGGACCTCCAGCTCTCCCTATGTGGCTCAAAGTCACCACAGTCCCTTTCCCTGCATTCATCTGTTGACAGATGATGCACCTGTGACAGGTAACCTCTGCGGCTTGTCTGAATTTTGGATTGAACCAATCAATTTTGAATAATCTGATCATTGCGTCTCTCCCAAGATGTGCCTGACCATGGTAAAGCCTTGCAAACTGTGACCAAAGACTGTTTGGCAAAACCAATTTCCCATCCTCTGAGACCCACAAGTCTTCAGCCCTCTGTACACATTGCATTCTTTGCCAGGAGCGTTTTTCCTCTCTGATAGCACGGCCCTGCAGTAATTTTAGCTCATCTAATGTGTCAACCACTCTTAATGCAAAGTTCAAGCATGTTTCATTTTCAGTTTCAGGTAATAGTTCCCACTGATCCTTGAACGATATACAGTTCAATGCGCAAAACCTTGAGACTTGATCTGCATAGCCGTTTCCCATTGACACAAAGGCCCTCATTCCAACCCTGGCGGTCTGATGTCGACGGAAGCACCGCCAACAGGCTGTCGGTGCTTCATTTTGCATTCCGACGCCGCGGTCGCCCAGCCGGGTCTGGCGGTTTCCCGCCGGATTTCCCCCGGCTGGGAGAATCCTCCATGGCGGCGCTGCAAGCAGCGCCGCCATGGGGATTCCGACCCCCTTCCCGCCAGCCTGTTTCTGGCGGTTTTTACCGCCAGGAACAGGATGGCGGGAACGGGTGTCGTGGGGCCCATGCCACTGGCCAATCTCAACTCTAACCGGATCTGTAATCGGATTTGTCAGGAACTGATTTGCTACTCCTACCACCCTTATGGTTCGTCCTGAAAGTGGCAATTTCAGAACCTCTGCACTTCTGACTGTACAGCGTGTAGCTCCTGTATCAACTAGGAATGAAACCTTGTGACCCATCACCTTTCCCTCTACATAGGGTCCCCTCTGGTCTACTTCTAGGGACGCTGCAAGCCTGCACTCCTCACTGTCTGAACAATCATTCGACCATTCATCACTTAATCCATCCTCACCACGCAAAGGGAATTGCTGTACTGTATTATTTTGATTAATTGTCTGGCCCGTGACCTGTGGAGGAAGCATCACCTGTTGCTGTCCCATCGGAGCTAATGGTAATTGCATTTGCTGTCTACAAAGCATCATTGCTTTGTTGAACAACACCATCCTGCACCACCATTGGGTATTCCCGCTTTCAATGCCCCACGCCCCCGTACGTGTGACATGGTGACACCTTTTTCATCCCCTGCACATCATTTTGAACCACCACAGTATTTAGGTCTGGACCGCGGTTCACAAAACCTCGACTTCGGCCTCTCGGTTGTGTCTGAAACATGCCATTCCCCTGCGGTTGCTGCTGTATTATCTGCTGTCTTGCCTTGATCTGCATCACCATCACTTTCTCCTTCAACTTTCTCTGCTTCAACTCAATCTCATCACTACAGTATTTCTCATACTGCAACACCTCATCAATCGGCTTTGCTTGCCGACAGATCAAATGATTCTTAACCATCTGACAAATCTCTGGTCTCAATCCCTCAATAAACCTGAACACAAGATGATTCATGTCTTTTGGCTCTATGGTCTCAGTGCCACTGTAGTGTTTGAACGCTTTCAGCGATCTCTCATAGTAAGCATTAATTGATTCTTTAGCCTCCTGTGAGGGTCGATCGATTTTCTGCCAATCAGTCACTTTCAGCGTCACTTTCTGCTTCAAGAACTCAATCACTTTATGATAGTACTTCATAACCTCCTCAGATGGTGCTCCTGTGTCGGCCAGTCCACACCCCTCTTGCACTCAAGCCATAAGTCGGGTGGAACTATAATCTCAAACAGGGTATTCAAGTCCTCCCAGAGACATTTTGCAAGCTTCACAAACCTATCTGTTTGCTGGTACCATTCTATCGGCTTCTCCCTCAACCTGGGATAATCATTTGTGAATGACAGAATGTCTCCTCTAGACCACGGTACATGGACTAGAACCCCTCCAGCTGTTTCTCTCATTGGTAACATCTTTACTGTCCCCGTGTCCGGTGCGGCTTTAGCCTGATTTGGCTACGGACCTTCGCCTTTCTCTTTATCTCTTTTCTTTGCCCATCTGCCATCCCACTTTTCTAAGGCTCCCCAGATTTGCGCACTTTGCAGTATCTCTTTGAGATGCGCCTTCATTCCGGTAGACCTCATGTGCTCAAAATCTTAAGAATCAAAGTCTAATCTGTAGCTTCTTTTCAAATGTTTAGTATTCCCAATGTCTATATTGTATTTGTCTGCCAGGTTTGCCAACCTCTGATGCACCTTGCCCACTTCTTAAGTGATCTTGGGGCACAGATACCTCAATTCTGCTTCTGTGTATGACTCTAATCTGTTCACCTCCATTGTCCCTTCCACTAGTTCCGCCGCTTCTACACCCAGTCTTACAACATTCAGGTATTCTTCTTTTTCTGACTTATCTGCGGTTACTGCAGTATTCTGTGAAGTCCTTTCTAACCACTCATTCAATTGTTGCGCAGAAAAACCTTGCAACAAAATGTTCCCTGAATGCATCAGTGGTGACTGTGATGTATTTGTACTCATTGTTTGTGGGGCTAGCACACTTAACCCTGCTTGCCTTATTGCCTCCAAAGGAGCTCCAGTCGGACTAAGGTCTAGTAAGGACCGGAGTTCTTCTGTTGATTGTTCCCTTGATGTTATTGGCTGGGGAGTTCCTGTGAGCTCTCCTCTTACTACCTCTAGGGTTCTCACTCCTTGACCACACACGTCAGGCTTACCCTGCGCATATAATGGTACTGGGGGACCAACAGTGATTGGTAATGATATGGCAGCTGGTGTCTGACCAGGTCCCAAACCCTGTGGAGCAGTAACTCCCAAAGCTTGACTCACTGTGGCTGCTGCAGGTACTTACGGAAGTCCTGCCGCTGCATTATAACCCGGAATCAACTGTTGCTGCGGCTGGGGCACAAATTGCGGAGTCGGCTCAATCTGTACTAGCTTTGGTCTAGTGTATATCGGATCAGGCGGCACCATCAGACTCGTTTTTGTCTCTAGTACTGGGACATCTGGATAGATTCTCTGTATCTGTGGCAGAGGTTGCAACTGTATCTGCGCGTCTGGTGCAGTGGGTACACTGACACCATTCTGTATCAAACTTGTATCACTTGTCTGCATTGTATTTGTAACTTCTTTACTCTGCGTCAGGTTCCCAGGACCCGCACTAGTGCTTGGACCATTTCATTTATGGCATATGGTGGCGGGCGATCATGTAACAACTGATTAAGAAATTCTTCATCATCTGAATCATCTTCATCTACCCAAGACCTCTGAATCTCCTTAGGCTTACTAGAGCCCTTATCTGTCTTATAGGTGGCTTTCTTTCCCTGTGTCTCATCTTCTTGTGTAATTGCCGGGAACAATTTAAGTCCGACTACTATTCCCCTTCTCCACATTTTGCTCTCATTGTCCCATCTAGCCTCCGCTAAAGTCTTTTCTATTCTCCTTTCAAGTTTTTGCTGTCTTTGTCGTATGGCCATTAAATCCCAGACTGCTAATGCCTCATACTGGGCTGGCCTCAGAGGTTGTTTTTGTACACTTAACATCCATCTCAATTTTTCTAAAATTCTCATATTAAACGTTCTGTGCACCGGAAACGCTAAGCATCCCTCTTTCTCAGTTAATTTTCGCCACTGTTTCATCCAAAGACATGGCGTGACTCCCTTTTCCTCCATTACTATATAAGCTGGAGTACCCTCAGGCGGTGTCAGCTCCCCTTCACTCGCCATAATATATGCGTCTCCTTTCAGAGCGCTCTTTAAAGCTTTGAAAAAATGTATTTTGCGTCTTTTATTGTGTTTAGAACCTAATCAGAAAGTGACTTTAATTCCCAGAACACTCTTCACCCACCTTTTCTCAACCTATTGCCTCTCAAAGACGGCTGCCAATCCGTGCGCGACCCCTCTCGGCAACTGACCTATCCCAGCGCGGCACCACTGACGTCACACTCACACACACTGCGTCTGACAAAGTCTTGCGGCTTGTCCTCCTCTCACAAAAACTAATGCACTATAGTGCGAGCACCTTTAACCACAAAAACCCAAATTTGCCGGTTTACTACAGGAAGGGTAACACATTCGCTTCAGAACTTTACAGAGATTTCACTTGAAGCCTCAGCCTCTACTCTCTCCTTCTCAGCTCCCGTACCCGCAAGCAAAATTCGACCCGCAAATCCTACTCTCGATTTGTCAATGGTTTGTTCTAGTGCACTTTAGAACTTGCCAAATCTCCATCAAAGGTTTCACTCATACAATTTGACTCAAACTCGACTTGTCAACCACGCCCGATTGACCTATTAAACAGCACAAATTACAACATAAACCCAAGTGTCTCCTACACTTGGAAATATACTCCGGAGTCTTAGACCACGACGGGTCCGTACATCACCAACAACCACATGGATAATTTTTTAGCACAAAGAGTCACACTCACATGAAGTACGCCGACTTCCCTACTCTCATGCTGCGGAGTACGCCCACTCCTACTAAAACAACATTACCTGGCCTAAATCCACACAAACTTCACAAATCACCTGCAAAATGCATAAGCTGAGCAAGCGCAAATTCTACACCACACTTGCTAAAACGCCGAGAACATTCCCAACTCACTTAGGCAGGTTCCGAGAATCCGGGAAAGTCGTGAAGAATTTAGAAACACATCATACCTCCAATTTGCAATATCTCAGAAAAACAATTTAAAACAATGGTCCTCCGTCCTAGGGCCCCAAAGGGCCTAATCCGTTGCTCTGCTACCAGAACTGTTGACGCATCCCTTTATGATTAATTTACTCACTTTGGGACTCGTTTTAGGCCAATGAATCTTTTTACCCTGTTTGAAGACACCTTAGGACGAGATAGCTAATCATCATGTCAATCAATATATCAATAACGTCATCAACATTTGTTATAACAATACACTTTACTTTAGTCAATGACATTTAATAAACTCTGAAATCACCATGACCTTGCAGTCATGAATAACCACACCAGTTTAGTATAATTTTAGTGATATTTATTCCCTATTTGTTACAATACTACTAGCAAGTTTATTAATCTCAAAACCAGAAAACACATTAGCATAGTCACAATATGACAATTCTGATAAGATTTCATCAAAGCAAGAATCACGAACATCAGAACATAACAAGGCGTAAACATAGACTATTCTTAGCAGAGTATTACTAACACATTTATTCAACAAAGCATAGATTCAGTCATTTGTCTATTTGCGTCGATTTTGTGAACACCTGTCCTAACCTCAAATTAGCATTGGCATGTTGGGCGTCATGCAAAGCAATTTAGTAACACCAATTTGGAAAACATCTAACTATGGTCTCTGTCAAAAGAAAAGCAGTTGGTACCTAGAAAGGAAAAGTAAACAGACAATCACAATTTCATTGTCATATAGTTACCCTCCAAGTTTGGGTCAGCACTCAGGTTCGGTCTTCGTCTTCAGGACATCAGTTGGCTCGCCATCAAAAGAGATTCCTCTCCAGCAAAAGGGCATGGGACACTTCCCTCATAAGGAGGTAAAGTGTAAATGGGCAATCTAAGGACAAGGATGGTTCTAGATAAAATCAGCAAGTCACCAAGCAAATTGACAAAGTCTCTAGATCATATCAAATCGCATCAGCATCTCCCCCCTCCTAATCTCCTACTCCCTAGTTCTCTCTAGTTTCCCCTACTTCTTGGTGTCAAGGGGTTTTATCCCTTTTTTGTTGTACATTTCCCTAAAATCTAATTGGACAAGGGGTTGCACCCCACTGTCTTTAACCAATTAATATCAAATTACCTCATCAAATTTGTTACCCCATAACAGTTCTCACGTATTTTATTGGTGCTTATGATTGACGTCTTTAGCGGGTGGAATGTCCGGTATGATTTCATCGTCTTGTGGTCCTTTGCACATCTTCGGTCAGTGGCTCCATTGTCCGTGCCGGTTTAGATGACGTGGTACATAACATTAATCTACACTGTTGCATTCAGCTAAAATGTTATTACAGGCAGGATGAATTTCATGAGAACGGATCTACTACAGTTACATTCAGCTTCTAGCTTTTGGAAAAAACAAGAGTTCATGTCCTTTAGCAAGTCAGCACACAGCAAGTTAGAAAAATACATTTAATATGTGAGTCAGGCAGCTAGGCTTCGACTCATGCTAACTAAAGCCTAATGATTTATTAGCAAAAGTCTATAACATATACCTATTATGATTAGTGTAAAACCATATCATAACATATCAATTTCAACATTATTAGTTAGTTTCATTAGTTCCCATATACATTGGCGGCCACTCACCGTGGGCACATTTCAAACGCCCGTTTTAGAAAAATTACATGAATACAGTTTCTATGCGGCATTATTATACATTAGTTCATAAACATTTCATGTTAATATAAATTATATAAGCTATGCTTTTTCAACACCTTGTCTTTCTCTACATTTTTTCCCTACCAAATGTAAGACAGTGTGTAAAAAAGACATCTATTTGAGAAGTGCCCTGTAATTCACAAGCTAGTATGGGCATTCCAGAATTCAGGGATGTGCAAATAACCAATGCTTCTCAACACCTTATCTTGTGCTCATTTTGGAAATACAAAGGTTTCCTTGATACCTATTTTTCACCAAATACATTGCTGTACACCCGGTATAGAATGAAAACCCATTGCAAGGTGCAGCTCCTTTATTGGCTCTGGGTACCTAGGGTTCTTGATGAACCTACAAGCCCTATATATTCCCGCAACCAGAAGAGTCCAGCAGACGTAATGGTATATTACATATGAAAATATGACATCACAGGAAAAAGTTACAGAGTAAAACATCAAGAAAAATGGCTGTTTTTTTCAACTCAATTTCAATATTGTTTTATTTCAGCTAATATTTTCTGTAGGAAAATCTTGTAGGATCTACACAAATGACCCCTTGCGGAATTTATAATTTTATCTTCTTTTCAGAAATGTTTAGCTGTCCTGGATCCAGCATTGGTTTCATACCCATTTCTGTCACTAATTGGAAGGAGGCTAAAAGCACAAAATATACTAAAATGGTGAATGTCCCAGTAAAATGCCAAAATTGTGTTGAAAAATTAGTTTTTTTGTTTCAAGTCTGCCTGTTCCTGAAAGCTGGGAAGATGGTTATTTTAGCACCATAAACCCTTGGTTGATGCCATTTTCAGGGACAAAACCACATGCTTTCTTCTGCAGCCTTTTCTCCCATTTTTCTGAAAAAAAACAACATTATAGGTGTATTTTGGCTAATTGCTTGGTCTCCTCCAGGGGAACCCACAAACTCTGGGTACCTTTGTAATACCTAGGATGTTGGAAAAAAAGGACGCAAATTTGGCGTGGATAGCTTATGTGGACGAAAAGTTATGAAAGCCTAAGCACAAACTACCCCAAATAGCTAAAAAAGGACTCAGCCCGTGGAGGGAGGGTAGGGGGAAGGCCCAGCAGCTAAGGGGATAAAGGCAATACTTAACATTGTTATTACAATGTTTTCAAGCCTGCACACATGTATTTTTTTACATGAAATCTCACAGATTAGAGTATGTGGAAATGGTTTTGTTTTCTGTTATTGTAATCAGAAAAAAGGGGTCCCTGACACAATGAGGAGAGAAACCCAGGGAACAAAACTCTAAACAGAGAAAAATACTTATGTCTCTCCTGTTAAGTTTGGAACATCAATCATTTATCGTTGCTATACATATTTTAAAAAAAGCAACCATTGTTTTAATCTTAGCTCTTCTAAGACAAGGCAATAATTTCGGCTGGCAGCAGTAAGAGCTAAGGGAATTGCATAGCTTGGATGCAAATATACGGCTCCACCATGAACTCTGAATTTCTGATGATTATTAAGTGGCTCAAGAAATAACTTACAACGCCCATTATGGACATTTACTTTAGACAACCATTGAGTTGCATTTTGTAGATCCTCCAGTAATACTATGAGCCTTTAGATTATAAGGGCGATAATGGTTTCTTGGAGTATATGTAAAGTATATCTGTGATTCTTTGTGATTTTCTATGAGCAAATACCTGTGAGAATTTGTGATACTTTATGAGCTATGTGATTTTTTGCTTTCATATATGTATGTAGTCTTTGTTTTGTGATATCTGTCTGTGCGTGATTTTGGTTGTCTGTGCTCTTTTGTTTTTGTATGTGAGTTTGGTGGTGGATGTTGCGTGATCGTACTCTTATGTTTAAGATATATTTTGTTTCTTTTTGTTTTATTATATAAGGAATTGATGTTGTTGGTTTTTTTATTTGGAAATTATATAATGAAAGATTTTGTTGTCTTGATTAAAATGATTGTTTTTATAAAATACGTAAAGCAACGATTAATGATTGATGTTCCAAACTTAACAGGAGAGACATATGTATTTTTCTCTGTTTAGAGGTTTGTTGTTTGTTATCCCTTCTTGCATACCCTAAGGATAGAAGATTTGCACTGATTTTAAGCTACCTTAGAAGGGGTTATATTGTTCACCATTTATAATTTTGTTCCTGTTCGTAACTGTATGACTGTGTGACTACTAATGCTCAATACAATATGCTTGAGTTGGTTATGGAGGGAAGCCAAGGATAAAGCCTATAAGCATGATTAGCTAAATGGGAAAAGTTATGTCATATTCCATAGGTCTGATAAGTTTATTATGCAAAGTTACAAAAAAGGCAGTAAATCTAACATATTTATTCTTAAAATCATATCGTTAAAGCGAAAAGGCAATTCAAAGTGAATTGGTAATACACAATGCACACTATTCCAAGATGGCCACCTGCTGATATACTTACTTTTTGTTTTTATTGCAAGCTCATGCCCTTAATGTTCAGGCAGTTTTTTTCTACTTTTATATTTGTTCCACTTCTATATTTCTATTTCTATATACTACTTTTCTATTTTTTATTTCTCTTTCATACGCTTGTTTGAGTATTTATTTCAGGAAGTTGCGCAAACATGCTTGTTATAGATTAAAGACATTGTTACCTTATAGTGGAATATATTGAATCTGAATTTGTTTTTTGTTGCCTAAACTTTTACATTATTTTAATCATTTCACATTTGTTAACTGTGGCACTGCCACTTTAGTGAAAGGGGTTGTTTGGCGTCTGTGGTTCAGAGGTGGGAACTAATTGTTCAGGAGGTGTTCTACTTTCTTCCTTAAGCTCCAGCTAGTGCTCTAGTGTTTGGTGCTCCCCAGCCCATTTAATGCAGAAAACGGTGCCGATGCCCAACAGATGCAAGCAGCTGACACTCCACTTGTGCACGGAAGCCACACCAAAGACAAGCCCGTCTGCAGTCACCCGCTCCCACAACGCATCCAGTGCCATCCATGCGGTTTGTTTGCTCAAGCTCAGCCACAGAGATTAGCCTACGGTAAAGAGAAGTGTCACTAGCCTTACGTCCACCACACTGCAGTACTGCACTGTTTAGCTCACTTGAGGCCAGTTTCTTGACATACTGCCTCAAATGTAACATAATTAGCACCCTCTGTCTGAAGCTCCGGGACTACCCTGAGCACCCAGATGTGGCCCCATGACAAGAGCTGTAAAGGGTATTCACTGCATGCCAGCTTAAGCAATGTTAGATTGCTTCCGAAACATAAAACTTATATTTGGGATCTATTAAAAGATAATGATTGGAACATTCTATTTTTAACTGAAACTTGGTGTAACACTAACCCAGGCCCTGATATTACTCTGGGTGTAGCAGAGGGCTACTCGATTACCAATACAGATTGATCGACTGGCTTCGGAGGTGGGATTGCCATCATTTATTGTACTAAATTCAGCTACACCTTCACCAAGCTTGAAGGTCTGGATCTAATTGAGGGGATGTTTTTTTCCTTCAAGTTTCAGCCAAACTTTTCCTCCTCACCTGCCTTAGTTTACCATCCCCCCCAAGCCTCCTCTCTGTCCTTAGGCACACTAATAATGCATGTATCCCTTTCTTTGTACAATATTCTAATTTTGTGGTACTGGGAGACTTAAATATACATATGAAGGATCCAGATTGCGGATTGGTAGACCGGTTTAGGAAAGCAATGGATGACCTAGACATTATTTTCCCCAAATATCCTTCCATTGTCACTGGTTCACCCTTTCACTATCTTGGACCAGCCACTGTTTAGTACCCTTTTGTGTATCCCAACCCATAGTCCAATCCGACACTATCAAGGTCAAGAGAACATCCAGGCCCTGGGATATCATTTAGAATTTTAGTCTAGCTAATATGTTCTCACATGTTACAGCAAAGGTGCCTGAGGGAATGGATGGAGCAAATAATCCTCTCAAAGATGCCTTCTTACTAAGTTTAGATAAAAAGGCTTCTCAAAAAACCTGTATTAGTAAGCAAACTGTGCCTTCAGCAAGCTGGTTTTCAACTCGTCTCCAGACAGAAAAACTTAAATGTAAATAATTTGAAAGGATTTGGAGGTTGAGTTATGACATTGAGAAAAAGCAGGTCTACAGCACTGCCCTTAAGCAGTTCCGGAAAATCATTAAGAAAGCTAAAATTGACTTCTTTGTCAAACAAATTGCTGCCTCTGAAAATGGCCCTAGAATGGTTTTTTAAAGTTGTTATATCATTTTTGCTGCCAGAGGATCACAAACAAATCAGTCTAACCTCTCAGTCACTGGCAGAGGATCTTTCTTTTTTCTACACTAAAATTGTAAAAATGTGTTTTATGTTTAATACCTCTGTGGAACACTCTACTTCTGGGATGAATTTTACCTTTTTTCAGGATGAGGCTGATTCATCGCTTGAGTCATTTAAAGAGATTTCACTAGCCAAATCCAACATATAGTTCAAAAAGTCAAATCTGGTTCGCCGCTTAATCACGATCCCCCACCCACATGCTTTCTAAGGCAGTCACTGGAATCAGTCTGCAGATTAATACCGTCTTCAATCTGTCATTAGAAATTGGCAAGGTGCCTTCCATTTAGGAAAAGGCACTGGTAGTACCTCTGATAAAAAAAGTTAATGCTGATCCACTTATCCGGAGCAGCTACAAGCCCATCTCACTACTTCTGGCTCTCAGGAAGATGTTGGAATCCCTGGTGAACTGTCAAATCACCAGGCATGTTGAGCAGCAAAACATTTGTCATTCCACCCAGTCAGGTATCTGCACTGGTTTCAACATGGACTGGCCCTGCTTGAGGTTACTGAATATATCAGAGGGAATCTTGACTTTGGTCTCAAAGCGGTGGATATTCTATTAGATCTTTCCACACTATTTGATACTGTACCTTATAAGATCCTTGCAATGAGATTGCAGAAGGCAGGTTTGATGGGTTGAGCTTTACGATGGCTTTGCTCCTACTTAGCTGCTAGACAACAAGCTGTTTGTCGATCACCTTTCACCTCCCAGTTCAGAGCCACAATTTGGGGTGTCCCTCAGGGCTTAGTATTAAGCCCTACTCTTTTCAACATCTAAAAGGCCCCATTAGCCACAAGAGCACAAAGCTGGGGTATGAATATTTCCTCAAATGCAGATGACACTCAATATATGCTGGCTTTTCAACAGCTTAATGTTACAAAAGTTTGTGATTTCCATGGATGTCTTACTTCCATCACTAACTGGATACACAGCAGTTGCCTACAAGTCAACTCTAACAAACTAGAAAATTTGATATTTAGTACTTCTTCCCCCCTTGATGCTTTGAGACTTCGGCCCCCTGAGCTGAGGCCAGTACCCACTCCGTCTATAGTGGTCAGGAAATCTAGGGGTGCTGATGGACCCAGCTTTATCTTTTGGACCCCAGGCTCAAGCCACAGCAGCCACCTGTTTTGGGCATTTAAAATCATTAAGGAAGTTTCTAAAATATCTACCACTAGCCTCCTGAGAGGGGATTGTAAATGTTTTAATCTCCTCCACACTGGACTACGCCAATGTACTCTATCTGGGATCTTCTCAGAATCTGTTGACTCTGTTTCAGTGCGTACAGAGTGCTGCAACCCGGCTCATCTTGAACATTCCAAAAAGACTCTCTGTTAGACAAGGCTCAAGCAACTTCATTGGTTACTGATTAAATCCAGAATCAAATTGAAAGCAAAAGCACTCACGATCACACAGATATCATTGCTTCGGACGGGCCCTAACTACATTAAAAACAAGCTAAAGTTCTAGGGCACTCCACTCAGCTAATTGTAACCTAACATGCATCCCTAAAATTCGATAAGCCAGATCTGGGGGTAGATATTTCTCCCTCCTGGCTCCCAGTCTCTGGAATGGCCTAACATTTTACCTTCACTTTATCTCACGGGAAAGTCTGTTCAAGGCTCAGCTGAAGACTGTTAGAAATGGGGTCTTTGGTTGGCAGTCAGGTTACCCACTGTCTAAGCAAGGACCCTCACTCTAGTCAGGGTAAGCCACACACAATCCAAATGATCCTGTGCCTGCCCTCTGGTAGCTTGGCATTGAGCAGTCAGGCTTAACTTAGAAGGCAATGTGTAAAGTATTTGTGCAATAAATCATACAATAACACCATAAAGCACCACAAAAATACACAACACAGTGTTTAGAAAAATATATAATATTTATCTGATAAGATGCAGGTCAAAACAATTAAAATGCAATAAGTAGATGTTGAGATATCACTGGAAAAGTGATATTAAGTGTTTTAAGTCTTTGCATAACAAGTAAATGTCTGTTAAAAACAATGAAGGTCTCTTGCAAGCAGAAAGTACCTGGTTCATGTTCAAAGTCTCCGCAAGGGACCGCAGAGGATGCGATGCATGGAAAACGGGGAGGTGTGTGCCGGTTTCGCCACTTCGCAGACCGACTTGTGTCATTATTTTTCACGCACAGGAAGGCTTTGCACCAATTTCTGGCGATTGGACTTGGTTCCTCTTTGGGTTGGGGGTTTTCTGGCACCCCATGGTCTGTGCGAGGAATCCTGGGCTTGCGGAGTGAAGTCACAAGTGCTGCGTCGATCAAGTGGGCGCTGCATGGAAATTTCTCCCATACGGCAGGCGGTGCGTCGATTTCTCTCTGGAAGTCAGGCTTCATCGTCCCGGGTCGGCTGTGCGTCGATCCGGTGGGCCATGCATCGAAGTTCCGGTCGCAACGCAGGCGCCGCTTCGATCTTCTCCTTGCAAAGTCGCGTTGCGTTGTTCCGGTTTGCCGTGTGGTGAATTCTTCACCGCGGGGCAGGCTGTGCGTCGTTTTTACAGGAAAAACAGAAAGGGAGCACCCTGCCTCACACGCCAGCATGCAGTCAGCCCCAGTGCATCATGGTAAATGCAGTACAAGTTTGTTTTTTATCCTTAAAGTAAACTAAAGTTTTTCACCTTAGTAGGTGCAGCAAGTGATGTAAATCTCTGGACACGTGTTTCTGGGTAAGCCCTTGATCAGCAGAGAGCAGCTTTGTCTGTGGAGTTGCTGGAAATGCTGTAAAAAGTCCTCTCAGGTTTCTGTACCACTCAGTGGCACACAGGTGCTTCAACTAGAGCTCGTCAGCTCGATGGCTCAAGGGAGCCTTTTTAAACAGGAAAACTAGAAAGGGAGCACCCTGCCTCACACTCCAGCATGTGCGCCGTTTTTAGCAGGCTGTGCGTCAAATATCCACCACACAAGGAGTCAAGTTGCAGGAGTGAAGTCTTTTTGTTCCTGAGACTTCAGGGAACAGGAGGGAAGTTCTATCCAAGCCCTTGGAGAGCTCTTCTCAGCACAGCCAGGGATCAGCAAGACCACCCAGAGACAAAAGTTAATGCTGATAGCCATGTTTTTTTGCCAGATACAACTTTTACCATTACACCTTCGATAGGAGATTTAGGGCCTGATTCTAACTTTGGAGGACGGTGTTAAACCGTCCCAAAAGTGGCGGATATACCACCTACCGTATTACGAGTCCATTATATCCTATGGAACTCGTAATACGGTAGGTGGTATATCCGCCACTTTTGGGACGGTTTAACACCGTCCTCCAAAGTTAGAATCAGGCCCTAAGACTTTGACAGATGATTAAATGCCTTTCAAGATATAAACAAGCATTTGCAATGCAACAGGTCTCGCATTTCTCCGAGTTAGAGCTATTAGCAGTTGTAAACTCCCAACCGGACTTTTCTTGCCACATTAAACCTATCGGCAAAAGTACAATTGTCTACTTAACAGGCAAAAGTGCAATTAACTATGTAACAGGGTCGATGTCATGCAAAGCGCTCGACTTCTGCCAAGCAAGATCACGCTGCGAAAAAAGATAAAAAGTAGTCCACAAACCAGACGGAAAACAGCGAGCCTGGCATGTTTTCAGTACTTGGTGGCTGCGCTCGAGGAGGGCTAACCACTGGAAAAGGCATGACGTATGCATGCCTTCCACTAATGAAAGCAAGCAGATTTTGAAAGGCAAGCCCACGAACCAATGAAAGACACTGACGTGACATGGGCGGGGCTCCGAGCCCTTTTCTAACTACTAATGCGTCTCGCAAGTGAAACGCATGCCCAAGCGCATGCGATGCAGGCTCAACCCTAAAAATGGTGTTCCATGTGGGTTGGGGCATTGGGCCTCCGGCAGTGAGCGAATGTCCGACTTCCCAAGGGGAGCCTGTGCAGGTGCGATTAAGAGCACCAGGCTCTGAGCGGTGGGCTTGGTGAGCAGAAGAGAGATTAAACTGCAGCTTTTCCTGCCTACGGTCATACCACCCTGAATGCGCCTGATCTCGGAAACTAAGCAGGGTCGGGTCTGGTTAGTTCTTGGATGGGAGACCGCCTGGTAATACCAGGTGCTGTAGGCATTTTGCCTCTCGCAGACACTAGGTGCTGCACGTCTTAGCTCAATAACACAGCTTCCTCACTAATTTCATTTCCCACTTTTTATTTCCTACACTCTTTTTTTCTGTCTTATAAAAAGAAATAAAAAAGATTAGCAATAACACTAAAATACACACTTTCCAAAGGAAAACGTACAATTATTCTGCACTTTACACTCGGCCCAAGCTGAAGAAAACATTTGCTCCACGACGGGCAAAGAGATCCCTAGCTAAGGCTTTGCTTTCTTGCAGTAAGCATATGCGTGAGGTCTTAAGACCAGATCTCACTTCTTGTGATGTCATTTCCTGTCAGGTCATGGGTTGTGTTGCCACTACCTGTGATCCCAGGTGCGATTTCACACGCCGAGGTGTCATGTGCCGTGATGTACCTTGCATAGTGTCTAACTTGGTCAGTCCCCCCACATATTTTCTTTAAGACTTGTGCCATGAATAAGCCTTAGCCCCCAAGAAATAGTGTTTGAGCCCACTATTGGCAACCAAATGGAAAACATCAGCACAGCGTGTCGGAAATGTGATAAAAGGACGATGATGTATTCGGTTTGGAAGAATGAAATGAGTTGCAGACACTAGTGTAACAGAGTCCAAAAGCAGAGCATTCTAGAAACAGGGAATAAAAAGAGGAAAGGTGCGTACAATTTGAGTTGTTGTAAAAGCATTCCAAAGCATTTTCCAGCATTTCATGGCACTGTAACAGGTGTCATTAAATTAACGATACACTCGGCCCAAGCTGAAGAAAGCATTTGCTCCACGACGGGCAAAGGGATCCCTAGCTAAGGCTTTGCTTTCTTGCGGTAAGCATATGCATGAGGTCTTAGGACCAGATCTCACTTCTTATGATGTCATTTTCTGTCAGGTCATGGATTGTGATGCCACTACCTGTGATTCCAGGTGCGATTTCACACGTCGTTGTGTCATTTGCCGTGATGTCACTTGCATAGTGTCTAACTTGGTCAGTCCCCCGCTTATTTTCTTTAAGACTTGTGCCATGAATAAGCCTTAGCCCCTGAGAAATAGTGCTTGAGCCCACTATTGGCAACCAAATGGAAAACATCAGCACAGCGTGTCGGAAATGTGATAAAAGGTCGATGATGTATTCGGTGTGGTGGAATGAAATGAGTTGCAGACACTAGTGTAACAGAGTCCAAAAGCAGAACATTCCAGAAACAGGGAATAAAAAGAGGAAAGGTGCGTACAATTTGAGTTGTTGTAAAAGCATTCCAAAGCATTTTCCGGCATTTCATGGCACTGTAACAGGTGTCATTAACTTAATGATCCATTTATCGACCACAGAAAGAATGGGTGAGCAGGGCGTGTGCAGAATAAAACCTGTTCAACATAGGAAAACATCCCAGCAGAGAGCACATTACTCACTGTTGCGTCCTAAGCATTAAAGACCTCTGTCTCTTTCAGTTTCACTTGTATTGTAAGAAGGGGCATCATTTTGAATGTTGTTTGAGAAAGGATTTGATGATGAAAGATCTGATTTTTTCAACAACTCCTAAATACTTTCTGTGGGACCCTGGTTTGACAAACGTAAAGGAAAGACTGGCCACCCTGTGCCTGCAAGGCATGGCGAATATGTTGCAGGTGGCACTTACAGAGTGACAGAGTCTTTCCATTAAGTGAAAAGTGTGCAAGAAGAGGGCTTGCCTTCCCGTTTATTTCTGGATTTGTTAAGGTAGTGTAGAAGAGATATTTCTTCTGGCCAGGTAGAATGGAGGTGTCGCCACTCAGTGGGATAACGAAGAGAGAACTCCTGCATAGCAGCAACTAATCATCCTTGGGAGGGGGGAGTGAACACTGCTGTTCAGAAGCTGCTCCCCTGGTGACTCCTCCTTGTCATGCCCTAAGGAGGGGTCCAAGGAGGCGAAGCACATGCTATGTCAGGTCAGGGTTGTCCATTGTAATTCAGTGTGTGAGAGGGGCTGTCTGATAGTCGTGCTAGGGTGGGGAGGGGCTGCTGCAGCGTGTGAAGATGAGAGAATCGGACGTAACCCAGAGCATTTTAAATA
This sequence comes from Pleurodeles waltl, assembly GCF_031143425.1. Taxonomy (NCBI): domain Eukaryota; kingdom Metazoa; phylum Chordata; class Amphibia; order Caudata; family Salamandridae; genus Pleurodeles; species Pleurodeles waltl. The sequence continues at coordinate 723,493,527 of NC_090447.1, forward strand.
GAGGAGTTAACAAGCATTTTCAATGCAACGGGTCACGCATTTGCTCAAGTTAGAGCTATTACCGTTGTAAACTCCTAACTGGACTTTTCTTGCCACACAAATGAAAAGAAAAAAAAACACAGCGCGATCGCGCTGGGGTTTACATAGCGCGATCGCGCTGCATTTTTTTTTCATTTGTGTGGCAAGAAAAGTCCGGTTAGGAGTTTACAAAGCTGGGGTGGGGTGGGGAATGTAATGCTCTTGTGTTTGCTCGAGTTAGAGCTCCTAGCATTGTAAATTACTGAGTGGACTTTTCTTGCCACACAGACGGAAAACAAAGACAGCGAGGGCGAGCTGACCCTGGAAAAGCCCCACTCTGCTGTTGGTTTATGTTTACAGAGGGAGCTGGTGGGGAGGAGTGACTGAACAAGCACCCACACTGTTGAGGTGAAACAGGCAAATGCCTCAAAAAAGTCCCTTACAGAAGAGATAAACAGGACATAGCGCAATTACACAGTACTTTGTGCTGCTCCCAAAGTGAAAAAAGGCAGGACAAAGAGGCAGAACTGACCACTAGCAAGCAAGGATTGTGAAGGACACTGCAACTAACAAATCAAAACGCTGGCACTCACTCTATAGTATACTTTAGTATACTGCAGGCCGATCGCTAACGCTCGACCTAAAAAATGCCCAACGTTTTTATTGGTATTGGCATGTCTTTAAAACCGGAAAGATTCCCAAGTCTATGGGGGTTATTCTAACTTTGGAGGAGGTGTTAATCCGTCCCAAAAGTGACGGAAAAGTGACGGATTTACCACCAGCCGTATTACGAGTCCATTATATCCTATGGAACTCGTAATACGGCTGGTGGTATATCCGTCACTTTACCGTCACTTTTGGGACGGATTAACACTCCTCCAAAGTTAGAATAACCCCCTTTATGTTTACCTCTGAGATAACAGCAAAATCTTTTTAGCATTTGGCTTAAAAACTAAGCATTACTGCCTGGAATGAGGGAGTGAGCAGGATGTCAAGAGTCCAGCGACCTTGGCATTTCCAGGACTTTTTTACCCTCATAGGGCTGGCTCCTCCTACTGAAAGACACTGTGTCATGGGGGAGGGGCTCTACAGGTGGGTGTAGGGAGGGGGCATAGACTGAAGCACGGTGTGGGGGGAACACAATACCATGTGCAGGAAAAAGTGTGACCTTGTTCTCATTTGAAAATGGAAGTGGAAAGTTAAGTTTCAAATTCATTTACAATGATCAGCCCTGATTTGCAAAAATAATGGTTATGGATAAGCTAAGAATGTTATATTATGATTTAATGTTAGAGGGCCTAAGCAGAAAAAAGGAATTGTTACTGAAGAGATACAGATAGAGTCTGATTTGATTTGTATACACCAAACTCATACTTTGAATTCAAACAGAAATCGGCTCAGGAATTTAGGAAAACAGAAAGAAGCTTGTACAGCCCAAAATGCCTCTACTTGTGGGGTGGCTATTTTAATCAAACCAAATCATTTAAAATATAGAAGAAACGTTCTTGATCACATAAGGAGAAGGCAATATCAGATATTATTTCTGTGATGGTTTCTTTCACCTTAAGTATAATTTATGGTCCAAATACTTACAATTCACGATTTATGATTATTTCATTACAGAACTAGCATAATGGCCCATACCTTTAATCGTCTGTGCTGATTGTAATTGTAATATTGATAATATAAAACTGTTGCAGAATTACAAAGGTAAAAACAACATGTCATAAACAGACTCATGCACTTACATGACAATAGATTATTGAATTATACTACATCTGATCGATATGGATTATACATTTTGTTCACACCCCTTTACAAATATATGAAAATAGACTTTTGGAGCACCTCCCATATGCTATACACCGCAAAACTGCAGAAACAGCCTAAGATACTTTCAGATCAAAACTTTTTAGTTTTAAAATTTCAATTTCACTCTGAGAAGATGGGCAAATCCGTATACAAATGAACTTGTCAGGAAGCATTATTTTTAGACTCAGAATATGCTAAATATATGGGACACTGGATTCCTGATTTTGGCATATAATGTTGGTTCCACATATAGGTGGTCATTCTGACCGTGGCGGGTGGCGGTCGCCGCCCGCCATGCGGTCACCACCAAATGGCCCGCCGGCCCAGCGGGAAAGACCCTGCAACAAGGAAGCCGGCTCCGAATGGAGCCGGCGGAGTTGCAGGGGTGCGACGGGTGCAGTGGCACCTTTCGCGATTTTCTCTGTCTGCAAAGCAGACAGTGAAAATCCTCATGGGGCCCTGTTAAGGGGCCCCTGCACTGCCAGTGGCATGGGCAGTGCAGGGGCCCCCAGGGGCCCCATGACACCCGTTCCCGCCATCCTGGTTCTGGCGGTGAAAACCGCCAGAAACAGGCTGGCGGGAAGGGGGTTGGAATCCCCATGGCGGCGCTGCTTTACCGCCGCGGTCAGAATAGCCCTGGAAGCACCGCCAGCCTGTTGGCGGTGCTTCCGTTGCCCTCCGCCCTGGCGGTCAGAGACCGCCAGGGTTGGAATGAGGGCCATATTGTGAGATACATTTAAGTTCTAGGTATGGCACTCAGCTATATAATTAACAAACAAAAATTGTCTCAAGGTCAGATAGATAAGCCTTATTTATAAATAGTAGCACTACAAACTAAACACACAACTGCAATTTCTAAGAAAGTTCCATGGGACCATCTTTTACAAAATGAAATCCCGGATTGTAATTTTTACTCCCAAGAACTTTCAAGGAAATTTACTATCACCAATACTCAGAATTATAATTTGATTGACTGTGCCGGGAAGTTGCTAAACTTAAGAGATGCCTTATGGAATATTGTGGTACATGATCATGGTGAGACTCTTCATGTGTTTCAGGACTTTTATCTAGACCTACTTCAAGAAGACAAAAATCCCCAACAAGACCTGATAAATAAGCATGTGAACAATTTACAAATGGTGGTTTTGAATCATAAGTACAAGGAGATGCCCCAATATCACTATAAAAGGTAGAAGATGCAATAAATAGCTTACTATGAGGAAAAATGGTTGGACCAGGCAGGATCGCTCTGAAATGTTATCAAAATGTTTTCCCTAACATTGTAATAGTTCTTCTAAAGAGAGGTGCCCAATAAGGCTTATACCATCCATAACCATTGGCACTAACCAAACTTACAGAATTTCTTTAAAAGATAAGGAGACCAGTAACCCTGGTTCATACCACATCATCTCATTAATTAAGAGCTGTAATATGTGCAGTCACATGCTATATTTAAATCTCAGTGTTCTATGTCTTGTGAGTCAAGATCTCTCACTCCAATTTCCCAAGATAGTGAAGAATATGTTTACATGGTAGCTGATCCTGATAGATTGAAGAAATATCGGGGGCTACCTATAAATGGGAAACCGTCCAACAAGATTTATATTAGACAATGGATTGTCACTTAATTACCTCTGCGTCACAGAATACAACAAAATGAATCCAAAACTCAGGCTGCACAAAGCTGCTATTTGTGTATACACCTAGATGTCCAAAGAACTGTTGTGTCTGGGACAATTCTGAACCTCCCTCACCTAAAAAGACAGAATAATACAAGCTCAAATTCATGTCACTGACTGGCCTGAAGAAGCAAATTGCCTTTTTAGCCTATCCATGGCAGAACACCTGAAACTAGTAGAAACATTATATTGGGTGGAGGATGAACCAAACATCATGAGCAAGTTCCCAAAACTATTCACAGGACTCTGAAAAATGGCACATTTTCAGGTTCATCTACACAGTAATAAACAAGTAATGCCTATGGCTCAACATCACTGGAAAGTGCCATGTCACCTACAAAAAGCAGTGGAGGATGGATTACAAGATCTACTCAGGGCAGACATCATAGAGAGATCACTTGGACCAACAGCTTAGTTGTCCTCAATGATTGCCATGTCCAAACGTGGATCAGAAGGCAAGGTGCGCTTATGTGTCAATATGAGAGCACTAAACACTGCAATTGAACGCAAAAGGCACTCAGGACCTCATAATAGTGGTATGATCACACTACTAAATGGGACAAAAATGTTCTCCAAACTAGATCTCAACAAGGGCTATCATCAGCTCGAGCTCCACAAGAGTTCTTATTACATTACCACATTCTCAACTTATTAAGGTGCCTTCAGATATAAACCTCTTAGCTTCGGCATTACATCCATAGCTGAAATCTTTCAAGAAGCAGTCAGAAGAGTCCTTCACTATATTCCCGACACACATAAATACAGTGACAACATCCTTGCATTTGGTGCCACCATCAAGGAACATGACAAGGCACCAGATTGAGTGTGCCGTGCGCTCTTGGAAGCCAATCTGACTCTTAACAATGACAAATGTGGATTTCACAAATCCACACTAAAATTTTAAGTACATATCTTTTTCAATGAAGTCATGAGGCCTTATCCCAAAAAGGTCACTGCGCTAAATAACGCTCCTTACCCATGAGATGTTAGTGATGTCCGATCATTCCTGGGAATGGCCAGCTATTTTTCTCGATTTATCAAGGACTATCCTGCCATAAGTCATCCTTTGCGTAAACTCACAAAGCACAGTCAACCTTTCCAATGGTCTGTGAGGTGCGATCACGCATTCAATCAAATTAAAGACCCCGAAAGGTCTGCCATTAATCTAGCTTATTTCAATCCTCGCAGGAAGACAGAACTCACAGTGAATGCAAGTCCTGTGGGACTTGGAGCTATCCTAGCTCTATATGATAAGGACTGTGATCAACGGCACAAAGTAATATGCGCTGTCCCTAAAAAAGCATACTCGCAGCCACAGAGGGAAATCCTGGCAGTCATCTGGGCCTCTGAGCACTTCCACATCCTTATCTACGGGAAACACTTCACACTCATTACAGATTAGCAACCTCTCATAACCATATTTATAAACCCCTGAGAAAAATGTCACCCAGAATTGAGTGATGGGGAGTCCGTCTCCAGGAACACACATACACAATTATCTGCAAGCCAGGAAAAGCAGCAAAATCCTGTGGACTTTATCTCAAGAAATCCCACAACATTCCCCAGAACAAACACTCTGTGCGAGTAAGGAATACATCAACTTTGCCGTTGATCAAGCGGGACCCCCTGCTATCCCACTGGAAGCCATCATCAAAGCCACTGCAGAGGATGCCAGTTACCAAGATGTGGCACATTGCTTCTGAACAAATCTGTGGAAACACTTGGAAGAGCATCAGGATAATAAAAAGAAAGTCATCTGAGAACTGGCCTCTTTCAGACAAGTCAAAGAAGAACTGACAATTGCTGACAACAGTTAGTTTATCAGAGACAAAAGGATTGTCATACCTAAGAAGCTATGTCAGGGAGTGGTCAGCCTAGCACACAAAGGACACAGAGGCCTGGTGGTCACAAAAAGGGTGTCACAAGAATGAGTCTGGTTCCCGTCCCTTGACCTGATGGTTGAAACAAAACTCCATGACTACCCTCAATGTCAGCTAGTCAGTCAAAAAGAGCTACGCTCACCATTGCAAGTGTCAGAACTGCCGGAAGGTGTATGACACCATATCACAGTCATCTTCATTGGCGCTCTACAGTCTGGCAAATACATCATCGTCAAAATGGATGAATATTCAAGATTCCCAATTGCCCAGCAAGTGTCATCTACTAAAGCAGCTATTCTTCTCCCAATTGTTGGAAAATGGGTTACTGGGATGGGCAGGTAAGTACCTACACTTAACAATAGGCCACTAACCTCCACTTAGGTCCAGTTAGATCTCAGTAAATTAAACCTAGCTCAACCCTTGGTAGCTTGGCAACGAGCGACAAGGCTTAACTTAGGAGACAAAGCGTAAAGCATTCAAATAACACAAAACAGTAATTAAATAAAACACAGGAAACAGTTTAAAAATCAAGAATTAATTTATTAAAATAGATTATATTTTTATCTTTAAAATGACACCAAAACGAATAAAATTGGATAAGGGGAACCAGAGATATGAATGTTTAAAGAATTAGTGCTTTCTAGCGCATAGAAGCAACTAGCGCTCAAAGGGTTAAAAAAGGTCACACTGGAAAGGAACAAAGTCCAGAGTTCAGGCCACCCATAAGGTAACACTGTCACACTTACTTTCAGAAGTGTTTGATTCAGGAAAGTGGTCCACAGCACCAGCCAAGGGTTCAGAGGCTATGGTATGCCTGTTGGGGCCTGGGACTACAACTCCCACAATGCACCTCTTCAACTTATGGAGTTGCTCCAAACATCTCCAAACTTCTGGATCTCCTTCCAGAGGTCCTTTTTGTGTCCATGAAGTGTCCACAACTTGATCCAAGGTTCCAGAAGCTCTGAGTTGCTCCTTGGGAGTTGGGACTACAATTCCCAGAATGCCCCTGGCCAGAATCCTCAGATGGCCACTGGACACTGGTCAGCTGGGCTCTGCTTGTAGGACTTGATGCAGGGGGGCTCTGGGAAGCTCCTTTGTACCTGCAGCAAACAGGGAGTCCCTTCTTGGAGCAGTAGAAGACAGGTAAAGTCCTTTTAGTGGTGAAGCCCAAGTGTGCAGCTGGTGCAGTTCTCCAGAGTGCAGTGTCCAGGTTCAGGTCAGGGGTCTAGCAGGGCAGTCCTTCTTCCCCTGTAGTTCTTCCTTGTTGGAATCTGATAGGGATCTGAGGTGTGGCTGCAGGTCTGGCAGATTTATCCCTGCTTCTGGGTGAAAAACACGGGGGTCCTGGTTCTCCAATCAGGTGCAGGGTCCTTCCCCCTGTGATGACCACTTCCTGGGAAGTGTGGCAAAAATCAATCCCAGGGAGCAAAGTTCCTCAAACATCCATCATGGCTGAGCCCACCCACTGGTGTGGCTAAAAATCCTAAACACACCCCTCTCCTGCCCTCTCCTAATCTAATCAAGGGGGCACCTAATTGTCTGGGTTTGCAGGATGTGAGGGTGTTGCTGGGTTGCTCCAAATGTCCTTCTCTGCCTTTGAAGACCAGTTTGGCAGCCCTCCCCCTTCCTGCTTCACCATCTGCTGAGGGGAGATCTCCTCCCCCAGGCACATCTCTTTGTGTGGAGCCAGGCCACTTCACACCTCATCAAGGCAGCCTGGCCAGGCTGCCAGAGGCTGGCCAATCAGAGCACAGCAGCAAAAACACGCAGGGCTGAAGTTGGCAACGTTTCAGGTAAAGTTTAAAACTCTTTACCTGAACAAGTTATATTAAATCCAACAACTGGAATTTGTGGGATTTATTAGAACAATTAATTTGATACCAAACTAGTGGTATCTGTTACTTAAGTGGACTTTTAAAATTAAAATAAAGTCTCCCCATTCCAGCCTATGGAGGCCATTCACTACAATGAGGGAAAAACGAATTTGGCTGTTTTACCTCACCAGGGCTTATAAAACTATTTTTATAAGGTCCCTGTTTATAGTTACATGGCACCCAGCCCTAGGGGTACATAGGGCACACCTTAGGGGTGACTTATATGCAAAAATTAGGTAGTTTAAGACTTTGGAACAACTTTTAATTCCAAAGTCGAATTTGCATGTAACTTTAATTTAAAAGCAGCCAGCAAGGCAGGCATGCCTTTAAAATGACACTGGGCACCTCAGCAGTGAACCTATGGGGGCACTACCTATGCTGGGGCCCCTAAACCTCCATGCCCTACCATATACTAGGGACTTATAGGTAGGTTGACTTAGCCAAGTATAATTAGCCTAATTTGCATACTGATTTTACACAGAGCACAGGCCCTGGGACTGGTTAGAAGTACCTAGGGCACCATCAGAGTCAGGAAAATGCCAGCGAAACGTGGAAAATGGGGGCAAAACGTTAGGGGGCCTCTGCAATCAGCCCTGTTCTCTCACACCAATAATGAATGAAACATTTGCAGCTTGGGGAATTCCCAAAGTAGTCAAAAGAGACGATGGTCTGACATTTAATGGACACATTTGCTGAATTTGCCAAGAACCTCAACTTCAGGCACAGGAAGATCACTCCCATGTGGCCTCAAGCCAATGGGATGCTGGAGAGATTTATGGCAACATTAAAGGAAACCATACAGAAAGCAGAACTAACAAGGAGATATGTCCAAATGTCTCTGAATGAAGTGCTACTGGCCAATCAGATCACGCCTCACAGCACTACCGGAAAATGCCCAGACACTCTGATGTTGAATTGAACTGTACACATGAGAATCCCCACCTGGGAAGAACCAGCCAGCTGTTCCCAAAGGGCTTCTGGGCAAGAAGAACTAGAGAATCTAGACCGGAACAGGAAAGCCAAAATGATGAATATGCAGACACTTGAGACTGGGTGTTAGTCAGACAAGTTAAAAAGAAAAAGTCAGGCAGCCGGTACTATGAACACCCACTGCAAGCAACTATTATAAAGGGCACCATGTCACTGTGGCCTCTGACAACAAGAGAGTAACACAAAAAAAAACCTCACTTCAAGAAGTGTGATCCCGGAACCATGGAAGTAGTTGACATCTTAGAAGGTGATTTCTTCGAAGCCATCCAGGGACCGGCCAGCAGTCAAGGAACTCTCATCTCTTCTGTATCAACAGAACCAATGGAACTGAGTCCCTTACGCTGTTCGCAGCGAATATGTCACAGGCCTGCTCGTCTCATTGACGAAATCTAAAGACTCTCATCTCACTGAGACTCAGGGGGTCATTATGACCCTGGCGGAAGGCAGAGAAGCAGCGGTAAGACCGCCAACAGGCTGACGGTCTTTTTTTTTGTATTATGACCATGGCGGTTACCGCCATGGTCATCCGCTGGTTCTCCGTTCCACCCGCCAGGGCGGAGACGACCGCCGGGCTGGAGACCAGGGTCTCCAGCCCGGCGGCCGTCACTATACCGCCAGCGGTATTTGGACCCGGCTGACCGCCATGGATTTCATGCGGTTTGAAACCGCCATGAAATCCATGGCGGTAAGCACTATCAGTGCCAGGGTATTCCTCCCCTGGCACTGATAGGGGTCTCCCCCACCCGACTCCCTCCCCTACACCCGCACCACCCCTGCCACCCCCCAAAGGTGGCAGGACCCCCTCCCCACCCCGACCCCCAACATCACAGCACTCATACACACACAACACGCACGCAGGCACCACCAACACACATACACGCACACACCCCAATATACATGCCAACATCCACACACACAGTCAGACACGCACACCCACATTCAAACATACACGCACACATCAATACAGACATACCTACAGACATACACGCACTCATTCCCAAACACACATCACCCCCGTAAACATACACGCACTCACACACCCCCTCTACATACACACACGCACACCCCCATGCACGCACACAACACACAACACCCCCCCACCCTCCTCCCCTCACGGACGATCGACTTACCTGGTCCGACGATCCTCCAGGAGGGGACGGGAGCCATGGGGGCTGCTCCGCTGACACCACACCGTCAACAGAACACCGCCACACCGAATCACAGGACTTGATTCGCTGGGTGGTGTTCTGTTGGCGTGGCGGTGGAGGTGGAGCAACCTCCACTTCCCCGCCACCCGCCAGTATGGCTGTTGGCAGCTCTCTGTCCGTAAAAGGACGGAGAGCTGCCAACGGTCATAATAGGCCGAGCGGCAAACCGCCACCACTGGCGGTCTTCCGCACGGCGGTCCCTCGGCGGTCTTGGAAAAAGACCGCCAAGGTCAAAATGACCCCCTCAGTGTTGTAAGTGGGCGGATATATAATATTGTAACTGCACATAAAACACCAGGGCGCTAGGTCCCTGGTTGTAGAGGGAGCCATGGGAGAGAGAAAGTGGTTAGGGACCCAGAAAGGAAGCGGTTAAAAAGATCAAGGAGATTTGGGGACTATTGTGTTTGTTGAAATAGCCTGAGCACTGATTGTAAACTAATAAAGGAGTAACTTCAAGTGTTCAGTGTCGTCCATTATCTTGCTGTGCTCCAGACATTACAACAGCAACACAAAAATGTGTTCAAATATTATGGCTCAACATGTGAGTGGGGTCATTGCCGAGGTAGTATCACCATGGCAGCATGTTTTGTACCCGGTAAAGCAGCATCTAAGCATATCACTTGGACAATTACCCCCTTTCAATATAGCAGACAGTGGCAGTTCTCCCTTGGTAATTATCCTGCTCGCCCTAGAAATAGGATTTGATGGGGTTTCACCTATATATTAATGGAGAGTTTTGGAAGTGATGGGATTCAGGATACTCAACCTGAAGCCAATTTAGAGGTCATGGGAGAAGAGTCAAAATGCATAAAGATGCTCTTGGTAGACTGCCCAAGTTGCCCATTACTGTTTGTTGCTAATCTGAAAGTCTTTATTCTCAGATTTACAGACAATAAGAAGATACAACTGATCTATTCCAATGGATATGTGACTAGGATTCAAGCACATGCAGACGATGCTGCCAAAATGACCACAATGACCGAAAAAGCAATGAGAGAAATAGAACATGAGGCAGATGCATTTTGTGCTATTTCATGGTACCTTCTGAATAGTAAGAAAATTAAAAAAATTGGAAAACTGACAGGTTAAAATAGACGATCCCAGGAAGGTATAATGCAATATTTCTAGGGGTAGATTTGAGGACCGATTTAGATAAAAATTAGATGCTTGAAATATGATCCAGTAATATGTAATATAGAATCCAATCTAACAAATTAAACAGTCTACATCCTACCTTAATCAGTCACCATAATATTGTTAAGATAACCATAATGCCTAAACTTCTATACTTGTTTCAAGCAATGAACTTAGATCCAAACACCGCTAAGATTAGTAAAATTGGCTCTATATGGAACAGCTTTCTGTGGCTCTATAAATGTTACAGAAGAACTATGAAATATTTAAGACTCCCTGTCTCATGAGGCGGATGGGTACGTCCAAATATTAGATCTTATTTCTCTGCAGCTATGATTCAACATTTAGTTTTTTTTTTATCAAGGGTCATACTGCCAGGATTACAAAATAACCAAACCCATCCTCAAGATGAGTTATGCCTAAGCAAATATTGGTATTGTTTTTTAGTTAACCTTATTGAGCAGAGCTACTACAAAAAATCTGTTTTAAAGTTGTTGTCAAGCCATTGAGATATGGGAAATCTGGATAGAAATACTTAAAATGCCAATTATAATTATTACATTCCATTGTGGAAATCTACATTATTCCCAGTAGTTTTTTGTGATGAATAATAAAAATGATTATTCAGAGATTTTATACTTAAAGTGGATAAAAATAAGCTTACCATGGACAAATGCAAGCCATTGTATACTATGTTCATAGGAAAAGCCATCAAATCAGGTTTTATCATATGTTTTTTTCTGAAACAAGAACCAATGAGATATAGTCTCATGTAAAAAGCTGAAGTAGAAAGCTAAAAATGAATACTCACATTGTAAAATTCAGAGAATTCATCCATTTAGAAGTAGTTCTCCTGTTCTCTGCCAACCTAAAATGCAGCATTATAAAACAATATTCAAACTTGATTACACTTCTGCCAAATTATTTAACTGGGCATGCCAGGCTAATGATTGTTGTCTTCATCATCAGCCAGACACTGACATTGTTTATATGTTTCCTAATTGCACAAAATTGCGGATATATTAATATATAATAATTGCTTTGGTGGAAACATTATTACACAAACAGTTAGTGGTCAGTTCATTGGTTATTGGATTAGTCTTGCATGCTAAAGGAAACCATTCCATGCACAAATCCGGTTTCTTTGAGGTACATTAATGACTGAGGTCTGACCTTTACTTAGGGTTATAATAGATGAAGACAGGCATAGCAGTTTGAGTAATCTATGTACAAAGTGCTATCCATATAGTAGAAGGCGAGGAGAGGTGCATTCACAAAATAAATGTGAGCGAGAATAAGGAGGTTTCACTCAAGGTAAAATTTTCTTTCAGAATTCTTTTTGGGAATATGGCACATGGAGATTTTTTGCTAGAGCATGCAATCTGTGATTGTAAACTTGTAGAAAGAAACAATTTTAAATTCTGCTCTAAAAGAATGTGCCTTTTAACAGTCTTTTTAGAGGAACTTTCAAGAAGGTGACAGATGCTTGACAAGAAATGAGCCCAGTGCGTTTTGAGATTTGGTACTGGAGTACCAGTGATGGTCACTGAAGGATCCCTTGAGGGTGAGTGCAATCTAACACCAAAGACATGGAAAAAGAAGCTCCATACCCATGTATTTGTTACATTATATATGCATTTTTCTATAGTGCATCTACTCCAATTAGTAGTAGTGAGATTTACAATATAATATCCAGGTTCCATAAGGAAATGAGGGAACAGTGAAAAAATGTAATGTGGAGTATTACGTATGTCAGATTCAGGATATCCAGAATTGTGGATGGCAATATCAATTTCATCAACATTAGGCAGAGCTCACTAATTCAGTAGTGAGGAACTTCTAAAGAAAAAAATCTAAAGTAGCAAAAGTCCATTGGAGTAGGAAAGCATTGTCCATAGGCACAGGTGAAAGTAAGACATCCATTAACTTACCATAGCACAACAAAGAGGAGTCCAGCCAGATAAAAATTATTTGAGTAGGTATTTTTTATGTCCCCTTCTGAAGAACAAAATGCTTTTCTGTTTCCTTAATTGTATCAGTAGGAAGTTTAAGAAGGAGTTTGCTGCCCCATGAAGGAAGGTTTCAGTGATTTTGCATTTTTGAATTTGAGGGTTTCCAGTTATAGAGAATATTAATTTCTGGAAGATATGGGGCCCTCTGATTTGATTTGTAGGTCAGTCTGAGTGCTGTTCTTCTACAATGAATGGCTTTCTCATTGTGTGGCAACTAGTTGAGTTTCCTCTGCATCAGAGAGTTATGGTCAAATTTTTTCTCACTGAGATTAGCCTGCCTGACACATGGAGCACTGCCTTGATTAGGGCAAGAGTAGCTGATGTGACACCTGATAGGATAGCATTGCAACTCTTATTTCTAGGATTTAATGGCAGTACACCCACTCTTGCTCTGTTAGGGCCCGCACAAGGGCAACCTTGGACTGCATTTGAAAATAATCCAGCTACGCCCATGAACCCAACGGTGCTGTTGGGCAGGCAATATGTGACTGCTCCCCAATGGTGTTGTCCACAGAGAGTCTCTGAGTCCTCAATGCCCTTTCCAAAACAGCAGTCTTTAGTTGCTCTCTGTATTCTGTGGCCTCAAAGAAAGTTAGGTGTCTTCTAAGAGGCTTGTTAGTATGGAGACTGCAGTTTGAGAAAGGGATTACTTCACTTGTTTGTGGCTTCATCCCAAGTAGGTGAGGGTGATATCCTCTTTTGAATGGACCTTTTCTGAATATTTGGTATATGGCATCATCTTTTGCTTTTGAATGTCTTCGAGTCTCATTTTGTAAGCCTCGGCTGCATACAGCTCTAGCTGTCTGTAAGCAGACATGTTGTTTCCCATTCATAATATATACTTTAAGTGGGCTTTGGATCCAGATCCTGCCCACTGAATGGAGGAATTTTTGTCTGTCTTAATAGTCTGCTCCGCATTAAATGGCTTTCCCTCTTATTTGTGTTTTTGCCCATATCAGGAACATCACAGTGTTCTGATTAGATGAGTTGTATACACCCAATGAAAACTGCAAGGTAACCTTTTAAAGTTTGGCTTGACAGCACAGCTATGTGCAAGATGAATTGATATCAATGCTCAAAAATATACATAGAAGGGCCTTTTTAGGTTTCTCCCTGAGAAGTATTATTATCTCACCACATGCTCTTATGTATGGTGTATTATTCCACCTTCTGACAGAGTGTTAGCATTACAAAGCAGGAAGGCCTTGCACCTTTTTTTTTTCTTGTAACACCATGCTTACTTTAACCCATCCTCTGGGGCTGAAGTGATGGTTTGCGGCATGGGTGTATGTAGTCCCCCCACCCTAACCTTCTGGAAGGCCCCTGAAGTACATTTACCGAAGACCAGTGTTTTTTTATGGGGCGGGGCATTGGACTCCCCGGCCCCAACTGTAGAACAGCCCCAGGGACCCCATCCCCTGTGACCTGAAAAGAAACAGTGTCCAGATGACCCCATTCCCCAGGATTGTGTCCTGTTCCTTACCCAGGAGAGTGCGAACAGGGAACATAAGTCTAATGCCCTGTCCACACTCTTCATGGCAGGGAACAAGGCTTTACTTCAACCTGCCAGATCAGAAATAAAAGCTGCTACCACCTGGGTGGGAGCAAAGTAAAAGAGCTGGCTTCCTCTAGCCCCCAGGGTGGGCCTTGGTTTCAGATCCTGTCCAATGAATGGCTGGCTTTTTTGCCTGTCTTAGCATTCTGCTCCGCAAGCAATTACTTTCCTTCATATTTGTGTGTTTGCCCATGCCAGGAACATCACAGTGCTCTCATTAGATGAGTTGTATACACCCAATAAAAACTTGAAGGGAACTTTTAAAAGCTGGCTTGCAGCACAGCGGTGAGCAAGATAAATTGATATCAATGCTCAAAAATATATATTGAAGGAGCTTTTTAAGTTCTTCCCCTGAGAAGTATTATTCTCTCACCACACTCTCATGTTTGGTGTATTATTCCACCTTCTGACAGAGTGTTAGCATTACAATGCAAGAGACTCTTCAACTTTTTTTTTCTTGTAATGCCATGCTTACTTTAACCCATCATCTGGGGCTGAAGTAATGTTTTGAATATGGGTGCATGTGGCCCCCTCCCTAACCTTCAGCAAGGCTCCTGGAATCTATTTCCCCGGACCAGTCTTTTAATGGGGAGGCGGACATTGGACTCCCCTCCCCCAGCTGTAGAATAGCACATGGGACCCCATCCTCTGCGATCTAAAGAGAAATAGTGTCCAGAAAAACCCATGCTCCTGGACAGTATCCTGTTCCCTGCTCATTAGCGTGCGATCGGGGACTATAAGTCTAATGCCCTGCCCACACTCTTCCAGGCAGGGAACACAGCATTATATCCACCTGCCGGAGCAGATATGAAAGCTGCTGCCACCTGGGTGGGAGCAATGTAAAAGAGCTGGCTTCCTCTAGTTCCCAAGATGGGTGCCAACAGGAGCTGCAGAGGCCTTGGGGCCTTCTCACCGGCCCCAACATTAAAAAAGGTATAGCTCCAGTTGGCACTAAGGATGGGTGCTGGTGGGGAGCCAGCACAGGCTCCGTAGGCCTTGGGGCTCTACAGAGGGCCGAAGTGTTCCTAAAATGTGAGTGTTCCGAGTGGGATGGGACACTCAAACAAAAGACAGAAAAAGGGAATAATAAATGAGCAGCAGGAGTCACATATTTAATATTCACCACTAAATGGATGAAACTTATAATGCCATGCAAGGGTTTTTACATAATATTTTATGTTCCTAGTGGTACCCCTCGAAGGGGCAGAGGTGACACTAACCATTTTTTAAATGATGTGGAGGGTGCAGTGAGTGCAGCAGCCCCCTGCTCCCTGCTCCTAGCTACATGAAAAGGCAAAGCAGTAAGCCTCATGGATCATTGAATCCAGGACCTCAGGAAAGCTTACCAATTTGTTTAAAGCACCCAGAGTGGGAGCATTAGGCTCTTTATCTGGAGGTCGGGAATCCCCTGTGATTGGTTCTATGGCTGCATTTTGTGGGCTGAAAATTGTTTTTTTTAAAAGCTTTGTATACATGTTTATGGTTGTTTTATGAAAGTGCTCCATTTAAAATATTTTGAGACAATGAGTATTATTTAACATTGCAATGTATGTATTTATAAAATATATGTTTTATCATAAATATTGGTGACTTTGATAAAGCTAATATGTTTGCTTTATATATTTTGGGGTGCTGACCTCTTGATAAAGCAGATAAGCCTGCTTTTTATACTTTACACAGTTAAAAAAGGGGACTGGGTGCCTTTGGGAGATTGGGTGCCTACGGTTGGGCACCAGGCTTGAAGTGAGAAAAGCTGTGCCAAGCAAGATGTGTTGGGCACCTGAGGAGCTGCATTTTACGTTAAAACAAATTGAAATCTACAAGAAAAAAAACAAAGGCTAAAGTAAAGTTATAGTTAGAAGTTGAAATACTGTTTTACTTGACAATTTCATGCAAAACATATGGCTTTAAACCAACAGAACCACTACAATTTACAGTTTATAGTTATCTCAAGTAACTACAACTCCTGTCCTAAAGTAACTATAACTCGAGCCTTCACCACACAATACTAATTACCTCACATACTACATCATTCATGACATCTTCTATGACATAATTGATAACATCACTGCACCATCTGCAATGACATGGTTGATAACAACACCGTGCATGGTGAGGGGGAAAGATCTATCTATTTATCTATCTATCAATCTATCTATATATGTCTCCATTTATATATAAATATGTATATGTATATTTTACCAGGGCTCAGCTTCTGGAAAGAGCTGTCAGGCCACTGGTTTTCTTTTTCATGCTTTGTGTAGCATATTTTGCCTTTTGTCGTTTTAATATACTGGTTGTTTGCCATGTTAATCAGTAAATTAAAAGCTTCCACTTTGCGTCAAGATGTGTGCACACTTGTGTAACGACACATGTTGGGGTACTACTAGCCATCTTAGAAAAAACTATTTTCAAGGCTACCAGCCACACCTATGCAAGCCAAAAAGCACTGGTAAAGCAAATACCGCAGCAGTTTTGCTACTATTTACAAGTTTCCTCCACATCTCAGATTTAAAATGTTTTAATAACAGTTGCTCTAGTTCCAAACAAAAGGCCATATGTACTAAGAATGATTTGGTAAAAGTGTGTGCAAATTGATCACCAACTTGTAAAAAAGTCACTCTGTTTTTGTGAACCAACCTGTGCACTAATAGGTCAGATCATAAAACCCTGATTTGAAGTCGGTGACAATTCAACCCACCTCATGAATATTAATGGGGTAGGTCACAAATTGCCACCATGTCTATGAAAGCTTTTAAATAAAGCAATGTTTTTTTCAAACAGAACTCCTTTTCCTTAAAGGAAAATAGGATCCATTTAAAAAACAAAATGAAAAGTTTAAATAACATTTTTTCAAGAGAATACAGTGGTTCATATGCCAACTTCTTACTCTTTAAAAATGTTTTTGTTATCATTAAAAAAGGGGATGGGGTCCCATGGGGGCCTCTTCCCATTTGTGAGTGGGTTATCACTATATGTTTCTTTTCATTTTATTTTTAACTTTCTCCTCAGACAAGGTAGAGCACAGTGTTCAGCAGACAAAGACATACTAAAGATGGGACAAAGTGCAGTGCAAAAGCTCTAGCGGAAAGAGTGATAACACTCAGAATCAGAAAATGAAGTTGATGATATCCTCAGTATGAGGCACATATCTATAGCAGCAATGATTAATCCTAGATTCAGATCTGCCTATGGTTGTTAATGCAATTATGATACTATATCATTGTCTTTAGTCCAAGAATTAATCACAGGCCCATACAGTTAAAAGTGCTGTGCAATAAAAACAGTAATATTGATCCATAGTCTAGTCATAAAAAATAAGGCAGCAGCCGGCATTCCTGAGTAAAATACAAACAGCTTAAAAAGTGCAAATGTGCTACTCTACAATTGCCTCTATCCAGGTTGTTAGTGGAGACCAAATGCTGGCCCCTATACGCTGTTCCTTGCGTCCTTTTGATTATACAAAGGAGTTTCGATATGATAGATTGGTAATAACCTTGATCTCCACATCAAGAATGTTGGGGGGTCAGGGCTTATCCATTCTGATGTCATACAAATTTAGACAATGACTGAGGCAATAAATAATAAACATGATTCCTGTCTAAGCAATTTATCATTATGCAATCCCTCAAATCAACAAAGAAGGTCTAATATAAACATCGATACCCTGTACTAACCCCCCACAATTTTCTATTTCCTGTATAAACATAGTTAATTTTGGGCATAAAAAAAACATAAGGACTATTTCAGCATCTGCACTGCCACAGCGATAGCATTTATCACCAGATCTGTCCCTCCACTTGGCAACTTTTGCCAGGGTGTAATACAGATTAAATATAGTTTTTAAACATTGACTCTTGAGAATAACCGTTAACAATGACCTGTTCCCCAATTCAAGAGATTCTTGGGCCCATTGATCTCCCATTTCTTATTCTGCAGTTTTAAGTCATCTGGAGATGCCTGTATTAATAGGTCATAAATCAAACCAATCTTATATTTACGGATTACTGCCACAACTAAGGGAATTTTTAGTAATATGTTTGTATACCTTATGTTCTTAAATAGAAAATCTCTCAACTTGAGAAATTTAAAAAATCTCCTTTGTGCCTCCTGTAAGTCAGAATAAGCCTGAAGTTGTCCATTACTGTATGGATCCCCCTCAACCAGAAGACCCTTGCGAGCCTACCTAGACTTGGTTGCATCATGAAAGACCAGTGGAAGTACTACTGGAGCTGCCATAGGTGTATATGAGGTAATTTTGGAAATGTCCAATTTCCGTTTGACTTGTACCCATATCCTGTGTGCTACTGTAATGATCTTAAACCTGTTTATTTATAATAGCAAGGCCCTAGTAATTTGACCGAACATCTAACTGCATCCTGCCCCAAGGAACCCTCTCATAGATTGTTGGGCTTTTTGCTGTGATAAACCTTTTGAAGCCACCATTGATCAGTATACCCATATGTTGACGCATACACACCCAGTAGTAAAATGTAAACTTAGAAACAGACCACCTCTGCAGCATTTCAGAAGAACAATGTATTTAACCCCCTGTCCTAAACTCCTTTATCCCCAAAAAACCTAAAACAAGCATTCTGCAGGCTGGAGAGCCAGACCTTATTCATTTCCAATAGGACAGTCCTAAAGACATGAAGCCATTTAGGGAGGAAAGATATCTTCAAAACATTACACCTCTCAAATAATGATAAGTGTAGATCATTTGTACCTTCCAAACTTTGTTTAGTTTCTTCCCATATCAGTGCTAAGTTTTTTTCGTCCAGCTTATAAAGTTGTTGTGAGCTTAACCACAAGATATACTACTTCATCCACAATGTGGGGATCATGAAATCTCGACCACTCAGTGCATAAAATCTATGTTTTACTCTCATTCACCTTGTAGCCTGAGACTAAACCAAACTGCTTAGCTACATCTTCTATTGTAGGTAGTGCAACTGTGGGGTCAGACGTAATCACCACGATATTGTCCACAAAGGCAAAGACTTTATAGTAACAGGTTTAATAGACAGATTCTTCCAAGCATAGTTATAAAAGGGTCAATAAAAAGGGCAAATAATAGTGATGAACAGGGGCATCCCTGCGGGTCCCTCTTGAGATTAATATCCAGTCGGCCTACTGATCCATTATATAAACAGCAGCTCTTGGCGACATATACAACAATTTAATAGCCTCCATAAAATATTTCCCACTACATTAATGCCCATAGAAAACCCCATGACTCCCGATTAAATGCATTCTCAGCATCTAAAAAGGCAAAACTCGTGGGCAAGTTCTAGGCCACGTCCAGCAATGCAATGATCATCCTAATATGGTCAGCCGTACCATGGACAGGGATAAAAACATGTTGGTGCACTGAAACTAAGGGCACAATAATCCTGCATAATCTATTTACCAAAATTTCGGCGTAGATTTTGCCATCGATATTAATAAGAGTAATCTCTCTATACGATCCTGGGAGTTCTGCTGGATTACCTCTCTTTTTAAATGCAATTATTTTAGTAATTCCCCAGAATGAGGGAATTGTCCTCAATTGTTGCTTGATGGACAGTCTGCAGCATATCCTACCTAAGTTCACCAAAAAATACAGCATAAAATTGTAACAGGATATTGTTGCGGCCCGAGCCCTTCCCTCTTGCTAAGTACTTGGTTGCCTCTAATATCTCAACTGAGATGATTAGGGCATCCAGCATTGCCTGGTCATCTTGGCTTAGAATTACCACATCTAGATCATTAAGGAGAAGATCGTAGCCCTCTCTTGAGCTACCAAACTCTTCATTGTAAAGCGTTTCGTAGAAATCCCTAAAGACCTTTAAAATACCAGATGGTGATTCATGTAACAGCCCTTGATGGTCCTGTATAGACGGGATACTGTTTCAGTCATTTTCTGTCTAATGCGTTTTGCTAATAATGGCCCTGTACTCTCACCAAATTCATAGCAGTCTACTCTAAATAGTTGGAATTTGGCAGCAGCTTCCATCACCCTGGTGCCGATTAATTTTAGGTGCTGATTAATTTAGTATGGAGAGCTTTTGTTACAATCCTTGAACATGTGATCCCTTACATAGCCCTCTAGTAAGGTCCTCCTCTATTGGAATCAGCTGGCTATAGAGGGATTGAGTTTATTTTTGTTTCTTCTCCTGCTGATGCAAACAACAGCTCAGAGTCTCCCCGCGAATCCCTGTCTTCGGAGCATCCCATACCATTCCAATAGATGGTGTTCACCTATTAACTTCAAGAAATTGTTCGCTCCACCTGCGCATATGATCTTGGACTATTGCATCAACAAGAAGTTTTCTATCAAAGGTCCAGGATCTCTGAGGCCTATTCATGTCTGTTATTGAGATTTCCAAAACCTGTGGGCTATGATCAGAGAGGATCCTAGGAAACCGCTCAATCTCTATTTGGGTGAATATAGTAGTGGGCACAAAAAAAGTAATCTAGGTAAACTAAATTATTGTGTGGGAATGAATACAATGTAAAGGCAGGAGTGCTTATGGTTGGCCAAGACATCTATTAAGCCATGGCCTTTAACCAAGCACTGTAGGACCTTATACACCCTATGTTTCCTACTAGCATAAGGCTGGCTATCAGTTAGATCATCATGGACATCAATATGTATATGAAGATCCCCACATAAGATGAGAGTAGCAGGCCATAGTGCCAGTTCTAAATTTAAAATCTCAAGAGTGTAGGATTCATCCAAATTAGAACTATATATTGAGCAAAGCATAAACTATAAACAACCAACAACATGCTCAGCTATAGCCCAGCAAACAAATTTATTAGCTTTAACACAGTTTGAGGTGCAAATTGGCTTTTTGGCTAGCACCACAACCCCCCTTTAGGTTACCTCTTGACGAGTACATATCTGGAGAGAAAGACCTTCATCATTAAAACACCCACGCTTATCCCATGGGATGCGGGTCTCTTATAAACTTACCAAATTCAGCTTCATGTGTTTCAAGACCAAAGCGGCCTTTGTTCGCTTAGCCTGAACATTAAGACTACAGATATTAAAGGAACATATTTATAATTTATAGCCCGCCATTCATCCCGAAAAATAAGTCAATCTCATGCCCGTAAGCCAAAAGCTTACCAGCAGAAAAGACATTTTCATAAAGGAGGTCATCAATAATGAAATATTTTTTAGGAATACTAGGTAGGGAACATCGCACAACCATAGTTCCATTACACCCATCTGTAAAAGCCCATGCAAGACCAATGCAGTTGCAGCTGCTATTACCATACAATGATAAAAGCATGACCAAAACATACTGCTTAAATATTGAGTATCATGTTTGCTGAACTTTCCAAAACAAAACATAACCCCCAGGTTGCAGGTTCAGGTCCAGAAGTGTCTGAGTTGGTGGTATCAGAGACCCAGTTTATATACCCAAAAATGCCTTTGAAGTGGGGGAGACTTCAAAGAGTGGTTTTGAAGTTCACAGGGTCCCCTTTCAGTATAGGTCTGCCTTCCAGGGTCCCAGTAGGGGGTTTGGCAGTCCATTGTGTGAGTGCAGGCCTCTAGCCTTTGAAATGTAAGTGTCAGGCCCTCCATCCTTCCAGCCCATGGGAAGACCCATTCAGTATGCAGATGAGTGCATGTGTGACTGAGCGTCCTGTGTTTGTGGTTGTCTGGGTGGAACGCACAAAGGAGCTGTCAACCAGCCCAGCCCAGCCCAGATGTGGATTAGAGACAGGCTGTAAGGCACAAATGGATTTTAGGTGCAGAGAAATGCTCACTTCCTAAAAGTGGCTTTTCTAAAATAGTAATGTAAAATCCATCTTCACCAGTAAGCCGGATTTTCGATTACCATTCTGGCCATACTAAACATGACCTCTTTACCCCTTTCTGATCCGAATCTACCACTCAAAAAAATATATGAGAGCATCCCTAATACTATCCTTTGAAAGGAGCAGGCCTCACAGTAGTGGAAAACCAATTTAGGAGTTTTCTACTACCAGGACACGTAGTACACACATGTAAATGTCCTACTCTTTACTTACATAATACCCTGCCCTGTGGGTTACCTAGGGCCTACCTTAGGGGTGACTTATATATAGAAAAGGGGGAGTTTAAGACTTGGCAAGTACTTTTAAATGCCAATTCAAAGTGGCAGTGAAACTGCACACACAGGCCTTGCAATGGCAGGCCTGAGACATGAATAAGGGGCTACTTATGTGGGTGACACAACCAGTGCTGCAGCCCACTAGTAGCGTTCAATTTACAGGCCCTGGGCACATTTAGTGCACTGTACTAGGGACTTACAAGCAAATCACATATGGCAATTGGGTATGAGTTAATGTTACCATGTTTTTAGGGAGCAAGCACATGCACTTTAACAATGTTTAGCAGTGGTAAAGTGTCCAGAGTCCTAAAGCCAGGAAAAATGAGGTCAAAAAAGAAGAGGAGGAAGGCTTGCCCCCTATTCTTCTGCAGTCTCAGGTACATCAAAGAATGCTCCCAACTCTCCTGAAGCTGTTGAACTCTGCCATTCGTGATCCTACCCTTGCTAGGGGTGCTCCCCTTCAGTCCTGGGCCATAGAAGTGGCTAAAACCTGCACAAAGTGACACATTACCCTGAGTGCGGGATAAAAATCAGTGCATCAATATTGACGGTGATGCAGTGGCTTACATAATGACAGCGAATCCACAGCCTGTGCGGCCTAATGATGACGCAACGCATACACTTCCATTGAGTCTGACAATAATGCAGTGCCCAAGTGCGGTAAAAATAATGACGCATTGTGAAGCATCAAAGGCATTGTTGTAGGAGGCTGACCCTCTATGAAGTGTGCAAAACTAGGCACACTGTGCAGAGGGTCCAGGCAACCACACAGTGGTTTCCAGAGGTAAATATCAGATCACCTAATGGTATAATTTTTTAGGTAGCTTGTCGAGCAGTTATGCTAATCCAGGAGATGTGCTAAGCATTTGTTGTACTCACAAAATCAATCATGCACCACACACTCAACGCATAACTCGAGACCAGAATTTATAAAAGTACTTCAGACTCATATAATTTTTAAAACCAAATTGGTTAAGATACGTTAAGTACTTTTTGAGTTATAATTTTTCAAAGTTTTAATAAAGTTAATCTTTCTGTGTGTAACTACACACCATAGGAATCAATGGAAGGTCACCTAGAAAAATGCATATAAAATCACACAGGTGAGTTACCTTTTGCAGGATTGTCGATGAGGTTAGTGGGCACACCATGCCAGGTGGAGAGTCTTGAGCGATTCCTGGTTCTGGCGGGAGCAGTGCTGGAAAGTTTCTTGACACAGGCACATGGCCACTTGGAGGGGCCAACTGGAAAAGGAGTTTGTTTGCAGGTTTAAAGGTGGTGCCTTTGGGTCGCCTTGGGCTGTCGAGGTCACAAGGGGTTAGGGACCCATGGCACACAGCAGGTTCCATGATGCATGGCTCAGGGAGGCCGGATGCAGGGCAAGTTGGAAGTCTTGGATGCTGTGCGCAAGGTAACTCTTCTTCTGGGGCCCTTGTAGGATGACAAGGGTTCTCTCATGGGAAGTCTGAAGTCCCTCAACTGGGGCTTCCTTCTGGTCAAGTTGCAGCTCTGGATGAGCTGTTTTTGCTGTTGTCCGACGTGCGCTGACCAGTGTCGGGGGTATTGGCACAACTTGGCCACGGGAGGGTGCAGTGCCACCAATGTTGGCACACTTGTAGGTCTTATCTAGGCTGTCATTGGTTTGTCATCGGGTCCAGATGCAGCTTCCGGTTGTGAAGATATTGTCCAGTCAGTGAAGTGAACCTCCCTGATTTACTGGTTCTTAGTAGGTTTCTCTACTTTTTTTGAGTGTGCCTCCACTCAGGAGAGAGATCTCAGGGTATTTGCACAGCCTGGAGGTCCTCTGGGTCTTTTGAGGTCAGTGCAGTGGTCAGCTCCTCAGCAGCGGTAATTGTCGACACTCTGGTCTTGCTGCCTCTTCTGGTGCAGCATGTCCTCTGTTCTTGTCCTGTCGGGTTCTTTAGTGCTGTCTTCTTTTCTTCCTGATGAATCTAGTTTCTTGGTCTAGGGGAGCCCACTAAATATTAAATTTTGTGGGCATTTTAGGGGGAACCTGGTAGTGTCAATGGGAGACTTACCCTTGGGTGGCTACACCCACTACAGTGACAACTTCCTATGGGAAGGCTCAATACTCTAAACCTCATTGGCTATTTTACTGCCATCCTACATGGAGGAAAATTAAATAAAGGGTCCACTCTGCTTGCAAGCCCCTAGTGGTAGTGCATGCTCAGTGAGACCCTTCCTCCTACCCTTTGTGTTGTTTCCCACCTTTGCTCCTGCCAAAAGTGGGGGCTGAGAAAGGGAGAAGCCATCTGCTGCTAGCAGCAGGAATGGGGTCTAGAGTTTCAAGCGCGGTAGCCTTTTGAAGCTCACCACCAGGAGAGTGCACATTCCTGAGGGACACGTGTAGGAGGCTGGCGTGGTTTGTAGTGGGTACCTTGGGTACTTACACCTTATACCAGGTCTAGTTATCCCTTATTAGTGAAGTAGTAGTGTTCTAGCAGCTTAGGCTGATAGAGGTAGCTATAGCAGAGCAGCTTAGGCTGAACTAGGAGACATGAAAAGCTCATGCAATACCACTTATAGTTACACAGTACTTATACACAAGTGAAGACAATACTCAGTGTTACCAAAAATTAAGGTATTTATTTTGGTGACGCAGTACCAAAAATATCTTAGAAACAATACTCCTTCTGGAGGTACGTATTATACACAATATACACACTAGACACCAAAATTAGACAAGTAAATTGTCATAGAACAATGCAAACAGTAGGAAATCCTGTAGAATGCAAAGGGAGAAAATAGGTCTGGGGCAACACAAACCATGTACTAAGAAAGTGGTATGTGAATCACAAATTCCCCCCTAGACAAGTGTAATGTGCGCAGAATCGCTGGGAGAGTAAGAATACAGTAAAGGTAAGTAAATTACCCCACCCCAGAGCCCAGAAAAGCAGGAGTAAAGTACTGCAAGTTTCCTTAGGACACACTATACCTCGTTTTTGGGATTTTGCGGCAGCCAACCAAGTCTGCAAAGAACAACTGCTGGATTATTGGACCTGAAGACCTGCAAAGGAAGGGGACCAAGTCCAGAAGTCGAAAGAAGTTCCAGGAAGGACAGGAGCCCATGCCAACCCAGAACAGGGTGCAAAAGAAGAGTCCCCAGTTAGTCATAGACTGCAGAATAGCACCCAAGGAAGACGCCAGCAGGTTCCTGCATGATGCAAAAGATGTCCCATGGTGTGAAGATTGTTGCAGGGGAGATTTCTTGTTGGAAGGCGCCAACAAGCCTTGGCTACGACAAACGTGTGTTTTGCATCAAAATGGTGCTGGATGGACCCAGGAGGGACCTGGGGGCCTCAACTCTGTGTGAGGAGGAAGAGGGGGCTCTCTGCCCTTTAGAGAGCCCTCAAGATGCCAGCCAGAACCCCCAGAAGCCCCAGGATCTGGGTTCAAAGGAGGTGCAAAATGTGGTTGATGCAGCACAACAAAAGAAAGTCCCACGTCGCCGGAGAACAACTCAGCGAGTTGAGCGTCGCAGGGTGTAGTGCTGGGGACCTGGGCCAGGCTGTTCATGAAGGAATTTTGCAAAGAGTGCACAGAGGCCTCAGGAGCTGAAGAAGACACAGTACACATGGGTTCTGTCGCTCTTGGGGAAGGCAAGGTCTTACCTCCTCCCAATTGCATCAGCAGGACATCAGGACAGTCTGTGTCGATGATGTCCACCCTCTGTGTCCTTAGGAGCATGCTCGTTGCTGTGAGAGGAGTCCCAGGGTACAGGTCGTCATCTTGGAAGGTACCTGCTTGGAGCAGAGGAGTGACTCCGTCACTCCACGGGAGATTTCTTCAGTCCTTCTGGTGCAGGATGAAGACAGGGAGTCACCAGAACATGCACACCATGGAAACTGTTGCAGTTGCTGACTTGGAGCTGAGGTTGCTGAAAAAAAGTGTCTCTTGTAGACACTTTGTTGCAGTTACAGCGTTTCTTTGAGCAGGCTGCGGTTGATCCGAGGTCAGAAGAGTCTGAAGTTGTTACAGAGGATTCCTGAAGGAAATTTGCAAGCAGAATCTGAAGAGAACCCACAGGAGAGACCCTACACAGCCCTGAGAGGGGTGTTGGCTACCTTATCAGGTATGGACCTATCAGGAGGGGTCTCTGACGTCACCTGCTGGCACTGGCCACTCAGAGCCCTCCAGAGTGCCCCCACACCTTGCAAAGCAAGATGGCTGAAGTCTGGGACACACTGGAGGAGCTCTGGGCACCACCCCTGGGGTGGTGATGCACAGGGGAGTGGTCACTCCCCTTTCCTGTGTCCAGTTTCCTGCCAGAGTAGGGGAGAAGGGGTCCCTGAACCGGTGTAGACTGGTTTATGCAAGGAGGGCACCATCTGTGCCCTTCAAAGCATTTCCAGAGGCTGGGGGAGGCTACCCCTCCCCAGCCTGTAACACCTATTTCCAAATGGAGAGGGTGTAACACCCTGCTCTCTGAGGAAATGCTTTGTTCTGCCTTCCTGGGACTAGGCTGCCCAGCCCCCAGGAGGGCAGAACCCTGTCTGTGAGGTGGCAGCAGCTGTAGCTGCAGTGCATGCCTCAGAGAGCTGGTTTGGCCGTACTGGGGTCCATGGTGGAGCCCCAAGGATGCATGGAATTGGCTCCCCAATACCAGATTTGGAATGGGGGGACAAGTCCATGATCTTAGACAGGTTACATGGCCATATTCGGAGTTACCCCATATGTATTGCACACGTGTAATGGCGTCCCCACACTCACAAAGTCCTGGGAAATGGCCCTGAACTATGTGGGAGCACCTTTGCTAGTGTAAGGGTGCCCTCACACTGAGTAACTTTGCACCTAACCTTAAACAAGTGAAGGTTAGACATATAGGTGACTTATAAGTTACTTACGTGCAGTGACAATGGCTGTGAAATAGTGTGTGCACTATTTCACACAGGCTGCAATGGCAGTCCTGTGTAAGGGTTTGTCTGAGCTCCCTATGGGTGGCAAAAGAAACACTGCAGCCCATATGTATCTCCTGGACCCCAATGCCCTGGGTACTTAGTTACCATATACTAGGGATGTATAAGGGGGGTCCAATATACCAGTTGAAATTGGTAAATGAAGTCACTGGCCTACAGTGACAAATTTAAAAGCAGAGAGAGCATAAGCACTGAGGTTCTGATTAGCAGAGCCTCAGTGACACAGTTAGGCACTACACAGGCATACACATTAGGCCACAAATTATGAGCTCTGGGGTCCTGGCTAGCAGGATCCCAGTGACACAGTAAAAACACAGTGACACACAGTCACAAACAGGCCAAAAGTGGGGGTAACCATGCTAGAAAGAGGCTACTTTCCTACAACGTGGTGTTAGATCCTCCACCCATGGACGGCATTGTCTTACAAACCAGAGACACAGGGCTCTCCTCCAAGGTTTCTATATTGGCTGTCTGGAGGTGGCATGCCGGATGGAACCAATCAGTAAACCTGCCAGTTAGGTTAGCTTTTGCAGGGGGCACCTCAAAGGTGACCCCTGGGTACAATTAGGGTACAATTAGGGTTAAATCCAATACTGGCACCAGTTTGTATTTATCATCCTGAGTTGTTTGATATCAAAATGTAGCTGGGGAACTCGTGTTTGACCAGTGTCCAGTACATGTACTTAAAATGGGTGCTCTGTTTTCTCATTATGTCCCAGGTTTAGTAAGGACATAGTGGAGGCATATTGCTCATGCAACTATGCCCTCAGATATAGTATGGTGCACTCTGCCTTAGGACTGGAAGGCCTGCTAGAGGAGTGACTTACCCATAACACATAACACATGCAGTGTAGGGTGGACAGGGCACACAGGGAGTGTGCCATGTCGAATTTGTCTTTTTAGGTTTGCCCCAGGACACTCAGCCTGCAATGGCAGTGCTGGGTGCATCTGGGTGCAGGGCCCTAGAGGGTGGCACAATCAGTGCTGCTGCCCTCAGGGGCCTACCCCTAATATTCCATGCCCTCGGTACAGGTGTACCCATATACTAGGGACTTACAGTGATATTTAAGAGTGCATCCAATTGAGCCAAGCATCTCATCAGATTTAGGGAATGAGCTCTGGCCCAGGGAACCTGGTTAGCAGTGCCCCTGGGCACTAAAACTTCTAGGACACATCAACATCAGGCAAAAAGCGGGGGCAAAATGAGGCCTCCTCTCACAAATGTTTCAACAGACGTTGCATGGGTTCTGTAGCCGGCCTACCCACCATTGCGGTCAGCATGGATTTAAAATGTTCACTAGTCCCTCACGACCTCAAGTAACCTTTTGTCCACTAGTGACTTCTGAGCACAGTTTTCACATTTAGGGCCTGATTTAAGAAAAGTGGTGCTGCACCTAGTGCAGAGCCACTTTTCTTACAACCTTTAGCGCTCAGCTAAGACCACCATATGTGCACCTTATCTAAGATGTGGCACATCCTAGCGGTAGTTAGGGAAACTAGCGTCAACATTTTTGATGATAGTTCAGAGCTTTGCAGGATTAGTGCAAAAAATGTTGACATTATTCCTGCAAAGCCCATTGAGGCCCATTGTAATCAATGGTTTGTTTCCTTTTAATGCCTGCTTTGGGCAGGCCTAAAAAGTCCCCAATAAAATGATGCAAAGAGATCTCTTAGATTTCTTTGCGCCATTTTTTTGGACCCCCCAATGAGGGAATTCCGCCCTTACATACATTAAGCCTGGGGCAGGCATTATGTGGCATAAGAGGTTACAAAATGGCGCAATGCATATGTTGCGACACTTTGTAAATTTGGCACTGCAATTTTGCCTCGTTGGTCCACATTAGTGTTGAAAATGTAATGCTAATGTGGCGCAAAGAGGTGATTTGGACTCTTGAATCTGCCCGTTAATGCTTAAGAAATCAAATCTTGACTTCTACAAATTGGATTTTTGTAGTTTTGGTCTTGTTTTACTCAGATGAATATTCACTATATTTCTCAACTGGTGGTAAGTCTTTTTGTGGTACTTTTTACTGTGTTACTGTAAATAAATGTTACACAAATACTTTACACATTGCCTTTTAAGTTAAGCCTAACTGCTCTGTGCCAAGCTACCAGAGGGTGAACACAGGTTAATTTGGGAGTGTAACAGACTTGCCGTAACTAGGATTGTGGTCAGTACTTGGACAGGGTGCATACCTCTGCCAACTAGAGAAACAAACTATAACATATTCAATGATTTAAAACATATAGGGCCTGATTGCAACTTTGACGGAGGGGGTTAATCCGTCCCAAATGTGACAGATATCCCGCCCACTGTATTACGAGTTCCATAGGATATAATGGACACGTAATATGGCGGGCGGGATATCCGTCCCGTTTGGGACGGATTAACCCCCTCTGCCAAAGTTGTAATCAGGCCCATATTCTTCTTTCAGGTAAAGGTAAAATAACTATCTGATAAGGACACCACTCTGTATGTGATATTGGGATATGGTGCACTCTGTCAATTTGTCTTTAGTGTGTAGCAACAGAATTCTTAGTTGTGATGAATTTACTTGCTTGGTTGATTTAAACTCAGAAAAATAAATTATGAATAGCCGCACATTTTGTTCTGGAAGATACCCTCTCAAACAAGGTTGTGTTTCTTCATCTAATTATTTACAAACTTTCACACAAAGAAGACCATTCTATTTTAGGACTAAAGCCAACATGGCGACTAGCCTCTGTATCCGATCCATCATAGGGTCTCCTTTTTAATTTAAGAATGTGCCAGTGGATGTAGTTGATCATTCACCAGATTTAGTGTGGCTGAAATGGCTCTTACAACTGAACTTTGTACTCAAACTTTGCACTGCTTTTGTGTCAAGAAATTACGTACAGGCAGCGCTAAATTTTCATATATCAGGCCCTTTGTTTTTTGGTTGAGCCGATAACCAGCACACATGCGCTGTTGCTATGGCAGCGATCTTTTGTGTTTAATAAAAAAAACTTGAACTAAAATGGGTCTTTTAGCCCGCCAACCACTTACCCTTCATTGATATCATTATCAATTCACCTTTGCTGCCTTCTAATTTGGCATTGTGTGCAATGCCGACACTTCCTTTAGCATGTGTGGTGCATGGACAAAGTACAGATTAACTGAGGTTCATTTGTGTCCATCCACTGCGATTGACGTACTGTTTTTCCTTTTTTTTGGTTGTTTTCTTTCTAGCACCAATATCAGCACTTACCACGTGTACCAGTTACATTACACAGTCATTGCTTTGTTTTATAGGCTTGGGGAGATTAAGGCTCTGATTTATACTTTTTGACGCAAAACTATGCTAACACAGTTTTGCGTCAAAAAGGTTAGCGCTGACTAGCGTCATTTTTTAATGCCACTCGGGCGTCAAATTTCTACTTTGATGCTGGGTGGCTCTAAAAAATGTTTTGAGTCATTTTTTGCCATGTTAACCATTGCACCTTTTCGTAAGACAAAATGACGTTAACGGAGGAAAAATTACTCTAATCTGGTTTACGACATGAAAACACATTGCAAAACGGAAATGCACCATTTTTGCCCGCAATAGCGTCAAAAACAGACTCAAATGGAGCAAACAGTACAAAGGAGCCCCAAAATGGATCCCAGAAGCCAGGAGAGACTGAAGACAGACCCCATTTAGCCAGGAACCAACCATCAGGACACAGACAAGACCCTGTGGAGGGAGAAGAAAAAGAGGAAGTGTTGTTTCAGCGTAGAGGAGCATGAAATATTGGTGAGAGAGGTGACGGAGCATCAAAATAAACTCTTCATCACCTCTAATTTGCCAATTGGAAGGAGAGAGGCAATATGGCAGCAGATTGATTATGGATAAGATCAACAGTGTGGCAGAGGTTAGGAGAAATGTGACTGAGTGCAAGAAACACTGGCATGACTGCAAGAGAAGGACCAAGGAAAAAATGGCATGAAACAGGAAAGCAGCACTGCAAACAGGAGATGGGAGACCAGCAGCGCAAGACGACAAGGATGAAATAGAGAAGATGGTTGCAGCGGTCATTCCAGAAGAAATTGTCACAGGAATACATGGACAGGACAGCGCAGAATACCAAGAAACACCACAAATGCAGGGTAAGTTGCATGGGGGAAATATATGTCTCAACGTCAAGTGCAAGAAGGGGGAGGCACATAGGACTCACACAATGTATGTCAAAGGAGTGCAGAGGGATACAATGCACATTAAGCAAGTTGCACCATGCCAATGTAAGCTTACCCATGTACCTACGCCTTGGGAGTACCATGCACCATTGAAACACACACACCCTGGACATATTAAGAACACCAGGCCTAAATACCCACATGTACAAATGCAGCACATAGGATAGATGGCATGTATAATCACTGTGCCACTGGTTGTGACATCACAATATCCCTTGCATGTAGTCACATCAACACCACTAACACGATCAAGACCTCAGAACCAGGTATTCAGTCAGCACGATTCCTGGGGTAACTACATAGTTGTGTCCCTTGCTGTAACATTTTGCAGTAGCCGTGCCTCATTGGCATCTCACAGCACACCAGTCATTGCAACTGTCCCAACAGTAACCAGGCATGTTCCGGTAGCACCACCACACTTAGACAACACATCCACATGAGGCAGCCATCCCTACATCACGCAGTCAGGGTGTCCCCTGGAGGCATGGAACAATTAACTCAACATGTGCTGGGGGAATAGCAGGCTGGACTGGTATCATTGGTAACATGCCACTGCCCAGACCAACTAAACTGAAGTTGTGTTCAACCACACATCTTGATGCAGAACTGAAATGTGCCACTACAGAAAATATGTACCACAGATAGCAAGCAGTAGGTCACAACAGTCACAGACTGAGCCAAAACTATTTGGACATAACCATGTCAGACACATGGGAATGGGGAAATCAACACACACCCATACAACACATGGGGTATGGCTGTCACATAATGGCGGTTAATCCTACAACAACGGCAGTATGGCAGTATGAGTCACACATTGGGATGGCAGCTGGTAATATGTCTGCACATGGTAGGTCTGTGGGGCACTTACTAAACATTATGGATGGATCAAATAGAGTCAGTGCCAGTTGTGGCCTGCATTGGGTGTAACAGGACACGTTGCACTCAGCCCTGCACATCAGGCAGTGAAAAAGGCAAAGGGCCAAGGTATGGGACACCCTGCACTGCCCATGCCAAGGGCATGGGCTGTGCAGGGGCACCCAGGGCCACACCACACCACTTCACCAACAAACATGTCATGGGGGTTACACCACCATGGAAAGGCTGGAGGAAATTTGTTAATATACCTGGAGGGTAGTGTTGAACGTATCACTGGTCTGGTGTCACAGGATGGAGGGCATAGTCAGTCTGTCAGCTGCTGGTAACCTGCCATGTTAAGGGGCATTACACATTGACAACCATTGCCACTGCCACCTGTGCTGTAGGGGGTGAACAATTACACAGTGGCAGTCAGGAGCCCCTTTGACTGATGCACATTAAATATTAACCTACCTCGGGCCCTGAATTACAACTCCTCTGAATTGGCAATGTCCATTGACACATTTACCATCAGGCACTGTCACATACAGAATGATGTACACAGCAGATATGTCATACCCATATTGCCCATCCCTTTGTTCAACCTTGTGCTTTTGCCACATGAGCTGTACTGTCATCATGCTGCACTCATGGATCATAGTGCAAGGTGGGCTGCAGTGAGGGGGACGACATAGGTGTTTAGTGAGGTAAACAACCTACACCGACAGGAGTTGAAACAGTACTCTGCCAGGTCCATGAGTGCTATGCAAAGTAGCACACAAACACAAATGACAACATGAGGAGACATCAGTGGCAACAAGAGCACAGTGTTGCAAGTACGCCATCCCTGGGGTGGAGTAGGGTCTCAGCACAGCTTGGGCGTATGTGAAACATATAAGACTGGGACAGGTGAAAATTGCCATGTGTGGTGCTATGGCATGAACACAGCAACACACATTGGAAGGCTTCACCATGCAAATGGATGCAAAGTAGGGTAGAACAAGATAAGAGGCCATCAAGACACAATAAGGATAAACAGCACACTTAGAAGTTATGACAAAGCCAATAGTGGCAACTAGGCACCTATTCATGTAACATGCAGGTTGGGCATATGGCTGTTGCCTGCCGCTATGATGTGCTGGAACAATCCATTGGAACTAATGTGCGCATGATATGCCCCTAGCGCCAGTGGAGAGTCACTTTCAGTGATGATTCTTTGGCTCTAAGCACTGTGCTGTATTGACAAGGTAGCGTTAAGCCACTTTTTTTGGCATTATGTCATCTTGTAAATACGTAGCCACTTGATCATGACTGTTCGTGGAAGGTGGTGCAATCGGTGTTGCTGTGGGCGTGCCACAGCAACACACATTACATTTTGATGCTGCCTTAGATAAATGGAATATTTTAAACTTGAGGTAGGGCCAAACCTATTACACCAGCACCAGGGGTAGCATTAGCAGGGTGCAATGAGGAGGAATATATTTATAGCTCTTTCATTTCTGATTTTCAAATGTGTGCTGCATTTTGCAGCATGCAGAGGAAGAGCAAAATGCCAGAAATTATTGTTTATGAGTGTGAAGTTGTTCCTTCATGCACATAAACAATCATATGTAAATGATGATTTGGCTCTTCACAGTGTGCTGCATTCTACAGCACACACAGAACTGCCAAAGTGCCATTGGTCATTCTTATGTGCATGAAGGGACTCTTTCATGCACATAAACAGTCACACCCCTCAATGCATACATCCTTGCATGATGGTACAAGGATACCTGCTATGACGCTGGCAGCTGAATCTTGCACCAGCATGGGGGACAACACAGGGGTGCCCCATATTCACTTACCTACTGTGTATTCTTGTGTAATCACAGTGAAGCAGTGCAGCGCTGATTATTATTGCACAGCACCATGCTGCACCACATTTACATCAACATGGGCCTATTATGACAATGATCCTCAAATATCAAGTCAGTGACATGACTTGTCAACTGCCACTACAAAGATAGGCTGATTTTACACCATCTCATTGCAGAGGGTGATGTCTCTCCTCTGGATCTGCCTGTCCTGGACTACCCTGATGACCTGGCTGACCAGCTGGCAACTATCAGCCAAGAGACTCTCCAAGAAGTCCTTGTGGACATGCAGACACCACCTCCAGTCGCAAGGAGGAGTACTGAATTAGCAGGTATCCCACAGGCCCCACTTAGCACCCTAGGAGTATGGACCTGCCAGCACCGACGCAGCAGAGGACCCCCAGGACGCAGGCACCAGCTTTGAGAGGACAGTGGTAGGAGTCCAGTGGGAGCTGGCCAAGGAGGTGTGGGTGGGGATGCAAACTATGGCAGCCAGCCGTGTGGGGAAGTGGACGTGCAGTGTCACTGCAACAGAACAGACTGTAGCCAACCGATGCACAAACTCCCCAATGAGTGGAGTCCAGGAGTGTCTGAGGACAATAAGGACTCCATGCACCGGTAATTGGTCTCCCTCAGGGCAGACATGGCTGCTTACCACAGGGATGTTGCAGCTATACTTAAAAACCAGCAGCTCCTCCTTGCTGCAGTGATACCTTATGTAGTGTAATAGATGGCAGCTGCAGGTAATTGGGACTCCACATCTCCAACCACTGAGGTGTGTGTGGCCCCCTCTACCTCCCCACTACCACCATCAAGGGTAGAGGAGGCACCACACACATCGGAGGATGAAGATGTGGAACAGGTCATCTTCACCCGTAGGTGTTCCCGGTAGCATGAGCCCAAGCCACATGGGCAGTGCTTTCCTTTGTCCTGTGCTTGACATCATGCCAGTGTTGGCACTCTGACAGATATGCACTCCTCCTTAACACAATGTTGACCTTTCTGCTATGGACAGCTATTGTCCCTAACTTTCCATTTGGCAATTTATGTTTTCCTGCACTGAAAGACACTTTACCCAAACATGTCCCATGACATGTCCCTCAACCCTGAACTTGTGTTGTGTCCCAATTGCATGGATTCTACGAATGGGGACACAGACCTGAACATTGTATATACTCGGCACTGTCACACTTGTAAATAAACACCACGTACACAATCAGCATGTTTATGTGTGTTGTGACACTTCTACTATGCCTAGTGTTTGTGATGTGTGCAACATGTCTCAAGTCACAGAGTGTCAGTACAAGAGTGCATGAATATGTGGGCACATATCTATGCACATGGTACCTACATGTTGTACGTTGATGTTGGCGTCATCCCCTACAAGCAAAATACTGAATTTGTGATACATGTTGAACACATGTATGCTACACTCACTACATACTGCAAGAATGAGTGTGAAACAGTAATCGGGCAATATCGTCAGCTGGGAGTACCATTAGAACACATTGGTGTGAAACAGAGTGACTCAAACTCACCCATTATTGCCACTGGTCAGTTTAGTAGGATAGGAATGATATGTAGGCTGTTATAATATGTTCCACAGTGCCCAACCTTCCAAAACAAAACCCATACAATGTCAGCTGAATTCACACACCTATCCTGTCCTATACATGGTCAACACAGTCAGCTTGAGTGATGGGAACACTGGATGGCATTTGCACAGGTAAGTAGATGTGTTGTAGCTGCCAATGTAACAGCTCAGCCAGAAGGAGGTGTTAAACATGTCAAGAGAGGGATTTGGATGCAGGACGGAGTCCCCAAGACAACAAACAATTTGCACTGTACACCCATGGGACGACCCCGAGACCCAAGCATATGACACATGAAGGGAGTGAGGGAGTACCGAATTATATTTATTTTGATAAGTAAATCTATAAAACAATAGTAATTAACACCTTACCTAATCTAACCTATCCTAACTATACATAACCCACAACAGACCATAACCACTCTATGCTATACTTACCTTACACATTTAACGACACACTCTAAACATTCGCCCCCATTCCCCTTATATAACAGGAAACATGCAGGACAACATACACTAAACTACACATTTACTTACTATGACTAAACAAATATATATTTTTTTGTATTTTTTGATTTTTTTTGTGTATTTTTTATTTCTTTATAAACATATAAAAGCCCCAACATCACCCCCAACCCACATAGTAAAACATTAAGGCCCTCATTATGACATTGGCTGTAAATCCCACTTACCGCCATGCTGACTGCTGCCAACATACCGCCGCTGCGGTGGATATCTGCTAAACATATTGTGACACACACAACCAATCCGTCACCATACAGCCACACTCACAAATCCACCAGCCCAAACGTCAGTGATAAACTGGCGGTATCAAAACCCACACCGTTACGCCAACAGAACAACGCTCACAACATTATGACCCACGAATCACCACGGTGGACATTCAATGGGGATAAACCATTGGCGGTACATACCGCTGCTCTCAAATTACACACACACTAACAAAACGCCACAATGGACAATTCAAACTACACAGACCTGACACCCATACACATACCACACCCACACAACTATAAAACACACACTCACATTACCCACAAACCTTTACGAATACCAATAATTGCCAGCAGACAGAGACAGCAAGAGCACACACACAACCAGAGCAACATACCACCATCACCTATACACCACCCACGTACCTTACATCACACACACCAACACATCACCCTACACATCCTCAT
The DNA here is from genome assembly GCF_031143425.1 of Pleurodeles waltl. Lineage (NCBI taxonomy): Eukaryota > Metazoa > Chordata > Amphibia > Caudata > Salamandridae > Pleurodeles > Pleurodeles waltl. Next base: position 723,530,412 of record NC_090447.1, read on the forward strand.
CCACACCACTCACACTACACCCATGGCACCACAACAACACCACAGATTCTCTGAGGAGAAGCTAAGGGTCATGGTGGAGGAAATCATCCGGGTAGAGCCACAGCTATTTGGATCACAGGTGCAGCAGATATCCATTTCAAAGAAGATGGAGCTATGGCGGAGAATTGTGGACAGGGTCAATACCGTGGGACAGCACCCCAGAAAAAGGGATGACATCCGGAAGAGGTTGAACGACCTACAGGGGAAGGTGCATTCCATTGCAGCAAGACACCAGCTTGCAGTACTGAGGACTGACAGTGGTCCCCCACCTCCTCCCCCACAACTAACAACATGGGAGGAGCAAGTCTTGGCAACCATGCATTCTGAGGGCCTGGCAGGAGTAGGAGGAGGACTGGACTCTGGTAAGTCAACTCACGTCTTCCCCCCATTACCTGCATGCCATCACATACCCTTACCCTCACTACCATCAGTCCACCACTTCCCACACACCCCGCTATCACAACCCACTCATGCCAATGCCAAGATGTACATTCAGTGCAGGGGATGACTATGGAACTGTGGGCTATTACATTGTTCCCTTGGTGTTCCTGAGTGGCAGCTAATGTTTGTGTTCAGCCATGAGGTGTCCAAGGGTGTGTATCCCATTGTCACAGGATGATCAACATAACTAGCAGTGTCTCTCCTATCTTCCAAAACATTAATGTGCATTTCTACTGTCGACACATGCACAGTGCAGGCTATGGGATGTAGCTCAGCTACTTAGCAAATGTGTCCTTTGGCACAGTCCATGTGAGGTCAGTGATGTCCTGTTGTCTTCTACTGGGTCCCACTATGACATCCATGATTTGCACTGTCTGACTGTGTCTCTGCTCCCTGTTAGGCCATTTCTTGTATCTAGTACAGACATGATGGTATTGTGAGTCAGTGAGTGTTGCATGTGATGTTGCACTACAGTGACTATGGTTCTACTTCTCACACATCTGGCACATGGTATGTGATGAGGATTGATCTTGTATTCCTATTTGTTTGAGCCAGTGCATCAGGCAGATGTCTCTGCACACTACAGGTAAGTTAGGTATGTGCTGATGAGACACAGTTGATATAGGCGCAAGTTGTGTGGTGTTTGATATTTGTTCTGGCAGCAATTTGCACGGCATGACTTGAGACATCTGTGCCTGTTTGGAAGTTACATGACATGGGCATGGTGTATGCCTTTGACATGTCTGTGATATTGTTTGTTTGGTGTAGTGTGTGATGTGTACATAGTGGGCAACCTGAGGGCACTTGTGGTGGTATGTGTAGTTCTACTGTTTTCAAAGGGCACATGTCTGCATCTGTCCTTCCTGAGGTGTGCCTGTCAAGTTGTAGGTGTGTTATGTACAAGTGGGTGTAGCTATTGGTGTTGTGCACTTATTGTACTGTATTGCAGCATGGTGCATATGTGTTATCACCTTCACATGTGTGTAATCCTGGCCATATGTTACTATAGTGGTGTATGTCTTGTGTGTCCAGCAGGGTTGAGGTGTTGTGTGTGCATTACTAGATTTGTTGACTTACCTACAAGTAGGCCATTTCCAAATTGTCCATCCTGGAATTGTTCATTGATCGCACTGTGCCGGAATAAATAGGCATCATGGGCACTCCCACAATACTTGGCCAAAATGTTTATGAATAACCTGCGGTAGTCCACTATGGCCTGCATATTAATGGAATGCGTGTGCTTGCGATTCCAATATAAGTGCTCTGTTGCTGCAGGTGATACAATCCGGACGTGGGTGCAGTCAATTGCACCAAGAACATGCAGGAAGCCATGGATTTGATAGAACCCCTGTTTGTTCTCCTGCTGTTTTTGGTGGGTGTTGGGGAATCTGATGTGGCAGGGTGTCAGGGAGATGATGGCATCTAACACCTTTGGCAGGAATGCAGAGAACGACGGCTGTGAGACACCAACAACCAGTGCAACTGTTGTTTGGAATGAGCGACTTGCCAGCATGTGCAGGACAGTGAGCAGCTTTGTTATAGGTAGTATGTTGTGTGGGGTCTGCAGGCTGGCTGCAATTTGTGGCTCAATGTGGTGCAGCAGGTGTAGTATGGCTTGCTGGTTGAGACTATAAGTCCTAATAATGTCCAGGTCCCTGAGTCCAAGGAGGGTTGTCCTGATTCTGAAGACCCTCTCCTGTCTTCTGCTTTGCCTTTGTGGGCTGTGTTGTCATGCTGGTGATTGCTGGTGTGGTTGATGTCCTCTGCACCATCTAACAAGCTGTATCAGTATCACCTTCATCTTCTCCTGTGGGTTATAATGTTTCTTCTGTATGTTTTCCTTAAATAGTGGTGTGTTTGCCTCATTTTAACGCCTGCCCTGACCCAGGTGTAAATTTCCTCAGATGCCGACATGCCATGACCCAGCCTTCACGTTCACTAATTTAGATCCGCAATAAGTGCTAGTCAGCTTGCTTTTATCGCTCAATGAATTGCATGACCAGACCATGTCATGCAATGTCGTGTAATATTTTTCGGGGAAAGAGTGCTACTCCCCATGCTACTTGGTACTAAATTCTTACTTTTCATTATACATAATGATTACTTTCTGATCCGTACAAGATTCCTCATTTGATGTGAAATTACTGTGGTGGCACTGCTTTATTCTTGAATAAAGATTCCACCGTATTTATCGCTGCAGTAGATTTTGACGATATACATGGTAACCTTTGTCATTTTACAGGTTAAGTTGAAATTCCTTATCTATGAAATTCAATATGTAACTGAGACCTTTTCCTTGTTAAAATTGTTTTTAGAGACTATTAATGTCTACTAATTCTGTGGGAACACAGGTAAATTTACCTGAGGTCTTTCTTACCTCTGCCAGTGCTTTCTATGAAACATGAATAAGACACACCAGCAAACCCCTTCCATCGCACAGTATCTATTTTTTATAAAAATCACAGTTTCATTTGAGCTCATTCCAAGCATGGGCTTTCCTTTTATCTCCCTTTCACCCTTTATAAGAACTTTTCTTTAATACCTTTTTCACACTGGATTTGCCAATATTTTCCTTTCCTACATCTTCACATGGTGGCATTTCACTTGGGACAACACTTCTTTCATTTAGCTAGATATGACATAAGAATAACTTGTGACACTGTGGTTTTATGCTTTTTGTATAACATAGACTTGAAAAATCCCTAGGCTTGTATGCCCCAACCAGGCGAAACAATGACGTTTTGGAGCCAGAATAAAAGAATTTGAACCAGGACCGTATTCGAGCATGGACTGAATTTTTCCTTCTTAAATCACGACTAAGACAGTTTACCTGAGGAGAATCCTACGATCTCAAAGTTTATGGAGAAAACACACATCTGTGTTTTGCATATTATAAAATAGTTTGAAGTCACAACAAGCGTCTATGTGGAATTAAGTACAATGCATAAACGTGCAATGTAAGTAGGTGGCAAGCATGGTTTTGTATTAGGTTGTGGATGTGTCACTTTCCTGCTCTTCTTTAAGAAATGTTCGAAGGAGAGCAGCGCCTCCAGATTGGTGGATGTGTCATGCCGTTTCAGTGGCACTTTGATTCAGTTTAGGGCTGCAGGAGTTCCAAAGTCCGCACATATCTGCGTTGATGCACTACTATCTGTGCAAGAGTCTGTGTGCGTGACTATGTGCCTATTGCAGATGGCGAAGAGGGTGATTTAACTACAGCCCACCAAGGCACATCCCCAGCACCTATTTATTGTCTTTATTTCCTTCTCTCCCTTCCTCAGTCACTTCCTTTTTCATATTATCTCCCTCCTGCCTCTGGATTTCTTAATCCCTCTCTTTCTCTCGCCCTTTCTTAGTACCGTTCATTCATGATTGTTCTCCTCACCATTCATTAGTTGTCTCACCCACTTCCTTCACTCGTCCATCCTGCCTCATTTTAACTTTCTTGCTTCTCTGCTCACCTGCGTTTGTCACCCTTTCACCCTTTCACCGACCCTTTAATTACACCTTTATCAGAGTCACTCCTTACTCTTTCACCATCTTCCTCCTCAACCCCTTGTCCCTCTCACCACCCCTGCTCAGTACCCTTCACCTTATTAGGTTGAGCCTGCAAAAGCATGTGCTCTCGCTTGCGAGACTAATGGTATGGAACCCGCCCATGGCTTGCCATTAATTTTCATCATTGCCGTATTTCTTTGCTGCCGTCTCATTGGCCAGCGCTTGCCATGCACCTCTTCCTTTTTGTTCTGTGGCGCAGGGTCCAAGTACAGAATAATTCGCTTTCATTAGTGCCCTTCCGCTGGCCATTTAATGCTCCTGTAGTGATTCAATTACTATTGCACTATGACACATTCACAATGCTGGCCACGTCATAGCCTTTTTAAACTTTTAAACCTATCCACACCCCCCTTGCTTGATAGAGCTTTTTTCATCATTCTGCTATTCACCCACACCGGCCCTCCCGTTCACTACCACCACCCAGATGCCAAAACAAATGGCTCACCCGTAGGTGGGAGCGGTTGACTTTGCCAGTGCTTGTTCACATTTCCTTCCAGTTAGAGAATTGTCGCTTCCTCTAATAACAATGTCTAGGCCCATCACTGCCCAGCCCTCTGCAGCAATAACTATCTTTATCCATAACTAAAAGTGACAGAGTCCACAGACTCACCACAGTAGCTGAAATATATTTATGCTAAGTAATGCCAGATAACAAACTCCAAAACGGAACAATCTTGTGCTCCATTGTGTTGAAAATATAAGGAAAGAATGGATGCTATCTTACTAAGCGGTGCTGCACATCCTTGCAATACTGGGTCGGCAACGTCTTGGCGTCCAATTCCTGAGTTAGCCGCGAACGATTGGAATCGGCAGATACCGGTATGTGGTCACCCCAGACAAAACAGGAATCAGCGGAACACCGCCTGTACACCTTTTACTTACCGACTGGAGCAGCACCAGGCGACCTTTCCTGGGTAAACAGGCACTCCATTTCCCCGGCCCGTCCAGATCCACCTTGTGTTATAGCCAGTGCTTGGAATGGAAAAATAGAACTGCTTTATTCTGAGAGGTGCCGGTACTGTCCAATGAAAAGAATTACGTTCTTCTTGAGAAGTGCAGGTACTCTCCCTCTCAAAATAAAAAAAGTGCCGGTACTCAGTACCGGACAGTACCGGCCCATTTAAAGCACTGGATAGCTCCTTCTGGAAGTGAATCTCGCGCTGCCAAGCCTGACAGATCCCAGTGCTGACTTTCAGATGATGCACCCGGATAGCTCCTCCTGCCAGACCCGTGCCTGTTAGGCGCCTGGACCATTGCCCTCTCTAAGTACAAGCACGCATGGTAGGGGCAATGACACTTAAAAAAGGCATTAACACCGACGTGACCTCAAACCTTATACAAGACTAGGCCTGGACATCCAACATAAATACTAATCAAGTTTTGTTATTATTATGTATTTAAACTTAAACAGGAGCACATCGCAGCATTGCAGTGGTACAATATCTCGGCAAGCAGAACGAAGAACGAAAGGCGGCACAGCAATCCAGCGGGGGATTTGTACAGTCAGCAAAACAAAGAGGTCCATGTTAAATGGGGCAAATACAAGTACGGATCATACACCCTGGGGGTAAACAACCTTCCACCACCTCAGCCCAGAAATGGGGGCATCATTCGCCAACATCCCCATTCGAGTCTTTATAACCGTACTTGGAGACCCAACAAAACGGCTCTATTGGTTACTGGACAGACAAGGCCCACTGTTTTAAGGATCATTGGTAAGGCAATGGCTTTGCATGTTGATCATTACTGACAGGAGATTTAAAGGCAAGTGAAGAATAACCCCGCCTCTCCCTCATCCTTAACATAATGAAAGCTTTCCTTTAAAACATCTAAGAAAATTCTCGTGTAGAAACAGAAGCATATGAACGGGTCTCAACATCACTTGAATGTCTTTATCATTACTCCATTTGGCAACCAGTTAATAATTAAATCTGCAAAGTATTACAGTCAACTAAACTGCACGGCTCATACAATTTTGTGCACATATAAGACTTAGAGCCAGAGTCCTTACCATTATCTTAATCGTTTATATTAATATTTGTCATTGGACCTCTGGGTGGCTTTACTGGCATCATCCACCATCACTTCCTACGATGTGCCTCATTAAAAACAGCTTTTTTGGTGCAAATGGAAGATTGTGCTTAACAACTGAAAACTGTGATATAATGTTCCGTTATATTGCACTTATTTTCTTTCTGCAGATTTGTATGGCTGAAAGCCACATATGGAGAAAACACCTGATTTATTTGAAAAACAACCCCCCATTAAGTTTATAGAATGTTTAAAAGAGATTATATTTCGTTCGATATTTTATCGCGTGTTCTAATGCTTCTTGAGGGTACGCTGTACTTGGGAGCAAGGCACGCAAATAATTTAGAGTGCCGTGCCTGCCTTGCTGAATGCTCCCTGCTTTACTGCATTATTAAGTGTTGCATAAATAATTCAGTGTCCTTTAAATCAAACAAATACTTTGTGCAAACACACCATCCCAGGCAAGTAGATATTAAGGCACACCCAGAAAGAATGCAGGAATAACCATTTTACAACATACAAGGGGATGCATTTTGGATAAGGTGAAACATGGCTCCTCATTAAGAAGCATTTGAAAAATCCAACGAGGTAGTAATATAGTAGTACATACAAAATTGTCACTGGTGTGGGGTACAGTGAGTTTTATAAAAATAGATATAAGGGGACCGCGTTGGTATTCCTATACAATTACAAGGTCTGACTGTATATATATATATATATATATATATATATATATATATATATATAGATATATATTTATTTTTTCCGGACCAAGAGCTACCATTCTGCCAAATCTGGAGTAATTCTGTCCAGTGCTGTTCAAAATCCCTATGTAAAAATGCATAGAGGAAAAAGCGTTTTTCTCGGCCCGCTTGACAGATCACCCCAAAACTGTCCAGACAGCAGCTGACGTGAGCGTCAAATTTTCTAAGAAATTTTCGTGAAGGTTGGTCACCCGGTGCCAAAGATATAGGGGGTCATTCCTACCCTGGCGGTCCGAGACCGCCAGGGTAGGGGACGGAGGAAGCACCGCCAACAGGCTGGCGGTGCTTCTGGGGCTATTCTGACCGCGGCGGTAAAGCCGCGGTCAGAAAAGGGAAGCCGGCGGTTTCCCGCCGGTTTCCCGCTGCCCCTGTGAATCCTCCACGGCGGCGCTGCAAGCAGCGCCGCCATGGGGATTCCGACCCCCTTCCCAGGCTGGCGGGAACGGGTGTCGTGGGGCCCCTGGGGGCCCCTGCAGTGCCCATGCCACTGGCATGGGCACTGCAGGGGCCCCCTAACAGGGCCCCACATTGATTTTCAGTGTCTGCTTGGCAGACACTGAAAATCGCGACGGGTGCAACTGCACCCGTCGCACACCAGCAACTCCGCCGGCTCCATTCGGAGCCGGCATCCTCGTTGCTGGTGCTTTCCCGCTGGGTGGGCGGGCGGCCTTTTGGCGGTCGCCCGCCAGCCCAGCGGGAAAGTCAGAATGACCGCCGCGGTCTTTTGACCACGGTACGGTCTTCTGGCGGCCGCCAAAGTAGGAATGAGGGCCATAGGTAAGTAAAAAACGCTTTTTCTATGAGACTACGTCCTAACTATAACTATCTAGTGGTGACCGCAAATATATATATATATATATATATATATATATATATATATATATATAGAGTACCCTTTCAGGCTTAGAGTGCTGCATACATTATGCAAATGAGGAAGGAGGGAACTCTGGGCACTTCCCAAGTTTAAGTGGAGAGCAGCTCACATATAGAGTACCCTATAACACTAGCAACACTCTGAAACTGCTCACTTTAAATGTCTGTTTTTCTAGCAAAGTTTTTAAGCATGGGATTAGCACAATGCCATCAATGCCGAGCTAGAAAGGAACAATGACTTTTGCAATTTTTACAGCAAAGTCTTCAAGTTTAGGATTAGCTAGTGCCATCTTTGCTGAACTGTAACATGATAGAAGTCTTTTTACCACTCCAGGCCCAGTATTACTGCTTTGGATTGGTAAATTATGCCCAAGCCAAACTGTAATGCATAAAAGCAACACCTGACACGTCTCACTCTTGTTGGAGCTCTTCAGAGTGGTAAAGCTTCATCTAGACACAAGGGAGCATCCAGTAGAGTACCTTTCCAAAACTGTAATACTTGGGGTGTAGGGTGAGGGTCAAACCTGTCCTGGCGACCTAGGTACCAAAAAGAAACGTTGGTAAAAGTAGCCCAGTGGCAAGATTGTAAGAAACTTATTCTGAAGATTCCAGTAAGCACATTGAGAACTATGTGAGATTAGCATCCAGTTAGTGTCAGATTTCTGCAGTTTATAACCAAACAGTCCTCACTGAAATGTTACTTGATGTCCCTCTCCAAACAACTCCTCTAACAAAGAGGACCTCTATATATTCCAAAATGTTAAAATCAGTGTTTTTAGTTATCCAATGAGCTTGATTTGATTGCCTTAAGGTGGTCTTACCCCAAACGTTTTGCCTACTTGCCTCATATTTTGTTGACCTTCAGACTTTGAGGACTTTACCACTGCTGACCAGTGCTAAAATGCATGTGCTCTCTCCCAAAAACATTGTTTGATTGGTATGAACCTAATTGGCATATTTAATTTACTTGAAAGTCCCTAGTAAAGTGCACTACATGTGCCCAGGTCATGTAAATTAAATGCTACTAGTGGGCCTGCAGCACTGCTTGTGCCACCCACTAAAATAGCACTTTAGAATATGTCCCAGGCCTGCCACTGCCACCTGAATGTAGTGTTACACTGCAATGTCGACTTGGCATTTAAAACCCCTTGCCAAGCCGTAAATTCCCCTTTTATTACATATGTCACCCCTAAGGTAAGCCCTGGGTAGCCGACAGGACAGGGTGCTATGTAATAAAAAGCCAGGACATATACTTTTAAATTTTACATGTCCTGGTAGTGAAAAACTCTCAAATTCGTTTTTCACTACTGTGAGACCTATCCCTCCCATTGGATGACATTGTGGATTCTGTATTGCATTTAATACACTATAATTCCTGATTAGGAATGGGTAGATCTGTCACATTTAGTAACTATGGAATGTAAGGATAAATCCTCTTTAATGGTAAAGTCAAATTTATAGTTACAATTTTGAAAGTGCATCTTTTAGAAAGTTGTCATTTTACTGCTCTTAGCCCTGTGTGCCTACAGCCGGGCTCCAATTCACATCTAGGGTGGGGTGACAGCTGAGCTTCTGCATTCCCTATAGACAGCCACACACAAAAGGAACTTAGGTGTGACTGATTGGTCATTAACGTCTTGATAAGCCATCCTGGGTAGGATGGGAGGGACGAGATGGTTGCAGCCTCAGATTTACTCCTGAATAGGTTGTATCATGACACAACACAAAGGACTGCTTAACCTCCTATACTGAGTCTGGAGTCAGGGCAGTGAGGGAGGATCTCGGTGTACTTCAATGCCCTTCTTTAAAGTCACCCCCACTTCAAAGGCACCAATGAGTATACAAACTGGACTCCTGACCCTACCAACTCAGCACACTTCTGGACCGGTGAATACTGTGCCAAGGAGAAGGAAGGCTGTGCTGTTACAAGGACTGCTACTCTACTGGACTGCTGCTCTGGAAGAACTGCTTTCTTGCTGTGCTGACCTGCTGCCCTTTTTGTTTGGGTAAGAAGCACCAGACCCAAAATACTTGAACCCAGAATGAGAGTGACTGCAAGGACTTGCCTCCTGTTTTTATGAAGTCTCAGAGACACAGAAGATTTCTAACTCATCACCTCCAGCACCTGGACTCTGCCATCTGTGCTTCTTGCCCTGACAAGTGGTGTCAATCCAGGCCTGGGCCCTTTGAAGTGGGTATAAAGTGTTGTTCCAGTCACGAATCAGAGCATCAATGCTGTTGTGACGCTTGGAACCACTGCATTTCCATTGTTGCTGAGTTATCGCCACTGCTGCAAGGTTTGCGGGCATCGCATCAAATCCATTCCGACGCACCTCTGACTTTGCGCAGCTTGGAGCTGATGTATAGCCTACATCCAAACGGTCAGCACCAACGCATCACCTACTCTGCTCCTCTCATCGTCCTCGTACAAGCAAGGTACTTTCTCAGCAGCCAAGGCTGGTTCCTGTATCCGATCCACGCTCCAGTGCGGTCGGACAGACTTTTCAGATTTGAATCAGTCCAGCGTGACCAGAAGGCCCCAGTTGGCTCCTTATGCTTTTAAGCATTACAATTCAGTTTATAGTTAAAAAATAAATATCTCGATTTATAATAATTGGATTTTTGTTGTTCATTAAATTAAGCTCTATTTTGCTTACCAGGTGTGGTATTTCTGTGTGATGTTTTCACTGTTTTCCTCTTTTAAGTGTTGCACAATTACATAACACATTCTCCTAAGTCAAGCCTGACTGCTCAGTGCCAGGCTAACAGGGGGTAAGCACAGGTTAATTTAGGGTTTGTTTGTGACTTACCCTGATTGGGATTGTGGTTCCTGTTTGGACAAAGTGCATACCCCTGCCAACCAAAACCCCAATTTCTAACATTGGTGATCAGCGGTGGGGATTGGCCTTGTGTTTGTGCAGTGCCACCGAGTAACTTGGTATACAATACCATCCCATACCTAAGAGCAATTTAAGTCGATTCTCCATTGTTAGATCTGACAGCCTTAGGTTGTTCATCCTCCAACATGTTTCCTGCCTTCCTTCACTTTTCTGACATTGTGTTTGCTGGTTTTATGACTCTGCACACATTACCACTGCTACCCAGTGCTAAAGTGCATATGCTCTCTCCCTTAAACATGGTAAGATTGGTTCATCCCCAATTGGCATATTTGATTTACTTATAAGTCCCTAGTAAAGTGTACTACATCTGCCCAGGGCCTGTAAATTAAATTCTACTAGTGGGCGTGTAGCACTTTTGTGCCATCCACATAGGTAGCCCCTTAACCATGTCTCAGGCCTACCATTGCAAGGCCTGTGTGTGCAGTTTCACTGCTACTTCAACTTGGCATTTAAATGTACTTGCCAAATCTTAAACTACACTTTTTCTACATATAAGTCACCCCTAAGGTAGGCCCTAGGTAACCCATAGAGCAGGGTGCTATGTAGGTAAAAGGCAGGACATGTATATATGTGTTTTATATGTCCTGGTAGTGAAAAACTCCTAGTGAAAGGAGACCTGCTCCTTTCACAGACTAGCATTAGGACTGCCCTCATATATTTTTTGAGTGGTAGATTCTAATCTGGAAGGGGATAACCAGTTCATATGTAGAATGGCCAGAATGGTAACAGAAAATCCTGCTTATTGGTGAGGTTGGATTTCATATTACTATTTTAGAAATGACACTTGTAGAAAGTGAGCATTTCTCCACACTTAAAACCATCTGTGCCTCACAGCCTGTCTCCAATCGGCGTCTGGTCTGTGGGACTTCCTGGGCTGGAAGGGTGTAGGACCTGACACTTACATTTCAAAGTACACAAAGGATTGATAACCTTGGACCTTGGCAGACTGGACTGGGCTGAAAGGGAAACTTGTTTACTTCAAAACCACCCTTTGAAGTCTCCCTCACTTTAAAGGCATTTTTGGGTATGTAGACTGGGTCCCTGACCCCACCAACTCAGAATCCTTCTGGATCTATACCTGCACCCTGTCAGAGGAGCTTCCTGGCTGCCCAAAGGACTCATCTGGACTGCTTTGCTGGAAAGGACTGCTGCCCTGCTGTTGCCCTGCTGCCCTGCTGGCCTCTGACTTTGCTGGAAGGAATCTGACTTCCCCAAAAGTGCTCTCCAAGGGCTTAGATTGAGCTTGCCTCCTGTTTCTGAAGTCTCAGGGCCAACAAAGACTTCACCTCTTCAAGAAATTCCTTGTGTGTCGAAAATCGATGCAACGCCTGCCAAAATCGATGCGAAGACTGCATTGTGGCCGAGAAATCACTGCACAAATGACAGGAAAGACAGAACCCCAACTTCCCGACTGAAAATTCAACGCAGCGCCTACCTTGCAATGAAACATTCAACACATCGCTTACCAGATCAACGCAGCATCTATGCCTTCTTCCAGCACGTTCAAGGATTTTCAACACATTGTCCCGTGGCGTCAAAATATCCCGTCACTGCAGTGAGGAACCAAGAACGAGCGCCCAAAAATTACCTGGATAGAAACAATGCATTGTCTGTGCCACATCGAAAAATTCAATGCAACATCTTATTTTTCCATGCATATCCTCTTCTGTGGTTTCCCTGCATTGTTATTTTTGACGCATCTGAGGTATTGTGTATAACAAAGAGACAACTGTTTATTTCTGAGGATTGAGACTCTTCAAACCTTTTAAAAGTGAAATTTCAACTTGTGCTCATTGGATTTTTGTCACATTGATCTTATTTTATCCAGATAAATATTATCTACTTTTCTAAACCTGTGTGGTGTATTTCTGTGTTATTGTTACTGTGTTACTGTATGATTTAATACTTTGCACATTGCCTTCTAAGTTAAGGCTAACTACTCAGTGCCAAGTTACCAGAGGGTGGTCACAGGATAATTTTGATTGTGTTGTGACTTACCCTGACTAGGATTGTGGTCCCTGCTTGGAAAAGGGTGTATACCTCCGCCAACTAGAGACCCCATTTCTAACATTGGTGATCAGTGGCGAGGATAGGACTTGTGTTATTGCAGTGTCATACAATAGCTACGTGTACACTACTTACCCAGAGTTAAAGGTCAATTTGATTTGTTTTATTTTTTCTACAAGTTCCCTGCTTGACAATCTTTCATTAATCCTACACATCATGTCTCTGGCTGGGTTCACAAGTGGAGCTAGGGAGTTTGACTTGGCTAAGTTGGAGGGATACACAGTTAACCAACTGAAGGGCTTTTGCAAGGTGATGGGATATCTACCCATAGAGCCTATAAGAAGGAGGAGTATCAAAAGGTGCTGAGGGCCTGGGCAGAAGCCCGCTCACAAAAGCATGATGAGTTGGGGGAGCAAGTGGATGGCTGACCAGAGGAGCTGACAACAGCAGTGGGGGATGACACCTCTGGATTTGTGCCCCATGCTAAAACAGGGAGCAGTGTCTCAAATTACGGCCTGACTGCAGAGGAAAGTACGGAGGAGAGATAATTCCAGCTGCAGTTGGCAAGATTAAAAATAGAGGCGGAGGAGAGGAGAGCAGAGAGAGAGGCTGAGAGTGAAGCCAAAAAAGCTGAGGCTGAAAGGGTCTTGGCTGAAAAGAAACTTATCTTGGCTTATGAACTGAGTCTGAAACAGCTGGAGCTCAAGTCTAGCTAGTCGGAGTCCAGACATACATACAAGACCTGTTAGAGACAAGAAGGTTCTTATCCCCAAGGATTGGTGCCAAGTTATGTGGTGGTAGATGAGATTGATAAGTGGTTTTTTTTGCTTATGAAGTTGCACTGAGGGCATATGGGGTTCCTGAAGAGCATGGGGGGGCGGGCTTGTGGAAACACGTGCCAATACTTGGGAGGGGCACACTTCTGACATTAGAGGTTGGGAACCAGAACAAGTACACTCCCAAGAAAACCATTTTGATTGCCAAATTTGGACTGACCCCTGAAAAGTATTGCCAAAGATTCAGTTACAGTAGCAAGCTCCCCAACCAAACCTAGGTAGACTGTGTTGATGTTTCCACTAAGGCATTGAATGGATGGGTGCGGCAGTAAAGTCAGTGATTATCTTGGGTTGTACCATTTGATCCTGAGAGAGCATATGCTCAGTATTTGCTTTACAGAGTTGCAGCAACACCTAGTTGACAGTAAGATGACTGATCCCAGGAAGCTTGCTGAGGAGGCAGACTTCTAGGCTACCACCACAATGTCCAAAAAGGTATCTGGGGACGCACCGACAAAGATGGTCAGGGTTCCCAACAGAAGAAAGAGGGGGGACAAAAATGTTAAGATAAGGAGTTCTCTAAGGGCCCCCAAAATAAGTTTCAAGGGAATAGTGGTAACCAGTCTGTTAGAAATGGGCTTTCTGGTTGGCTAGTATATGTACCTCAGCCAGGCAGAACCTACCCACTCTAGTCAGGGCTTGGGAGTTACACGTCCAAGATAACCCCTGCTCACCCCCTTGGTAGCTTGGCACGAGCAGTCAGGCTTAACCTGGAGGCAAATGTGTAAAGCGTTTGCACAACACACAACACACGTGACGCAAAATGTACACCACAAAGTAAACACAACACTGAGCTATGTAAAAATAATTTGTATTGCACAAAACATAATTAGACCAACATTACACGTAATACCCTGCTACCTTAGCAGTTGTCAGAAGGTTACACAACTTACTAATACTCTGCACGAATATGCAGTTGTCACATTAGAACACGTAAGTACTCAGGATTCTGCAACTTAAGCAGTAGTCAGGAGTTAGAGTAAAAGATATATGCACTTGTTATGAACAATTCCTGAATAAAAGAACTCTTAGAGAATATATCACAAGTCATATATATACATATCAGCTAGACATGCCCATAACAGGAACAGTAGCACACATATGTAAAAAGAACATCAAACATAGGAAGGTAATATATGAACCAAAGAACTTTGGATTATCACTATTACTGGTCCTTTAGAAAAAGTACCTGGTTGGATGAAGAGGCACTTCCAGTGCCTAAGGAGGAGTATGGGGGCCCCGGCGCTCCTATGCGCGGAAAACGGGGGCCTCGCCAGTCTCCTGGGAGAGAGGGGCGATCTGCACTCTCCCTACTGAAGAAAAAGAACGGCCCCTCTGGTGACCCGCGATCCTGGTGGGGCCCGCCCTGGCCTATGATGGCCCTCTCCGAAGGGGGGGGGCCCAAACGCCAAACAACTGCCTATAAGGGGGAACGGGGTGATTGTGCCCCTTAGGCAGTTTCCGGGGGGAAAGGAACTCCCTTTCCGCACCCGGGCCCTGCAATGCCAAGGGCAACGAGGTCTCGCAGCGCAGGGGCCTCCGATGAGGCCTTCTCCCGCCCGCGACCTCGAAGTGCAGCCGCAGAGGTCGTGCTGCTCCGGAGGAGCTCCGGCTCATCTCCTCCAGCTGAGGTTGGCTCCCACGTGGAGCGGAGTCCACCAGTGCCCCGGGGGCACGGGACCAGATCCGCGCGCCCCGGGAGCACGACAGGAGCAGCCCGCTCCTTTCCGAGAGAGTTTGGTAGTGCCCTGGGGGCGCTGGGGGCAGCGTGGCTCCGGCGCTCAACACACAAGGGAAGCCGGGCTGCGGCGGTGATTCTGGACAGCAGGAGAGTGCTCACGGAAGCGCGAGGGCTCTGTTCTATGCCCGGGCTGCGGCGGTGATTAAAAGTGGCAGGGAAGTGCTCCTCCAAGCGTGAGGGCACTCCTATAAACTCGGGCTACGGCGGTGATTTCCCTTCAGGAGAGAGGTGCTTTAGCAAAGCACCAGGGCACCCAACAGAGCGCTTTTCGCAGCGCTTTTAGTCCCAGCTGTAAGGATCATGGCAGGGGTCAGGGGCACAGCACCTTGCCCCTGGGAGCAGGCCAAACACAACGAAGCACAGGGCTGGTGGGCCAGCTACAGGCCAGCACAAGGGGTGCAGGTGGTGACAGTCCTTCTAGTGACCAGGCAGGTGACAGGTCAGCACAACAGCAGCAGTCCAAGGTGGTTTCCTGTTGAGTCCATTCATCAGCATTCTGTGTCCAGTTTCGGTTCCAAGAGTGTTCAAATTGTGGGGACAATTCCCCTGTACTTATAGTCAGTTCTTGCAGTGTTTCACAATGGTAGGGAGAGGAGGTTCCAGTCAGTTACAACTGGTTCTGGGAGTGCCCCCTCTCTCCTTTCAGCACAAGCTCCACACATCAGTGGAGGGTTAACAACCCTATTGTGTGAGGCCAGGGCACAGTCTTTACAAATGCAGGTGTGCCCCGCCTCTCCCTTCTCTCAGCCCAGGAAGGCTTTACAATATGTAGATGCACCTCTGTGTCACCTCCACCCTCCCTGTGTTCAGGCTGTCTGAGAAGTATGCACAAAGCCCCAACTGTCAGTCTGCCCAGACGTTGATTGGAGACAAGCTGCAGAAAACCAAAGTCATAAGCACAGATAAATGTGCACTTTCTAGAAGTGGCATTTCTGTGATAGTAATAAAAAATACACCTACACCAGTAAGCAGCATTTCTCATCACTATCACAACCATATCAAACATGCCTACGCTACCCCTCATAAATTAGACAATACCCCTTACACATAAGGCAGGGCATCTCCAATGCAATCCTATGAGGAGGCAGCACTCACAGCAGTGAGACGCCAAGTTAGGCTGTTTGTCACTACCAGGACAGGTCAAGCAACATGGCACTTGTCCTTCCTTCTACATACATGGAACCCTGCCCAAAGGGCTAGCTAGGGCGTACCTTAGGGGTGACTTACATGTAGTAAAAGGGGAGTTCTGGGCCTGGCAAGTAAATTTAGATGCCAGGTCCCTGTGGCAGGAAACTGCGCACACAGGCTCTGTGCTAGCAGGCCTTGGATAGTTTTGACAGGCTACTTCAGTGGGTGGCGCAAGCAGCGCTGCAGGTCCACTAGTAGCATTTAATTTACAGGCCCTGGGTATAGGGATACCACTTTACAAGGGACTTATAGGTAAATTAAATATGCCAATCAGGTAGAATCCAGTCATACCAAATTTGTAAGAGAGAGCACATGCACTTTAGCACTGGTTAGCAGTGAAAAAGTGCTCAGAGTCAAAATGTCAGCCAACAAAGGTCAGAAAAATAAGGAAGCAAAAGCAAAAAGTCTGGGGAATGACCCTGTAAAAGGGCCAGGTCCAACACAGTCCCATTCTGATTCCAAAAAGAAAGGGTTCTTTGACTATAAGGCATGGAGGTTTGTACCCCAATGTACAGAGTGCTCCAAGTATGGTCGCTCTAAGGGCAACTCCAAATGTCCAAAGAGGGTGCAGACCCCCACTTGTGAGCAAACACCTGGGTTGGCTAGTGTAGCGCTTGGGGAGGGGGTAGTCCCAGTTAGTTTTGGGGAGCAGACAGAGGTAATTCTAGTGTTCCTTGGGGGATAAAGAAATGGTGTCAAAAGCCCACATGCCTGCCAATACTTCTAAGTATATTCAGGGGGTCACCAATAATAGGCAATGGATGGAGCCTCTGCGTGACACAGGAGCCAGCATGACTACTGTCAAGGGTCAGCTGGTGTCAGCAGAGCAGGTCCTACACCGAACACATTCCACCAAGTCATAGTCACCGACAGTTGTGAGAGCCATCTACTGGTGGTTCTGGTTCCCTTTGAGTGTGTGGGGGTCTCTGGTACTCTGAAAGTTGCTGTGAGTCCTGCCATGCCTGTAGATTGTTAGGCAATGACCTTGAGCACACTACCTGAAGGGAGGTAAAGCCCAGGTCACACTTGGAGTTGATGGGACTGCCTGAGTGAGTCTGCAGGCTCCATGGTCCATGGCTGCCTGGGAGGGAAGTCAAGAGTGTCAGGAGCCTGGAAAAATGGCCCAGACAGCTGCCAAGGAGACAGGCAAGGGGTGTGGGAAACCAGTCCCAGAAGTTCCCACGGAGGAGGTTGATGGGGTTTCAGAAGAGGAGGCCTCTGAGCCAACCGGGGAGGACATTGCTGCTATAGGTGATCTACCCGAGCTTGCTGGCTGGCAAGTTAAGGGTGGGCCAACAGGGAGGAATTCTGCAAGGCGCAGAAGGATTGTCCCACTCTTGAGGGCTTGAGGCAACAGTACTCAGCCCAAGCAGCAGGTAAAGCCTCTGGGGACCACTTTATCTACTGGTAGAATGATCTCCTTTACAGTGCGCCTAAGGCTCTGGGTATTGGGACATGTGCTGGGGGTCCCCTAGTGTTACTGGCCTTCCTACAGGGCATGGCTCATGAAATACCCCTGGTATGATATTTAGGGCGAGACAAGACCTTTGCCAGGCTTGTCACCCACTTTTATTAAACCCGGATGCAGACAGCCTCAGATACATTCTACAGGTCCTGTCCCTCCTGCGGGGCCAGTGGGAAGACAGGGAAAAAGTAAAGGCTCCCCTGATCCAACTCCCCTTCATTGGCACCCCCTTTGAAAGGGTGGGCAAAGACATAATTGGTCCAGTGGACCCTAAAAAGGCCATAGGCAACAGGTTTATCCTAGTTTTGGTAGACCATTCCACCCACTACCCAGAGGAATCCCTCTGAGAACAGTGACTACACCAGTGGTGATCAGAACTCTGATGGGGATCATTATCAATGCCAACGTGGGGTTCTCCAATGTCTGCATACATGAAGTCCATGTGGGATGCGTGTGGTGTAACCTACAAATTCACCACACCCTATCATCCTCAATTTAATGGTCTCATTGAGAGATTTAACAAGACCTTGAAGGGCATGATCACGGGCATAACTGAGGCCATGAGGTGTAAGTGGGATGTCCCATTTACCATGCCTTCTAGAGAGGTACCGCAGAAGGGGGTAGGGTTCTGTCCCTTTGAGCTTCTCTATGGGTACCCTGTCAGAGGACTCTTAAGCATTGTCAGAGAGGAGTGAGAGAAACCTCCCAGGAAATCCCCCCCCAAGATGTAGTCAGCTACATGTTGGCCCTCCGCAACCAGATGCACTGCTTCTGGAAAAAGGCCAAGAGCAACCTCAAGGCCGGTCAAGAAATGCTGGTATGACCAGAAGCCACTCTGGTGGAGTTTCAACCTGAAAACAAAGTGTGGGTTATGGATCCAGTAGAGCCCAGAGCTCTCCAGGATCGTTGGACTGGTCCATATGAGATCAATG
This sequence comes from Pleurodeles waltl, assembly GCF_031143425.1. Lineage (NCBI taxonomy): Eukaryota > Metazoa > Chordata > Amphibia > Caudata > Salamandridae > Pleurodeles > Pleurodeles waltl. The sequence continues at coordinate 723,549,187 of NC_090447.1, forward strand.
AGCGTAAGGGGGAGGTCACTTACTTAGTGGACCTCCAGTTCCCTAGGAACCCTCTAAGGGTGCTCTATGTCAACAGAATTAAGCCTCATTTTGAGAGGTCTGAAGTTAGCATGCTCCTGGTGACAGATGAGGGTGTGGAGGAAGAGAGTGAATCTCTCCCCGACCTTCTCTCTGCACAGGAAGGTGATGGGTCAGTGGAGGGTGTCAATCTCTCTGACTCCCTGACCCTGACCAGCGAGGTGACTTTTACCAGTTATTGGAGCAGTACTCCTCTGTTGTCCCTTACCCCTGGACTCACACACCTGTGTGTCCACTACATTAACAGGGGAGACAATCCCTCTGTAAAGAACAACATTTACAGGTTGTCAGACAGGGTAAAGGTCAGCATCAAGGTTTAAGTTGCCAAGATGCTGACTTTAGGGGTGATTGAAACCTCCAACTGTCCTTGGTCCATCCCTGTAGTGTTGGTATCGAAGGCTGACCCACCGAGCACCAAACCATAACTTCAGTTCTGTGTGGATTACTGAGGTCTCAATTCTGTCACTAAGACTGATGCACACCCCATCCCCCAAGCTGATGAGCTCATGGGCAGGCTAGGCACTGCCAAATCTCTCAGTACCTTTGATTTGACATCAAGGTACTGACAGATCACCTTGACTGAAGGGGCAAAAGAGAGGTCTGCATTCTCAACCCCTGAGGGACATTACTAGTTCCGGGTAATGCCCTTTGGCTGGAAGAATGCCCCTGCTACCTTCCAAAGGTTGGTTAACAGGGTCCTGGCTGGTAACTGTGAGACCTCGTCCTTTCATAGACTAGCATTAGGATTGCCCTCATATACTGTTTGAGTGATAGAGTCTGATCTGAAAGGGCTAATCAGGTCATGTTTAGTATGGCCAGAATGATAATGGAAAATCCAGCTTATTGGTGAGGTTGGATTTTACAATACTAATTTAGAAATGCCACCTTTAGAAAGTTAACATTTCTCTGCACTTAAAACCATCTTTGCCTTACAGCCTGTCTTCAATCAGCACCTGGTCTGTGCTGGTTGACAGCTCCCTTGTACCTTTCGCCCAGACAACCACAAACACAGGACACTCAGTCACATCTGCATTCATCTGCATACTCAATGGGTCTTCCTGGGCTGGGAGGTTGGAGGGCCTGACACTTACATTTTAAAGGCCAGTGGCCTGCCCTCATACAAAGGACTGATAACCCCCCACTGGGACCCTGGCAGACTGGACTGGGCTGAAAGGGGAACTTGTCCACTTCAAAACCACTCTTTGAAGTCTCTCCCACTTAAAGTAATTTTTGAGTATATGAACTGGGTCTCTGACCCCACCTACTCAGATATTTCTGGAACTACACCTGCACCCTGTCAGAGGAGCTTCCTGGATGCCCAAAGGACTCATCTGGACTGCTTAGCTGGAAAGGATTGCTGCCCTGCTGTTGCCCTGCTGGCCTCTGACTTTTCTGGAAGGACTCTGCCTTCCCCAAAAGTGCTCTCCAATGGCTTGGATTGAGCTTGCCTCCTGTTTCTGAAGTCTCAGAGGAAACAAAGACTTCACTTCTTCAAGAAATTCCTTGCGCGTCGAAAATCGATGCAACGCCTCCCAAAATCGACCTGAAGCCTGCATTGTGGCAGAGAAATTGCAGCCCCAACTTCCCAACTGGAAATTCGACCCAGCGCCTACCTTGCGACCGAAAATGAAACGCATCTACTACCGGATCAACACAGCGCCCTTACCTTCTTCCAACGCGTCAAGGATTTTCCCTGCATCGTCCCTGGGGATCAAAATATCCCCGCACTGCAGTGAGGAACCAAGACTGCATGCCGAAAAATGGCGCAAACCCCTTGCAGCGTGGAAAGAAACGGCGCATCGTCTGTGCCTCGCTGGAAAATTCAATGTAACATATTTATCCACGCATCTCCTCCTCTGTAGTCTCCCAGCATTGTTATTTTTTACGCATCCCAGGTACTGTGTATGACAGAGAGATAGCTGTTTATTTCTAAGGATTGAGACTCTTTTAAACATTTTAAAAGAGATATTTCAACTTATGCTTATTGGATCTTTATTGTTTCAATCTTACTTTATCCAGATAAGTATTATCTATTTTTCTAAACCTGTGTGGTGTATTTTATGTGGTGTTTTCACTGTGTTACTGTATGAAATATTGCACAAATAGTTTATACATTACCTTCTAAGTTAAGCCTGACTGCTCAGTGCCAAGCTACCAGAGAGTAGGCACAGGATAATTTGGATTGTGTTGTGACTTACCCTGACTGGTATTGTGGTCCCTACTTGGACAAGGGTGTATACCTCTGCCAACTAGAGACCCCATTTCTAACATCTCTGATTGGAAAATGTATCCTCCCTCAACCTGACAGTTGGATATGTGATTGGATCTGTAACAATGGAGTTTCAGCTGGCCAACCTGGAGAGCTACACAGTGGCCCAGCACAAGGAGTTATGTCAGAACAAGGGGTAGCCTTCCAAGAGGATCATCAAGAAGGCAACACTGCAAAAGGCTTTCAGGGCATGGGCAGAGATCCATCAGGCCCACACAGACAATGAGGAGGCGGAGGAGAGGAGCTGGATATTGAGGAAGACTTGGACCACGACACAGGAGGTTCTTGGACTGCTACTGGTGGTTGAGGGGAGCAACATCCTCCCAGGATTGGAGATTCCACTCAGAGCAGGAAGCAGTGTGTCATACAGAGGCCTGTCCATAGAGGAGCAGGAGGGCAGGAGGGAGGAAAGAAAGTTGAAGCTTGCTAAAATGAAGTCAGAGAAAGAGCAAGTTCTAGAGAAAAATAGAATGGTTAATTAGCTGAATCTTAGGCAGATGGACCTCAAAGCAATGCAGAAGGGAAGGTTTGAATCCTAAAAGATTTGGGACCCAGGTATGTGGTGGGGGTGACATTGATAAGTAGTTCTGAGCCTATGAGGTGCCTCTAAGGTTGCACAAGGCTACTGAGGAGTACCGGGGTAATAGCTAGTGGAGGTATATGCCTCCAATGGGGAAGGACACATGCCCGACACTAGAGGTAGAGGACCAGATTCACTATACCCCAAAGAAGGCCATACTTATCAATAAGTATGGGTTAACACCTGAGGGCCATAGACAGAGGCTAAGGAGCAGTCACAAACTTCCAACACAGGCCTGAGTGGACTTCCTAGATTATTCCGGCAAGACACTAAAGGGCTGGGTGAGGGGCAGCAAGATAGATGATTTCACTGGGCTGTACAATCTCCTTCTGAGGAAGCACATGTTTTCCAGAGCTGTGCCAGCAACTTGTTGAAAGCAAGCAGACTGATGTCAGGAAGCTTGCTGAAAAGGCAGACCTCTGGGTCAGCACCAGAGTGTTCAAGAAGGCTGCGGCAGTGGGATGGGGTAGACTTCCAAAAGAGTGGTCAGGGTTGCCACCAGAAGAAGGAGGGTGAAGATATAAAGAAAGAGTTCTCTTCAGGTCCCCAAACAACTCTCAAGGGAAAGGGTCACATTCTCAATGTGGACACCAGAAAAAGAGCTTCCCTGACAAAAGTCAGAACAAGACTCCCAAGTGCTACAGGTGCTATGAGTATGGGCATTACAAGGGTGATGCCAATTGTCCTAAGAGGCCACAGGCTCCCACTGGAGGAAAGACACCAGGGGTGGCAAGTGTGGTGCATAGGGAGGAGTTTGTCCCAGTCAGTGGGAGCAGTCAGTGAGGTTACCCTAGTGTCCCCAGGTGATGTGGAGATGGTGCCTTAACCTCATGTGCCATCCAATATTGCAAAGTATAGGCAATAGGTCACTTTAATGGGCAAGGTGTTGAGGCTCTGAGGGGCAGAGGAGCCAGCATGACTATGTTAAGGAGTCAGCTGCTGGTTCCTGAGCAGATTTTACCCAATACATCTCACCAGATTGTAGTATCTGACAACTGTGTTGGTCACCACCCAGTTTCCCCAGTTCCAATTGGGTGGGGGGAGGGGTCCTTAGGTCTTCTAAAAGTTGCTGTGAGCCCTGCCATGCCTGTGGCCTGTTTATTACAGAATGACCTTGGGCACACTACCTGGTAGGACATGAAGCTGAAGGCACACCTGGGTATGTTGGAGTTGCCTGAGTGGATTTGTACAACCACCAGGTCTATGGCTATCCTGGAAGAGAGTGAAAACAGCTGGAGCCTGGAGAAATCGCCCAATCAAATGCCAATAAAGAGAAGGCTAAGGGGGGTGGCAAACCAGCCTCTAAATGTCTCCCAACTGAGGTAGATGAGGCCCCAGAGGAGGTCGCCTATGAGCCCACTGAGGAGGGTATCTTTTGCTTTGGGGACCTGCTTGACCTTGCAGGATGGCAAGTAGAAGACAACCCCACCAGGAAGGAGTTCTATAAAGCTCAGAAAGAGTGCCCAACCCTGGAGGGCACGAGAAAACAGCCCAAAAGCAAGGCAGCTGGTGATGCCTCAGAAAGTCACAGCATTTATTGGGAGGATGGCCTCCTATTCAGTGAGCCTAAGGTACCTGTGCATAGGTCAATAAGGCCCTGGTGATCTCGCAGTGCTACAAGGTCTTCCAATTGGGGCTGACTCATGAGGGACTCCTGGCAGGACATCAGGGCCAGGACAAGACCTTTGCCAGGCCTGTCCCCCATTTTACTGGCCGCAGATGAGGGATTCCTCAGATGCTTTCTGTAGGACCTACTCAACCTGTCATGCCAGTGGGAAGACAGGGCAGAAGTTGAAAGGTCCCCTGAATCCCTTACCTGCCATTGATACCCCCCCCCCTTTGCAAGGATGGGGATTGACATTGTTGGGCTCATTAATCCCCAGAGAACCTCCTGCAATAGGTTTCTCCTGGTTCTGGTGGATCATGCCTGAAGGTACCCAGCAGCCATTCTGATGAGGACTGCAACTGCACCTGCAGTGGCTAAGGCCCTAATGTGGATTTTTACCAGAGTGAGTTTCCCCAAGGAAGTGGTGTCGGACAGGGGTACCTACTTTTTGTCTGCTTACATGCAGTCAATGCAGGAGTGTGGAATTACTTACAAGTTACCCACAAACCAATGGCCTTGTTGAGGGATTCAACAAGACCCCCCAGGGTATGATCAACGGCCTACTAGAGCCCAAGAGGCATAAGTGGGATGTCCTCTTGCCAGGCCTGCTCTTTGCTTACAGAGAGGTGCCAAAGAAGGGGGTTGGTTTTAGCCCCTTTGAATTGCTGTATTGGCACCCCATAAGGGGACCACTCAGTCAGGTTACGGAGGAGCGGGAGGAAGCTTCAGGAAACCTCCCCAGGATATGGTTAGCTACACGCTAGCCCTCTGGGGCCAGATAGACAAGTTTTGGAAGTAAGCCTCTGAAAGCTTGGAAGCCAATGAGGAGGTAATGAAGCAGTGGAACAACCCGACGGTTCCTCCTGTGGAATTCCATCCGGACAGAAAGTATGGGTGATGAAGCCACTGGATCCCAGGGCCATCCAAAACCTTTGGACTGGGCGTATGAGGAGGAAGAAGAGGGAGGTCACCCACTTGGTGGACCTCAAGACCCCCAAAATATACCCTAAGTTTCCAGTATGAGAGGTCTGAGGTTACCACGTTGTTGGTGACAGGCTGTGGGGAGGAAAAGGAGAGTGAACCTCTCCCTGACCTCCTGGCCTCCAAAGAGAAGGATGGGTCAGTAGAAGGCATAATCCCTTCCCCTACCCTGCCTTCAGAACAGCAGAGGGACTGTCTCCAATTGCTGGGAAAGTTATCCACTCTGTTTTTCCTCACTTCTGGGGTTGCACATCTGTGTACCCATGATATTGATACAGAAGACAGCCCCCCTCTCAAAAACAAAATATACAGACTGTCGGACAAAGTAAAGGCCACCATCAAGGATGAAGTATCCAAGATGTTGGAGTTGGGGGTGATAGAACCCTCCAGTAACCACTGGTCCAGACCTGTTGTGCTGATAGCAAAAGCTGCCCTACTGGGCACTAACCAAAACCCTTGTTCTATGTAGATTACAGGGGGCTTAATTTGGTCACCAATGCTGATGCTCATCTCATTCCCTAGGCTGATGAGTTGATTGACAGGTTAGGGGCTGCCCAGTTCCTGAGTACTTTTGATATTCCTTCAGGGTACTGGCAGATCGCCCTAACTGAAGAAGCCAAGGAGAGGTCAGCCTTCTCCATTCCAGAGGGCCCCAGCCAATTTAAAATGATGTCCGTTTGACATATGAATACACTGCCACCTTCCAGAGGTTAGTGGACCAGCTCTTGGTTGGTGAGGAGGTCTTCTGTGCTGCTTACTATGATGACATAGCTGCCTTCAGTAGCAGCTGGACAGATCACCTGTTTACCCATAGGAAGTGCTTCAGGCTCTGTGGAATGCAGCCTTGACTATCAACCCATTTAAGTGCCAGGTAGGGCAGGGGTCTGTGATGCACTTGGAACACCTGGTGGGCAGGGCTAGAGTGCAGCCTCTCCAGGCCAAAATAGAGACTATCATGGCCTGGGAGCCCCCCCAAAACTCAAACTGAGGTAAGGGCATTTCTGGGTCTCACAAGATATTATAGGTTTGTTAAGGGATATGGCACCATTGTTGCCAGTTGGCTGAGATGACTTCTAAGAAACAGTGCAGAAATATGAATTCGACTGAGGCATGCCAGAAATCATTTGACTCCCTAAAACAGGCCGTGTGCACATCACCTGTGCTCAAGGGCCCTGATATGTGCAGGAAATTCATTGTTCAGACTGATGCCTTAGAGCTTGGCTCAGGGGCAGTACTTTCACAGCTGATGATAACGGCCTAGACCAACTTGTAGCTTTCATCACTAGGAGGTTACTTTCCCAGCAACAGAGGTGAAGTGCTATTGAAAGGGAAGCCATTGCTGTGGTCTGGGCACTGAAGAAGTTGAGACCATACCAATTCCGGATACAGATAGACTACAGACCCTCCGGTGGCTAATGCAAATGAGGGGTGAGAATCCAAAAGTGTTGAGATGGTCCATCTCAACACAAGGAATGGACTTTATGGTAGAACCCCGACCTGGGCCTGACCACCTGGGTCTCTCTAGGTTGTTCCACCTTAGTGAGGAGAACTCCTGTGAGGGTACGCAGTTCTCCCTACTTTTAGCAGGGGGACAAATGTTAGACCTGACAGCCTTAGGGTGGTCTTCCCCCAAACCTTTTGCCTGCTTGTCTCATATTTTGCTGATTTCTTTATGTCCACATTAGGACTCTGAGAATTGTACCACTGCTGACCAGTGCTAAAGTACATGTGCTCTCTTCCTAAAATATGGTTTGATTGGTACATACCTAACTGGATCATTTAACTTACTTATAAGTCCCTAGTAAAGTGCACTATGTGTGCCCAGGGCCTGTAAATCAAATGCTGCAAGTAGGCCCGCGACACTACTTGTACCACCCACTTAAGTAGCACTATTAAACATATCCCAGACCTGCCATTGCAGTCTGATTGCAGGGTTACAAGGCCATGTCGACTTTGCATTTAAAACCCCTTGCCAAGCCTTAAACTCCCCTTTTATTACATATGTTACCCCTAAGGTACCCCATAGAGCAGGGTGCTATGTAATTAAAAGGCCGGACATATACTTTGAATTTGTATGTGGCCTGATAGTTAAAAACTCTCAAATTCGTTTTTCACTAGTGTGAGGCCAACTCCTCCCAGATGGTAACATTGGGGATTACTTATTACATTGACTAAACTGTAATTCCTATTTTGGAAGGGGTAGATCCATCATGTTTAGTATCTATGGAACTGTAATGAGAAATCCTCTTTAATTGCAAAGTCAGATTTATTGTTACAATTTTGAAAATGTCATTTTTAGAAAGTTGGCATGTTATTGCTCTTAACCCTGCGTACCTGCAGACTGTCTCCAACACACGTCCGGGCTGGGATAACAGCTGGGCTTGTGCATTCCCTCTAGACAGCCACCCAAAAAAGGAGCTTAGGTATGACTGATGGGCCATCAACATCCTGATGGGCCATCCGGGGTAGGATGTGAGGGGGGAGTTGGCCATAGCCTCACACTTATACCTGAATAGGCTGTGTGCAGATCCCACACAAAGGCCTGCTTAGCCCCCAAAACTGAGGCAGGAACTAGGGCAGGAAGGGAGGACCTCTGTGCACATTAAAGCCCTTCTTTCAAGTCTCCCCCACTTCAAAGGTACCACTGTGTATAAGAACTATACCTCTGACCCTATACACTTCTGGACCTGTGGATACTCTGCCAGGAAGAATGACTGCTATGCTGTTATAGGGAGTGCTACACTGCTGGACTGCTGCTCTGAAAGAATTGCTTTCTTGTCTGCTGATCTGCTGTCTGCTGCCCTCTTTGCCTGGAAGAGGAGGACTGGACCCACAAAACCTGAACCCACAATCAGAGTGACTCCAAGGGCTTGTTGGCTTGCCTCTTGTTCTTCTGAAGACTCAGGGACATTACATACTTCCAACTGATCACTTACAGCACCTGGACTCTGCCATCTGCAAGTCTTGCCCTGCCAGGTTTTGCCAATCCAGTCCTGGGCCCTTGGATGAGGGTATAAAATGCTGCTCCAGTCATGAATCAATGCATTGACGTCATTGCACCACTCAGAACAAGCACATCTCCATCGATTCGGATGCATTGTAGCTGCTGCAAGGATTGCAGACATTGCATTGCTGATCTTGTGAAGCATCGTCTCCATTCCTGACACATCTCACACATCTGAAGGATCGATGCCAAGGCATCACCTCTTCTGCTCCATGACGCAAACAAGGTAAATTTTCAGTGGGGCAAGGCTGGTCCCTGTATCCTACCCATTCTCCATTTCGGTCAGCCTGACCTTTCAGATTTCCAGCACAACCAGAATTATCCGGGTTGATGCTTTATGCTTTTAGGCACTAAAATTCTGTTTGCATTTTAGAAATTAATATTTCAAGTTCTACTAATTGGGTTTTTTGTTGTTCATTAACCAAATGTGGTATCCTTTTTGTGGTGTTTTTCGCTTCTTTACTGTTTGAAGTGTTGTGCAAATACTAAAACATTGGCCCTCATTACGACCCTGGTGGTCTTCTGACCGTCAGGGTTAATGTGACGGTATTACTGCCAACAGGCTGGCGGTATATACCGCCACATTATGAGATTGGTGGGTTGGCTGCAGCCAACCCGCTACTTCTCAACTCATACCGCCATGGCGTTATGAGCCACCGGGCCGGAGATCCCGCCCGGCGGGCTGACATAGTACCGTCCATGGCATTAAAAGCCAGCCTAGCAATGCCACGAAAACCATGGTGGTAGGCTCTACTGGTGACAGGGACTTCCTTCCCTGTCACCGGTAGGTGGCTCCCCTACCGCCCAACACTCACCTGATGCCCCCACCCACCTCCATCCAAACTTACCCCTCCACCCTCCCCATACACACACTAACCCTCCACCCCCGATACACAAACTTATCCCCCACCTCCCTCCGATCCACTCACTCCCCACACCCTCCGATCCACTCACTCACCCCCTAACTCCTCTGATACATTCACACACACCCCCAAACCCATGCACGCACACACCCGCAGGCACGCACACAGATACTCACATGCACCACACATACACCCATTCACTTACACTGGCATACACACATTCATACACACACTGGCATACATGCATTCATACACACACTGGCATACATGCATTCATACACGCATACTTCTAGACATACTCACACACATTCTTACACACAATCACACTGACATGCAGACATGCACTCACTTCACCATTCTTACACACATTCACTCACACGCATACATCCACGCATACAACACAGCACTCACAGACGCATATACACACACTCACACATTCTTGCACACACTCAGACACACAACACACCCTCCCCTGTCAGTCGCCTGATGTACCTTGTTTGGCGAGGAGTTTGTCTAACAGGGAACTGAGGGGGCACTGCTACCGCCAGCAGTGCCCTGCCAGTAGAACACCGCCAGACTGTATTACTGGTCATAATACAGCTGGCGGAATTGTACTGGCATGGCGGTGCTGGTGTTAGCAGCACCAGTTTACCACCTTTAGCCACATGACCACTGCCAAATTTATGCCCTTATTGTGGCGGAAGTCAGCCAGTGCTCATAATATGGTGGATGGACGGTAGCCACCGTGGCGGTATGTTGGTGGCCATCACCGCGGTAGGCGGTATTTACCACCAATATTATAGTGAGGGCCGTTGTCTCTTAATTTAAGCCTGCTGTGTGTCAAGCTTTCAGGGGTAAGCACAGGTCCTCTGCCAACCAGAAACCCAATTTCTAACACAGTGGCACACCTGGGCCCATATTTATAGGCTTTTGCCACAGGCAGCGCAGAAATTCATCTTGACTGCTACCCTGTGTCAAAGGGAAAAGGCAAGAATGCACTAAATCTATGGCATATAGCGAATTCTTGTCCTTTCCCTCTACTCTGTTACCATTTTGGCAGTATGGTAGGCAGGATTGTTTTTGTGCAGGAAAAAGCACCTTCTTGCACAAAAACAACCCTGAGAAGCTTTTTCCTCTTTCTATGTGTGCTGCTGAATGCTTTACTCCATATCGATGAGGCCATTTAAAGCCATGTAAAGTAGTTTCACGTGACCTGATAGATTTGATATCAAGGTTTGTGCCGCCATTGCTTCAAAAAGTGATGCAACAGATGAACAGAAAATAAATGCATGTTTAAAATAAAATTGTGTTCTAAAATGTTGTAAATAATCTTTGTGTTAAAATAATTTGCTTTACATATATGATTCGATTGTAAGGTGTGCAATAGGATTTATGTCTATTAATGTACATTTAGGTTACCTTAGCAGGACTAGGCCTGAAGATTCATTCTTGCAATAGTAGAGGAAAATTACTTGCTTACATTGTTCCCTCTCACATGAGTTTTTCCCTAGGTTGCTGATGTGATGGTGAATCTCCTATTGCATTGAAGACGAATAACATGTTTCAGTATTAATTATGTAACAATATTTGTACTAGATGTCGAACAAGACAGGGAACTCGAATAAATTGCATGTGAGAATTGTTTAGCTCATCTTGTGTGTCATGAGAAAGAAATCTGAAGCAACAAACAGCTGGAAAATTTAATATTTTGGTGGAAGTGATGAAATGACTAAATGCTTTCTCTGAAAAAATCTGAAATAGTTGCAAACTTGATGGTGGCGTCGGCTATTATTAGATGCTGAATCATGTGCGTAAGATGAGCCGACCTGGAGGACAAATCAGAAGGATGCGGATATTTCTAATTAGTGGGAGACTTTGAAACTTTGAGTGAGTCCGTCATACACTCTGCCAGTCAGTCTATTCCTGCCTTGAGTCTGCTGCTGTCACCTCCCGTCCTTCTTCAAGTCTTCTGATGAGTTTCCTCTTAGTCTTAATTGCCCCGTTTGCTTACGCTGTTCAGTACTAATAAGCCCAAACTAATTCTGTGTTCTGCACTGTCCTGATGTTGCTGTTAATTGACATCGCCAGAAGGTGAATGCTCTTCTGATGTAACTTTCCTTTATGCTGTCCCATGAGGAGAGGTATAACTAAATGTGTTTTTTTGTTTCCTTTTCAGCTTAGATAATTATACCAACATATTTTTATAGAGAGTTGCCCTAGTCAGATGATTTTTCAAAATTATTTTTGTCTTTCCCCTTTTGTTTTTTCTAATATGTGTTGGCCCATTCCCACACATGGAAGTCCAAATTTGTATTAGAGATAAGAATGGCCCGCCTCTAAAATTGATTGTTAAGATTGAATTTTGATGATTTACTGATGTCTCAATCATCTCTTTTTGAAATCTGAAATGAATCTGCATATTGTTGTTTTGCTGATTTATGTTATTCTTTTGGAGTGTTTAACAGTATGGATGTTTAGTAGGCTAAATCTTTTTAGACGATTTGGTCAACTCATGGTTTTCATGTATGTTTATAAGTTAGTTTAGCACACTATGGGGGTCATTATGACCCTGGCAGTGGGTGACAATGTGGGGTTAGTACCGCCAACAGGCTGGCCGCCAATTTACCATTCCTATCGCCATGGTGGTAGCAGCCGCTTTGCCGGGGATAACAATCTCCAGCCCAGCGGCTGCTATTGTACAGCCAGCTGCAGTTTGACCCTGCCTACCGTCATGGTTTTCATCGCGTTCGCAATGCCACGAAAACAATGGCGGTCGGCCCTATCAGTGACAGGGAATTCCTTCCCTGTCACTGGTAGGAGGCTCACCCACCCCCCCCAACACTCTCCAGATACCCACGCACTCCCCTCCATCCATGCTCCCCTTCCGATCCCCCACCCTCAATTCACGCACACTCGCAGACACGCACCACGCGTACACACACTCACTCACACATGCATACACGCATTCATTCACGCATGCATTCAATTATTCTCGCACACATCCGTAAACACATTCACACTGACAAGCAGACACGCATTCATATTGCCATTCATACACGCATTCTCACACATGCATACACCCATGCAAACAACACTACACTCACAATCGCATTCATGCACACACTCACACATTCATGCACACAACCCCACACACACACAACACCCCCAAGCCCCTCCTCTGTTGGAAGCCCAACTTACCTGCATCAAGGGGGTCTTCCGGCAGGGAACGGGACGAGGCGCTGCTACCGCCAGCAGCTCACGCCAGCAGAACACTGCCAGGCCATATTATTTGTCATAATACGGCTGGTGGTGGTCTACAGGCTTGGTGCTGGTAGCAGTGCCGCCTACCACTGTGGCGACAGCCACTAAATGACTGTCGCCGCGGCTAACATCCGTCCGCCAAATTATGACCACAGCCGGATTTCCGCCACAAGAAGGGCGGAAATCCGGCGGCAGTCATAATTTGGCAGACTGATGTTAGCTGCGGCAACGTTCTTTTGGCGGCTGTCGCCGCGGTGGTAGGCAGCATTTACCGCCAATGTTGTAATTAGGGCCTATATATGTTACATTGATTTTGGGATTGTAATAAAGCTTTGACACTTTATTCTGTTTGGAGTTTGATTTAGTGATTAAATTGTTTATAGAGTCTAGAATTGTTTATGGTTTTATGTTATTGATCTGTGTTGAATGGATTTTACTACTACACTCCTCACTGAGTCCAAAGATCTAGTCGACTTCTGATGGTGGGATAAGGTATGGTGTCTCACCAGACCGCTTATGGTTTCTGAACCCAATGCAGAAAGAAGACCTCAGCGAGCGAGCCAACAAGATCTTCGTAGGTTTCCAACCTACCTGCGGGCAAACATGAAACATTAGACAAAACTATTGCATAAGGGTAGCACTCTGGAGCAAGGTTAAGATGTGGGTGGTTGACAGCATTCTCTTATAAAGACGGCCTTTCTAGTTTTGTTACAGGTGAGAAATTCCAGTGTTTCAAGACCACACATTGAGGTTCCTCATCCCTATTAGATAAGGTTTTCCCAGTGGAATCGAGGGCTATAGTAGCTGAGGTAACCATTATAGTGGCCACTGAGCCCTGTGCATGCACAATCCTACAGTCTTCCACTACTGGGACAATATTTGTGGTACTGTCTGTCTTCATCTTCGCTGCCTTGCTATGCACAAGAGCTGAACTTATGTGATGATTACAGGTAAATAGCGTTGAGATCACATTCTTCATACTTGGAGTTTTCTTCACTGAAAGGGTAGGCATGTATGAATCAAATCTTTAATCTCATCAAATATCACATCCCACCTGATTTCAACACTTTTTTTCCACAAGGTGTGCTAAATAGCACTCAGGGGTACTGCTCCTCCTTCCCCTCTTCCACGCACCATAGGCTTGTGGGCAATGAAGTCCTAGGTGCCCAGTTCTTCATAAAAGATTCCCAAAAAGTTTGAGACTCACTTCAGCTGCTGTCTGGAAAGTTTTGGGGTGATCCGTCAAGCAGGGTCTGAGAAAAAGGGGGGATCCAAAAACATGTTTTCCCCATGTTCATTTCAGTAGGGATTTTAAACATGACTACAGCCCAAACCGCTGGACAGAATTCTACCACATTTGGCAGAAAGGTATCAGTTGGTCCAGAAAGCACCCTTTTTGATATTTGGTGTAAATCTGTTCAGTACTTTTTGAGACATTTAAAGAACACCAAATTTGTGTATCTGGTTGGAGCATAAGCACAAATCTCGTAGTGAGATCTGATTGGCTGTCAGCACTTGAACCAGGAAGAGCTAGCATCTATCTTGAGACCAATATACATGATAGCACCCCATTGAAATGCATTGTAGTGAATGGCAGGTTTTGAGGGACACAAACAGGAAAACGTATAACGGGTGATAACACATTTTAGTTACAATATAAATCATTTATTGATGGTACTGTACTCATTTTAGGAATTGTGGTGTGTTCTAAGGTGATTTTACCCTACTAGGATTTCATGAATCATGGCTGAAATAAACTGTTTTCTCCTGATTTTCCCCTTAGAGGTTATTAAAGGTGCACCAGAAGCTAAATTAAGAGTATATTTCTGTAAATTCACACTATCTTTCTCAGCCACATGAGAATGAAGTCAGACATTCACTGTAAAACATTTCCTTCCAACAGGAGCAGCCTGTCAGTTGATTCCCCTGTGTTCTACTGCAGTCTGCCAAAATGTTCTAAAAAACATCTAGAGTGCTAACAGCCTTACTTATGACAAAAGTGTGCCACACCTGAAGCCACCTTGATTGAATCAAACTGGTGAAACAAAAAACGTTCACTCCAGAGAGGAACAAAATGAGGGGGTTCAGTTTGTCAAGAAATTATGATTAGTGCTGTAGAACGAAAAATTAGGACACATCTTAATTGAGTTCTAAATTATCTTCCTGTTGTTCTTGCAACAGGAGCAGCCTGTCAGTTGATTCCCTTGTGTTCTACTGAAGCCTCCCAGTGTGTTCTAAAGAACAACTAAAGAGCTAGCAGTCTTACTTATGACAAAAGCATGGCACACCTGAAGTCATCTTGATTGAATCAAACTGGTAAAACTTAAAAAATTTCATTTAGAAAGAAACAAAATGAGAGAGTTCATTGTGCCATAGATGTTATGGTTTGTGCTGTAGAAATAAAAATTAGCACGTTTTAAGTTAGTTCTCAAATATCATTTTCTTCTATTTCATTAAAACATTCTGACATGTGGACTGAAAGGTAAATTTGCATATGGAAGGTTACATCACATAGATGTTGTGATGTCTCATCTTGAGCAGTGAATTTCCATACCAAAACCTTTCCCTTTGGGAAAAGTGAATTGATTTTAGCTCTGTACTGCAGAGGATCAGAGGTGTCTCCAGGCCTCTGTGTTTACTCATGCTGTTGAAACCCTTTGTCATGGAGGGAACTATAAAGGGTTTAAGTGATAAAGCATACATGATATGGGAGATGGGATGAAGGATTACTAAACTTAGGGCAAATGTTGTGTGAGATACATTGATGTCCAACTGTATTCTCACAGACAACCTAAAACCATTGTACCTGTGTTTTCAACATCACATGGGCAAGAAAAAGGTGACAGCGGCCATGTCGGCCATGTCGACGGGGAAGAAACTGGCTACTGGGACTAGGGTGTGAACACCACTGACATCAAGGGATCCAATGTCATGGAGGGTGTGGGGTCTGTCCAGGAGGCCATGAGGGATTTGACATCTACCTCGGAGGCCTCCAATGAAGACCAGTCCCCAGTGGGGGGTGGATTCTGGAGCGTCTATGACACCGGTGTCATCATCTGGCCTCCATCCCAATCTCCATGCTCTCTCTTGCTCCCCCCACTTAGCAAAGCCACCCCCTAAAAGGGGCACTGTTAATTTGAGGGGGGCACCTATGTCCCTGCCCTGGTGTCCCAAGCTGTGCTCAGTTAGGATGCTGTAGACCTTATTTGTATGATCGCTGTAGGCTAGACCACACTTCTGAATGCCATCTAGGAGCTGGCAGGCCAGAACACCCAGATGCTGGCTTACCTGGATGGCATTCATGGTGCCCTGTCTACTGTGCAGCAGTCATTCACGGCTGTGGCCTTCTCATTGGGTGCAGAATCCCACCTACCCCATTCTCATGCCCACACTCCCACCCCTTCCCCATCCCAGATCCCTCAACCCAGCACACACAAACATATGCACATACCGACTGCAACAGCAACAAAAACAAAACACAGACACACACATAGAGGTACCACTCACCCCACTACTACCACCCCACAACACCCCACACAGACCCAACACTCATCACTACACCCGCCCCCGTACATACCACAGCACACCCCTAGTTGCGCACCCAGCCCTACAGCAACACCCACAGACACCACAGCACAGTATTAATCAGTGCATCTACCACAACACAAACACCCAAACACACCATGGGCACACCTCCAGTGAGCACACCCACCACCACCGACCACCACACATGCATGTACCAGCACACCCACAGGCACAACAGCACACACATCCACACACACCCATACTGAACCAAATGCCCACACTCACTCACCCAACAACCAGTAAGAGACACAAATCAAAATATACAGCACATACACCAGACCCTCAGCCATCCACACCTTCAACACATGCACGCACAACTCCACAGCCACTCCCTCTACCTCCCAACCCAAAATCCCTGCTGCTCACTCTGCCCTTTTCCTATGGAGTATGTCATGTTTGCCCTGGCACTGATCCCTACCACCTCCCAGCCCATGGTTCCCAAACGTCTGACCACACCACCCTAACATCTTCGTACCCCTTCCAAAACCTTTATATCCCTTCCACATCCAAACCCATCCCTTCCACATCCCACACCACCCCTTCCAAAATTCAAACTCACCCTTACCAAAATCAAAACCACTCCTCCCAAACCCGAATCCACACCTCCAAACCCAAGGACCCCCCCTCTTAGTGAAATCATTGAAGTGCCTGCTCTCTCTGCCCCATAGATGTCCCTTCCAGAGGAGGTTCCTTTCTGGCAGTGTAGGAGGCAAGCCTGATAGCCATTGTGGCCCACATGGACTGTTTATATTTTGTACATATATACATGGCTCTTATTTGTGGAAGATTCATGCCTAATTTAGCTATTTTGAGGGAAGTATACATATAAAAATCTTTTATTTCTGAAGCTACCTTTGTCCTGCCCATCTTTATGATTGTCACTGATTGTTACTAATTGTTTGCTGATGATGTTATTTCTGCTAATGTTGAGCCATGTACTTCCTCTCATTTGTGAGAGTGACAAAACAGGTTATATTTTTGACTTTTTTTTTTTCCAAAAGCATACATAAGTGTTGTGCATCAGTGATGGGCAGAATAATTTTGGTGCAAGCATTCATCACGTTACTGGACACTTACACCAAATGTATGTGTCTTTCTGATATTGTGACTGTAGAATGAATGTATGCCTATTTTGACATGCTGTGTCAGTAATATGCCCAAATGCGTTACTCAGGACACATGAGACTTTGGGGTTCAATATTATCTACTGTTTGACATCAATTACAGACACCAAGGAGACAAGTAACCTTTTGAGGACTCTGACATGATTGCAGTTTAGAAGTACAATTGGTTGTACATTCTGTGTACACTCCCTTGTAGCTTTTTGTATTGCAATTGCTACAGTGTCATGGCATAGGGTATTTCCCATAGGAGATACTATTTATGTTTGGGTCTTTTTTCTAGGGAGACTATTGCACACATCTGTAAGGTGAACATTTTATTTGGGATTGCTGTGACTTATGGTATAGGTGTCCAGTGCCCTAAAGCCGGTTAATGTCAGTTTGGTGGGTATTTTGATTTTTTTTTCAGTGTGACACTGCTGGTATATACATTGCATGTCAGTATACTGTTGTCTGGGGTCGTTGGGTAAAGAAAGTCGAGTCCAGTTCTCTTGTACTGCACCACGTCCGTGGATGATCTGTAATACAGTGATTTACCTCTAGTTCCGGCGACAATGGCATCAGTTTTCGGCTTGATCCAGCAGCAGGGGTATCATTGCTTCTTTTGGATTCATGTCGGCAGGAAAGAGGAAACGTGTAAAAAAAAAATAGAATTTCATCCTTTTATCACTCTCAATAGGCCAACTCAGGTGTGGAGGTTTAGCCGCCATGGTTGCGTGGGTGGGACAGCACATCATGATTGGCTCGGCGGTAAAAGGGTCTGGAGTCCCGTTACTAGCCACTTTTGCCTATGGTGCCGTCCACGTGGGCAGCGATTCTATGCTATGAACCCGCTAACATCTAAATACAACAAGTGGATTGTCTTGGCAGCAGGTAGGTTTTCAGTCAGAAAACCGTTGGCGGGACCATTACCCCCAAGATCTAAATCAGGTCCCAAGTGTTTTAGTCAATACATATTGCTCTCTGACTAGACATGCTCTGCCTCCCACCAACCCATAAAAATACCACTCAGTGCAAAGCAACTGCCCATCGCAGTCCCAGTGAGTTGCTTATACCATTGGTCTTTGAAAAAAAAAAGATTATTTTCTAGGCAAAAGCGTTACATTCCTAAAAAAATCTGCATGTTTGAATACCTGGCTCATGATCAATACAAGTAGATAATGGTACTACATCTATTGCTACTAGAATGTAATTAGGCTTCCATAGAATATGCTCTATTTTTGTGATGAAATTAGTACTGTCCCTGCAGTATGATGGCAAGTTGAGTACATATGATAACAAAAAGTAATTGGGATAAATAGATGTGTTTTCTAAAAGGCTATTGTTAGCCAAGGTAATAGGTCTGCCAGGGTGATCTTCTCTGTCTTTATGAATTTTTGGCAAAATGTAGAAACACTGTACCACATGGCTTCCTTCCCTTTCTTCAATAATTTAACTTCTAATGTTTCATTGATGTTTTTCTTTATGTTATAAAAGTTGGCATGGGTTCTGTAATATCTGGGGTAATTAGCAATGCATGGTGAAGGCGCGAGCTGTAGTTACCTTAGGGCATGAGTTATAGTTACTTGAAATAAATCTAACTCTAAATGCTGAATTTCTATGGTTTTATGTGGGTAAATTCAGAACCTAATTATAACATACCTGTACCCTTTCTTTTTCAAGTGAATTTCTAAGGTTTTGTTTGTTGTATTTCCTAACTGTAACATCCCTGTAACCTTTTTTTTTTAAGCAGCCCATTCAAGATTCACAAGTATATATAAGCAATTTTTAATATCAGACAGCAGATATGACTTTCTAAACAACTCCACATGTATGAGTGCGTCTGCAAAGCATATATCCGAGTTTAAATGAGTCTTTCTGTGGTATATAACTGTCTCACAATCTCTTTAAGTGTCTGTGTTACACTATGTCCAAATGGATCTTGAAATGGGCATATACGTGTTTCAGTGAGTCAGTAACTGGCTGCGTGAGGATTTGAGTGCATCTATGAGTGGGTGCATCAGGGTCTGAGTGGGTCTATGAGCGAGTGTGTCCATGTCTGAGTGAGTCTGTGAGTGGGTGTGTGACTGGCTGACTGGCTCTGTGAGTGGGTGCATCAGGGTGTGAGTGGGTCTATGACTGGGTGTGTCAGTGTCTGAGTTGGTCTGTGAGTGAGTGCATGAGGGTCTCAGTGGGTCTCTGAATGGGTGCTGAGGGTCTGAGTGGGTCTGTGAGTAGGTGCATGAGGGTCTCGGTGGAACTGTGAGTGGGTGCGAAACTGAGTGGGGCTGTAATTGGGTGCATGAGGGTCTGTGAGTGGGTGCATGAGGGTCTGAGTGGGTCTGTGAGTGGGTGCATGAGGGTCTGAGTTGGTCTGTGAGTGAATGTCTGACTGCCTGACTGGGTCTGTGGTGTTATATATATATAGATATATATATGCCACCGATACCGTTGTCCCGCAAATCCGAGAAATCTCGGAGTGACAAAACCGACGAGCCGTAACTCTGTGTGTGCACAAGTGCTTTTATTATTTATCTGGCAACATATTTAACATATGTGAGACGCGACTGTGGTACCTGTGATCAAGGAGCTTTTTGCACCGAAACGCGTCAGGTTTTTTGCATTATTTATGTTGCCAGATATATATATATATATATCATGCACCGTTTTTTGGTCAAAGATTTTACTGCAAATATTACATTGATATTATCAATGATGTTATTAAAGATGTTATGAGTGCCGTAATTTGTGGGGTAATTAGCAGTGCATGGCGAGGTGCTGAGTTATAGTTACCTTAGGGCACATGTTAAAGTTACTTGAGGTAATTCTAACTATAGCTGGTGAATTTGTATGGTTTTGTACTTTTAAAATGCAAGCCTAACTATAACGTCCCCGTAACCTTTGTTTTTTAGGTGAATTTCTACATTTTTTAAAATTCTATTTTGTAACTGCAATGTCCATGCAACCTTAGTTTTTTAAGTGAATTTCTATGTTTTTTTAACGTATAGTAATTTTCATTACTATGTGTGGCAGGCCCTGACGCCAAACCCCTATAAGCACCCCAACCTTGCACCGTGCACGACTGTCGCCCACGCACAGTGGATGTTGTCCGCAAGACCTGGCCTGCAGCCGGCCCTTGCAGCCAACCACCCTAACTACCATCCCCATGCTGGTTGCAGCCCTTTGGTTGTGAGTGACAGGAGTAGGCAGGAGTAGGCTGCAGCCTCTCTGGGTGTGAGAATAGGTGTGAGAGGGTTATCTGGGGTGAGAGGGACTGTGAGAGTGTGTGTCTGGGTGTGAGAGTGCAAACATCAGTGTTTTAATGGGTGTGTCAGTGTGTGCACAGGTCTGTGAGTGGGTGCATGAGGGTGTTAGTGGGGCTGTGAGTGGTGCATAACTGTCTGAGTGGGTCTGTGAGTCAGTGCTTGAGGGTCTGAGTGGGGCTGTGAGTGGCTGCACAAGGATTTGAGGGGATCTGTGAGTGGGTGCTTGAGTGTCTGAGTGGGTCTGTGAGCGGGTGTGTAAGTGTCTGAGTGGGAGAAATTGATTGAAAGAGAGACAGAGAGAAAGAAAGTGAGAGGGAGAGATAGGGAATTATTTAGGCTTTAATGTATGGTATACTTATAATTAGATATTTCTGTACAATGTAAAATAAAAATGTTTTTGTCTTTTTTAAATTTTAAAATAATTTGTACTTTAAAAAAAAAAGAAGGAGGTGAGTCCGGCTGGACTCAAACCCCGAGTTTAAACTGCAAAGGTCTGTAACCGTCATACTGAGCTATTGCTTTTCTTTTTCTTTTTTTTTAGCCCTTTATAGGTTACTTGGGAACACAAGGGAGCCCTCAACAGCTCCCCTGCCATCCCCAGTTTTTAATTTTATTCTTTTAAATTTTTTTCTAAAATGCCCTTTACGGGCTGTCTTGAACCGCGAGGTAAGCCTCGAGATGCCAGTACTTCAGCAAGCAGAAGCTGCTTTTAACAGCAGCTCCCTTCTTGCTGAAGCATTTCATCTCTGTTACCTGCAAGCGTGCATGGGACAGTGATGAAAGCTTTGGTTTTTGACAGCGGGTCCTGATTGACAGGTCCTGCTCTCAAAAACCAAAGTGTTTGTTGTGGCTTGGCTGCAGCTGCAAAGCTGCAGCCAAGCCACAGCAAATGGCCATATCCTGGGGATGGGCACCCCAGGACATAGCAGGAGACAGCCCTGGGAATTGGCGGTCCCCAGGGCCATCAGTGGTTCCATGAGAGGGGCTGCACTGCCCCCCTCCAGCAGGATATAGCCCCGGGGAGGTAGTGATCCCCTGGGCTAATGGGAGTCCAAAATGGACCCCCTTCAATATTTTTTTTTATCTATGTCTGAGGAGATGGTGATCCCCGGAGCAGTGGGGGAAGGGCCGGGCACCCCCCTATTTATTTTATATACCCCCGGAGTGGTGGCAATCTCTGGGGCAGCGAGGGTACTGTAAAATCATAAAAGACAGCTGCAAATTCATAATAATAAATATGGTTAATACAAATAAATAAAAACATTAAAAGAAAACATCAATTCTGTTAAAAACCATCATCCAAAGTGCCTCTGATGTGCAAAGTCGCAAATAAGAATTTACACACGTTTACATACATTCATAACCATCCAAGCCCTGGACAGCATTTGGAGATATAAAAGTGCTGGCCTCGCCTTTTAAGTTCCTTCCCTTTGAACAGGGGGACAATATGACGAATCCTAGGGCATGATAAAACATGCACCCCAGCTTAAAATGTAAGGTGTCTACCTTAGGTAAGTTAGAAGACCTGTATCCCTATTATTTTTTACCATCATAAGATATGGTTCTATATCCCATGTAGCGGATATTATGATGTGATGGCAAACAGATGGTTTGGCTAGCTCAACCTCTTCCCTACGTAGTGATGACCTGTCCATAAAGGAATCTTTGAGACATTTCAGATCATTCTTAACAATACCTTCTGGGTTAAGAGAGAACCCTTCTCTACCCAACTTCCCAAAGTATTCCTTCAGGTATTTTAGCCATGGGATTTTCAAGGCATGTGTCATTTGAAAGCAGTCTTGTATTATTCATCGGATTAAAACCAACCCCTCCTTAGTCCATACCATAATCCAAGACATCAGTGGATGGATTGCTATAAGATCACTCAGGTACTTAACCCCTAGCTTCTCAAGAACATCAAAAGATGCTGTGCATTGGGGAACACATAAGAGGTGCTTTAAAATGTGTTCTCCTCTCTTTGTAACTCACTTATAGTTAAATACCCCCATATATCACTCCTATAAATACACTTTGCTTGATACACCTCCAAAATAGAGATTTTAATGGTCAATGGTCTATACTGGTCAAAAAACTAAAAATGGCTCCAATTGACTTTCTAAAGTCCATTTTTCTGTCTATATCAGGGGCCTTTAGCTTAATTTAGAATCAAACAAGACCCCTAAATAAGGAAAAGTTTCAACTTCAGCAAGGGGGGAGCTTTTTAAAAAAAATAAAAAAAAATTCCTTCGAGGGCTTAGGACCCACTACCGTGATATACGTTTTTTACAAAATAATTGATAAATCCATCTACCCCATGAAGTTATCAAATGCATTAAGTAATCTTTGATGGCCATAAGAGGTTCTTGACATCAGGACTGCGTCGTCTGCATATAGCATGACCGGCAGAGAGCAAGAGCCAATTAGAGGACGATCAGACTTTACATCACCTATAGGAAGTCATGAGGCACTTTAAAATATTGTGAATAATTTGGAAAAAAGTATTTTTTTTGTTCTATATATTTTAAAAAATATAATGGAGTACCACAGTACTATCTATAAAGTACCACTGTACCTTTTGAAAATAAAAAAACAAAGGATATATGACAGGCTATAAAACAATAACAAATAGCAAAATAAAATATTGTTTTTTTGTCATAAATTTAAGCCACTCCACTCTACACCCCTCCACTATATACTATTCCACTCTACATCACTCCACTCTATGCTACTCTACGCCTCTCCACTATAAGACACTGCATGAAACACCACTCTATGATACGACGCTCCACTCTACTCTATGACATGCCACTCCACTCTATGACACTCAACTCTATGCTACTCCACTGTATACTTTTACGCTGTTTCACTCTGTGACTCCACTTTATGCCACTCCACTTTATGCCTCTCCACTCTATACCACTCAACTCTACACTACTCCACTGTAAGACACTGTGGGGGTCATTCTGACCCTGGCGGTCATGGACCGCCAGGGCCAACGACCGCGGGAGCACCGCCAACAGGCTGGCGGTGCTCCCATGGCATTCTGACAGCGGCGGTACAGCCGCGGTCAGATACGGGAAACCGGCGGTGTACCGCCGGTTTCCCGCTGCCCAAGGGAATCCTCCATGGCGGCGCTGCAAGCAGCGCCGCCATGGGGATTCCGACCCCCTTACCGCCAGCCTTGTTCTGGCGGTTTTGACCGCCAGAACCTGGATGGCGGTAATGGGTGTCGTGGGGCCCCTGGGGGCCCCTGCAGTGCCCATGCCAATGGCATGGGCACTGCAGGGGCCCCCTAACAGGGCCCCACCAAGATTTTCAGTGTCTGCCACGCAGACACTGAAAATCGCGACGGGTGCAACTGCACCCGCCACACCCCTTCCACTCCGCCGGCTCCATTCGGAGCCGGCATCCTCATGGAAGGGGGTTTCCCGCTGGGCTGGCGGGCGGCCTTCTGGCGGTCGCCCGCCAGCCCAGCGGGAAACTCAGAATTAGCGCGGCAGTCTTTTGACCGCGCAGCGGTATTCTGCCGGCGGGATTTTGGCGGGCGGCCTCCGCCGCCCGCCAAAGTCAGAATCACCCCCTGTATGACACACCACTCCATGACATGACACTACACTTACGACATGTCTCTCCTCTCTATGCTCCTCCACTCTTTGCTGCACACTGTAAACTGTACACCACAACACTATCGGTATGACCTTGTATGCTCATAGCTTAACTCTCCTCCTCCAAGTTTGGGGAAAATGGCTACAACATGTTTGATGTACTGCTCTTTTTAGCCGTACCAGAGTAGGACTACAGAGGTTACTTAATGCCACGGATGAATACACGGATGAAGAAAATGCTCTTGTCATCAACCTAGTTACATATAAAACAATGTCTTTCAGAGCAATAACACAACCCTGGCATCAGTGGCACCTGGACAAGAGTAAAATGGAGTCTGTGCGTGAATACAAATACCTGGGTGTCCTATTTCGACTGTAATGGCTCCTTTAAACCTAATTTGGAAAGTCTCAGTCAGAAACCCATTTGTCTTACTTCTGCTGCTTTAACATGTCAAAAATGCTATTGGCAGTTCAACATATCCCCTTTTACTTAACGTCATCCAAGCTAAATTAATCTCCACAATAACATTTGGAAGTGAAGCGCTGAGAGGCAGAGATGGGGAGCAACTGGACAAAATGATTATCAAGCTCTTCAAGGCACTGTTCTGTCTACCAAATTACGTATAGACGGCCCAGGTTCACTTCGAATTTGGCCTGGTCAGACAGTCATTGGCACGAAATGGGGCGTTTATTAACCTGTGCCACAAACCTAAGGCAGCAAGACAAGGCACATTAAGCTTCCTTCTTTGGGCTGAAATCACTGCACAGCCTAGCTCTCCTGCCCTGCTTTACCTTGAGTCCTCCCTTGCGGCTCTGGTCTAACAAATCAATGGGCCCATCTTAGTTCATCTCAGCTTGTCAAGAGAGTGACTAAGGAAAGACCTAAAATCTACTTGCAGTTAAGGGACAAAGAAACTCGAACAAAAAGAAGCCATGCCTGGCTTGTTTTGTCATCATATGACAGACTTGCCCCGCACTCCTGCCTGGGCACGGCAGTTAGACCACAGCTTTCTTCAAATATCACATGGTTTCCCTTCTGACGCAAATGCACCTCCCCCAGTGGAAACAAGGCAATATGTCATGTGTTTGCCGGCTTTGTGCGCTAGTCCCTGAAACATTAATACATGAGATATGCCTCTGCAAAGGCATCACAGCAGACCACAAGACTCTTCTTCCACCAGCGTGTCTCCAAAGAGGGCTGGGCAGGTGTAGGCTGGGGATCATGGCTGGGTTTAACGAAAGAAAGTACAGCCCAGTTGCAGACTGGTGAAATGTTTAGACAAACTTGGGAGCAGGCTCACAGCGCTTGAGGATACAGAATACAGGCACACATTTGGCTAACTGTGCTCTGCTAACATTGTTTTTATGGGTTGTCAGGTGTTACCTATTTTACTTGGGCCCTTGATCCTCAAGTAGAGGAAGGTGAGCAAGAAGTAATCTTGAATTGTCTATAAGCTATAAGTCCATTCCCAACATCCTCAACCCCTCATCTCTGGCCTGTAACCTGTTGGGAGGAAGACAGGGAAGGGACTCTGAAGCACCGTATGTAAAAGATAGAAAGATGGTTATGAATAGTACATGTGTCATAGAGTGGAAATCTCACCCAAAGATGACATTTCTGCAAATTTTTACAGATATCTGAGTGCTGGTTCCCTTCTAGGTTTCAGGACTAACTGTTCTTCTTCAAACCCCTGTAAACTCAAAATCTGGTGTTTTGACATTCATGAAAAGCTTCATATAAATTATTGTCTTTTTATCTTCATAATGTGACGCCGTGTGTTATAAAGAGTACTCTAACTGTGCAGATGTTACAAGGTCGTTCTCCGCTTCGTTGCTTTTTGTACTCCTATTATAGACGTTGAAGCATCCGTCTTTAGCACTTTAGCCATTTCTAGAGTAAAACCACTCCCAAGGTCTAAAATTTGGGAATTATTGTCAATGAAATGATGTCTATGAATAGCATACTGCCAATCCATATATTTCAATATTGTGAGCTACTGTGGACTGTGTTTTAACATTGTATTTTATTGTTTGTATAACGTTTTTAATTAACTTTACACTGTCGAATAAACTCCAAATCTCAAACTTCACTGTATGCAACTCCACTTTCCGCCACAACATTCTACATCTCAACACTGTACGTCACAATACACTATATGACAATCTTTGACACAATAGTGTTCGACACTCCAGTCTACTCCACTCCACTGAATGCCACTCCACTCTACTCCACCTATAACACTCAACACCACTCTATGCCATTCTCCGTACCTCGATTCTACCACATCCTATTTCACTATATAGCACTCCACTCTACAATACCCTACTCCAATCTATGCCAATGTATGAAACTCTACTCCACTTTACGTCCCTCTACTCAACTCCCTGTAGGCCACTCCACCCCACTTTACTGCACTCTACTCTATGACACACCTCTCCAATGCAATCCACTCTACTTCACTACTCCACTCTACACCACTCCACTCTATGCCACTCTATGCCAGGTTACTCTACGAAACTCTATGCCACTCCACTTTAGCACTCTTTACCACACTCTCCTGTACTTTATGCCACGCCACTCTAAAGCACTGTACTCTAATATAAGCCACTCTACTCTGCTCACATCTAGGACACTCTACAACATGCCACTCCACTCTACGACATGCCACTCACTCTATGACACTGTACTCCACTCTATTTTACAACACTCCACTCTACTCCACTTCACACCACTCTACTCTATGACACGCCACTCTACTCTATGACACTCCACTCCACTCTATGACACTGTACTTCACTGTACGTTATGCTATGCCTCTCCACTCAAATCCAGTCCACTCTACTCCACAGTATGATACTTTATTCCACTCTAAACTACTGTACAACACTCCACTCCACACTGCTCCACTCTACAACACTCTAATCCACTCTATGCAAATCCACGCTGCAACTTTCTACTACACTCTATTCAACTCTACAACAGTCTACGAGTCACTCTGCCCCTACAGTTAGACCGAAAATCATTTGATTTGTTACTCCCTAGGCTTTTTGCCTTTTGGTCCTTTCATAGTTGAATTTGTTTGTATTTGCTTTAGAACTCTGCATACTTGTCACTGCTAACCAGTGTTAAAGTGCTTTTTCTCTCACCCCTAAACATGACAAAATTGGTATATACCTGTTTGGCACATTTAATTTACTGATACACTTCTGGTAAGTGGTATTGTGGTACCTAAAGCCTGTAAATTAAATGCTACTAGTGTGTTTCAGCACTTATTGTGGCACCGGCTACTATAGCTCTAAACTTGTCTCTCAGGCCTGCACTCCTGCAGCCTGCAATGTAGTTTTAAAATTACTATTTCAGCTTGGCAGGATAAAAACCTGCCAAGACTGATCCTTTTCTTTTTATTACATGTAAGTCACCCCTAGAATAGGCTTTTTCACCTCAGAGGACAGGGTGCTGTGTAGTTAAAAAGTAGTACATGCAATTTAAGTTTTGCTTGTCCTAACAGTGAAAATCTCCCAAATTCAACTTTCACTGTTGCCAACCCTGGCTCTCCCATAGACTAACACTGGTTCAACTTTGGCTAGCTTCAGAATGGGAGCAGCTAGAGAAATATGTATTACACTTACTTGCATTAGAATTTAATAGCTTCTTTAATGAGAAAGTTGGATTTTAGCTCCTAATGTGAAAAAACACCACTTTTAGAAAGTTAGTATTTTTATGCCTCTAGTCTCTGGGGCCTTTCCTGGGTGCAGTCTCTCCTGCCAGCCATGCTAATGACTGCTTCCCTCAGTTGTGAATTAGAACCAGGCACTATACAGTAGGGGCTGGGTTTGCTGAGTGGTGGACACTTGTGGCAGGATGAGGGGGTGGTGCTGACAGTCACACCATTTACATTTCAGTGGCCTGTCTTCCTACTCACACAGTGACCAACACACCAGGGCCGAGACATTATGGCATCTCAGAGGAAGGTAAGAGGAACTGGGCAGGACAGGCTTAGGAGTCAATATTCTGTCATCCTACTTGAAAGGTCTGTACCTTGATAATAGGACCAATTCAGAGACTGCTTTAGATCATCTTTGGGCAGGAAACAGAAGACAAGACTGCACAACAATTTGCCTTGATGCATTAGAGATGCTGGACCTGCACTCTATTCCAAGACTCCAAGGATCAGCTGACTGATCTCCTGCCTGAATGTTCAGGGCCACAACAAGTTCCATAGGCCTCAACTGCTTCCTTGACCAGAACATCGCCTGGTCCCAGCTGCTCTGCCTCTGTGGAAAAGAGTCTGACCCTCCAGCCTTGGGCACTAATAGCTGTAGGAGTGTACTCTTTCCTTCCTTTGCCACAACACGACCGAAGACTATGTGAGCTCTCACAGCTGCAGCCTCTCTGCTCCTGAAGATGCATCCAGACCCAGTTCTGAGCCTCATAGCGCCCTAATACTCTGTTCCCCTTTACTAGAGCCCCTTACTTGATGCAAGAATCCCGTACAGCCTTGTAGCACCACAAGGACCCACAGCCCGGAATCTATGCAAACTGTCATCAGGCTTTGCCGGATACGCAAACCAAGATTTGCGCCTTTCTGTGCCCTGCACACAGCCCCTGCAGCCTCACAGCACCTAGTCTCTGCTCTTTGAGCCTGACGCTGGAGTCAGCCAAGCTGCATAGTGACGACTTGCAAAACTTTTCACATTCCTGTGCTCTGGACAAGGTAACTTTTCTGTCTGGAGTCTCTTGCTCCCCATGTTCGCTGGTGTGGCCTTGCAGTCGGAATGATCTGTGAACTTGTCCTGGTCCATTGGAAACTTTCCCTATTTCATTTTCGCATGATTGAGCATGGCACATTGGCTGTTTTGCATGCTTTCATGCCTCTTTTGAATTGAAAACTCAGAGATTCATAAGTACACTTTTCTAATTGGATATTTTTGTCATTTTATGCCATTTTATTTACTAAAAATACGATATTTTTATAAATACTGATTAGGGCTGTTTTTATGTTGTATTTCTACTTTATTACTGTTTGTGTGTTGCACTAATACTTTACACATTAAGCCTGACTGCTTGTGTCCAGGTTTAAGCACAAAGGTTTATTTCACAACAATTGTGGTTCACCCTGACTAGGATGGTGGCACTGACTTGAAGAGGGCTCATACCCACTTCAACCCAGAACCCAATTGCTAACACCTGTACTCCACTCTACAATACTCTACTCCCATTTATTTCACTGTATGACTCTCGACTCCAATCTATGCCACTATAATACACTCTACTCCACTCTGTGACACTCTGCGCATCTCCCTTTATGCTATATCACCCCACTTTACTCCACTTCACTGTATGACACACTACTACACACTACACCCCTCTACTCCACTACTCTACACTATGCCTTCTACTCTGCGCCAATCTATGCCTTCAACTCTACAACATTCAATACCACTCCATTCTACCACTCTCTACTAAACTCCGCTCTATGCCCCTCCACTCTAAAACACTCTACTCCACTATATGCTAGTCATCTCTGCTCCATCCTAAAGACACTTTTCAACATTCCATGGCACACCACTCCACTGTATGGCACGCCACTCCATTTTATGACATTTAACCCAACTCTGTTCTATGCCATTCCACTATACACTGTGATACAGCACTCTACTCTATGACACTTTGCTCCACTGCAGGCTATGTCACCCCACTCTTCTCCAGTCTACTGTACGCAACTGCAGGACTCTTTAGACCACTCTATGCCACTGAATGACACTCCATTCTATGACACTCTGCTCATGGCAACTCCATTCTACAACACTCTATTGATATTGATAGTTTGTAAGGCGCTCGATTGTCCAAGGGCATCTTAGCTTTAGCATCCAAAATGCTGTAAGTTAAAACAAGCCTGTGGGGCTGACAGAAAGGATATATTAGAGGGCAGGGCCTGTGAAAACAGCCAGGTTTTAAGTTGTTTCCTGAAGTGCAGAAGAGATGGCTGAGCTTCAAGGTAGAAAAACAAGATAGTCCACAATTTAATGGTGGCAACAGAAAGACTTCTTCCACCCAAGGATACGTTCCTGATTTTAGGCATAGCCATTGATTCAGTGGAGCCAGAATGAAGAGATCTTCTGGGGATATGCCAGCATATCTTTCTCAGATAGTGTGGACCAGACTCCTTAAGGGCTGTGTGTGCCAAGCAGAATGCCTTAAAGGCTACTCTTTTTCTACCAGTCATTTGGGAACATTCCAGCCTGAATGGTCACATTTAAAAGTTTCATCAGATGACCAGAGATTATACTGGATATTGACTGCAGAATTATTGGTGGACAGAGATCTGAAGGGCAATCTGTCTTGGTGAAATTAATAAGCATCCTAACATTCTCCTCATTTAGCAAAGGGAACTCCTGAAGGGTATTATGTAAAATATTGTGAGCTTTATAATGGGCACAGATATGACACCTCTAAGTTCTGTGTATTTGGATAAGGGGTAGAGGCAGCTAAAACTAGCCATGAGGCTCCATCATTGCTGAGAGGACCCAATCTAAAGTGTGCACCAACGTGTGGTAGGGTGCCTTGGAACCAAATTTGATTTTCATGATATGTTAGAGGTATTTATAAATAGTTATATACTCTATATTGTGCAGGTTGATTAGCCACTGTGTATGTGTGAAATGTATTTGAGTTGTCATCGACTGCAGGAAAATTGACCCATGAATTAAGTGTTTCAGGTGTGTATGCATTGTGTGTCTCAACCACAAACGTAACATCTTCAGCCCCATCAGGTAGACCATTTAGAAGTAAATGTTGTGCGACAACATGTCTACAATTTACTGGAATAACTATTGAATTCACCATTTGTAGAAAACAGAATTCAGAAATTGAAATACCTAGTGTGGTATCCTTTTAAATGTTCCAGCTTGAACAGCCTACAGACAAATATATTACTACCTATATAGCTGAGAAGGATTTTTCCCAAACACCGTGGACGTCTCTGTGTAGAGGTTAATAGGGTACCTTAGGTATATAAGAGAAAAACGAATCAGGAGATCCATTAAATAAGTACCTGACCTTGATACGTTGAAGGATCCATGTCATGAGGTTCCTACTTTGGAATTAGGACTGCATGCTTAGGAAAGCAGAACGGCAGTGTTTGGTCAACTGAGTCTATCCATGCAGTTAGTAGCTGCTGGTCCAACTCCAGGATAGCTCACAGTGCCTCACCGAAAGTAGGAACTGCATAACATGGCACCCCCACATAAGGTGCCATGCTATGCGGTTCCTACTTTAGTAATAGGACTGCCTGTTTAGGATGGCAGAACAGCAGTGCATGGTTAACTGAGTTGATCCACACAGTTAGTAACATTTGGCCTAACTCCAGGTTAGCTCACAGTACCTCACCCAAACTTCCAATCCCACTAGGGTAAACAGTGATTATGGCAACCTGAACATGACACTCCGACTCCCCAGGGAATCTGTGGAAACAGATTGTGTCCCTTTCATACTATTGCCCATGAAGGCCAAGGAGAGACAAAAGATGCTAAATAAGTTTTCAATACATTTATTGGAAAAATTGCAATCTAGCCTAAAACGGGTAAGCTGCAATAATAAGGCAGGTAAAACAAAGTAAGGTGATCAGCATTACGAACATAGTAAAGAAGATGAACAACCCGACCCTGACGTATGTGGTTCTAGATGTACTAGAGATTCCTACATAACTCTATGTCTATTCTGAGAGCATAGCAGTTGTAACCCTCTGCCTGGCCCGATTTAAGGGATGAGTCCCAGTCCCATTTTTTAAAAGAGTGTCAGGAATCATCTTGTGGTATAGATAGCAATCCTCTTGGGAAGTTGGCAGATCACAGCCAGCTGATCCGCAAGTCACACAGCATGTGTCCCAGGATAGTCGTGGCCAGAATGCCCTCTGCCCTCCTTGCGTCAGTGTACTGTTTATATAATAAACCTCACTGCACTGGAGATACAGTTCTGATTAAAAACAAACTGATATAACGAGTGAAAGCCATTGCTAAAAAGCAGCCTTACCAAAACGGATCAAATATGAATAAAACATGAACTATAAAACTAAGCTAAAACAGGGGCGACCAACCTGGGTCCTTGAAGTCCTCACTAGAAACGTTCCAAACTATTTCCCATTGCTTTTGTATTCTGGCTGGGGTTAAATTTACAGTATATTTTCTGTACCTTTTCTTAGAAGAAATTTGCTATTTTGTTACTCATAATTGGGTCAGGCGCCAGAGTGATTGAAGTATTAAGACTGGACAATATTTTAACTGTTTAAATAGTTTCTTAGCTGAGTTTTTGGCCTGATCATTTTTTTCTGTTAACTATTTTGATTTATTACCGATAATCAGGCTCTTGAATTCTAAGATGTATTGTTTTTATTTGTTCCTTTCTGCCTCACGTTAGTTTCTCTCTATACCCGTTCTTGATGACTGCCTTTTTGTTTAAAGAGTTTTTTAGGTCTGCAGAGAACCAGTGGGCAGTAAGTTTGTTTCTGAGTTTTGTACAAGTTTTTAGAGGGATTGTTAAAGACCCTACTGCATAAATCCAGTGTTTGTAATTGGAGGAGGCTACATTAAGGTCTTTTGCTAGCATAGGTTGAGAATCAGCCAGGGTATCATTAAATTTCATAGTATTATGATTTTCCCCGCTCTGCCTTTAATGGTCTGCTGGACAGTATTGATTAATATTACTTTGCTTAAAGTTTTTAATATGAGAACTATGACTTTGTGATCAGTTCAGGTTAGTTGTATAATAGATTTTACCTTTAACTCCTTATAGTTAAAAAAGATGCCATCTAGTGTACGGCCCACTATATGCGCCGATTGATTGACCAATTGATCGAGGTCAAAACAATGTAAATTGTCAATCAATTGCTTAGTTTCTGTAATATTTAGATCCACCAGATGGAACTTAAAATCACCTAGAATCGTAAAATTAGGATACTACATGCAGGACTCTACTAATTCATTAAGTTTGAGTAGACATTTGCTTTTAGGGCCCGGCGGTCAATAGACAGTAGACCAATTAATTCTTCATTATTGCTGATTTTGTATTAAAAAATGAGCAACTTCAGTCTAATTGAAAGGCCTCTTCACAAGACATTTTTAAGTGATTGTGGAAAATGACAGCAATCTCAACCAGTGCTTTTCTTTGCGGTCTAATCTGAATAAGACAAATCCATTGTGTACTGCGACTACCAGGTCAGGGCCACAGGTCTGACTCACCCATGTTTCAGTAATGAACACTATATCAGGTGAGTGGCTGTCCAAGAATTCATTAAACTCCTAACTATGTTTCATGAGTGAACAGGTATTTATTAGCACACATAATAGTTTGTCCGCACTTTCGGAATGTACACTTGTTCTAGCTTGTGGGAGTGAGTCAAGTAGGTTTGCTAGGTGCAACTGATAAGGATACTAGGTCAGTTTTGAATTTGAAATTGCAGTGCTTGCAATATAAAACATAGGATATCACTCTCCAACTGTAGGATCTTGCAGGAGTCATTCTTACCAATTGTGTTCAGTCTCAGAAGTTGCTCCTTCATATATATTAGCAGGGGGAAAAGGGCAGAGATTCTAGTGTCTGGAGGCATCCAAGTGCAAACGGTGTGCCCGATTGGCACTTTCATGCTGGTATTCACCTAATATAGGCATTGACAATTCCCAAAACAAGACTGTCAACTTCCAAAATGGTGGTGCAGTATGTGGATGCAGTCAACCAGGAAATGAGGCAGCACAAGTGAAAGCCCTTCCCACTCAAACAGCACAAGCTGCGGAGGACCAAAGTGCATTAACCGACATGCGGTGCAAATACAAGTAAAAGCAAAAGTAAGTGCTATCCCCCCGGAGTTCCATTAAATGTTTAAAAAAACATAGCAATGTTTTTACAAACAATGGTTGCAGCAAAACTGTGTTTGGCTACACAGTCACGCTGGCATTTGCTAATATAGGCATTTTCAATTCCCAAAACTGTACTGCCAGCCTCCAAAATGGTGGTGCAGTATGTCACTGTAAACAACCAGGAAGTGAAGTACCACAAATGAAAGCCCTTTCCGTGCAAACAGCACAGGTTGCAATGGACAGAATGGCAGTAGGTGAATGGGGCGCAAATAAAAGTGAAAGCAAAGGTAAGTGTCCTCCTATCAAACAGAGTCCCAATAAAAGTTTTTAAAAACAGCGTGATGTTTTTACAAACCATGGATGCAGCAAGCCTTTGTTAGCCTCCTAAGCTCTGTGCCACTCTACAACACTCTACTCCACTCTATGCCTTACCAATCTATGCCCCTCTACTACACAGGATGACATTCCATGACACACCACTCCACTCCACTCCTCTCTACAACATGCCATACCAGTGTATGACATGGTACTCAACTCTACAACACTCTTCTGCTTTCTGCTCACAGACACTCCATGCTACAACACTCTATTCCGCCCTAGCCCAATCTATGCCACTAGACTCGACAACACTCTACTATGTTCTACTCTAAGACATTGTATGACATTCCACCCTGCTCTGTGGAACACCAATCCACTGTACACCACTCCACTCTACAACACTCTACTTTACTCTAAGCCTCTCCAGTCCTCTATCCAAAACTCTGACACGGTACAACACACCGCTCTATGACACACTACTCTGCTCTATGACATGCCACTCCACTCTATGACACTTCACTCCACTCTAAGACACTCCATGCTACTCCACTTTATAACATGCCACTGCACTCTGCAACACACTACTCCACTCTACGAAACTCAACTCTAAAACATTGTGCTCTACTCTATGGCCCTATATTCTACAGCTCTGTGCTCCACTCCATGACACTCTATAACACAGCACTCCACTCCACTGTATGATACACCACTCCACTCTATAATATGCCACTCCAATGTACGACACGCCACTCCTATCTATGACATATCACTACATTCTACAGCACTACACTCTACCACACATAAAAATAAAAGCAATGATGGATTTAGTTTGTGTTACAAATGTTTTTTAAATTAAAAAAAAACAAATTCATTGGAAAAAAACAAAGGTTAAAACTTAGTTACAGGTAGGAAAACTTAGGCCCTCATTCCGACATTGGCGGGCGGCGGGCGCTGCCCACCAAGCGCAATCCGCCATTTGGCCGCTCCGCGGTCAAAAGACCGCGGAGGCCATTCTGGCTTTCCCGCTGGGCCGCTGGGTGCCCGCCAAAGGAGCGCCCGCCGGCCCAGCGGGAAAGTCCCTGCAACAATGAAGCCGGCTCCGAATGAAGCCGGCGGAGTTGCAGGGGTGCGACGGGTGCAGTTGCACCCGTCACGATTTTCACTGTCTGCAATGCAGACAGTGAAAATCTTTATGGGGCCCCCAGGGGCCCCACGACACCCATTCCCGCCATCCTGTTCCTGGCGGTAAAAACCGCCAGGAACAGGATGGCGGGAAGGGGGTTGGAATCCCCATGGCGGCGCTGCAAGCAGCGCCGCTATGGAGGATTCCCCCAGCCGGGGGAAATCCTGCGGAAAACCGCCGGACCCGGCTGGGCGACCGCGGCTTCACAGCCGCGGTCGGAATACAAAATGAAGCAGCGCCAGCCTGTTGGCGGTGCTTCAGCCGGCCTCCACCCTGACGGTCATAGACCACCAGGGTCAGAATGAGGCCCTTAATGTATTATTTCTATACAAAACCAATTTAAACTACACAAATTTTAGAAATTCTAAAGTTATACCATGCACTGTGTTCTCAGAAATGGTGGGATTTGAGGTGTCATTGCTGTTGTTATGAATATTATGATTTCATATGGTATAAGTGATGTAATATGAAAGGGTATAAGCAGTGCATGGAGAAGTAGCAAGTTATTGGTGCGTGGTAAGCGAGCTAAAACCTGTGTTTGGAAAAGTGCTTGTTTACAATACTGTGAAGGTGGTACATAAATTATAAATGTAACATATAACTGTACAATTTTTCAGTTTTTAATTTTGTGCATCTTTAAGTTTGGATTGTATAGAAAGAATAAATCAATTTTAGTAATTTAAATATGGTGTGTAAATTAGAAATTTAAGGTATAACTATAACTTTATAATGTCTATCGTTTCTGTCATTTAAGTGTGGTTTGTGTTTGTGAAAAACATAATAAATAAACAAATTAATAAATACATAAGTTTTCCCAACTATAACTAAGTTCTAACCTTTGGGGTTTTTGAATTAAATGTCAATGTTTTTTTTTTCATTTTTGGAAAAAAACGTGTTTTAAGTCATAGAGTGCAGTGTCAGCATGTGGAGTACCATTATATGGAGTATCAAACAATTCAGTGAAGGAAAGTATTGTACTGTTGTAGAAAGTAGTGTCATAGAGTTGAGCAGAGTAGAGTGGAGTGTTGTAGTGTGTACTAGAGTAAAGTGTCGTACAGTGGAGTGGGTCTCCTAGAGTACAGTGGCATGGATTGCAGTATAGTGGAGTGGCATAGCGTATCATCAACTGAAGTGTCATTACTGGAGTGGGGTCTTGTAGACTGCAGTGTAATGCTGTGTTGTAAATTGTTGTTAGGACTTGTAGAGTTGAGTACAGTGTTGCACAGTGGAGTGTTCAGGGATGGAGTACAGAGTTGTACAATGGAGTGTATAGGGATATAGTATAGTAGAATCTAATCTCATGGAGTGGCATTGAATGTAGTAATATTCTGTACAGTGGAGTTCCATAGTGTGGAGGAGATTGCCATAGAGAGGACCAGTGGAGTGTGGAGCAGTGGTGTAGAGCTCGGCAAAGTATTGTATAGTAGTGTGAAGTGAAGTGGCGTTGAGTGCAGTTGTGTTGGATAAAATAGAGTTATGTGTCATAGAGTGAAGTGTTTTGGTGTAGAGTGTGACGGAGTACAGTAGATTGGCCTAGTGGCATAGAGTGGAGTGGTGTGTCGTATAGTCTTGGAAAGTATCATAGAGTGAAGTGCCACCTAGTGGATTAGAGTAGTGTTGAGTGTAGTGGTCTGGAGTAGAGTAGAGTGTGGTACAGTGTGATAGAGTGCAGTGGCATAGAGCAGAGTAGAGTCGTGTCATAGAGTAACATCTAGAAAGTGGATCAGTGTGTGTTGGAAAATGGGTCATTGGTAAGGGCAGGTAAGTACCTACACTTAGCAAAAGGCCACTAACCTCCACTTAGGTCCAGTTAGGACTCAGTAAATTAAACCCAGCTCAACCCTTGGTAGCTTGGCAACGAGCGACAAGGCTTAACTTAGGAGACAGTGTAAAGCATTCAAATATCACAAAACAGTATTTAAATAAAGCACAGGAAACAGTTTAAAAATCTAAAATCAATTTATAAAAATAGGAAATATTTTTAGCTTTAAAATGACACCAAAACGAATAAAATCGGATAAGGGGACCCGGAGATATGAATTTTTTTTTAAATGATTGCTTTCTAGGGTATGGAAACAAAAAGCGCCAATCTGGTCATCTGGTCGCACCTCGAACGGGCAAAGTCAAAGTTTAAGGTCGACTGCAATGGCTACAGCCCGCGGGAGGCCTCAGTCAAAAGTTTACCCTAGACTTAGTCGTTTTTCTGAAGATTTTCTTCAGCGGAACGAACCTGTCAGTCCAATCCGACCTCCTGGAACTCTTCCTCGGATACGCGTTGCGGGAGCCCTCGGTGTAGAATTTTACCTTTGGACTTAGTCGTTTTTATGAGGTGAAAATCCTTCGACCGGGGCAAACACAGATCTTGATCCACCGTTCTTGGAGCCCTCCATGGATACGATGGCTGGGAGGTCCCGATCAACTTCCTACGTTCCGACTTAGGGGGTCATTACAACATCAGCGGTAAAAGCGGCTTACCGCCGTGCAGAAGACCGCCAACACACCGCCGCGGAATTCCGCCACAGCTATTATGACCCACAGTTCGGAATCCGACAAAATTCAGACACCCACACAAGTCCGCCACACCAAAGGTCAGTGATAAACTGGCGAAAACAAAACCTCCACCGTCACGCCAACAGAAATACGCCCACGCTATCATGACCCACGAATCCACGCGGCGGTCTTTCAACCGCGGTATTCTATTGGCGGTACACACCGCCGCACTCAAAATACACACACTTCTACAAAACACCGCCACATTGGACAATTCGAAATACACACTCCTGATACACATACACACACCACTCTCACACACCCATTACAATATAAAACACACACCCACATCACCCACAAACCCCTATGACCACTATTACAGAAAGAAGGCCAGAGAGAGACACCACCATCCACAGACTAGCATCCACAGGCACTCAACACCATCACCCACACAACTTCCACGCACAAAACACCACACACCACTACATATCACCACACTTATCACCACACACACCACCCCAAACATCACCCACACCACCCCATGGCACGGCAAAGACAGCCCAGGTTCTCGGAGGAGGAGCTCAGGGTCATGGTGGAGGAAATCGTACGGGTAGAGCCACAGCTATTTGGAGCACAGGTGCAGCACACCTCCATTGCAAGGAAGATGGAGCTATGGCAAAGAATAGTCAACAGGGTCAACGCAGTGGGACAACACCCAAGAAATCGGGACGACATCAGGAAGAGGTGAAACGACCTACGGGGGAAAGTGCGTTCCGTGGTCTCAAGACACCACCAGGCGGTTCAGCGGACTGGCGGCGGACCCCCACCTCCTCACCCACAACTAACAACATGGGAGGAGCAGGTCTTGGCGATTCTTCATCCTGAGGGCCTCGCAGGAGTCGGTGGAGGAATGGACTCTGCTAAGTCAAACCTTTAACTACCATATCCCCCACCCTACCTGCATGCCATACATACCCTCACCCTCACCCCCATCACTTCAACTCCTCACAAATGTCCCAATATCACAAACCACCCATCCCAACACCAAGCCCTGCATGCAACAACAAAGCATGGACACCCATCACTAAAGCATGCCCACTGCACATACCCATACACCCCCCAAACCATCATCACACAAGCCCCCACACAGGAATGCAAGCACTGGGGGACACAGTCACCCACCCATTGAACACCATGGCACACACAGATGCAATAATCATGCTTTTACACCCCTGCAGGACCACTACCCAACGTCACCACACAGGAGGGTCTAGACATCTCCACCCCACCCACAGAAGAGGCCCACAGTGATGACAGCAGCTCTGTCCAACTGGATCTAGATGACCAGCCCGGACCATCGTGTGCCTTGGGACAGTCGGTTCCCCTCACACAAGCACAGGCCACCACTGACATTCCACCCTCTGGTAACACCAGCACAGCACCCACCCAGCGGGCCCATACCTCCGTCCCCAGGACACGTCAATCAGCTGTGTGTCCACCACTACAGGGAACCCAGGATAACCCACCACCCCAACAACAACAGGGACCTGGGGGCAGGGACAGTGGGCACACGGTCCAGGGGACGGAGGCCCAGAAACACAGGGGAACTGGGAGGGCTGCTGTGCGACAGGGGGCGGACAGGCCAAGGGAACCCACTCGCCACAAGGCCCTCTCCTTCATCATGGGAGCATACCACCACTCCCAGGAGACGATGGCAAGGGTCCTGGCCAAGTTTCAGGAGACCCAGCGCATGCAGGAGGAACAGTATTTGGGGTTCAGGGAGGAACTCAGAACCATCAGCTCCACCCTGGGCACCATCGTAGGGGTGCTGAAGGAAGTACTCAACACCAGGAGGGACATTGTGGCACTCCAAGGGGCCCCTGACACTAGCAAGGACGATGAACTGCCCACCACCTCCGCCGGCGCTAGTGGACAGGAAGCACCACCACAGGACCACCACACCAGCACCCCACCCCCTGCAGATGGAGAACCACCCCGCAAGCGGTCCCTGAGATCCAGGAACAAGACAGAGCACGATGCCAAGACCCCCGCCAAGAAATGAGACCACCCTGATTGTCAACCCACTGTCCCACTTTGTCACCCTGTGTGTAAGGAAATGCATCCTTGGCATGCTTACCCCCTGACTTTTTGCCTTTGCTGATGACAAGTTGTGATTTGAAAGTGTGCTGAGGCCTGCTAACCAGGCCCCAGCACCATTGTTCTTTCCCTAACCTGTACTTTTGTTTCCACGATTGGCACACCCTGGCATCCAGGTAAGCCCCTTGTAACTGGTACCCCTGGTACCAAGGGCCCTGATGCCAAGGAAGGTCTCTAAGGGCTGCAGCATTTCTTCTGCCACCCTGGAGACCCCTCACTCAGCACAGACACACTGCTTGCCAGCTTGTGTGTTCTGGTGGGGAGAAAATGACTAAGTCGACATGGCACTCCCCTCAGGGTACCATGCCAACCCCACACTGCCTATAGGCATAGATAAGTCACCCCCCTAGCAGGCCTTACAGCCCTAAGGCAGGGTGCACTATACCATAGGTGAGGGCATAGGTGCATGAGCACTATGCCCCTACAGTGTCTAAGCAAAACCTTAGACATTGTAAGTGCAGGGTAGCCATAAGAGTATATGGTCTGGGAGTCTGTCAAACACGAACTCCGCAGCACCATAATGGCTACACTGAAAACTGGGAAGTTTGGTATCAAACTTCTCAGCACAATAAATGCACACTGATGCCAGTGTACATTTTATTGTAAAATACACCCCAGAGGGCATCTTAGAGATGCCCCCCGAAACCATACCCGACTTCCAGTGTGGGCTGACTAGTTTTAGCAACCTGCCACACACCAGACATGTTGCTGGCCACATGGGGAGAGTGCCTTTGTCACTCTGTGGCTAGTAACAAAGCCTGTACTGGGTGGAGGTGCTTCTCACCTCCCCCTGCAGGAACTGTAACACCTGGCGGTGAGCCTCAAAGACTCAACCCCTTTGTTACAGCCCTCCAGGGCACTCCAGCTAGTGGAGTTGCCCACCCCCTCCGGCCACGGCCCCACTTTTGGCGGCAAGGCCGGAGGAGATAATGAGAAAAACAAGGAGGAGGCACTGGCCAGTCAGGACAGCCCCTAAGGTGTCCTGAGCTGAGGTGACTCTGACTTTTAGAAATCCTCCATCTTGCAGATGGAGGATTCCCCCTATAGGATTAGGGATGTGCCCCCCTCCCCTCAGGGAGGAGGCACAAAGACGGTGTAGCCACCCTCAGGGCTAGTAGCCATTGGCTACTAACCCCCCAGACCTAAACACACCCCTAAATTGAGTATTTAGGGGCTCCCAGAAACTAGCAAGATAGATTCCTGCAACCTAAGATGAAGAAGGTTTGCTGACCTGAAAGCCCTGCAGAGAAGACGGAGACACCAACTGCTTTGGCCCCAGCTCTACCGGCCTGTCTCCCTACTTCAAGAAAAACTGCAACAGCGACGCGTTCCACAGGGTCCAGCGACCTCTGAAGCCTCAGAGGACTACCCTGCATCTAAAAGGACCAAGAACTCCAGAGGACAGCGGCTCTGCTCCAAAGAAGAAACATCTTTGCAACAAAGAAGCAACTTTTACAGACCACACGTTTCCCGCCGGAAGCGTGAGACTTTGCACTCTGCACCTGACGCCCCCGGCTCGACCTGCGGAGAAACAACACTACAGGGAGGACTCCCCGGCGACTGCGACCCTGTGAGTAGCCAGAGTTGACCCCCCTGAGCCTCCCCAGCGACGCCCGCAGAGGGAATCCAGAGGCTCCCCCTGACCGCGACTCCCTGCGTCAAAGAACCCGACGCCTGGTATAGACACTGCACCCGCAGCCCCCAGTACCTGAAGGATCCGACCTCCAGTGCAGAAGAGACCCCCAGGTGGCCCTCTCCCTTGCCCAGGTGGTGGCTTCCCAAAGGAGCCCCCCCTTTCCTGCCTGCTTCGCTGAAGAGACCCCTGGGTCTCCCATTGAATCCTATTGCAAACCCGACACCTGTTTGCACGCTGCACCCGGCCGCCCCGTGCAGCTGAGGGTGTACTTTTTGTGCTGACTTGTGTCCCCCCAGGTGCCCTACAAAACCCCCCTTGTCTGCCCTCCGAAGACGCGGGTACTTACCTGCTGGCAAACTGGAACCGGGGCAATCCCTTCTCCATTGAAGCCTATGCGTTTTGGGCACCACTTTGACCTCTGCACCTGACCGGCCCTGAGCTGCTGGTGTGGTAACTTTGGGGTTGCTCTGAACCCCCAACGGTGGGCTACCTTGGACCCAACTTTGAACCCTGTAGGTGGTTTACTTACCTGCAAAACTAACAAACACTTACCTCCGCCAGGAAGTGTTGAAAATTGCACTGTGTCCAGTTTTTAAAATAGTTTATTGCCATTTGTGTGAAAACTGTATATGCTATTTTGCTAATTCAAAGTTCCTAAAGTTCCTAAGTGAAATACCTTTCATTTAAAGTATTGTTTGTAAATCTTTAACCTGTGGTTCTTAAAATAAACTAGGAAAATATATTTTTCTATATAAAAACCTATTGGCCTGGAATTGTCTTTGAGTGAGTGTT
Source organism: Pleurodeles waltl (assembly GCF_031143425.1). Lineage (NCBI taxonomy): Eukaryota > Metazoa > Chordata > Amphibia > Caudata > Salamandridae > Pleurodeles > Pleurodeles waltl. Next base: position 723,591,813 of record NC_090447.1, read on the forward strand.
CCTCATTTATTGCCTGTGTGTGTACAACAAATGCTTAGCACTACCCTCTGATAAGCCTACTGCTCGACCACACTACCACAAAATAGAGCATTAGAATTATCTCTTTTTGCCACTATCTTACCTCTAAGGGGAACTCTAGGACTCTGTGCATGTTATTTCTTACTTTGAAATAGTACATACAGAGCCAACTTCCTACACTGTCCATATTGGAACTGCCCCAGCTCCACTTCCTATGCCCATATGGGCAATGCACCTATGAGACAAATAGACTGGACTCTGCCATGGACACTCCTCCGCCATCACCCCTCACCATTTAACTTCCCCCTCCAATATTTTGTATGTAAATAAATACACCTAAACCACCAAAAGATCTGGAGTCTGTCTGTGATTTTGAAATAGTGTATTTGCAATTACAGTGACAAAATATCCAGCAAATAGTAATGTCAACATACCTATGTCACACAGCTCTAGTCCATGAGGAATCTAAGCAGATGATACACGTTGGGACCCACACCTGGGAAACCGTAAGGGAAAGTGACAACTCAGTGACCATACACTGGGTGAAATCGACAGACAGGAGAGAGAGGTAGAAGTGTAAAAGCACTTGTAGTAGGCAGGAATGTATTCTCACCTGTGTTTCACTGGAAATATTGCTGGATGACTGAGTCCCTGTTGTCAATGTCTTCTTCCTCTGCTTCCTCCTCATCACTGTCCACAGGCTCCACAGATGCCACAACACCGCCATCTGGACCATCCTCCTGCAGAAAAGGCACCTGTCGTCGCAAAGCCAAGTTATGAAGCATACAGCAGGCCACGATGATCTGGCACACCTTCTTTGGTGAGTAGAATAGGGATCCACCTGTCATATGGAGGCACCTAAACCTGGCCTTCAGGAGGCCGAAGGTGCGTTCGACCACCCTCCTAGTCCGCCCATGGGCCTCACTGTAGCGTTCCTCTGCCCTGGTCCTGAGATTCCTCACCGGGGTCAGTAGCCATGACAGGTTGGGGTAACCAGAGTCACCTAATAGCCACACCCGGTGCCTCTGTAGTTGACCCATCACATAAGGGATGCTGCTATTCCGCATGATGTAGGCATCATGCACTGAGCCAGGGAACATGGCATTCACATGGGAGACTTACTGGTCTGCCAAACATACCTTCTGTACATTCATGGAATGATAACTCTTCCGGTTCCTGTACACCTGTTCACTCCAGTGGGGGGGTACCAAAGCCACATGGGTCCCATCAATGGCACCTATGATGTTGGGGATATGTCCAAGGGCATAGAAGTCACCTTTCACTGTAGGCAAGTCCTCCACCTGAGGGGAAACGATGTAGCTCCGCATGTGTTTCAGCAGGGCAGACAACACTCTGGACAATACGTTGGAAAACATAGGCTGGGACATCCCTGATGCCATGGCCACAGTTGTTTGAAAATACCCACTTGCGAGGAAATGGAGCACTGATAGCACCTGCACTTGAGGGGGGATTCCTGTGGGTTGGCGGATTGCTGACATCAGGTCTGGCTCCAACTGGGTACACAGTTCCTGAATTGTGGCACGGTCAAACCTGTAGGTGATGATCAAACGTCTTTCCTCCATTGTCGACAGGTCCACCAGCGGTCGGTACACCGGAGGATTGCGCCATCTCCTCACATGTCCCAGCGGACGGTGCCTAGGAAGGACAACAGTTAGCACAGAGTCAAACAACTCAGAGGTATGTACCCACAGTCTACACAGAACACAATTCATACAAAAAATGTGGCCTGTATGTGTGTTGAGAGTAGGCCTAGGTATGTGTGACGCAGTTGGTAATTAGGACATGTGGGCCCCTGAAATGGCGGCTGCCTGACCTCTAAAGCGGTACAATGGGATGTGAGGTAACTGCGCTGGCGTTGTACACTGTTGCGGTAGGCGGTCGAAGACCGCGGCGCAATGCTGCATTGGTTAACATTGGACCCTATGGGTCCCAGGAGCCAATGACGATGTACGCCGGCGGTGATGGTACGCACCGCCGCGGACGTGACCGCCATTTTCTAGCTGTTGAATCACTCGATACCTGATCTTCGACAGGAGAGGACCTACACTGCAAGTGCTGCTGTGACCTCGGTCTGGAAGAGACAATGGCTCGAGCGTCTGGGGAAAGGGCCCCTGCCTTCACATCGGAGGAGTTGGAGAAGCTCGTGGACGGGGTCCTCCCCCAGTACACGCTACTCTACGGTCCTCCAGACCAACAGGTAAGTACACAGGGAACATGCTGTATGGGCTAAGCCTGTGTGGAGAGGGCTGGTTGTAAGAAGGAAGGGGGCAGAGTTCTGAGTGAATGAAAGACGGTGGGTGCATGTGCCACATGGCAAGGGTAGGGATGGGGGCCACTCACTTTGACGGTGTAGGTGGTAATGACTTCTCTTCTTCCCCTGTACATTTCATGTAGGTCAGCGCCCACCAGAAGAAGGATATTTGGCGTGCCATCGCCAAGGACGTCCGGACCTTGGGGGTCCACCACAGACAGAGCACCCACTGCCGGAAGAGATAGGAGGACATTCACCGCTGGAGCAAGAAGACGGCGGAGGCTCAGCTGGGGATGGCCTCCCAACGTGGGAGGGGTGCCCGTCGAACCATGACCCCCCTGATGTTCCGGATCCTGGCGGTGGCCTACCCTGAGTTGGATGGGCGCTTGAGGGCATCACAGCAGACACAAGGGGGTGAGTACACTCTCATTCTGCTGACTTTGCGCGCAGTGGAGGGGTCTGGGTGGGGGAGGAGGGCTGTGTGGTTTCCCTAGGCCAGGGTGAGTTCCGTAGGCTAGGCCCCTTCGTAAGGCATGGCCCTGTGGCCCCCCCCACCCCACCTCTGTAGAGTGCCAAGTACAGCTATTCATGCACCTGTGTCATCTATGTGTGCAGATGTCGTCCATAGCCTTGTAGGCCATTTCCCAGGAATAGCACTGTAGATCCCAACAGCGCGACGTAGTGCAGGGGGCTGCTGTGTCTGTCTTGTCCGCCAACGGTAGCGGTAATCCATGCACTCAACCTGTCTTTCTTCTGTTCCCCCCCCTCTTTTTGCGGTCTCTCTGTTCTTGTGTGCATTAGCATCGGCAGGCGGAGGTGCAGTGACACCGGAGCACGAGGGAGCTGCATCCCACATGGGCATGGAGGCCCACACTACGGACTCTGAATACACCAGTGGGACGGAGGGCGAGGGGAGCACCACGGCGGTCACAGGATCTGCAACCAGCGACACAGACTCGTCCTCCGATGGGAGCTCCCAACATCTGTGCCCCCACTTCAACAGGTACAGCCGCCACCCCCCCACCAGCACCGCCCTCCCAGCAGCCCCTCAGCCTTCGCCCCGTGCCCGCTCACCCAGGAGGGTGGGCATCACCTTCGCCCCAGGCACCTCAGCCCCTGTCACCTCTGCTGCCGTCAGTGAGGAGGCCATTGACCTCCTCAGGTCACTCACTGTTGGGCAGTCTACCATTTTGAATGCCATCCAGGGTGTAGAAAGGGAGTTGCAACACACAAATGCATTCCTGGAGGGCATTCATTCTGGTCAGGCTGCCCTTCATCGAACCGTTCAAACTCTGGCCTCAGCACTGATGGCAGCCATTGTCCATGTGTCTAGCCTCCCCTCTCCAACTTCCTCCACCCAAACCCAATCCCCTGTACCTCTGCCTATCCCAAGCACACCATCAGACCAGCCTGCACACACCTCACCACACAAGGGAAGCTCAGGCAAACACAAGCACCACACATCCCACAGGCACTCACGCAAGCATCACACACATACAGACACACCAACATCCACTGCCTCCACTGTGTCCCCCTCCTCGTGGTCTCCCTCCTCCCTCCCAGTCTCGTCTACACTCACACCTGCATGCACTACCACTACAGCCACTAAGACCCTCTCCAGCACACCCACCTCCACACCCCGCTCACGTGCACTCACCACCCCCACTACCATTCACACGTCCCCTGTGTCCTCTCCCAGTGTGTCTGTGACGCCCCCTCCGAAGATACACAAACACGGGCACACACCCACCCAACAGCCATCCACCTCACGACAGCCTCCATCGCATGCACCATGCTCCCAAATCCACAAAAGTTACACCTCCTACAACCACCACCTCTTCCTCAACCCCCAAACCCCCTCAAGCTACCCGTCCCAGTGTCTCCAAACAACTTTTCCTGTCCACCCTTAACCTATTTCCCACCACCCCCCGTCCAACTCATAGGTCCCGTACTAGCACCTCAGCCACAAAATCACCGGGACCAGTGGTGCCTGTTGTCACAGGTATGTGGAGTGCACCGGCCACCAGGCCAGCCAGTGTATCACGGAGCCAGAGCACAGCCAGTCCCCCCCTGTGAAGCACCAGAAGTTGGCCAGTGCCCGGCGGGAGAGGGGGAACACTCCAGCCACCCAAGCCGCTCACAGGGGTCCCGGGTGGAGTGTGGACTCAGCTGTGACTCCTCCCAAGGTGAGGAAGGGGCAGAAGAAACCCGCAAAGTCTGGGAGGACCAGCACGGCGGAGAAGACCGCCATCATCCCCGCTGGCCAGGAGGTCACCGCCAGCCCCATCGTCGCTGTCCAGGAGGGCCCCGCCAGCCACAGCCCAGCTGCCCAGGAGGGCCCCGCCAGCCACAGTCCAGCTGCCCAGGAGGGCCCCGCCAGCCACAGCCCAGCTGCTCAGGAGGGCCCCGCCAGCCACAGCCCAGCTGGGAAATGAAGGACCGCCAGCCCCAGCCCAGCTGGGCAATGAAGGACCGCCAAGTCAAGCACCGCTGAACAGGGCAAGCACCGCTGAACAGGGCAAGGACCGCCAAGTCAAGCACCCCTGAACAGGGCAAGCACCGCTGAACAGGGCAAGGACCGCCAAGTCAACCACTGCTGAACAGGGCAAGGACCGCCAAGTCAAGCACCGCTGAACAGGGCAAGCACCGCTGAACAGGGCAAGGACCGCCAAGTCAAGCACCGCTGAACAGGGCAAGCACCGCTGAACAGGGCAAGGACCGCCAAGTCAAGCACAGCTGAACAGGGCAAGGACCGCCAAGTCAAGCACCGCTGAACAGGGCAAGCACTGCTGAACAGGGCAAGGACGCCAAGTCAAGCACCGCTGAACAGGGCAAGCACCGCCAAGTCAAGCACCGCTAGCCCATGAGCGGCAGGGGCAGTGACGCAACAGGGACCGTCACTGTCCTGCACATGATGAAGCACTCTGGGCACCAGTCCCCCTCCAGAACCAGTGGAGACATGCATCCACTCCGTCTGTCCTTGGCAGGATGAAGCACTCTGGGCACAAAGCCCCCTCCAGAACCAGTGGAGAGAAACATCCACTCCGTCTGTCCTTGGCAGGATGAAGCACTCTGGGCACAAGGCCCCCTCCAGAACCAGTGGAGATTGACATCCACTTGAGAGACTGTGGCTTTGCACTCCCCAGGTTATAGCAGTGGGCAAACCACCCATTGGAGAGACGTGAGAGACTGTGGCTTTGCACTCCCCAGGATGGAACAGTGGGCAACCCACCCACTGGAGAGACTTGAGAGACTGTGGCTTTGCACTCCCCAGGATACATCAATGGGCATGGAGCCCCCTCGTTGATCTGGCGTTGTGCACTCATCCGGCTGAGGCGCCCCCACTTCCCTTCCCCCTGAGGTGCTTGTTGTGTTTCTATCTGATGCCCCTGCAGTGTTTTCTCCGTCATGTTCGGGTATCTTGTGTGGGCCTCGCCCATGCATTTTGGGCCCAGTGGTCCACGGACTATGAATGGTGCATTACCTGGACTAGTATTCGTGGTGTATATTTTGTTAATAGTGTATATATGTATATTTTTGCTTGCTCTATTTTGATATATTACAATGGTTACACTCATTTCCTTTTGTCTTTGCATTCTTCCAGGGGTGTTTGGGGGTGTTACTGTAATGTTTGGATATGCATTGGTGTGTGTGTTGTAGTGGGTGAGGGTGGGGGTGGGGGTTGGGGTGTTGCGTGTGTGTGTCCCTGTTTTTTGCCTCCCCCCTTCCCTATGTCGTAGGTGCAGTACTCACCGTGGTCTTCGCCGCCGGCGTTGGTGTTCCTGGTACAGGAGCAGGAAGACTAGCGCAGGAAGAATATGGAGTTCCGGCTCCATGGTGTCGTCGTTCCTCGTGGAGTGTGTAGAGGTGAGCGTTTTCCCTTCGAAATGCCTGTTTCCGCCTTGTTTTTATCCACGGCGAATCCGCCCCGGAAAAGGTGGCGGATTGGCCTGTCATAATAGTGTGGGCGGTACATTGTCTCCCACCTGTCTGTTGGTGGTGACCGCCGCACTGTTTGTTTGTACCACCGTGGCGGTCTGAGTGTTAAAGTGGCTGTCTTTCTTGGCGGTTTCCGCCACGGTCGTAATTGCAAAATATTTACCGCCGGCCTGTTGGCGGTCTTACCGCCGCTTTAACACCGTCCGCCAGGGTTGTAATGACTACCTTAGTCTCTGTTTTGGAGATTTTGTTCACCGGAATGAACCTGCAAGTCAGGCCAGGTCACGGTTGAGGCAAGCCGGCTAGAGTTGCCGCGGCAGGTCGGTACCTCTATGGAGCTTTTTTCCAAAAGTTCTCCAAACTTCTGGATCTTCTTCCTGATGTTCTTTTAAACTTCTTTTGGGGTCCACAGCTCACGCCAAGGTTCCAGAAGCTCTGAAATGCTCCTTGGGGGTGTGGACTACAACTCCCAGAATGCACCTGGTGCAAACCCCTTTTTGGCCACTGGACAGTGGTCAGCTGGTTGGTTTCCTCAGGACTTGGTGCAGGGGACTCTGGTTAGCATGTTTGCACCTGTAGCAAACAGGGAGTCCCTCCTTGAACCAGTTGAAACCAGGCAAAGTCCTTCTTGTGGTGAAGCACAAGTGTGCAGCTGGTGCAGTCCTTCAGAGTGCAGGGTCCAGGTGCAGGCCAAGGGTCCAGCATGGCAGTCCTTCTTCTCCTGTAGTTCTTCCTTGTTGGAATCTGCTGGGGATCTGAGGTGCGGATGCAGGTCTGCCAGTTTTATCCCTGCTCCTGGGTAAAAAAACAGGGGGGTCTTGGTTCTCCAATAAGGTGCAGGGTCCTTACCCCTGTGATGACCACTTCCTGGGAAGTGTGGCAAAAATTAATCCTAGGGAGCAACATTCCTCAAAATTCCATCGTGGCTGAAAGTGATTTTTGGAGGTTACATCTGGCTGAGCCCACCCACTGGTGTGGCGAAAAATCCTAAACACACCCCACTCCTGCCCTCTCCTAATCTAATCAAGGGGGCACCTAATTGTCTGGGTTTGCAGGATGTGAGGGTGTTGCTGGGTTGCTCCAAATGTCCTTCTCTGCCTTTGAAGACCAGTTTGGCAGCCCTCCCCCTTCCTGCTTCACCATCTGCTGAGAGAGATCCCCTCCCCCAGGCACATCTCTTTGTGTGGAGCCAGGCCACTTCACACCTCAGCAATGCCAGGTGCTGGCCAATCAGAGCACAGCAGCAAAAACACTTCAGGGCTGAAGTTGGCAACTTTTCATGTAAAGTTTAAAACTCTTTACCTGAACAAGTTATATTAAATCCCACAACTGGAAGTTGTGGGATTTATTATAACAATTAATTTGATACCAAACTTCTGGTATCTGTTACTTAAGGGGACTTTTACAATTAAAATAAAGTCTCCCAATTCTAGCCTATAGAGGCCATCACTACAATGAGGAAAAAACAAATGTGGCTGTTTCACCTCACCAGGGCTTATAAAACTATTTTTATAAGGTACCTGCTTATAGTTACAGGGCACCCAGCCCTAGGGGCACATAGGGCACACCTTAGGGGTGACTTATATGTAAAAATAAGGTAGTTTAAGACTTTGGAACTACTTTTAATTCCAAAGTCGAATTTGCATGTAACTTTCATTTAAAAGCAGCCAGCAAGGCAGGCCTGCCTTTAAAATGACACTGGGCAGCTCAGCAGTGGGCACCTACATGTGCTGGGGTCCCTAAACCTCAATGCCCTACCATATACTAGGGACTTATAGGTAGGTTGACTTAGCCAATTATAATTAGCCTAATTTGCATACTGATTTTACACAGAGCACAGTCCTGGGACTGGTTAGCAGTACCCAGGGCACCATCAGAGTCAGGAAAACACCAGCAAAAAGTGGAAAAAGGGGGCAAAAGGTTAGGGGGGGCTCTACAATCAGCCCTGTTCTCTCACAGTGTGGTACAGTAGAATGGAGTGGAATAGTGTGTGAGAGTGAAGTGCAGTAAAGTTGGGTGGAGCTAAATAAAGGGAGCTGCATGCAGTAGTGTACAGTCTGGTAGAGTATCATATAGTGCCATAGTGTAAACTAGAATCCTGTAGACTGCCATTGATAGGAGTACATTGTTGTACAGTGTAGTGTTATAGAGTGGAATATCATGTGGTAAAGTGAGGAGGCATCAACTGTTTTTGCAGTGTGGTTGGGTAGACTGGAATGGGGTACACTGGAAAAGCCCAGAGTGGAGTGGCATAGAGTATGGTAGCATACAGTGGAGTGGAGTAGAGTTGAGTGTCATATAATGGAATAGCATACAGTGGAATGCTATACAGTGGAGTGCTATAAAGTGCAGTGGAGTGCTATACAGTGCAGCTCCATAGATTGGAATAGCATAGAGTGGAGTGGGGTAGAGTGGAGTTATATAAAGTGAAATTGTGTAGAGAAGAATGGCACAGAGTGGAGTGGCATTCACTGGCGTAGCACAGACTGCAGCGTTGTAGATTTCAGTAGCGAACTTTGGAATAATGTACAGTGAAGTGATGTAGAGTGGAGTCCATGAACTGGGGTAGAGTGGGGTGGGGTACAGTGGAGTGGCATACAGCTGAGTGGCATAGAGTGGAGTATCATTCTGTGGAATAGCAAACAGAGAGTAGCATACACTGAAGTAGCATAGAGTGGAGTGGTGTAGAGTGGAATAGTGTACGGTGGAGTAGTGTATAGTGGAGTGGCATGCAGGGTAGTGGTGTACAGTGCAGTAGCATAAAGTGGAATAACATACAGTGGTATGGCATACAGTGGAGTGGTTAGAGAGCAGTGGTACACGGTCGAATAACTTAGTGTTGAGTGGCATGGACAGTGGAATGGAATATAATGGAAAACTGTTTTCTCACAATTTTTTCCAATGAGGTTATGAAGGGTCTCCAGAAGCTAAAATAAAAGCATATTTTCTGTAAATTCACACTATCTTTCTCTGCCATGAGAGAATGAAGTCTGGCATTCTCAGCAAAACGTGAACTTCCAACAGGAGCAGTCTGTCAGTCGATTCCTTTGTGTTCTTCTGCAGCCTCCTAGAGTGTTCTAAAGAACAACTAGAGCATTAACACTCTTACTTATGACAACAAAAGTGTGGTACACCTGAAGCCATCTTGATTGAGTCAAACTGGTAAAACTTGAAACGTTTAATTTAGAAAGGAACAAAATGAGGGAGTTTATTTTTTCATAGAAATTATGGTTAGTGCTATCTCTTCTATTACATTAAGGCATTCTGACATTCAGACTGTCAGTCAAAAATATAGCTTTATTTCAGCTGAACAGGCCATGAAAGCACACATAAACAAACAAAAACAATATAAATAGACGAAACCATTGCAGAAACTACAGACTTTAAATTTCACAAATTATACTACTAATACTACAACTACTAAAACATGATTATTTAGGTCATAGCCTTTATAACACTACGCAATCCCTTTATTCCATAAAGGTTTGATATACACAGCTAAATTCTATACCAAAAATGCAATGAGACATATCCTAACTATAAAAGTACACCATCTAAAAACCTTACTGCATAAAATAACATTTCTCCCTCAACCTGGAGGATCGATCACATTATTGTTTCTCAGCGATGTACCCAAAGCGATTAAAAAGCTGCCCATTGCACATCACATCTAAAAATCTCATGTCAATCAATAGGTCGATTGCTTGTCCTCATCTCTAATCCCATATTCAAAAACAATAGTCATTAGGTACTTTGCCCGTTGGGGTAAAAACCATAAGCAATCAATAAGGATATGGAGATAATTAATTTTCACATTGAGACCACATTGGCAGATTTTCTGATCACTTTGTAGAGCCTCCTGATTCCCTGACATAAAAACTAAGTTTTTTCCACAACACAACTTTAATATACTATGACGCATCTTAATATGTGGGATTTTTCCCAAATAACAGAAGATTTAATCATTCTCCTAGGAATTTAGTAAATGGGAAACTGAGCATTTATTGCTCAGGTACAGCAGATCCTCATCCCTGGAGACCTGTTTTAATAATCTTTTAAACTCTGCCTTACTAACCCCCACCTCATCAATACCCTGTGTTACCTGTATACTTGATGCCCTGGTGCAAGCCTGAATTCTTCCTCTTACTTCTTGTGCCCAAGATAATTCACTTTGTAATAGCTCCTTTTACGTAACAGGGAGATTTTAGATATTTCTGCATTATCAATTGTTTCCCTAAATTGTAATATCTCTACACAAGCGATCTGTGTCCACCCTAATCAACCTGTCTCTACTCCAATCGCCTGTGCCATGGTGGGGGAGGGGAGGCAGAGTAGTCTAATAAGGCACCTTCCTTCTTCCAAGTCCCAGCTCTTCTTACCCCCTATATCCATCACCTCCACCCTATACATAAACTGAGGTCTTACCATAGCTTGAAAGGCTTGCAGTACTGGTTGAAGAGATGGTCCCCCATATCGTTTATCAAATTTCCTTAGCCCCGCAATTGATACCAGTGCCTTACCTTGTGAGGCGACAAGATGGTCCTTCTAACCTAACTTATGAGAAAACCATACCCCTAGGTATTTATATTTATTCACTCTCTCTATTTTAGTTTTATTAATTACCCAACTCATATTCTTCCCTTGATTCCCTATTTTGTGCACTTTAGTTTTTTCCATATTTATTTTAAACTTTTCCCTAGTGCGATAATCCCCAAATATGTTCAAATTCCTTTGTAGCCCAATTCCTGTCCGAGCAAAAATCACCAGATCGCACGCAAATAAAAGACAGCTGATATTTTTGTCATTCATTTTAGGACTAAAAACATTTAGCAAGCCTAAAACTTCGGGGAGATCAGCGAGAAACCGGGAGAACAATGTTGGGACCAACCTTGCCTCAGGCCATTTCTTAGACTGATTTTCCTAGAGGGAGAGCCTGCACTGTCCAGCTCCACTTGGGCCCAGTTGTCCCTATGCAGTTTCCGCAGAATTAAAAGCAAATCTTTTGGATCCCATATCCCTTTATCACCTCCCACAAAAGAACCTAATCAACTGAGTTGAAAGGGGAGCTAAAATCAACAAAACTACAGGCAGACTGAAATATGCACTTTCAATACCAGCAGTAGACTACAGCTAACTTCCTTAGGATCAGCAGCTTTAATACAATGTTTTAATGAGAAACTAGAGTGCTAACATTCAAAATTTATGCCACAAGTGTGACACATCTGAACGTCATCTTGATGGATTCGAAGTTGAAAACTCAAAGCATTTTCTAATGAGGATACTGCAGTAAATGAGGAAATTAGGGAGCTTCATAACAAATAAGTTTCCCAAGATGGCCGCCAGAGATAAAAGAGCCAAAATTTAGTACAAATAAATCTATGACAGAAGTGTGCAAAACACTTAAGGTCTGATTTAAGTCATGGAGGAGGTAAATACTCCATCACAAATGTGACGGATATCCCGTCTTCCGTATTACCATCCCATTATCTACTGTGAGAATCGTAATACAGCCGACGGGATATCCATCACATTTGTGATGGAGTCTTCTGGCCACTTAAATCAGGACCTTAATTTCTTTGCATTTTTGCAGTTTTATATAGCGCAGACTTGACCCGAAGGTATTGGAGTGCCTTTATGTGAGCATCAATTACGTTATACAAGGATACATTCACTTTGGTTTTAGGCATGGGGAGATTAAGGCCTTTATTAAAACCCTAGCGGTAGGTGATAAAGCAGCAGTAATACCGCCAACAGGCCGGCGGTAACCAAAATGGAATTATGACCACGGAGGAAACCGCTCAGACAGACAGCCACTTTAACACACCGACCGCCACAGCGGTATCAACAAGCACCACAGCGGTAACTGCCAACATTGGATATATTGTTGGTGTATGTCCACCGAAACGCACGTCGGTGATTTGGATGTGGCGAATTGGATGTGACAATTTTGAATTGGAAGAGACACCTGATGATGATTTGGGTGTTTGATTGATAAATTTAACAGGACATCTGATACAAGGAATAATACCTTGGAACCCATTTGGAAATGTATTATGTTTAAGTGAGAGAGAGAGTGGAAAGGCCTCTCACATACGGAATATATTCAACTGAACTCAGTTTTTGAATTATTGTGTGATTATTACATTTAAATTTAGTTATCAAACATTTGTAGCATTTTTAGTAACTTGTATACAATTTTGAGTGTTGATTGTGTTATAATGTTTGAAATGTCTGTTATGTGTTAAATGACTAAATGATTGGTGGGGTATACCTGTGATTTGTATTTTCCTTTTTTGTCTCGAGATTTGTTTTTGATATTGTATGTGATTTTTATATGTGGTTTATGTCGTCTCTGTTCATGGCGTGGTCTTGTTTGTCTTGGTCCTATGTTGGTTTGTTTCATGTATAGAGGGGGTGTTTGTATATAGCAAGGATTTCTATATGGATATAAAGCATGACATTTTTGTGTTTATTGTGAATAAATTCATATATTGGAGATATTATTATTTTTCATGACAAGTTTTTTGCATATGACATGATGTAAGAGAGAGATGTTTCTGTACCTTTAGTGGTGGCGGGAGGCTACAGCCCTTCCCTTGCAGCCTCAGACGGCTGAGCCACCATGGTTGGTGGTGGGGGCTCCGAATAAGTCCCAGCACCAGGCCTCCTGTCCTTCCTGCCTGCTGGTGCAGGCCCCTTGCCCTTCCTGTCAGTAGCCAGGGATTGCCCCTTGCCATTCCCTCCTGCAGCTGGTGGTGCCTCCTTGCCCTTCCTAGTCGCTGCTGGTGGTGCGTCCTTGCCCTTCCTTGTCGCAGCTGGTGCTGCCTTCTTGCCCTTCCTTGATGCACCTGGGGCCTGGGATTCTCTCCCACCTGCAGTAGCTGTCAACACTACTGTGACCGTGGACTGGGTGGCTGAGGTGCTCGCCTGGATTCTGAGCACCCTGGCCCGACATGAAGGACGGGGGTGAGTGGTAGGAAAGAGGTCAACGGTGGAGAGGAAATCTTCTTAGGGACATTGGGGGGGAAGAGGGTGAAGGTTTGGGAGTGGAGGAAGAGGAAGAGGTAGTGGTTGTAGGAGTTGTCTGTCTGCTGTGTTTGGGTGCAGGTGCAGGTGCATGGGCTGGATGATGTTGTAAGGTGGATGGGTTTTGGGTGTCTGAGTGCTTGCGTTTGGGTACTTTGGGAGGAGGGGACACAGACACAGTGGAAGAGGACACAGGGACGTGTGCATGGATGTGGGGTTGGTGACTGCCAGTGAGGGGCGTGCAGTGATAGGCGTGCTGGTGGTAGTAGATGAGGATGTAGTGCATGCAGGTGTGAGTGTAGACGCTACTGGGAGGGAGGTGGAAGATGAGGAGGAGAGGGACACAGTGGAGGCAGTGGATGTTTGTATGTCTGCATCTGGATGGTGTTTGTGTGAGTGCCTGTGGGATGATGTGTGGTGCTTGTGTTTGCCTGAACCACTCCTGTGTGTTGACTTGTGTGCATGCTGGTCTGCCTGTGTGCTTGGGATAGGTTGGGGTTAAGGGGAATGGGATTGGGTAGAGAAAGTTGGAAGGGGAAGGCTAGAAACAGGGACAATGTCTGTCATCGGAAAGGAGGGCAGAGCCTGGATTGATCTCTGTTGGGCCGCCATGCCAGAGTGAATGCCCTCCAGGAATGAATTTGTTTGTTGCAAATGGGCTGCCAGCCCCTGGGTGGCATTCACAATGATTGACTGCCCAACAGAGATGGATCGCAGGAGGACAATAGCCTCCTCACTCAGGGCAGCAGGGCTAACTGGGGCAGGGTCTGAGGTGCCTAGGGCAAAGGAGTTGCCCACCCTCCTGGGTGAGCGGGCACAGGAAACACGCTGAGGGGCTGCTGCGAGGGCAGTGCTGGTACAGGGTGGTGGCTGTACCTGTAGCTGGGGTGGGCACAGAGGTGTCCGCCACCACCAGGAAGCTTCCATCGGAGGAGGTATCTCTGTCAGAACTGTCCCCTCCAGTCTCCGCTGTGGTGCTCCCCCTCGCCCTCCGTCTCACTGGTGGCCTAATCGTCAGTAGATTCAGCCTCCTGGGCTCTGTGGGATGCAGCTCTCCCCGTCGCTGGTGCCTCTGCTCCTCCGCCAGATGATGCTAATCGACATAAGGACAGGGTAACAAAACAAAAAGAGGGGGAGAGAGACAAAGGATACCCTTGGTCAATGGCGGCAACAACACCACAGTTGGCGTACATGACACACACACACAGGGAACAGTCCTACGCACTAGGCAATGCACTAACAGTCACACTGCTAGTCACCAGACCCAAGGACCCCTGCCCAGTAGTGGATGCCTACTAGCTTTGTTGGAGGAGGTTAACATCAGACCCTGCCAACATGGGCACTACCATGCAATATCCAGCATAGGTGACCCACAGGCCCACATCCCCCACCCAGATTCTACACCACCACGCACAAGTAGTATATTGGGGCACTGTACTCACCCCCTTGTGGCTGCTGTGATGCCCCCAAGAGCCCATCCAGCTCCGGATAGGCCACTTATGTGGGCCATCGGGGGGTCAGTGTTCAACGGGCACCCCTTCCTCATTGGGAGGCCATCCCCAGCTGGGCCTCAGTCGTCTTCCGTGCCCAGCGTCTCAGGTCCTCCCACTGTTTGCAACAGTGGGTGCTCCGCCTGCCGTAGACCCCCAGGGCCCGCACGTCCAAGGCGATGGCACGCCATATACCCTTTTTTGATGGGCGCTGACCTGCAGAGAAATACACATAGGAAAAGGTATCGGTCAGACAGTCCTGCCTGTTACACTCATGGCCCACCATAGCCCTCACATCCTCTTACGCACAGACATTGCCCACCATACATGCAGCACGCTGCCCAGGGCCCTTCCACCAACCCCCCCTACACAAGGCCCTCACACACAACACTCCATGCATTCATACCCCATGCATCGTGCTCAAGGTGTACTCACCTGTTCGTCTGGAGGCCCATACAGCATTCGGTACTGGGGTGGGACCCCATCCACCAGTCTCTCCAACTCCGCAGTGGTGAAGGCAGGGGCCCTTTCCCCAGTGACACGAGCCATGGTCGGTTCCAGACACAGGTCACAGCAGCACTTGCAGTAGAGGTCCTCTCCTGTTGAAGGTCAGGTAGCAAGTGAGTGAACAGATAGATAATGGCAGTCATGTCTGTGGCGGTGCTTACCATCACCGCCGGCGTACATCACCATTGGCCACTGTAACCCATAGGGCCCAATGGCATCCAATGAGGAGTTGCACGGCAGTTCTCAACCGTCTCACGCAACGGCGCGCAATGTCAGTGGAATTACCTCATTTCCACATGCCCCTCCATTCAGGACAGGCAGACCTAATTTCGGGGGGGGCAGGCCATGGCACCTAACTGCGTCACAGTACACATAGGCACCATTTGGGCCTATCCATACTGTTGCAATCACAACATGCAATGCAGTGTAGTGTTCGGAAATATGGAATACTGACCAGCTGCTCACAGTCTGCCCCCTAGATTGCAACTGCTGCGGATGAATAGGAGATGGAGACATCCCCCGTGTACAGGCCCCAGGTGGACTTGGCAACAATGGAGGTCAGGCACATTATCCTCACCTATGGACTGGACAGGGCCACAATCACAGAGCTGTGTGCCCAATTGGAACCTGACCTGATATCTGCTATCCGTCAGCCCACCGGGATCCCCCATCTTGTGCAAGTCCGATTTGTGCTCCATTTCCTAGCAACTTGCTCTTCCAAGTGACAGTGGGCTTGGCAGCAGGAATGTCTCAGCCAATGTTCTCAATAGTGCTGACCAGAGTGTTGCCTGCACTGATTAAACACATGCAAAGCTACATCATTTTCCCCTAGGTGGAGAATTTGGCCACAGTGAATGCTGATTTCTATGCAATGGTACATATCCCCAACATTATTGGGGCTAATGATGGTATACATATTGCATTCCCCCCCACCCAGAGAAATGAACAGGTGTTGAGAAATTGAAAGAGCTTTCACTCCATGAATGTACAGATAGTGTGCCTGGCGGACCACTACATCTCCCATGTTAATGCAAAGTGTCCTGGGTCTGTGCATGATGCCTTTATCCTGAGGAATAGCAGCATCCCATATGTGATGGTTCAACTCCAGAGGCACCGGGTGTGGCTAATAGGTGAGCCCTGGTTCCCACCCAGTAGGTATTAGTGTATGGATATGGAGTGGGCCCTAAGGGTTAGTGTGGGGCTAACAGTTGTCACTCAATATTTGCAGGTGACTCTGGTTACCCCAACCTCTTATGGCTACTGACCCCCGTGAGGAATCCCATGGCAAGGGCAGAGGAACATTACAATGAGGCACATGGGGGAACAAGAAGAATCATAGAGAGGACATTTAGCCTCCTGATGGCCAGGTTTCGTTGCCTCCATCTAACAGGTGGATCCCTGTACTACTCACCCAAGAAGGTCTGCCAGATCATCGTGACATGCTGTATGTTACACAACCTTGCCTTAGGTCACCAGGTGCCTTTTCTGCAGGAGGATGAGGCTGGAGATGGGCGTGTGGCAGCAGTGGACCTTGTGGACAATAAGGATGAGGAGGCAGAGGATGAGGACAATAGAAGTACAATAATACGACAATACTTCCAATGACACACAGGTAAGACAATGTAACTTCACTTTATTTGACAGTCTTGTGTTTGACATTGTCAATGGCAGGCTGATTTTCCCACTTCTATGGCCACTTACTGAACCCTTTGGCATCTTTATTTTCAGATATTTGTGCCCCACTATCGCTCCTGGTGTGTTAACTGCAGTCAACTACAGGTCATTCCTATGTATACATTACTGTACAGTTGTATTGCAGTGTTTAAAGCTTGTAAACAAATACATTATTCATTCATTTGACCGACTCCACACGTATTTATTCAAATGGTGTTTATTTAAGTGCTAATAAGTAGAGGGGGATGCGTAATGGGCTGGGGTGATGGTGGAGGAATGTCCAGGATAAAATCCAGTCTATGTGGATCACAGGTGCATTGTCCAAGGGGGCATAGGAAGTGGAGCAATGGCAGTTCAAGGTAGACAGGGTGACAGAATGGGACACAAGGGTGACAATCAGGAGGGTCTGATTTCCTGGCGGGGTCTTGGCAGTAGTCTCTGGCTTCTGCCTAGATCACAGGGACAGTTTGCGGGATGGTGGTTCTCCTTCTGCAGGGGTGTGGTGCTGGTGACCTGTTGTTCCTGTGGTGGGGTCTCCTGTCCACTGGCGGCAGCGAAGGTGGAAGGCTGTTCATCGGTTTGGTTAGTGTCAGGGGCCCGCTGGTGTGCCACTGCCTCCCTCATGGTGTTGGCCATGTCTGCCAGCACCCCTGCAATGGTGGCCAGGGTGGCGTTGATGTCCTTCAAGTCCTCCCTGATCCCCAGGTACTATCCCTCCTGCAGCTGCTGGGTCTCCTGCAACTTGTCCAGTATCTGGCCAATTGTCTCCTGGGAATGGTAGTATGCTCCCAGGATATTGGTGAGTGCCTCGTGGAGGATCGGTTTCCTGGGCCTGTCCTCCCCCTGTCGCACAGCAGTCCTCCGAGCTTCCCTGTTGTCTTGTGCCTCTGTCCCCTAAACGGTGTGCCCACTGCCACTGACCCCAGGTCCCTGATCATTCTGTATTTGTATTTGTGGTGTGCCCTGGGGTTCCTGTAGTGGTGGACATACTGCTGATTGACGTGTCCTGGGGACAGAGGTATGGGCCCGCTTGGTGGGTACTGTGCTGGATTTTCCTTAGGGGGAGGCTCTGTGATGGTATGGGACTGTGCCTGGGTAACTGACTGTCCGGAGTTACCTGATGCGCCAGGTTGGTCATCCAGGTCCAGGCGTCCAGAGCTGCTGTCATCATTGTGGGCCTCTTGGGGGGGGACTGGATGTTGCTGGTAACTCCTCACGGGTGACTTTGGGTGGGAGACCTGTGGGTATGTAAATGTAGTGTTAATATTTCGGTGTGTGACATCTTGTGCATGTGTGTATTGCCCTCTATGGTTGTTATTGCCATGGCATCTTTGCCTTGAGTGAGTAGTTATTTGGTGGGCTAGGTGATTCTCTCTAGTGTGTATGCTTTAGTGATGGGTGTGCATGCAGGTCTGTGATGGGGGTCCGTGCATTGGTGTTACATGCAGGGCTTGGTATTGGGATGGGTAGGTTGTGATGGTGGGGTGTGTGTGAGGTGGTGGAGTGATGGGAGTGAGGTTATGGGTGGTTTTTTTTGATGGCATGCAGGTAGGGGTGGTGATAGTAATAGAGATTTGACTTACCAGAGTCCACTCCTCCTCCTACTCCTGCCAGGCCCTCAGGATGCATAATTGCCAAGACTTGCTCCCCCCATGTTGTTAGTTGTGGGGGAGGAGGTGGGGGTCCACCGCCAGTCCTCTGTACAGCTAGTCAGTGTCTTGCTGCTGTGAAACGCACCTTCCACCGTAGGTCGTTCCACCTCTTCCTGATGTCATCCCTTGTTGTGGGGTGTTGTCCCACGACATTGACCCTGTCATTTAACTCCATCTTCCTAGCAATGGATGTCTGCTGCACCTGTGATCCGAATAGCTGTGGCTCTACGCGAATGATTTCCTCCACCATGACCCTGAGCTCCTCCTCTGAGAACCTGGGGTGTCGTTGTGGTGCCATGGGTGTAGTGTGAGTGGAGTGGGTGAGGGTGTGTGAGGTGATGTGTGGAGGTGTGTGATGTAAGGTGCGTGGATGGTGTATAGGTGATGGTGGTGTGTGTCTGTGGTCTTGTCTGTGGTCTTGCTATCTCTCTGATGGCACTTGTTTGTAGTCGTAAACGGTTGTGAGTAATGTGGGTGGGTGTTTTATAGTGGGTTGGTGTTATGTGTGTATGGGTGTCAGATGGGTGTTATTCAAATTGTCCAATGTAGTGTTGTTGTATGTGTGTGTGTGTATTTTGAGCGTGGCAGTATGTACCACCAATGGTTTACCGCAGTTGAATGTCCGCCACAGTGATTTGTGGATCATAATGCTGTGGGCATGTAGGAAAGTACCATTTTCCTTGGAATGTTACCCCCATTTTTACCTGTTTGTCAGTATGTTTTGCCTGTCTCACTGGGATCCTGCTGGTCAGGACCCCTGTGCTTATAGTTTATGGCCTAATGTGTGTGTCTGTGTAGTGCTTAACTGTGTCACTGAGGCTCTGCTAATCAGAACCTCAGTGCTCATGCTCTCCGTGCTTTTAAATTTCTCACTGTTGGCTAGTGACTTAATTTATCAATTTCAATTGGCACAATGGACCTCCCTTATAAGTCCCTAATATATGGTACCTAGGTACCCAGGGCATTGGGGTTCCAGGAGATCCATATGGGCTGCAGCATTTCTTTTGCCACCCATAGGGAGTTCAGACAAATCCTTGCACAGGCCTGCCATTGCAGTCTGTGTGAAACAAAGCACATGTTATTTCACAGCCATTTTCACTGCACTTAAGTAACTTATAAGTCACCTATATGTCTCACCTTCACTTGCTGAAGGTTAGGTGCAAACTTACTAAGTGTGAGGGCACCCTTTCACTAGCAGAGGTGCCCCCACAAAGTTCAGGGCTATTTCCCGAGACTTTGTGAGTGCGGGGACGCCATTACACGTGTGCACTACATATAGGTCAATAACTATATGTAGCTTCACAGTGGTAACTCTGAATATGGACATGTAACATGTCTAAGATCATGGAAATGTCCCACCATTCCAAATCTGGTATTGGGGAGCCAATTCCATGCATCCTGGGGGCTCCACTATTGACTCCCAGTACTGCCAAACCAGCTCTCTGAGGCTTGCACTGCAGCTACAGCTGCTGCCACCTCACAGACAAGATTCTGCCCTCCTGGGGTCTGGGCAGCCGAGTCCCAGGAATGCAGACCAAAGCATTTCCTCTCCCTTTGGAAATCGGTGTAACAGGCTGGGGAGTGGTAGCCTCCCCCAGCCTCTAGAAATGCTTTGAAGGGCACAGATGTGCCCTCCTTGCATAAGCCAGTCTACACCGCTTCAGGGACCCCTTGCCCCCTGCTCTGGTGCAAAACTGGACAAAGGAAAGGGGAGTGACCACCCCCCTGTCCATCACCACCCCAGGGGTGGTGCCCAGAGCTCCTACAGTGTGTCCCAGACTTCTGCCATCTTGCTTTGCAAGGTGTGGGGACACTCTGGAGGGCTCTGAGTGGCCAGTGCCAGCAGGTGACGTCAGAGACCCCTCCTGATAGGTCCATACCTGATAAGGTAGCCAATCCCCCTCTCAGGGATATTTAAGGTCTCTCCTATGTGTTCTCTTCAGATTATGCTTGCATGTTTCGTTCAGGAATCCTCTGCAACTACTTCATCATCCACTGACCCCGGATCAACTGCAGCCTGCTCCAGGAACTGCTGTAACAGCCACAAAGTATCCGCAAGGGATACTTTTCTTCTGCAACCTCAACTCCAAGTCAGCAACTGCAACAGTTTCCATGGTGTGCATGCTCTGGGGACTTCCTGTCTTCATCCTGCACCAGAAGGACTGAAGTAATCGCCCGTGGGGTGACGGAGTCACTCCCCTGCTCAAGCAGGCACCTTCCAAGACGACGACCGATACCCTTGAACTGCTCTCACAGTGACGAGCGTGATCCTAAGAACACAGAGGGTGGACGTCATCGACTAAGACTGTCCTGAGGTCCTGATGACGCAATTTGGAGGAGGTAAGACCTTGCCTTCCTAGAGAGTGACGTCCCCCTGTGTACTGTATCTTCTTCACCTCCTGAGGCCTCTGTGCACAATTTGCAAAATCCCTTCATTGACAGCCTGGCCTAGGTCCCCAGTACTCCATCCTGCGACGCTCAACTCGCTGAGTTGTTCTCCGGCGGCGTGGGACCTTCCTTTGTTGTGCTGCACCAACCCTGTTTTACACCTCCTTTGCCCCCATGTCTTGGGACTCCTGTGGGTGCTGTCTGGCATCCTGAGGGCTCTCTAAAGCTCTGAGAGCCCCCTCTTCCTCCTCACATAGATTTGAGGCCCCCCAGGTCCCTCATGGTCCAGCCAGCGCCATTTTGATGCAAACCTCACTTTTGTCATAACCAAGGCTTGTTGGCGACTTCCAACACGAAATCACATCTGCATCCATCTTGACGTCATGGGACATCCTTTGCATCATGCAGGAACCCACTGGCATCTTCCTAGGGTGCATTCCTGCAGTCTTCGACTAACCGGGGACTCTTCTTTTGCACCCTATTCTGGGTTGGCAGGGGCCCCTGCCCTTCCTTGAACTTCTTTCGACTTCTGGACTTGGTCCCCTTCCTTTGCAGGTCTTCAGGTCCAGGAATCCAGCAGTTGTTTGCAGACTTGGTTGTTTTTTTGTTTTTTTTGTTTTGTTTTGTCCTCAATCAACCCCGCTTACTGAGCCACCTCTTATTTCATGTGACCTTCTCACCCTCTAACTCAGAGAGAGACTCTAGCCAGGGGATGCACCATTGTGTCTCCCGGTCTGCCTAGGCAAACCAGCCGAAGTATTAAACGGTGACTAATCCTTGGACCAAAGGAAGAAAATAACCAAACCAATTTCGCATAGTCTCAAAGTAGCAGATATTAAAAAGAAAACAAATTCAAACTACTCCCTCCCATTTTAATAATGGGGACCACACTTCCGCATTATCCTTGGAGCCCTGCACATTTAGGCCCATATGCGAAACACAGAGAGCTGCATTGAGCCAGTCCGTATAGCTCGGAGGGTGCTCCTTCATCCACTTTTTGCAGATTTCGTTCCTGCCCAGCACAATTACATAGAACAAAAATTTACGGTTAACTTTATTCACCCTGCTTCATATACCCTCATCCTGTAACTGCCCGAATATAATCAGTGGGAGTGATACATTGATTTTCCAGCCTAACATAGATGATATTGCCCCAAAAACCTCCTCCCAAAACAACCGAATAGCAGGGCAATCCCAAAACATATGTATATCCGTTGCTCCTGACCCGCCGCATTTCGGGCATTTAGTCACTTCCCCCTTCTTAAACTTGGCAAGTTTTGCCGGCGATATATAAGCTCTGGGTAGAGTATAAAGATGGTTTTTCCTTAATGGGGCAGGCTTCTCTACTTCATAAAGAGTCAAAAACGACTTCTTCCACCATAACCCAATCTTGTCGCCTGACACCGCCTCGCCCCATAAATTGTTTGGTAGGACAAAATTCTCATCAAGAGTTTCTAATATTTCCCAATACCAAACCGCCAACCTCTTCACAGGTGCAGAGCCCGCCAGATCTAGAAAAGAATCCTCCAAAGCATTTACCACTCCCAATCCCCCCTTAATTTCTTTTTCCCACTCTTTAATCTGTAAGTATTTTAACCTAGACAGAGATCCACTTGTTATCCTTACCAATTCATCCCATAAAAGTAGAGTACCCTCTCGCGAGAGCTCACCCCACCTTTCCACACCTGCCCTTTTGAGTGGTAAAGCTAAGATATCTTTACAGCATTCTGGGGTGCCCGGGGAATCCCAGATAGGGGCCTGATAGCTGTAATAATGTGCACCCAGACGTCATCTCAACTGATACCAGCTCCTTGCCAACCCTTGCAACCCTTTCAATTTAACTTTTTTGAAAAATTTAGGGTCGCCGAATTTAAATAGAAAAAACCTTGAGGCCCCTTTCACGGATGAAACCATTGCCTTATACATTCTGCCCACTGCTGAACCATCTGGGCACAAAAACAACATCCTTGAGTTCTTAAACAAGAAAGCCCATGCATAATATGCCAAATCTGGTAAAGCCAATCCTCCCTTTTCCCTTCTTCTACATAATTTTTTCCATGATATCCTAGGCCCCTTTGAATTCCAAATAAAACTACTTATCGCCTGCTGCATTTTATCCAGGTATCCTTTATACATTGCCAGAGGTATTGCTGCAAACACAAAGTTCCATTTGGGCAGAATAAACATCTTAATTAAATTCATCCTCCCGAGGATCGTCAAAGGGAGATATGCCCATTTTTGTAGCATGGCTTTACATTCAACTAATAACTTTCGTGCATTCCTTTCCACTAAATCCTTCAGATTATGGGTCACTAAAATGCCCAGGTACCGTATTTACTGCTTATTTGATATTGACCCTACTTCCATATTCCACTGCATAGTTTCTGTTTTTTTCCACATTAATCCGATAACCTGATATCCTTCCAAATTGTTCGGCCAAATCTTTAACTGTGTTAAAAGCTAAAAGCAGGTTGTTAGTAAATATCAGCAAATCGTCTGCATATAAAGAAATTTTCTTTTCCCAACCATTGCAGCAAAAGGGCGAAATAAGGGGATTTTGTCTAATTTTTCTGGCAAACGGTTCAAAATACAAATGAAACAATACAGGCGATAGGGGACAACCCTGCCTAGTACCTCTTGAAATTGTAATGGGGTCTGTAAGTTTCCCATTCACCAGAGTCTTAGCACGCGGCGATGTATAGATCCGGTCAATAACCCCACAAAACTTTGATCCTAAGTTGGCCTGCCTCAAAATCGATTTAAAAAAGTTCCAATTTACTTGATCAAAGGCTTTCATTGCATCTAAAATAATAATTGCCAATGGTGCCCCAAACGTTGTAGCCATATCTATTGCCCCAATCAATTCAAAAGTTAGTTCATGCAGATATCTGCCTTTAGAAAAACCTTTTTGATCTGGGTGCACTAAGTTGTTAGCTATCTTACTCAGCCTATCCGCTAAAATTTTAGCTAGTAATTTATAATCGCTATTCAACAATGATATAGGCCTGTAAGAAGGACATTTCGCTGGATTTTTGTCTGGTTTCCAAATTAAAGAGATCACCGCCTCATTCCACGAAAGAGGAATATCATTACCAGATTCCAAAATCCCCCCAAACAACTCAGTCAGTATGGGGATAATTGAGTCCCCTAATACCTTATCGACTTCCACTGGGATACCATCCGGACCCGGCGCCGTCCCCGACTTACTACTAATCAAAGTTCTCCTAATTTCCTCAGCCGTTATTGGAGCATTCAATGCTTCCCTCTCCTTCAATGATATACCTAAAGGTATATCGGCCCCCATCCAATCCGTTACCATATCTTCATCCACCTCTAACTCCTCCGAATACAATTGTGAAAAATATTTTCGAAAAGCCGATTCTATTGCTGCCTCATCCGTTCTTCTTTCTCCTGAGTGCTCCATTTCAACCTCCTTAATGTAATTCCTAACACGATCTGTTTTGCCTTTCCAGGCTAACAACTTCCCCGCATTTTCCCCATATTCAAAATGAGCCATTTTGCTTGCCTCTCATTTCCTTTGAATTCTTCCCTGTAGTATCTTCTCCAACTGACTTCTCAACCCATCCAAGCTGGCCCTCAAAGCCTCAGTCTCCCCTGCTTCTATTATTTCAACTTTATGTTTTCGCATTTCCTGCTCTATTGAATTAATCTCGTTTCTCAACAGTTTACGTTTCTGGATGGATCTACTCATAATCTCCCCTCGAATAACCACTTTAAACGTGTCCCATACTACTGATATTGGAGCGGAACCCAAATTTACGCTGAAAAATAATTCGGATTCCTTACGCAGCTTCAGCAGCACCTCATGATCCAGTAACAAGGACCGATCAATCGTTCACCGATTACTAAAACTTTTCTGCCGAAAACTCATATCTAACACCACCGCAGAGTGATCTGATAGATGCGAGGGCAGATACGCTATATTCTTCACCTCCTCTCTCAAACGTGAGTCTAATAGAAAGTAATCGATTCGAGAGGCATGTCTATATTTCTTATTAAAAAATGAAAAATCCCTGCTGTTCCCCACCCTTTGTCTCCAAATATCGCACAACCCAAATTCCTTCATCATCCTCCTTAAATATTGTTGCGACTTAGGCGTGCCTCGTGACTTGCAGTTATGCCTGTCCGTCTCATTATCTAACACAACATTAAAATCACCCATCAAAATAACCGGGTCCGAAAATTCAAGAAGCTGAGAGAAGAGACGCTTCAAAGGTTCTATATCATCGCAGTTGGGGCCATAGTAACCTGCTAAAACCAGATTACGACCCCCGAATTGTATTTTAACTATCACCCATCGCCCTGCTATATCTGATCTAACTACCAAAATTGCCACACTCCCCTGCTGTGAATGTTTAACTAAGATTGCCACCCCTTTATTATGATAGTTGTGTTCTGTACATGAAAACGTTTGAACCCACCTCAACTTTTGTATTATGTTAATGCACTCTGCCTTTGTTAAATGCGTTTCCTGCAAAACTAAAATTTGCGCCATAGAATCATGCAGATACTGTAATATTCGCTCCCTTCTTCCTCGCACCCTCAAACCATTAACATTCCACGAAAGGATTTGCACTAATATGTTCTTCACCCCCTGCCTTCTCTCCCTACTAGCTATCGATCAATCTTAGGAGACAGATAACTCGGTTGAAAGAGGCGCTACTTTTTTCTTTTTTCCCACTCTCCCTCCCCAACCCTGGCCCTACTCCCCTCTCCCCCTCTCCTTCTCCCCATACCCCACCCGTGGAGAACCCACCCCCCAACTAAGAACCATAATGATCCCAAATTTTAGAACGCCCCGTGTTCCTGGGGGAATTTAAACTTTAAACGCAACCTTATTTAGCGGACTGCCCATTTTTAACCACTACCAATAATTCATCTGCATCACTTATATCTCTGATATTATACATTTTGTTATTATACATGACCCGGAGGAAGGCTGGAAATTTCAACTGGGCCGAGACCCCCAACGATTTGAAAATCTCCAAACGTTTCCCGAGCTCCCACTGCCTATCCATAGTAATCCTGGATAAATCAGACCTGATCTCAAAAACAATATCATTCACTCTTAAAGATTTTTGTTTCAATGCTCTAGATAAAATCTTTTCTTTCATCTGGTATGTCAAAAAGTTTTTCAAAATTTTCCGAGGTCTACTACTGTTCGTTCGCAGCTTAAAAGGGTCTCGATGGATTCTCTGAATTTCCTTTCCAATTTCCTCCTCCGTCTCCTCCAGATCAACTGCTGATTTAATTAGTGATACTACAAAGGCCTTAAGATCGTTACCTTCTATACCTTCAGGGACTTTCAAAAGTTTTAAATTGTTTCTTCTTGAGTAATTTTCCAGTTGCTCAACCCTTTTTTTTAATGCCTGTTCGCTCCCCTTCAGTGTATCGATCTCACCTTTATGTTGTGCCAGTTCCTCTTTCATACCCCCCATAGCCTCTTCCAGGGCCTGTGTTCTCTCCATTATGCCATCAATTTTCCTTTCTAAAATAGCAAAAACCTCTCTTATCTCCCCTTGATTTACTTCTGAGCTCGCAAAACCTTTCTTTACATCCTCAGAAATAGACAAAATTAATGCCTCCAACGAAGAACTCAGTGAAGGGGAGGTAACAGGAGTGGCTTGAGCAGATTCCACAACCACTGACTTAGATGCAGGGTCTTGAGCCTCTGCGGGCATAGCGTTTGGGGTCTGAACTTGTACTGGGGCCATCTGTTCCTCTCCTGACAGTGGCGGGGGGAGCCTCGCCCACCCCCGCCCTCGCCAGCAGCATTATCCGACTGCCTGGTGGTAACCTCCATTGCCACTCTTGTCTGACCAGGGATTAGCTTAATTACATCCGGTCTCACTTTAAAAAAAGACCTTAGGGAGGGCGTCAACTTATCTCTCCCCTTAAGCTTGCTTTCCCCCACCTTCCTCACCACAATCCTTCCTCCTTCCCCAGATTTAAATTTAGACCTTTTTTTGGCTGACCCCCCCTTGTCTCCCTTCTCCTCTGTAGTCACAACCAAATTGTCCAGGAGCCGCTGATCAGTCCCCTCCACTCTTGTTAAGTAAAGCGGGGGGAAGGGGAATCACCCCACCCCCCACACCCCACATTGCCTCACCGTTTTTCTCCTGTCTCCCTTCTCCAAAGTTTCCTTAAATTGTGCTCCTTGCCGTAACTTCTCAGCTGCCACTCCACAAGAGCCGCTACTGCAGCTGCTACTGCCGCTATTCCCCCGAAGGGGAATTCGCGCCACACCTTTCCACGCCCGGCGCAGCTCCAGCGCGGCCCAGCGCCACCAGACAGCCCCCGCTGCCCTCCAGTCTGCCTCAGTATGCCAAAAACGCGGAGCGCACATCCGTATGGCAGCGGATGTAATCCAGTCGGCAGCCGCGTCCTGCCGCGTCCCCCAGGAACCGGAACCGGAAACGCCCTAGCGCGCTGCGTGAACGCCGCAGCCCACCATGTTCTCCTCTACCTGGACACCAGACTTGGTTGGTTAATGCAAAATCCCAATCACAAGGTGTAGTGTGTCCTAAGGAAACTTGCAGTACTTTACTCCTGATTTTCTGGGCTCTGGGGTGGGGTAATTTACTTACCTTTACTGTATTCTTACTCTCCCAGTGACTCTGCACACAGTACACTTGTCTAGGGGGGAATTTGTGATTCGCATTCCACTTTCTTAGTATATGGCTTGTGTTGCCCCTAGACCTATTTTCTCCCATTGCAGTCTAAAGCATTTCCTATTGCTTGCATTGTTCTATGACTATTTACTTGTCTAATTTTGGTGTCTAGTGTATATATTGTGTATAATACTTACCTCCAGAAGGAGTATTATCTCTAAGATATTTTTGGTACTGTGTCACCCAAATAAATACCTTATTTTTGGTAACACTGAGTATTATCTTCACTTATATATCAGCACTGTGTAACTATAAGTGGTATTGCATGAGCTTTGCATGTCTCCTAGTTCAGCCTAAGCTGCTCTCCTATAGCTATCTCTATCAGCCTAAGCTGTTAGAACACTACTACTTCACTAATAAGGGATAACTGGACTTGGTATAAGGTGTAAGTACCCAAGGTACTCACTACAAACCAGGCCAGCCTCCTTCATTGGTGGTGCAGCGGAGAGATAAGTACTTGCAATTGCTTTACCACTTTGTTACTGGTGCTTTTCACAAGAAAAGATTGCTCCAATACTTAGAGCATACATAGCAAATACCTAGAAGTAATTTTCTAACTTTCTTAAAAGTTCTTTAAACTTTGCAAAAGTTTTTACAAGGTTCTGAAAAGTTTTCTTTTTTTCTTTACAAAGTTAGCTCTGTTATTCTACTAACGTTTTACTCACTTTCCCAAACTTTTTTTTCTCTTTCAATATGTCTTCTGTAGATGCTACCCCTAGAGTTGTGAAAACAACATATGAGAATCTTAACTTTAAAAGTTTGAGGGGTCTCTGCACTTAAAGATGTTTCGGGATTGAGAAGAACCCCAATAAGGAGTTCCTCTTAAACATTCTCCTCCTAGATGACCAGGGACTCAGCACTGGTCCAGATCAGACAGGGGAAGAGGTAGAGGATGATTCCAACCAGGAAGACTCAGAGGAGCAAAATGACAATCCTTGGGAGGGTACATCTACAGATCTATCTGTCAATTAGCCACTTAGTACAACTGGCAGTGGGAAGGGTTTACAAACACGTCGGGCTCCCTTCACCCCTAGAAGCCGGGTCACTAGAGTGGCCCCTGTTAGAGATAGATCTACCTTTACACATTCACATGTTAGCTCTGTTTCAGAGGCATCCCACACATCTAACCCTGAGGACCAGTCCCTAGATAGGAGACTCAGAAAGCTGAGGTTAGAGGAGGCCAGACTGAGGCTAATGCAGCAACAGTTGACCTTAGACAGGGAATCCCTGGCTGTGTAGAAAGAAAGGCAGGGGTTGGGGTTAGTTCCCCATGGTGGCATCAGCAGTTTTAGAAATTCAAATGTTAGGGAACCTTAATTTGACTCTAGAAATCTGCACAAAGTTGTCCCTCCTTACAAGGATGGTGATGACATCTGCAAGTGGTTTGCTGCACTTGAGAGGGCCTGTAAAGTTCAGAGGGTCCCTCATGTACAGTGGGCTGCTATCCTTTGGTTCTCCTCCTCTGGCAAGGGGAGAGATAGACTTCTTATTGTCCGAGAGGATGATGCAGATAACTGTCAAATTCTGAAAATATGCACTCTTGGATGGTCTGGGCTTAACCACTGAACAGTACAATGCAGTACAACTGAGACATTAAAGGAGTCATCACAGGACTGGACAGACTTTGTAGACTGTTCTGTGAAGGCCCTAGAGGGTTGGTTAAATTGCAGTAAGGTGACTGACTATGAAAGCCTATATAACTTGATTCTGAGAGAGCATATTTTGAATAATTGTGTGTCTGACTTGTTACATCAGTATCTTGTGGACTCAGATCTGACCTCTCCCCAAGAATTGGGAAAGAAGGCAGACATATGGGTCAGAACAAGGGTGAACAGAAAAGTTCATGCAGGGGGTGACAAGGATGGCAAGAAGAAGGATGGTAAGTCACATTACAAGGGTGGGGACAAAGATGAAAAATCATCAGAATCTTCATCAGGCCCACAGAAATCCTCTGGGGGTAGTGGGTCCAAATCCTCTTCTCACAAAGATCAGAAACCTTAGTGTTATATGTGTAAAGCCAAAGGACATTAGGCAATTGACACTCATTGTCCAAAATGAAACACCAACCCTCCCACCACCACAACCCCAACTGCAACCACTAGTGCCCCTAGTAATAGCAGTGGTGGTGGGAAAAGCACTACTAATAGCCAATCAAAGGGTGTAGCTGGGCTCACCATTGGTAATGTAGTTGGGGTTGGTCTAGTTAGGGAGATCACTGAGGCTGTTTTAGTCTCTGATGGTGGCATTGACCTAGCCACTTTCGTTGCTTGTCCCCTCAATATGGATAAGTACAAGCAGCTACCCCTTTTCAATGGTGTTCAGGTTGAGGCCTACAGGGACACAGGTGCCAGTGTCACCATCGTGATGGAAAAACTGGTTGCCCCTGAGCAGCACCCACTTGGTCACCAGTACCAAGTGACAGACGCCCATAGCAACACTGTAAGCCACCCCATGGCTGTTGTGAATCTCAACTGGGGGGGTACTGGTCCAAAGAAAGTTGTCGGAGCCACTGATTTACCTGTAGAATGTCTGCTAGGCAAGGATTTGGAGACTTCAGCTTGGGCTGAAGTGGAGTTGGAGGCCCATTCAGCAATGCTGGGCATTCCTGGGCATATCTTTGCTCTTACCAGGGCTCAGGCCAAAAAGCAAAGAGGACAGGGAAACTTGGATCCTGGAATAATGGACCAAGGCCTATATTTATACTTTTTGATGCATATCAGTGCTAGGGCAGATTTGCGTCAAAAAGTTTACCGCCGGCTAACGTTATTCCAACGCAACAGCCGGGCACCTTATTTATGGAATGACGTTAGCCGGCGCTGCGAAGCGTTAGCGTAAAAATAAATTACGCTAACCGGGCAGCGGAGGCGAAGGGAAGACTGGGGGTTGTGTGCCAAAGAATGGTGCAAGTCAGATTAGAGTCCAAAATATTGGCTCTAACCTGACTTGTGCCATTTTTTTACGCACAACCCCATGAAAAGGACTCCTGTCTTAGCAAAGAGAGGAGTCATGTCCCCCTGCCCAATGGCCATGCCCAGGGGACTTCTGTCCCCTGGGCATGGCCATTGGGCACAGTGGCATGTAGGGGGGCCCAAGTTAGGCCCCCCTATGCCACTTAAAAATAAATACATATACTTACCTGCAATTACCTGCACTCACCATGGATGGGTCACCTCATCCATGGGTGTCCTCCAGGGGTGGGTGATGGTGGGAGGGGGTGTCCCTGTGTACAGGGAAGGGTACCCCACCATGGAAATGAGCCCACAGGTCCCTTAACGCCTGCCCTGACCCAGGCGTTAAAAAATGGTGAAAATCCGGCTGGGCGCCATGTGTTAAGGCCCGCCTCCTCCTGTGCGTCCTTTTGACGCTGGAAAATAAATAAGGCGCACATGCTTTAGAGTCATTTTTTGCATGGGAACGCCTACCTTGCATGTCATTAGCGCAAGGTAGGTTTTCACGTACAAAGAATGACTCAACCGCCATATCTTTAGCACTAGACGGGTCTAGGACCAAAGTATAAATATGAAGTTAAATTTGCTCTGAATCTGCATTAAAAAAAACGACGCAAATCCGGCGCAAATAGAGTATAAATATGGGCCCAAGTGCTCCCAAAAACTAGGGGTAAGAAAGGCAAACCCTTGTCTACTATCCCTCCCTCCACAGATGATTCCCCTTTAGAGGAAGAGGAATTCTCTCCCTGTGCAGAACCTACACCATAGGAGCTAGAAGCTGATACAGCTGAGTTTTTGGGTGCAGGGGGCCTGCCAGGGAAGAGTTGAGTGTGGCACAGCAAACCTGTCCCACATTGGAGGGCCTCAGACAGCAAGCTGTCAAGCAACAAAATGGTGATGTCATTGACATCCACAGAGTTTATTGGGGGAATAAACTGAAGCAAGGGGCCCAAAACCTAGTGCCATCAGGAGATTGGTCATCCCCCTTCAGTACAGGGAATTCCTCCTAACTCTGGCTCATGACATCCCTTTAGCTGGACATTTAGGCCAGAGTAAAACATGGGACAGACTAGTTCCACATTTTCACTGGCCCCATATGTCAGAAGACACAAAGGAGTTTTGTCACTCCTGTGTCAAATGCCAAGACAGTGGCAAGACTGGTGGCACCCCAATGCCCCCCTTGATCCCACTGCCAGTGGTTGGGGTACCCTTTGAAAGGGTAGGGGTTGATATTGTTGCCCCCCTGACCCTCCAACAGCTTTTGACAATAGATTAATCCTTGTGGTGGTGGACCATGCCAGAAGGTATCCAGAGGCTATCCCCTTAAGGACCACTACAGCTCCTGCAGTGGCAAAGGCCCTCCTGGGAATGTTTTCCAGAGTGGGCTTCCCTAAGGAAGTGGTGTCAGACAGAGGTAATAACTTCATGTCTGCATACCTAAAAGCAGTGTGGAAGGAGTGTGGTGTTACCTACAAGTTCACCACCCCTTATCATCCACAAACTAATGGATTGGTTGAGAGGTTTAATAAAACTCTCAAAGGCATGATTATGGGACTCTCTGAAAAACTCAGAAGGAGATGAGATGTCCTATTACCATGCCTCCTTTTCGCCTACAGGGAGGTACCCCAAAAAGGAGTGGGCTACAGGCCCTTTGAACTCCTATTTGGTCACCATGTTAGGCGTCCCCTTGCTCTTGTTAAGGAGGGTTAGGAGCAACCTTTAAAAGCTCCAAAACAAGACATTGTGGACTGTGTACTTGGCCTGAGAAGTAGAACGGCTGAGTACATGATAAAGGCCACTAAAAACCTTCAGGCCAGCCAAGAGCTCCAAAAGCAATGGCTTGACCAGAAGGCTGTCCTGACAGAGTACCACCCAGGACAGAAGGTGTGGGTATTGGAGCCTGTGGCCATAAGAGCACTCCAGGACAAATGGAGTGGACCCCATCTAATTGTAGAAAAGAAAGATGAGGTCACCTACCTGGTGGACCGGAGCACTGCCAGAAGCCCCCTTAGGGTGCTTCATGTCGATCGCCTAAAGCCTTACTATGACAGGCTGACTTAACCCTGCTCATGGCTACAGATGAGGGACAGGAAGAAGAGAGTGACCCTCTCCCTGATCTCTTCTCCAACACTGAAGCTGATGGCTGAGTCGAAGGAGTGGTTCTGCCAGACTGCCTTACTGCTGAGCAGAAGGAAGACAGTAAAAATCTCCTTGATCAGTTTTCTGAACTCTTCTCACTCACACCTGGTGCAACTACTTGGTGTGAACATACAATTGACACTGGAGACAGTTATCCTGTCAAAAGTAAAATTTACAGGCAACCTGACCATGTTAGAGATTGTATAAAAGCAGAAGTTCAGAAAATGTTAGAGCTTGGAGTTCTTGAGCCTTCTGATAGCACCTGGGCCAGCTCAGTGGTGCTTGTCCCCAAACTGCATAGCAAAGAAGGAAAGAGAGAAATGTGTTTTTGTGTGGACTATAGGGATCTCAATATAGTACCCAAAACAGATGTTCACCCTATACTCAGGGCAGATGAGCTGATAGATACACTGGCATCTGCCAAGTATCAAAGCACTTTTGACTTTACTGCAGGGTATTGGCAGATCAAAATGTCAGAAGATGCTAACACAAAAACTGCATTTTCTACCATAGGAGGGCATTATCAATTCACAGTTATGCCCTTTGGTTTGAAAAATGCACCTGCCACTTTTCAGAGGCTGGTGAATACAGTCCTCCAAGGTTTGGAAGCTTTTTGTACAGCATATTTGGATGATTTTGCTATCTTTAGCTCCACCTGGGATGATCACCTGGTCCACCCCTGGAAAGTTTTGAAGGCCCTACAAAAGGCAGGCCTAACTATCAAGGCTTCAAAGTGCCAGATAGGGCAGGGGTAAGTGGTTTATCTGGGCCACCTGGTAGGTGGAGAACAGATTGCTCCACTACAGGGGAAGATTCAGACCATTATGGACTGGGCTCCCCCCTTCTACTCAGACCCAGGTTAGAGCCTTCTTTGGTCTCACTTGGTATTACAGGAAGTTCATTAAGAACTATGGCTCTATTGCAGCGCCTCTTAATGACCTCACCAGCAAGAAAATGCCTAAAAAGGTATTGTGGACAGCTAGCTGTCAGAAAGCTGTTGAGGAGCTTAAGCAGGCAATGTGCTCTGCACCTGTCTTGAAGAGCCCAAACTACTCCAAAAAAATCATTGTTCAAACAGATGCTTCTGAGTTAGGAGTAGGGGCTGTACTATCACAACTGAACTCAGAGGGCCAGGATCAACCTGTTGCTTTCATTAGCAGGTTGACCCCTAGAGGAAAGTGTTGGCCTGCCATAGAGAGGGAGGCCTTTGCTGTGGTCTGGGCACTGACGAAGCTGAGACCCTACTTGTTTGGGACTCACTTCATTGTTCAGACAGACCACAAACCTCTATTATGGCTTAAACAAATGAAAAGTGAAAACCCTAAATTGTTGAGGTGGTCCATTTCCCTACATGGGATGGACTATACAGTGGAGCATAGACCTGGGAGTACACACTCCAATGCAGATGGACTCTCCAGATATTTCCACTTAGACAATGAAGACTCATCTGGGCAAGGTTAGCCTTATTGTCCCTCATTTGGGGGGGGGGATTTGTAGGACAGTACCATCTTCTTTGGCATATTACCCCTATTTTTACCTATATGCCAGTATGTTTTTGCCTGTCTCACTGGGATCCTGCTGGTCAGGACCCCAGTGCTCATAGTTTATGGCCTAATGTGTGTGTCTGTGTAGTGCTTAACTGTGTCACAGAGGCTCTGCTAATCAGAACTTCAGTGCTTATGCTCTCTCTGCTTTTAAATTTGTCACTGTAGGCCAGTGACTTCATTTGCCAATTTCAATTGGCACAATGGACCCCCCTTATAAGTCCCTAGTATGTGGTACCTAGGTGCGCAGGGCATTGGGGTTCCTTGAGATCCTTATGGGCTGCAGCATTTCTTTTGCCACCCATAAGGAGCTCAGACAAAACCTTCCACAGGCCTGCCATTGCAGCCTGCGTGAAATAGTGCACACACTATTTCACAGCCATTTTCACTGCACTTAAGTAACTTATAAGTCACCTATATATCTAACCTTCACTTGCTGAAGGTTAGGTGCAAAGTTACTAAGTGTTAGGGCACCCTTGCACTAGCAAATGTGCCCCCACATAGTTCAGGGCCATTTCCCAGGACTTTGTGAGTGCGGGCCGCCATTACACACGTGCACTACATATAGGTCAATACCTATATATAGCTTCACAATGATAACTCCGAATATGGCCATGTAAGGTGTCTAAGATCATGGAATTGTCCCCCCATGCCAAATATGGTATTAGGGAGCCAATTCCATGCATCCTGGGGTCCACTATGGACCCCCAGTACTGCCAAACCAGCTCTATGAGGCTTGCACTGCAGCTACAGCTGCTGCCACCTCACAAAGAGGGTTCTGCCCTCAAGGGAGCTGAGCAGCTCAGTCCCAGAAAGGCAGAACAAAGCATTTCCTCTGAGAGCAGGGTGTTACACCCTCTCCCTTTGGAAATAGGTGTTACAGGCTGGGAAGGAGTAGCCTCACCCAGCCTCTGGAAATGCTTTGAAGGGCATAGATGGTGCCCTCCTTGCATAAGCCAGTCTGCACCGGTTCAGGGACCCCACTGTCCTCTGCTCTGGCACAGAAGTGGGAAAAGGAAAGGGGAGTGACCACTCCCCTGTTCATCATCATCCTAGGGGTGGTGCTCAGATCTCCTCCAGTGTGTCCCAGACTTCAACCATCTTGCTTTGCAAGGTGTGGGGCACTCTGAAGAGCTCTGAGTGGCCAGTGCCAGCAGGTGATGTCAGAGACCCCTCCTGATAGGTCCTTTCCTGATAAGGTAGCCAATCCCCCTCTCAGGGCTATTTAGGGTCTCTCCTGTGGGTTCTCTTCAGATTCTGCTTGCAAGTTTCCTTCAGGAATCCTTTGCAACTACTACTTCATCTTCTGTCCTTGGATCAACCACAGCCTGCTCCAGGACCCGCTGTAACAGCAACAAAGTATCAACAAGGGATACTTTTCTTCTGGAACTTCAGCTCCAGCCAGCAACTGCAAAAGTTTCCATGATGTGCATGCTCTGAGGACTCCATGTCTTCATCCTGCACAAGAAGGACCGAAGAAATCTTTCGTGGGGTGACGGAGTCACTCCCCTGTTCACGCAGGCACCTTCCAAGTCAACAACCGGTACTCCCGGACTCCTCATACAGCAACGAGCCTGCTCCTAGAAACACAGAGGGTGGACTCCATCGACATAGACTGTCCTGAGGTCCTGCTGATGCAATTTAGAGGAGGTAGGACCTTGACTGCCATGAGAGCGATAGTACCCCTGTGCACCATGTCTTCTTCACCTCCTGAAGCCTCTGTGCTCTATTTGCAAAATTCCTTTGTGCACAGCCTGGCCCAGGTCCCCAGCACGCCATCCTGTGACTCTCAAGTCACTGTTGTTCTCCGGCAGCGTGGGACCTTCCTTTGTTGTGCTGCGCCAACCACATTTTGCACCTCCTTTGTCCCCATGTTCTGGGACTCCCGTGGGTGCTGTTTGGCATCCTGAGGGCTCTCTTAAGGTATTGAGAGCCCCCTCTTCCTCCTCCACAGAGTTGAGGCCCCCAGGTCCCTCCTGGGTCCAGCCAGCACCATTTGACACAAAACGCATATTTGCCCTAACCAAGGCTTGTTGGTGACTTCCAACACGAAATCATATCTTCACATCTTCACATTATGGGACATCTTCTGCATCATGCAGGAACCCGCTGGCATCTACCTAGGGTGCATTCCTGCAGTCTTCTTCCAACCAGGGACTCTTCTTTTGCATCATCTTCTGGGTTGGCAGGGGCTCCTGTCCTTCCTGGAACTTCTTTCGACTTTTGGACTTGGTCCCCTTCTTTTACAGGTCTTCAGGCCCAGGAATCCAGCAGTTGTTGTTTGCAGACTTGGTTGGTTACTGCAATAATTCATATCACGAGGTGTAGTGTGTCCTAAGGAAACTTGCAGTACTTTACTCCTGCTTTTCTGGGCTCTGGCGTGGGGTAATTTACTTGCCTTTACTGTATTCTTACTCTCCCAGCAATTCTGCACTCTACACTTGTCTAGGGGTGGATTCGTGGTTCGCATTCCACTTTCTTAGTATATGGTTTGTGTTGCCCCAGACCTATTTTCTCCCTATGCATTCTAAAGCATTTCCTATTGTTTGCACTATCCTATGTCTAATTACTTACCTTATTTTGGTGTCTAGGGTATACATTGTGTATAATACTTACCTCCAGAAGGTGTATTGCCTCTAAGATATTTTTTGGTACTGTGTCACCCAAATAAACTACCTTTATTTTTGGTAACACTGAGTATTGTCTTTACTTGTGTATAAGTACTGTGTAACTATAAGTGGTTTTGCATGAGCTTTGCATGTCTCCTAGTTCAGCCTAAGCTGCTCTGCTACAGCTACCTCTACCAGCCTAAGCAGCTAGAACACTACTACTTCACTAATAAGGGATAACTGGACCTGGTATAAGGTGTAAGTACCCAAGGTACCCACTACAAACCAGGCCAGCCTCCTACATGCATCTAAACAAACTCTGAGAAATCACTGTTGTTTTAAGATAGAAGAGAAGTTAAAGACTTCTATTACTATTTCCGAGTTCCCATAATACACAGAGGCCTTCATTCTCACTAATATGGTAATAGAGATGTGGAATTAGTACACCCAGGAGTACAAATACAGAGGGTATCACTACTAGGAATGCTGAAAGAACTTTAGGAACGGGACTACTCCCCACATGTAGGGACCAATTCACAATTAAAATGTAAGAGTTCATAGGGAGCTTTACTCCTTTGCTGGAAACACTTTTACACTTTTTTACAATTTATTTTTCAAATGCACACAGTTTTCTTGGAGAATGTTTGGAAAGATTTACCCGTTGCAGCATTCAAGGCAATCCCTTCAAAAAGTCATGTGACTGTTTCAGGCATTCGCATTATCTTAAGACGAATATGAAATGGTAGTACATCGTACAATTGTGCATTGGGAAATGGAAATCCCAATGTGCAATTGCACATTCTTTTCTTTTTTTCCAGGAGGAAAACAATGTTTTCTCGTGGGAAAACCCCTTCACCAACATTACAGTAAGGCGCAGAATGTTCGAATTCTCTTCCTACTATGGGCGACAGTTTACTCAAACCCTTTTCCAGAGCAAATCTCAGACAAAGTCCGGGATGGAAAGGATCGTGGAGCAGTTTGTCAATGCCCACAAACTGAAATGTTACCACCCTTTTCCCACTGCCCTCCATGCATGGCATTTGGGTCTGAGCAATTGTAGAGGGTTGTGCATAAAATTATGCATAAGTAAAAGGAATTACATCTGCCAGGTATCTGTTTGTGAAAACATGGCATGCCAAAAATGATGCCGTTTTTGTCAATAAACATGTTCCCTGACAAAAATACTTTTGTAAATCAGGCCCACACAATTACAGATGAGTAACTGTGAATGGTGGAGATGTTGTTCACCAAGGAGCGTCATAAAACAGAGAGTGAGTGAGAAGCTAATGTTTACAATGGTTTCACCCAAAATCCTAAAGCCAAAATATTTCCTATCTTTACAGTTACACATGCACAATTTTATTTCCCGTACTGCCCCAGCAAATTATTCTCCTGCTCATATAAGATGACACGGAATGACAGACATGCTAACACAGGTTTTTCTCGAAATGGCTCCAGCACTTAGGCGAGGGTTGTTGCAGGAAAATATTTCCGCTGACACACTGCTCGCATGTTTGGCAGGGTGGTCATGGCTGGTGCAGCCACCAAAGGTGTTTAGTGGCTGGCCTGTCTAATATAAAAGCCCTTATTATTTCATAGATTTGTATCATGAGGCTTTAAAAGACGAGGCAAAACACTGCTTAAGTTCACCTCAGGAAGCACAGAACAGGAAAAAGGTCTTGGCCTAAACTGGAGTTCTGCCCTATTCATAACAATGGTTGTAGTCAACTGATGATCCTAAACGTTTACGAGGAAGGTCTTTAAGAACTAGGTAGACGCATAGACGTCATTTAGGGGTCCAGGGATCGCAGCTGCCTCTGTCTTGCCCCTTGACCCCTAGCTCTGCCTTTGTAAATCCGGCCTCAGAGGTGGCAAATTCAATACCAAGACATAGAGCAGCTCTCCATTCCTTCGTTTTGGACCGTTTTGTTCATAACAATAGTGAATCATATTCTATTATTCACTATCAGTGTAAT
Organism: Pleurodeles waltl; assembly: GCF_031143425.1. NCBI lineage: Eukaryota > Metazoa > Chordata > Amphibia > Caudata > Salamandridae > Pleurodeles > Pleurodeles waltl. Next base: position 723,630,687 of record NC_090447.1, read on the forward strand.
TAAAAATGGAGCACACCTTTGGTGGCAGCAGTGGTAAGTAAACTTTTTTTAGTGCATCTTGTGTGTGTGCTCGCTGGTGAGTGTGTGTGTTTTTATGTTGAGTATGTGTCTGTATGTGTGAGCATGTGTCTTTATGTTTAAGCATGTGTGGGTGAGTGAAAATGAGTGAGAGTCAGTGACTGGTAGTGAGTGAGAATGTGTGAAATTGTGGCCCAGATGTACGATTCTTTGATGCAAGGCAATGCTGCGCCAGAAATACATCTCTGACTTCCATCAAAGGGAAAGAGAAGCAAAGTACCATATCTACTAAGTTGTGGTACATTGTCTGTCTCCCTGTGCACTGTTGCCCTGTTGGCAGCCAAGCGCCAAATCACACACTCCCTTGTGCCATAGTGCAAGGGTGTGTGTGTTCTGTGAAGCATAGGTTTTGTACTGGAAGTGATGCCTTGGTGCCTTCCAGTACAAAAACTTTGCTTTAAGGCTTTACCCACTTTGTAGTGTTCTGTACAATGCAGCACACCCGCAGCGTTGGAAAAACAATAAGAAATTAAAAGATTTCTCCTGGTTGTTCCTACCTAGGGGAGTCATGTGATTTTGATGCAAATTCCTCTCTACAGATGTTTGTGGTGATTTGTGTTATAACCTGTGCTTAGTTGCATCAGAATGCCCAATGACAAACCATAAAATGCCCACTTGACCCAAGAGAAAAGAAAGCAGTGCATAGCCCAATTTTGCCTTACATTGGGATACTATCCAATACAAATCACGATTTGCGTTAAATAGTAAATCCCACCCCAGCGCTTTCCACCGGTTTGCGTAATCATGGTTCAAAGCATTAGTAAACCTATACCCAGGTGTCAGTAAGTATGAGTGAGCTGGAGTGAGATTAATAATGAATGCAACTGAGTGAGAGAGAATGAATAAGAATGAGTGAAATGCATACATGCCAACCCTCCCAATTCATATGGTAGACTATTGATTTCAACGCTGATCTTACCCCTCCCGATTCCTGCATGCAAAGATTGATTCAGATTGCTGAATCATGACCTCCTGGAAACAAGGCAAAAGTGAAATGTTGATGCATGTCACGCATGCTCCCATCTACCCCTCCAATAATTACCTCTGAGATTAAAGGTTGACACTGCAGCCCATATTGATACTTTTTGACGCTGAACTGCGCTAACGCAGTTCGGCGTCAAAATGTTTACCGACGGCTGACGCCATACCAAGACGCCGGGCGGGCGTCATATTTATAGTATGACGCTAGCTGGCGGTAAGGCCCGGATAGCGTCACGGAAAAGGATGCTAGCTGGGTGGGGGAGGTGTAAGGGGAACAGGGGGTTTAGCGTCATTTTTTGACATTAAAACCCCATGGACATGACTCCTGTCTCAGTTAAGACAGGAGTCATGGCCCCCAGCTCAATGGCCATGCCCAGGGGACTTATGTCCCCTGGGCATGGCCATTGGGCACAGTGGCATGTAGGGGGGTCCAAGTTAGACCCTACTTATGGCACTTCAAAAAACAAAATACTCACCTCTACCTACCTGGGATGGGGTCCCCCGATCCTTAGGTGTCTTCCTGGTGTGGGTGGGTGAGGGTGTCCCTGGGGCAACGGAAGGGCACCTGTGGGCTCTTACAATGGTATCTGACCATGGAAAAAGGCCCACAGGTCCCTAACGCCTGCCTTGACCAAGGGGTTAAATAATGGTGCTAAGGAAGCTTAGCGCCATTATTTAAGGCCCCCATCCCCCCGTACTAGATTTGAGCACGGTGGATAAATATGGCGCAAGGGCCATACCGTCATTTTCTGGACTGGAACGCCTACCTTGATCTCATTGATGCAAAGTAGGTTTTCACGTCCAGGAAATGACGTTAACTCCATAACTTTTGCGCTAGACGCAACTAGTGTAAAAGTATAAATATGGAGTTAGGTTTGTGCTGAATTAGCGTAAAAGAAAATGGCGCTAATTTGGCACAAACCGAGTATAAATATGGGCCTTTGTACTTCATTCTCGGAGGGGGAGATTAGAGAGTGTGACAGGCCTCTACATTTTATTTTTGGCAGTTTTACACAGGGCATACATTAACAGAGTTTAGAACTCTGTTTTACTTTGTGCTATGTTTTAAAACTGCCAAAAATGAAATACTCATTGTCTGTCACCATACATGCCAATATACCCAATTCAGGCAGATTTCCGCTGCTTCAGTATAAGTTAATGGGAAAAATGCATTCTTCCAACTTGTTGGAAAGTGGATTATTGGTAACAGCAGGTAAGGCTTAATTTAGGAGACAAGTGTGTTCAACATTTAAAAATCAGAAAACAGTAAATAAGTAAATCACAAAACACAATAAAAATCTAACACCAACTGATAGAAATAGATTATATTTTTATCTTTAAAATGACTCCAAAATGGTTCAAATCGAAAAAGGGGAACCAGAGATATGAATTTTTAAAGAATTAATGTTTTCTACGACCTAGAAGCAAATAGAGCTCAAACTGTTAAAAAGGTCACACTTGACAGGGACACAGTCCAGAGTTCAGGCCACCCACAAGGTAACACTGTTACACTTACTTTCAGAAGTGTTTCTTGATTCAGGAAAGTGGTCCACAGCACCAGCCAAGGGTTCAGATGCTCTGGTTTGCCTCTTGGGGTCTGGGACTATAACTCTCAAAATGCACTTCTTCAATGTATAGAGCTGCTCCAAACATTTCCAGACTTCTGGATCTTCTTCCACAGGTCCTTTTTCGGTCCTTGAAGTGTCCACACCTTGATCCAAGGTTTCAGAAGCTCTGAGGTGCTTCTTGGGAGTTGGGACTACAATTCCCTGAATGCACCTGATCCAGTGCTTAATTTGTGCTTGTTGTTTCCGGTGCAGAGCACCGGCACTTAATTCTGAGGGACGGCGCTTAGTTTTCTGTCTCAAGCATTTACTGCGAGCAAAAGACACATGGGAAAGACGGAGGAAAAGAAAAACGAAAAAGCGTCAGAAAAGGGAAAAGCAGGAAGCTGCAAGAGTGAGCTGAAGGGGCAGGGAGTGGCTGTAAATGGTTTGAAGAGGCCCGAAGTGGCTTCAGGATTATGCTGCCTCAGTATTGTGTGCTTGCACTTTTATTTGCAGCAGCCACATGTTTAAGAAGAGAGGTTTGAGCAGCTGGACCTTTTTATTTACAAATTAAGCACTGACCTGATCAGAATCCTCAAATGATCACTGGACTCTGGTCAGCTGGGCTATGCTTCCAGGACTTGATGAAGGGGACTCTGGACAGCTCCTTTATATCTGTAGCAAAGAGGGAGTCCCTTCTTGAAGCAGTAGAAACCAGGAAAAGTCCTTTTAGTGGTGAAAGCCGGGTGTACAGTGGTGCAGTGCTTCAGAGTGCAGCGTCCAGGTGCAGGTCAGGGGTCCAGCAGGGCAGTCCTTCTTATTGTTTGTCTTGTTCCTTGTAGGTATCTGAGGTCTGGGTGCAGCTCTGCCATATTTATCCTTGCTCCTGGGGTGAAAACCCGACTGTCCAATGACAGGCAAGCCTCTTCCCCTTTTGATGAGCACTTCATGGGAACTGTGTCAAAAATCAATCCCAGGGAGCAACATTCTTAAAAAATCTGACATGGCTGAAACTTTTTTTTTGGGAGGTTGATTTTTGGAGGTTTGATCTGGCTGAGCCCACCCACTGGCGTGGCTAGAAATCCTCAACACATCCATCTCCTGTCCTCTCCTACTCTAATCAAGAGGTCACCTAATTGTCTGAGGTGGCAGGAAATGGGGAGGTCCTGAGCTGCTCCAAATGTCCTTCCCTGTCTTTGAAGACCAGTTTGGCTGCTCTCCCCCATCCTGTTTCACCATCTGCTGAGGCAGATCTACCCCCCAGGCACATCCTTTGTGTTCAGCCCACGCCACTTCACACTTCATCGAGGCTGCCTGGCCAGGCTGACAGAGGCTGATCAATCAGAGAAGGGAACTAGAGAGCTGAAGTTGGCAACTTTCAGGTAGAGTTTTAAAACTCTTTACCTGAAATAGTTATATTAAATCCAACAATGGCAAGTTGTGGGATTTATTATAACAATTAATACACCAAACTCAAAGTATCTGTCTCTTATGGGGACTTTGTTAATTAAAATAAAGTCTCCCCATTTTAGCCTATGGAAGTCATTCACTACAGTGAGGAAAACAAATTTGGTCATTTTACCTCACCAGAGCTTATCAAACAGTCCCTGCATATAGTTACATGGAACCCACCCCTAGAGGCACTTAGGGCACACCTTAGGGGTGATGTATATGTGGCAATAAGGTAGTTTAAGACTTTGGAAGTAATTTAATTCCAAAGTCTAATTTGAATATAAATTTAATTTAAAAGCAGCCAGAAAGGCAGCAAGGCAGGGCTGCCTTTAAAATGGCCCTGAGCACCTCAGCAGTGCACCTACGGGTGCACCACTTATGCTGGGGTGCCTAAACCTTCATGCCCTACCATGTACTAGTGACTTATAGGTAGGTTGACATAGCCAATTATAATTAGCCTAATTTGCATACTCATTTTACACAGATCACAGGCCCTGGGACTGGTTAGCAGTACCCAGGGAACCATCAGAGTCAGGAAAACACCAGCAAAAAGTGAACAATTGGGGCCAAAAATTAGGGGGCCTCTGCAATCAGCCCTGTTTTCTTACACAATTATTTTTTTTAAGTCTCCCACTTCACTGCTCTAAAATGTTGCCATGTATGCTGATGGTGTTAATGAGAGTGTGAGTGTGATGCTAGGGTCATGTGGTATGCTTCTTGGAAAAAGAACCAGGGGCACTGGTCATATTATGTCACTTCTAGTGTTGTCATTAAGGTCAAGGGGTATGTGATGTCACTTCCGTTACCCTTGTCATTTTTGTGAAGGCACGCCCATTGGTACAAGAAGATAAGAGCTTTTCAATATGTTTTCCTCTGATGCCAATAATTTAGCTTGGGTGGAATCTAACCCCCTTTCTTCATATTCTCAATGAGAAGAGCTTAGGGGGACACCTAGATATCAAGAGCACCATACCAGGACTGGTACAGGTCTGCAGTGGACTGGCTTACTAACCATATCTCCATTGATGCTGCAAGGAGGTTGTACTGTTCTTGTTGAATAGTCAGCGTATAAGCACCTACTCTTCAGTAAGATTTTCTCACCCAATAATAGAACACTTTGGAAAGACAGTAACTGTTTGGCAAAGGATTAGGGTTAGATTCGGTCTTGAAGAGGATATTTTTTATGCTACTTGGTTGGAACATTACTTGAGCCTCTAAGCCATGGATACTCAAAGTACGGCCCGCGGGCCTCATGCGGCCCCTCTGACCTTTACATGCGGCCCTTCAAACAACAGGAGCACTGGGCAGCTGTTTGCTCGACTCTGCACCAACAATAAAAATATGAAATACACGCACAATCATTTATTTCAAGCTCAATTGGTGTTAAAGAAAGGAAGTAACTAGGGACTCCTGCACTTAACTTTAGAAACACCTTCATTTTAAAGACATCTTGCAACACAAGTGTAAAACTAAGACAGCCTCTTCAAAATTAAAAAAGTGTATTTAGTTAACAAGCAGAACCTTTTCGCCTTAGTACAATTTATTTTATCAGTGCATTGAGATGTAGCCATTTAAATGTGATAGTTTTCAAACATACATTTGGAAACATTAATTATTTCCCTTACCCTGAGAACACCACCAATAGTAAATTAAAGAGACAAGTCACTTGGTATGTGCGCTTTATGGGTGACCTGGGTTCCTATCATACATGAACAACATTACACTTTAATAAATCAAACATAGAAGCAGGTTTTGTGCAGCGCACACCATGAATCATGTATTTCGAGGTCATCTTAAATGTGATAATGCAGAAAAAGGAGGGAAAGTGAAACTAAACAATTACCTAGGATCACACAATTTGGAAAAGTGGGTAAGCCGGGATTAGTTCCAGGTTTTCTGGTTTCCCATTGTTTATTTTAGCAACTAGATGTATGTAATTTGCTTCTCCTACTCCTACCTTGCCACCAATCCTCCCCAGCCACCCCACCCGACAGCCACTGCCCTGGCATCAATGCGGCACCCAGGCACTTCACAGACCAAACTTTTTGGCCCATGGGAAAATGTTTGCGAGTACCCATGCTCTAAGCGAACCATTCAGGAATCTCCTCAAAATGGACAAAAAGGAGGAGTTGGCCTATTGGAGGCTAATTTAGTAAAAGGTTGCCTCGTAATAGCAGTTTATTTAGCCTTAGTTGCATGTTAAAAAATGTGAATATTTTATTTTGGGTTGTGATTCTGCCATTGTAGTCTCATATGAAATCGTTCTCATAGTCTCTAATCAATGATACTGGCAGAGGCAGGCATGACTTTACACCTCAGAGAAACTCTGGAATCACAAATAGATCTGTGAACTTAATGGAATATTTGGCCACGCCATTTTTATTAACTTGTTGTGGTTTTAAAAGTAGAACAATGATTGTACCTAAAGGTTTGAATCAAGACTTAAAAGTTGTGGAAGTAAATTCATAACTTTGCTACAATACGATTGAATATAATGATGCGGTCGTGCAGTGGGTGACTAAGTATGTCAGAAAGAAAAGATTTCTGTCAAGTTATGGCCCATACATTACGTTCTTAGGCATAGACAAAAAGATATGGTTTGACATTGGATCGAGTAAAACACATAACTGTGGTTGCTGGTTTCAGGTCCTCGGAGTACTCAGTCAAATTTGGATGACAGGATGCAGCATTTGATGGAGATTCCTACAATCATATATGGTTTTGTCACTGCTATTGCGATCCTGTTAACAATGAGGAAATGGTTATAGAAATGACTAAGGTAAGTGTCCCAGTAGTAAAATGGGAAGAATATTTGTTTAAGGCCTACTGTACAGGTGAACACCAAAAGGGCTCTTTAGTCAGACAATGAGGAGGATGAAATGAAATCAGGTAGATATTCTTCTAACAGAAAGCATAAAATACATGCACAAACACATGCCATGTAAATGAGATAAAATTATTATACACAGAGAATATAGACTTAACACACCTTGCTTTTGGAAAGCTAACAACAGGTCACAGGAATGAAAATTCTATAAAAAATTAAGGGCCAGATTTATCAAATCTTGACGCAACGCAGCAAGACAAATTGATGTGCTGCCTCAAATGAACAAGGCAGGAATGCACCATATGTACAGAGATATGATGCATTCCTTATCTCTCCTTGTGCTGGGGCACTCAGTGCAGCCAAGCACCAAAGCAGGAAGCCTTGCGTCATGGTGAAAGGGTAACTGCATTGCAGTAAGGATTGTTTTGTGCAGGAGGGACATCTTCCTGCAGAAAAACAAACACTAGAGGTGTTTTCCTCAAAGTGTGCTGCAGAATGCAGAACACCTATAAAGAAGAAAAAGCGACGTGAAATAGGGCTATTTCTCCTCATTGCACCTCTATCGGCAAGCTGTAGTCTTTTCACACATTCCCATCTTTACCAGTCTTCTTACCAAGTCTTTTTTTAATACAGTCTACCCACATCCGCTCATTAATGGAACATTTGCCTTCCAGATTTTCCTTTTGGACATTTTGGAGACAGACATCCAGCAATGCCAGTTTAGTTTTGAAAATCCTCTCTACTGCACATCCTTTTCCCACACATTCCTTTAAGCTATTTCTCACCAACTTTTCCACATTCACCACAACATCCTTCATATAGTTCATGCTATCACATTCCTTGTTCTTTAGTTTTGTGCATTCAACATTCATTTTCATCTCTCCGCCTTTCACTTCTCATATTTCTTACCCAATTTGTTTAGGAGCATCCCTGTCGGGTGTAACTTTGAGATGCGCTTGCAACTGGTTTCAGCTGGTGACACGTTAGTGGTGAGTGTTCAGTGTTCCCGTACCCCATAACTTTCCTCTCATATAGTTTACCACATCTAGTTTATTAGCTGACGCTAAAGTTACACAACCTCCAATCATTCTGTTTGCAGTTTCAATGAGTGTGTTTCCATGAAGATAATACAGACTGCTCCCCCTCAATTCCATAGTTTTCCAAGATCAGACATGTACGTTGAAATAAAATGTAAACTACTATCAAAGATCAAAACGTTTGGGAAACCTTGTAAAACTCCTTATGGATGTGACTCCTTACAAGCTTGACGTCAATCAATTTTGAAAAGTAACTCACCCTCGACAAGGCATGTTTGAGACCTCTTGGTAGGCTGAGGAAAATTCTTAAAATCAATCTCTAGTTTTATCCAAGTTCCTTCAAGGAATCCCACAGGCACCATGGCAATCATTCTACATACCAAATTTCCATTTGCTGTTCTTTCTACATTACAAATGTACATTTTCAATGAGATGTCCTTATCCATTGAAAGCCACCATAAAGATTTATTTTGTCTTTTATGCACGTCATTCCCGTATGCCCAGTATGTACTGGATCTATTATTCTTTTTTCTAATCACTTTTACTTTATCATAACAACAGAGGATTCTGATTTCACATTGTAGTAATTATACACAACTCAGACTTCTATTCATTTTCTTTTAACTTCTGGAAATCTTATGTTTTTACCAATTTTAGCACCCATTCAGTACCTTTTTGTGTCATTAAACACGATCCAAAACAAAGCATTTCAATCATTGTCCCCACATCTTTAGATATTTTTTGAGCACACTCTACTTTGGTAAATCCTTTTCTCTAAGCATGCCACCTGTCCATACCGATCTGTTTATTTGATAGAAATGTATACTGATATTTCCACTTTTCATCTCTACCTCTTTCTGAAATAATTGCTGAAATCTGACCCATGTGCAGACAAGACCGTACCTTACCAGTCCTTGAGATAATGGTATTTACATCGTGTGGTAAATACCTTATCCTTTTCTACCTAACTTGTAAGGGCATAAATAGCATGTCATCTTCCGGAGACTGCTCATGTGTCACCTTGACATATTCCTTCAAGATTTGATACCAGAATATTGTTGTTAGAAATTCACCTTTCATGTGTGGTCACCACAAATGATGTGCCTTTTGGCGGATTGTATGTTTTTGCTGGCTTAAAACTCTGTACACTTTAATCCTGCTAAACAGTGGTAAAGCGCCCGTGCTCCTCCTCTACACATATTTGAACCAACATATTCCTATTTGGTCTACTTAACATATTTATGAGTCACTAGTACATCGTACAAGAGGTATGCAGGGCCTGAAAATTAAATGTCACTAGTGGACTGCAGCACACCTGATGCAACCCATTATTGTGACAGTGCAAATATAACTGCAGGCCTATTGTTTATAGTTGGCCTGTTGCAGTTTTAGACTGCACATTTGTCTTGTCAAAATAACCCCTTTTGACTGGTCAAAATCTTCCTTTTAAAAATGTATATGTAACTCTTAATTAAGCCTTATTGCCTATAAGGAAAGGTGCAGAGAATTTTAAAGTAGGGCATTTAACATGTTATTGCTAAGCATGTCTTTGCAGTGGAAAAGCCCCAAAAACTATTTTCACTGTAGCAAGGCTAGCTATTTCATAGCTATTTCAATGCTGACTAGCATTATTACATTTAATAAAGCTAATTTCAGTTAAGGGCAACAGCTACAAATATGTTTTACTAGTTATCCAAAATCCAATTTAATGGTTAAATCAAATTTATTATACACATTAAAGAAAAGGTATTTTTAGAACGACCTCGGCTGCAACCTGGCGAAGCTCAAGCAGCTAAAATCTACAACTTTTAGTTAGAAATCTTCTCGAATGGACCATTTTTTTAGGAGTGGTTTAAAAAAAATCAATAACAGGAAGTGCCCCAGAGACTTCAACTTCCTGTTCATGTCCAACAGGCTCCTCCCAGTGCTTTGTCCATCTCCTGGTCACGTTGCACTTCAATTTCTAGCTGGGAGTATTACTTTCTTTGTCTCCTGGATGTATCATTGGATTTAGGGACTTTGTTGTATCTGAGATTTCACAAGTGATTTTGAAAAAGACCTGTATAAGGATGTTGTACAACTTGTTTGTTTGATAGAGGGCATGCACCAGGATTTATTTGTACTTTTATTCAATGTTTAGAATGTATTGTGGTGGGTGGCCTGCATCTGGGGCCTAATTATAGTTTACTTGTAATTTTTGTTCTATAAACTAAAAAAATGTTTTAGTTCACTACATTTTCTCCATGTTTTGCTTTGTAAATGTGCAATATTCATTTAATTCACTATGCCAATGTTAAGTGGTCTAGTCTGCTAATGGAATAGACCTTCCAGCTGTAGGCCCAGTACTAGTCATGAGTGCATATTGAAACAACTGTTTGTGGTGTCTGTTGAACTGAAACACCATGGATTGCTTTGGAATAAATATAGCAAAATGTTGTTAGGCCGTATTTCACGTTTTTGTTCTGCAAATAGTGTATGGTGGGGTAATACTTGATGCCTTTGTATGATGTGTGTTGTTGTAAAATTTTTACCCCTTTTAATTTTCGTTTTTGGAATTACTGACTTAATGCTGTTTTTGTCTCCTGTACCAATGCCTTCTTTGTCTGGCCAGTGCATTAGAGTGCTTGTCATAGGCCACCATTTGTCTTTGTTCCCCATGCCATGTGGCCAGGGGCCCTTTTTGTATAGTCAACTATATTCCTATACCTATATGTGCTTTTTGTTTTCTATTCATCCTCCTTGTTGTTTGACCATGTGGCTGGTGACCATGTTGTGCAAGCAGCCAGTGTGGTTTTAGGCCTGTGTGTTCTTCTTTGTTGTGGTGGCTATACCTCCTTGCTGGTTGTTGTTTGACCATGTGTCTGGTGGCCATTTTATGTAGGCAGCCAGTGTGGTTTTAGGCCTGTATGTATTCTTCTTTGTTTTGGTGGCCATGCCTCCTTGCTGGTTGTTGTCTGACCATGTGGCTGGGCAAAAACATGTGCCTGCCGCACCACCCTCTGTGGAGCAAGCTGGGTGCAGTACTCCCGCATCAGCAGCCCCACTCCAAACTAGGTCTAAGCCTCTGTCTGACACAGAGGCAGCCTCTCTAATCACAGGAACGCTGATGAGCAATGACTTTGAATTGGACTTATCTCTTTCTCAAAGTATACCCAATAGTTGCCGGAAACTCAGGCCAATGGACAACAACAGTCAAAGCCAGCAATAGCAGTTCCTCAAAAAGTAGGAGCACATCAGGAAGTTGAGCTTCATGCTGAGGAGGCAGAAGAACCCCCTCTTTCACAAGAGTCACTGTCTTCCAGATCTCCGCCATCTTCTTTTTCAAGCACCCTTTCTGTGATCAAGACTCCACTTGGATGCCACCTCAGTCTGAGGCACACTAGGATAGGCAAGGAGTGAAAAGGAAGGTTCCTGAAAGCCTTAGAATTCTGGATGAAGAAGAGGAGGATGACGAGATTGACAATGAGCCAGTCATCATGGATGTTAGCCCAGCCCCAGTGAAGTCAAACATTACCCCATCTTCTCAACCTGCTCTGAGGGATGTGGCACAGATACCACCGCCTCCACCAGCTTCCATATTTACAAGTCCCCAGCAGCAATCTACATTCACAGCCACCTGAGTAGAAGAAGGCACTGCAGAGAGGCAAACATCATCAAAACAACATCCACCTACTGCCACTTCTTCAGACATTGGCAGTAGCCCCAGTGTTATAAAGTTGACCTCGCCAGTTAGGGACTTCTTTGCAGTTAATGAAAAGGAGCCAAACATTGTCATATGCTCCATTTGCCGAGCAAGTGTTAGTCAGGGTAAGCTTGGCACAAACTATGGAACTGCAGGCCAAACTCCCAATTTCAGAAAACACCTCGCAATCCACTGGGAGGTGCACCTTAGCAGCCAAAAGGCTGCAAGTGGTGTTAGTGAAGGTGTTGAAAGCAGGGAATCTGATCTGATCATATTGGAAGGTTTAGGTGAAGAAGAGGGTGACATTTTTGTTACACAAATCAGCCCTGTGAAAGGCATGATCATTGAGATGGACCAATGGGGCCTGGTTAAATGCCTGAAAGAGATGCTGATGTTTTCACACAGGAAGTCAGCAAGGAGGACTGTGCCATGGGCCAAGCTATCCCATTGGTGCATATGCTGCAGTAACAGTTAAAGGAGGTGTCTGAAATGTACGCAGGTGTGGATGCAGAGGAGTTGGCGGAGCGCTTAATCCTTCACTTATCTGTTAATAAAAGTTTGCAAAGAGACATTGGGGGTTATTCTAACTTTGGAGGAGTGTTAATCTGTCCCAAAAGTGACGGTAAAATGACGGATATACCACCAGCCGTATTACGAGTTCCATAGGATATAATGGACTCGTAATACGGCTGGTGGTAAATCCGTCACTTTTCCGTCACTTTTGGGACGGATTAACACCTCCTCCAAAGTTAGAATAACCCCCATTGTGTCATCCAAACATTAAATCTGTGCCATAATTCTTGACCCACACTACAAACAATTACTGGCCACCTTCATTCCTTTTTTAGACAGGGAGGTTTCAACCTACAAGAAAAAGAAATTAGGGGCATACTCACGGGCAGAAGTTCTGGGGTGTAGCCTACAGCTTCCATAGAGCCTGCAGACAGTGCTGTTGGCTCACAGCAGCCAAAATGAACACCAGCAGCAACAACAAGAACTGGAGCAGCAGCCCCAAAATCTGCTTTTGATTGGATTCTGAAGGCAGGGCTTAAGTCCACTGCAGAGGCCAAGGCAAAAGAGGTCGAGCAAGGTGGAGCATTAATGACTATTGAGAAGATGGTCCAGGCCTACGTGGATGAGCCAACAGAGGTCTATCTGGATCAAAACCCATTGCTGTATTGGTAAGGGAAGAGGCGCCAATGGCCAGTGCTCAGCAGGCTGGCAATAACGTATCTGGCTTGCCCTGTAGCCAGTGTTTCTGCTGAGCGTGTGTTTAGTGCAGCTGGTGTGGTTGTCACAGTGAGAAGGACTAGACTCTCATTCCAAAACATTGAGAGATTGACCATTATCAAAATTAATCATAACTTTATACCCTCAAATTACAGCATACCTGAAATACAATAGGAGGTGGATGAGGGTGATTGGTCAGACTCAGGTCATGGTAGTGTGTTAGCTGACCAACTGAGTTTGATGATGAACTCTATTTCCCTGACTAGACCTGGGGCACCATAGAACTTTCTACTTTCTTCTATTGATGAACTGCTTTGTGTAAAAACAAAAGAATATAGCTAGCTGGGGGAACAATCTTATTTCATATTGTTTGTTTCTGTCTAAATGACTAATGAACCACAACTGTTTTAGGCACATGTATGGCTAGATTGGAGTTGGACCAATGTGCATTGAAGAAGTCCCCTCCCCCAAAGTCACTTTAAGAAGATTTGAGAGACAATGCCTGCCTCCTTTCTGTGCCTATCCTTCCTGTTTGTCCCCTAGCAGAACTTCCCCAGATATTTGATTTACAACTTACTGGCCAATGTGTTTTTTTCATTTTGTGAATCTAAGAGGATCAGCAATGTGCCATTATGCTTGATTAGAACAGGTTTTTTTCCTTCCCCTTGACACTTAGTGAAATGTGTTTGTCGGCATTATCAACTGCTTTGATTTCTGGTGCTTTGTTTTCTGGTTCACATTTGTCAAACAAGACCTGACCAATCCATTTAGCTACCAAACACAAATCTAGTCTTGACAAAAAAAAACTACTCAATGTTTCTCTTGTTGTTAAACACAGCTATGCACTACAGGTCGCTTTATCTAATTTGGTCTGGAGACTGTGACTCACGGGAGCAGTTGGTATAGCGTTGGACATAATCTTTAAACAGAGTCTGGAGGATGATGGAAGGACTCAGAGCGTGAATTGACAACTTAACTGCCAGAAGAAGGAAGTTATCAACTTCATGGAAATCAACATGGATGATGATGAGTCTACGAGGCCTAATCCAATCTGGGGACTGGTGGTGAGAGGCACGTCGTTTACATGATTTGGGAAATGCAATGCTGCTGCATGTGTGTGCCGGCTGGCTCAAACTTAAAACTATATAGTTGGGTGGGGGCCTATTATTGTAGGTAATTGGAGGAGACAGACAGACAATGGGGATGGCACATTATGCATGTGCTCCAGGATATCTGTGATGATGATCATTACAGTTGCGGATTTGATCATCCCGATACATGCAGCCACTTAACTGATCGTACATCAGTCTTAAAATGAATGGTATCAAAGCTCTTTGCTCTTGCTCTGCCTACTCCGAGTCTTCTTGGTACACTGCTTCTAATGCAACTTACCTTCCATTCAATCCTTCTTGATTCTACAATATCATGATAATCATTTCTGTTTTACAATCCGCAGGCCTTCTCTTCTCCTGCACCATAACACTTATGCTTACCTTATCGGACTGCTTCAGGCTGTCACTCAAGAAGATCGACTGGGTATTCCAAGAAGAATGCAGATGCACTACCCAGTTTGGAAATGCAGACTAGTAGCATTTTTACGTCAATAATCTTTTTTTAGAACTGTATGTGTTAGCTTCACCCTAACATTAATTATATGTACTATTTTGCAAACGTAGGTGACCAAACATTTTAAGATATATAACAACTTGGGTTTCACTGGGGCTGAAGGAATGTAAAGTATCTGTGAAATACATATTAATTTTTTCTTTTCCTCTCACAACAGGCTGCTGATCATTTCCCAGATGAATATTTTGTTTGTGTAGTGTTTGTCTTTTTGTCACATCTTTCCCTAAATCCCTTTCCCATCCATTCATAAAACCCCTAACCCTCTTCCCTCAGGCTGTGTGATTTCTTGAGGTGTTACTTAATAATTTACACCATTGATTAATCACACACTTGGTGGGGTGGATGTGGTGGAAGCAACGCCGACTCAGTGTGCAGGATCTTCATTTGAGTTCACCTAGGTGGAGTGGGACCTCGCTTCCGATGCCTTCACTGTTCTTGCGCTATCATGCTACTACTACACCACAATGGTACCTTGCGAAACCATGCAGCCCTTGATTCATCTATTCAGGGAAGTGAATTATGGAGCATTGCTGTACTTTTAGTTTAGGCAATAAAATTGACAATGGCAAATCTCTCCACCCCACTCCTATGGGTCAAATTTTACAGAATACACTGCAGAGGCTAGGAGAGTATTAGGACAAGGGTATCTAACCACATAAATAATTGTTATACACTATCAGCAGATTTTAAAACATGCTGCGCTAAAAGCAATACACTATCAGCAGATTTGAAAAACACACTGCATAAAGGCAGCAGTGCGCAGTAAAAACACCCCAGAAAATATTTTAGGCATAAACAACTGTAAATAAATATTTATTCTCCTCCATCCCTGACAAAAATAATAAATACCCACCCCTTCCACCCACAAATGGCCTACACCTAATCCCAAACAAATGTCTCTTTCCCCATCAAATGCCCCCCAAAATTGTCCAATCGTCCATGTAAAACAAAACAAAGTTGAAAAGTCCTGAGCCAAAAAACCCTTTTGCACCCTGTCCGCTCACAACAAGTTGCACCCACCAAAATACAAGGTTGAAAAAAGAGGCAGAAGAGGGCACTAAAGGCAGGCCAGGATTCATTTGAGGAGACCCTCCATGCCTGCCTGCCGGGCCTCAATGGCACCAGCCGGTTTTAGAAAATAGTGTACGGGGGCAGCAGTGATGGTATCGTGGCAGGCAGCTGCCCTGGAACTGCAGTGCTGGTATTGTTGTGCTAGAGGTGATGGGAGTTGACTGGGTCCCTGCGTATTGGCAGTGACTGCTGCTGTCGCCTCCTCCTTCTTCTTGAGGCCCACCAGTCACTGATACTCTGCCAGTATGGCCTCTGGCTTCTGATGCCACAGTCGGGCTGCTATTTCCTGCCATGATGGTGGGCCAGCAGGAATAGCTATATCAAGAGAGAAAAATAGAGAAATTGCAACAATGTTCTGAGCAAAACACTTGTTTAAAATTGTGCAGTGTAGTGGCACTGTAGCAGTACATTTGTTGGTCTCCTTAGGCCATTCAATTTTAAGGTGATTAGAGTCACAGCCATTATGCACTATAGAGTACAAGTATTCTTCTCTCTCCTGTTCTGCTAAATTAATGGTGGCATTGCTAGCCCAGCTGGTGCCCTATTCATACTCGTTACTCTCTGCAGCTGAGGCAGCTGTACTAGAATATTATCTCATTCCAATTCCCCTGTTCGTCTCCTAAATAAATGCCTTTCAATTATACTCAGACTACAAGGCCGATGAATACTAAGAATGAAACACGCCACGTAGTATAAGAAAATTAATAATGAGGATATCCTGTCTGCCATAAGTAGATGGAGGGAAAAGCGATGCACTGCAGTACATGGAAGGGATCAAGGAATGTGATATATATATATATATATATATATATATATACATATATATAGTTATTATGTGGCGCATTTGTCACAGTCTATACCATTCAGGAAAATCAAGGCACTTACTTAGTACCATTTTACTCACTGTCCTAATCACCCTCCCCCACCACACTTAATAATAACTCCTTTTTTCCAAAAATATACATTTCCTTTGCAGTAAGGAAAGGAATCTTCTTAACATACTCAACTGCAGTGTAAGGTAGAAGGGATTAGGATGGGTAGGTAGAGTACACACTTCACTGATTAATCAATTCCTCATCATCATCATGTGCTGAAGGTTTAGCTTGTAGTGCGACTCACTGTGGTTGGCAAATGTTGAAAGGGAAAGTTTTAAACAGAAGTAAATCTGTTATAGAAGCCATAATGAATTATATTTATATCACTTGGCTAGAAAAATGAGACACAAGAAAAGATTGGATTTTTTTAATTATTTGGAAGGCTGAGGCAGAACTCAAGAAAGATTATTTAAAGATTCATTGCGCCATTTTTGGCCTCATTTTTAATGCCTGCTCAAAGCAGACATTAAAAGGACGCACCCATTGAAGTCAAACCGCTTTCTTGAACTTTGATGCACTGACATCAAAGTTTTCGGTGCTAGTGCAGCAAAGTGCCACAATCGCATCAAAATTTGTTATGCTATTGGCCTAACGTGTGCCATGGTGTGCCATATTGGTAATACGGCACACCCATGGTATTGTTAGGTGGCGGTGGGGGTGTGTAAGAAATCTGGCACATAAGTACTTATGCTCTGGATTCTTGTCAATCTGGGCCATATTTTCTGTAGTGGCAGTAAACTGCCACACCTTGCATACTTCACTTTACCCCACTCTATACTAATCTACACCACTCCACGCCACTGCAGTCTACTCTACACCACTCCACACTATGTCACTCCACTCTGGGCAAACTCCACACTACACTCTATGCCATTTTACTCTAAGCCTCTCTTTGTCACACCACTCTACTCTCTACCAATGCACACTACCCCACACTACTCCACAATGTACCACTGCACTCTTCGCCACTGCACTCTACATCATTCCACTCTGTGACACTCCACTCTTTGCTATTCTATTGTGCAACCCTGCAGTCTATGCCACTCCACTCTTCGCCAATGCACTCTACTCTATACCACACCATTCGATGGTAGTGCCCTCTATACCAGTCCACTCTACACCTTTCTAATCGACTCTGCATTCTATTCCACACTAGTCTACACCATTGTGCTCTGCCATGCACCCCACCACTCCACTCAGCACCACTCCAGTCGGCACCACAACCCTTGGCACACTCCACTCTACTCTGCACCACTGCACTATACTCTGTGCTGCTGCACTGATGCCCCCTACACCACCTTGCTCAAAACCAATGCACTCTATGCCACTGCACTCTACACCAATCTAGTCTGCACTACTGCACTCTATGCCACTATACTCTGAAACACTATATGACACTGCACTAAATGCCACCTCACTCTATGTCATTGTACTCTAAGTCACTGCACGCCACTATATTCTACTCTCCATCACTGTACTCTACACCATTCTACTCTGCACCACTCTATGCCACTGCACTCTACTCTGCACCACTCTACTCTATGCCTATGAACTCTATGCCCCTACACTCTATGTCACTACACTCTACAGCACTGCTCTCTATCCCACTGCTTTCTACCCTGCACACTTCACTCTACTCTGCAGCACTCCACTGTATTCCACTTCACTCTACGCCACTCTGATCCTGCAACACTGCACACTCCACCACTGAACTCTATGCCACTTTTCTATGCACCACTCCATTCTATGCCACTGAACTCTACTCTGCCCCACTTTACTCTGCACCACTGCATGCTATGACAAGTCACTCTATGACACTGCACTCTACTCTGAAACAATCTACTCTATGTCACTCTATTCCACTCTGCACCATTCCACTCTACTCCACTCCACTCTACACCAATGAAATCTACCCTGCGCCACTGCACTTTATGCCACTATACTCAATGCCAATGCACACTAGACTGCTTTAATCAAAAACCATACACTATACACAATTGCACTCTATGCTAATCTACTCTGCACTACTGCACTTTGCACCACTATACTCTGCTCTGCAACACTCTACATCAATCTACTCTACACCATTGCACTCTGTCACTTTACTCTGCACAACTCTATACCACTGCACTCTACACCAATGTACTCTACTCCCCTCTATGCCACTGTACTCTACAGTGTTCCACAACACTCCTGCCACTGAACTCTCTGCCTTTGAACTCTATGCCACTCTATTTTGCACAACTCTACTCAGTAGCACTGCGCTACTGCATTCTATGCTAAATCACTCTATGCCAATCCACTCTATACCACTCTAATCCACTGTGCACCACTGCAGTCTATGACACTGCACTTTATGCCACTTCATTTTACACCTCTCTAATCTGCACCACTCAACTCTAAGCCAGTGCACTTTACTATGCAACCCTGCACTATTCACCACTGCACTCACACCACTCTAGTCTAGGCCACTCCACTCTGCACCATGGCACTCTTCGCCACTCACCTCTATGCCACTCTTCTGTGCAACACAGCACTCTATGATACAGCACTCTATGCCAATGCACTCTATGCCACGAGTCTATGCTACTGCATGCTACCCCCACACCACTCCACTCTACCTGCACCACCCCACGCACCTTTACTCTATCCGGAAACAATCTAGTCTATGCAATTGCATTCAACATCACTCTACTCCACTCTGCCCCACTCCACATTGCTGCACTCTACTTTACTCTGTACCACTCTACTCTATGCCACTGCACTATACACCACTGTTCTAGGCCACTGCACTCTACTCTGCAGCACTCTACAGCACTCTACTCAGAAACAATCAACTCTATGCCAATGCAGTATATGCCACTCTACCAAACTGTACTCTGCACCACTGAATCATAATCCCCTGTATTATATGCTGTGCCACTCAATGCCACTCCACTCTACACCACTTTACTCCATGCAACTGCTCTCTATGCCACTCTTCTGTAAACCACTGCACTCTATGAGAAGGCACTCGAAAACCACTTTACCCAAAACCAATGCACTCCATGCCACTGAACTCTATGTCAAGTACTCTGCACCACTGCATTCTATGACATTACACTCTACACCACTGCACTCTATCCCACTGCACTCTGCACTACTGCACGCAATGCCACTCTATTCTACTCTGTGACGCTGCACTCTTCACCACTGCACTCTGCACCACTCTACTCTGCATGACTGCACTCTCCACCACTGATCTCCATGTTACTCTGCTCTGCACCACTGCACTCTATGCATCTGCCCACTAAGTCACTATAGACCATTGCGCTCTGTCACTGCACTTTATGCCAACAGCGTGACTTGCATTACTTGCGTTGTGTTGTTCACGCTACTGAGCAATGTGCTGAAAGTTGGATACTTTGAACAAGGACTCGATCCAAATGTGTCGCCGGCAGCAGTTTGTACAAACCTGCTTTTCTGTGGCATTTTCTTGGTAAGGATATCATGTCACTTCCTCAGCAATATCGAGGAAAAGAGGCTAATCAGCCCCTTATACCCTGGTATCCTGTCTTTTGGCAGTCGAAAATAGAACGGTCAAAGGCTCAATGGTTCGTCGGTGAGTCCCAGAGCTCCTCGTCACCAATATTAAAGTGAGAGTCTCAAGTAGAAAAAACATGACGAATATTTAGCGGCCGTAGCATATGTGGATGCTAATAGGGCCATTTGCCCCGACACCAGCTGGCAAACCGTGTCAGAGAGCGGTGAAAGGAAACAAAGGTAAACGTGGTTGGAAGACCTATGCACGTCTGCAACATCCTGTGCTTTATAAATGAAATACAATCATTACAAACAAAGAATGAAGGCATAACTATTCTTACCGTGCTTAGTGGTGGTTCCTTTTATTTTTATAGTAATTAAATCAATCATGCTGTTGCGAGCAATCCAATGAAAGTTTGGAAGACTGTTTGTCTGGTTATTTAATGTTTTCTCTAAACCATGCTGGGGTGTTTTAATTTGTACCCTGCACAGTTGGTTACTTTTGGCGCCTCTAGCTGGGCAGTGCTACTTATGAACTCTCTAAACAAGTGCCCAGGTAACTGGTTACTAAGGTGTGCAAATGCACTACTAAAATTATCTCCTGTGGTGCTGGTAGAAACAGCAGCTCCTTCTTTTCGCAGATGAAGTGAACGTGAGTGGGGGTTTTGAGTGGGGAAGGGGTTCCGGAGTCTCGAAAACTTTAGTGCTAAAATGGCAGTGCACAGAAAATGTGCCTCGCCTACGGCAGCAATATAGCGTGAAATGCCTCTCCTGTACTTCCTTAAAACTAATTTACATCATGAGTTTTTGCTGTTGTTGAACACATTACAAAACGCAATCAATTGACTCTTAATCGAAAGGCGAGTGTGAAGAGAAGTGTGGTTTCGTTGTGCTTACTGTATGTGCAAATTCTGAGAAAGGTTGTTAGGATGAAAAGGTAAAAGGTGAGGAATCTCCAGCTCCATGCAAGCTGTTAATAGTTTAGCTGCCCATTCCCTTTCGAAAAAAAACTGTCATATTATCCCTGTCAAGGCTTGGTATTTCTTGAAACAGGCCAAGAAACTCTTGGTTTCCTAAGCAGTACACAGCTACCATTGATCACACGAGCACAGTATGACTTTCACAAAGCATGGCAAGCTGCCTCATTCATTGCCATTTTTGTTTAAAATCATTTTTGTCGGACTCAACCTAGTTCAATAGAATGAAAGTATTCCCTTTAACATATACCACCATAGGATGTAGAAAGCAAAGACTTAAGAAGACAGTGCCGGGGCGCTAGATCCCATTGCGACATCAATGCAAAACAAAGTCCATGACATTAGTCTGTGTCTGGCAGAATCATTCTTAAAGGGGACTTTGAAGTCTGGAGGTGGCATGCTTCAACAATTCCTTCTTTTATGTTTTTTTAAATAGGTGTCCTTCAACACCAGATGATTTTGATACAAATGAAAAATCGCCAGGAATCTCTGGAAGCTTCTCAAAGAATGGAGGGATAATGGCGCGACAGTAGGTGTGAGATGGAAAGCAACGGGGAATCCCTAACTTGTTGCCCACGCAATAGGAAGAGTGAGCAGTCTCAAGTCATGTTCAATCATATGTGGCAGAAATGCAAAATGGCCACCATCCAATGTGTCGCAGCGGGATTTGGTGCTGCTAGCGTATGTTGTGCGTTTTTTAAATGTATCTGTTATCAAAATAAAGGCACGGGTCCCAATTCGTACATTTCTTTTTTTATTTGTCGAAAAGGAAATATCTACTGCCAAGGTCCATGCTGTGCTCTGCTTTTAAGTAACAGAAGGGTTTAACTCTGGCTCTGGTGATGCGATTGGGCATTATCGTATTATTATTGTAAACCTCGGAGTAAACATTGTTCTATTTCAGAGAATTTCTTTCTATGATCAACATTTAGCAATTTCAGGTTCCTAAAGATCAGAATGAAGAATATAATCCATACATAGCTGATGTGTGTCAATGTCAGCGAAGGGTACTTTACACATGCAGCAAATTTGGCTTTGGCTCAGGGGCCATACGTTTCCTGATCGGCTTTGCTGGTACAGAGCCCAGCGCCTGTTCTATGTACCTGCAGTGCCTGCATTGACTTCACATAAACCTTATATTTCTCTGAGTTCAGCTTTATTTTCAGGCAACACAGCTCAGACACAGAAAGAAGAAACCTTGCTCACTATTTGCGAGCTGTACTACTGAGAGAGCCTATTTGATATTACATATTATAGACGTGAAATGCTTATGATTAACAATGCTGCATTAAATAAAATATTAATTGAAACATATACATTAACATAAATGATTTTATGTGTGTAAACTAATGTCAACTATAAGAGATAATCGTTCAAACTGTGCCTATTAAAACGTATAAAACTGCATTCATTAGAACTCGTATATCTTAAGTTAGCATGAGCCAAGCAAAGCTGTGTAGCTCTCATATTAAAGCATATTTTTCTGTCTCTTCAGTGTGCGGACTTGCAAACGACCATGACCCAGCTATTGTTCTTTCTGTATTTCGTTAGTAACATGAAGGAATTTTCTCATCCGCATGCTAGCATCTTTTAGTATAAAATGATGTGCTTCGAAACATTTATGGACACTTCCAAGGACAATGAGACGAGGGAAAGAGAACTTTTAACCTGAGACGTGTGCCAAGATGGTGAAGTAACCCCGGATATGCCACCTACGAAATGCCGATTATGAAGACCAATCAAAAGACAAGTTAATATCCAGAAATGACAAATGCATTACTTAATGTATAATTTGATAGGTTAACAATGGTGGGGTGTATTGACTGACCAATAGAATTTTGTTGGAACGAATCAAGAGAAAGGGATAAAAACCCATGACACAGGGAACAGACGGCCCATTAGGTAGGGAATGATATCGATTGCATCCCGAAACTCTGTCACACTATTTTGTGACTTGAGACTTAGACAAACCATCCTTGCCCATAGACTGCCCCTTACACTTTTCTCCTTATGAGGAGAGTGTCTTGCCTTTAACTTAGATAGACTGATGGCGATCTAACTGATGGCCTGAAGACGAAGACTGATCCTGAATGCTGACTTAGTCAGAAGAGGGTAATTATAAAATTGCTAATGAAAATTCATTTATTTGCCTTTTCTTTCTAGGTACCAACTGCTGTATGTTTTTATTAGAGACCTTAGTTAGATGTTTTCCAAATTGGTGTTCAAAATTGTTTTGCATGACACCCAACATGCTAATGCTAATTAGAGGTTAGACGAGGTATTCATTCTGACTGACAAACTGACGTGACTGACGTGGTGCTATGCTGAACTAGTATCTTAGAAAGTTCGATGTGTTACAATCTGCTTATATCTATCTGATTGTCTATGCTACTGATCTTTGCATTATTGAAAGCTTATTATGGTTGTCATCTTGTGACTGTGCTTATATGCTTCCTGGCTTTGAGATTGATGCATTTGCTACTAGATTGTAATCAATAGGGAATAAAACTCATAAAACTTCATTAAAGTGTGGTTATTCGTGACTGAAAGGTCATGGTTGCGCCGAATGTTTATTAATGTCTAAAGTAAGACATATTTTGGTGTTAACTATTGACAATGTTATTGACGTATTGATTGATATTTTGATCAGTTATCTCGTCCTACGGTGTCTCACCACTGGGCCCAAAGATTCATCGTCCTAAAACGAGTCCTGATGTGTATAAATTGACATAGACGGACGCGTTAACAGTTCTGGTAGCAGAGTACGGTTTGGCCCTTGGGGGCCCTAGGACGGAGTTTTCATTGTTTAATTGTTTTCTTGTGATAATGCAATCTGGAAAGATGATGAGTTGCTAGATTTGCCATGGGCTTTCCCGGGATCTCGGAGCCTGCCTAAATGAGTTGGGAATGTTCTCGGCGCCATAGTATGTGTGGTTAGGGTCTCTTGCGCTTATTAAATCTTATGCACTTTGCAGGTGATTGTGAATATTTGAGTGCGATTAGGCCAAATTAAGTGTTGTTTAGAAGGAGTGGGCGTACTCCACAGCATGAGAGTAGGGAAGTCGGCGTACTTCATGTGAATGCAGCGCTTGTTGCTCAAAAATTATCCACGTGGTTGGTTGTTGTATACGGGCCTATTGAGGTCTAAGACTCCGGAGTATGATGTTAAAATGGTTCATGTTGTAATCTGTGTGGTTTAGTAGGTCAATCGGGCGTGGTTGACAAGTCAAGTTTCGAGTTATGATGCATGTGTGAAAACCTTCGATGGAGATTTGACAAGTTCTAAAGTGCACTAGAAGGAGTCATTAATAAGTCGAGAGTAGAATTTGCAGGTCGAATTCTGCTTGCGTATGAGGGAACTGAGAAGGAGAGAGTAGCGGCCGAGGCTTCAAGTGAAATCTCTGTAAAGTTCTGAAGCAAATGTGTTACCCTTCCTGTAGTAAACCGGCAGATTTGTGTTGTCATTGAAGTGCTAGCAATAATTCGCATTAGTTTGTATGAGTTGTGAGGAGTTAGCAAGGTGTGGACAAGCCGCAAGACTTTGTCAGCTGCAGTGTGTGTGAGTGTGACGTCAGTGGTGCCGCGCTGGGATAGGTCAGATGTCGAGAGGGGTCGCGCACGGATTGGTTACTGTTCGTGAGAGACAATAGGTTGAGCAAAGGGTAGGTGAAGAGTGTCCTGGGAACTAAGCCGTTTTC
This sequence comes from Pleurodeles waltl, assembly GCF_031143425.1. Classification (NCBI taxonomy): domain Eukaryota; kingdom Metazoa; phylum Chordata; class Amphibia; order Caudata; family Salamandridae; genus Pleurodeles; species Pleurodeles waltl. Next base: position 723,655,290 of record NC_090447.1, read on the forward strand.
TGAGTAAATATAAAATAAAATGAATTTTGTTAAGGCATTCAAAAGCGCTTTGAAGGGAGATGTGTATATCGTTGCAACTGATGGGGAACCTACACCACCTGAAGGTACACCAGCTTACACGGTTATGGAGGAAAAGGGTGTTGCACCGTGTTTATGGATAAAACAATGGCGCAAACTAACAGAGAAAGAAGGGTGTCTAGCGTTTCCAGAACATGGAACATTTAATCAAAAGGTGTTAGAAAATTTGAGGTGGATGTTAAGTACGCAGAAACCACCTCCTCGACCGGCACAATATGAGGCTTTGGCAATTTGGGACCTGATGGCTCTTAAACATAGACAAGAAAGATTTCACAGAAGATTGACAAGGGCAGAAAAATCCTATGCAGAGGCTAGGTGGGATAATGAGAACAAAATGTGGAGACGAGGAATAGTGGATGGGTTAAAGCTGTTTCCGGCAATAACCCAGGGAGAGGAAACACAGGGAAAGAAAGCTTCTTGCAAAACTGACAAAGTACCAGGCAAACCCAAAGAGAATAAAAGATCTTGGGAAGAAGAGGACGATTCTGATGATGAGGCGTTTATGGATAGATTGTTACATGATCGTCCGCCACCATATGCGGTGAATGACAGTGCACCAAGTACTAGCTTGGATCCTGGGAACCAGACGAAAGAGAAGGGTGTTACTGATACAGTGCAGACTAGCGATACAGCTTTGATACAGAATGGTGTCAGTGTACCCACTGCACCAGACTCGCCGATACAGTTACAGCCTCCACCACAGATAAAAATAATTTATCCCGATGTTCCAGTACTCGAGACTACTACGAACTTGGTGGTACAACCAGACCCGATATATACAAAGCCAAGGTTAATGCAGATTGAGTCAACTCCACAGTTAGTGTCACAACCGCCACAACTGATACCTGGGTATAACCCAGTAGCGGGTCCTTTAAAAGAACCTGCACCAGGATTATTAGAGCAGACTTATGGTGTTGAAGCTCCAAGAAGCTTGGGAGCAGGCCAGACACCTGCCGCTATATCACTACCCATTACGGTTGGTCCCCCGGTGCCGTTATATGCACAGGAGAAAACAAGGACGTGTGAACAGGGAGTCATAACTCATGAAACGATAAGAGGAGGGCCTATTATAACTCCACAAATAATGGCCCAGAGAGGACAGGTTTGTGAACAATCAAGACCCTTAATGGACCTTAGTCCAATAGGGGCACCTCTTGAGGCAATGCGACAAGCAGGATTGGGAGTCCTGACTCCCCAAACTATGAGTACAAATACCTCATACACTCCAATGATACATGCAGGGAACATTTCACTGCAGGGTTTCACAGTACAACAGTTAAATGAGTGGTTAGAGAAAACTTGCACATCACAAAAGACTACAGAGACTACAATCGAACCTGAGAAAGAAAAACACAATGAATACCTAAATATAGTACGACTAGGAGCAGAAGCTGCTGAATTGGTGGATGGAACAATGGGAGTAAATAGGTTAGAGTCTTACACTGAGGCAGAATTAAGGTACTTATGCCCTAAAATCAGAGGTAGGTAGGCAAAGAACACCAGAAATTAACGAATTTGGCAGACAAATACAATATCGACATTGGAAACACGAAACATTTGAAACGGAGTTACAGATTAGATTTTGACACAAAGGATTTTGAACACATGAGATCTGCAGGCATGAAGACACATTTGAAAGAGTTGCTGCAAAGCGCACAAATTTGGGGTGCACTAGAGAAATGGGAAGGCCGATGGGTAAAGAAGAGAGATAAGGGAACAAGAGATAGTCCAGGATCTAATGAAACAACAGTCCCACCAAATTTAGAGACGGTGAAAATCCTACCTATGAGAGAAACAGCTGGTGGTGTTTTGGTGCATGTGCCTTGGTCCAGGGGAGACATTTTGTCCTTTACGAATGATTATCCTAGGTTAAGAGAAAAACCGATTGAGTGGTATCAACAGACAGATAGATTCGTGAAGCTTGCGAAATGTCTCTGGGAAGACTTAAATACCTTGTTTGAGATTATTGTTCCGCCAGACTTGTGGCTCGAGTGTAAGAGAGGGGTAGATTGGCCCACAAAGGAACCAGCAAGGGATAAAGTGACTGGAGCACCTTCTGAAGAAGTGATGAAATATTATCATAAAGTAATTGAGTTTTTGAAACAAAAGGTGTCGCCGAAGGTGACCGATTGGCAGAAAATCGACTGGACCTCTCAAGAGGTTAAAGAGTCAATACATGCATATTATGAAAGGTTGTTAAAGGCATTCAAACATTACAGTGGTACTGAAACAATTGAGCCGAAGGACATGAATCATCCTGTGTTCAGATTCGTCGAAGGGCTGAGACCGGAGGTCAGCCAAATGATTAAAAATCATTTGATTTGTTGGCAAGCTAAACCGATTGATGAAGTATTACAGTACGCAAAATACTGTAGTGACAAAATTGAGTTAAAGCAGAAAAAGTTGAAGGAGAAGGTGATGGTGATGCAGATAAGGGCTGCACAAGCTGGAATACAGGGAAATGGTGTTCAGCAAATGATACAGCAACAACCGCATTTGAATGGTGTGTTTCAGGCACAGCCAAGAGGTAGAGGTCGAGGGTTTGTGAACCGTGGTTCGGACATGAATAATGTTGTTGTTCAAGGTGATGGTCAAGGAGTGAAAAAGATGTCACCATGCCATGCGTGCGGGGGCGTGGGACATTGGAAACGGGATTGTCCAAATATAATGCAGGATGGTACAGTTCAGCAGAGTATTAATGCCGGTACACTGCAAAATTCACGAGGTCCAAGAATGAGACACCAGAATCAAAACTCTCAAAATAATTTGGTGCAAATGTCAGGGCTGCAACCTATGCAGCAAATGCAAATGCCGCGTTTCCAAACAGTGTCAGTACAACCAATACAACAGCAGATCCCTATGGTGCCTAGACAGCAAATGCAGTTACCCCTGGCTCCGATGGGACAGCAACAGGTGACGTTTCCTCAACAGGTCACAGGTCAGGTAACAAATCAAAACAACACTGTACAACAATTCCCATTACGAGGTGAAAATGAGATGAATGAGGATTGGTCAGATGATAGCTCAGACAGTGAAGAGTGCAGACTCGCTGCATCCTTAGAGGTAGACCAGAGAGGCCCATATGTAGAGGGAAAAGTAATGGGCTACAAAGTCTCATTTTTAGTCGACACAGGAGCTACACGCTCTACGGTTCGCAGTGCAGAGGTACCAAGATTACCTCTCTCGGGGCGCACCATACGAGTGGTTGGTGTGGCTAACCAGTACCTGACTAATCCAATCACTGACCCAGTGCAGGTTGAAATCGGAAATTTCCAGGGCCTGCATAGATTTGTTGTATGCGACTCAAGCCCAGTATCCTTATTAGGAAGAGACTTATTATGCAAAACCAAATGTTCGATTACCTGTTTCAATGGTGGAATAGAAGTACAGACAAACAGTGATGATGAGGGAGATGAGGGTCAACTCATAGAAGAAGGAGGAGAGATGAATGAAGATTACCCTCTAATTACCCTTTTCCCAGTGTTTACCTTGATCGATCTACCTGCTGATCTGCAAGGATCGGTAACAGAGAAGGTGTGGGATTTGACTGGAAAGGAGGTTGGATTAATAAAGGGAGTAGGTCCAGTCAAGGTGCAGATAAAGCCGAATGCAGTGTTCCCACAAGTGTCACAATATCACATGACTCAGGATGTCCTTATTGAAGTGACACAGATAATTGCAGATTTTCTCAGACAGGGAGTTTTGAAAGAGGTCCTGAGCAGTCTGTGTAACTCTCCAATTATGGGTTTGAGAAAGCCCTGTGGGAAAGTTCGAATTGTGCAGGATTTGAGAAAAATAAACGAAATTGTGATAAAATGCTGCCCTGTGGTTCCCAACCCAGCGGTAATAATGTACCAGGTTCCTTGTGATGCTGAATGGTTTACCGTAGTAGACCTATCACAAGCGTTTTTCTCGATACCACTTCACGAAGACAGCCAGTTTTTGTTCAGTTTCAAATTCCTGTATAAGGTATACAGTTGGTGCAAAATTCCTCAGGGGTTTTCTGAGTCACCATCCATCTTCAATCAGATATTGAAGAAGGATTTGGAACCTCTTGTGCTGCCTTACAATTCGACTCTTGTACAGTACATTGATGATTTGTTGATTGCATCCAAAACCAAAGACAGCTGCAAATATGATACCATTGCCTTATTGAATCATTTAGGGAAAAACGGACATAAGGTGTCACCTAAAAAGTTGCAGTACTGTCAAAAAGAAGTGAAGTATTTGGGGCATCTGATTGAAAAAGGGTCCCGAAGAATATCAAAAGAGAGAATAACAGTTGTTTTACAAATGAATCCCCCAACAACAAAGAGAGATGGCAGGATGTTCTTGGGAATGGTGGGCTACTGTCGCCAGTGGATACCCAACTTCTCGATCATTTCAAAACCATTAACAAAACTGACAGGAAAGGAAGTTAAGGATGAACCATACACAATCACATTGACAAAAGAAGAGCTTGAGTCATTTCTAGAGCTGAAAGAATGCATGTGCAGGGCTCCAGCATTAGGAATGCCTGATTATGAGAAACCATTTTTGTTGTTCTGTCATGAACGTGATGCTTGTTCTTTGTCTGTTTTAACACAGGTCCATGGAGATGCAAATCACCCTGTAGCATATTTTTCAGCTATTTTGGACCCTGTCGCAGCAGCCTTACCGGGTTGTTTGCGAGCAGTCGCAGCAGTTGGTCAAAGCCTTTCACAATGTGAGGGCATAGTCATGGGATACCCTTTGACAGTATTGGTTCCACATTCTGTTGAAATTCTGCTGACACGAACTAAGACACAACACATGACAAATGCACGACTTACCAAATATGAGACAATTATTCTGGGGTCACCTAATGTCACATTGAAAAGATGCACTGTGCTGAACCCGGCAACTCTACTTCCCATTGAGAATACAGAAATAAAGGATGGGGAAGAGTTTGAGCATGATTGTCTGGAGGTGACTGAGCTCAGTACCAAACCTCGCTCAGATATAAAAGATACCCAGTTAGAGGAAAACGATTACATTATGTTCGTTGATGGATCCTGTCTAAGAGATTCAACAGGAACCTTGAGAGCTGGTTATGCAGTATGTACCATATCTGGTATAGTCGAGGCCTCCTGGCTCGAGAAAGTGTTTTCTGCACAAGTGGCAGAATTGATAGCTCTCACAAAAGCCTGCCATGCTGCTGTAAATCTGAAAGTCACAATCTATACAGACAGCAGATACGGATTTGGAATTGTACATGATTTTGGTCAACTCTGGTCACAGAGAGGGTTCATGACATCCTCTGGTTCACCAGTGAAAAATGGAAAACAAATAAGAGATTTGTTAATGCGATTCAGTTGCCTCTCGAAATTGCCGTGGTGAAGTGCAGTGCTCACACCAGATCACAAGATTTTGTGTCAATGGGGAATGGTTATGCAGACCAAGTTGCCAGATTTTGTGCATTGAACTGTATATCTTTTAAAGAGCAGTGGGAACTGTTACCACAACCTGAGAATGACACAACCTTAAGTCTAGCATTACGAGTGGTTGGTACTTTAGACGAATTAAAGACATTACAAAGCCACGTTGGTAGGGAAGAAAAACGTTCCTGGCAGAAAATGCAGTGTGTACAAAGAGCAGACGATATTTGGGTATCAGGAGAGGGAAAACTAGTTTTGCCAAACAGTCTTCTGTCACAATTTGCCCGATTGTATCATGGGCAGGCACATTTAGGAAGAGATGCCATGATCAGATCATTTAAGATTGATTGGTTCAATCCAAAATTCAAACATGCCGCAGAAATTACTTGTCACAGGTGCGTCATTTGTCAACAGATGAACGCTGGAAAAGGAACTGTGGTAACTTTGAGCCACATTGGGAGAGCTGGTGGTCCATTTAATAAGATACAAATGGATTTCATTGAAATGCCTGTTTGCGGAGGTTTGAGATACGTGTTGGTGATTGTGTGTATTTTTAGCCATTGGATTGAGGCATATACCACACGTAGGAATGACAGTCTTACAGTTGCAAAACTACTACTCAGAGAATTAATACCCAGGTTCGGGTTTCCAGTTTCTATAGAATCAGATAGGGGAAGACACTTCAACAATGAGGTGATTAAACTTCTGTGTGCCGCACTCAACATTGAACAAAAGCTGCATTGTAGCTTTCGCCCTGAAGCCTCAGGACTAGTCGAGCAGATGAATGGTACTTTGAAATCAAGAATAGCAAAAATGTGTGCAGCAACAAACATGAAGTGGCCAGATGCATTACCTCTAGTGCTGATGTCTATGAGAAACACGCCAGATAAGAAAACAGGATTGTCCCCACATGAAATCCTCATGGGCAGAGCAATGAGGTTACCGGCGGTACCTGCAAATGCACTAGTGAATATTACAGATGATATGGTGTTGGATTACTGCAAAAGTTTGGCTGACGTGATTCGCTCTTTCTCTCACCAGGTGGAAGCTAACACGTTACCACCAATCGGCGAACCAGGACACTCTCTGCAAGCTGGAGATTGGGTGGTTGTCAAGAAGCACGTAAGAAAATCGTGTCTTGAGCCGTGTTGGAAAGGGCCATATCAAGTGATATTGACGACCACTACTGTTGTGAAGTGTGCCGGGGTTCCCAACTGGATACATGCCAGCCATACAAAAAGGGTAGCGTGTCCTGTTGAAGAGGAACTTGAAAATTCCAGTACAGCAACTTCAAGAGGAGAAGTCTCAGAGTCAGAGATCAGTCAAGAAAGATCTGAGACTACAGGAGAGCCTGCTGAGAACAGCCGTGTCCCTCAAACTATCAGTGAGTTCAAGAGAGGTGACGAAGTGCCAATCTCAGTGGAGGCAGCAGGAGAATAAAGGCAAGGAGAGGTTCTCCCAGAAGCAAACAAATACAATTCAGAATCTGAATACAGTATTGAACAAGGAGAGAGAGACGAAGAAGTGGCAAATTTAAATCAGAATGAATCAGAATCTCCTGAACAAGTTTCAAGCCTATCAGGAGAAAACACCATATTACAAGAGGAGGGTGCTGTCCAAGGTACTGAAGGGAAACGCCGAAGTAAGACGAACAGAGGTGACAATTGGCCAGACAAATCACACTTTAGAATAAGAGAAATAGCAAACGAAACAATAATAGAGATAAGCGATACCTCACGAGCACACGATCTGAGTGAAGGAGAACAGCAAGGAGAACGAAAATTAAAAAGAAAAAGAATAGCAAACAGAAGATATACTGGTCCTGAATGGGCATATGCTACAACCTCTGAATGGCAACAAGAATTCTTAACATTCTGTTTTGATCGAGAAATACCAGGCCAGTACTACAGTACCTGAAGAATATACAACAAGAAAACTGAAGATAAAAGATCGAAATTGTGAAAGCTGAAAAATAATAATCAAGAATCTTAGAGAAAAAAAAACTACCGGAAAGTGACATTAAACCTGGATTTGACTTATAGAAACCTGATTACGACAAGCTGCTAACCTGAATTGACGAAAAGGGTCCTGGAGTGAGTGAAGACGCTGTAAATTACGCAGAAAGAGTTTGCTGCCCAGAGTTGATTGTGGTTCTGCTATTCTGATTCTATACAACATGGCTTATAGTAACAAAGGAAGTAAAGTGTGTGGTTGGTTAGGATTTATGATAGGTGTTGTATGCGCAATAATGATTGTGGGAGTGATTGTGGGAATGCCATGGAGAGAGAGTGAAACTATTAATGCAACTTCAAAACCTGAGACTACTACTACAACTAATAAACTATCACCATGGGAGAAATTTGAGCAAGACACAAGACATCTGCATGAGGGAACTAATGCAAAAGGGGAGCTTTCTACTAATGTTTTCTATCGCTTACTAAATGAGTATGTGGAAACTATGAATGTGAAAGACTGTTATGTATGCACTAAAATTCCTTCATCTGTGCAGGAGGGAGTTACTTATCATAGCCTCCCTCTTACGTATGGGATCAGCTGTAGCTTGCTACTAACAAGATTTTATGATCAAGAGCATGTGCAATATTTTTATTCAAATTTAGACGTTGTGTTTTCTTTTGTGCCTGTTATTGAATTCTTAAATAAGCTAGCTAAAGAGCATGATATAAAATTAGTTAGAGGATTCTTTGAACCAACACTAACATTTGGAACAGCTTATGCACATCGCAATAACTTAACATGCTTACTGTCTCCTGTAGAGAAAAGCTTTTTAGATCATACAGATGATAGACGCAAAGCATTAAAAGAAAGATTAGAAAAAGGTTTAGAAAAACGCACTTATGCAAATGATTATGCTTATACTGAAATTAAAACACAAGGCAAGTTAGCTATAGATGCATTACACATAGGTAGACTCTGCATATATAGACCAAAATCTGATCAAGATAATTTGTTTGTGGGAACGAGTGAATGTAGGCATGTGTTTTTGTTTCAGAGCAAATGGACCTTTATGTTAAATGGACAAGACCCAATCGATTCCCGGAATCTTTTACATCTGTGGGTTAAATGCATATTACCGTCTCCCTAAGGGATGGTATGGGACATGTTATTTGGGAATAATATTCCCAAAGATTTACCAGATTGATGACTTAAAACAACTACCTAAAACGTCTGAATTACAACATGCCAGACAAAAACGAGAATCAGTGGCGGCTGTCATTGGTGACATATTTGGAGCTATAATCCCTTCAGTGGGGGTTATCCTAAATTCTATGAAAATTCAAAAGTTGTCTACTATTGTGGATAACATGCTGACAAACTTTGCAGGAGCTATACTTCTGATGGATACTGAACTTGCTGCGGAAAGAGCTATGACTCTTCAAAACTGGCTTGCTTCAGACATTCTTTTAGCAAAGAGTGGAGGTGTGTGCAAAATGCTTAATGAACGTCATTGCTGCTCATATATACCTGATAACAGTAAGAAAATTAGAAGCATGCTTACTAACCTGACTAGAGATAGTACAGATTTAAAGGGTCTAAAAGAACTTGGTGTTTGGGAGAAATTTGGAAAAGGAATTGCCCGAGTGGGAAGCTGGTTTACCAACATTTGGAATGGGGTACTTGCAAAAATCATGATGGGACTACTAATTGTTCTGATTTGTTTATTGGGATTTTGGGGAATATGCAAAATTAATGATAAAGTGAAAAGAAATTGGACTAAAAGAACAAAAAGAAACGAAGAAAGTGAAAGAGAGAAAATGTTTAATGAAATATGGGAAAGCTCACATAAATGGCAGGATTTTGAAATGCGTATTATGCGCAAAGTGAAAAATTAAGACCAAAAAGATTTGTGATGACGAGCGTCATCAGAGGAGGGACTGAGAGAGCGTATTTGATATTACATATTATAGACGTGAAATGCTTATGATTAACAATGCTGCATTAAATAAAATATTCATTGAAACATATACATTAACATAAATGATTTTATGTGTGTAAACTAATGTCAACTATAAGAGATAATCGTTCAAACTGTGCCTATTAAAACGTATAAAACTGCATTCATTAGAACTCGTATATCTTAAGTTAGCATGAGCCAAGCAAAGCTGTGTAGCTCTCATATTAAAGCGTATTTTTCTGTCTCTTCAGTGTGCGGACTTGCAAATGACCATGACCCAGCTATTGTTCTTTCTGTATTTCGTTAGTAACATGAAGGAATTTTCTCATCCGCATGCTAGCATCTTTTAGTATAAAATGATGTGCTTCGAAACATTTATGGACACTTTCAAGGACAATGAGATGAGGGAAAGAGAACTTTTAACCTGAGACATGTGCCAAGATGGTGAAGTAACCCCGGATATGCCACCTACCAAATGCCGATTATGAAGACCAATCAAAAGACAAGTTAATATCAAGAAATGACAAATGCATTACTTAATGTATAATTTGATAGGTTAACAATGGTGGGGTGTATTGACTGACCAATAGAATTTTGTTGGAACGAATCAAGAGAAAGGGATAAAAACCCATGACACAGGGAACAGACGGCCCATTAGGTAGGGAATGATATCGATTGCATCCCGAAACTCTGTCACACTATTTTGTGACTTGAGACTTAGACAAACCATCCTTGCCCATAGACTGCCCCTTACACTTTTCTCCTTATGAGGAGAGTGTCTTGCCTTTAACTTAGATAGACTGACGGCGATCTAACTGATGTCCTGAAGACGAAGACTGATCCTGAATGCTGACTTAGTCAGAGGAGGGTAATTATAAAATTGCTAATGAAAATTCATTTATTTGCCTTTTCTTTCTAGGTACCAACTGCTGTATGTTTTTATTAGAGACCTTAGTTAGATGTTTTCCAAATTGGTGTTCAAAATTGTTTTGCATGACAGCCAACATGCTAATGCTAATTAGAGGTTAGACGAGGTATTCATTCTGACTGACAAACTGACGTGACTGACGTGGTGCTATGCTGAACTAGTATCTTAGAAAGTTCGATGTGTTACAATCTGCTTATATCTATCTGATTGTCTATGCTACTGATCTTTGCATTATTGAAAGCTTATTATGGTTGTCATCTTGTGACTGTGCTTATATGCTTCCTGGCTTTGAGATTGATGCATTTGCTACTAGATTGTAATCAATAGGGAATAAAACTCATAAAACTTCATTAAGGTGTGGTTATTCGTGACTGAAAGGTCATGGTTGCGCCGAATGTTTATTAATGTCTAAAGTAAGACATATTTTGGCGTTAACTATTGACAATGTTATTGACGTATTGATTGATATTTTGATCAGTTATCTCGTCCTATGGTGTCTCACCACTGGGCCCAAAGATTCATCGTCCTAAAACGAGTCCTGATGTGTATAAATTGACATAGACGGACGCGTTAACACTACTATTTGTCCTCTCGAGAAATGGCACGCTATGAAATGATTTATTGCTATAAACTGCGCAAATGCTCAGGGGAGCCTCGGCGCTTAACAACTGTGTGGAAAGGGATCCACACTGACCCACTATTGATTGGAAAGCAGGCAAGTTTTAGTGCCTTCCTGAAGTGTAGCAGGATAGACAAAGATTTTATTTGTAAAGGAAGGCTATTCCATAGCTTGGCAGTGGGGCAGATAAAACTTCTGCCGCCCCAGGATGTTGGTGAAGGTAGAAAGAATCTTCCTGATGGGAGTGTACCACTTGAAGCTACACTTCAGGTGCTCAATCAATCAATCAGTGATTTTTTATATGATGGCTAATCACCCATAGGGTCTCATGGCACTGTTTGTGGGCGTGCTGCTCAAACGAAGAGCCAGGCCTTGTAGTTCTTCCTGAACTGCTAAAGTGATGAGATCTGCCTGAGCTGAGAGGCAGCGTGTTCCATGGCCACGCTGCGAGGTAGAAGGATCTTCCTCCTGCTGTGCTTTGCTGGATCTTGGGAACGGCTGCAAGGAAAAGCTGGGAAGAACGGAAATGTCTGTTGGGTACGTAGAAGGCTAGGCGGTGGTTGAGGTATGTCAGTCTTATGTCAGTCTTATGTTGTGTAGTGCCACAAAGCTCGGCTGACACTCGGACTGTTATTAAAGATTTGCAAGTCTTTATCAGTACATATGCAGTTGCGGCTTTCCACGAGGACCAGGGCCCGGCTCTCTCCTCACAGGCATTCACGGATGCCATGGCTTTATTAGGGGTCCAACTCCATTACTCACCTCGATTTCATCCTGAGGGAAATAGTGTTGTGGAGTGACAAAACCATTATTTAAAGCAGCCCTTAATAGCCAGAGGGCCTGATTACAACTTTGGAGGAGGTGTTAATCCGTCCCAAAAGTGACGGTAAAGTGAGGGATATACCACCAGCCGTATTACGAATCCATTATATCCTATGGAACTCGTAATACGGCTGGTGGTATATCCGTCACATTTGGGACGGATTAACACCTCCTCCAAAGTTGTAATCAGGCCCAGAGTCTTAGGTACGGGTCGTAGTTGGCTTAACCACCTGTATGGAATCCAGAGAGCACTTAACAATCTGCCTAGAAGGTCCCTGGGTGGTCATACTTAAAATGAGTGCCTATTCAGACCTCGAGTTTATGTTCCAGATCTTGATGGTCCTGGCTTGGAGGTGGCAGAAACACCCCTTGACATAAATGAATATGTCACTGTTTTGCAGGAATTACAACAGTTCAGTGACGACAACGCTTCTGCCAGTGCTGCCTCCACTGGAATTAAGGATGTACCAATAACACCTACCTGCTCGATCCCTAAAGTTGGGGACCTAGTAAGTGAAAAAGTTGTTGTGAAAAAGGAGTTTGGGCCTTCTTTTCTAGCACCGGTCCCAGCCTTGGGAATACATGGTACCGGAACTGTCATTGTACCACCGTTGGCTGGTGCTAAAGAAAATCATTTTGTATCTATCGACAATGTCAAGTTACACCATGTGGCCGATCCTGCACAGCAGACCATGAGGAGCAGCCAGTAGTTACTGAATCCCTCACCACTACTGGTCAAGAAGTCCCTCTACAAGTTTTGAGCAGCAACGCTGACACCTCTCCGAGCCAGGGGAGGGTGGAAAATGATCTTGCATTAGTTCCACTACCATCTGTTGCAACAAACAATATTGAAAGTACTGATCGATTTGACACAACTTCAACACAGACAGATTGCGTCATTTACTATGAACCACCGTAGGAGATCCCTACCAGTTCATCTCCCACAAATGCAGCTCCAGCTTTTGCATGAACTGCTTCTGGGTACTTTGCCAATGTCAACAACACTTTCTCTGAATCATTGGCCTCTTCTACATCTGAACTGGCAAAAACACGTAAGCTGAAAATTGGCTTAAAACAAATTACTTTGTTTTCCCATGGAACTATCTGTGGCTTTCTTTGACTGCATTAGCTTTCCTCCTATGGATTGGCTTTGTCATAACATTCTTTTTATTAATACATGGTCATTTTCTTTCCTGAAAGATCAACAGTTGAACTGGTGGATGAGGACCTACAACCCCATTTTTCTTTTCACGTGGTCCGCAGAGACTTGTCTTTCGTGAACATTTCTGCTATACTAATTCCTGATGGGATTGTTTGGGATAAAGTCACATTCAATATATACGGCCTTCGGAGGTCATTCAAATACCATATGTGTTTAAACTTTCAATGAACGATCTAATAATACCCGGAGTTGTTCCTGATGACTGGGATTTGAAAACTGTTGACTCTATGATGACTGAATTGCAGTATTTTACTGTATTTGAAAGTGAAGATGTTCATCAATCTAAAGAGAATTATGGTTATATGTTTTGCTATAATTATTATGGGCACCATTTCATTCACAGAGCAAGTACCCCAAAGACTATTTTTAATTATTCACAATGGGAACTTTGCCCAACTCCATCACAAGGGAGTTCTAAAAGGTAGTCTAAAATGTTTGCATATTTTTCTGGGCACGATGTTATAAAATGCTCAGTCATATTATTTTAAATTGCCATCAATGGAAAATGTACATATATTACTGACAGATACGAAATTCATTTATTCAGATTCCTTTGTTTCCCGTTTGGCTATAGAAGGCTGTGAATATTGGCTGAAGTCGATTGACTTAAAAAGTGTTTGGGGAACTAGAAATTGGCAAATAAGGGGGAAGGAAGCTTTATTTATAGCATGTCTGGTACCTGTTCAGATGATATTCTTAAATTAAACTGTACAACAAACAAGTTACTTAGGCTTAGCAAAAATTAAGGATTTGAATGTGCCCAGTATTCCTGCCCCAGTAAAATGTTACAAATAGCAAAAATATATAAATGCAACTGAAGATCAGCTCGATGAATGGGTCCAGAATGGCATGTTTAATGCTTCACTGTCACGTCCTGGTGGGTGGTTATTGTGGCCAGTAGATACCAATGGGTGTCATAAATGTTTTATAAACTCCAGAGGGTTTTTTAGAGCTAGTAGGCCGGACCCTCGCTGTGTCATCCGAACATGCGGTTATAGTAACAACACACAGTGCAGGGAAACTATGCCAGCAATTTTTGAGGGGTTCGGCACTAGATGCTGCTAGAGAACACCTTAGTCTCCTGTCTCATAACCCTGATTTACAGGACTTCCTGTTAGGCCCCAGAAAACAACGCAGAAAATGCTTCTTATACGCAGTAGATAATGAAATTTGGAAGCTTTCCAAACAAGAAGCTGCTGCCCGGTTAAGGCAAATAGACCAGGAAAGCCTACAGAAGGCATTAGCTGCTGTAGATAATGAGATTAATACCCTCTCTGATCGGATGTACACCTTAAACAACAACATCTCTTCTGCAATAGACATAATAGAAAGTGATATGTCTTTGTTACACCATGGACAGAGTCAACTAATAACCAATACTACTGGAATCACACATTTCTTTAAGGCTTTTGGTTCTGGTTTTATTTACACCTCCTCATCTATATTCGGTTTAATACCATCAGCCATCCACTCAATATTCTCCAGTTTTTTTGGGCGATTTGTGATAACTTTGGCTATAATAGGTGGCATTCTGCTATTGCTACTTTTTCTGCACAATGGCTGTCCTGCCGCAACAAGGAGGACTGAAACCGCAGCTGTGTCATGAACGCATGATGCAGTACTTTGGAGCAACACTCTTGGAGCAATTGAAGTGTGACTGGTCTCTGTCATTCAAACCGGTTTTGCATTGTGTGCAGCCTGTGTTTCGGTGCCTCTGGTGCTCGTTCAAACATGCACTGAAAGTTTGTCTTTCTACGCAGCACTTGCTTTCATTGGACACTGATTTGTTGATGTTCTCGCTGAGGGCTCATTACCAGACATGCTCGTTGAGGGTGCATTTGAAACATAAAGCTGCTTATGAGTTGCCCTTCATGGAGGATGCAGCTCTGAACTCATTATTGGGCACGCCAGGGAATGCTGCTGCCTTGGCTGACATTCATGCTTTGGAACACGAATGCTCCTTGGTTTTCCTTGGAAATGAGTTTATCACTTTCCCACCTGCAGAAGTGGAAGATTTCCTCTCTTCAATTATCCCAGATTCGATTGGCAACTCCCAAAATGACTCTGACTCTTGAGAGTTTTAAATTGTCCTTTTATATGAGCTCAAGTGTCTTTTTAACATGTTATTATTGACATTGTAATATATATCTTAGGTTGAATTTTAGTAGCTTTATATGTAATTAGGCTTTGAACCACCTTTGAACCGGCAAGGGGAGAGTTTTGTGTAGCCATTTTAGTTATAGCTCCATGCACTTTATTTTAGCACACTATGCCTGCCGCTGTGCACTTTAACCTAGATATCTTTTATTCAGCTTTGTTTATTATTTTAGCAATGACCACATTTGCAGTCTTGTTTTATTTCTCTCTATCTAGCTGTTCTTTGCCTAGGCCAGCACTGCATTCTTGAACAAGACATTTTTTCTCAAGTCTGCAGTAAGATAGGTTGCCGGTAAATGTGGTAACCCTTTATCTCTGGTATTCATTGAAACATACACATCCTTAAGTAGGGACATTTTCTTAGAACATCAGCTGTTTTATTATAAAACACTTCACTGTCCCATATACATTAGAGGGAGATTCCAGCCAGATGACCACGACTATATGCTGATTGCTGAATGCTTTGCTACAGCTGCTTGTACAGACTTCAGGCCTCTTGCCAAGGTATGAGGGATGATGTCTTCCCGGGGGAACCTGAAGGGCAGAACTGGAGCTCAACATGCTGTGCTCTAATATAGCCTAGGAGGGAATTAGTCCAATGATTCTCGTGACAAGTTATTTTTATGCTTTACTCTCCTTGTCACAATTTTAATTCTGTCATGCTTCATCGTCCTGGTTATTGCAGTACCTGCTTTATTATCTAAGAGGCAGTTACTTCATTAATACCTTATTGAAACATATACTGCCTCTGATTGTCTTTGAATATGTGAGACTAATGTAACTGAGAGAAACGGATGCGATCTGAGTGACCACGATTTCCATGAGGAGTCATTTGTGTCAAGCGCTTGGCTGCCCAATCATCCCTACTCTAAGGTGGAGATGAGGCAATGCTAGTTAGCCAGAGCAAAACCCAGATTAGGCTCGCAGATGTAACCTGTAGTAGGTTAGACTCAGTCTCCCACCCTGCAGGCAATTCTGCCGCTCAAATCCAGTAGTCTCATTAGAATAATGAGAGCCTACGTGACAATGCCTTCCATCCAGGCAGTGACTGCTCTCATCCCCTTGTGGAAAGTTCTCTTGGCTTTTGCAGAGTCATTGGACAGGGAGAGGATCTGCTGGGTATGTTTGGCGTAGGAGACTATGTTTAGCCCATATTGTTTGAAGATCTTGGCTAGCGGGGCCATGAAGGTACTGAAAAGCGCTGGGCTGAGTGATGATCCTTGGGGCACTCCGTAGCGTGTGTCTTTGGGTTCAAACGTGAACAGCAGTAATCTGACACTCTGTGTTCTTTCGCTGAGGAAGGACCTGATCCAATCCAGTACCTTATCCCAGATGCTGGCATCGTTTAGTCTGTCCCCTAAGTTGGAGTGGGAGATGGTGTCAAATCAGCAAAGAGGTCGAGGAGTATTAGTGCAGCAGCGCCTCTGTGGTCTAATATGATTCTAATATTGTGGGTGGCTGCTAGGAGTGCTGTTTCAGTGCTGTGGTTGCTTCTGAATCTGGATTGGGATGGGTCTACTATTTGGTGTGACTTGAGGAATTTGGTGAGTTGCTGGTTGACAGCCTTTTCTGTTACTTTGGCTGGGAAAGGCAGCAGAAAGATAGGTCTGTAGTTTTTCAGCTCCCTTGGGTCGGCGGTGTGTTTCTTGAGCAGCAAGTTGATTTTGGTGTGCTTCCAGTCTGATGGGAAGGTGGCGGTCTCAAATGATCAGTTGATAGTTCGACAGAGCTCAGGTGCTATGGTGGCGTTGGCCCGGTTGAAGATGTGATGAGGACCCTGATCAGGGGGTGCTCATGAGTGGATGGAGCTAATGAGTCTTTGGGTGTCCTCTTTGGTGATGGGGGTCCAGGACTTCAGGATCTGGTGTTGTGCTGGGTCCATGGTGGTGTTAGTGGATGGTGCGGGAGGGTTTTAGTTCCTGAAGCCTTTGTAAATGTCCTGGATTTTTTGGTGAAAAAAGATGGCAAGGTTGCTGCAGAGGTCTTGGGAGGGAGGGATGAATGAGGTGTCTGTCCCGGGATTCGTGAACTCTTTGATGATGGCAAAGATCTCTTTGCTGTTGTGAGCACTGGCGCTGAGGTGTTCTTAAATGGTGGATTTTTGGTGGCTCAGATGTCCTCGTGGTGCATGGTGACTGCATTCTTGTAGGCTGTGTGATCTTCGGTTGATTTCCTGTTCCTCCATTTCTGTTCAAGTCATCTTCAGGAGAGTTTGGATTCTTGTAGGTCTGCCCTAAACTATTGAGTTGTTTTGCTATGTTGGCTTCCTGAAGGTTTCTTTAAGGGGGCTACGTTGTTGGCGCATTCCGATAACCAGTGGTGTAGATTGTATGCAGCTTCATTAGCGTCTGCTGCGTCCGGTAGGGGGAGTGGTGGACAACGTTGGTGAGTTATGCTTCTGTAACATTTCCCCAGCGTCTGCCGAGGGGGTGGGGAGCATAGTGGTGTGTAGTGTTCTTTGTGAAGATAAAGTACACACACTTGTGGTTGGTACAATGGTGTTCAGAGGTGCTGAGATGAGGGGTTTGAGAATATGTCTGGCTCTGTGGGTGGGGACATTGACAAGTTGTTTGAGGCCGAGTGTTGTGAAGTTGTCCAGGAGGTTTGTGTGTTGGGGTCATTTTGGGTATCAAGGTGGAAGTTGAGGTCGCTGAGTAGGATGTAGTCGGAGGACATGAGTGCCGGGGGGGTGACAAAGTCAGCAATGTTTTAGCAGAATTGGGGTCGGGCTCCAGGTGGCCTGTAGATGAGTGAGCCATGGAGGGAGGAGTTGGGGTTGGTCTGAATCTAGAAGTGTAGGTGTTCATGGGTTGGCTTAGACTATGACTTATCGGTGGTTGTCAGGTGGAGTGTGTTCTTGCAGACTTTGGCAATAGTTCCCCCAGGCAGGTGTGCTCTGTCCTTGTGGATGATTTTGTAGTTGTCCGGAATGGCCATGTCAATGCCAGAGGTGGTGGTGATCCACATCTCCGTGAAGAAGGCGACATCCGGGGCGCTCGTGTCGAGGAGGTCCCAGAGTTCTACTGCATGCTTGACGAGGGAGTGTGTGTTTAGGAGTATGCACTTGATGGTGGTTGTCTGTGGTTGGTAAGGGATCATGAGGTGGTCATTGGAGGGTACAGGAGCATGCATGGCATGAAAAAGGTCCATGAGTGTTCCTGAGGGTGGGCTAGGTGGCAGGCTGAGGATCTTCCCAGGTTGAGGGAGCATAGAGTGTTGGCATCGAACTGGTGGATGAAGCGAGGACCAAGGTCTGTGGCGCTGGGCGCAGACCAGACATGGATGGGTGCAGATGAGCTTGCCTTTGGCATGTCTTGGGTCTGCCACCAGTTGCACAGCGGCCACCATTAAGAAGGGGGAGAGGTGTGTGGCCAGGTCAGCTAGGAGGCGGAAGGGTGGTAAAAGCGCTTCACATGGGGAAGGGGTACAGGGTCGCAGGGGCAGCAGTGGCACGGGGAAAAAGCGGGGAGAGTAAAAGGGGAGAAAAGGAGACAAGAGGGAAAAAGATGGAATAAAAGACAGAAAATAAAAACAGAAATTAAAAACAGAAGTAAAGAGAAACAGAAGATGCTTGCAGATGGCCACTATGAATGACGTGCAGACGGGAGCCTACGGGTCGAGGTGGGCCTCGAACTGAAAGTCAGGCAGACTCTCAGTTCTTTCAAGGCAGAGGCACCAGCAACAGGTGGAGCTGCACAGGGGAGGGCTAATGACACTGACCAGGAGGTCAGAGGATTAGCTCCCCTGGGTCAGCCTTGTTAAGTGAAAAGGGAACACACATTTAAAAAAAAACAAGTTTCTTCCAGCATTACTTGAGCATTTTTTTAGACTTTTTGCACATTACACAGGCACAATCCTAAGGCCCTCCTCACAAGATTGCCGCCTGCCAAACTCGTACGGCCACAAGGCCACCTGTGCGGCCACATCACCGCCAGCCCTATTAGGAGTTCCCGCAGGGCCGGCGGGCAGAAACAGCGTTTCTGCCCGCCGGCCCTGCAGTGAGCAAGGCCTTAACATTGATGCTGGCTTGTAATAAAGCCAATGTGGGGTGTGGCGGGTGCAGCAGCACCCGTCGTCATGCTTTCCACTGCCCAAAATTTGGGCAGTGGAAAGCGTGACAGGGCTGTCCATGGGGGTCCCTGCACCTACCATGCCAAGTGCAACTAAAGTAATGCACAGGCTGGTGGAAAGGGGACTCATGAACCCAAGGGCAGAGCTGCAAACAGCGCTGCCCTGGTGAATTACAACCGCAGAGACCTCCAGGCTGTCGGCTGGTGGCAACCTGGCAGTGCTAGCGGTCCGACCATGGCGAAAGCACCATGATCGTAATGTCGCAGTCGACCTGCCACCTTGGCGGTGATCGGACTGAGACCCTGGCGGTTTGGTGACCGTCAGGGTCATAATGAGGCCCAAAATGTCTATATGAAGTGTATTCCAAAAAAAACTGAAATCTCAAAAGATCTTAGTTGTACATCTGTGCCCACAAAGATGCCCATTATTTACGTGAACCGCTCTCAAAGTAGGTGCTTGAAACATCAATCTGTGGAAGTCAAAAAGAGCAAGCCATAAGACCCTGATTTTCAGGTCTGTGATAAATCTTAAGTGGCAAAGCAGAACTGTTCAATTCTTCTGCCACATGAAGACATTCATACTGGATATACTGTATCAAAAAAGTACACTGTTGCACAAAAAAGGACCATGTGTCCAAACAGCACTTCTATAAATAGAAGCTAGAGCCCTCACACATCCACTGGATGTAATGCTTCATCATAGGGCCTGCTTCACGTGGGGTTGGCGCTGCAATGTCCGACGGGCACCACGCAGGGGGCTCTTTGCCAGAGATCTTTGGAAGTGCGTGCTGTAGTGACGTGTAGGAATAGATTCAAGCCTACAAAAATAGGAGCTGGAGAAGAAGAGTTAAAATTGGCTCGAGAACCTCACAGCAGTATTTTTATTATACGTGAAGTGTCTTGGTCAAGGTTAAAAACAGTGGGGAGTGGAACACAAATAATGTTCCTCCACTCTACCAAAAGGAAGGTGGGGCAAAGGAAAAAATCTTCCTTCAGCCCTAGATTTAGGTCAACGTGTTTCACACCTTAGTTGTCACCACTTTGTGCCACTTTTCATTGCTAAACCCCGCCGCCATTTATATGCCTTTATTTCTCCTTTAAAGATATGATGGTAGGGGTTTCGACTTCCTTAAAGCCCCTAGGCATTATATATATGTTAAAGAAGTAGCCCTCTATGAAACTCAAAGGCATTTGTATGTTCAACACACCCTGATTCTAGGACCTAGTTCCACACAAAAATCCAAAGCATAATTTTTTTTTTACCATAAACCCCAATAGTCACACAAATCGAATACAGTAATCATCTGCATGAACTGTTTGCAACATATGTAACCTGTGCTATCATTTTCAAATAATTGCTCTACAACTATTCTAAAAAGTGATTTGTTTTAGAGTATGGCAAATCAACATATATGCTTAGTAACATCGATATACCTTGAAATTGGACATACAAAAATTGATATAGGAGAGTAAATAAGTAATTGAAGTTATAAAACCACACAGACATAGAAAAAGCCCCCCAAAATTATAAAACTTCAATGCAAACTCATCTATCAAGCAATCAGAGGATTACAGCATTCGATCGATTTGAAAAACATTTTTAGTAGTCCTTTGATGATCTGTCTTCCTCCCAATAAATGGTGTCTCAGATAAGAGTGTGTTGATGTGTCTAGGTTCCCCAAAGTTCTGTAATTATGTTGTCCTTTTTGTTAGGCAGTGGGAGAATTCCCTAAGATACTGTGCCACTCTTCGACTCTCAGTAGATATCATTGACGCATCTGAAACTCCAGTGTGATGTACTTTATAGGTGAGATCATCCTAAGGATGCTAAACTTACTATGATGATAGGACAAAAATGCAGTTTCTTTATCTCATGAAGAGATAATGTAAAATCATGTGGTGTTTGTTCTGGTGGTAAGTGATGTTCCTTGCTTTCCAGATACGAGATAGTTCGAGCCATGAAAATGTATCCAGGGGAGAGAAGGAATTCATCTAGAAGTTCCACAGCAGTGGCAGCATGAGGGATCGGGCTTCATCTGCTTGCTGCGCTGTGTAACGGGTAGGGTAAATGAATTAGGACCTGATTTAGATCTTGGCGGTCACACCACCAAGCCATGCTGGCAGTGGACTCGAGAAGACCGTCAAGTCGATGGTAATCTGCCCATCCTATTTAGATGTTAGAGTCCTGCAGGTAGTGTACTAGAGGCGGTTCGCTGATGGAGGGAAGACATCGCAGGACACAATGGACAGTGCACAATGGCGGTGGCAATTGAAAAGAGGTAAGTCTCACACACACACACTCTGCACTTTTGTCATAACTGTCGCCCTGCATTACAACACGCCACAGACACACCCAAAGCCATTGCCATTCCACTGCAACACAAAACGCACATGCTGCAAATACACATTGCCATTCATCCATGAAACAATATACACACCATTGACACTGCACCCACACACAACACAACCACAACAACCAGCACAACTACACACTCATCCAAACAAACACACTCACAAACCAGCACAACTACTCACATTGCAACAATGACTTCCAAACAACACTACTCACCTGACTGTTGCACACAGCAACAAAACATACAATACAACATACACAACAACATCCATTCCATATGCAAGTGGCACACGTACTGACTTTACCACAGCACTCACTCCAGCTCCCTCACCCAGCCAGTCACATCGCATACACACATAAACATACTGACTCACACACAACTCGAACCACAACATGACAAGTACAGGTCCGCCGGCAATGTGCACACATACACACAGTTGACAGATGTGAACGTACCATAATTGTGGTCCCAGCATTCATTTGCCAATGAATGCTGGTACCATAATGACAGTTGTGTAAGTGTTTGATATGTGTTGTGTAGCAGCGTCTCCCCACCCATGTCTGATCCACTCATGCCTCTGACATATACCTGTCACAGTAGGTTCAAAAATTACTGTGACATGCATATGCCTGCAGTGGTCATGTGCTCATGTGCAGTGACCCCCAATGTACACAGCCAATGTGGGTTGCCTACGTTTGTGTCCAGCGACAGGTAGGGGGGTCATGTTTTCTCTGTGGTCACGTGGCAATAGCAAGGGAGGGTCCTGTCCAGTCATATCCAGCTGGAAACAGAAGTTGAATCAGGAAAAAATGCAAGTTTTCACCTCTTTCCCTCCCCTAATCAGCCAGTTCAGACTTGGAGGTCGGACCTTCACTTTTTGCTTGGTGGTAGGGCACATCCAAATCTGCATGACAGTAAGGGTGACTGGGGTCCCACCATCAGCCACTCTTTCCTATTGTGCCATGGCGGCAGATGAGAATCCTTTACGGAGTAGGCAGGTGTTGGGTGGTCTCTCTCCTATGGGACCATCAACATCTAAATTTGGGGGTGGACTGGAAAGACGGCAGGCAGATTTCCATTTAGAAAACCGATGTTACCCCCAACATCTAAATCAGGCCATTATTGTCTTAGGAGCAATAAAATCGCAATCTGCAGTTTGGGAATTATTTATGAGAGGCTTGCATTGGCGCAGCGTCACTTTTTGTGATGCTCCGGTGGCACAAACCTCTCAACCATATATGTGAGGCCATGCAAAGCCACTTTGTGTGGCTTTGAAGGGCATCATAGATGTTGAGTACGGCAAAGCAACCCAAGTAACTACTTTGCTTGACTCTGCACCAGGGAGGCGTTCCATGGGCTTTGCGGTATGTTTTCCCATGCAACACCCATGGATTTTGATGCTGCCCTAGATTTTCCTAATCACGTAAACCTGGGGAAGTGCCCAAAATTTACACCTCCTGAGATGAGGCGTAACAAGGAGAAATATTTTAAATTCTTCTTGTTTTTCCCATGTCTCAGGATTGTTTTTGTGGAGGACGGTGCCCCTTCCTGCACAAAAACAGTCCTGCATGCAATGCAGGCACCCTTTCCCCATGGTGCAAGGGTGCCTGCATTGGCGCTCGGCTTCACAAATGGCGCCAGCTCAGGGGGAAAGGACAGGAATGCACCTCATTGCAAATTCCTGCCCTTTCACTTTGGCTTAGATGACTTGCGGCGCTGCCCTACACAAAAGCCCATAAATAAGGGCTTTACTTTGGTTTTGGGCATGCACTGATGAACCTCCTATCTCTGTATATCTATGTTATTAAGAATATATGCTGATCTACAGTGCTCTAACATAAATCAACTTTTGGAACAATTATAGAGCAAATATTTGCACAATTAATTGTATCTTTGTGTTTTTAATCAAAATGATGATACATCAGTGGTTTATTAGGGGTCTTCAATTTTCAGGTTTGTCATTGATCTTTCCTCCTAGAGCCTTACCAGGACTACACCCCCTTCTTTGTTCACAATATATAATATGTACAGCATCATAACTTTCCAAGCAGTTGTGATGTCTTCGGGAAACATTTATAGGGTTTTTCTACTTGGCTGCTGTGAAAAGGCAATTACATCACTCTTTTCTTATAATAATTTATTAAAGCATTTGACTCAGTGGATTAGGTCTATTTGGGATGTGAACTACAGCAGGCTGGGTTTAGGCATCATTTTTGTGGGCTCCTCCAGGCACTATACACTAATCCCACAGCGCATGTCCAGGTGAAAGGAGTGCTCTCTGATGCATTTCCTATTAGGAGGGGGACTTGACAGGGTTGACCCCTGTCTCCTCTCCTCTGTGCACTGGTGATCAAACTGCTGCTGCGTCCTATCCAATGAGACGCTCAAATGCATGGCTGGAGCTGTAGTGAGGGGCATGAAGACCGCATAGTATTATATGCAGACAATGTCCTCCTTTACCTCATGGATCACATGGTGAGTGGACCCACCTTTTTGGAGTGGTTTTGGGTCTTTAAGTGAATCCAACAAGTCTGTCTTGATGCCGATGGCTCCGGGGCGAGACTGCTTCGACTGGCAAGATGTTATCCCGATACACCATCTTAGCTTTTGATATTTGGGTATCTGAGTGGTGCTTCACCAGGAGCTCACTAGGTATGTCAACCTGGGGCCCGTGACACAGAGAGCCAAAGATGTTCTCGATAAATGGCAGTCTCGTCTGCTAGATGTGATGGGCCGAATAGCCCTGTAAAAAATAGTGATTTGGCTAAGATTCCCTTGCATTTTTCAGAACTCTCTTGATGCCCATACAGCAAACTTGGTTCCGTGCTCTGGAAAGAGTTGGGGTTTCCTTCCTCGGGCATAAGTTCAGGCCTCGCCTGGCCTTGGTTTATTGTCAGCATGCCTCATTTGATGGAAGCCTGAAAATGGCCAACCTTTATGTATATTATCTTGCCTCTCAACTGCTGGTGGTTAATGAATGGTTTAATGGGGGATAGTCAGAACCAGCCTATGGGCTGGGTGTGATGGCCCTGGGGTTTTCTTAGATCAAGGCGGTACTTTATGGTGCTATGATCCCAACACTCACTCCACTAGTGACCAGAGTGGTCTTCCTTGCCTGGAGGGCTGCCCTCAGCCACACTCACTGGGAAAAAAAGTCACACAGCAAACTCCCCTTCGGCATGGCACCTAGCTACAGGAGGTGGCAGCATTAAGTGGGATTTCATAGGTACTGCGTTAAAAGGTGATGTATGACTCGGACCCACTAGACCTTCAAACTACATACACTCTGGTGTACACACAATGTAATAAATACCTACAGCTATGAAATACACATCACACCCATGTACCCCAGGATGCCCCTCCCCCTGAATTCAGTCCTTTGGAGGCCAATATGCTCATGGGGCCATTTAGTAGGGAGGTATCTCTCAAATATATCACACACTAATAATCAACTCTCCCGGCACACTAGAACACCTTTGGTCCTGCTGGAATGGTTGGCTTGGTCCTCTTGAGAATACTGACTGGTGGGGCGCACTGATGGCGCCCTGGGGTTATCGCCATTTCCTCTAGGCTATGCCTGATTTAGACATATTGGGGGTTATTCTAACTTTGGAGGAGGTGTTAATCCGTCCCAAAAGTGACGGAAAAGTGACGGATTTACCGCCAGCCGTATTACGAGTCCATTATATCCTATGGAACTCGTAATACGGCTGGTGGTATATCCGTCACTTTACCGTCACTTTTGGGACGGATTAACACTCCTCCAAAGTTAGAATAACCCCCATTATCTTTACTGTGTCTATCTCACTCGGGCCCAGTTGCACCGGGATGGCCACATTTTTGCACCATTCTGCCCTTGTTGCACTTATGCCCTGTTTCACATGGTGTGGTTGTGCCCTACGATCCAAGAATTCTGGACAACCCTTGTAGCAGAACTGACTGACGTGTTGAGATGGAAGGTGGACCTTTCACCTGTTATGTTCCTCCTCGGGGTCGTGGAGGGCTCTGCAGGCTCAAGGGTAGACCGGGCATTTCTGAGTACCTCTCTCATGGTAGCCAAGAGAGACATAGCTGCCTACTGGAAAAATACTGCCTCTCCCACCCTATTGAAGTAGAGACGGGGTCGACTGGTGTGCACATCATGAATGGCCACTGTTCGAAACCAGGGGTTGTCCCTTCAAACATAGCCGGGTGTGGGGGCAATGGCTGTGACAGCTGGACTGAGTCTGAACGCCATTGTATTTTCACTATTGTCTGACCACTGGATAAACATTCCATTATATTCATTTGGCCTGTATTCCGCCTACCTGCTGTGACTACTGTTGTTGTACTATTTGAATGCCATGAAGTGCACTTTTGTGTGACAAATTCAATAAAAAGTGTTTACCAAAAAATAATTTATTAAAATCAGCTACTGAGGCTATCCTACCCTATCCTTCAAAGGGGGGCAGAGCCAATGACCATCTTCGCTCATACACTTTGAGATGAAATGGGACAAAACAACCCAAATACACAGTGAGTTGAAGAAGGAAGGAAAAATTAGAAACTCCACCGTTTTCTGCCACTTACAAATACGTTCAGATGTTAACACCCAGTCTCACTCACATAGTTTTATGGAAGTGAGGAGATCATCTGCTGCCTTGGTACTAGGAAGTGCCTTTGCTTGTGAGACCGCCCTGCCTTTGCTTGTGAGACCGCCCATCCAATGAAGACTCCTGCCTCACATGAACAACATAAAGCAGATGCACACAGAGGAGAAGGAAGCAATGAGATTGTTTTGAACATATTAAAAAAATTGAAAGAGTCACTTTTAAAAGGCAGGAATCCCTTCCCAAATTTGTTATTTCTATTTTATAAAATGGTGGGTTGGGTTGATGAAAAAAGCTGTTCTTTAAATCCACCCAATTACTATTTTGAAAATAAACCTACTTTGTACTCTGGCCAAGGTAAAATAAGTCTGCTTGGGAACTTTAGTTCTATTTCTGAAGAAAGGTTCCATGTCAAAAGTAAGCGGTCTTGGTGTTTAGCTAGAAAACGTTTTGGGTATGGAAGTTTGGATTTAGCATTTTAAATCTGGGCTAAATAATATCAGAAGGCAAAACACCTATTCTCTCATTGGCCACATCAAACAAGGGCAAGCCTTTGTTTTTAATCAACATTTAGAATACATTGGCCCTCATTATGACATTGATGGTAAATCCCGCTTACCACCACGCTGACGGCCACCAACTCACCACCGCGCTGGGGAATATCCGTTCACCATATTATGACACACACACACCAATCCGACAGAATACAGCCACATACACAAATCCGCCAGACCAAAGGTCAGTGCTAAAGTGGCGGTCCAAAAACCCATACTGTTACGCTAACCGAACAACCCCCATCACATTGTTACCCACGAGTCACCACGCGGACATTCAATGGTGGTAAACCATTGGTGGTACACACCGCCACGCTCAGAATGGACACCCAAATACAAAACAATACTACATTGGACGATACCAACTACACACACCTGACACCCATACACACACCACACCCACACCACTATAAAACACACACCCACATTACCCACAACCCCTTACATACAATTGCCACAAGGAGACTGAGAAGAAGAGCACAGAGACAACTAGACACACACACCACTTACACCCGCACGCCACATCACACACCCCACCACATTACCACATTACCCAACACACCTTCACCAATACACATCACAAAACACCCATGGCACCACAAAGGCACCCCTGTTTCACTGAGGAGGAGTTAAGGGTCATGGTTGAGGAAATCGTCAGGGTAGAGCCACAGCTCTTTGGACCACAGGTGCAGCAAATGTCTATGGCAAGGAAGATGGAGCTATGGTGGAGAATCATGGATAGGGTCAACGCCACGGGACAGCACCCAAGAACAAGGGACGACATCAGGAGGAGGTGGAACGACCTACGGGTGAAGGTACGTTCCATTGCAGCAAGACAACAGCTCGCCATAGAGAGGACTGGCGGTGGACCTCCACCTCCTCCCCTGCAGCTGACAGCATGGGAGGAGTAGGTACTAGCAATACTGCATCCTGAGGGACTCGCTAGAGTTGGCGGAGGGCTGGACACGGGTAAGTCAACATTTAACAATTATCACCCCCATACCTGCATGCCATCACACACCCACACCCTCACTCCCATCACTCCACAACATCCCACACACCCACCAACACATCTCACTAATCCCAATGCCAGGCCCTGCATGATGTACCAATGCATGGACATCCCTCTCAGCCCTGCATGGATACTCATCACTAAAGCATACACAGCATAGGGAAACTAACAATCCCAAAATACACCAACATACACAAGCAAATGCAGGCAGGGTAACACCAACCATAGAGGGGAAGCACTTGAAGCATAATACATCATTTACATCCCCACAGGTACCCCAGCCAATGTCAGTGGAGAGGAGGTGCCAGCACTATCCAGTCCCCCAACAGAAGAGACCCTGAGTAATGACAGTCACTCTGGACATCTGGATGACCTACCTGGCCCATCAGGGATCACTGCACAGCCGGTCACCCAAGGCCACTCACAGACTACCACAGAGCCTCCCTCATCAGGAACCAACACCACAGCACCCACCCAGCATACCCACACCTCTGTCCCCAGGTCACGTCAATCATCAGTGTGCCCACCTGTACAGGGACCCCAGGGCACACCTCGTCCCCAAGACAATCAGAGACCTGGGGTCAGTGGCATTGGACAAACTGTCCAGGGGACAGAGGCACAGTCCAACAGGGACACTGGGAGGACTGCTGAGTACCAGGGGTAGGACAGACCCAGGGAACCAACTCTCCAGGAGGCACTCTCCAAGATCCTGGGAGCCTAACAACATTCTCAGGACACGATGAGCCAGATCGTTGACAACGTGCAGGAGAACAGACGGCTGCAGGAGGGACAGTATCAGGGGATCAGGGAGGACTTGCAGGCCATCAACACCACCCTGATCTCCATAGCAGGGGTCCTGGCAGACATGGCCAACATCATGAGGGAGGCAACAGCATACCAGCGGGCCCCTATCACTAGCCAGTCATCTGAACAGCCCTCCACTTCTGCTGCCGCTAGTGGCCAGGAGGTCCCACACAGGACCCACGGGCCACCAGCATCACTCCCTCTGCAGAAGGTGAGACACCCTGCAAATGTTCTCTGTGAAACAGTCAGAAGCCAGAGACACTTGCCAAGACCACCACCAGGAAATGAGACTCTCCTGACTGTCTCCCTTGTGTCCCACTCAGTCACCTTGTCCACCTTGAACTACAATTGTTCCCCTTCCTATGTCCCCATGGACACTGCACCTGTGCTACAAACAGACTGGAACAATACCCAGGAATTTCCTCCATCATCATCCCATTCCATTGCACTGTTCCATTTATATTTTAGCACAACAATAAACACCCTTGGATAAAACTTGACTACTAGTATTTCAGGTATTGCTAATTTGTATTGATTGAAACAGCTACAACCATTGCAAATAAACTGTGCATAGTATGGACATAGAATTAATGACCTGCTGCTGGCTGTTGTGATCATATCAGGACATTTTGGTCATATCACCAACATCTGTAAAATGAATATCCTTAGGTAATATTAAGTAGGGGGAAGAAGTGGGTAATGTCAGCATGCCAATGCCACACAGACTACACCAATAGTCACAGAAATGTCTCACCTGTGTGTCATTGGAAGTACTGACGTATCACCAATGTTCTGTTGTCTGCATCCTCATCCTCTGCCTCCTCATCCTCACTGTCATCAGGGTCCACTGCTGCACAGAGGCATCTCCAGTCTCCTCCTCCTGCTGAAAGGGTACATGGCGTCTGAGGGCCAGATTGTGCAATATGCAGCATGCCACTACTATCTGGCAGACCTTCTTGGGTGAGTAGCACAGGGATCCACCTGTCAGATGGAGGCACCTGAACCTGACCTTCAGGAGGCCGGAGGTCCTCTCAATGATCCTTCTGGTTCACCCATGTGCCTCATTATAACATTCTTCTGCCCTTGTCCTGACATTCCTTACAGGGTTCAGCAGCCACAATAAGTTTGGGTAACCAGAGTCACCTGAAAATATTGAGGGACAAAATTTAGCCACACACAATCCTATATGGCCAACAGCATAGGCATACACCAACATATACTAAATGGGGACCAAGGCGCTCCTATTAGCCATACCCTGTGTCTCCGTAGTTGGAACATCACATTTGGGATGCTACTATTCATTAGGACAAAGGCATCATGCACCAACCAAGGATACTTAGCATTGACGTGGGAGATGTACTGGTCCGCCGGGCACATCTTCTGCACATTCATGGAGTGGAAGCTCTTACGATTCCTGTGCACCTGTTCATTTTGCCGGGGGGGGAACAAACGCATTATCTGTTCTGTCAATCGCCCCAATTATATTGGGGATATGTCCCATTGCATAAAACCCGGCCTTCACAGTGGCCAAATCATCCACCTGGGGGAAAGCAATGTAGGTGCACATGTGTTTTATCAGGGTAGACAAGACTCTTGCCAGCACTGTTGAGAACATTGGCTGTGACATTCCTTCTGCCAAGCCCACTGTCACTTGGAAAGAACCAGTTGCCAGGAAATGGAGCACTGATAGAACTTTCACAAGAGGGGGGATCCCAGTCGGATGATGGATGACTGAGATCAGGTCAGGTTCCAACTGGACACACAGCTCTGTGATTTTGCCTTGTCCAGTCTGTAGGTGAGTATCATGTGCCTGTCCTCCAGTGTAGCCAAGTCCACCAGGGGTCTGTACATGGGTGTATGTCTCCATCTCCTATTCATCCTCAGCGGTAGGCATCTAAGGGACACAAGAGTGAGTAGGCTGTCTCAATTTGAACAACTATACCACAGCAGCAGTCCACATTGTGCAATCATGTTTTGGGACAGTGTAATTTAAAAGTATGTGGCTATATATCCTGTGACGCACAAATAATCGATAGGCCTGTTCACCCCCCCTGAAATGGTGACCGCCTGTCCTGTGTGGAGGGACAGGTGGAAGTAGGTAATGCCGCCAACTTTGTTTGCCGTGGCAGTAGGCGGTCGTGAACCGCCGTGCAATTCCTCACTGGTTTATATTGGGCAACTATGGGGTACATTGGCCATAGGGGATCTACACCGGTGGTGACGGTATGCACTGTCGGGGATGTGACTGTCATTTTATTTCACATTCCTCACTTGTTTCCTGACCTTCCATAGGCGAGGACCTACACTGCATGTGCTGCTGTGACCTGTGCCTGGAACCTACCATGGCCCGTTTGACCGGGGAAAAGGCCCCAGCCTTCAATTCGGAGGAGTTGGAGCGACTGGTAAATGGGGATCTACCCCAGTATGGACTGCTGTATGGGCCTCCAGGTGAGTACACTCTGGGCACAATGCATGTGGCATCGTGTAAAGGCGGGATGGATTTCCTCTTGGTGGTGTACATGGTGTGCGCTGGGCTATGTGTGTGCCAATGGTAATGCAAATGGGTATGGTGGGTCATTTGTGTGACAGGCTGGACTGTGTGTCTAATATTGTTCTCCTGTCTCCTGTCTGTATTGCCTCTGCAGGTCAGCACCCATCAAAAGAAGGAAATATGTTGTGCCATCACCAAGGACGTGCGGACCCTGGGGGTCTATGGCAGGCGAAGCACCCACTTTCGGAAACGGTGGGAGGACCTGAGATGCTGGGCACAGAAGACCGCGGAGGCCCAGCTGGAGATTGCCTCCCAACGAGGAAGGGGTGCCCATCGGACCCTGACCCCCCTGATGGCCCACATACTGGTTGGTGGCCTACCCTGAGCTGGATTGGCACATGAGGGCATCACAGCAGCCACAAGGGGGTGAGTACAGTGGCTATCATTACAACTTATGGCTGTTGGGGTGGTATCCAGGTGGTGGTTGTGTGTTAGTGGGTGCCCCTAGGCCAGGCCTGACATAGCAACATAGGTCCTCTGGTGGCTAAGGGTTGAATGGAAAATACTGGTTATCTAGCTTGTTAGTATTCACTTCTAGGCAGGGCTGCGTAGGTCCCAGGTGTGCTGCAGTTGGTGGTAAGTGCCCCTCCTCATGCCTTGGTGACTAGCCATTTCACTGGTAGTGCAATGCATAGTGTGTAGGTCTGTTCCCTGTGTGGGAGGATGTTGTGTACGCCAACAGTGGTGTTGGTGCAGTCACTGACCCAGTGTATCCTTTGTCTCTTTCCCACCCTTTCTTGTTTTGTCATCCTGTCCTTATGTGCATTAGCATCATCTGGCGGAGAAGCAGAGGCACCGGCGACAGAGGGAGCTGCATCCCACAGGACCCTGGCGGCAGAGTCCACCAACACCGAGGGAACCAAGGGGACAGAGGGCGAGGAGAGCACCACAGCGGAGACTGGAGTGGACAACACAGACTCTGATACCTCCTCCCATGGGAGCTCCCTGGTGGTGGCGGACACCTCTGTGACCACCCCAGCTGCAGGTACAGCCGCCACTCCGTACCAGCACTGCCCTCCCAGTAGCCCCTCAGCGAGTTGCCCATGCCCACTCACCTAGGAGGGTGGGCATCTACTTCGCCCCAGGCACCTCAGGCCTTGCCCCAGTGAGCCCTGCTGCCCTGATTGAGGAGGCTATTGACCTCCTGACATCAATCTCTGTAGGGCAATCAACCATTGTGAATGCCATCCAGAGGCTGGCATCCCAGATGTAGCAATGCATTCCTGGAGGGCATTCACAGTGGATTGGTTTTCCAACAGAGATCAATTCAGGCTCTGGCCTCCTCTCTGATGGCTGCCATTGTCCTTGTTTCAACCATCTCCCCTCCAGCTACCACATCCCAGTCCCATTTTCCTCAACCCCAGCCCATCCCAAGCACACAGGCAGACAAGCATGCACACAAGACAACACCCAAGAGTGACACATGCAAACACAAGCACCACACTTCATCCCACAGGCACTCACACAAACACCACACAGTTGCAGACACGATAACATCCACTGACTCCACTGTCTCCCCCTCCTTCTCCACCTCCCACCCAGTTACGTCCACACTTGCATGCACTACATCACTATCCACTACCAGCATCATCACCACACCAAGCAGAGCACACATCTCACTGGCAGACACTTCTACAACATCTATGCACGTGTCCCCTGTGTCCTCTCCCACCGTGTCTGTCCCCCCTCCTAATGGACACAAACACAAGCACTCAGACACCCAACAGCCGTCCACCTCACAACAGCATACAGCGCATGCACCTGCACCCAAATCAAGTAGACATACACCTCTGACAAACACTCCCTCATCCTCCACTCCCATTACTCCTCCCTCCTCCCACCCCAACATCCCTAAAAAGCTTCTCCCTTCCCAGGTTGACCTCTTCCTTCCCCTCCACCCCATCCTGCACATATGGGCAGGATACCATGAACACAGCCCAGCACGGGGACAATGGTAGCTCCACCTAATCGCGGTGGTAGGGATACTAGACCAGCAACACTGAAGGGTAAGGAGCCAGCACAACCTGGGTGAAAGGGAAGAGTCCGGCACCAGCTGTGAGGAAGGGGAAGGATCCTGCACCACCTGGGATGAAAGGGAAGAGTCCGGCACCAGCTGAGAGGAAGGGAAAGTAGCCTGCATCACCTGGGATGAAAGGGAAGAGTCCGGCACCAGCTGTGAGGAAGGGGAAGGAGCCTGCACCAGCTGTGAAGAAGGGGAAAGAGCCTGCACAAGCTGTTAGGAAGGGGAAGGAGCCTGCACCCCTGCCAGGAAGGGTAAAGGAACCCCAACCCATGACCAGGAGGAGAAGAGGCACTTTACACCAGCTGAAGCTGTCAGGCAAACACCGCCACCACCAGCAACTGTCATGGGCACCCACCACCAGCCGTGGATGTACAGCCATCAGTGAGTGCAGGGGCTGCCCAGGAGCCTCCCCCAACCACCACCAACATGCAGCCATCAGTGAGTGCAGGGGCTGCCCAGGAGCCTCCCCCAACCACCACCAACAGGAAGCCATCAGTGAGTGAATGGGCTGCCCAGGAGCCCCCCATCCACCACCAGCATGCAGCCATCACCGCCAGCGGACGCCATGTAGTCCACCCTCCAGGGGCTACTGTGCAGGCTTCCCCCTCCAGAACCAGTGGGCAAGTTGCCCACTCGAGAGACTGTGGCCTTGCACTCCCCAGGACAGAGCAATGGGTATGTTGTCCCTTCCAGAACAAGTGGAAAGACACCCACTCCAGAGACTTTGGCCTTGCACTCCCCAGGACAGAGCAAAGGGCAGGTTGCCCCCTCCAGAACCAGTGTGGAAGACGCCCACTCCAGAGACTGTGGCCTTGCACTCCCCAGGACAGAGCAATGGGCATGTTGCCCCCTCCAGAACAAGTGGGGTATTCACCCACCTGAGAGACTGTGGCCTTGCACTCCCCAGGACCAATAGCAATGGGCATGTTGACCCCTCCAGAACCAATGGGGTATTCACCCACCTGAAAGACTGTGGCCTTGCACTCCCCAGGTCAATGAGCAATGGGCGTGTTGCTCCCTCCAGAACCAGTAGGCTTGTTCCCGCATCCAGCTGAGGTGCCCTCCTCCCCCTGAGGTTCCTGCCTATTTGCAAACTGCAGTGTTCTATCCAGATGTGGTCAGGATTCGAGTTAGGCATTCGACTGTGCCTTGTGGCCATGTGGGCCCCTTGAACTTTGGACTGGGCAGTGTCCCTTTTTTATACAAGTGTATATATCTGTTTCATTGCCAAATCGGATTACAATCACTTTAGTCAATTCCTGTTGTCCTTGCGTATTTCTGCCGAATTTTGGGGTCAAATTGTTTTTGTACTGCAGCTGTTTGTGTGTATGGTGTATGTGTGAATGTTGTGTGTGGTGCGTGTGTGTGTCACCCTCGTTTTCCTCCCAACCTCCCTTGTGTGAAAGGCGTCTGTACTCACCATCGTCGTCTTCGTCAGTGTTGGTGTTCGTAGTGGAGCATGACGTGGAAGATGATCGGGGAAACTTGTAGTTCGGATTCCATAGCGGCGTTGTTCTTCCCTGTGTCTCTAATGGTGAGTCTTTTCACTTCTGTACTCTGTTTCTGCCAGGCTTTTGTTGTTGTTGGTACTGCCCAAAAAAAGGTAGTGGTTTGTAGGGTCTTAATATGGTGGGCAGATCTTTGACTTCCGCCTGGCTGTTGCCGGCTACCGCCATGGTGGCTGTTGTTTCCACTCTGGCAGTTGGTGTGGTACATTGGCTGTCTATCAGAGATATCACCGCCATGGCCATAGTTTGGCGGTACTTACCACCAACCTGTTGGTGGTATTACCGCCACATTATCACCCACCGCCAGGGTCGTAATGAGGGCCATTGTCTCCTAAAATGTATGGTTCAATTAAATTTGACAAAGCCTTTCTCCATCAGCCTTTGGGACTAGCTTTTTTTCCATCTACTAGTTTTTGGCAATTTCAATATTGTTGAATTTATTTTGAAATGACAATGCTTTTCTTCTTGTTTCTTGTTCAGGTTGTAGTTTCATCAAGACAAGCGTCTGCCTTCTGTGTACTTCATAATCAGTTCCCGAATAATTGTGTGACTTTCAGTATTGTAATTATTAAATCAGAACCACCTGTTTCTCATCTATGTTTTAATCATAGTAGAGGCATATGTTTTTATAAAAACAAATTCAGTGCTCATACCACTTTGCAGCCATTTTAAAGTGCTGCACAAGGGTAGAGATAGTGTGCTTGTATTCTGTAAACCACTATGAAGATTGAATGCCCCAGTTACTTACTGGTAATCTTCATTACTCGAGTCGAAGTCTTGCTCGCCACTGTCATTACTATGAGAGATTTAGCTCCTAAGTACAGAACATTTTTAAAGCTAAAATGGTGTTCTACATACTCCCATCCCTATCTTTCTTTTTCCATTAAAAAACATGTACAAAGAAGTCCCACCTCCTCATCCTGTAACTACAAAAGCCTCAAAATTAAGACACCCGCTGAAAAGGATGGCAACAATGGGAAACCTCGAATGTGACGAAGAAGACTTGGACCCTTGTTTTGCTTTCATTAAATGACCGAGCTGAAAACAATCTCTAAAATGCACTTCTTAGTTAAAGAAGACATTTATTATTATTACTTCACAGGGAGGTTCCTGAGAGAAGAGATTAGTTGGTTGGAGGCACACGTTTAAAAGTAGTCACAGCAATGAAAGGAAAATATATCAAAGTACTTCTCAATTTCAATGTACACAGCAAATATATGTGATTATATTATAGCATAACTTCAAAGTAAAGAATAAAAGTCAAAATTCATCACCGTAGGGCCTATCACTGCTCTTCATCTTTCTTATGCCTGCAAGTTGATGACTCCTGTTCAACTGCGAGAAAGAGATTTTCCACCCATACGGGAGGTCAAGCAGCTGACGTCCACTCCTGACTGAAGTCTTGGACTATTCTCCCTCGCTGCTGCCCAGGGACACCGTTTATAATGAAAAAGCCTGCTAATAGGCTTTTTCCTCTAATAGTCAAAACATGCTGGCCACTGTACATCAGAGTTGGAAAAGAACAAGCTGGAGGTTGTCCAAGTCTCCTAAAGCCTGTTCCTTCCCAAGGCTGGGTAGAGAGGAAAAAAACAAAATACACGCTCCCTTATCAAGCTAGGGTTCGGTGAGAAAAAAAAATGAAAAACACAGCTTGGTCTACCATGTGGAAAACACAGCTCATCTGCAAAGTCTGAACTGCAATGTCTAACTCCATGACAAAGCCAATAGGCAGCTAAACTGAATACAAAATGTGATGTCTAATGCCACGTTAAAGCCAATAGGCAGCTAAACTGAATACAGAATGTAATGTCTAATGCCACTTTAAAGCCAAAAGGCAGCTAAACTGAATACAAAAGGTAATGTGCTACTGGTGAACATTGAACAACTAATATGTGCAGTGGTGAAACACAAAGTCAGTGGTCAAACACAATTAATGGCATAACAACCCTGAGTAATGACGATTACTTGTAAATAACCAGACACTACCTCCTCATTCATCTTCCTCGCCACAGCCATTACTATGTGAGTTAATACCAAAGCATAAATTGGCTTCATGATACCTCTATTGATTATCAGAAGCCATGATATTCATAAGGAATGATAAAAAAAACTTTTAATCAAACAACAGTGAAGAACATATATAGTTCTTATGTTAAAGTCACATATTACAGCATAAGAAAAATTATTTGACTGTTTTAGCCATATTTTACAAACGTTATTTTAGCAAACTAGGCCTGCTGTTATGCACTTTAGTTTAGATACATTTTATTCAGCATTGTTTTATTTTTCTAGCATCAGCCACATTTGCAATGTTGTTTTATTTTGTCTATCTTTTTGTTCCTTTGCATAGGAATTCATGACGTTCTTAGCATTTCACTTTGTGCCTTTCTAAAGGCTGTAGTCAGATAGGGTTGCCGGCAAAAGTGGTACATTGTGTCTCCAACATTCACAGATACATACATATCCTACGTGGGGACCTTTTCTTAGAATATCAACTGTTTTATTACAAAGTTTAAACACGTTAGAAGGAGATTCCATCCAGATGACCACAACTGCATGCTGATTGTTGATTACCTTTGCTACAGCTGCTTACTTAGACTACTGAATCCCTGGCCTACATGGTGACGGTGTCTCTTTAGACAACAGGCTTCCTTGCTCAGGTATGGAGGAATATGTCTTCCTAGGGGGGAAACTGGAGGGGTGGATTAGGCTTATTATGCTGTGCTCTAACATAGTTTAGGTAGGAAAGATATATATCACTTCTAGTGACGGTATTGTGGGACTGTTTTTGTGTTTCACACTCCTTGTCACCCTTTGCTTTTAGTGTGTTTTATCATCCTTGCTATTGTAATACATGCCATTTTATCTAAGATGCAGTGACTTCAATAAACTCTTATTGAATTATATTCTGCCTCTGTTTGTCTTTGCCTTTGTTAGACTAATGTAACTGAGAGAAAGGAGTGAGATCTGATTGACCACAATTCCCCATAGGAGTCTTTCTTGTCATGCGCCCTGTGCCACAATCATCCCTGTTCTTGGGCAGAGATGAGGTGCTGCTAGTTAGCCGGAAAACCCGTATTAAGCTGACAGGTGACACATGCTGTGGAACTGTACTCAGTACACCACAATTCAGGTGATTCTGCTGCCCAAATCTAGTAGCCTCTTTGGATAATGAGAAGCTACACAACACTACATTGGCTATTTCCTCAATTGAAACTCTATTAAACACTGCCCATGAGTTAGAAACCCCCTTGTGGATCTTCCTTGAACCCTGTTACTCAATTGTTCAGCCTGAGATTCATAAGCTAGTACAATTGCATGCTTTATCCACCTACTCAGGGTATTATTAGATGGTCATAATCCATTGCCTATTAGTTCAGAGGTTACAAATAGATTCTCAGCCATCCTGAATGCCTCAATTTTATTGAGATAGACCAGAACTGGTCTTCTCACATTTAGAAGATGTAACAAAACATCCTCCTGGGACTGAGGCTCCAGAAAAAAAATCATGGAGAATTATCTCACTTGGGGCCAGATGTATAATTATTCCTAATAGCGATTATCTAATTGCAATCTTCTGCTAATCGCAATTAGGTAATTGTTATTTGAATGTATGAAACTCTAGGAGTTTCATTTAGCGATTCCCAATGGCTCGCAACTCAACCTACCTCATTAATATTCATGATGTAGGTTGATATTTGCGACCGATTGTGAATGGCTACAATCATAGGAATGGTGGCCTGCTGGGCTCAGCAGATCACCATGTTTGTGACTGTGTTTAAATAAAGCATTTTTTTTTAAAAAAGAAAATGGGTTGCGTTTAAAAAAGAAAAATGAAAAGTTTTCTTTTCATTTTTTAAGAGTAGGCAGTGGTCTGTGGGACCACTGCCTGCTATTAAAAATTGTTTTCACATGCATTCACAAAGGGAATGGGGTCCCTTGTCAACCCCTTCCAGTTTGCGAATAGGTTACCACCAACTTGAAGTAGGTGGCAAAATGCGAATGTTTTGCAACCGCATTTTGGTCACAAAACATTCCTACATACCGCTGAGATTCGGTATTAGGAAGGGACGCCTTTGACAAGCCCCTTCCTAATACCGAATCAGTATAGTCACAATTCCAATTTGCGATTCGGTAACATGATACCGAATCGCAAATTGGGATTAATACAAAGCAAAATGCATTTTTGCGATCGATCTCTTTCTAATAAATGGAATCTTAGGTAAAAACTTTGGGTTTGGCTGTAACACAATCTTGTCCGGGGATATTCTTAAGAAGAGCTTTGATATTAACTAAACCAAATGTAATATGAAAAACTGGGGTTTTGGCTCCACTACTTATACCTCTTTGTTCCTTTGAAGTTGGCAAACTTCTAAGGAAAGTCCCTGTTATTCACAAGATCTTGCCTTGCCCAGGCCTGGCCCCAGACACACACCAGGGGGTTGGAGACTGCATTGTGTGAGGGCAGGCACAACCCTTTCAGGTGTAAGTGACCACTCCCCCCTAAACCCCAACTCCCTTTGTGTCACTGTCTAGTGGAGATTCACAAGCGGCCCAACTGTCAGTCTGACCCAGACAGGGAATATACATGCAGGAAGAGTCACAGAATGGTTTAAGCAAGAAAATGCTCACTTTCTAAAAGTGGCATTTTCAAATTGACAATAGCTCTTTCTGCTCCCAAGGGGAAACAGCACTTAAAAGATATTTAAAGGCAGCCCCCATGTTAACCTATGAGAGAGATAGGCCTTGCAACAGTGAAAAACAAATTTTGCAGTATTTCACGGTCAGGACATGTAAAACACATCAGTACGTGTCCTACCTTTAACATACACTGCACCCTGCCCATTGGGCTCACTAGGGCCTGCCTTAGAGGTGCCATACATGGATGAAAAGGGAAGGTTTGGGCCTGGCAATTGGATACACTTGGCAGGTCGAACTGGCAGTTTAAAATTGCACAAACACACACTACAGTAGCAGATCTGAGCCATTTTTACAGGGCTACTCATGTGGGTGACACAATCAGTGATGCAGGCTCACTAGTGGCATCTGATTTACAGGCCCATGGCACCTTTAGTGCACTTAATTAGGGACTTACTAGTAAACCAAAATATGGCAATCATGGAAAAGCCAATTATCAATTCAATTACACAGAGAGCATATGCACTTTAGCACTGGTTTGCAGTGGTAAAGTGCCCAGAGTCCTAAAGCCAACACAAACTGGTGAGACAAAGTAGGAGGAAGGAGGCAAAACGTTTGGGGATGACCCTGCACTTTAAAAAGGGCCAGGTCCAACAGAAGGTTAAAAGGGATGATGAGTGAAAAGATTCATTGATGGGTGAAATGATGGATGAAGGGTGAATTAGTGAGTGGGTGAAATGATGTGTGTGGGGAGAAAGAATGGGAGAAAAGGAATGGTGAAAGGATGCATTTGTGGGTGAAAGCATAGGTGAAATGGTGGATGGGTGAAAGGAAGCATGAATGGGTAAAAGGATGCATGGGTGGGTGAAAGGGTTCATTGGTGAGTGAAAGAATGCTAAGGTGAGTGAAAGGATGGATACGAGAGTGAATGGGTGAAAGGATGGGTGACAGGGTGAATGGGTAAAAGGATGTATGGGTGGGTGAAATGATGGGTGGATGAAAGGATGAATGGGTGGATGCAGGATTGGGGAAAGGGTGGATGGGTGAAAGGATGAATGAGTGAGTGAAAGGATGGGTGAAAGGGTGATTGGGTGAAAGGATGCATGTGTGAAATGATGGGCAAAAGGGTAGATCGGTGAAAGGGTAGATGCATGAAAGGATGTGTGGGTGGGTGAATGAGTGAAAGGGTGAGTGGGTAAGAGGGTTAGTGTAATGATGGATGGGTGAAAAGATGCATGGGTGGATGAAAGAATGAAAGGGTGCATGGGAAGTGGGTGGATGTATGAATGGATGAGTGAAAGAATGGATGGGTGAGAGTGTAGATGGATGATTGGATGGAATGGTGAAAGACTGAATGACGGATGAAAGAATGAAGGGATTTCAGAATGTAAAGGAGAAATAGTGGATATCTGCAGGTAGATGGAAGGGTGAAAGGATGCATGGATAGATATTTAGATGGAAGAGTAAGGAAGCTCTTCTAGGGATGTTTGAACTTGTCAGAGTAGGGAACTTCAATAGCTAGAGGATTAATGTAACCAGAAACATGAAGTTTCCACACTCTACTGGGCTCAAGAAGTGGGACCTTAGAAGTGAGAAGATTGGTTAGAACTGCAATTCAATCAACAGGCTGTCAACATTTTTTAATTATCATTCAGTTTGGTAGGAGTAAGCAATGAGATTTTTGGTATAGTTTCAAACTTTTAATTTACATTTCTTTAGTACTTACATCCTTTCTTAGCATATCATACGTTTTAATTTCAATTACAGAACAACGAATGAAACACATCCCATCTAATTATCCTTATTCTAAGCTGGATAAAAAGAAATAGAATATCAGCAGAACTCATAAAGATTTCACTGTTGAGTGTTGGAAGCAAAGAAGCTATAATAGAACTTTCCATGAAGAAAGGTTCAAGAAACTCAGTAGAGTCCCAGAACACTATAAATTTAAAAGTAAAATCAAAAGTATGTCCTAGAATGAATCTGAAAGAAATCAATAAAGAGTCTGTGTAAGTCAAAGTGCTCTCAAGAAAGTCTGCAAAGGGGACTCTTAAGCGGTCTAGGAAAAGCCTTCTCTCGCTAGTCTGGGAAAAGGCATTTAAACAAGAAAACGCATCAGGAAAATGCAACATTCTGTAAAGTTTTATGAAGGTAGTGGTGCATCTGGACTGAAATGTTGAAAATGTCTTCATGGGAACAGGACAGCTTCTCTCAATTAGCAAGTTTAACAAAGAACATTTTAAACACAAAATACATTTAACTATATCTTGTAACACAATTACCAATTTGGTTTCATGCTTTGAGCACTTCCTTCTATAAAACAAAACAAGTCAAGGTAAGTACAGCACATATGAGATCACTACTGTTTTTATACACTTTTATTGACAAACCCTATTCATAAAGAAACAACTTTTAAGATTAAACAAATCATTTCAATACAATATTATTTTTTACATAGGTCAAATGGGAAAGTAGGCTAAATCTCAACACAATCCCCATTCATAATGCTGTTTCAAGAAAGCATTTGCATTCTGAAAAGATTGTCTTGTGTCCTAGAACATAGCAGGATATCAATCCAAACTTGATGATGAGGGTTGGTTTAATTTCATCTTGGGCTTTGATATAGTGATATATCAGGAAACATTGTCACGGGGACATAACATGGGATGGTTTTGTTAGTTTCTCCAACCTTGCTGTGGAGGTTGATTGGCAGAGAGCTAGGGGAGGCCTAGTGGCTTTAATTGCCAAAGCCATACAAGTGGAGTGAAGGCAGCAGGGGATCCTAATTGTATGGGTAGTTTGAGACTTCTTTGTAATTCATTTTTATAATGCGGTCTGTGATTCAGGTTGCCAGATTGGGGCACTAATCTCTATTATTGAAATTCTTAAAAAAAGATCTTGTGGCATACTCAATTATTTTCAAGCTCTAGTAGGTGGGGACGTTAATGCTAAATTAGGTCCTCGTTCAACTCTTTTTTACAGAGGGATAACTAATCTTCTGTTTTAATGGGGGACAGTGGTGGGGGAGACTGTGTGAAGGGGTTATCAGTCTGGGATTGTTTAACATAACGGAAAAGGTTATCATCTTACTCACCTAGAATCACACGTTTGGAGGTTGGGGAAAAGGGACTGTGATTGACTACATTTTCATTATTAAGGATCAGCGTCAGCTTGCTTTGTTTGGGGACGTACTAGAGAATGCACATAGTGATCACAACCCCTCACTGTTGGCCTTGGATATTCCAGTCCATATACATTGAAGCAGGCTGACTGACCCAAAGGGTTTAGCTGTGAAAAACTAAGGGCTAAGGTAAGCTGGGTGCAGGGTAAATACTCTTTCCCTCTTGTTCTTGTTAATAAGATTTAATCATGGACCATTCAGGGATACCTTAGTGGCAGATTGTGCCTCAGCTTTAAACATTCTACCTGCATTTGACACTCTTAATAAATCGGTAAAGGACCTGATTACTCACTCAGGGAAACTCGCAAATTGCTCATACCCAGGGAGGTTTGACAGTACCTGCTTGGCTCAGAAAAATAAACTTTGTGCATCTCAGAGGCAGGAGCCTAGAGGTAAACAGCTAGTGATAGCAGCCAGGCAAACCTATACATGAGCTATTAAAATGAGGAAGCGGGAGGTTAAGAGAGAGACCTGGGAGTACTTGTTACAGGACTGTAAGCGCAAAGATGCCTCATGTTTTAGGAGCATCATAAACAGAACAAGTCTACTTGTAGCACCCACTGAAGACGTGGTGTCAAATATTCCCCTGTTTTGATGGCTCAATCACTTCAAGAACATTTAGGCCCTCATTCTGACCCTGGCGGATTGAATCCGCCAGGGCCGAGGGCAGCGAATGCACCGCCAACAGGCTGGCGGTGCATTCATGGGCATTCTGACCGCGGCGGTAACGCCGCGGTCAGAAACGGGAAACCAGCGGTCTCCCGCCGGTTTCCCGCTGCCCATGGGAATCCTCCATGGCACCCCCTTCCCGCCAGCCTGGTTCTGGTGGTTTACACCGCCAGAACCTGGCTGGCGGGAACGGGTGTCGTGGGGCCCCTGGGGGCCCCTGCAGTGCCCATGCCAATGGCATGGGCACTGCAGGGGCCCCCTAACAGGGCCCCACATTGCTTT
Source organism: Pleurodeles waltl (assembly GCF_031143425.1). NCBI lineage: Eukaryota > Metazoa > Chordata > Amphibia > Caudata > Salamandridae > Pleurodeles > Pleurodeles waltl. The sequence goes on from NC_090447.1 coordinate 723,698,660, forward strand.
TCAGTGTCTGCTTAGCAGACACTGAAAAGCGCGACGGGTGCCACAGCACCCGTCGCACACCTTCCACTCCGCCGGCTCCATTCGGAGCCGGCATCCTCGTGGAAGGCGCTTTCCCGCTGGGCCGGCGGGCGATCTTTTGCAGATCGCCCGCCGGCCCAGCGGGAAAGTTGAAATGCCCCCCGCGGTCTTCTGACCGCGGGGCGGTGTTTGGGCGGTTTCCGCCCGGCGGGCGGCATCCGCCGCCCGTCCGGGTCGGAATGAGGCCCTTAGTCCTACAATAACAGCTTAATGGGTGGGGGGTGATTATAACTCTAGCTTACTGCTGGAAATTATTTTTTCCCTAGAAGTAGAGACAGCCATTGTAGAAAGTCCTACGAGGGAGGACCCAGGTCCAGATGGGGTGCTGATGCATTAGTTTAAAGAGAATATCCATCTGTGGGACCCTATGATCACCAATGTCCTTAATGCTGCTGCCAGAGAGGGCATAGCTGCCTCCTGGCAATCGACTTGTATTGTCCCTGTTTTCAGAAAAGGCAACAAAAAGGATCCCAGATGCTATAGGCCGATATCCTTATTGGATTCGTTTACGATTCTAGGTTGAGTTTTACTTTACAGAATCAAACAAATTGGGCCCTAGATAATGATATACTTAGCTTTACACAATATGGTTTCTGGGGGGGGGGGGCATGGGAACCCAAGAGCAATGCTTACATTTAAATCTTATTATTGGGAAACATACTACTGCTTAGCAGGGAACATTTTACTTGGCATTTATGGACCTTATCAGGGCCTTTGATCAGGTGAAATGTTCTCCACATTTACATATACTTTCATCTCTGGGGTAGCTGACTGCCTTGCATCTTTAGGAGATGCCAATGTTTTAATGCTTAAGTGGAAGAGGTTTTTAGAACTAGCCTCTAGACTGGGAAACAAACCAATGAAGTCCTCACTGAAAGTTTTCAAACTCAAACACCTCCCTGTCTTTATCTTTGAGCTCCCATCTGGGGTTTCTGAGATTATCAGAACTTGCAGAAGTCTGTTTGGGTTGGGACCAGGTGGCCCTAGTTTTTTCTCCGTTAAGAATTTGGCCTAGGTTATGTGAGTGATGGCATTAAGCTAGCACCTCAATTATTGTGGCTGGTTGTATGGGAGAGCATGCATACTAAATTGAACAGGGATGTGATCTCTGACTGTCTGTCTTGTGACTTTGGCCATAAGATTCCCTGGCTCAGTTATATTAAGGCAACTGCAGAGTGGTTAGGTAGGCCATAGTTGATTACCTGAACACATAGGCTGCAGAAGGAGGAGACCAGATGGGCTAAAAAATAATTGTTGAGGTTAATGTCTGGAGCCAGAGAGGCGAGGGAATTAAGCAGGCCCACTGTGAGACACTACATTATGTACAAGACCTGTTCTGGCATTGAACCATATCTCCAGCAGGATGACAATGTTTTGGAGAGAAGTCTTTTAACTAAGTTTAGATTGGGTTCTATTAGGTCTAACCTCTGTTTCCATCTAGGACAGTTTGATATGAGTGGCATTTGGTATACTCAATGGATGATTCCTCTCTACAAACCTTAGTAAACTTTGCACTTTTCTGCAAATATTATGCACTCTTCAGATGTTGATACCTCCTACCTCTTCTTAAAACTTTTGGGCTCCGGCAATGTAGGCCTGCTTTATATTATTTGTGTATCATTGCTGGGACTGATGTGTGGTTTGCTGTTGAGGTTTTTTAAAAGATGCTCTACGTTGGTGGGAAATGTAGAATTTGAAATTTATGTATTGTATATATTGTTTTTACTTAATGTATATTGTGTTTGATCTTTTATGATTATTTTCAATAATCGAATAACGATTTGTTATGGTATGAAAAGATATACACTTCTGACACAGGTCAGAGCTAAGTAAGGTAGATAGGAAAGAAAGAGAAAAAATGCATTTGTCAGTGTTTTAAGCTGAATAAATGTTTTCATGCAAAAAGACACATTTTACAAAGCAGTTGACATACAGTAAAAATGCTTTTACAATCTCCCCATCTGATGATTTGTATGCATCACAAATTTTCATTTGTGGATGCATTCAGAGTTCACTCTCATCTTCAGTTGAGCTTTTTCTCTTTCTTTTCAAGTTTTCCCTTTCTTTTAGTCTATGATATTCCATATTAATGTGGTCACTTAATTATTGATCTTTCTTCATTCTTTTATTCATGTCTCTGTTTGTCGCCTTCATAGCTTTAGAGACTGCTAATGTAGACAGGAACAAACTACTGCTATTAATACAAGTACTAATATGGCTTTGAGGATTCCTCCTTCTGCTGTTTTAATCCAGTTGCCTATTACAGAAGCTCCTTTAGCGAAATGTTGAGCTATACTAGTGATTTCTTAAGGTTCTAGATCAAGTTTTAAATCAGAAATATTCTTTGCATACTCTATGATCTTCTTACTCCCACCAGGGATGTAAGTAGAACAATTCTATATTTGAAGCATTTTGCTGACTGTGCCCTTTTCTGTGAGGAAAATGCCTACATCATATCTATTCTGCAAAACCATTGATCTAATTGCTATTACCTCTGTGTGGTCGGCTAATAAGGCTCCAGATGAACTGCTTGCCAGCGTATCCACTACTATCGAAAGCTTTCTAATCATTTCATCATTTAGTATCACTCCTACTGCCGGTATGATACCACCAAATACGTCTCCCACTAATTGTGCTCCTTCATTTACATAGCATAAGTATATGTGTGCAGTTGTTACTTTCAGTGCACCTAAACTTTGGATATAGTATATTTTCAGAAAAAGTAAACCTAAATAGCAGATTCTCTCCCAGTCAGCAGGTAGCCTGAAATAAGCATTCTCTCCACAGATAAACTAGACTCCAGGTGCAGCAAGGTCATCTTCTTGCAAAATTTTCAATGTTCCCCCTGATAATTCAAAAGGGAAAAGCATTAACAATGTTATCTTTACCACTCAATACCTTTACCATGCATCCATCACAAGACATGTCTTTACCATGCAAATATTTACCAAACACATACCATTCCCACACATGACTTTACAACGAAAAGGTTGCCAGTAGATAGTTATATTAGGATCTAGTTTCCATTGAAAAAGTGTTTTAGACTCAGCTATATCTTTGGCGCAGTCTTCACGAAACCTTCCAAAGAAAGTGTGCCCAAGGGTTTCTCATGCATGGAAAGTTTCGGGGTAATCCATCAAGCAGGGGCCAAGAAAAAGGGGGGTGGTCAATAAAAGTGTGTTTCCCATGTTAATTCCTATGAACTCTATAGACATGATTGTAGCTAGAGCCACTAGATGGAATTACACCAAATTTGTCAAAAAAGGCAGCTTTTGGTCCACTGATCACCCTTTGTAAATCCGTTCAATAGTTTAAGAGAAATTAAAGGAAATCCAAATTTGTATATCTGGGGTCACATCAAATTTGCAAATACTGCCGATCTTGTGCAGAGATCAGATTGGCTGCCATAACTTCAACCAGGAAATGCTGCCAGCCATTTTGAGACTATGCTTTAGCAAAGTCTCAAAAACAACTGAAAAAAAGAACAGGGGTCGGGGTACATTTACCCTAACCCCCTAGCCTTGGTGCAGGGGTACCCCTGGTACCACACCAGGACAAAAAAACATTTTTTTAAAATTCACAGCAAAGGGTGAGAATAGAACACAATATGATACTAAATGCAAGTGCAACATGAAGATAAAAGAGAGCATAACCTGCAACAAAGAACAGGGGGTAGGGTACATTTACCCTAACCCCCTAGCCTTGGTGCAGGGGTACCTCGGGTACCTTGCCAGGACAAAAAAGCATTTATTTTGTAATTTACAGCAAAGGGTCAGAGTAGAACACAGTATGATACTAAATGCAAGCGTAACATAAATATGAAAGAGAGCATAACCTGCAAAATCTGTTTTGTCGTGTATATGCTAATATGTCCCTGCGAAAAGAAATATATGGAGCACAAGTCTACTTTTGCATAAAAGGATATACCAAGAGTTATGTGCAATCAAAAAATGTTGAATCCTTATAACCAGTAGCCAAACATCCAAAATACATGGTGGCGATGATAGCCTGCTAAAATTTAATGGTTTAATTTACATACCAAAATCCACCAGAGGTGGAGATAGAGAAGAAATACTGTGTAGATCAGAAGCCAAAATAAGTTTGGAGATGGATGGCATAGAACCGTATCCATTGAATACGAATGAGGAATTACATGTCTCTTTATAGATTCTAGGTCCTTTTACAATGCTGGATTTGATATTAAGCTCTTTTATTCCCTCACTGTGTAGTTATGTTTTCAAATTTAAGGTTTTTAACTTCACTAAATATTTTTTTTTAGATTGGGTATGGGAAAAGGGCATGGAGCATCACCCACTTGGGACATATGAAATAGAAATTATGATTGAAGATGATATGAACCTTGAGAACCTGGATATGTGTGTTTTGGAGAGGAATTTAAATTATTTAGAACTGATTGACGGTATAATGTATGTTATCCCACTAAGAGGCTGGACATTATTGACAATGATTAGATGATGTAATATGATAAGGGAAATGTATTTGGTACTGAGAAATATGAATTACACTTAACATTCTGCTATTTCAACAAGTTGATGAATATTGGAATGGATTGGTTAAATTCTGATTGAATTAATAATGTCTGTACTATTTGTAAAAATTAGTCAGATTGAATAATATAGATATTGAGGTATTTAAAGATTGCTAGTTATTCTAGATGCTACTTTGGTGGTCACTACAGCCCTGGCGGACGGTGTTAAAGCGGCGGTAAGACCGCCTACAGGCCGGCGGTAATAAAATTGCAATTACGACTGTGGCGGAAACCGCCAACAAAGACAGCCACTTTAACACTCAGAGAGCCACGGCGGTACAAACAAACAGCGCAGCGGTCACTGCCAACAGACAGGCGGGAGACAATGTACCGCCCACAGTATCACAACCTACCAATCCGCCACCTTTTTCCGGGGCGGATTCACCGTGGATAAAAACACGGCGGAAACAGGAATTTCGAAGGGAAAACGCTCACCTCTACACACTCCACGAGGAACGAGGACACCATGGAACCGGAACTCCAAATTCTCCCTGCAATAGTCTTCCTGCTCCTCTACCAGGAGCACGAACGCCGGCTGCGAAGACCACTGTGAGTACAGCACCTACGACACAGGGGAGGGGGGAGGCAAAAAACAGGGACACACACACGCAACACCCCAACCCTCATCCACCACAACACACACACTAATGCATATCAATACATCACAGTTACACCCCCCAAGCTCCTCCCCCGGAAGAATGAAAAGACCAAAGAAAATGAGTGTAACCATCGGAATATATTAAAAACAAGTAGGCAGAAATATATATATATATACACAATGCACAAAATAAATACCAGGCATAGTAGTCCAGGTACTGCACAAAGTAAGTCCGTGGAACACTGGGACCACACGGTATGAATGAGGCCCACACAAGATCCCCGACCATGATGGAGAGAACACTGCAGGGGCATCAGAGAGCAAGAAAACAGGCACCTCAGGGGGAGGGAAAGGGGGGCACCTTAGCCGGTTGAGTGCACAACGCCAAATCCACGAGGGGGCCACATGCCCACTGTTCAATCCTGGGGAGTGCAAAGCCACAGTCTCTCAAGTCTCTAGCGTGGGTGGGTTGCCCACTGTTCAATCCTGGGGAGTGCAAAGCCACAGTCTCTCAAGTCTCTACAGTGGTTGGGTTGCCCACTGTTCAATCCTGGGGAGTGCAAATCCACAGTCTCAAGTCTCTATAGTGGATGGGTTGCCCACTGTTCAATCCTGGGGAGTGCAAAGCCACAGTCTCTCAAGTGGATGACAGTCTCCACTGGTTCTGGAGGGGGACTGGTGCCCAGAGTGCTTCATCCTGTTAAGGACAGAGGTAGTGGATGGATCTCTCCACTGGCTCTGGAGGGGGACTGGTGCCCAGAGTGCATCATTCACCCCGTGACGGACCCAGTTGCGTCAGTGCCCCTGACGCTCATGGGCTGGCGGTGCTTGAGATGGCGGTGCCCTGTGCAGCGGTGCTTGAGATGGCGGTGCCCTGTTCAGCGGCGCTTGAGATGGCGGTGCCCTGTTCAGCGGTGCTTCAGATGGCAGTGCCCTGTTCAGCGAAGCTTCAGATGGTGGTCTACATTACAGGGTCTCAGCTGCTGGCGGTCCTTCATGGCCCGATGGGCCTTTTGCTGGCGGTCCTTCATGGCCCAGCTGGGCTGGTACTGGCGGTGGACTCCTGGGCAGCAGGGCTGGGGCTGGCGGTGGCCTCCTGGGCAGCTGGGCTGGTGGTGGCCTCCTGGGCAGCTGGGCTGGGGCTGGCGGTGGCCTCCTGGGCAGCGGGGATGATGGCGGTCTTCTCCGCCGTGCTGCTCTTCCCAGACTTGCCGGGTTTCTTGTGGCCCTTCCCCACCTTGGAACGTGTCACAGGTGACTCCACACTCCCAACGGGACCCCTGGGAGCAGCTTTGGTGGCTGGAGTCTTCACCCTCTCCCGCCGGGCACTGGCCAACTTCTGATGCTTCACAGGTGGGGGACTGTCTGTGCTGTGGCTCCGTGCCACACTGGCTGTCCTGGTGGCCGTGCACTCCACATTCCGGTGACTACAGGCACCACTGGTCCCGGAGATGTTGTGGCTGAGGTGCTACTTCGGGACCTATGAGATGGATGGGGTGGGGGAGGTGTGGGAAAGTGGTCAAGGGTGGACAGGAAAAGTTTTTTGGACTCACTGGGATGGGTAGCTGGAGGGGGTTTGGGAGTGGAGGAAGAGGCGGTGGCTGTAGGAGGTGTACGTTTGGTGACTTTGGGTGAAGGTGCATGCGCTGGAGGCTGTCGTGAGGTGGATGGCTGTTGGGTGGGTGTGTGCCTGCGTTTGTGTATCTTGGGAGGGGACGTCACAGACACACTGGGAGAGGACACAGGGGACGTGTGAATGGTAGTGGGAGTGGTGACTACACGTGAGCGGGGTGTGGTGGTGGGTGTGCTGGAGAGGGACGTAGTGGCTGTAGAGGTAGTGCATGCAGGTGTGAGTGTAGACGAGACTGGGAGGGAGGAGGGAGACGAGGAGGAGGGGGACACAGTGGAGGCAGTGGATGTTGGTGTGTCTGCATGTGTGTGTTGCTTGTGTGAGTGCCTGTGGGATGTGTGGTGCTTATGTTTGCCTGAGCTTCCCTTGTGTGTTGACGTGTGTGCAGGCTGGTCTGATGGTGTGCTTGGGATAGGCAGAGGTACAGGGGATTGGGTCGGGGTTAAGGAAGTTGGATGGGGGAGGCTAGAGACGGGGACACTGGCTGCCATCAGTGCTGAGGCCAGAGTCTGAAAAGCTCGGTGAAGGGCTGCCTGACTAGAATGAATGCCCTCCAGGAATGCTTTGGTTTGTTGCAACTGCCTCTCTACACCCTGGATGGCATTCAAAATGGTAGACTGCCCAACAGTGAGGGACCTGAGGAGGTCAATGGCCTCCTCACTGAGGGCAGCAGGGGTGACAGGGGCAGGGCCTGAGGTGCCTGGGGCGAAGGTGATTCCCACCCTCCTGGGTGAGCGGGCACGGGGCAAAGGCTGAGGGGCTGCTGGGAGTGCGCTGCTGGTAGGGGGGGTGGCGGCTGTACCTGTAGATGCGGGGGCACAGATGTTGCCACCACCACAAGGGAGCTCCCATCTGAGGACGAGTCTGTGTCGGTGGTCTCAGCTCCTGTCCCCGCCGTGGAGCTCCCCTCGCCCTCCGTCCCACTGGTGAATTCAGACTCCGTAGTGTCGCCCTCCAGGGCCATGTGAGATGCAGCTCCCTCGTGCTCCGGTGCCACTGCTCCTCCGCCTGATGATGCTAATGCACACAAGAACAGGGAGACCACAAAAAGGGGGGGGGAAACAGAAGAAAGACATGTTGAGTGCATGCATTACTGCTACCGTTGGCGGACACGACAGACACAGAAGCCCCCTGCACTACGCCGTGTTCCTGGGCTCCACTGTTCAATTCCTGGGAAATGGCCTACAAGGCTATGGACGACATCTGCACACATAGATGACACAGGGGCATGAATAGCTGTACTTGGCACTCTACAGAGGTGGGGTGGGGTGCCACATGGCCTGCCTTACAGAGGGGCCTTGCCTACAGAACTCTCCCTGGCCTAGGGAAACCCACAGCCCACATCCCCCACCCAGACACCTCGTAATGCATGCAAAGTCAGCTGAATGAGAGTGTACTCACCCCCTTGAGTCTGTTGTGGTGCCCTCAAGCGCCCATCCAACTCCAGGTAGGCTACCGCCAGGAACCTGAACATCAGGGGGGTCATGGTGCGACAGGCACCCCTCCCACGTTGGGAGGCCATCCCCAGCTGAGCCTCCGCCGTCTTCTTGCTCCAGCGGCGAATGTCCTCCAATCTTTTACGGCAGTGGGTGCTCCATCTGTGGCAGACCCCCAGGGTCTGGACTTCCTTGGCGATGGCACGCCAAATATGTTTCTTCTGGTGGGTGCTGACCTACATGAAATGTACAGGTGAAAAAGAGAAGTCATTACCAACTGCACCATCAGAGTGATTGGCCCCCATCCCTACCCTTGCCATGTGTGGCACATGCATTCAATGTCTTTCATGCACGCAGCACTCTGCCCCATTCCTTCTTACATCCAGCCCTCTCCACACAGGCATAGCCCATACAACATGCTCCCTGTGTACTTACCTGTTTGTCTGGAGGACCGTAGAGTAGCTTGTAATGGGGGAGGACCCCATCAACGAGTTTCTCCAAGTCCTCCGATGTGAAGGCAGGGGTCCTTTCCCCAGACACTCAAGCCATTCTCTCTTCCAGACCGAGGTCACAGCAGCACTTGTAGTGTAGGTCCTCTCCTGTCGAAAATCAGGTATAGAGTGATTGAACAGATAGAAAATGGCAGTCACGTCCACTGCGGTGCGTACAGTCACCACCGGCGTACATCGTCATTGGCTCCTGGGACCCATAGGATCCAATGTTAACCAATGCAGCATTGCAGCATTGCGCCGCGGTCTTCGGCTGCCTACCGCGACGGTGTACAACGCCAGCGCAGTTACCTCACATCCCATTGTCCCACTTTAGAGGTCAGGCAGCCGTCATTTCAGGGGCCCACATGGCTTCATTTTCAACTGCGTCACACAGACCTAGGCCTAGACTCAACACACATACAGGCCACCTTTTGTGTATGAATGGTGTTCTGTGTAAACTGTGGGTACGTACCTCTGAGTTGGTTGACTCTGTGCTCGCTGTTGTCCTTCATAGGCACCGTCCGCTGGGACATTTGAGGAGATGGCGACATCCTCCGGTGTACCGACCGTTGGTGGACCTGTCGACAATGGACGAGCGACATTTGATTATCACCTACAGGCTTGACCGTGCCACAATCCAGGAACTGTGTAACCAGTTGGAGCCAGACCTGATGTCAGCAATCCGCCATCCCACAGGAATCCCCCCTCAAGTGCAGGTGCCGTCAGTGCTCCATTTCCTTGTAAGTGGCTCATTTCAAACAACTGTGGCCATGGCATCAGGGATATCCCAGCCTATGTTTTCCAACGTATTGTCCAGAGCTTTGTCTTCCCTTCTGAAACACATGTGGAGCTACATCGTTTTCCCTCAGGTGGAGGATTTGCCTACAGTGAAAGGTGACTTCTATGCCCTGGGACATATCCCCAACATCATAGGTGCCATTGATGGGACACATGTGGCTTTGGTCCCCCCCCCACAGGAGTGAACAGGTGTACAGAAACCGGAAGAGTTATCATTCGATGAATGTACAGATGGTATGTTTGGCAGACCAGTACATCTCCCATGTGAATGCCATGTTCCCTGGCTCAGTGCATGACGCCTACATCCTGCGGAATAGCAGCATCCCTTATGTGATGGGTCAACTCCAGAGGCACCGTGTGTTGCTATTAGGTGAGCACATGGAAGAAAGTCATTGGGAATGGTTGTCTGGGTCTGGGGTTATCCCTACAGGTTAGTGTTGTCCCTCGCCATTTGCAGGTGACTCTGGTTACCCCAACCTGTCATGGCTACTGACTCCAGTGAGGAATCCCAGGACAAGGGCAGAGGAACGCTACAATGAGGCCCATGGGTGAACTAGGAGGTTTATCGAGCGGACCTTCGGGCTCCTGAGGGCCAGGTTCAGGTGCCTCCATATGACAGGTGGATCCCTATTCTACTCACCAAAGAAGGTGTGCCAGATCATCGTGGCCTGCTGTATGCTTCACAACTTGGCTTTGCGACGACAGGTGCCTTTTCTGCAGGAGGATGGTCCAGATGGTGGTGTTGTGGCAGCTGTGGAGCCTGTGGACAGTGAAGAGGAGGAAGCAGAGGAAGAAGACATGCACAACAGGGACTCAGTGATCATGCAATATTTCCAGAGACACAGATAAGAATACAAACCTGTCTACTACATGTACTTTAACACTACTACCTCTCTACTGCCTGTCATTTTCACCCAGTGTATGGTCACTGAGTTGTCACTTTCCCTTACGATTTCACAGATGTGGGTCCCACTGTGTGACATCTGCTTAGATTCCTCATGGACTAGAGCTGTGTGACATAGGTATGTTGACATTACTATTTAAAAAGCATGTTGTCACTGTAATTGCTAATACACTATTTCAAAATCACAGACAGACTCCAGATCGTTTTGTGCTTTAGGTGTGTTTATTTAAGTGCTCAATATTGGAGGGGGTAGTGAAATGGTGAGGGGTGATGGTGAAGGAGTGTCCATGGCAGAGTCCAGTCTATTAGTCTCACAGGTGCATTGCCCATATGGGCATAGGAAGTGGAGCTGTGTCAGTTTAAGTATGGACAGGGTGACAAAGTGGGACAGTAGGATGACAATCACCGTGGTCTCATTTCTTGGCGGGGGTCTTGGCATCGTGCTCTGTCTTTGTCCTGGATCTCAGGGACCATTTGCGGAGTGGTTCTCCCTCTGCAGGGGGTGGGGTGCTGGTGTGGTGGTCCTGTGGCAGGGCGTCCTGTCCACTAGCGCCGGCGGAGGTGGTGGGCAGTTCATCGTCGATGCTCGTATCAGGGGCCCCTTGTAGTGCCACAGTGTCCCTCCTGGTGTTAAGTATTTCCTTCAGCACCCCTACGATGGTGCCCAGGGCGGAGCTGATGGTTCTGAGTTCCTCCCTGAACCCCAAATACTGTTCCTCCTGCATGCGTTGGGTCTCCTGAAACTTGGCCTGTACCGTTGCCATCGTCTCCTGGGAGTGGTGGTATGCTCCCATGATGGAGGAGAGGGCCTCGTGGAGAGTGGGTTCCCTAGGCCTGTCCACCCCCTGTCGCACAGCAGCCCTCCCAGTTCCCCTGTGTTCCTGGGCCTCCGACCCCTGGACCGTGTGCCCACTACCACTGCCCCCAGGTCCCTGTTGTTGTTGGGGTGGTGGGTTATCCTGGGTTCCCTGTAGTGGTGGGCACACAGCTGATTGACGTGTCCTGGGGACGGAGGTATGGGCCCGCTGGGTGGGTGCTGTGCTGGTGTTACCAGAGGGTGGAAGTTCTGTGGTGGCCTGTGACTGGGTGTGGGGAACCGACTGTCCCGAGGCCCACGATGGTCCGGGCTGGTCATCTGGATCCAGTTGGAAAGAGGTGCTGTCATCACTGTGGGCCTCTTTATTGGGTGGGGTGGAGATGTCTGGACCCTTCTGTCTGGTGACGTTGGGTAGTGGTCCTGCAGGGGTGTAAAAGCATGATTATTGCATCTGTGTGTGTCATGGTGTGCAATGGGTGGGTGACCGTGTACCCCAGTGCTAGCATTCCTGTGTGGTGGCTTGTGTGATGATGGTTGAGGGGGTTGTTATGGGTATGCGCAGTGGCCATGCTTTGGTGATGGGAGTCCATGCGTTGTTGTTGCATGCAGTGCTTGGTGTTAGGATGTGTGGTTTGTGATGTTGGGACATTAGTGAGGAGTTGGAGGGATGGGGGTGAGGGTGAGGGTGGGGGTATGTGATAGCATGCAAGTAGGGTGGGGGATATAATAGTTAAGAATTGACTTACCAGAGTCCATTTCTCCACCGACTCCTGCGAGGCCCTCAGGATGCAGAATCTCCAAGACCTTCTCCTCCCATGTTGTTAGTTGTGGGGGAGGAGGTGGGGTTCCGCCGCCAGTCCGCTGTACCGCGATGTGGTGTCTTAAGACCACGGAACGCACCTTCCCACGTAGGTCGTTCCACCTCTTCCTGATGTCATCCCGATTTCTTGGGTGCTGTCCCACTGCGTTGACCCTGTCCACGACTCTTCTCCATAGCTCCATCTTCCTTGCAGTTGAGGTGTGCTGCACCTGTACTCCAAATAGCTGTGGCTCTACCCAGACGATTTCCTCCACCATGACCCTGAGCTCCTCCTCAGAGAACCTGGGGTGTCTTTGCCGTGCCATGGGGTGGTGTAGGTGATGTGTGGGGTGGTGTATGTGGTGATAAGTGTGGTGATGTGTAGTGGTGTGTGGTGTTTTGTGCGTGGAAGTAGTGTGGGTGATGGTGTTGAGTGCCTGTGGCTGCTAGTTTGTGGATGGTGGTGTCTCTCTCTGGCCTTCTGTCTGTAATGGTGGTCGTAGGAGTTTGTGGGTGATGTGGGTGTGTGTTTTATATTGTAACAGGTGTGTGGGAATGGTGTGTGTATGTGTATCAGGTGTGTGTATTTTGAATTGTCCAATGTGGCTGTGTTTTGGAAATGTGTGTGTATTTTGAGCGCAGCGGTGTGTACCTCCAATGGAACACCGCAGTTGAAAGACCGCCAAGTGGATTCGTGTGTCGTGACAGTGTGGGCGTATTTCTGTTGGCGTGATGGTGTCGGTTTTGTTTTCGCCAGTTTATCACTGACCTTTGGTGTGGCGGACTTGTGTTGGTGTCTGAATTTCGGTGGATTCCGAAATGTGGGTCATAATAGCTGTGGCGGAATTCTGCGGCTGCGGCTGTGTGTTGGGGGTCTTCTGCACGCGGTAAGCGGCTTTTACCGCCAGTGTTGTAATGACCGCCTTTGTCTGTTTTCCATGTTAGTCACTTGTTGATTGGAGTGTTGCACATAGCGTGGGGTGGAGCACATTTAAAAATGAAATTGCCAATATGGTGATACTAATGTTATCAAGGCTCACACCAAAGCTCGTTGTTAGCTTCTCTGCAATAAAACACTTTTTATATAACTGCCGCTGGAAAGCCATTTCCTTCCTTAATGGAGAAGGTTGTTGGAATGTGACGTGTGTTGGCGGACATGCTTGCAAACAACGCCAATGTTCATGTGTGCACGGGAACTGCAGAGAAAGGATATATATATGTATATACACACACACATATATATATATATATATATATATATATATATATACTGCTTACTAGAATGTTTTCAGGGTGATCTGCCAAACAGGGGCTGAGAACAAAAAAGGGGGAGGGGGTCCTAAAACACTTTTCATCCATTCCATGTCAATGGGATTTTTCAAAATTTTGAACATAACTACAGCCGGAACCAATTAATGGAACTATACTAAGGGGCATATTTAAGAGCCCCTAGCTTTTCTAACACCACGTTAGCATCATTTGTTTTACACTAATGTGGGGTTAGAAGGCCAAAAACGCAGCGCCGTATTTACAAAGTGGTGCAATGTATGAATTGTGCCACTTTGTAATACTTTGCGCTACATTATGCCTGCACCAGGCATAATGTATGCAAAGGGGGCATTCCCCCATGGGGGGGGGGGGCAAAAGAATGGTGCAAAGTAATCTAAGAGATTTTTTTCAGCACTTTTAACGCCTGCTCAGATTAGGTGTTAAAAGGAGGCTTCCATTGGTTACAAAAGGCCTCTGGGTGCTTTGCAGGATTTTTGATGCAAATCCTGCAAAGCGTTGGACTTGCATAAAAAATTGTGATGCTAGTCCTCTTACTACCACCATGGTGTGGTGTATTTTCAATATGGCGCACACATGGTGGCATTAAGGGGTCACTAAGGAGTGCAAGAAAAGTGGTGCTGCAGTGTGTAAAGCTCCACATTTCTTAAATATGCCCCTAAAGTCGATCTACTGTAATATGTGAAGTCATAACCAGTAAATTACAGGGGCAAGTTATAGTTAACCAAGGTAACTATACCTGCTGAATTTCACTAGTCTTGTACGTGTGAAATGTGAGCCTAACTATAACGTCTATATATATATATATATATATATATATATATATATAAAAAAAAAACAATAGATACAGGAAAATTATAGTTAGGTTCAGATTTTGCATGGACAAGGCCATATATGTTAAGCTGTTATAGTTAAAGTTTTTTCAAGTAACTACAACTGATGCCCTAAGGTAACTGTAACTCGGGACCTCGCGATCAATCAGTCTTTTACTGCAAATGTTACAGTTATATTAGCAATGATGTCATAGAAGATGTCAAGAGTGATGCAAAATCTGGGATAATTAGCAGTATATGGCGAGGGCCCGTGTTGTAGTTACCTCAGGGCATGAATTATAGTTACTTGAAATAACTCTAACAGCTGGATTTCTATGGTCTTATGTCTGTAAAACCTGAACCTAACTATAACTTCCCTGTAACCTTGGTTTTTTAAGTATTTTTTTTACTCTACTTGCTAATTTTACTATGCCTGTAACCTTTGAATTTTCAGTGAAATTCTAGGTTTTTTAAAAAGTTAAATAAAAGCCCATTGCACTGCATGGTGGGGTTGGACTAAGGGCCTGTCCTGGCATTGTGATGCCCAATCTTGCTTCTCCTGCCCCCCTCCTTGCCATCCATTGTCCCAGTCCAGGACCCTGCTTCCTCATTACAGCCCTGTGTGGCTGCTGTTCTGCACTGCCCTTCCAGCCTGCCTTGATTTAGCTTGCTGTCCCATCCACCTACTCCCTACCCTCTGTTGTCTGAATCCATGCACCAGCACCCCCTCCTGCTCTTCATGGTCTGATATGCTGACTCTGCCCCCTCCCTCCTGCCCTTCATGGTCCGTTATGCTGCATCTCTCCCTCCTGTCTGTCCAGTATGGTCAGCTTGCTGCTCTTGCCTTCTTCCTCCCTGCTCTGTGTTGTTCATATGCATGGCCCTGTCTCCTCCTGATTGCTTTCCATGGTCTCTTGTGCTGCACTGCTGTCTCACTTACCCTGAATGGTGTATTGTGCTTCGGCAACCCCTGATACTTGCCCTGTATGGTCAGTTTGGTGCCTCACAGCTAAAATAAAGCCCTTTTGAGCCTAAAAACATTGTGAGTCTCCTGCCTGAATAGGGTCTGTTGGTATGCATGGTTGTATTGCCACAACCCCTTTTTTTCTGCCCTAAATGGTCTGTTATATTGCCACGGCTTCTCTTGCCTGCCCTGCATGGTTGGTTTGTTGCCCTCTGTTTCCCCTGCCCCAGTGGTGTAGCAAAGGCCCCCAAATCCCCTGCGGTGCAGGGCGGCCTCCAAGCTCCCGGAGGCCCCCTCAGCACAGTACACTATGCAGGTGCAGAAGGCCCCTGACTGGGTCCAGAGGGGATGGGCCCCCCTACAGGGACTTTGCAGAAAGGGCCACCTCAAGTTTCATTATGCCACTGCCCTGTCCTCCATGGTTCATTATACTGCCACTACCTGTCCTGCCCAGCCAGAGTGGTCAACTTGTTACCTCTAAAAACTCCTCTCTACCATAAATTATCTGAAACTGTGCCCCTGACCTCTGCATTCCTAGAGTATTCTAATGAACAACTAGATTGCTATCATTATATATTTATTACAAAACTGCAGCATGCCTGACTTCATATCGATGTAATCAAAACTGTACTGTAATACCTAAAGCATTTCCTTTAGAAAATATTAAAAAGAGAGGGTATTATTCCCACAAACCTTATGGTTAGTGCTCTAAAAGCTAAAGCGAAGACATATTTTCTGAGTTCTCAAATAGCAACAAATCACTTTTAAATGATTTGCTATCTTTATGTACCAAAATGAATGTGTCCTTGTGTAATGTAACTGATGCTCATGTAAAGTGCACCAATACATTAGGGCCAAGTCTGTGTTATATAAAACTGCAGAACAACTAAAAAATGAAGTGTTTCATGCACTTCTGCCACTGGGCTACACTTGGGTTACATTTGGGTGATATGTGTACTACATTTGGGCACTTTTTCCCTCTGGTGGCCATCTTGGGAGACTTGTTTGTTATGAAGCTCCCTAATTTCCTTATTTACTGCAGTATTCTCAGTTTTCCATTTCAATTCCATCAAGTTGGCGTACAGAGGTTCTAAATTTTTTGCATTAATTCAGAATGTTAGCACTCTAGCTCCTCTTTAGAACACTGTAAGGCGCTGATAACCAGGGAGTTAACTGACAGTCTGCTGCTGGTGTTAAAAGTGCATGTTTCAATCTGAATTTCAGAATGTTTTAATGAAATAGAAGAGAAAGATATCTGAGAACTCACTTAAAACATGTCCTAATTTTTCTTTCTACAACACTAACCACAATTTGTAAGACAAAATGAATTTCCTCATTTTGTTCCTTAAATTAAATGCTTTACGTTTTATCAGTTTGATTCAATCAAGATGGCTTTATGTGTGCCACACCTTTGTCATGAGTAAGACTGTTTACTCTCTATTTGTTCTATAGAGTGCTCTAGGAGGCTGTTGTAGAACAAAAAGGAATGAACTGACAAGCTGCTCCTGTTGGAAGTACATGTTTTACTGAGAGTATTAGACTTAATTTTCATATGGCTGAGAAAGATAGTGTGAATTTACAGAAAATATGCTCTCATTTTAGCTTCTGGAGCACCTTCCATCACCCATATGGGAAAACATGAGAAAACTGTTTTCTCTCAAACATGATTCATGAAATCCCAGTAGGGTAAAATCACCTTAGAAAGCTCTACAATTCCTGAAATTAGCATGGTATCATATACAAGTGATTTAAATTGCAACTCATTTTCGTTATCACATTTTATAGATTCTCCTTTTTGTGACCCTCAAAACCTGCCATTCACTACAATGCATTTCAATGAGGTGCTATCATGTATATTGGTCCCAACAATGAGACCTGTACTTAGGCTCCGCCCAGATGTACACATTTGGGTTCCCTTTATTTTTTCTGAAACTACTAAACAGATTTACACCAAATCCTGTGATCTCCTGCCAAAAGCTATTTTTAGGCCAAATTTAGTGTAATTCTGTCCAGCGGTTCGGGCTGCAGGTGTGTCTAAAGACTCTACGGGGATTAACATGGGAAATGCACTTTTTTGACCTCCCCCTTTTTCTCTCCCCCGCTGGACGCATCACCCCAAAACTTTCCATGCACAACAATATCCAACTAGACACTTTGGCCCTCATTACAACCCTGCCGGTCGGTGATAAAGCGGCGGTAATACCGGCAACAGGCTGGCGGTAAAAAAATTTGAATCATGACCACAGCGGAAATCGCCAACTCAAACAGACACTTTACCACTCCGACCGCCACGGCGGTAGCAACAAACACCGCAGCGGTAACCGCCAACAGCCAGGCGGAAGACAATGTACTGCCCACTGCAATACAACACGCCTATCCGCCAGATTTTCAGGGGCCGTACCAATGCCATCAAAAGCACAGTGGAAATAGAACACAGAAGGGAAATGACTCACCTCTCAACACTCAATGAAGAACAAGGACGCCATGGAGCACGAACTGCAGGTGTTCCCCATGCTGGTGTACCTTCTCATACAGCAGGAACATGAACACCGGTGAGACGACCACGGTGAGTACTGCACCTAGCACACAGGGGGGGGGGAGAGTGACACACACAAGCAAAACACGCAACACCCTCACCCCCAACACCATACACACAAGCACATGCAACATTACATATACATCCCGTAACCCTCTTGAATAACGCAAGGAAAAAAGGAATAGAGTAAAATGAGTGTAATATTCGTAATTTTGAGAAATACGTTCTTAAAGCAGAAACAGTATGTACAATATATACAATATATACAAAAGGAGGGACAATGCCCACTCCAAAATGTCTGTGGCCCACTGGGCCAAAGCACAAAGGCCAAGGCCACACTTGACTCCTGCCTCAATATGGAAAGAACACTCCAGGGGCATCAGGTCGAAAACACACAGGCACCTCAGTGGGACAGGGAATGGGGGGGCACCTCAGCCGGAAGATGGTATAACGCCACTGGCCTGGAGGGGGCTCCATGACCACTGCTTGGTCCTGAGAAGTGCAAGGCCACAGTCTCTCAAGTGGGTGGTTTGCCCACTGCTTGGTCCTGGGGAGTGCAAGGCCACAGTCTCTCAAGTGGGTGGTTTACCCACATGCTCTGGAGGGGGCAACATGCCCTGTGCTTGGTCTTGGGGAGTGCAAGGCCCCAGTCTCTCAAGTGGGTGGTTTGCCCACTGCTTAGTCCTGGGGAGTGCAAGGCCACAGTCTCTCAAGTGGGTGGTTAACCCACATGCTCTGGAGGGAGCAATATGCCCTGTGCTTGGTCCTGGGGAGTGCAAGGCCACAGTCTCTCAAGTGGATGGCTTCTTCCACTGGTTCTGGAGGGGGCCTTGTGTCCAGTGTGCTTCATCCTGGCAAGGTGGGGGTGAGTGGATGGCTTCTTCCACTGGTTCTGGAGAGGGCCTTGTGCCCAATGTGCTTCATCCTGGCAAGGAGGGGCTGAGTGCATGCCTTCTTCCACTGGTTCTGGAGGGTGCCTTGTGCCCAGTGTGCTTCATCCTGGCAAGGAGGGGGTGAGTGGATGCCTTCTTCCACTGGTTCTGGAGGGGGCCTTGTGCCCAGTGTGCTTCATCCTGGATGGGGCAAGGTAACAGTCTCTCACCTGTGTGTCACACTGACAGGTGTTGCAGGGTCCAGGATGCACTGCAGCCCATGTAGTCACCATGACACACTCTCCGGTGGTGACAGCTGCTCAGTGGATGCCAGTTGCGCTGCAGGTGGCGGTGCAGGCAGTGGTGGTGGTAGCCTCCAGGCCTTCAGCCTCGGATGGCTGCCCACTGGGGCTGCTGCTGCTGGCAGTGGTGCTGCTGGTGGTGGGGCAGGTTGCGGTGCTGGCTGCGGTGCAGGTGGCAGTGCTGGCCACGGTACAGGTGGTGGTGCTGGCCGCGGTGCAGGTGGCGGTGCAGGCAGTGGTGGTGGTAGCCTCCAGGCCATCACCTGTAGCCTCGGACGGCTGCCCACTGGGGCGGCTGCTGCTGCTGGCAGTGCTGCTGCTGGCGGCAGGGCAGGTGGTGGTGCTGGCCGCGGTGCAGGTGGCGATGTTGGCAGTGGTGATGGTAGCCTCCAGACCTTCACCTGCAGCCCTGGATGGCTGAAATGCCATGGCTGGTGTTCTGTGTCCCTTCCTGCCCTTGGCAGATGGTGGTGCCTTCTTGCTTCTGCCAGCTGCACTCTTTGTCTTGCCCTTGCTGCCTGGTTGTGCCTCCTTCCCCTTGCTGGTTGATGACCCCTTCTTGCCCTTGCTAGGTGGCGGACCCTTCTTGGCAGGTGTTGCTGGCACACTGGCTGGGCTGATGGGGGCTTCCTTGGAACCTCTCACATCTGCAGTATCTGCAGAAACCACAGTGGCCATGGACTGGGTGACTGAGGTGCTGGGCTGGGTTCTGGCCACCCTGGCCCGAGGTGAAGGGCGGGGGAGGGGTAGGGAATAGGTCAGTTTTGGCAAGGAAAAGCTTCTTAGGGACACTGGGGAGGGAAGAGGGTGAAGGTTTGGGAGTGGAGGAAGAGGGAGTGGTTGTAGGAGGTGTCAGTCTGCTGTGTTTGGTTGCAGGTGCATGGGCTGGATGCTGTTGTGAAGTGGATGGTTGTTGGGTGTGGGTGTGCTTGCGTTTGTGTACGTTGGGAGGAGGGGTCACAGACACAGTGGGAGAGGACACAGCGGACATGTCCATGGATGTGGGGGTGGTGACTGCCAGTGAGGGGCGTGTAGTGATAGGCGTGATGGTGATGGAGGTAGTGAATGAGGATGTAGTGCATGCAGGTGTTAGTGGAGACGCTACTGGGAGGGAGGTGGACGAGGAGGAGGAGAGGGACACAGTGGAGGCAGGGGATGTTGGTGTGTCTGTATGTGGATGGTGTTTATGTGAGTGCCTGTGGAATGAAGTGTGGTCCTTGTGTTTGCCTGAACCACTTCTGTGTGTTGATTTGGGTGAGGGCTGGTCTGAAGGTGTGCTTGGGATAGGCTGGGGTTGAGGGGATTGGGACTGGGTAGAGGAAGTTGGAGGGGGAAGGCTGGAGACAGAGACAATGGTTGCCATCAGTGAGTTGGCCAAAGCCTGGAATGCTCTCTGTTGGGCCGCCACGCCAGAGTGAATGCCCTCCAGGTATGCATTTGTTTGTTGCAAATGCCCTGCTGCACCCTGGATGGCATTCAGTATGGTTGACTGCCCAACAGAGAGGGATCTCAGGAGGTCAATAGCTTCCTCACTGAGGGCAGCAGGGCTGACTGCGGTAGGGCCTGAGGTGCCTTGGGCAAAGGAGATGCCCACCATCCTGGGTGTATGGGCACAGGAAACATGCTGAGGGGCTACTGGTAGGGCAGTGCTGATATGGGGGTGGCGCTGTACCTGTTGTTGGGGTGGGCACAGAGGTGTCTGCCACTGCCAGGGAGCTTCCATCGGAGGAGGAGTCGCTGTGGTAGTGTCCCCTCCTGTCTCTGTCATGGTGCTCCCCTCGCCCTCCGTCCCACTGGTGCCCTCACCGTTGGCGAATTCGGCCTCCAGGCCCATGTGGGATGCAGCTCCCTCCGTCGCTGGTGCTTCTGCTCCTCGGCCAAATGATGCTAATGCACACAAGGACAGGGTGACAAAACAAAAAGGGGGTGAGAGACAGAGGATACACTTGGTCAATGCTAGCAACAACACTGCTGTTGGCATACACAACACACAGGGAACGGCCCTATGCACTAGGCCATGCACTACCAGTTACCGCTCTAGTCACCAGCCCATGGGGTACAATGCCTAATGCCAATAGCTGCACACCTGAAACCCACAGGACCCTGCCCAGTAGTAGATGCCCACTAACACTATTGGGGTTGGAGTGCATCTGATCTTGCCCATCATTGAACATACCCTGCCATGCTCGCCCTGGCCTAGGGGCACCCACAGCCCACATCCCCCACCCTGGTAATAACTTAATGCGTGCAAAGTCATGATTCTGAATCTGTACTCACCCCTTTGTGGCTGCTGTGATGCCTTCAATCTCCCATCCAACTACAGATAGGCCACCACCAGGATGCAGAACATAAGGGGGTTAGGGTACTACAGGCACCCCTTCCTCATTGGAAGGCCAGCCCCCAGCTGGGCCTCCACCGTCTTCCTTTCCCAGGGGTGCAGGTCCTTCCACTGTTTGTGGCAATGGGTGCTCCGCCTGTCAAAGACCCCCAGGGTCCACACCCCCTTGGCGATGGCACACCAAATCCCCTTTTTCTGATGGGTGCTGATCTGCAGAAAAAATACAGCAGAAAAGGGATTAGTCATACCATTTGAACTGTCATACTCATGGCCCACCAAATCCCCCATCCACTTACGCACATACATTGCCCACCATATATGCAGCACTCTGCCCAGGACCCCTCAGACCCCCCCCTACATGGGGCTTACACACACAGCAATCCCTACATTCATGGCCCAAGCATCATGCTCATGGTGTACTCACCTGTTTGTCTGGAGGACCATAGAGTAATGTGTACTGGGGTAGGACCCCATCCACTAGTCTCTCCAACTCCTCAAAAGTGAAGGCAGGGGCCCTTTCCCCAGACACTCAAGCCATTGTCACTTCCAGACACAGGTCACAGCAGCACCTGCATTGTAGCTCCTCTCCTGTTGAAGGTCAGGTAGCAAGTGAGTGCACAGATAGAAAATGTCAGTCACGTCCACGGCAGTGCGTACCGTCACCGCCGGCGTACATCGCCATTGGCTCCTGGAACCCATAGGGCCCAATGATAACCAATGCGATGTTGCACGGCGGTCATCTACTGCCTACCGCAATGGGGCACAACGTCAGTGGAATTACCTCATTTCCACTTGTCTCTCCTCACAGGTCAGGCAGCCTCCATTTCAGGGGGGCATAGGCCATGGCACCTAGAGTTCAACCGCTTAGGATGAATAGGAGATGGAGACATTCCCAGGTGTACAGACCCCTGGTGGACCTGGCGACAATGGAGGACAGGCACATTATCCTGACCAACAGACTTGATAGGGCCACAATCCAAGAACTGTGTGCCCAATTGGAGTCAGACCTGATTTCAGATAGCTGCCACCCCACAATTATCCCCCCTCTAGTGCAGGTCTTGTCAGTGATCCATTTCCTGGCAAGTCGTTCTTTTCAAGCGTCTGTGGCCATGGCATCAGGGATGTCACAGCCTATTTTCTCAAATGTGCTGACCAGAGTGTTGTCTGCCCTGCTGAAACACATGTGCAGCTACATCGTATTCCCCCAGGTGGAGGATTTGGCCATAGTGAAGGCTGACTTCTATTTAATGGGACATACCCCCAACATTATTGGTGCCTTTGAAGGTACACATATTGCCTTTGCTCCCCCCCCCGGAGAAATGAACAAGTGTTCAGAAATAGGAAAAACTTTCACTCTCTGAATGTGCAGATGGTGTGTTTGGCGGACCAGTAGATCTCCCATGTCAATGCCAAGTATCCTGGCTCTATGCATGATGCTTTTATATTGAGGAATAGCAGCATCCCATATGTGATGGCTCAACTCCAGAGTCACCGGTTGTGGCTAATAGGTGAGTCCATGGTCCCCACCCAGTTGATGTAGGTATTTGGTTGTGGGGTTGGCCCTAAGGGTGAGTGTGTGGCTAACAATTATCCCTCGAATATTTGCAGGTGACTCTGGTTACCCCAACCTCTCATGGCTACTGACCCCAGTGAGGAATGCCAGGACAAGGGCAGAGGAACGTTACAATGAGGCACATGGGCGAACAATGACGATCATTGAGAGCACCTTTGGCATCCTGAAGGCCAGATTCCGGTGCCTCCATCTGACAGGTGGATCCCTGTACTACTCACCCAAGAAAGTGAGCCAGATCATCGGTGCATGTTGCATGTTGCACAACCTGGCCTTGAGATGCCGGGTGCCTTTTCTGCAGGAGGATGAGCCTGAGGATGGTCGTGTGGCAGCGGTGGAGCCTGTGGACAGTGACGAACAGGAGGCAGAGGAAGAAGATGTGGACAACGGAAGTACACTAAGTCAACTGTACTTCCAGTGACACACAGGTAAGACACTGTAATTTCACCTTCCATTGCAGTTTAGTGTTTGACATGGACCAAGGCAGCCTGATTTCCAAATTTCTATGGCCACTTACTGTACCATTTGGCATCTTTATTTTGAGATCTCTGTGCCCCACTCTGGCTCCTGGTGTGTTTACTGCTGCCCACTACAGGTCATACCTATATAAATATTACAGTACATTTGAATTGCAATGTTCACAGTTTGTGAAACTAATACATTTGTCAAAGAAATCACAGACTCCATACTTGAATTTGTTTCCAGGGTGTTTATTTAGGTGCTAATAAGTGTAGGGGGTATTGCAATGGGCTGGGTTGATGATGGAAGAAAGTCCAAGGTAGAGTCCAGTCTATTTGTATCACAGGTGCATTGTCCAAAGGGGCATAGGAAGTGGAGCAATGGCAGTTCAAGGTGGAGAGGGTGACAGAGTGGGACAGAAGGTTGACAATCAAGAGAGTCTTATTTCCTGGCGGGGTCTTGGCAATGTTCTCTGGCTTCTCCCTGGATCGCAGGGACTGTTTGCGGGGTGGTTCTCCTTCTGCAGGGGGTGGGGTGCTGGTGGCCTGTTGGTCCTGTGGCGGGGCCTTCTGTCCACTAGCGCCGGCAGAGGTGAAGGGCTGTTCATCAGTGTAGCTAGTGTCAGGGGCCCCTTGGTGACCCCTGCCTCCCTCATGGTGTTGGCCATGTCTGCCAGCACCCCTGCAATTGTGACCAAGGTGGTTTGTATGTCCCTCATGTCCTCCCTGATCCCCAGGCACTGTCCCTCCGGTAGCCGCTGGGTCTCCTGCAGCTTGGCCAGTATCTGGCTCATGGTCTCCTGGGAATGGTGGTATGCTCCCAGGATGTTGGTGAGTGCCTCGTGGAGTCGGTTCCCTGGGCCTGTCCTCCCCCTGTTGCACAGCAGTCCTCCCAGCTTCCCTGTTGTCCTGTGCCTCTGTCCCCTGAACCGTGTGCCCACTGCCACTGACCCCAGGTCCCTGATCGTCCTGGGTTTGTGGGGTTGCCTGGGGTCCCTGTAGTGGTGGACACACTGCTGATTGACGTGTCCTGGGGACAGAGGGATGGGCCTGCTGGGTGGGTGCTATGATGGTGTTTCCTGAGGGGGGAGGCTCTGTGGTGGGTTGGGATTGTGGCTGGGTCACCGACTGTCCAGAGGTCCCTGATGGGCCAGGTTGGTCATCGTGATCCAGGTGTGCAGAGCTGCTATCATCACTGTGGGCCTCTTCGGGGGGGACTGGATGTGGCTGGCACCTCCGCTCCGGTGATGTTGAATAGGGATCCTGTGGGGATGTAAATGCAGTAATATTGTATCTGCGTGTGCCATCTTGAGCATGTATTTGTTTCCCTCTATGGTTGTTATTAGCAAGGCAGCTTTGGCTTGTGTCAGTTGTGCTTGGTTTGGCTAAGTGATTGTCACTAGTGTGCATGCTGTGGTGATGGGTGTCCATGCAGATCTGTGATGGGGGTCCATGCATTGGTGTTGCATGCAGGGCTTGGTATTGGGACCATTGGGTTGTGATGGTGGGGTATATGTGAGGTGGTGGGGGTGAGGATAGGGTTGTTGTTTGTGATGGCATGCAGGTAGGGTGGGGGTTAAAGTAGTAAAGATTTGACTTACCAGAGTCCAGTCCTCCTGCTACTCCTGCGAGGCCCTCAGGATGCATGATCGCCAAAACTTGCTCCTCCCATGTTGTTAGTTGTAGGGGAGGAGATGGGGGTCCACCGCCAGTCCTCTGTACAGCTACGTGGTGTCTTGCTACTACAGAACGCACCTTCCCCCGTAGGTCGTTCCACCTCTTCCTGATGTCATCCCTTGTTCTTGTGAGCTGTCCCACGGTGTTGACCCGGTCCACGACTCTCCGCCATAGCTCCATCTTCTTTCCAATAGATGTCTGCTGCACCTGTAGTCCAAATAGCTGTGGCTCTACCCAGATGATTTCATCCACCATGACCCTTAGCTCCTCCTCTGAGAACCTGGGGTGTCTTTGTGGTGCCATGGGTGTAGTGTGAGTGGTATGTGTGAGGGTGTGTGGGGGATGTGTTGGGGTGTGTGCTGTGAGGTGTGTGGATGGTATATGGGTGATGTTGTTTTGTGGCTCAGATTGAGTGGGTGCTCCTGGCTTGTCTCTCTCTCACTTGCCAAACTGTTTGGGTCCTAAAGGGTTGTGGGTATTGTGGGTGTGTGTTTTATACTGTTGCAGGTGTGTGGGTGTGGTGTGTGTATGTGTGACAGGTGTGTGTATTTTTAAGTGTCCAATGTGGTGTAGTTTTGTTAGTGTGTGTGTATTTTGAGCACGACGGTCTGTACCGCCAATGGTTTACCGTGGTTGAATGTCCGCCACGGTGATTCGTGTGTTATGATGCTGTGGGCATATTTCTGTTGGCGTAACAGTGTGGGTTTTGCTACCGCCAGTTTATCACTGACCTTTGGGCTGGTGGACTTGTGTGGGTGTCTGTATAGTGGCGGATTTCTATGTGTGGGTCATAATACCCGTAGGGGTATACTGCCGCTGTCACGGTATGATGGCGGCAGTCAGCATGGTGGTAAGCGGCACTTACCGCCAATGTTGTAATGAGGGCCTTTATATGGTAAATTGTCTGACAGTTTGTCAAACGGTGCCAAATATATACGCAAGACAAATCTATCTATCTGTCTATCTATCTATCTATCTATCTATCTATCTATCTATCTATCTATCTATCTATCTATCTATCTAACTATCTATCTATATATGATACAAGATGTTCGCTCCACAAATGACCCTTCTTTTCCACTCATGTTCCATGTGAAAGAACGGCCATGGCAGCTCCATGTCTTTGCAAAGTAAAGTTTATTGTTAAAGACAGCAAAAATCCCAATGCAATTTGGAAATCCTTGTTTCCTTGATCATGGGTCAGAACAAGACCTTAACACCCACTATTATTAAACCACAGTGAATTCATCACAAATAATCAAAGATGGACTACAAAACCAATTGAAACAAAAGCTTTTACATTGACCATATTGGAGTGGTGTTCACTGTAACAAAGTTTGCCTCACTTCATGCTATATCACATTTCAATTGTAGACTAAGGGTCCCATAACGGGCCACCAATGCAGCAGTCCGAGCGCCATATTTTAACTCCAATATGGCCGATCTGTCAATGTGTGAGCTTTTGTTTTGATTGGTTTTGTAGTCTGTCTTTGATAATTTGTGATGAATGCTCTATGGTTTAAAAATGATGGGTGTTATGGTATTGTTCTGACCTGTAATCAAGGAAACAAGGATTTCCGAAACACATTAGGATTTTTGCTGTCTTTACCAATACATTTTACTTTGTAAAGATGTTAAGTGGCCTTTGCCGTTCTTACACATGGGACCAGAGTGGAAAAGGAGGGTCGGTTGTGGAGTGAGCATATTTTAAATATCTATATATATATATATATATATGTATATATATATATATATATATATATATATATATACATATATATATATATATATATATATATATATATATATATATATATATATATATATATATATATAAAATAAGAAATGTTCGCTCCACAAATGACCCTTCTTTCCCACTCTGGTCCTATATATATATTTATATAAAGCATGTTTATTTATATAAAGAATCTTCACAAAATTTTCAGAAGTAAGTGTCCCTGTGATTCTTGTTGCCCATTAAAAGTTTGATGGTGAACCATCAAGCGGGGCCAACAAGCAAGAGAGGGTCAAAAAAGTTGTGTTTTCCATGTTGATTCTCATAGGATCTTTAGTCACGACTACAGCCAAAACCACTGGATGGAATTACACTGAATTTGGCAGAAAGATGGCTTTCAGTGTGCAGATTACGCTTTCAGTACTTTTTGAGCTATGAAAGGGAATTCAAATTTGTATATCTGTGATTGTGAATATTCAAAAATGTTTGCAAATGCACGCACCAATAGGAACACTATAATTGGCTGTCCACGTCGTAAATAGAAAGTTGTGGCTGCCATTTTAGGTAACTGGACATGGTCCCTGGGGCTGAAAAACTAAATGAAAAATAGCATAAGGGGTCAGGGTGGAGATACCCTGACCCCAGGAGCGTAATACAGGGGTGCTTGAGGGTCAAATTATGGGTTTAAAACTATTTTTCTTTACCATGTGCGATATTCATGAATAATCAAGATTAATTGAAATTAATTGAGAATAATCAAGAATAAGAATTTAAATCGCAAACTCATTCATACACTAATGCATTCACTCATACATGCACTTTCAAACCTACTCAGACCCTCAAGTACCTATCACAGACTCACTTAGACACTGATGTACCCACTCACAGACCCACTAAGACACTGATGCACCCACTCACAGACCCACTCAGATACTCATTTATGCACTCACTAACACACGCAGACCCTCATGTAGCCACTCACAGACCCACTCGGACACTGACCCACCCAGTCACAGACCCACTCAGACCCTCACACACCCATTCTCAGACCCACTCAGACCCTCATGCACCCACCTACAAACCCACTCAGTCCCTCATGCAACCACTCACAGACGCACTCAGACACTGATGTAGACACTCACAGACCAACTCAGACAGTGAGGCACCCACTAACAGATCCACTCAGACCCTCATGCGCCAAGTCACAGACTCGCTCAGACACTGAGACACCCACTCACAGACCCACTCAGACACTGAACCATCGATTCATAGACCCATTCAGACACTGACGCATCCACTCACAGAACCACTCTGACACTGTTACACCCACTCAAAGACCCACTCAAACCTCATGCACTCACAAACCACTCAGACCCTCACACACACACACTTTCACACCCAAACACTCACACCAAGATTCCCTCTCAAACCTATTCTCAAATGAAGAGAGACAGACTGTTCGGCTGTGCGCAGCATGTGGCTGGGTGGGTATAGGGTTGGCCTGCTCGGGCCTGGCCACAGGCCAGACCCTGCAGCTAACTCTTGATACGCATGGTCAAAGGCGGTGAGCAGTGTGGGTTTGGGTTGTGATAGGGGTTCACCACAGGTCCTGCAGCCAACTCCTGCAGCCCTAGGCCAAAGGCTGTGCGCCGCGGTGGTTGGATTAACATATAGGCCCTCATTATGACTTCGGCGGTCTTTCAGAAGACCGCCGAAGCCACGGGCGCCAGAAGACCTTCTGACCACCATATTACAAGTACTGAACGAGTTCCGCCACAATATGGGTGGAAATCCTCCAGTATTCATGGTGGCAGTCGGAGGCGAGTGGGTGGCTCCATCACCGGCCCGCTCCGCCAAAAGGACTCCACCAGCTGCATTACGACCTCTAATATGGCCTGGTGGTGTCCTGATGGTGGGGTGCTACTGGCGGTGGAAGCGCCTGTTCCCTGCCGAACGACCTCCTCGCCGGACAAGGTAAGTCAATCGTCTGACAGGGGAAGGGGGTGGTAGGGTGGGAGAGTGTTGTGTATGCATGTGTGAATGGGTGTTGTCTGTGTGGTTGAATGTAAATGTGTATGCGTGTGGGTATGTGTGTGTATATGAGTGTTTGAATGTGTGTTTGAATGCGTGTGTGCATGGGTGTTTGAATGCCTGTATGATTGTTGAAGTAAGTGTGTGTTGGAATGTTTGTGTGAAAGTGAGTATGGATGCGTGTGAGTGAATGCGAGAATGGATGCATGTGAGCGAATGCAAATATGCATGCATATGAGGGAATGCGTGTATGTAGGTGTTGGAGAATGAGTGGGGTGCGTGTGGGTGTGTGTGTGCGTGCATGCACGGAGTGGGAGGTGGGGAGAGGGGGTGCTGTACTGGAATGTGGTGGGAGTGCTGTTCTGGAAGTGGGGTGGTGGGTTCTGGTATGGTAGTGAGGGTGGGGAGCATTGTGATTACAGGTGGTTTGGGGGAGTCATCTGCCGGTGAAAGGAAATAAATTTCCTGTCACCGGTAGCCTTTCCACCAGGGTTTTCGTGGTGGTCCTACTGCACGGAAACCCTGATGAAAAGCCGACTCGTGATGCCACTGGTGGTCTTCAGTGGACCGCTGGGTCGGGAATGCTCATCTCTGGCGGTGTAAGTGGAGATGTGGTGGGTTAGCAGAGGCCAACCCTCCACACTCATAATGTGGCGGTCATCACCACTGGCCCCTCAGTGGTGAGACCGCCAGGTCATAATGAGGGCCTTAGTAATGAAAATTACTTTATGTTAAAAAAATACATGAAAATTCACTGAAAAAAAACAAAGGTGCCATGGACTTTATAGTTAGGAAAAATAATTTAAAAACCTTAGACATTCACTTTAACCAAAGGTTAAAGGGAAGTTATAGTTAGTTTCTGAATTTACTCCAACAAAACATAGAAATTCAGCAGACTTAGTTAGAGTTCTTTCAAGTTACTATAACTCGTGTCCTAAGGTAACTATAACTGACGCCCTCGTCATGCACTGCTAATTAACCAACAAAATACAGCACTCATGACATCTTTGATAACATCGTTGATAGTGTCAGTATAACATCTGAAGTAAAATTATCGATCAGATAACTGTGTATGGCAGGGGCGTGAGTTATAATGACCTTACGTTGTGAGTTATAGTTACTTGAAAGAACAGGGAACAGAGATGAAAGGTCTCCTTGGTTGCTGAAGCAATGGGACCATGAGCGAGGCCTTGAGGTTTCCCCTGAAGTCCCAGATAGCCCGTAAAGGGCAAATGATAAGTTTGAAAAAAATATGTAGGTACCGCGGTGGAGCCCCTCCCCACCCCCGCTGTCCCAGATAGCCCATAGAGGGATAAAAAAACATTGTTTAAAAAAAATAATAGCTCAATGTGAAGGTCATAGACCTTCGCACTGAGCATTGAGGGTTTATGTCCAGCTGGACTTGTTTCCCTCTTTTAAAAAAAAATGTAAGTACAAATGTTTTAGGGGAAAATGGAAGGTGATTTTACTTTTTTCAAATGACAAATACATTTTTCTTTTTAAATTGTACAGAAGTGTCTCATTCTAAATCTATCATACATCAAAGCCTTAAAAAAAATCTTTAGTTCTCTCCCTCTATTTGTTTCTCTCTCACTTTCAAATCTCTTTCTCTCACTCACACACCCACTCAGACACTTACTCACCAACTCATAAACCCACTCAGAAACTCATGCATCTACTCACAGACCCCCTGAGACCCTTGTGCAGCACCTCACAGCTCCAATCAGACCCCCATGCAACCACTCACAGACTCACTCAGACAGTTATGCACCCACTCACAGACCCACTGACACCCTCATGCACCCACTCATAGCCCCACGCACACAATGATGCACCCACTAAAACACTGATGTATGCATTCTTACACCCATACACTCCTACAGCAACTTTCACCCCTAGATACTCTCTGTCACACCTATTCTGGCACCCAGAGAGGTTGAAGGTAACTATAATTCACACCTCCACCATGCACAGTTTTTTATGAATAATTTTACAGCAAATTTTCCAGTGATATTATCAAAGATGTTCTAAAAGATGTCATGAGTGCTGTAATAACTGGGGTAATTAGCTTTGCATGGCGAGGGCGCGCGGTATAGTTACCTTAGGCCACAAGTTATAGTTACCTGAAATAACTCTAATTATAACAGGTGAATTTCAATGGTGTTGTTACGTTTAAATTGTGAGCCTAACTATAACATCCCTGTAACCTTTGTTTTTTTTTACGTGAATGTCTATGTGTTTTTTTTTTATTCTATTTCCTAACTATAACATTCCTATGGTTTTTAAATGAAATGATTTTTTAATTTTATTTCCTACCTATGTCCCTTTAACCTTCAGTTTTTTCAGTGAATGTCTATGTTTATTTTTAACATAATGTAATTTTAATTACTGTACGTTAATTCAACCATCACCTCGCACATCCTTCAGCTGTGTACAGTGGGGATTGCCTGCAGGGCCCGTGCACTTTGGGAGATAGCAGGAGCCTGCCCTAGGGGGTGGCAGTCCCCAACATCATCTAAGGCTCCATGAGGGGACCACGTGGCCCTAGTCCAGCATTTCATTTTAGCCCCTGGTGGGGGGTGGTCCCCGGTGCTGAAGGTCTGTGGTGGACCCCCTTCATTAACTTCTTTGAGCCCCAGAGAGGTGGTGATCCCTGGGTTGAGGGGGGTGACGCAGCCCCAATACATTATCTTGATTGCCCCATAGAGGTGGCAGTCCATGAGGGGACATGCAGTCACCCATTTACTCTACTGATTGTTCCTTGGTGGTGATTCCTGGGGTGCAGGGGCAGTGCGGCCATTCATTCAGTATATTCATTGCTCTGGGGAGGTCACAGACTCATGGATGTGGGGCTCACAGCCCCCGATACATTAGAATCCTTGCCCCGGGAGGTGGCAGTCACTGGGGCTGCTAGGGGCCATGCAGCCCGTATATTTCCAAATTATAGCCCCAGGGAGGTGGTGGTCTCCAAGGTACAAGGTGGTACATGGGACTCCCCCCCCCCATTATATTACTCCAGGGCGTTGTTGGTCTCGGGTGCGGGGCCGCGTGCCCCCCTACACATTGATACAGGGAGGTGGTGGTCCCCGGGGCTTCTATAAGCCACAGGAGGGGGAACCGGTGTGCTTCCTCCAACTTTTCTCACAATGCCCTGGGCCTGGCACACCCCGGGGTAATATTAAAAGCAAGCATGGGAGACCACGCTTGCTTTTGTATAAACATTTCACCGTGAAATTAGCTGATATTTGTGAAATTTGTTGTGAATTTAAAGGCTAAGCATACCCACCCATTTTTCTTTTTTTTTGTTTTGTTTTGAGACTGCTAAAGCCGAGCCTCAAAATGGCTGCCAACACTACGTCTTTAAAATGTTGACCCCCAAACAGATCTCTGCATGAGACCAGGAGGATTTGCAAAGCCATTTCTCCTCTAGATATACAAATTTGTTTTTTTTCTTTAATTTCTCTAAAACTACTCAATGGATTTACAACAAATAACAAAAACCATAATTTGCCTACTGAAAGACACCTTTTTGCCAAATTTGGTCTAATTCCATTTAGTGGTTTGGCTGTAGTCATGATCAAAACTCCTATGGGAATTAACATGGGAAGTACACTTTTTTTAACTCCCTTTTTCTCAGCCCCTACTTGATGGATCACCTTGAAACTTACCATGCACAGCAAAAATCTTTGGCACACTTTGTTTGGAAAATTTCGTGAATATTCATCAAATGGTGCCAAAAATACAGGTAAGTAAAAAACTCTTTTCCTTTTTATTTGAAGTCCTAGGTGTGTGTGTATGTATATATATATATACATATATATGTACACACACATACATATATATACATATAGATGTATAGGTAGATAGATAGATAGATAGATAGATAGATAGATAGATAGATAGATAGATAGATAGATAGATAGATAGATAGATAGATAGATTCACTGAAAACAACAAAGGTTACAGTGACATTATAGGAAGGTACAGATTTCACATGTACAGAACTATAGACATTTGGCAGATATAGTTACCTGAGTTAACCATAACTTACTCTTCCGCAATGGACTTCTTATGACCTCACATATTGCATCACTCATGACATTGTCAGTGAAATCACAGATTAGATCACTGATCATATCTCAAATTGCATCACTGATGTCATCATCCACTAACGTAAACTTCAACATATTTTATAAAACACCATTTTAAAAAAAAATAATGAAAGGAGAGGGATGACAGTCATACAGCACAGGGCTCGCTGTACACTTAAAAACTACTACACTAAGGGCCAGATGTAGCAATTTCCGAATTTGTGATTCGGAAATTGTGAGTCGGTGCGACTAGCAATTTCCGAATCGTAAATTCGGATGCAGAACGGTGTCTCAGACACCGTGTGCGAATCGCTATGGGGTCGCGAAGACCCACCTCATTAATATTAACGAGGTGGGTCGCATTTTGCGACCCCATAGCTATTCCCTGCACTCACAGGGATGGTGGCCTGCTGGAGACAGCAGACCTCCATGTCTGTGACTGCTTTTTAAATAAAGCAGTTTTTTTTTTTGTATTGCAGCCCGTTTTCCTTAAAGGAAAACAAGTTGCAATACAAAAAAAATAATGAAACCATTTGTTTTTGTTTTTTCAGAGTAGGCAGTGGTCCATTGGACAGCTGCCTGCTCTGGAAAAACATTTTTGGCAACATTCACAAAGGGGAAGGGGTCCCATGGGGACCCCTTCCCTTTTGCGAATGGGTTACCACCAGTGTGACACTGGTGGTAACTGCGAATTGCTTTGCGACCGCGTTCGCGGTCACAAAGCAATTTAGCATCGTGGCGTGAGTCGCAAATAGGAATGGTACACCTCTTCCTATTTGTGAGTCGCATTCACATTTTGCGAGTCGGTACGTGAATGAGCATTGGGATGCGCATTTTGCATGGCGCAAACTGCGATTTTCGCAGTTTGCACCATGCAAAATGCTTCCTACATCTGGCCCTAAGTTATTACCCAGGAGAGAGTTGTTTTTGGACAGCCTTGCCTCTTTAAATTCATTGTTCTAATAACTAATCAACAAAGTAACAAATCAGGCCATGGAGGTTGCTCTATCACAAACCAAAACTCTACTGTTTGTCAACATGGAAAGAGGTTTCAGTGGATATATCAATTCTACATATAGCACTACAATACACACCCAGTACAGAGGCCTTAGTAGACAAGGCACTATGGGGGTTATTCCAACTTTGGAGGAGGTGGTAATCCGTCCCAAATGTGACGGATTTACCACCAGCCGTATTACGAGTTCCATAGGATATAATGGACTCGTAATACGGCTGGTGGTATATCCGTCACTTTACCGTCACTTTTGGGACGGATTACCACTTCCTCCAAAGTTGGAATAACCCCCTATGTCACAAAACACTAGTAAAATCATTTGTGATCCTAGAGAAAGGTATGAGCACAGAGGTAGGACTGTTGCAGGAGTCTACTACACTGAACCACCACCCTACAGAAAGGTCCTAGAAAAAAATGTATTTATAATAAACAAAAAGTACAGGTGGTCATCACAAAAGAAACAGTTCTAAGGAAACTGGTCAGTATGGCAAAAAAGAACTATACTTAGCCACCACTAAAGAGTGGAAGTCTTCATGAACAGTTTAGACTATTGCAACATACTACCACAGACATAGATCACCAGGGGACCCCTGTAAGTGTACAGACTAGTCCACCGATAAATAGTACACCCACTTTTAAAGCAGTTATACTTAATATACTATGGCCCTCATTCTGACCCTGGCGGTCTTTTCGCAAGACCGCCGAGTTACCGCCGCGGTGAAGACCGCCGACCGCGGCGGTATGCCGCTGTGCGCATTCTGACCGCTGGGAGCGTTCCGCCGGAAAACCGCCAGCAGCCACACTGGCGGTCGGCGGGAAAGTGGAGACTGGTCAACCTCCACCGCCACGCCAGCAGAACACCGCCCACAGAATTACGACCCACATTTCTGTGTGGCGGTCTTCTGTTGGCGGTCTTCTGTTGGCGGTCACCTCCCCATGGCTCCCGTCGCCTCCCGGAGGACCAACGCACAAGGTAAGTTGATCGTCCGTGAGGGGAGGGGGTGGGGGGGTGTTGTGTGATGTGGGCGTGCATGGGGGTGTGCTTGTGAGTGTGTAGAGGGGGTGTGTGAGTGCGTGTATGCGGGCGGGGGGTGCTGCTGTGTCTATGGGTAATGTGTGCTGTTCAGCAGGTGCGCATGTCTGCATGTATGTGTGCGGGTATGTGTCCCCGTTGTGTATGTGTGTGTAGGGGGTGTGTATATGTGCATGTTGGGGGTGTGTGCATGTCGGGGTGCATGTATGTGCATGTCGGGCTGGGGGTGGGGAGGGGGTTCGTACCACCTCTGGGGGGTGGCAGGGGGGTGGAGGGTGTGGGGGGAGGACTCGGGTGGGTAGTGGGGGGTGGGGGAGACCCCTATCAGTGCCAGGGAAGGAATTCCCTGGCCCCGATAGTGCTTACCGCCATGGTTCGCACGGCGGTTCCCGCCCGCAAGAAACCGCGGCGGTAGGCAGGGTCATAATACCCTTGGCGGTCTTGGGACGACCGCCGGGCCGGAGTGCGCAAACTCCAGCCCGGCGGTCATGACCGCCGTGGCGGTCGGAGTGGAGAAGTGGCGGTCGGTCGCGGCGGGGACCGCCGCGGTCAGAATGCCATTTTTAATACCGCCGGTCTGTTCGCGGTCCGACCGCCGTCTCTCCGCCGACCGCCAGGGTCAGAATGAGGGCCTATATGTCAAGAATACTAAAACCCGTTATTACTACACAAAAAATATGAATTTAATTGTGCAAAACTTCAGTGCGTGTTAGTGTGAAAAATGTCTTACAAAACACTGACACTCAGTGGATGATGTCATCAGTGATGTCATTTGAGATGTCATTATTGATGTCATCAGTAATGTCACTGACCATGTCTTGAGCAAATTAATATGTGAGGTCATAAGCATTACATTGATGGGGTGTAAGTTATATTTAGCTCAGGCAACTATAACTACTGAATTTTTTATGGTTTTGTCATGTGAAATCTGTACCTAACTATAACATCCCAATAATCGTTTTTTTATCTCTGAATTTCTCAGGTTTTTTTAAATTCTATTTCCTAACTTTAGTGTCCCTGTAACCTTTTTTCAGGGAATTTCTAGTTTTTTTGCAATTAATTCCTAACTTTAAGGTTCCTGTAACCTTTAGTGTTTTCACTGAATGTATATATACATACACACACACACACACATGCAAACACACACACACACACACACACACACACAAGCTCGCACATATGTACATTTGTTTGTGTGTATGGAAGATGTGGAGATACATACACACCATACATAGAATTATGTCTTTTTTACAGTTCATGATTATAATTCATTTACAAACAAGCACTGATTCCAAAATATCTGCGTGACAATGCAAATGGTAGTAAGAGCTATATAAACGTGCCTAAAATTTCATGATACACTCTATAAATAAAGTATTGATTCACTCTAATAACATTATTAATGCACTTAGGCCCATATTTATACTTTTTGGCATAAACCCGCGCTAACGCAGGTTTCCGCCCAAACGTATAGCGCCGGCTAGCACCATTCCTAGACGCCGGCCGAGCGCCATATTTATGGAATGGCGCTAGCTGGCGCTAAGGCCTTGTTAGCGTACTTTGAAAGGACGTAGGGGGAACTGGGGCTTGTGTGCCAAATTATGGTTCTACACTGTTTAGAGGCTAAAAAATTGTCTCTAGGCAATGTAGTGCCATTTCTGGTGCACAAGCCCCATGGACATGGCTCCTGTCTTAGTAAAGACAGGAGCCATGCCCACCACCCCAATGGCCATGCCTAGGGGACAGATGTCCCCTGGGCATGGCCATTCGGGCCAGAGCTGTGTAGGGGGCCCCAAGTTAGGGTCCCCCGAACATCATTGGATGGAAAGAAAAACATATACCCACCTGTACTTACCTTGGATGGGTCCCCCATCCGTAGGTGACCACCTAGTGTGGGTAGGGGTGAGTGGGGGTGTCCCTGGGGACAGGGAAGGGCACCTGTGGGCTATTTCCATGGTCTCTGACCATGGAAATCTGCCTAGAGGTCCCCTTACGCCTGCCCAGATCCAGGCGTTAAGTAACGGCGCTAAGCCCCCCCGCGGCCTGGTAGCGGCGGCCGGGACGGCGGCTTGACCGGGGGAGACCGGGGCACCCAACTTGTGTCGCGGGCGCCCCTCGGTACGCGGGCAAGGCGGGGCTGGGACTCGCGAGTCCGCGCCGGGTGTGGCGCAGAGCGGGAGGAGCTGCGGCGCGGGCCCCGGTCGCGCTCTCGCCGGGCGCGGCCGCCTCCCGCTTACACGCCTGCTCGTGGCCGGGAGGGCTGAAGAGACGTGTCCAAAAGCGGACCGCACGGTTGATTTCACTGGGCACCCCGGGACTCGTGAAGCCGGCTCGAGGAACTGGGGCGCCATCTTGAATTTTGCCGCGGCAGCAGCCGCGTGTGTAAGGTGCTGAGGGACAAAGAAGAGGCCCAGCAGCAGCCGTGTGTGTAAGCTGCTGAGGAACAAAGAAGAGGCCCAGCAAAGAAGACGCGCAGTGGCGGCGGGCCAGCAGGCTGCGGCGGTCCCCGGTGCAGAATTTTTTTTTTAAAAACGAGGTGAGGAGGGCACCTGCGAGGGGGGGGGGATCACCAAAACTAAGCTGAGGGGAAAACCCTTGGAACGACAAGCACCCCCCCCTCCACCCCACTTCTCCATTTACGCAAAAGGGCAAGATGGATGTGGATCGCGTGCTCCTGGGAGCTCGGACTACTCAACCAACGCAGAGTGGACGGCTGGGTTGGACTGCAGGCGAGTGGCCTGCCCTGGACTCCCCTGCAATGGGTCCCTGCCGCGACTGTCCTTAGCTGCACAAAGTTAATTTGCGGCGCCCTGCGATCGCCCTGACTCGCGATTTCTCCCGCGTGTCGACGCCTCTCCCGGCTGCCCAGCACTTCTCCCCTCTATCTGAGGGAGCCTCTGGCACCAAGCCCTCCCGCCACACAAGAAGAAACGAGGGTACTCCCCCAGCGTTTACACCCTCCGCATATTCCGGTGGGCCCGGAAGACAGCCCCACAAGAACTCATAGCTGGAACATTGAATCCATTAATGACTGCAGCATTTGTCATTGCATATCCAGGCCATAATAAGTCAGAATAAGACTAAATGTCCCCTTGCTTTGCCGCCTAAATCTCACGCCCTCAATACCGGATGTGCGCTCCATGCCCAGGCAACTCAGTTAAAGTTTATAACATCGAATCAGGAAGATTAAAAGTGCGTAATCTCTGCAGATTGGGAGGTAATCTCAGAACAGCCAAAATGGCCGGCAGAGCCAAGTCAACCAAGAACCCAGACCGAACTACCCAAGCGATAACGCCTACTGACCAACAATCTGGCCCATCCCTACAGTCACTGGAAAGCACACTTCTAGCACATTCTGCTCAGTTCGAGAAAGTATTGCAGGCAATATTGGACACTAAGGGGGTGATTCTAACTTCGGCGGGCGGCGGAGGCCGCCCGCCGAAGTTCCCCCACCAAAATACCGCTCCGCGGTCGAAAGACCGCTGAGGGTATTTTGGGATTTGCCCTGGGCTGGCGGGCGGCCGCCAAAAGGCCGCCCGCCAGCCCAGGGCAAATCAACCTTCCTACTAAGATGCCGGCTCAGAATTGAGCCGGCGGAGTGGGAAGGTGCGACGGGTGCAGTTGCACCCGTCGCGTATTCCAGTGTCTGCTAGGCAGACACTGAAATACTTTGTGGGGCCCCCAGGGGCCCCGCGGCACCCCCTACCGCCATCCTGTTCCTGGCGGGCGAACCGCCAGGAACAGGATGGCGGTAGGGGGTGTCAGAATCCCCCATGGTGGCGCAGCAAGCTGCGCCGCCATGGGGGATTCTAAGGGCAGCGGTAAACCGGCGGGAGACCGCCGGTTTACCCTTTCTGACCGCGGCCAAACCGCCGCGGTCAGAATGCCCTGCAGGGCACCGCCGGTCTGTCGGCGGTGCTCCCGCCGACCCTGGCCCCGGCGGTCTGAGACCGCCGGGGTTAGAATGAGGGCCTAAGTCATCCTTGGAAGGCAGAATTGATGCAGTCGCGCAAGACTTGAATCTTTTACGAGTGGATCATCGAAGCCTAGCTGAAAAAGTGAAAACAACTGAAGCTGAAATAGCTGATCTAACTCCAATAGCGCAAGGGAACCAAAAACAGATTCAACGCATGGACAAGGAGCTGAAGATACTTTGGAGAAGATCGGAGGAAATGGAGAGTAGGGCGCGCCGAAATAACGTGAGATTCCGGGGATTTCTGGAAAGTATGCGTCAACCGGAATCGGAAATCTCCCTAGAGCAGTGGCTAATCAATGAGGTGTTAAATGGGGCTCCATCCAAGTTTTTCTCAGTTGAAAGGGCTTACAGAATCCCGGGCAGACCTCCGGCCCCCGGCCAGTCCCCCAGGCCATTGATTGCCAGGTTCTTGAACTATAGAGACCGAGACGCAATATTGCAACAATTCCGCAATAAGGGCCCGTTCAAGTATGAAGACTCGAATATCAACGCTTACCCAGACTTTACGCAAGAGGTGCAGAACCAACGCAATTCTTTGGTTAAAATCAAGCAACGCTTACAAGAACAGAATATAAAATATGCCCTGCTCTTCCCAGCC
Source organism: Pleurodeles waltl (assembly GCF_031143425.1). Classification (NCBI taxonomy): domain Eukaryota; kingdom Metazoa; phylum Chordata; class Amphibia; order Caudata; family Salamandridae; genus Pleurodeles; species Pleurodeles waltl. The sequence goes on from NC_090447.1 coordinate 723,738,055, forward strand.
AAGCTAAGGGTAGTGATGGAGGACCGTACCCATATATTCACCAACCCCGAGGATGCCTGGACATGGCTCCACGCCAAGGGCCTTGCACACCCCCGGGAGGACGAAGAGGGGGACGAGAAATGGCAAAAACCTGCTGCAAGGAAGAGATCCAAACGGCGCACCAGAGGTCAGCCCAATGTCTGGCAAGCAGCAGAGGAAAGAGCAAAAGTGCTAAAAGAGACGCCGTTACACATGCAAAGCCGCAATACAATTGCCAGTGGTCTAGAGGAGCTGGGATCGGACTCAGACACAGCCAGCTCCGCATCCACGGTAACAGTAGAACTAGGTGGGCCGAAGGTCACCCCAAGAACTGCCGACGATCTATAAACTATTCGTTCAGGCCCAGAGAGACTACCAGGGACGATGCTTGAAACTTGAAAATCTACAGAGACTCTGCGACACTGCCGAGACGTGGGGATAAAGTGCCTTCAACAATATGCATCTTTGATATAAACACTAAGCTAAGTGATTGGGGGCATAAGTAGGTGGTACATGGCGGATGGGCGGGGCCAGAGGGAACGGATTTATGCCAAGGGGGGGCGCCTGTCGATATTGGCAGACTAAGGGCCTGATTCTAACTTTGGAGGACGGTGTTAAACCATCCCAAAAGTGGCGGATATACCACCTACCGTATTACGAGTTCCATAGGATATAATCGACTCGTAATACGGTAGGTGGTATATCCGCCACTTTTGGGACGGTTTAACACCGTCCTCCAAAGTTAGAATCAGGCCCTAAGTCTGCGGCACGATGTGAGCCCCTTACAAGAGCCACATCTGCACGATATGAGAATCCCACTATGCAAATCCAACCGGATAAGAGTTATTTCACACACTTTTAAGTTTTGTAGTTTCACTGTAGTTGTAAGTAGTATAGGGGGTTTAATTAGGGGGGTGGGGACTAACAGTTTAGCAGCAATGCAAGAATCGGAATTACTCAATGCACAAAACATAGACCTGCACCCGCTATATTTAAATATCAGCAACAGAAAGGCAGAGACCAGGCGGGCCAACACCAAAGCCCAGACCCACAACACAGCAACACATCCCCAGTACCCCATATGATGTCTTCCCGAAATAATACGAAAAACCAGTATATTATATTAACATGGAATATCAGGGGCCTTGGGATGCTGAGCAAACGGGCTAGAGTGCACGCTCGACTTAAAAGATTGGGAGTGCATATCGCTATTCTGCAAGAGACACATATGCTAGAGGGGGACCTACGCGCCCTACGCACGAAGTGGGGAGGCCAGTTGATAGGCACAACGTACTCGGCTTTTGCGAGAGGGGTGTTGATCTGGATAGCGGCGGGAGTTCCATTTCTCATGTCAGCACACAAGATAGACCAGGGAGGGAGGTACGTAGTAGTAGAGGGCAGACTAGACGGCAGACAAATGGCTGTGATCGGGGTATACGCCCCCAACAGTGGCATCTCGGGCTTTCTTACCACTCTCACCCCAACGTTGCTGTCCCACCCCATGCCCCTAGCCATCTGGGGCGGTGATTTTAACAGTACCCCATCAGCAGCATTGGACAGAACCAGTGCCCACTCGAGCACACCAACTAGTAGGAAGCCCGTAAGTCCTCTGCAAGAATGGGCAAATGTTATGGGTCTTTATGATGTATGGCGATTAGGCCATCCAGAGCAAAAAGAATATTCATTTTACTCGGTCCCACATAACACCCACACAAGAATAGACATAGTATGGGGCACCCGCGAAATAGGGGCGCTGATCACTGAATCTGAATACTTGGCAAAGACAGTCTCGGACCATGCGCCTCTGAGAGTAACACTGAACTGGGGCAGGGCACGTCAGGCAATTCCCACTTGGAGATTCCAGGCGGAAGCTCTACAAGATCAAGCATTCGCCACAACATTGGGGAAATCTATAGGCCAATATTGGGAAACAAACGCTATGTCTGCAACAACCCGGGCGATAGAATGGGATGCCACAAGGTAGTAGCACGCGGAGTATGCATGTCCAATACGTGGGGAGTGAGACGTTCTTTACAGGTGGAAATTAGTAAACTAGAGAAGGAGCTAAGGATTGTGGAAAAAGCGGTAGCACGGGGGGAAATCGCTAGCACTGTCCTCAAAGAAAAGCGCTCAAAATATAATGAGGCAGATAGCAGGCTCCGATGCCACGACTACAACTATTACTTAACCAGGTTGCAAACGGAAGGAGACAGATCAAGTAGAATGTTAGCGTGGCTACTCCGCGAGGATAGACAGCAAGCTCCGATAGGTGCCATCCGGGTGGGCGCGCATGAGATGGCTACTACACAAGTAGAAATAAACGAGACGTTTAGGAACTACTATTCAAACTTATACACTAAACGTACCTCGTGCAAAGATACACAACTTGAGGCTTTCCTGGCGGACTCCTTCCTACCCCAACTACCACAAACAGATAGAGATGGAAATGAAACCCCCATAACAACAGAAGAGATAGAACTAGCCCTTGCACAGCTTCCTAGGAACAAAGCCCCGGGGGCAGACGGCCTCCCCTCGGAGTACTATAAAGCCTATTTACCCAGCCTAAAATCCCATCTGCTAGGAGTGTTCCAGGAGGCGTGGACTAAAGAAAGCTTACCTATATCTCAAAGGGAAGCTATGATAGTGGTACTCCCTAAACAGGGTCGAGACCACACAGATGTTAAATCTTATAGACCACTATCGCTGTTAAACACAGACTGCAAAATATTAGGCAAAATATTGGCTAATAGGTTAGCCCCCCTCATGCAATTATTGATTCATGCAGATCAAAATGGCTTCATTCCAAAGCGTAACACCTCCCTAAATATTTGCAGATTGCTGAGTATAATAGGAGACACCCCCAAGACTGCACAGGAGGAAATGGTGCTCTCACTAGACATAGAAAAGGCCTTTGATAAGCAGGAATGGGACTTCCTGATGGCTACGATGGCTCGTATGGGAATAGGCCCTAATTACATTCGTTGGGTCCGTACATTATATTCTAATCCAAGCGCGAGGGTGAAGTCAGGCGGGGTGATTTCTGATAGCTTCCCGATTTCCAGGGGGACACAGCAGGGATGTCCCTTATCCCCGCTACTGTTTGCCATAGCAATGGAGCCGTTAGCGGCAAAAGTACGCCTTATGGAGCACGAATGGGGAGTTATTAGGAATGGGTTACATCACACGATTTCATTATATGCAGATGATGCTTTGATATATATCAGGAACGGTTGTGCAGCTATCCCACCTGTAATGTCTTTATTGGCTGAATTTGGAGGCCTGTCTGGCCTTGTGGTAAACTGGGAGAAGTCCTGTGTGTTCCCCCTGGCAAAAAGGGCCCCCAACAACCAAGACCCCCCAGAGGTAGGGCATCTAAAGTGGTGCCCGACAACATTTAAATATCTTGGGATAAACATATATCATGCCACAGAAGACTTAAGAGACGGGAACCTGGGGAAGGCGCTAACTTCCATAAAAGGCTCCCTACAATTTTGGAACAAGCTTCCGCTCTCGCCACCCGGTAAGGTGGCGATTGCTAACATGTTGATTCTACCTAGGCTCCTATATTATTTTGCGGCCCTGCCGATAACCATTCCCAAAAGTTTCTTCAGCAATTTAAACACAGCATTACTGCAGCTCATTTGGGGAGGTGGTAGAGCGCGAGTGGCGCTATCCACATTGCAATGCCCGTTGGATAACGGTGGCCTGGGAACTCCGAATTTTGAAAGATACTATGCTGCCGCACAACTTCAGTGGGTCCAATATTGGATCCACAGACCAGAGCAAGCGGAACCCAAGAGCCTAGAGCCTCGGCGGAACGGGACCCCACTTTTAAATTGGCTGACGTCAAAGCCCCCCAAAGTGAGGCATGGTTAACCCTTTGCTTGCAGCCACGCATGCGTGCTGGGTTAAATATGTGCAAAGAGGAGCGGATAAGCTTCCTTACTCTCCATACATACCGCTAAATTATCTATTGGCGGGGACTGCAGCTGGAATGCGAGCCGTAAAGCTGTGGAATGAAGCAGGAATACAGACAGTAGGGGATTGCTTTGAAGATGGCAAATTAATGACGTTCGAGGCTCTCCAGGCCCTCACAGAGATAAATTCGGGTCAGTTCCTGACATATCATACCGTATGTCATGAAATCAGAAGAATATGAGGAATAGGCACTTCGGAACCAGAGACCTCCCCAGTGCTCCACCAGCTTCTACAATACAGTGATCAAACAAAAATAATATCCAATCTATATAGAATCCTCAACAAGACTCCTGAAGCACAGGCAGGGAAAGCATGGAGTAGATGGAATGCAGTACTCCCCACTCTGATCTCATTGGAAGACTGGCCCAAGGCCTTGTCTCACATCAGAGGCGTGTCAAGGAATCCCAGATTTAGATATACCCAATTCAATTACACGCATCAAACATATCTTTCCCCAGCAAGAATAAAGCGCATGTTCCCTGATTCAGTACCAACATGCCCCAGATGCAGAATACCGTCAGCACCCTTCTACCACATGGTATGGGATTGCCCTAATATACAAACGGCTTGGGCGGAGGTGGTAGGGGAGGTATCTGGGCTAACGGGACTTGCACTGTTAGCAGACCCTGGGTCCTGCCTCCTGGGACTGAGGAAGAGACCAAAAAAACAGAGACACCTGCACAAATTTATAGACTTGGCCTTTTTAATGTACAAAAGATTAATAGCAATGCATTGGAAAGCCCCTAAGGCACCCGATCTGAAATCCTGGTACTCTCTAATAATACGCTGGGCTCGCACTGAATACCAGGTACTAAAAAGAATGGTGCGCAAAGGGCGACAACACACAGGATGCTCCACTTGGGAGGATTTGGTAACAAAATTGGAGGCTAAAAACTATGAGAAGTCTCCTTGAATTGGGGCACACACAATCGCGATAATCACGTCATAAATTCCCCTGCATCCCCCATTACGGAAACAAATTCATAGGGCACCCAGGTATCATAGCGCACACACATAATTTCCTCACATCTCTCTAGTACTAATTGTTCATCAAATTTTCGTCACCACAGTCCCAGCGACACATGAGGAGCAGAAAACCAGGGTAGCCATCTGCATACACTAATCCAGATGGTGCCCCCCTCAGGCAGCCAGAGAACTCATTCATGCAAAATAAGGCCCACACTGGTCACGAGCGAATGCCTATATAAAATAAACAATAAAGGATAAACCCATGGAGGGTGCAGCCAGAAATGATACTGTAAAACTTGAAGTGTTCCGTGAAGTGCATATTGGGGGGGGGTGTGATTGTTAAATGACCTAGATATTAGTTATTGTATTGGTTTATCCTGTGGTTGCAAATTGAATAATTTGTATTATATTTTGAAATATAAAATCAATAAAAATATATATTTTTTAAAGTAACGGTGCTAAGGAAGCTTAGTGCCATTGTTTTAGGCCCCCATCCCCCCATGCTGGATTTTAACATTGGGTGATAAATATGACGCAAAGGCCATATCATCCTTTTCTGGATGGGAACACCTACCTTGCAGCTCATTGACACAAGGTAGGTTTTCCCAACCAGAAAACGACGTACACTCCATAACTTTGGCGCTAGACATGTCTAGCGCCAAAGTATAAATATGGAGTTCGGTTTGCGCTGGATTAGCATAAAAAAAGATTACGTTAATTCAGCACAAACTGAGTATAAATATGGGCCTTGCTAACAACAGAGCCACCAATGCCTCTAGAATCCCCAAGTTTGTTATTATCTTCGACCGAGGGTGCTTTGCCCTTGTTGCAATTAAGGCGCTTTGTGGCCTGGCAGCCATTCATGCTGCGAAACAGCAGAGCATTGTTTTCCAGGTCGATAAACACTATGGCGATGTCACCTCTCTGCATTAAAGAGAAAAAAACACAAGTTGCGCATTGTGCAAACCTAAGGCTTAATTGGGATTTCTCAACTGATTTCCTAGCAGCACTAGCACGTGTTATTAATATTAACAATATAAAACGGTCTTCCCTTTTAAATATTGTATTTTTATAACAAATGTTTGCCTTAAGCAGGCATATATGGGCATTTTTATAACTCCTCCACCAGCTCACAAGCACCCCCACAAACTCTGGTCTAAATAAAAAATGCGATGTTGTCGAAATACGACAAAATCGCGGATGACCAAACTTCAAATGTTGCAGGAAGGGTGTGACCAGCGCTTTAAATGCCTGCTACTGTCCGGTACTGAGTACCGGCACTTTTTTATTTTTGAGAAGAAGAGTACATGTACTTCTCAAGAAAAACGTAATACTTTTAATTGAAGGTTACCGGCACTTCTCAGAAACAAACCAACACGTCTATTTTTCCATTTCAAGCAAGTGGGTGTGACCATCCCTCACGCAGCTTATGAATAGAAGCTGAGGCACAAATGCAAAAGGCTAATACAAAAATACAAAAAAGCGATTAACTTGATGGTTTACTTGATAGAATACAGATTAATTACGTTGCTGTAATAGGCAGAAGCTGGTGTTTGCGTTCAGGTAGGTTAAAAAAGCAAATTGAAAATGCCTGATAGCTAAACAGTCCGACAGGAACGCCACCTTCGGGTTTGTTTTTCTCCCCCTCTCTCACCTCTTTTTGCACAATCCAGCGTTTATGTTTTCATGGACAGATCTGCCACTTGTTCCCCTAACGTATGCCAGGGTTAAGCCTAAAAAAATACATTTGTGACCAACTGCTCTGCAGGCTTTTCAAAGATAGTTTTTGGACTGGCGGGGGCAATAGAGAAGGGGGGTAATGTCATTCTTGCCTTGTCATACGCCAATTGTCCCGAAACAAGGAACGATATCCCCAGTTTAAATAGCAAGTAAATCGTTTTGATACACAAATACGGAGGAAATCACAAATGAGAATGATATGCTCAAAACATCGTGAAAAACGGTTGCTGGACCCTAAAATGAATGCATTTTAGCCCACAGAGCAAAAGCATGCAACAGTATTGCCAAAGAGATGTGCGTGAACGCCGGGTTATAAAATAAACATGAAACGGTTCCTTTTTAGGAAGAAGAAAAGACTCCTGGCGGCACACAAAGAGAAAGGTCCCTAAGATCGTGCAGTGCGACAGCACCACTGAGCAGCACACAGTCTTGGGCTGATGCTATATTGAGGTTAATGCACAGTTCCAATCTGAGAGGGGTCAAGGGACCACATTGATTATCCTTTATGAAACTCAGTGAGCTAGACTGACTAAGGAGGCCCGGCCCTATGTAAAGGGCCCATGTGACTTAACTAGGGATGTCAGGCCCCAGGATCGTGAATTAGGAGGCCAGGCCGCTGTATGCTCATTTCAGTAGTCTTTCATGTGCCGGTTAGGTTTCTGACAATGAATGCTGGGTTGCCAAGCAGTCTTCCTACTGCACTAACCAACAGATCCTCACACTAATGCCCTCGCGGTTGCCCCACATTAAACCTGGATCTGTTTCATCATTAATGATGGGGCATTTCTAGAATGCCGTAAACGAGGTCGTCAGGTCTTTTCTTCCTAGTGAGGGGTGAGAAAATGTCTATGGATCACTATGGATTTAGAGCAGAGGTCTTCAAACTGGGGGGCTTCAAGTGATCCAGGGGTGGGGGGGTGCCAGACTCTAGCCAAAAGAAGCATTATACAGATAACAGGCCTTAGTTTTAAGCAGAACATGTTATTGCATTTTTAAAAAGGTAACAGTACTTAACTGCAATGTTTAAATAGGTTTAGACATATTTAAACATTGCAATCTTTGTAAAATAAATGTGAACAATTCTGAGGGCGGGCTCAATGATTTTTATTTTTCAACTGGGGAGGGGCGCAGCATTAAAAAGTTTGAAGACCACTGATTTAGAGTCACAGTATGACAAATATGGCCACACAAGGAAAACCTTAGTCTACATCAAAGTTAAAGGGTTTTATCACAATCTCAGACTTAGGTTAATGTATACAATTCTCAAAACAAGACTATAAAGATACAAGATTACCATTGCCTGTTCCAAGCGTTGAAACAATGGAACCTTAACTAACATCAAGCAGATTAAGGGCCTCATTCTGAGGCCTGCGGGCGGCGGGAGCCACCCGCCTGGCGGGAACCGCCATATGGCCGCTCCGCGGTCGAAAGACCGCAGAGGCCATTCTGGCTTTCCCGCTGGGCTGGCGGGCGACCGCCAGAAGGACGCCCGCCAGCCCAGCGGGAAACCCCTTCCCACGAGGAAGCCGGCTCCGAATGGATCCGGCGGAGTGGGAAGGTGCGACGGGTGCAGTTGCACCCGTCGCGAATTTCAGTGTCTGCTAAGCAGACACTGAAATTCTTTGTGGGGCCCTCTTACGGGGGCCCCTGCAGTGCCCATGCCATTGGCATGGGCACTGCAGGGGCCCCCAGGGGCCCCACGACACCCCATACCGCCATCCTGTTCCTGGCGGGCGAACAGACAGGAACAGGATGGCGGTATGGGGTGTCGGAATCCCCATGGCGGCGCAGCAAGCTGCGCCGCCATGGAGGATTCCTGAGGGCAGCAGAAAACTGGCGGGAGACCGCCGGTTTTCCCTTTCTGACCGCGGCCAAACCGCCGCGGTCAGAATGCCCTTGAGAGCACCGCCAGCCTGTTGGCGGTGCTCTCGTGGTCGTTGACCCTGGCGGTCAATGACCGCCAGGGTCAGAATGACCCCCTAAATACTGAACAAGTGTCACTTGGTGATCAGAGAACTAACAATGATAATTTCTTCTAAGCATTCCCAGTAGTTTTTCTACCGATGGGGATCCCTTAAAGGTACAAATGTAAATTTACTGGTGTTGGGCTACAACACATGGGGACAAAAGGTAAAAAGAAAATATTGGTCAAAAATAATTTGGAAAAATGACATCTGGGCAGGATGAGGCTAACTAAAGTTGGCAGAAAGTAGGTAAAAAGAGAATGTGTCAGCATTTCAGAAGCTTGGTCAAGATTTTTCTCGTGGGCCTGGGGAAAAATCTGATAGCCTGATTTAGAGTTTGGTGGATGAGTTACTCCATCACAAACCTGACGGATATCCCACCTGCTGTATTACAATCTCCGTAGGCTATTATGGGATCATAATAAGGCAGATAGGATATCCATCACATTTGTGACAAAGTAACCTCCTCTGCCAAACTCCAAACAGGCCCTAAGTCTTCTCAGTTAAGCATTGGGCACTTTCACTAGTTCAGACAAAAATTGTGTCAGTTGTGGCTTTCCTAATGAAAATTCATAATTTCCCTTGGTGTTGCCAATCTAAAGCTAATGCTGTCACGTTCCCTACTAATCTATGTTCACTATCACCCATAACCCATTGTGGCACTCTTCTAATATTTCTTGATTTAGCCAATAAATCCTGTCTTCTGTCTTCTACTGAATCTATGAACTTCTTTTCTACATCTGTCAAACTGGAGGTCAAATGATGGCGATGTGCATATGCAATTTCTAATATCGTGGTGGGCCTAAAGAAATGCCCTACTATCCAGCTCCTTTGAATCGGGTTGTCTGTTTAAGTATTTCATCAAAGGAATTTCTGAGAAAACTAAGTCCTAATTTGATAGTAATGTTCTTTCCCATAAAATAAACTCAGCAACAAAGTACAAGTAACTCCATAAGCCAACGGCAAATGATGATATTTTAATCCCTCTTCAAACTGATGCAGGCAATTGCATGCAAACATAGCAATCCCTAGCATCGATGGTGTCAACATAGTCAAATCAGCTTAGAATATACATTCAACGGACAATCTCCTCAGAAGCATTTATGTGCAAATTTCTCTCATCTATGTCTGATAAACTATCATCACTCAAAGATGGTGTTCCTTGGGCAACTGTCAGTCTAACATCATCCACTCCAGTAGGTGTAGGTAAACTTAATTCAATAAGCAGTAGGATGATCATTATGACTAATGCAACTAACTCCTTCGCATAGGTACTAGCATCCACCACTCTTGCTTCTAAGCTACATAAATGCTCTAATTTCAGAACAAAAATCAAACTGTAAATGTTAGACTTTTTATTCTTGGCGTGGTCTCCCTTTACCGTTTGCCTCTGTTTCCCAGGTTGTTGATGTTTTTGCTGTTTTTGTTCCTCTGTGCACTTTACCACTGCTAACCAGTGCTAAAGTGCAAGTGTTCATATACAAAGTGTGTATGTAATTGGTTCATCCATGATTGGCATATTTGATTTACTAGTAAGTCCCTAGTACAGTGCACTAGAGGTGCCCAGGGCTGGCAAATCAAATGCTGCTAATGGGCCTGCAGCACTGGTTGTGCCACCCACATTAGTAGCTCTGTAAACATGGCTCAGACCTGCCACTGCAGTGTCTGTGTGTGCAATCTTAAACTGTAAATTCGATTTGGCAAGTGTACCCACTTGCCAGGCCTAAACCTTGCCTTTTCTTACATGTAAGGCTACCCTAAGGTAGGCCCTCGGTAGCCCCCAGGGCAGGGTGCAGTGTATGGTTAAGGTAGGACATATAATAATGTGTTTTATATGTCCTGACAGTGAAATACTGCTAAATGTGTGTTTTATTTTTTTCAAGGCATGTCCCTATTATAGGTTAACATGGGGGCTACCTTTAAGTATGATTAAAGTGTTTATTCCCTTTGGGAGCAGATAGACATCTGGAGTTTGGGGTCTCTGAGCTCACAATTTAAAAATACATCTTTTAGTAAAGTTGATTTTAAGATGGTGTGTTTGAAAATGACACTTTTAGAAAGTGAGCATTTTCTTGCTTAAACCATTCCTGTGACTCTGCCTGTTCGTGGATTCCCTGACTGAGTCAGTTTGACGGTTGGGCTGGTTGCACCTCTTACTAGACAGTGACACAAAGGGAGCTGGGGTGTAGTCTGCATTTCCTGATGAGCCATCTGTGCTAGGAAGGAGTGGTCACTCACACTTAAAAGGGCTGTGCCTGGCCTCACAATGCAGTCTCCAATCCCCTGGTGTGTGTCCGTGGCCTTGCCTGGGCAAGGTAGGATTTCACAATCAAGAGAGACTTTCCTTCAAAGTAAGCCTACTTCAAAGGGTAAAATGGGTATAAGAAGAGCAGCCAAAACCACAGACTTTAGAACACTTCTGGAAACCAAGAGGAACCTCTGCATGGAGAAGAGCTAAAGAGCTGAGGAAGAAGAGCTGCCCTCCTGTGACTGTGCTTTGTGGAGCTATCCTGCAGTTGCTGCTTCTGCCTGTGCCAAGAGGACAAAGACTGGACTTTGTGTTGACTTCCTTCTTGTGAAGATCTCCAAGGGATTGATTTAGAACTTGCCTCCTGTTGTTTGAAGTCTCTGGGACAGCAAAGACTTCTCTATGCCAGCACGTGGAGCCTATGGAGAGACTCCTACTCTGCCAAGTGGTGTCCAAACAGTTCCTGGGACCCTGAGAAGAGAAGCTGGCAGCCCAAGAGTGACAAATCCCCGCACAGACCGCCGTGCGGGGAAAAGATTGACCCAACTCCAATCTGCGGCTGAAAAATTGACACGCTGCCGGCTTCGCGGCTGAAAATAGACGCTCGCCAGCAACGCGACCGGAAGATCGACGCCCGTGGCTGGAGAAACAACACACAGCATCGCTGACAGAGGCTGGTGAGATCGCAACTGGGGCTGCGTGGTTTTCTGACCATCGCGTGGCTGCATTTCTGATGCAAACACTGCTGGGCTTGTAAAAATGACACAAGGCCTGCATCAACGCATTGCTCTCCTGAGGAGAGAAGAAACGACGCACGCCAACCCGACTAAAGGATTATTGACTCAAGGTCTTGCTCGTGAGTAAAATCGACGCATTGCAAGCCCTTTTTGATGCACACTTGCCCGTGCTGGGTTATTTTTGACGCGCCCAAGGTACATTTTCATGCTAACAGCATTAGGGTTGTGTTTAAAATTACATGAAGACTCTTCTTGCATTTTTAGTGATAACTTGACTTGTGTATTGTGGATTTTTGTCATTTTGGTCTTGTTTTGTTTAGATAAATATTTTCAATTTTTCTAAACCTGTGTTGTATCATTTTGCAGTGTTTTCATTAAAAGTACTCTGTGTGTTGGTACAAGTACTTTACACCTATCTCTCTGAAGTTAAGCCTATTGCTCGTGCCAAGCTACCAAGGGGATAAGCGGTGGTTAGCTGGGAGTGATTCTCTTTTACTCCGACTAGAGTGAGGGTCCTTGCTTGGACAGGGGGTAACCTGACTGCCAACCAAAGACCCCATTTCTAATAGTAAAAGTGTATAAAATACAAATGGCAGCACCAAAACCGGCAACTGTCTGTTTCAGTCCTTTTGTTTTGAGCAAAGTAAGTAGCAAGAAAAATAAAAACTCTTTTTTTATCTCAAAGTTCAGGTGTTAATTTGCAAAAATCTTCTTTTAATTGCTACCAGGTCCATCAAATACCTTAAATAAAAGTTCAAATGTCTGTAACAAATGTGCTGTTCAAAATCAGTAATAATCACATCCAGAATATAGGGGGTCATTTCAACTTCAGCGGTCTTTTCACAAGACCGCCAAGGGACCGCCGTGCTGAAGACTGCCAGTGCTGGTGGTTTTGCACTCTGCGAATTATGACTGCTGGCAGCCCTCCGTCCTTTGCCGGACAGAGAGCCGCCAGCAGCCATACTGGCGGTCGGCGGGGAAGTGGAGGTTGCTCCACCTCCACCGCCCCGTCAACAGAACACCGCCCACCGAATCACGTTACGTGATTCTGCGTGGCAGTGTTCTGTTGACGGGGTGCTGGCGGCGGAGCAGCCCCCATGGATCCCGTCCCCTTCCGGAGGATCAACAGACCAGGTAAGTTGATCATCCGTTAGGGGAGGGGGGTTGGGGGGATGTTGTATGTTGTGTGCATGCATGGGGGTGTGCGTGTAAGTATGTAGAGGGGGTGTGTGAGTGCGTGTATGCATGCGGGGGTGTTGTGTGTTTGGAAATGTGTGCGTGTCTGTCTGTATGTATATCTGTATGGATGTGTGCGTGTATGTCTGAATGTGGGTGTGCGTGTATGACTGTGTGTGTGGCTGTTGGCATGTTTGTTGGTGTGTGTGCGGGTATGTGTGTTGATGGTGTCTGCGTGCGTGTCGGGTGTGAGTCTGTATAGTGATGTTGGGGGTGGGGGTGGGAAGGGGGGTCCTGTCACCTTAGGGGGGGTGGCAGGGGGGTGGGGGGTGCCGGGGAAGGACTCGGGGGTGGGGGTGAGGGGGTGGGGGAGACCCCTATCAGTGCCAGGGAAGGAATTCCCTGGCACTGATAACGCTTACCGCCATGGATTTCATGGCGGTTCCCATCCCCATGAAATCCATGGCGGTCAGCAGGGTCTTGATACCGCCGGCGGTCTTGTGACGGCCGCCAGGCTGGAGACCCAAGTCTCCAGCCCAGCAGTCGTCACCACCCTGGAGGTCGGTTCGGAGAAATGGCGGATGACCATGGCGGAAACGCCCATGGTCATGATTCCATTTTTTTTACCGCCAGCCTGTTGGAAGTAAGACCGCTGCTTCTCTGCCAACAGCCGGGGTTGTAATGAGGGCCATAATGTCTCAGTCTATCAAGTGGCAGTGAAATTTGAAATTTCAGCTCAGCCACAAGGTCAAATTCAAAGAGTCTAAACTGGATATGTATTGTTAGAACAAAGGGTTGCAAACTCCCCCCATTAATGTCCTGCAAAATGTGTACATTCATGTGCTGTGTATTTTTGACAAGATATTCTCCTTCGTTTTGATCTCCGAGCTGCTGATCTTTCTGTATCACTGTCACTTTGACCAGACCCTTCAGCTTATTCTCGAATAGTTGGGGTCACTTGCACTACTGGCACAGTTTGTTCACTTTGCCACCTATTTCTAGGAACAACTCTTTTTGCTACAGCATTATGTCCTTCGTCAGCATCTGAATTTTGCATGGTCAACTGTCTTTGTCTCGACCCTTCTGTGCAATTGCTGCTGTTGACTCACTCAGACCGTAACTGTGCTGTTCCAGTTGCTTGCTTATCACCAACAGCTTGACTAACGTTCTTCCTTTGTCTCACTGTATCCAGCCCTTCAGGGACAGGTGCTGTTTCATTAAGGGGACCGGAAACTTTGCGAGTATATGTTGCATGCATCTAGTTTGGGGGACTTCACAGTTGTCGATGTCATCAGTACTACTTGGAAAGATCCCTTCCAGGGCTTTTCTAAGCAGGACTTCCTTACATGTTTCTTGACCATAACGTAGTCACCTGTACACAGGTCATGACATAACACCTATTGCGGCTGGACTGTAGCTTCTCCAATCTCATGAGACACAGAATGGACCACATCAGCCAGTCCTCTGCAGTAATCGAGTACTATTTTATCAGTAATGTTCACAAGCCAATTTGCAGGCACAGCGGTTTACCTTATGGCCAGCTCATGATGATCTCATGAGGCGATAAGCCCATTTTCGTGTCTGGAGTTGTGTGCAAACTCATCAACACAAGAGGTAATGCATCAGGCCATTTCAAGGAGGTGAAAACACAAACATTTGTCAGCCCCAACTTCAGAGTTCCATTTACTTGTTCCACCAATCCAGATGCTTCCGGTCTATAACTGCAATGTAATCATTATTTAATGTGTAATGCTGGACACAGCAATTTCGAAGCCTCACTATTGAAGCCAGTCCCTTGGTCAGACTCTGGAGAAGTCGGAAAGTCGAACCTTGGTATTAGCTCCCTAAGTAACAGCTTGCTACCGTGAGACTCTTGTTTCTCCTGGTCGGGTAAGCTTCAACCCAACAAAAGAAAATGCTTGCAATAACCAATGCGTATCTCAGGCCATTGCATACGGGTATCTCACTAAAACTGAGCTGCATTCTATTGAAAGGTACTCCTGATCTTCCTATGTGGCTTAATGTAAATGCACTTTGTTTGCCTACATTCATTTGCTGACATGTGACACTCCTGTGACAAAGAGCCTCTGCCATCAATCTGAATCTGGGGTTAAACTTCATCTGCTGAAAAGTTCTCACCATAGCATCACCACCAACATGAACTGGACCATGATAATGCCTTGCCATTGATGGTAACAAACTATTAGGCATCACAACTCTTTCATCACTTGAAATCCAAACATCATCTTCATCTCTTTTGACACAACCTGCTCTAATCCAACTGTACTGTTCTTCCCCTGACACTTCTTCTAATGATCTTTTAACTTCCTCCATTTTGTCAGTAGCCATTAGCAAGAGATTGTAAACAGTCTCATCATTACCTTTATTTGTATATTCTTCACTAAAGGCATTACACGTCAAGGCACAGTATTTAGCCACCTCATCGGCATAGCTATTGTTGAGAGTAACATAATCAGTGTTTTTACGATGAGTGAAACACTTCACAACCTGGGCAGGCAACTGTAATGCAGTCAACAAGTTATGGACTTTTTCTCCCTTGCATATCGGTGATCCAGAAAAGGTCATAAAACCTGTCTGGAACTATAAGTGTCCAAAGTCATGCACAAACCCAAAGCCAAACTGACTAGTGGTACAAATGATCACCTTCATCTTTTCAGAAACACAGCATGTTCTTGTAAAGGCACCTAATTTAGCTACTTGGGCAGAAAAGACTCCTTGAAGCCAGGAGGCTTTGACCACACCTGAGACAGTAGAAACTGCATAATCAGCTCAGTATCTTCATTGTCTCTTAAATAGGAGCCATCAACAAACATCACATAATCAGATTCGGGAAGTGGAATTTCTTGAATATTAGGTCTTGGCTTGGTGAATAGTTCAGTGACATCCAGACAGTCATGCTCAATTTCATCAACATCATTTACAATTTAATCATTAATAGGCAATGGGAGTAGCGTTGCTAGATTCAAAGTAAAACATCTCTTCAGTGCAATATTTGGAGCAACCAGAATGGTCTTCTCATAGCGAGTAAGTCTTGCATGTGACAGGCGTTGTGTCTTGGTATGGGTTAACAAAATTTCCACTGAGTGGGGCACAAAAACATTCAAAGGATGAATCATGGCAATGCTTTCGCACAGCTCTATGCTGAAACTAGCAGACTTGAGACAGCCGGGTATCACTGAAGCCACAGGATCACAAGTGGCAGAAAAATAAACCACTGGTCTGTTTGCATTTCCATGCTGCTGAGTCAAAACTGAAAGAGCTCATCTCTCCCTCTCACAACAGTACATTAGGAGATAAAATTGTTTGTGGATTGTACACAGTTGTGTCCTAGGTCCCTGGGCCAACATGCAAAGCACATCAGTATAGAACAAATGACATGACCCCACAATCAGTCATCTACTGTTTTACACATGGCTCATCCCTAATCATCAGGGTGAGATGTCAGAATGTAACACATTCACTTGGCAATGTGATAGCCAGGAATATGCCCCGTACTCCCCCTTTTGTGGCTGCTGTGCTGCCGTCAAACACCCATCATGGTCTGGGTAGGCCACAGCCAGAATGCAGGCCATTATGGTTGTCATGGTCTGATGGGCAACCCGCCCACACTGGGGGGACATCCCCAGCTGGACCTCTGTGTTCTTTCGGGCCCAGTGTCTCAGGTCCTACCACCTCTTCTGACAGTGGGCACTCTGCCAGCTGTGGAACCCCAGGGTTCGCACCTTCTTGGTGATGGCTCTCCATAGTTTATTTTTCTGATGGGTGTCGGCCTGCATGGTTGCAAAAGACAAATCAAGAGATTACAATCACAAGTTTTGTCACAAATGGTTGAGTCATTTACATGTCAGAAACATCAAGCTCAAACCTTTCTATTTGTTAACGCTCCCCAAGTGTGAAACACTCAAGCCAATAGGTACAGGGACCTGACTACCAACATATGTATTTGCATCTGCAGACAAACCCACTACCCTACTTGTGGCCTACAATTACTAAGCAAGCTTACGGACATCAGGTAGCCCATGCTCTTCAAACCTGTACTGTGATGTGAACCACAATAAAACACTACACACTCTGTGAGAATGATTCACTGCATGCAGTCCCTACAAGCAACTGCCAGAGTACAAACTTCAACATTACACATGAGTAACAATCAAGGGACTGGCAGGGTGGGTACAGAAAGTGGCTTCCTTGTCCATGTGTGGACATGTGGAATAATAAGTGCAAACTCATGACACTTCAGGGGCTGGGTTCTGTGGTATGTACCTGTAGGAGAACACTCCTTTGGACATGTATCTGTCCTACAGAGATGGCATCTAACAAACAAAGGCATACAATGTACAGTTTCTGCTATGTGATCAAGCTACTGAGTCACATATCATGCCCTCGCATGAATCAACACACTGTCTGCACTGTGGGACTGTCATTTGTGCAATAGGCCTGTGCAGGACAAGTATGACCTATATGCAGATGACACCAGAGCTGTGGGAGTAAGGGAAGTATTACGAGTCTAGGACACACATTGACAATGATGGTAAATGCACATGGTGGTCACGCCCTCCCCGTACACTATCGTCATCACGGCAGACACAGGCCTGAGAACACCACTGGCAACAATGTTAGCTTAGGCTGTGTCCACTGTAGTTACAACCTCCTACCACCATGACGACTTCTGCTCTGACGGTCACAGGCGGCTCCTAATGTCCAGTGGAGCAGGACAGCCATCCGCCATTTTGGTGGCCTGAAGTGCTGTATTGGGCTTTATAAAGTGCATCACACCTACAAAAACCATTTTTGTACCTCACAAACATCTTTATTCTACGTTGTCATGTAGGTCCTACTACTCAACCACCTTTGTAGTATGTTGCAGGGCACAGATGGCATTTAACAGTGCAGCACAGTGCACCACTGCTGATGGTCGTTTTGGCGGTCGGAATATTCAGTCACATTTTGAGGGGCAATTGTGTTGCACATCTTTGATTTTGGTCCAAATCCAGGTTGTGGCCACATGTGTTGAAAACCATGGGGGTCACATGTGACCTTTGTGTTATTTGCAGCTGTGATGTGCACTGGATGGCATGTCTACTCAATAATAAATGCTTTGTCACATGATATCATTGACATGCATCATGTATGATGCTGTGGACACACTGACTAATGTTAGAAAACATGTCTTGTCATACATAGATACCCAGGAAGAGGGAGGATGCAACAATCTCCTGTCTACCATCCACTGCCAGACTTTCAGGCCATGGAGCAACACCACATAATAATATATTGCCACCTGGATAGGTGGACATATGTGGTCAGTCGGAGCCAGATCTGATCCCAGCTATTAGGTATTGAACCAGCATACCACCCATTTAACAAGTCATGTCAGTATTGCACCTCCTAGCCACAGGGTCCTTCCAACATATAGTGGCCCTATCTGTTGGTATGTCCCAACCTATGTTCAGTCTGGTGTTGAAGGATATCCTCTCAGCAATGGGAAAACACTTTGACAGCTATATCCGTTTTAACCAATGTGAGGATTTAGCCCATGCGAAGGCGGATTTTTATGGCTTTGAATGCATTCCATATGTGATGGGGCCCATTGATGGCACACATGTTGGCTTGGTCCCATCGCAGGCCAATAAACAAGTATAATGTAACAGAAATAACTTCCATTCCATCACTGTGCAAGTTGTCTTTTTGGTGGATCTCTAAATTTCATGTGTGTGCCTGTTATCTAGTTTCAGCCCATGATTCCTTCATCGGGCAGAACAGCACCTTACCCCAGCTGATGTCACAACTGTACCCAGAGATGTCCTGGCTGGTTGGTAAGTCACATCTCTCCTGATTGAGTGTATGTGTGAAATGCCAGGTGCTACAGTCATGAAGTGAGTGACTCACATATGTCCCATTTCATAACAGGAGACTCCCCATATCTGAACTGTCCTCAGTCCTTGACTCCACTAAGGAATCCAACTATACCAGGGGAAGTCTGCTTTAATGAGGCTCATGGAAGAACACGTCGGGTAGTAGAGCAGGCTTTTAGGTCCCTGAAGGCCAGATTTAGGTGTCTGGACAGGACTGGTGGAACCCTCCTCTACTCACCAGGAAAAGTATGTAGGATCACTGTGGCACGCTGCATGCTCCACAACATTGCCCTGCAGAGGAATTTCCTGTACATCCCAGAGGAAGAGGAGCCTGCAGTGCCACCGGTTGAGAATTCTGAAATGCCAAGTAAGGATGACAGTGGTGAAGAGGAAGCAGCTGACTTGCAGAATGATCTCATCAACAGCTCTTTTCTTTAGTGAAAGAATGCCGTATGATGTGATGACTATGACTGTACAATGAACTGTAGTTGTGAGAATGTGTTGAGTTGTGTGTTTTAGAAATAACTAGGGAGCTGATACTCTGCAATATTCAGCCAAAGGCTGCTTGAAGAGTTAGCTTTTAGATATTCCCACCTTGATGATGTTGCTTTGTTTGTGTCAATTTCCTTGCAATGTAATTACATTTCCAGTTGATTGCTATTTGATTTGTGTAATATGTATGTTTTCAAGCCTATACTCCTTGTTTGTCCTTTGTACAGATACCTTCACCATGACCTGTGCCAAGACAGCTTGCACAGTGTTTGGGTGGAAGGTCAGAACTGCAATTTAAACTTGTTTCATGTGCTGTGTTGGGCTGACGTCATCATGTGGGCATGAAATATGTAGTCACAGATTGCGATCAAGTCATTTTTCCTTCACATTGGCTAAACACTCTTTTTGTATGACCTGTATGTAGCTGTGGATGTTTATCATCATTGCAGATCACAGTGCCTATGCCACAACATTGACATATGTTTGTGTCATACCATCAAATGCATGGTCATTGGATTATGATGGACATGTGATCAGGGACTGTTAAACTGCCATCTATCTGTATCTTGGTGTAGGAAAGTACCATCTTGCCTGGCATGTTACCCCCATTTTTCACTGTATATATGTTGTTTTAGTTGTATGTGTCACTGGGACCCTGGTAACCCAGGGCCCCAGTGCTCATAAGTGTGCCTGAATGTGTTACCTGTGTAGTGACTAACTGTCTCACTGAGGCTCTGCTAATCAGAACCTCAGTGGTTATGCTCTCTCATTTCTTTCCAAATTGTCACTGACAGGCTAGTGACCATTTTTACCAATTTACATTGGCTTACTGGAACACCCTTATAATTCCCTAGTATATGGTACTGAGGTACCCAGGGTATTGGGGTTCCAGGAGATCCCTATGGGCTGCAGCATTTCTTTTGCCGCCCAGAGGGAGCTCTGACAATTCTTACACAGGCCTGCCACTGCAGCCTGAGTGAAATAACGTCCACGTTATTTCACAGCCATTTTACACTGCACTTAAGTAACTTATAAGTCACCTATATGTCTAACCTTTACCTGGTAAAGGTTAGGTGCAAAGTTACTTAGTGTGTGGGCACCCTGGCACTAGCCAAGGTGCCCCCACATTGTTCAGAGCCAATTCACTGAACTTTGTGAGTGCGGGGACACCATTACACGCGTGCACTACATATAGGTCACTACCTATATGTAGCTTCACAATGGTAACTCCGAATATGGCCATGTAACATGTCTATGATCATGGAATTGCCCCCTCTATGCCATCCTGGCATAGTTGGCACAATCCCATGATCCCAGTGGTCTGTAGCACAGACCCTGGTACTGCCAAACTGCCCTTCCTGGGGTTTCACTGCAGTTGCTGCTGCTGCCAACCCCTCAGACAGGCAGCTGCCCTCCTGGGGTCCAGCCAGGCCTGGCCCAGGATGGCAGAACAAAGAACTACCTCTGAGAGAGGGTGTGACACCCTCTCCCTTTGGAAAATGGTGTGAAGGCAGGGGAGGAGTAGCCTCCCCCAGCCTCTGGAAATGCTTTGTTGGGCACAGAGGTGCCCAATTCTGCATAAGCCAGTCTACACCGGTTCAGGGACCCCTTAGCCCCTGCTCTGGTGCGAAACTGGACAAAGGAAAGGGGAGTGACCACTCCCCTGACCTGCACCTCCCCTGGGAGGTGTCCAGAGCTCCTCCAGTGTGCTCCAGACCTCTGCCATCTTGGAAACAGAGGTGCTGCTGGCACACTGGACTGTTCTGAGTGGCCAGTGCCACCAGGTGACGTCAGAGACTCCTGCTGATAGGCTCCTTCAGGTGTTAGTAGCCTATCCTCTCTCCTAGGTAGCCAAACCCTCTTTTCTGGCTATTTAGGGTCTCTGTCTCTGGGGAAACTTTAGATAACGAATGCAAGAGCTCATCCGAGCTCCTCTGCATCTCTCTCTTCACCTTCTGATAAGGAAACGACCGCTGACCGCGCTGGAAGCCTGCAAACCTGCAACATAGTAGCAAAGACGACTACTGCAACTCTGTAACGCTGATCCTGCCGCCTTCTCGACTGTTTTCCTGCTTGTGCATGGTGTGGGGGTAGCCTGCCTCCTCTCTGCACCAGAAGCTCCGAAGAAATCTCCCGTGGGTCGACGGAATCTTCCCCCTGCAACCGCAGGCACCAAAAAGCTGCATTACCGGTCCCTTGGGTCTCCTCTCAACACGACGAGCGAGGTCCCTCGAATCCAGCGACTCTGTCCAAGTGACCCCCACAGTCCAGTGACTCTTCAGCCCAAGTTTGGTGGAGGTAAGTCCTTGCCTCACCTCGCTGGGCTGCATTGCTGGGAACCGCGACTTTGCAGCTACTCCGGCCCCTGTGCACTTCCGGCAGAAATCCTTTGTGCACAGCCAAGCCTGGGTCCACGGCACTCTAACCTGCATTGCACGACTTTCTAAGTTGGTCTCCGGCGACGTGGGACTCCTTTGTGCAACTTCGGCGAGAACCGTTTCACGCATCCTCGTAGTGCCTGTTTCTGGCACTTCTCTGGGTGCTACCTGCTTCAGTGAGGGCTCTTTGTCTTGCTCGACGTCCCCTCTCTCTTCAGGTCCAATTTGCGACCTCCTGGTCTCTCCTGGGCCCCAGCAGCATCCAAAAACGCCAAACGCACGATTTGCAGCTAGCAAGGTTTGTTGGCGTTTTTTCGGCGGGAAAACACTTCTGCACGACTCTCCACGGCGAGAGAGATCCGTCCACCAAAGGGGAAGTCTCTAGCCCTTTTCGTTCCTGCAGAAACCTCAGCTTCTTCTGTCCAGTAGAAGCTTCTTTGCACCCACAGCTGGCATTTCCTGGGCAGCTGCCCATCTCCGACTTGCTTGTGACTTTTGGACTTGGTCCCCTTGTTCCACAGGTACCCTAGATTGGAAATCCACAGTTGTTGCATTGCTGGTTTGTGTCTTTCCTGCATTATTCCTCTAACACGACTACTTTGTCCTTAGGGGAACTTTAGTGCACTTTGCACTCACTTTTCAGGGTCTTGGGGAGGGTTATTTTTCTAACTCTCACTATTTTCTAATAGTCCCAGCGACCCTCTACAAGGTCACATAGGTTTGGGGTCCATTCGTGGTTCGCATTCCACTTTTGGAGTATATGGTTTGTGTTGCCCCTATCCCTATGTTTCCCCATTTCATCCTATTGTAACTATACATTGTTTGCACTGTTTTCTAAGACTATACTGCATATTTTTGCTATTGTGTATATATATCTTGTGTATATTTCCTATCCTCTCACTGAGGGTACACTCTAAGATACTTTGGCATATTGTCATAAAAATAAAGTACCTTTATTTTTAGTATAACTGTGTATTGTGTTTTCTTATGATATTGTGCATATGACACTAAGTGGTACTGTAGTAGCTTCACACGTCTCCTAGTTCAGCCTAAGCTGCTTTGCTAAGCTACCATTATCTATCAGCCTAAGCTGCTAGACACCCTATACACTAATAAGGGATAACTGGGCCTGGTGCAAGGTGCAAGTACCCCTTGGTACTCACTACAAGCCAGTCCAGCCTCCTACACTTGGCTTATGTGATGTTGGATTACTTTGGTGTGGTATGTGACAAGGCTCAAGTTGGTGACATTATCCACTTTAATGTTTGCCTATTCTACAGGACAATGTCTGACTAATCCCTTACTTCTGTGCTCGGGCAGGCTGTACCTTGGAATTTCTACTTTGACTCAGCATGAGTCATACATTCTTGTTTCAAAAAGTTCAGACATATGGACAGCCTATGTGCTGTATACTGGAATATATTTTTTTTGTGTGACCAGACACTGGAACATATGCGTTTGTGTGTAGTGGTTGTAATCCTGTGCGGGACACTGTGTACCTGTAAAATTTCCAGCCTTCCACAAGTAAGTTATGTCTCCATCATATGGTTCACATGGTCTTACATCTCTAAGTAGCACAAGTTTGAAATTAAACAAGCAGACCATGAGTTTGTGATGGGTGAATTTAGTACAAGGCTGAAGCTGAAAATAAATAGTAAATAAGAAAAAGATAAAGTGAAGGAATCAGTCATGGTGAATGAAATCTTTGGAGTAGAGGCCACACCATTGGGCGTTCAAAGTGCAGAGTACTCCTCCCACTGTCCGACTGGAATTGATAGGTGATTGAGGATCATCAACAGAGTGAATATGTGGCACACAAAGGAGTTCCGTTAGGAAGAAGTCACTTGCTGGTAGTGGTGGGTGTCTTGCCATCCACATCTACCTGATTCTTTGCTTGGGGGGGGTCTGCTGCTACAGATGCAGGGGTGTCTAGGGCAGGTTCTTCTACTGGCAGAGTCTCCCTTCCAATGGCTGATACTGATGTAGATGTGCCTGGTGCTGATGAGCCAAAGGAAGGGGAAGATTAGTTTTGAAAAGCACTGCTCAGGACTGTGTGTGTGTGACCCTCATCACCCCTATTAGGCAGGCCATGTTGGTATTGTGGGCCTCCATCTGTTCTCGCATGTCCCTATGCATGTCCCTCTGTAGCTGCTTGATTTCTCGGATTTCGGTCAAGACCTGGCCCATCATGCCGTGGGACTCCTGATAGACCCCCAAGATGTGGATGATAGTGTCCTGGCCAAGAGCAGCCCCAGAGGCCCCACCCCACTGGCCCACAGCATCCCTCCCATGCTCCCTACCCCCACGGCTCTGTGCTCTTGCCACACGGTGCCCTCTCCCACTGGTTCCTTGACACTCATTGTCTGAAGTGTTACACTGCAACTCAGGCTCCAGGTCTGGGAGCACACGATGTTAGACATTGTGCTCATACACAGGTTGAGGGGTGAATGGTTACCTATGATATTGAGGCAACCGAGTTGGGAGGTATTGATGTGGCCAAAGTGAGACTCATTGTTGGTGTCTGACCAGGTTTCCCAGATGGGACAGAACCATCCTCTGTGTCCAGACGTCCAGAAGTGTCTTCTTCACTGAGGGCTTCATCCAGGGGGTAGTGGCAGTCTCTTCTGTAGACTTTGTGTGCCCAATGGCAGCTCAACCTGTTGTGAAAGATACAATGTTACTGTTGTATTGTGACATCTACTTTCAACAGTTTAGTGTTACAGTAAGCATAGACCTTGTGTAAAGTTAATTTGTAGTTATTTCTATTACGGCAAGTACCCATGGTATTGGTTGTATTGACATAACATTTGTGAAGTATGCCAATTCTATTTAAGTCAAGCAGCAGCTGAAATGTACAGGTCATTAGCACCTGGGAGGATGGCCTGAGTTTGCCATTTTGCCACCAGTGCAGGCAAAACAGTGGCTAGGCAAGACATGTCTTTGGCTATTTTGAGGCCTAGTTGATTGTGATACAGGTAGAACCAGGAGTGTGTTGTATATGCGACTGGAGTCATCATGTGGTCAGTGCAGTGTGACTGTGTCTGTTGCTAATACCATTCTGGTGATGCATCTTGAGGCCTTTGGGATCATTGTTTTGCACACTGGGTAAGCTGTCCTTCCTGTCCTCAATAGTTTCATTGTGGGTTAGAAGGTCAAGATGGAGCTAGGTAGCCAGACACATCTCAAAGTTGAGCATGATCTGTATCTCGGTCACTCTCAGGTGAGTAAACTTCATTTTGGAGTTCACGAATAGATGGATTTGATGTGACCACTGGTCTGGTATTTGTAGTGACAGAAACAGTGCCTGCTGGGAGTTGCAGTCATGTTAGTCCCTGTACTACACACACCATACAGATGTTATCCCCCAGGTGAGTAAACCTTCATTTGGGAGTTGACACAAAAGGGTCTTTGGACAAGGGAACACTGGGTTGTTATTTGGGGTTGTATAAGCAGTGCATCATGTGAGTTGCAGTCATATCAGTCCCTGTACTACATAGAATATACAGATTTTATCACAGCAGGTCAGAACACATCATATATGTGTTCCCAAACAGGTGTCTTTGGAGAAGAGGACACTGCGCTGGTGAGTGAAGTAACAGTGAGAAAGCCTCCTGGGCTTAGCAGACATGCCACTCCCTCTACTCCCTCTACTTCATACACTTGATAAATGTTATCCTCCCAGGTGAGTACACTTCATTAGAGAGTTGACAAACAGGTGTGTTGAGGCATGTGACCACTAGTCTAGGTTTTGTAGTAACAGACACAGGGCTCGCTGGGAGTTGCAGTCATGTCAGTCCCTGTACTACACACACTACACAAATATTATCCCCCAGGTTAGTACACTTCATTTGTTCACCAAACAGGATTCTTTGGAGAAGAGGACACTGGGCTGGTGAGTGAGGGGACAGTGAGAGAGCCTCATGGTCTTAACAGTCATGTCACTCTCTCAACTTCACACACTATACAAATGGTGTCCTCCCAGCAGAGTTAACTTACATTGAGAGTTGTCAATCAGGGGTCTTCCGAAGAATGCATCATATGAATGCTGTGCGATGGTTTGTAGTTACAGGACTAGTGCCTGCTGGGAGTGGTAGTCATGTCAGTGCCTGTACTACACACACTTGACAAATGTTATCTCCCCAGGTGCTTACCCTTAAATTGATAGTTAAAAAACAGTGGTATTTGGACAAGTGACTATTGGTCTGGTGTTTGGAGTTATGGAAACAGTGCCTGCTGGGAGTTTGAATCATGTCAGTCCCTGTACTACACACACTATTCAAATGTCATCTCCCTAGGTGAGTACACTTAATTGTGAGTTGCCAAAAAGAGGTCTTTGGACAGGTGAACACTGGGCTGGTGAGTGGAGTGACAGTAAATGAGACAAAACGTGAGCTGTGAACATAAACAGCATTGCATTTTGGTGAAGGTTTTATATTGTTGTGACTTACCAGACTCCACTCCCCCAAGTATTCCTGTCAAGCCCTCAGGATGCAGGCTGGCCAAGACCTTTTCCTTCCAGGGAAAGAGATGTAATGGGGCACTTGGAGGGTCAGCACCAGTCTTCTTGGTCTGCAGCTGGTGCCTGTAGACCAGGGAATGGACCTTGCCCGAGGTCGTGCCACCTCTTCCTAATGTCCTTTGTGTGCAGGGTGGTGCCTTCAGCATTCACTCTGTCATCTATCCTGTCCCACATTTCCATTTTCCTACTGAGAGGAGTGTGTTGGAATTGCGCTCCAAACAATTGTGGCTCTACTCTTATGATTTCATTTACCGTGACTCTTAACTCATCTTTAGAAAAACAGGGATTTTCGGAATGTGACAAGGTGGAACAAAAATCAAAACGGTTGAGAGTGTCTTACTTAACTGGGGAAGTGCAATACAGTTTGGATGGACTTAAGTGTGTGCATGGTTTTCAATGGGGTGCCTAATCTATGTACTCTACAAAAAAAAGGTGCTCAGGGTTGGGTGTTATTTTTATTTATCATTTCATTGATTTTTCACATTTTGCAAAGGAAAATTGTTGCACAGCTCAGTACCTTTTGTACATGCTTGTAACATTTCCAATATTATTTTATTATGTGGCCCAATTTTCCAATGGGCCATCTAGTCATTAGGCCACTACTAGTAATAATCAGTGTATGAACTACATTTTTCAGTGGTCTATGTTTTTAAAACTTAATTTAGGCCACGGACGGAATTGGATTAAATTAAAAGTGTTGGCTATTGTTTGCATTTCATTTTTTTGCAAACATTGTATATGTTTTAGGTAATATTTGATTGCATAAGAGTATGTGTGATGTTGTGAACTTTTAATACCTAAGTTAATTTTCGTGTTTGCATTGCTGAATGTTTGTGTTTTGTTACCATTATGCCTCCTTATGGCCAGTGCAGGTGTGTGTGTGTGTTTATCATTGTCCAACATTTGTATTTGTTATCCATGCCATGTGGCCAGGGGCCATTTTGTGTAGTCTGTGTCCATAGGCTTGCATGTGGTATTTGTTCACCATGCCTCCTTGTTCGCAGTTGTTGTTTGACGATGTGGCTCGCAGCGATATTGTGCATCCAGCCAGTGTTTCTTTGCCATAGGCTTGCATGTGTTCTTTGTTCCCCATGTCTTCTTGAATTGTTGTTGTTGTTTGACCATGTAGCTGGCAGCCATTTGTGCATCCAGAAAGTGTTCCTTTGCCATAGGCTTGATATGCTCTTTGTTTGCATTGCCTCCTTGCTCTTTGTTGTTGCTTGACCATGTGGCTGGCAGTCAGCTGGCAGTCATTTTGTGCATTCAGCCAGTGTGCCTTTGTTATAGGCTTGATGTGTTCTTGGTCCCCCATGCCTCTTTGTTCCATGTTGTTTGACCATGTGACTGGTAACCATTTTGTGCATCTACCCAGTGCCTCTTTGCCATAGGCTTGCATGTGTTCTTTGTTTCCCATGCATCCTTGCTCTTTGTTGTTGTTTAACCATGTGGATGGTGGCCATTCCCGGCAACCAGCCGTTGTCTCTTTGCCTTAGCCATAGCCTTGCATGTGTTCTTTGTTTGCCATGGCTCCTTGCTCACTCTTCTTGTTGTTTGACCATGTGGCTGAGAGCCATTTTGTGCACGCAGCCAGTGAATTTGCTACAGACTTGCGTATAATCATCGGCAATTATTGATATTGTTTTTATTTTAACTTTATATTTTAATGTTTAATTTTAATTTTCTATTTCAATATTTTATTTTATTTTTGTATTCTTTTTTTTATTTGTTTTTCAAGGTTTTTTATTTTTTATAATTTTTCTTCAAATTTTTTATTTCAGTTTTCTCCAATTTCTTGCTTTTTATTTTAAATATTTTAATTTTTTTATTTTTTTTTACTTTTTTATTTTTAATCAAATTTAATTTAATTGTGCATTTTGCCTTAATCCATCCATCTGTGCATCCATTCCTCCATCCATCCATTCCTCCATCCGTCCACCAAAGGCGCACAGCTGCTTTACAGCATTCAGATTTCTTTAAGTGGATAATGATTCCATTTCCTCCTTGACACCCTGGCTTTGGTGCACTTCAGACTCATCAGCAGCATAATTCATTTTTAATGATCATTCAATTTCCCCTAGACCACCTTGCTGCTACAGGTGTATTAAGGATTATTCAATTTACCCATGCACCGTCCTCTGACTACCACAGGTATCTCGTTTAAAACAGATGGAGATAAAGCGTAGAGCTATATCTGCATTTTGTGCTGCCTGATTTAAAATGGAATTTTATGGTGTGGTGGTGTGGTTTGACTTTACAGTGTTTGATTAAACTGGTATTTATTACATAAGTACCCAACCGCACTAATATTGCATTTGTCTGTAATATTTCAACCTACAACAATGCCATGTTTCACTACTACATTTTTTTCTTGCTTGGTTGCTTTTATGTGCACAAGAGAAAAGACATCACATCACCCGCTGTACTGGCAAAGAGAAGGCCTGTACAGTTATTTCAGTCCTTCAGTCTCTTCCACGTGTGCAGCTTAGTGCCACTGTCAACTGAGAGCTTTAAGATGGCCTCAAAGAAAGTTGCTCCCAAGAAAGTGGTCAATGAGAAGAAGCAGCTTTCCACTTGTGGCAACAGCAAATTCTTTCCAGATATGTATCCCTGCCACACCGGCTTCTTGGGAGAAACCTGGAATCAGCACTCTTGCATCAACAGCACCACCCAAACCTAAGCCCAAAATCATGTCTCTCAGTGAGGCAGCCACTGCAATCATGGCAACACTGATGAGCCGTGACGTTGAATTGGATTTGTTCCTTTCGCAAAGTAGTAAGCAATTGATTCAGGAAACAGAGAAAAGCAGACAGCAGCTGCAGTCAGCAATAATAGATTTTCCTGAGTTTGGACCAGAACAAGAGGTCAAACTTCCTGCCAAGCAAGAACCTCCACTTTTAAAATCATTGGCTCCCAGATCACCAGCAAGGAAAAAGAAGAGTACTACTCCACTATCTTCTCAAAGTACCACTTCTGATGACGATGATAGGGACATGGAGTGGACCACAGCAGAGTCTGGGAGACGATAGGAGAGGCAAGGGAAAAGTAATGCTCCAGAAAGCCTTCGAATGATGAAAGGACATGATTATGAGGAGGATGGTGATGATGAGCCAGTTCTTTTGGAAGCTGGCGCAGAGGAGTCTGACATTACTATCCAACGTACTCCAAGGGGTGTGTCACAGGCAGCCCCCTCAGCTCCCATATTTGCAAAGCTCCAGCAGAGACCTTCGCCAACCTCTACCTCAGTAGAAGTATGTACTGCAGAGAGCTAATCAACATAATCCCCTACCTCCAGTTCTTCTTCAGGCATTGGCTGTGGCCCAGTAAGAAAGTACTCTTCCCCAGGTTGGGACTTTTTTGACAATTAGCAAACACGAGGACAAAATTGCAATATGATCCATTTGCCTCACAAGTGTTCATCGAGTTAAGCCTATTTCACATGGTACTGGAGATCAGACGACTCATATGAAAAAACATCATGCAAGTGCAGTAGGAGAAGTACCTTGAAAACATTTCTGAACATGGTCACTGTGATAAAGGTGAGAAGAGCTGGGAAACATCAGCTACAACTGGGCAAATCACAGTGGAAGGTGAGGAAGAAGAGGGTGACATCCTCACGCAAAGTTTCCCTGTCCACAGCAGTGCACCAGAATCATCCGCCTCCGCAACCTCACAATGACACAGGAAGGCTCAGAGTCAGATGGAGACACCACAGCATGCAATGCCTGCACCATGACACACATTAAGTCTACCACCACCTACTTCTCAAAAGTTGCCTGTGTCAGTGACCTCACAAAAGAAGAAAACCTAGCCTACTATTACGGGGATGTAAAGGCAGGAGAGGCCCAATGGCATTTTTTTTCAATGGAAAGCTGGCAAAATGTTATCACTGGACCTCCTCCCTTTTCCTTTTGTGGAAGGAGTGGGATTCTTAGAGTTTTGGCACCCATCTGCCCAAAATGGACAGGGTCCAAGTCGGACCTATTTTGCCAGAGTTGCTGTTCCAGCACTGCATCACAATGTGCTGCAATTGATTGGACATGCTTTGCAGCAAAGTGTTGTCAACACTATATAGCTGACGATAGACATATGGACCAGTTGTCATGCTGCCAATTACATGTGCATCACTGCACACTGGATTGCTTTTGCATGGATAAAGCAAAAGCTATCTATGGGTCTTGTCCCTGAAAAAAACTTTAAGAGCATTTGGTGGCATACAACAGTAGCCATGTTTGCCGTGGGGAAATCACATACAGCTGCACACATTTTGGATGGATTTAATAGCAGAGTGTCTGAATGGCCATGACCCAGAGTTCTCCAAATTGGATTTGTTGCCATGGACAATGGCAGTAACATGTTTAAGGCCACAGCAGTCAGTGGCTATTTCAGGATCCTGTGTTTGGCGCACTGCATCAACCTGGTTGTGCAAGAGTTTCTAAAAAAAGAAGACTTAGCAACATACTGACCACCTGCAGACAAATCCAGACATTCTTTTAAAGCTCAGAAACAGTTCTGTATTATTCAACATGGTAACAGAGTACCAGTTAAAGCTCTGATACAGGAGGTGCCAATACGTTGGAACTCAACCTATTATATGTTGCAATGTCTGAGCAGGCTAGACAGATCAATGACTATGTCATTCTTAGAGGAGGTAATGCAATTGGGAAAGCTATGACCATAGATGTGGACAAAAGGGACCTAGTCAAATACCTGACACAGATGCTGCTCTCCTTTGAGTTTTTTACAGTGAAAGTTAGCAAGGAGGATTGTACGATGGGCCAAGCTATCCCGTTGCTGCATCTGCTACAGGAGCAGCTACTGAAGGTGTCTGAGAGGTTTGCATTTGGAGGTGTAAACGAAAACTCAGAAGTGCAATTCTTAGTTCAGAGCTTAATCCTTGTTTGGCTTGTAATGCAGGGCTGCAAAATGACATTGTCTCCTCCAAAGGGTATATCTGTGCCACTCCACTTGATCCATGCTACAAAAAATCTTCCCACTTTCACCCCTTTTTCTAAAGGGGATGTTTCAAAATACAAGAGGTGGATTGTAGAGAAAGCCGAAAGAACTGAAAGAAGAATGGCTGGAACTTAGTCTCACTCCCCAGTTCTGGGGTGATGCCTTCAATGTACAGGGAGGGCAGTCTTGTCTCACAGCAGCCAACACCAGCAACAAGAACACTGGCAACAACAGCATCAGAAGAATCGGACCCAGCATCTGCATTGGCTTAGTTTCAAGTGGCAGGTGCAGAGGCCAAGGCAAACGAGATCAAGCAAGTGGCAGCAACAATGGCACTTCAGAGGATATTCTAGGAGTATCTGGATGACCTAAAGGAGGTGCATGTGGATCAAAACCCATTGCTGTGCTGATATGGGAACATGTGTCAATGTCCAGAGCTCAGCAGGCTGGCAATTAAGTATCTGGCTTGTCTTATAGCCAGTGTGTCTGCGAACATGTCTGCGAACAGTGAGAAGGGCCCATCTCTTGCCTCAAAAAGTGGAGAGATTAATCATGATCAAAATTAACCAGCATTTTATATCACCTAATTACACTGTTCCGGACACACCACAGGAAGAAGAAGAGGATTATTGGTCAGAATCAAGTGTGTTTGCTGACCAACTTCTGGGTGAAGTACCTGAGTTTGAGCACAAACTCTACTTCCCGGACTGAGTATGTTAGTGTCACCATAGAACTTTTTAATAATGTCTCATTCAGCTTCTTTCTTTGCAAAAACAAAATAGCCAGGGGAACATTGTTTGTGTCAGATCTATGCTTCCCCGCCATTCTTTTAGTCACATGACTGGCCTGATTGGAGTTGGACTGTGTGCAGAAATCCCACATACCGGCCAGGATATTGGAGACAATGCCTGCCTGTCTCACATGCTATTGCCTATCCTTTTTTGACATCATCTAGCAGGGCTGCCCCAGAAGATCATTAATTAAAAGATTTTTAGTACCAATGCCGAATTCCACCAAAGAAGAGATAATAGTTTGCATCAATCACCATGCTTGGACTGGAAGAGGTACCTACAAACTATAGCAACAATGAGTGGTGCTATATTGATTGATTGTGAGTGATGATTGGTGATGTATGTGGTGGCTGACAGTGAGGGAGGGGGTTCAACAAATATGTAAACTTGATTTCAATGAATTGCAATGTTTGGAGGCTGATGGGTGTTCATTTTTTCCTGAAAGTGATTGGCCTTTCAAATTTAGTGAAATTTCCGTGCAGGGTCTACTCTTTTTTCTGGTTCCTCAGAGACCAGACCAGTCACTTTAGTTACCAAAAACAAATCTACACAAAGGGCCATATTTATACTTTTTGACGCCATTCCAAAGCGCCATGCGGGCGCCTTATTTATGGAATGACGTTAGCCGGCGCTGCGGACTGGTGTGCGTCAAAAAAAAAGACCCACACCAGGCAGCGCCGGCGTAGGGGAAAATGGAGCTTGGGTGTCAAAAAATGGGGCTAGTCAGGTCTGAGGCAAAATATTGGCCTCAACCCGATTTGCGCCATTTCTTTTGACTTCCAACCCCCATTGAAATGACTCCTGTCTTAGCAAAGACAGGAGTCATGCCCCCTTGCCCAATGTCCATGCCCAGGGGAATTATGTCCCCTGGGCATGGTCATTGGGCATAGTGGCATGTAGGGGGGCACAAATCAGGCCCCCATATGCCACAAAAAAAATAAATAATACTTACCTGAACTTACCTTAAGTTCCCTGGGATGGGTCCCTCCATCCTTGGGCGTCCTCCTGGGGTGGGCAGGGGGGCAGGGGGTGTCCCTGGGGTCATGGGAGGGCACCTCTGGGCTCCTTCCGAGCCCACAGGTCCCTTAACGCCTGCCCTGACCAGGCGTTAAAAAACGACGCAAAAGCGGCTGGACGTCATTTTTTCTGACCCGCCCACTCCCGTGCGTCATTTTTGCACGGGAGTTTAAATAAGGCGCACATGCCTTGGAGTCATTTTTTAGAAGGGAACGCCTACCTTGCATATCATTAACGCAAGGTAGGTGTCCACGCTAAAAAATGACGCAAACTCCAAGATCTTTGGCGCTAGACGGGTCTAACGCCAAAGTATAAATATGGAGTTAGCTTTGCGTCGGATTTGCGTAAAAAAAAAGACGCAATTCCGGCGCAAACAGAGTATAAATATGCCCCAAAATATTTCAATCTGTTTCTCTATTTCCTGTTCAATAGCTGTGCACTACACAGGTCTCCCTCACTCAGTTAAGCACTTGGAAGTTACTCAAAATCAGGAGGAGGTGGATAGAAGGACGCAGGACAAGGCTACCCCAATAACTAGAAGGAGAAAGATATTGACTTCAAAAAGAAATTATGATGATGGCGAAGACTTGTAGGCCTAGTAATCACTCAGCACTGTGGACTGGGGAGAGGTACGTTGATTTGGGAAATGCTGCTGAGTGTCTGTATGCTGGCTTGCTGGCTCAAACGTGAAACTCCTGTTTATGTTCTTTCTCTGCCTCCAAGCCTTCTTGGTATACCCCTGATTCCTCATGAAGGTTGCCTTGCTCCCTTTTGACCTTCTCCTTTACCCTGTAACACAGTTACTGTTTTTCAGTACGCAGGCCCTCTCCTCGCCCTCTCCTGCATGAACAAAACTTGGTGAAAGCTAAACACTCCAGCTTGCCTACCAGAAGAGTTCAGTCAGGCACCTAAGAGTGACAGACATTTTAAAAAGAATGGAGATGCACCACTCAATTGGCAATACAGTATCATTTTGCTTTTTACAATCATCATTTTTAGAACTGGGTGGATTAACCTCTATCCTCCATAATGTGTATTTTTCAAATCTGAAATACATAACTTTTAAAGATATACTATATTAGGTTCTCTGGGGCAGAAGGTGTGTTTTCAATACATTTAGCAGAGCTGTGTCATACGTA
Organism: Pleurodeles waltl; assembly: GCF_031143425.1. Lineage (NCBI taxonomy): Eukaryota > Metazoa > Chordata > Amphibia > Caudata > Salamandridae > Pleurodeles > Pleurodeles waltl. Next base: position 723,772,050 of record NC_090447.1, read on the forward strand.
TCTCTTCATTGTTCCCTTCCACAACAGATTGATGATGGTGTGCTGCTCAGAACCCCAATAAATACTGTTGCATTTTTTTGTGTTTTTGTGTAGTGTTGGTCTCTGTCACACGTTTCCCCAAGTCCCCTTTCCCATCCATTCATCGAGCCCCTAACTCTCTTCCCCGAGCTGTGTGATTTATTGAGGTGTGACTAAATTTTATACCATAAATGGATCACATGTTTGCTGGGGTCGATTTGGTGAAAGCGACACCAACTCACTGCACAACCTTCTATTACCTGAGCAATTTTCCACACCGGCCCCATCAACATCATCATTAAGGCCCTTTGTTGTGTGTTGCATAAACACTTAGGCCCGTATTTATACTCCGTTTGAGCCGAATTAGCGTCGTTTTTTTCGACGCAAATTCGGCGCAAAACTAACGGCATATTTATACTTTGCCGTTAGACGCGTCTAGCGCCAAAGTATGGGCAAATAGCGTCATTTTTTTGCGTGAACGCCTTCCTTGCGTTAATGAGATGCAAGGAAGGCGTTCCCCTCTAAAAAAATGACGGCGACGCAAATGCGTCGTATTTATACTCCCGGGCAAAAATCACGCCCGGGAGGTGGCGGGTCAAAAAACCCCGCATTTGCGCCACTATTTAACGCCTGGGTCAGGGTAGGCGTTAAGGGGCCTGTGGGCTCAAAATGAGCCCACAGGTGCCCTCCCCTGCCCCCAGGGACCCCCCCTGCCACCCTTGCCCACCCCAGGAGGACACCCAAGGATGGAGGGACCCACCCCAGGGACATTCAGGTAAGTTCAGGTAAGTAAAATTTTTTATATTTTTAATTTTTTTTTGGGTGGCATGGGGGGCCTTCTTTGTGCCCCCCTACATGCCACTATGCCCAATGACCATGCCCAGGGGACATAAGTCCCCTGGGCATGGCCATTGGGCAAGGGGGCATGACTCCTGTCTTTACTAAGACAGGAGTCATTTAAATGGCGTCTGGGCGTCGAAAATAATGGCGCAAATCGGGTTGAGGCGATTTTTTTGCCTCAACCTGACTTGCCCCATTTTAAGACGCCCTAACGCCATTTTCCCCCTACGCCGGCGCTGCCTGGTCTACGTGTTTTTTTTCCACGCACACCAGGCAGCGCCGGTCTGCTAGCGCCGGCTAACGCCATTCCATAAATACGGCGCCCGCATGGCGCTTCAGAATGGCGTTAGACGGCGCTAAATTTTTTGACGCTAAACTGCGTTAGCGCAGTTTAGCGTCAAAAAGTATAAATATGGGCCTTAACCTTGTCCAACCACTCCTTACTCTGAGCCCACTTCTCCTGACTCAATGATTTCATTTCCTAAGTTTAGTTTTTAAATACTAGCTCCGCTTTGCTCAGAAGAAGTTGATATTGCTAGTTTTTATTACCATATTAGGTCTTCTTTGTTGTGTGTCAAATACTGTCATTGTGGTAGTCTGGTCTCAGTCTTTCTAAAGGTATGATATTTGACTCACTGACTCTCTGTTTTCTTTCAATCAAGTTGACAGTGAGAGATAACACTTTGATTAATCTTGTAACTGAGTGCGCATAGGTGGGAGTGACACCTTGCGTCTTCCCTGTTAGCATGCTAGCCTGCTACTACTACTACCACCCCCTTAAGTTAAGGTAAGATGCCACATTAGTAAATCCCTGCAGTATGAAGACTGAGGTATCAGCCTCTGCTTCATCCATCCACAAAAGCTCGATCTGGTGGCTTAGTGGACTACTGCATCCACTGTAGAGGCCTGTGTTCAACCTGACAGTCACAGGTTGAAGTCCTGGTGGGTCTGCTCATCCTTCTGAGGTCAATAAAATAAGTACGTTTGGGTAACAATAATCATCTGTTATGCAACACCAAGTTACCCTTCTGGGTGAATGCACGCTTTACAAACATGCATTTATTTAGGAGAAGAACTATGGATTGAAGTGAGCTTGCTTAATTAGTAAATAACCTGCAGAAAAATATTTTTGTTTGTGTGTATCTAGGTTTTTGTAGGCAAAATGCGCAATGCAATCATCCTCTGGTGGTCAATATAGGTACAGAGAGCAGTAGAGAAAGTGTATTATGTAATGACATACACTTTTTTTTAGCAGATATAACAAAAAAGCTACACTAAAAGACAGCAGTGCAAACTAAAGCACCAAAATAAACATTTGAGGCATAAATTAAGTAAATCAAATTATCCCCTTTTATTTTTCACAAGTAAAAAAAGTCCCACTAAAGTCCAAAGTGAAAAACCAGGTCCCAATTGCCTTCCCACCCTCTTCACCCACAAGTCCATCTCATCAAAACAGAAAGTTTTAAAAAGGATTCAGAATAGGGCATTCTCTATATAGGTCTGGAGATTGTCCAGGCTCTGATCCATCCTGCCGGGCTGGCTCTCCATTCTGTCCATTCGGGGCAGGGTGAGTTCAAGCAATGCCCTGTCAGAGCAGGAGGGGTCAGCAGCAGTTCGTGTCAGAGCCCCTGACACCTGGCAGTGACACCAGTGATGTAATGGGTGGGAGGCTGGGGTTGGTATGCTGAACTGGGGCAAAGGTCAGAGGGCCATGTCAGAGGTCTGTCTCTTCCTCCTCCCGGACCACTAGCCACCGTTATTCTGCCTGGATGATCTCCAGCCTCTGGTACCGCAGAAGTACCTCTATCTCCTGCCTGGTGGCTAGTGCTGGTGGACCAGCAGGAGTAGCTATATAGAGAAAAACAAAAAGAAAAAAGACAAGTTGTAAACAATGCTCTGTACGAACCCTTGTTCAAAATGACGTAGTGGGTGGCACAGTAGCAGTACATTGCTGATCCCCTAGGAAGGTTGGATTTTGATGTGATAATGAGTTGCAGAGCCAATTTGATTTTTACCTACACATGCCTCACAAGTACTGACTGTCTGGCAGAAAAGAATTAACGCAGAGTAAAATCTGATTGAAAAAAACAGTCATTTGAATTTTTGTTAAAGCTTTTCTGTTACCTACACTTTGAGTGGAAAAAATAAATAAATGACCATTCATTTATGAGTAAGGCATTATGCACTATGGAGTACAAGTTGTTGTACTAAATTAATAGAGGCATTCTTTCCAGCGATTTGGGCATTTTGCTACTTTATGCCGCTGTAGCAGCTGTAGTTGACAATTATCTATCTTTAATTCCAATGGTCCTGCTCTTCTCCAAATGCCTTTCACTTTCTACCCTGACTCCAAAGAGGCAGATGAATAATAAATAAGATACTATGCCACACATGTCACGTATAAAATGTGGATATCATTATCCTGTCTGCCATAAGTAGACGGTGGGGAAACGATGCATTGCACTACAGAGGAAGGAACAGGCTATATTAATTGTATTTGGCATGCCCAACACAGAGTATCTGTCACGCCAAACTTGAAATCAAATCAGGCACTTAGTACCACGTTAGTAACTGGCCTTGCCCACCACCACTAATTATTTCCAACAAATTAATTTGCTGGGCAGTAAGGAAAGGAAACTTGACTTACTCTACTGCAGGGTGAGGTAGCGGGATTAGGCGGGTAGGTAGAGCATTTCCTATAGGAAAGAGGGGTGTCACTGATCATTGATTCATCATGTGCCTAAGCTTTGGATAATTCAGTCACTGTAATAGACAAAAGTCTAAAGGGAAAAATCTGAACAGGTCTAAAATAAATCTGTTATGGGAAACCATGAAATACATTTAAAGTAGCGCCCTGCTTGCGGCAGCAATGACATCTCCTGCAGGACGTGGGGAGCTGGCTAGGACCATAGATGCCTTAAGGCCCTCCCTGCGGTCCTGTCACTTTGTCTCTCTTGCTCTCTTCCATCCCATATTGGGATAGATGAGAGAGAGAGAGACATTGTTATAGCAATGGCCTCTCCATACAAAGACTTTACAGTATCACACTTAGCAAGATGTTTGGATGGAATGTTATAGTGACATTTTGATGCACAGCTGAAAAGAGTTACCTCTGGCCTACTAGTAAAGCTCTTGGACTGACACTAAGTAGGCTGAAGGTTCAAATCCGAATATCTCACGGCAGTGTGTCTATTTATTTACTTGTGTTTCGAATGTTAAAAATTGGCTGTGATGGAACATTTCTATATTTTCCTTATCACCATCTTTAGCTTCAATGTCGTAGAGATGTCTGGCCAGTGTAGAGGAAGGAATCACCTGTGGCCTAGTGGTTAAGTTCTCAGACTTTCACACAGAAAGTTGAGTGTTCCAGTATAGGTCTGTCAGTTGTTATTTCTCAGCTTTAAATTCTTTTCAACTTCAAAGATTTAAGTTACATACAGAAAAGTGATCTCTCTCTTTTTACATGTCAAATATTTTTTTTTCTATTTTTCAGAATATTTCTCATTGTAAGTGGCGCAGGGTTGGGTGATTGACAGGGGTTGGCCACAGAGCATGTGGCCAATCCTCTGCCATGCATGGCTGAAGGCCGTACATGATGCAGGGTTGGGTGGTTACAGGGGTTTAGCTGCAGGGCCTGGCCATACGCCAGGTCCACGGCCAAACTCTGCCGTGCACGGCCAAAGGGCCTGCATGGTGGTGGTTGAAATAACATCTACTTAACAAAACATAGACCTCCACGAAAAAAAACAAAGGTTATGGGAACTTAAAGTTAGGAAATAGATTTTTAAAAAACATAGAAATTCAGCAGTTATAGTTTGAGTTGTTTCAAGTAACTATAACACATGTCATAATGTAACTATAACTTATGGCCTCACCATGCACTGCTAATTACTAATTGATAATATCAATGTAATAGTTGCAATAAAATTATTGATGAGAAGACTGTGCTTCGGCTGTGTGTGGCAGAGGTTGGCTGCAGGCACGGCTTTTGGCCATTTGTGGCAGAGGTTGGCTACAGCGCCTGCCCACAGGTCAGGCCCTGCAGCCAGTCCCCTAAAATCCTCCAACTCTGCGCCACACATGGCCTTACAACCACCCAACGATATGCACTGCCTTTGTCCACGCATGGCCTTTAACCTCATACGACCTTTGGCCATGCTCGGTGGGGGTTGGCCCCAGGACATACTATAATCACATCAACCTCACGCCACACACAGCATTTGGCCATGTGTGGTGGGGGTTGGCCACACGGCCTGTCCTGTGGTCAGGCTCTATAACCTACCCATGGCACTCATGAAGTGCTTCTTTGTTTGTTGGAGATGTGATCATATTCCTATTTCAAAATCGATGGGAAATGTGCCTTTTCTTATAGTAAGCTGTCCATCTTCCTTGGAAAAGGGACAACATGATATCTGATCTCAGCATCAGATAACAAGAAAGAACCCACTCATCACAGTAACTACATGAGATATTGTGCTAACAAAAACACAATGCCAACACTTCTTTCAAAGTTTACTGATGACATTTCATGGTGGAAATGCAGAGCAAACACACTTGTTTTGCCTTGGTTATGGCACTAAGTTAGAATGATTAATACTTACAGAAGTGGAACTTCAACTTGGGCATCTGCTTTGTTTATACTTGCAATGCTTCCCTTGAGATTTATTTCCTATGAAACAAGCACCATGCCAGAATGAATTCTGCACTGCATATTTATCCAAGAAGAGGCCAGCGTTTTCTGCAGAATGTCCACCCAACTGGAGTGCTTTCTACTGGCTAATTAATAAGCGCTATCTTGTTGGGTAAATGCATAGTGCATCTCTTACACTAATGCTGCGTAAAGGACTCCTAGGTAATGTCTTCGGTTTCCTTGTGTGTCTATAACTTTTGTTCTTCGAGCATCTCCATCAGATAACCCATCAAGGTGGAACTGCAGAGAAAACACATTTGAACGAATTGACTTTACAAAAGTCAACAATCAATCAGTACTTCTTCAGCACCGCTTATAACCCATGGGTTCTCAAGGCACTGTTTGCGAGTGTGCTGCCCAGTCGAATAGCTAGGTCTTGAGGTCCTTCCTGAAGTGAGTGCTTCTTTGTATGGTGGTGATGGAAGGGACTGAGTGGGGAAGCCTCAAGGCCCCCGCCATTCCAGTCGGCTCACCACCTCTTGCTGGAGTCAGTATTGCTTACATATTCAGGTGTGCGGGAGCAATCTGTCAAAGCTCCCACCAAACAAAAGCAAACAGCTGTCTCTCAAGGGTGGGCATCTTGGGAGGTAGTAGGAGCTGGCCCTGGGTGTGGCATTCCGTAAGGCCATTTCTGGCTCCTGGAAGGGGGCACTGGGGCTCCCCTCCTTTTTCTGCATAGTTTGCCCTTTGGGAGGTGGTGGTCCCCGGTGCCATATATGGCCTGGGAGGAGGGCTGTGCAGTCCCCTCCATGATTTAAAAAATGTCTATGGCCCCCGGGAGGTGGTGGTCCCAGGGGCCATATGTGGCTCCTGGAGGGGGGGTGGTGTGGCTGACCTCCTTTCTTGTATGGCCTGCACCGTATATGACCCAGATGTGTGGCAAAGCAGCCCCCTCCATGATTTGAAGAATGTTTATGGCCCTAGGGAGGTGTTGGCCCCCAGGGCCCAGAGGGGGTTTGCACAGCCCCCTTTGATTTTTAAAATGTAGCCCTAAGGAAGTGGTGGTCCCTGATGCCTTAAGGGGGCCAGCGTGGCTCCCCTAATAATTTTAATTTGTTGCCATGGGGAGGTGGTGGTCCCCGGGGCATGGGAGGTTCCGCGCAACCCCCTGTTTATTTATTGATTATAGCCCCAAGGAGGGGTTGTCCACAGGGTCCCAGGGCCCAAAGCTCTATGGCCCATGTGCCCTCTTCCTTTTCAATTACATTGGTTGTGGTTGGACATCCCAGGGCAAAGTTATTTATAAGCTCAGGAAAACGAGTAAAAAAAAAAAAGAGAATTCCATAGATCATCCCGCTGATTTTTCCAAAATAAAAAAAACTAAAAACTTTTTAGTCTTGGTGTGGTCCGAGAAGGACCCCAGGACCCTGCACTCTTTTCCTTTTTTCGTGTTTTTTTGGGGATTCAGCTGAAGCTGAGTTCCAAAATGGCTACCAACACTTACTGGTTGAAGTGTTGGCAGCCAATCAGGTATCAACAGGGGGTGCTGTTGGATCAGCGGAAGATCCACGCCCCTAGATCTTTTTTTTTTGTAACCTTTACTATCTATAATAGTACAGAACAGATTTTCTGTAAATTTTCTTTCATATAATCTACAAATGATGCTTTTAATTTATAATCTATCTCAGGTTTAGATGTTGTGTTAGTGAATGTAAATTTCTCTGTCTGTGATGTAAAGTGTATCAATAATAATATCCCTATAGCTAATAAAACTATCAGTAAAAATATAACACCTAGCATAAGCTTCCATCTATTTCTGGTTAGAAGAGTAGTGGTCTTCAAACTTTTTAATGCTGCTCCCCCTTTAGTGGAAAAAAAAATCACGGGGCCTCCTCCAAATTTTTTACTATTATTCTATTAAATTGACACTGTTTAAATATGTCTATACTTATTTGAACATTGCAGTTACGTTCTGATACTGTTTATAAAATTCAATCATGTGCCAAACAGACTATTCTGGTCAGGCAGGCCTTACTATCATGTAAAAGTATCCACAGTGTGATTATTAGAAGTGAGGATGGGGGTTTTCAAGATCATTTGGAGTCCCTTTCTTTTTGGCATAGATTCCCAGCTTGGACTTAAATGATAAAACATGTTAGTGATGGCACATTGCTGAGATTACTGCTGCTCATTTTTTTCAGCTTAAAACAAAGCCCTGCTATCAGCATGATGCTTGTATTGGCACCCTCCTGAGATCACTTGAGGCCCCTAGGGGGGCCCACCGCCCAGTTTGAAGACCCCCTGATCTAGAGTCAGATTTTTCAAAACTGCTGAGTGGAACAACAACATCAATGTCTTTATTTCTATATGCAACAATTCTTGATTATCTTCATTTCTTCTTCCAATTTGTGTTAGTCTCTAGCTGCTTTATTTACAACAATTTTCATATAGTCTTCCTTAACACTACTCCGTGTTCTTCTAAAATGTTACCCTTACTCTTCTTCTGCTGCCTCAGGCCTAGGTACTCTTCTTAATTCTTGTGAATAAATCTGATGGCCTGTTTTGCTTTCCTTTATCTTATGACCCAGCTGACAAAACTTCTCTGGAATGCACTTCTTAGTTTAAAGAAGACATTTATTATTACTTCACCACGAGGTTCCTGAGAGACAAGATTAGTAGGTTGGAAGCACACGTTTAAAAGTAGTCACAGCAATAAAAGGAAAATATATCAAAGTACTTCTCAATTGTAATTTACACAGCAAATATATGTGATTATATTTTAGCATAACTTCAAAGCAAAGAATAAAAGTCAAAATTAATCACCGTAGGGCCTATCACTGCTCGTCATCTTTCTCATGCCTGCAAGTTGATGACTCCTGTTCAACTGTGAGAAAGAGACTTTCCACCCAAACGGGAGGTCAGGCAGCTGACGTCCGCTCCTGACTGAAGTCTTGGAAAATTCCCCCTTGCTGCTGCCCAGGGACACCGTTTTATAATGAAAAAGCCTGCCAACAGGCCCCTTCCTCTAATAGTCAAAACATGCAGAGTTGGGAAGAAAACAAGCCATTAGAGATTGGCCAGATCTCCTAAACCTGGCTCCTTCCCAAGGCTGAGTAGAGAGGAAAACACAAAGTATACACTCTCTTATCACGCTAGGGTTCGGTGTGAACTCAAAATACAAAACAAAAAAGCACAGCTTGGTCTACCATGTGGAAAAACACAGCTCATCTGCAATGTCTCAACTGCAATGTCGAACTCCACGATAAAGCCAATAGGCAGCTTAACTGAATACAGAATGTAATGTCAAATGCCACTTTAAAGCCAATAGGCAGCTAACCTAAATACACAATGTAATGTCTAATGCCACGTTAAAGCCAATAGGCAGCCAAACTGAATACAACATGTAATGTGCTACTGGTGAAAATTGAACAACTAATATGCGCAGTGGTGAAACACAAAGTCAGTGGTCAAACACAATTAATGGCATAACAGGGCTTGACTTAGAACTTGTCAGACAACCTTAAGGTGGTTCAGGTAAATATTTACTCCAGTTAAATAAATCTACTATTGGAATGATTACCACTTGGCTCGCATAATAAGTCCATTCAGATGCTAAATTTGTCTGACAAGGTAGTGCTCTAGCACAGAGAAACTCTAGCTATTACCTTAGACCAAAATAGTGGATCTTGCGCCTTAGGCCGATGAACCGACACAACATTGATTTGAGGGGATGTCAATGGTGCATGTTATAATCATTCGCAATAAGCATAAATACACAAGAATTCAATAATCTTATTACACTGCAATGTACACACCAGTTCATTAAGAAGGATTATAAATGTATTTCCCTATATTAACAATGCTAAGGTCACGAAAATAATTCTCAAACACAAATGATATACATACAGGATCATTAATGGCTGATTAGAACTCCTTATATATCTGAGTTTAATCAAAGCAAGTAAACACATTAATTAAAGTATTATAACACAACTTAATAACACCAATATCTGCGTCAGTGAGATAAAATAAATTGAAGCAATAGATCAAAGAACGTCAATATGAATCATAAGCATGTAAGGACAAATTCCCTCACTAACCACTAATTAGCATTAACAACGTGGGCTTCATGTAAAAGTTTTAGAAACACAAATTTAGCAAAACACACTAACCTGGGTTAAACCAAAAATAATATTATTATCGGGCAGCAATTAATTCAGGAGTTGCAGCTGGTACATGTAAAACAAAAGATACACATAACAATTCACAATTTATACATTATCCACAAGATAACAACAGGAAGATCACTTTAGTAAGGGGACACCATCAGTAGGAATGTTCTATAGATCCCAAGAGTCTACATTACTGCAAAACTCCCCATTAATCTAACTCTGTAAATATCTCTGGAAAATCTCTCTCTCTCTAACACACCCACAAATAAGTGACAGAACATTATATTAACTTTCACAAAACTCATGATTGGTCAGGACATGGGGTGTTGTACATTTAGCCAATAAAACTAAGGTTAGATAAATAAAAGTTACACTTTCATAGTACACTGAATTCTCATTTGACAATTTCTCATTGACGAAATCATTAGCTAAACTCAATTTATAACAATTTCTTCTCCTCTTCTGTCTCGTCTGTGGCTCCATTGTTCCAACTCGTCAGAATCTCAGGTTCAGGAGGAAATGTCTAACATTGTTGTATCTACTTCCATTCTCCAGAAAGAAACCACACATTAGTGAAATTTTCTAAACAATAGGATAGTCAAACTCTAGCAATGACCTAATAAATCAGACCTTGTAAGACATACCACAAAAATCCCACTAGAGGTAGCTGTCTACACGTTTATAAACTATTAAACACACTCTTTTAAGTAAGCATTGAGAAAATGAATAATCACTCTATTACCACTAAAGTTAGCCTAAGTAGAAAACAAAATGGATTATGTTGGCTATTTACAAAAGTCACCCATTTTTACACACTAGTTCATCAATGATCAGTACATTATCAATTATAAATTTCCTCAGTAAGATCTCTGCTCCTGCAATCCCTCCTCTGATGACTAATTATGTCATCACACAAAGCCCAATAAATGTATTTATTTTCTCTTCAAAATTTAAAATCTTGTTTCTCTCATCTTTCCATGAATTTTCTTTCTTCATTTACTTTTCTCATTAAATGTATTCATTTGAACATCAAATCTTTTCTGATTCTTTTCAAACCTTTTCTTTTTCACCCATTTAAATAAGTTATATGATCCCCAAATGCCTTTTTTAAATATAATTCCTTTCCCAAGGTTGCCGAACCAATTTCCCACAGTTGCAATTCCCTTGCCAGCTTTCTCCCAGATAGTTTTCAGTTAGTTCCTTTAAATCTTCTTTGTTATTTCTTACATTATTAATCAAACCTCTAACTTCCTTAGAATTACCTGGAATATACGTGGCACAATGACTCAAACCGAGTAATTTGCAAACTCCTCCCTCTTTCGCCAAAAGAATGTCTAATGCAAGGCGGTTCTGAAGAGCCATAGCTCTTGTAGCAGCTAATTCAGTATCTAGAAGAATAATAGCTCCAGAATAACTCTTCAACATGTTATCCACTATTGTAGATAACTTCAGTATCTTGATCGAATTTAGAACTACTCCCACCGAGGGAATTATAGCTCCAAAAATGTCTCCCACAATGCTAGAAATTGATTCCCACGTGTGTCTCATTTGAATTCACGTCAGTTTAGGAAATTTACTCAAGTCTTTCAGCTGGCATATTTTTGGAAAAAACTATTCCCAAATAACATGTGCCATACCATCCTGTAGGAAGATGGTAATAAACATTTCTTCCACAAATATAGTAAACACCGGGCACTGGTGGGTCTTTTCCATTCATCATAAAATCCCATTTACTTCGAAACATAAACACATGTCTATACATTCACTCGTACAAACAAACACTCTATCCCTATGGCCTTTACAATGAAAACTTTCCCACATGCTCAGCATCCAATGCTAATTTTCCTTGTTTAGTAATGTCAGTATAAGCATAATCAATCCCAGGTCTACGACTAATCATTCCCTTATTTATCTTAGCCTTTATTTTTCTCCTCCTGTCTTCTGTGTTAGTTAAGTGTTAGTAAACAGGTTGGATTATTTCTATGAGCAAAAGCAGTACCAAAGGTTAAAGTAGGCCCAAACAAATCTCTCATAATGACTATGTCATTATCCTTGGCTATTTTAATCAAATAACCAAACACAGGCACAAACGAAAACTTATTGGCTATATTCTTGGTTATAGAAACCCATTAGTAAAAGACTGCAACTTATAGCATAAGTCACAGGTAGACTATGATAAGTAGTTCCTTCTTCCACCGAAGTCGGAATCTGCGTACAAACATAACAATCTTTTGCATCCATCACCTCAACATACTCACGCAATAAGCGATAAAAAACATTAGAACAAAGCTCTTTCTCTTCATATAAGTATTTGACATCTATTCTAAGCTTATATTTTGTTAGTGATGTAGTAGTAGTAGTCGTCTCCAAAGAATTGTCAATCTCTAAAGTATAGTTGGCTCCACTCATCTTATAAAACATCACACCTACAAATATCAATAAGCATATTATTACACTTGCTACTGCCAAACCAATACCTTCACACTTGCAATGGCTGATTCTACTGTTTTGGTTACTAAAGTTTCTCATGGTCTTTGAAGAATCAGAAAAAAATAGAACAAAAAAAAAATCAACATTTTTCAGCAAACAGCAAATCCCTCCTAATTTATTTTTTTCAATGTTCATTCACACAGGATAGTTTCCTTGTCAAATCCGGTATACCGGCTTGTCAAAATCAGTATCAATGTCAAAAATCAGCTATCAATGTATTTTTTAAGCACAACATTTAAATTTTTTCTTTCTATTACAGCTTTTTGCCCAATCATACACTGTTGTTCTTCACCTGCCAAAATGAACATTTTCATTGTCTCTAACAAAACAATAACTCAAAAATTCTTCTTGCCATTCATTAGTAGTTACATATGCCCATTCTGGACCAGAATATCTCCTCCTTGCAACTCTCTTCCTTTCTGGTCTTTTACTAGTTTCATCTTCTTCTCCACTAGTATTTTCTCCTTCATTCACTTCTCTATCCTCCTGAACTGGTGGAACTACATCTATCTTTTCTCCTTTTGAACATTTCTCTGGCCAATTATCACCGTTCAGTGATTTTCTTGTCTGCAACTTTTTCAAAATTTAATTCGAATTCGGACTTTAACTTGAATTATTTTCTTCTGATGTCCCGCAACTGCTTCAGGAAGAGTCGAATCTACTTGGGCGGGATCTGTCTCGATTCCTTTTCCAATGGGGTCAGTCACTTGTTCAGTTTGGTATGTCAAACCACCTGCTGTCAAGGATACCCTCCTCTGAGCAGATTTTTTTCTCACTCGGTTGTCTCTGATGACTCTCTTCTGAGGACACCCTCCTCTGATCAGAACTTCTCTGAACCGGTATTTCTGTCTTCTTGTGCTGATTTTCCCACTACTCCACTCGTACAGGATTTACTCTCCTCCAAACATTCTCTTTTTCATCCGTCATAGTAGTTGGTACATGTTTGCAAACATTCTCAGGAATTTTCTCCAGCTCTTCTCTTCCTTACTCTTGACTTGGAATGTTGTTAGCCGTAGGTAATCTCAACAGCTCCTCTTTTTTTCTGTTGAACTATTCACCTTCCTCCTATGGCTGGCATGCACCCAGTTTGGCAAACCTGCACACTTCACAGCTCTCGTTGTCACGAGGATGATCTGATAGGGCTCCTTCTACCGTGGCTCCAAACACAACTTCCTCACGTGCTTTTGTATGATGACCCAATCTCCAGCTCTCAAGTTGTGACCTTGACCTAGAGATTGTTGAACTGTTGTTGCTTCCACCTGATGAGAAAAAGATCGGACCACATCAGCTAGCCTTTGCAATAATCTAGCACCATGTCATCTGTAATATTTACAAATGCATTTGAGGGAATTGCTGGCAATCTCATTGCTCTCCCCATTAGGATCTTGTGAGGAGACAAGCCAACCTTCTTGTCAGGAGTACTTCTCATTAACAATAGAACCAAAGGCAAAGCATCTGACCATTTCAAATTTGTTGATGCACACACCTTTGCCAGTCAGGACTTTAGAGTTCCATTCATCTGCTCTACAAGTTCTGAAGCTTCTGGGTGGTAACTACAATGTAGCTTCTGCTGAATGTTTAAAGCTGAAAATAGTAACTTTATCACCTCATTGTTGAAGTGGCTTCCTCTATCTGATTCTAAAGAGAGCTGGAAACCGAAACATGGAATCAACTCTCCGAGAAGTAACTTAGCTACTGTAAGGCTATCATTTCTCCTTGTAGGATAAGCTTCAATACAGTGACAAAAAATGCACACAATCACCAACACATATTTCAAACCAGCACACATAGACATCTCAATAAAATCCATTTGCTTCCTGCTGGATGGACCTCCTGCTGTGCCTATGTGTCCCATGTTGACCACAGTTCCTTTACCAACATTCTTCTGCTGGCAGACAATGCATCCATGGCAAACTACTTCAGCAGCTTGTCTAAATTTTGGATTGAACCAAAACTGTTTAAAAATCTTAATCATTGCATCTATCCCCCCCATGTGTGCTTGACCATGATAGTATCTGGCCATCTGTGTCAGCAAACTGTTTGGCAGAACTACCTTTCCTTCCATTGTCGCCCAAATATAATCTTCCCTTTGTATACAATTTTGTTTCACCCAATCTCTGTGTTCTTCTTCTGGAACACTGTTTTGTATAGCTTTTAACTCCTCCAAAGTCTCAACAATTTGCATCGTAAAATTTGTATACACTTTATCATTTTCAGGGAATAGTTCCCACTTTCCCTTGAAAGAGATACTATTTAAGGCACATAATTCTGCAACCTGATCTGCATAAGCATTACCAAAGCCACATAATCCTGTCCTCTTTGATGTGCACTGCATTTAACCACAGCAATTTTCTCAGGTTTCTGAACAGCTTGTAACAATTCATGTATCCTCTCACCATTTCTCACAGGTGAACCTGATGATGTTAGAAAACTTCTCTGTGACCAAATCTGACCAAAATCATGCACAATGCCAAATCCATATTGGCTATCAGTATAGAGTGTCACTTTCATCTGGTCTGAAACTTGGCATGCTCCAGTAAGAGCCACCAATTCTGCAATCTGAGGAAAAAACACTCCTTTAAGCCATGAAGCTTCCAATATGCCAGTAATTGTGCATACTGCATACCCTGCTCTCAGTGTACCCATGTTATCTCTCAAGCAGGAACTATCAACAAAGATAATTTGATCATTGTCTTCTAGGCAAGTGTCTCTAATATCTGCCCTTGGTTTTGTGCACAATTCTGTAAATTCCAAACAATCATGTTCAATGTCATCCATTTTATCTGAGTCAATTCTTTCAACTGGTAATAGAGTTTCTGGGTTAAGCACTATACATCTCTTAATCATTACATTAGGTGCTCCTAAAATCACTGTTTCATAACGTGTCAGTGTTGCATTGGTCAAGTTATGCATCTTTGATCGTGTCAACAGAATTTCTATTGAATGAGGTATCATTACTGTCCGAGAATAACCCATCACAATATTCTCACTTTGAGTTATACTCTGCTCTACTGCTGCAACTGCTCACAAACAACCCGGTAAGGCTGCAGCAACTGGATCTAAAGTAGCTGAAAAATATGCTACTGTTGATTCACACCACCATGTGCCTGTGTCAAAACAAATAACGAACATCCATCTCGTTCATGACAAAACAACAGAAAACTTTTTGTGTAATCAGGCATACCTAAAGCTGGAGCTTGACACAAACTCTCTTTCAACTCAGTAAATGCTTTCATACATTCCTCATCCATCATTATGGGATCTGAACCATCCTTATATGTCATCTTTTGCAAAGGTCTCAAAATAGCTGAAGCATTCAGAATCCACTGATGACAATGTCCTACCATTCCCAGAAACATCCTAATTTCTTTCTGAGTACTCAGTATTTTCATTTTCACAATTGTCGCTACTCTTTTTCTTGAAATTCTCCTGGACCCTTTCTCAAACAAATGACCTAAGTATTTCACTTCCTTTTGACAATACTGCAATTTCATAGGAGACACCTTATGACCATTATCTCCCAAAAAATTCAACAATGCAATGGTATCCTCCTTGCATCCTTCCTTAGTCTTTGATGCAATCAATAGACCATCTATGTACTGCACTAATGTCGATTGGTAAGGCATTACCAATGACTCCAGGTTCTTTTTCACAATTTGATTGAAAATCGATGGTGACTGAAAACCCCTAAGGAATGCTATACCAACAATAGACTCTGGTCAGGAATTTGAAACAAAAGAGATATCTACTGTCCTCATGAAGAGGCACGGAGAAAAATGCTTGACATAAATCTATCAAAGTAAACCATTCAGCATCACACGGAATCTGGAACATAATCACAGCTAGATTTGGCACAACTGGGCAACATTTAACCACAATATCATTTATTTTTCTCAAGTCCTAGACAAGACTAATTTTCCCACTTGGCTTTCTGAAACCCATTATTGGTGAATTACACAGGCTACTCATCACTTCTTTCAGAACTCCTTGTTCCAAAAACGGCACTATCAAAGGTCTTATTCCTTTGATTGCCTCATTTGTTGTCGGATATTGGGCAGTTTGTGTAAATACCACATTCTCTGTCACTGCCACTCTGACTCCTTCAAAACCTTGGATCAAGCCAATGTCTTTTGCTGAAAGGACCCAAATTTTTGACTTAACTCTTTCCTGCAAATCAAGTGGAAGATCTTTTATTTAAAAAAACTGGAAAGAAATTAATCAAATCAACAGAATTATCCTACTCAATTTCCTGTTTCCTCGAAATTAATCAAAGGAAACTCTCTGGACACTCGTTCACTTTCAGCAGTAATAATTAAATCTTCCTCGTCACTGTTTGTCTCAATCTCAATTTCTTTAATTGAACAGGAAATCAAACAGTTTATTTTACACAACAGATCTCTTCCCAGAAGTGACACTGGACTGGAATCGCAAACAACAAATCTATGCAAACCTTTAACATTACCAATTTTAACAATAACTGGTTCTGTAGGAGCATTAGTCAAATGCATATTCGCAACTCCTACAGTCTGAACTGCTCTCTCTGATAAAGGAATATCTGGAACCTCCACAGATCTTACTGTTGAACATGTAGCTCCCGTATCAACCAGAAAACAAACTTCATGACCATGTACTCCGCCCTTTACATAAGGACCCTTCTGATCCACTTCTAATGATGCTGACATCACATACTCCCCCTCATCTGAACCATCTAACGGCCATTCATTGTTTATTTCATCCTCACTGTGTAAAGGAAATTGATCAATTGTTTTTTCACTTTTTTCTCATTTTTGATTCGTGACCACTTGCGAAAACATCACCTGTTGTTGATCCATAGGACCCTGTATCACTTGAAACTGTCTCTGTATATGAATTTGCTGTGCAGGCACCATCTGCACCTGTGGCTGCAATTGTTGTATCTGTGACATTTGTACTTGCTGTACCTGTGGTTGTACATTTTGCATCTGCTGCATCGGCTGCAAAGGTTGAAAACCCTGCATAGTATTTACATAATTCTGGAAATTCTGATTTTGACCTCTAACTCCAGGTCCTTTCATGCTCTGATAAGAATTGACACCATTTGCCTGTTGCATGACACCACCTTGATTTAACAACGGACACTGTCTCTTCCAATGTCCAATTGCCCCACAATTATGACAAGGTGACACTTTTCTCCTTCGCTGCTCATCCTGCATCACCACTGAATACAAAACCGCTTTTTTATTGACAACCGGAAGCATCATTCCACCTTGACCTCTACCTCTGCCTTGACTCTGAAACATGCCATTCCCCTGCGGCTGAAAATGTCCCTGCATTCCTGTCTGTGCAGCCTTAATCTGCATCACTATTGCTTTTTCCTACAGCTTTTTCTGCTTCATTTCAGTCTCATCACTACAGTATTTCACATACTGCAACACCTCATTGATCGGTTTGGCTTGCCAACAGATCAAATGATTCTTAATCATCTGGCTAATCTCTGGTCTCAATCCTTCAATAAACCTAAACACGAAATGGTACATGTCCTGTTTCTCAATTGTCTCTGCACCACTGAAATGTTTAAATTGCTTCAACAACCTTTCATAATATGCATGAATCGATTCTTTCAATCCTGTGCTGTTCTATCTATACCTTGCCAATCAATATTTTTGGGCCAAACTTTTGTTTTCAGAAACTCAACAAATTTATAATAATATTTCATTACTTCTGGAGATGGTGCACCCGTTTTCAAATCTGTTTGCGGCTCACTTGTCGGCCAATCCACACTCCTTTTGCTGGTACCATTCTGCTGGCATCTCTCTCAACCTTGGATAAACATTTGTGAAACTTAAGATATCACTCCTACTCCAAGGTACATGAACAAAATTTCTCCCTGGTGTTTCCCTCAGCGGTAACATTTTCACCGATTCTCCTGTCAGCGCCATGTCTCCTTTCTTTGGCCTTTCTCTTTCCTTGACCCATCTGCCTTCCCATTTGTCTAAGGCTCTCCAAACTTGCATTCTTTCAAGTAATTCCCTAACAGGTGTTTTTTTTCATCCCTGCAGACCTCATGTGTGCAAAATCTTCTTCACGATCTAACCTATAACTTCTCTTCAAGCTTTTCAATTTTGTGAGATCAATGTCATACTCATCTACTACTTTTTGTAACTGCTGGTGTACCTTTCCTGCTCCGTTTGTAATTATCTTACACTAGTATCTCAACTGAGCTCCAGTATAACCCCTAGGATACATGGGACCTAACCGTTACGTCCTTGGCAGCACCGCTCGTGTGCCCAGGACGTAACCATTACGTCCTGCACCCGGCCCTCGGGGGAAGTGCTGGCGCTCCCCCGGGGGCCTCCCTTCCACCTCCCCAGGCGGGGCTGGAAGGGGAAGTGATCCCAACCTCCCTCCCCCATTTAATGGCATCAGCGCGCGATTGCGCACTGACATTATTAGAGGTCGCCCGACGCGCTGGAAGCCATTTGCTTCCAGCGAGTCGTGGGAAGAGGAGGTAAGTTTGGGGGGGGGGGAATTGCTTCAAAAGAGGCACCGGGGGAAAGGAAAGGGTTTTCCTTTTCCTCAATGCCTCTTTTAGCATTCTTGCTGCCCGATCGCGATGAGATCGGGTAGCAGGAATGCCCACTAGGCACCAGGGAATTTGTTTTCTGTGTGTATGTGGTGTGTGTTTTGTGCAGGGAGGGCCCCTTGGGTAAGTCCACTCCCCCATGGGGGCATAATCTTATATGCCATTTCTGCCCCCGTGGGGCAGATCGGCGAATTATTTTTCAGCTGATCTGCTCCCAGGGGGGTAGAAGCCACGATGGCAACAGGGATGTGTTTTTTTTTGTTTGTGTGGGGGCTTCCCCTTGGGCAAGGGTCGCCCCCCTCAAAGGGGGACAAACACTTTTGGGTAGTTCTGCCCCCCTAGGCACCAGGGATTATGTGTGTCTGTGTGTGTGAGTTTTTTGTGTTGGGGTGGCCCCTTGGGCAAGCATAATCTGCTACGCCGTTTAGATCGACTAATTATTTTTCAGCCGATCTGCCCCCAGGGGTGGTAGAAGCCACAATGGCCCCAGGGATGTGGTTTTTTTTTGTTTTTTGTTTTTGTGCAGGGGGCGGCCCCTTGGGCAAGGTTCACCCCCTCAAAGGGGAAGGAACATTTGTAGGCAATTCTGCCCCCGTGGGGGCAGATCATCATTGTTTCTTTGGCCCATATGCCCCCAAGTGGGACAGAATCTACTAGGCACCAGGGATTATGTGTGTGTGTGAGTTTTTTGTGTGGGGGGTGGCCCCTTGGGCAAGGGCCGCTCCCCCAATGGGGCATAATCTTCTACACCATTTGTGCCTCCCCTGGGGGCAGATCGGCTCCACATTTTTCAGCCGATCTGCCCCCAGAGGGGATAGAAACCGATGGCACCAAAGGGGAAGAAACATTTTTAGGCAGTTCTGCCCCCCTTGGGGGTAGATCTTCTTTTATTCTTTTGGCCCATCTGCCCCCAAGTGGGGCAGAATCCACTGGGCACCAGGGATTTTCTTTTTGTGTGTGTGTTTTTTTGGGCAAAGGCCGCTCCCCCAAGGGGACATAGGGGATCATTCCGACCCTGGCGGTCATTGACCGCCAGGGCCGGGGACCGCGGGAGCACCGCCAACAGGCTGGCGGTGCTCCTTTGGGCATTCTGACAACGCGGCGGTACAGCCGCGGCCAGAAACGGAAAGTCGGCGGTCTCCCGCCGGCTTTCAGCTGGCCAGGGGAATCCTCCATGGCGGCGCAGCTTGCTGCGCCGCCATGGGGATTCCGACCGCCATCCTGTTCCTGGCGGTTTCAGCCACCGGGAACAGGATGGCGGTATGGGTGTTGTGGGGCCCCTGGGGGCCCCACTTAGAATTTCAGTGTCTGCTTAGCAGACACTGAAATTCGCGACGGGTGATACTGCACCCGTCGCACCCCTTCCACTCCGCCGGCTCCATTCGGAGCCGGCTTCCTCGTGGAAGGGTGTTTCCCGCTGGGCTGGCGGGCGGCCTTTTGGCGGTCGCCCGCCAGCCCAGTGGGAAACCCAGAATGACCGTCGCGGTCTTTTGACCGCGTTACGGTATTCTGGCAGTTCCCACTTGGCGGCCGGCTCCCGCCGCCAGCCAAGCTCAGAATCACCCCCATAATATTGTATGCCGTTTCTTCCCCCTTAGGGTCCATCTTCCCCGGAGACCACTAGACACCAGGGAAAATTTGTAACTGTTTGGTGGCGGGGTGATTTGTGATTATAACAGTTTATTTCTCTTTTTTGTTCTAGTTCAAAGCTTTTGCTTCTTTTGTTGTGGCTCCTTTTGGCAGTGGTTGACCTGTGGTTTGCATACTTGCATGTTTCAGGTAAGTAAATGTACTCAAAAGGAGTATTGTTGCCATGCATGAATGACATTTTTGTAAGTGGTGTACTAAATGCAGGATTGTGTGTGAAATTGTCTTTAGATTTATACAAAATATTTGTGTTGTCTTATGTTTAATATGCTTTTCTTTTTTCTTTTTAGTGGGATATCATTGGTGATTGCTGAGTCTGTGCAGATTAGTTGCTGGCGAGTCTAGCTTTTTTCAGGCAAGTGAGTGGTATACGTTTTGAGTACATAACTCTTTGTAATAAAGCCACACTCTGTTTATTACTTACTTTAGACAGTGTTGGTTGTTGTTAACACATTTGTCACTTTACACTTCTTAGAAAGGATCATGGCTAGCTGCAGAGTGACCGCTTAGCAGGTTGTTGGCATGCTTTTTAAGTCGTCTTCTGACCATGATTATGAGACGGACTCTGCATCTGAGGCAGAGAAAGAAGAGCGATAATCGGGGAGTGAGTTTTCTGTCTGAGATTAGGACATCGATGTGCCAATGGTGCAGCAGCCAGCGGCTGAAAGTCTTCCCATTGGAAGACCGGACACCTGGGTGGCCCAAAACATGGAGCAGCCACAGTTGCCTGCCTTTTCTAGTCTCCCAAGGTGTAGAGTAAATACAGAAAACTTTTTGCCTGTCAATTTCTTTGAGTTGTTTATGGATGATGTATTTTTTTAAGAGATTGTTGAGCAGACTAATTTGTATGGGGAGCAGTATTTGAGGGGCAACGCTGCCAGACTTAGGCCTCAGTCTAGAGCTACCCATTAGATTCCCACAAATTTGGAAGAGATGACAAATTTCTTGGGTTTTACTTTTTTGATGGAGTTGATAAGGAAGCCGTCATTGGTTTCTCATTGGTCTACTAGTCCCTCGAAGGCAGCGGCTATATTTACTGCAACAATGACTCATAATCGGTATATGCTTCTTCTTCGGATGCTGCATTTCGTAGACAATGCTCTAGCCTTGCAATGAGATCACCCCGATTGAGATTTTAAGATGAGGCCTGTTCTTGATCATTTTGTAGATCGGTTTTCAGAGGTCTATGTGCCAGGCAAAGAAATGAATGTGGACGAGTCTTTCGTCCTGTTCAAAGGTCGTTTGTTTTTTAGGCAATACATCCCCAGCAAGAGGGCACGGTATGGAATTAAATTGTATATGCTGTCAGAAAGTAGTACAGGATATGTTTATAATTTATGGGTCTACACTGGTAGGGATTCAAGTATTGACCCCCCTGGTTGTCCGCCCACTTTTGCAGTTAGAAATAAAATGTGTCTGTTTAACAAAGGTCACCATTTGTATGTAGATAACTTCTACACTGGAGTTCAGTTGTTCAAGGAGTTGTTCAGAGTGGACACTGTTGCTTGTGGCACAATCCCTTCTAACTGGAAAGGCTATCCGAGGGATCTTGTCCGAGGGATCTTGTCTGTAAAAAACTTGAGAGGGGACAGTGCAGTGCCTTGCGGAATCATGAGCTGCTAGCTCTGAAATTTGTAGACAGGAGGGATGTGTACATGCTAACTACCATCCATGATGAGAGTACTTCACCTGTGGCTGTTTGGGGTCAAGTTGCTGAAGTGCGCAAACCTGTGTGCATTTTAGATTGAAAAACGCACATGGGTGGCATTGATAGAGTAGATCAGAGGTTAGAACCATACACTGCTGTTCATAAGTCTTACGTGTGGTACAAAAAGTTGGCAGTTCATTTGTTCAGTCTGGCAACTTTTAATGCTTTTATAGAGTTGAAGGATTGTTCCCCTGAGTCAAGGATAAAATTTGTTAAATTTCAGGAGTCAGTGATAGAGAGCCTTGTTAGGGTGTATCATGCAAGAGTTCATAGAATAGCAGTTGTGGAGGATGTGGCTAGATTGAAAGATTGCCACTTTCCTGATATTGAATATTCATTATGTATTTATGTTGAGATTTGTTTAGAGTGTGTTACATCTTATGTTCGTCTTGATTTGTGTCTGTGTATATTTATGTTGTGTTGTTAATGATTTTTGCACGATTTGTGTCGAATATAAGCGATTTTGTGATTAATTGATTGTAGGATGGTAGGTTTTGCTTGTCTTTAATATAAAAATGTTTTCATTAAAAGTGGTTGTTATATATTTGAGTTGTATTTTATCTGTTTTCATCTTTTGTTTTTGGTATTTTAAGAGGAGAGTGTTTGTTCTTTTGGCCTTGACGCAGCTTTACAGCTCATGTGCTGTGAGTAATTGGTTCAGTTTTTTGGGCTTTCAGTTATTAACAGTGCATTTACCTTTTGTGAAATCTCTTGTTAATAACATTTTATCTACTGAACCATCACTCACCCTCGTGCCAAACCCAACCAGTACGTGTGCTAAAAATGACAAAATCTGCTCCTCTGTAATCAGGTGTTGCAGCACACCCGTGACACGCTAGGTGTCTCGAGTCGGAGCCCCATGATGAAGCATGCCACCAACTTGGTTGGTGGGTGAAGGGTCTTTTTATCATAACCTAAGTGCGTTTCTTTTCACAATTTCAGGGTTTGGAACATCACAGAAGTACATGGACACATCAAAATGATCTATTGCAAAACTATCTGTGTTTGGTGGGGCACCTATGGTTTTGGTCCCGCATGCAGCCTTCATCTAGAGAAACCTACCAAACCCAGACATTTTCTAAAACTAGACACCCCAAGGAGTCCAGGGAAGTGTGGCTTGCCTGGATCTCCCAACATGTTCTTACCCAGACTCCTCTGCAAACCTCAAAACTTGCTTAAAAAAGCATATTTCCTCACTTTTCTATGTAGGATCACCGCTACAGGACAAATGTCCTACCACCCAGTGTTCCCCTCAGTCTCCCAATTAAAATGATACCTCACTTGTGTGGGTCCCCAAAGGAGAGTCAGCCTAAAGATGAATAAAAGAAAAATATGTGCTTATCAACTTGCTGTGCTATCCCCTCAATCTCTACAGTTTTTTGGCCTTTTTTCTGTTGCAGGCACCTGGGTCACCCACACAAGTGAGGGGTCATTTTTATCAGGAGACGTGGAGGAACGCTGGTTGAAGGGAAATGTGTGTCTCCTTTCAGGTTCTAGAACTTTCTGTCACCGAAATGTGAGGAAAAAGTGTTTTTTGGCCAAATTGTTTTCAAAGGATTCTTTGGTAAGAGCACCTGAAGTCCCCCCATCTTGGATTCCCCTAGGTGTCTAGTTTTCAAAATGCACAGGTTTGGTAGGTTTCTCTAGGTGCCGGCTGAGCTAGAGGCCAAAATCCACAGCTAGGCACTTTGCAAAAGACAGCTCTGTTTTGTTTGGGAAAATGTGATGTGTCCACGGGGTGTTTTGGGACATTTCCTGTTGCGGGGACTATGCCTACCCACACAAGTGGGGTACCATTTTTATAGGGAGACTTGGGGGAATGCTGGGTGGAAGGAAATGTGTGGCTCCTCTTAGATTCCAGAACTTTCTGTCACCGAAATGTGAAGAAAAAGTGTTTTTTTGGCCAAATTTTGAGGCTTGCAAAGGATTCTGGGTAACAGAACCTGGTGACAGCCCCTCAAGTCACCCCATCTAGTGTTCCCCTAGGTGCCTAGTTTCCTTAGGTGCCGGCTGAGATAGAGGCCAAAATCCACAGCTACACACTTTGCAAAAAACAGCTCTGTTTTCTTTTGGGAAAATGAGATGTATCCACGCTGTGTTTTGGGGCATTTCCTGTCACCGTCGCTAGGCCTACCCACAAAAGTGAGGTACCATTTTTATTGGGAGACTTGGGGGAACGCTGGGTGGGAGGAAATTTGTGGCTCCTCTCAGATTCCATTACTTTCTGTCACCGAAATGTGAGGAAAAAGTGTTTTTTGGCCAAATATTTAGGTTTGCAAAATGTTCTGGGTCACAGAACCTGGGGAGATCCCCACAAGTCACCCTATCTTGGATTCCCTTAGGTGTCTAGTTTTAAAATATGTGAAGGTTTGGTAGGTTTCCCTAGGTGCCGGCTGAGATAGAGGCCAGAATCTACAGCTAGGCACTTTGCAAAAAACAAGTCAGATTTCAAGTGTAAAAATGTGATGTGTCCATGCTGCGTTTCCTGTCGCCAGCATTAGACCTACCCACCAAGTGAGGTACCATTTTTATTGAGAGACTTGGGGTAA
Source organism: Pleurodeles waltl (assembly GCF_031143425.1). Classification (NCBI taxonomy): domain Eukaryota; kingdom Metazoa; phylum Chordata; class Amphibia; order Caudata; family Salamandridae; genus Pleurodeles; species Pleurodeles waltl. The sequence goes on from NC_090447.1 coordinate 723,796,666, forward strand.
CACAGAATAGCAAAACAAGTGTTTTTGCCCCTTGTCTTTCTCTACATTTTTTCCTTCCAAATGTAAGACAGTGTGTAAAAAAGACGTCTATTTGAGAAATGCCCTGTAATTCACATGCTAGTGGGCACCCCAGAATTCAGAGATGTGCAAATAACCACTGCTTCTCAACACCTTATCTTGTGCCCATTTTGGAAATACAAAGGTTTTCTTGATACCTGTAGTTTTCTTGATACTTTCGTACCATCTTCCTTTGCATGTTACCCCCATTTTTACCTACATGTCAGTATGTTTTTGCTTGTCTCACTGGGATCCTGCTGGTCAGGACCCCAGTGCTCATAGTTTATGGCCTAATGTGTTTGTCTGTATAGTGCTTGACTGTGTCACTGGGGCTCTGCTAATCAGAACCTCAGTGCTTATGCTCTCTCTACTTTAAAATTTGTCACTGTAGGCTAGTGACTTCATTTACCAATTTCAATTGGCACACTGGACCGCCTTATAAGTCCCTAGTATATGATACCTAGGTACCCAGGGCATTGGGGTTCCAGGAGATCCATATGGGCTGCAGTATTTATTTTGCCACCCATAGGGAGCTCAGACAAACCCTTGCGCAGCCCTGCCATTGCAGCCTGCTTGAAATAACACACACATTATTTCACAGCCATTTCCACTGCACTTAAGTAACTTATAAGTCACCTATATGTCTAACCTTCACTTGCTGAAGGTTAGGTGCAAAGTTACTAAGTGTGAGGGCACCCTTGCACTGGCCAAGGTGCCCCCACCTAGGTCAGTGCCATTTCCCAGGACTCTGTGAGTGCGGGGACACAATTATACGTGTGCACTACATATAGGTCACTACCTATATGTAGCTTCACAATGGTAACTCCGAATATGGCCATGTAACATGTTTAAGATCATGGAATTGACCCACATTCCAAATCTGGTATTGGGGAGCCACTTTCATGCATCGTGGGGGCTCCAGTATGGACCCCCAGTACTGCCAAACCAGTTCTCTGAGGGTTGTACTGCAGCTACAGCTGCTGCCATCTCACAGACAGGGATCTGACCTCCTGGGGCTGAGCAGCCCAGTCCCAGGAAGGTAGAACATAGCATTTCCTCTGAGAGCAGGGTGTTACACCCTCTCCATTTTAAAATAGGTGTTAAAGCCTGGGAAGGGGTAGCCTCCCCCAGCCTCTGGAAATTGTTTGAAGGGCACAGATGGTGTCCTCCTTGCATAAGCCAGTCCACACCAGTTCAGGGACCCCTTGTACTCTGCTCTGGCATGAAAATGGACAAAGGAAAGGGGAGTGACCACTCCCCTGTCCATCACCACCTCAGGGGTGGTGCCCAGAGCTCCTCCAGTGTGTCCCAAACTTTAGCCATCTTTCTTTGCAAGGTGTGCGGGCACTCTGGAGGGCTCTGAGTGGCCAGTGCCAGCAAGTGACATCAGAGACCCCTCCTGATAGGTCCGTACCTGATAAGTAGCCAATCCCTCTCTCAGGGATATTTAAAGTCTCTCCTGTGGGTTCTTTTCAGATTCTGCTTGCAAGTTTCCTGCAGGAATACCCTGCAACTACTACTTCATCCTCTGACCTTGGATCAACTGCAGCCTGCTCCAGGAACCACTGTAACAGCAACAAAGTGTCCACAAGGGATACCTTTCCACTGCAACGTCAGCTCCAGCCAGCAACTACAACAGTTTCCACGGTGTGCACACTCTGGGGACTCCCTGTCTTCATCCTGCACCAGAAGGACTGAAGAAATCTCCTGTGGGGTGACAGAGTCACTCTCCTGCTCATGCAGGCACCATCTAAGACGACGACCGGTAGCCTTGGACTCCTCTCACAGCAATGAGTGTGCTCCTAAGGACACAGAGGGTGGACCCCATCGACATAGACTGTGCTGAAGTCCGACTGATGCAGTTTGAAGGAGGTAAGACCTTGCCTTCCCTGAGAGCGACGGTACCCCTGTGTACTGCATCTTCTTCACCTCCCGAGGCCTCTGTGCACTTGCAAAATGACTTTGTGCACAGCCTGGCCCAGGTTCCCAGCACTCCATCCTGGGACGCTCAACTGGCTGAGCTGTTCTCCGGCGGTGTGGGGCCTTCCTTTGTTGTGCTGCATCATCTGTGTTTTGCATCTCCTTTATCCCCTTATCCTGGGACTCCCGTGGGTGCTGCCTGGCATCCTGAAGGCTCTCTGTAGTGTGTGCTCAGTGCCCCTACTTTCTCCTCACACAGAGTTGAGGCCCCAGGCCCCAAGGCTTGTAGGCGACTTTCAACACTAAATCACGTCTGCATCCATCTTCACGTTGTGGGCCATCTTGTGCATAATGGAGGAACACGCTGGCATCTTCCTAGTGTGCATTCTTGTAGTCTTTGACTAACTGGGGACTCTTCTTTTGCACCCTCTTCTGGGTTGGCAGGGGCTCCTGTCCTTCCTGGAACTTCTTTTCACTTCTGGACTTGGTCCCCTTCTTTTGCAGGTCTTCAGATCTAGGAATCCAGCAGTTGTGGTTTGCAGACTTGGTTGGTTACTGCAATAATGCATGTCATGAGGTGCAGTGTGTCCTAAGGAAACTTTCAGTACTTTACTCCTGCTTTTCTCTGGTGGGGTAATTTACTTACTTTTAATGTATTCTTACTCTCCCAGTGATTCTGCACACACTACACTTGTCTAGGGGGAATTCATGATACACATTCCACTTTCTTAGTATATGGTTTGTGTTGCCCCTAGACCTATTTTCTCCCATTACATTCTATTGCATTTCCTATTGTTTGCACTATTCTTTGACTAATTACTTGTCTAATTTTGGTGTCTGTTGTATATATTGTGTATAATACTTACCTCCAGAAGGAGTATTGTCTCTAAGATATTTTTGGTACTGTGTCACCCACATAAATACCTTTATTTTTGGTTACACTGAGTAATGGCTTTACTTGTGTATAATTACTGTGTAACTATAAGTGGTATTGCATGAGCTTTGCATGTCTCCTGGTTCAGCCTGAGCTCTCTGCTATAGCTACCTCTATCAGCCCAAGCTGCTAGAACACTACTACTTCACTAATAAGGGATAACTGGACCTGGTATAAGGTGTAAGTACCCAAGGTACCCACTACAAACCAGGTCAGCCTCCTACAATACCTATTTTTCACCTTTTATATTTCTGCAAATGAATTGCTGTATACCCGGTATAGAATGAAAACCCACTGCAAGGTGCAGATCATTTATTGGCGATGGGTACCTAGGGTTCTTGATGAACCTACAAGCCCTATATATCCCCACAACCAGAAGAGTCCAGCAGACGTAACAGTATATTGCTTTAAAAAATCTGACATTGCAGGAAAAAGTTACAGAGTAAAATGTTGAAAACAATTGCTGTTTTTTTCACCTCAATTTCAATATATTTTTATTTCAGCTGTTATTTTCTGTAGGAAACCCTTGTAGGACCTACATTAATTACCCCTTGCTGACTTCACACTTTTGTCTACTTTTCAGAAATATTTAGCTTTCTGGGATCCAGCATTGGTTTCACACCAATTTCTGCCACTAACTGGAAGGAGGCTGAGAGCACAAAAAATAGTAAAAAAGGGGTATGTCCCAGTACAATGCCAAAACTGTGTTGAAAAAATTGGTTTTCTGATTCAAGTCTGCCTGTTCCTGAAAGCTGGGAAGCTGGTGATTTTAGCACCACAAACCCTTTGTTGATGCTATTTTCAGGGAAAAAACCACAAGTCTTCTTCTGCCGCCCTTTTATCCATTTTTGTTTTTAAAAATCGAAATTTTCACTGTATTTTGGCTAGTTTCTTGATCTCCTTCAGGGGAACCCACAAAGTCTGGGTACCTCTAGAATCCCTAGGATGTTGGAATAAAAAGACGCATCTTTGGTGTGGGTAGCTTATGTGGACAAAATGTTATGAGGGCCTAAGCACGAACGTCCCCAAATAGCCAAAAAAATGCCTGGCTCCTGAGGGGAAAAAGCACCGGTAGCAAAGGGGTTAAGACTCGAGTCTGTTCACACCCATTGTCCCTTCAAGAAGCTCATTTCCTTCCCTCGACAATCTCACTCTGTCTATTGAATCTTCCTCCCTATTTTGCCTTTCTAGGGTCTTTGAACTACTTAAGTATTCTAACCACTTTGTTATTTCTTGTGTAGATAGACCTTTTAAAGAAATCTCATTTGACTGTGCACTCGAACTTTGTTGTTGCACCGTACTCGCACATTGCTGTTGGGACGATAATCTCTCCCCCTGATTACTGCAGGATCTGATCCCAGAATTCCCAACTGGAGACAAATCTATTAAAGATCTAGGCACTCATTATGAACATGGCAGTCCAGACTGCTATGCCGGCGGTGGCGGAAATCACTGGCATGGCGGTCTGGGCCGCCATATTATAAACAAAGGAAGACCACCACAGGCAGGCAGCCTGATGGTGGATTTTTGTATCTGACAGGGCTGCGCTGCACTCCAGATATAGAACCTTCGTTCCTCCAGCCTTTCCGTGGTGGTTTCCCCCACCAGGGAAAGGCTGGCATAAGGGGTGCTCAGGGTGCCACCTTGCACAGGTCATTACCCGATTTACAGGCAGTGATATGCGCGACGGGTGCTGCGACACCCACCGCACTGCGGCATTGACGACGCTCCATGTGGAGTCGTCGGCAATGTCTTGCTGGGCTGGCTGGTAAAAACACTGTTTCCACCCGCCGGCCCAGTGAAATGTATATTATAGGGCCAGTGGGGTCTTCTACGGGCTGGCAGTCTGTGTTTAGACCTCCAGTGAAACACAGCGGGGAATCCCACCGTGTTCATAATGAGCCCCCTAGTCTCATTCAGATTTTGTTCTTGTATTGCAGTACATTTTTATCAAAACTCCATTCTGAAACTCGACCAAAGAACTCACTCCACTATTATTAGTCTGGGCATATAATGACATAAGCAGACCCATTGTGATAGGTACTGAAATTGCATCTGGACTAGCAAAATATCCAGTTTTCGGTGTCTGCATTGTTTCCATGCTCTGCATTTAAGGAATATGTATTTGAACAGGCTCTTTCTGAATTAGACTCAGTCCTTGTTGACCTGGAGACAAAACTAAATTAGTGTTTGTGTTTACAATCTGAGCCTCTGGGTAGGTCTCAGGAATGTTTATCTCCAACTGCTGTCCATTGTTCAATGAATCATTTAAACTACTCTGCATCTGAACTTGTTTGCTGTTCAGGATATTCTGTGATACCCCCCAATGTGGATGGTGCAGTAGTGTCACGCAAGCTCTCAATATTCTAATGAGACTACTGGATTTTGAGCGGCAGAATCGTCTGCTGTGTGGGAGACTGAGTCTTACCCACTACAGGTGATGCCTGTCGTTCCCAAACCGGGTTTTGCTACGGCTAACTAGCAGTGCCTCACCTCTACCCAAGAGCAGAGATGATTGGGCAGCCGAGCGCACAAGACAATTGATTCCTCAGGGAAATCGTGGTCACTCAGATCTCATTTGTTTCTCTCAGTTGTATTAGTCTCACATGCACAATGACAAACAGACGCAGATATGTTTCAATAAGGTTTTAATGAAGCGACTGCATCTTAGATAACAAAGCAAGTACTGCAATAACCAGGATGATGCAGCATGACAAGATTAAAATTGAGACAAGGAGAGTGAAGCATAGAAATAACGCTACCATATTGTCACTAGAGTCAATAGACTAATTCCTACCTAGGCTATATTAGAGCACAGCATGTTAAGCTCTATTTCTACCCTTCAGGTTCCCCTGGGAAGTCATCATTCCCCATACCTGAGCAAAGGCCTGAGGTCTGCATAAGCAGCTGTAGCGAAGCAAAGCATTCAGTAATCATCATACAGTCATGGTCATCTGGCTGGAAACTCCATCTAACGTGTAAGGGACAGGAAAGTGTTTATATAATAAAACAGCTGATGTTCTGAGAAAATGTCCCTACGGAAGGATTTGTGTCTTCTATGAATGTCAGAGACAAAACTTGTACCACTTTCACTGGCAGCCTATCTTACTGCAGCCTTGAAAGAAGCACAGAGTGAACAAAAATGTCTTTTTTAAGAACATAGTGCTGGCCTAAGCAGGAACAGCTAGATAGAGAGAAATGAAACAAGACCGCAAAAGTGGCTATTGTTAAAAAATTAAATGAAGCGGAATAAAATGTATATCCATGCTAAAGTGCACAGCGGCAGGCCTAGTATGCTAAATGAAAGTGCATGGAGCTATAACTAAAATGGCTACACGACAGTAGGACTCATATTACATATCCCACTTCCACTAGGTCTACTCTAGCTAGTTCCCTGACCTCCAGAAATGAAATCATCCTCATCCAGTTCATCATCATCATTAAACATAACTCTTTTCAAATCTTTTAATTTTCGTTTTTTATTCATTAAAGAACTTGTTTTCTTTTTCTTCTCAGCTTTTGACTCATCCTCATCATCTTTTTTTCTTGCATGAAATAATCTAATTCCCTGTAGGGTAGCTAGTCTCCACTCTTTGTGCTCCTCGTCCCATCTAGCTTCTGCTAGTGTCTTTTTACTACTCTCCTCATTCTTTTCTCAAATTTCAAAGCTTGTTGCTATTGAGCTACTAGCTCCCAAATCGCTAAGGCTTCATACTGTGCTGGTCTCGGAGGAGTTTTTAAACTGTAAATTTTCTGCCTCAGGATCTCCAAAATTCTCAAATTAAATGTACCATTTTCTGGAAAAGCCAAACAACCTTCTTTCTTTGTGATCTTAACCCAATGTTTCAACCAGAGGCACGCTCCTGTACCCTTCTCCTCAATCACAATATATGCCGGAGTATTTTCTGGCAGACAAAGTTCTCCCTCTCTTGCCGGAATATACTCATCACCTCTAAAGGCTCTTCTTAAAGCTTTAAAAAACTTCATCTTCAACAAAATTTATTTGAAAAACAATTTAATCAGAAAAATCTATTTCAATTAAACCAAAACTAACAAAGAAATCTGTTCAAAAATAACCTATCAGAAAGAGTGACTACAATCCCACTATCCTCTTCGACACTCTCGCCTTCCAATCGCACTTTACAAATATTGGACTGATAGATGAATCAGTGCATGACCCTTCTCACTAACCAACCTATCCCACTGCGGCACAACTCACATCACACTAATACACACACCTCCTCTCAGCGTGACCACTGAGACGCTGACAAAGTCTTTTGGCTCGACCTTCACACAACTAACACACCAAACCAATGCAATATTAGTTTGCGAGCAAAACCTTAAACCAAAAAAATAAGAAAACAAATTTGTCTATTTACTACAGGTAGGGTAATACAATTGCTTCAGGAACCTTCCAAATTTTGCCTTCAGCTTTTGCATCTACAGTTACTGTTTTTCACAGTTCCCCGCATTCGTAAGCAAGATTTGACCTGCAAATTTCACTTCTCAACTGATCATTGGATAATTGTCTTAGTGCACTTATTACTCATCAAATCCCAGTAAATTTCAATCACACAAATGATCTCACAAACTCAACTTACCAAGTACGCCAGATCGGTCTACAAAATAGACAAATTACAACATATATCAAGTGTCTCTCTACACTTGTACCAAGTGTCTCACTACACTTGTTAATATACTCCAAAGTCTTAGACCTCTTTCATTAGGTCCATCATCAACAACCACGTGGACCATTTTTCCTGCACTAAGCTCTACACTCAAATGAAGAATGCTGCTTCCCTACTCTCATACCTATTGGAGTACGCCCACTCCTTCTAAACTCATGAACACCTCAATCAACTGCAAATTAGCTCAAGCTTTGCAAGTGCAAAATATTTTCACCTCACTCGCTTGCAATCAAGCTCTGCTAGGAACATACCCTACAACCTAGAGCATCTCCGAGGACTGGCGAAAGTCACTTAAAGCAACTAGCAACTAATTTTCTCAGATCCGTAAAACATTTCAGAAAAATTATTAGTAAAACAATTTCAAAAGAATTCTTTCATAAACTATGACCTCACTATGACATCATCAAATAATGAGAGAACCGTAACTCTCCTACCAAAAACTGCTCTTGCGAGGAAAAATCCTAGCTCTTACCTTAGACCAAAATAGTAGATCTCGCGCCTTAGGCCGATGAACTGAGACAACATTGATTTAAGGGGATTTCAATGGTGCATGTTATAATCATTCACAATAAGCATCAATAAACAAGGAAACAATAATATAATTACACTGCAATGTCCACACCAGTTTATTAAGAAGCATTATACATTTTTTCCCTTCATTTAACAATGCTAAAGTCACAAAAATAATTCTCAAACAAAAATGATATACATACAGGATCATTAATAACTGATTAGGACACCTTATATATCTGAGTTTAATCAAAGCAAGTAAACAAATTAATTCAATTATTATAACACAACTTAATAACACCAATATCTGTGTCAGTGAGATAAAATACATTGAAGCAATAGATCAAAGAACGTCAATATGAATCATAAGCATGTAAGGACAAACTCCCTCACCGACCACTAATTAGCATTAACATTGTGGGCTTCATGTAAATGTTTGAGAAACACAAATTGAGAAAAACATTCTAACTCAGGTTATACTAAAGATAATATTATTATTGTGCAGTAATTAGTTCATTAGTTGCAGCTGGTACCTGTAAAACAAAAGACACATATAACAATTCACAATTTATACATTACCCATAAGATACCACCAGGAAGATCACTTCAGTAAGGGGACACCATCAGTAGGAACATTCTATAGATCCCCCAAGTCTACATTACTGCAAAACTCCCCATTAATCCAACTCTGGAAATATCTCTGGAAAATCTCTGTCTCTCTAACACACCCATGAATAAGTGACAGAACATATTAATTTTCACAAAACTCATGATTTGTCAGGACATGGGGTATTGTACATTTAGCCAATAAAACTGAGGCTAGTTAACTAAAAGTTACATATCCATAGTACACTGAATTCTCTTTTGACAATTTCTCATTGATGAAATCATTAGCTAAACTCAATTTATAACAATTTCTTCTCTTCCGTCTCGTCTTTGGCTCCATTGTTCCGACTCATCAGAATCTCAGATTGAGGAAGAAACGTCTAACATTGTTGCATCTACTTTTATCCTCGAGGAAGAAACCACATGTTAGTGACATTTTCTAAACAATAGGATAGTCAAATCTAGCAATGTTCTATTAAATCTGACCTCGTAAGACATAACACAAAAAACCCACTAGAGGTACCTGTCTACACATTTATAAACTATTAAACACACTCTTTTAAGTAAGCATTGAGAAAATGAAAAATCACTCTATTACACTAAAGTTAGCCTAAGTAGAAAACAAAATGGATTATGGTGGCCGTTTAGAAAAGTCACCTGTTTTTACACATTAGTTCATCAATTATCAGTACATTATCAATTATAAATGTCATCAGTAAAATCTCTGCTCCTGCAGTACTCTAGCACTTTTGGGTCTTCTGAGTGCTTCTGTATCACTAGTACCACTTGATTTTGTCTCATCTGCAATTGTCTGCAGTATTGAATCAACTGTAAGCTTTTGGCTGTTTAGCATTCTGAAGATCTCTTTTTGTCCATATAATAGTGCTTGCTCCTTCTCCTGGGTCTTCTTGTTGTTCTGAAGGCATTTCAACTGCCACTTCAGCTTGAGTTCTTGCTTTTCCACCTTCTGTACCGAGAGCTCCACTGACACTCTGTGAGACATCTGACAATTGAATTTCTTCACCTGTCTGTGGTTCTAGCCTCTATTCTTAATGCTGTTGTGCATCACAAACCGGTGTAACTTGTGCAGCTTGCAATGCTACATTCACCAGTGTTCTTGATCATCGAACACTATGGCCCTCATTACAACCCTGGCGGACGGGGGAGAAGTGGCGGTAATACCGCCAACAGGCCGGCGAAAAAAAAAATTAATTATGACCATGGCGGTTACCGCCATGGTCATACGCCACTTCTCCACTCCGACCGCTGGGCTGGAGACTTTGGTCTCCAGCCTGGCGGCCATCACCAGACCGCCGGTGGTATCAGGACCCTGCATACCGCCATGGATTTCGGGTGGTTCGGAGCCGCCACAAAATCCATGGCGGAATTCCTTCCCTGGCACTGATAGGGGTCTCCCCCACATCTCCCCTGCCACCCCCCAAAGGTGGCAGGACCCCACTCCCCACCCCCAACATGCACATACACACACCCCCTCCCCACCCCCACACCCAACATGCACATACACACACCCCTACACGCACACATACACTACAACAACACACACCCACACACATACAAACAGACATGCACACAGACCAACCCGCACACATTTCCCATACACACAACACACTCCCCGCATGCATACACGCACTCACACACCTCCTCTACAGACTCACACACACACCCCCATGCACGCACACAACACACAACACCCTACCCCTCCCCTAATGGACAATCAACTTACCTTGTCCGTTGATCCTCCAGGAGGGAACGGGATCCATGGGGGCTGCTCCGCCGCCAGCACCTCGTCACCAGAACACTGCCACACCGAATCATGGGACGTGATTCACTGGGCGGTGTTCTGATGACGGGGCGGTGGAGGTGGAGCAACCTCCACTTCCCTGCCGCCTGCCAGTATGGCTGGTGGTGGCTCTCCGTCCGAAAAAGGACAGAGAGCTGCCAGCAGTCAAAATACGCCGTGCGGAAAACCACCTGCACTGGCGGTCTTCAGCACGGCGGTACCTCAGCGGTCTTGAAAAAAGACCGCTGAGGTCGAAATGAGGGTCTATTTCTTCATCCAGATTTCTGGTTCACTGGGTATGCAAAGCATGCACCCAGTTTGACACTCCAGCACATTTAAATTTAACAACAGCGTTTGTGATTACAATCACCAAGTAGGATCCTTTTCACCTTGGCTCCAGACAAGTCTTTCTCACTGTGAGAAAGTAGCCTCTTTCTAGCATGGTTACCTCCATTTTTTGGCCTGTTTGTTAGTGTTTGTCAGTGTGTTTTTACTGTCTCACTGGGATCCTGCTAGCCAGGACCCCAGTGCTCATAGTCTGATACCTATTTCTCAGTGTGTTTTTACTGTCTCACCAGGATCCTGCTAGCCAGGACCCCGGTGCTCATAGTTTATAGCCTATATGTGTTATCAGTTTGCTTGACTGTGTCACTGGAGCTCTGCTAAAAGAGACCTCCAGTGCTTATGCTCTCTCTGTGTACCAAATTTGTCACTATAGTTTAGTGACTCCATATTCCAATTCTGATTGGCACACTGGACCCCCCCCTTATAAGTCCCTAGTATATGGTACCTAGGTACCCAGGGCATTGGGGTTCCAGGAGATCCTTATGGGCTTCAGCATTCCTTTTGTCACCCATAAAGAGCTCATACAAACCTTCCTTCAGGACTGCCATCCCAGCCTGAGTGAAATAGTGCACACACTATTTCACAGCCATTTTTCACTAGACCGGGCAACTTATAAGTCACATATATGTCTAACCTTCATTTACTGAAGGCTAGGTGCATAGTTACTGTGTATGAGAGCACCCTTGCACTAGCAAAGATGTCCTCACATTATCCAGGGCCGATTCCCCGGACTTCGTGAGTGTGGGGACACCATTATAAGCGTGCACTACATATATGTCAATACATATATGTAGCTTCACAATGGTAACTCCGAAATATGGCCATGTGAGGTGTCTAAGATTGTGAAAATGAACCCCCATTCCAAATCTGGTATTGGAGGGCCAATTCAATGCACCCTGGGGGCTCCAGCATGGATCCCCAGTACTGCCAAGCCAACTCTCTGAGGTTTCCACGGCAACCCCAGCTGCTGCCTCCTCACAGACAGGTTTCTGCCCTCCTGGGGATTGAGTAGCTCAATCCTAGGAAGGCAGAACACTACAGTTCCTTTAGGAGAGGGGTGTTACACCCTCTCCCATTGAAAATAGGTGTTACAGGCATGGGAGGGGTATCCTCCCAGAGCCTCTGGAAATGCTTTGAAGGGCACAAACAGTGCCGTCCTTGCCTAATCCAGTCTACATCAGTTCAGGGATCTCCAGTCCGTGCTCTGGAGCGAAACTGGACAAAAGGAAAGGGGAGTGATCACTCCCCTGTCCACTGTCCATCACCACCCCAGGGGTGGTGCCCAGAGCTCCTCCAGAGTGTCCCTGGCATTAGCCTTCTTGGATTCCAAGGTTTGGGGACCCATCTGAGTGGCAAGTGCCAGCAGGTGACATTAGAGACCCATCCTGATAGGTGCACACCTGGGTTGGTTACCAATCCCCCTCTCAGGGCTATTTAGGGTCTCTCCTCCGGGTGTTCCCTCAGATTCGGTTTGCAAGACCGTCAGATCAACTGCAGACTGCTCCAGGGACCGTTGTAACTGCAACAAAGTACCCAGGAAGGCTATTGTGACCTGCAACTTCAGCTCCAGCTAGCAACTGCAATAGTGTCCAAGGTGTGCACACTTTGAGTGCTGCCTGTCCTCATCCTGCACCAGAAGGACCGAAGGACTCTCCTGTGGGACTCTTCTACTGTTGACGAGCATGATCCTTGGAGCACAGGTGGTGGACTGAAGTGATCCTGACTGTCCAAAGGTCCAGCTGTCCAAATTCTATGGAGGTAAGAGGTTGCCTCCTGGTGCCAGATAGTACCCATGTGCATCGCGTCTTCTGCAACTCCTTAGGCTTCTGTGCACTTCTTCCAAACGTTCTTTGTGCCCAGCCTAGCCCAGGTCCCCAGAACTCTATCCTGCGATGCACAGCTCTCTGAGTTGTTCTCTGGCGGCCTGGGATTCTCCTGTGTAGTTCTACAATGACCACACTTTGCAACTCCTATGTCCCCATGTCCTGGGACTCCTGTGGGTGTTGCCTGGTCTTCTGAGGGCTCTCTGAAGTGCTGAGAGCCCCCTCTGTCTCCTCTGTCCACGTTGAGACCCCCAGGTCCCTTCTGGGTCCGGGCAGCTCCTCTTTGATGCAAAATGTGTACTTGCATGAACCAAGGCTTGTTAGCGGAATCCAGCGGCGCAAACAGCCTGCATCCAACAACTCGACGTGGGACATTTCTTGCACCAAGCAGGAACCTGCAGCTTTCTTCTTTGGTGCATTTCTGTACTTTTCTTCCAACCAGAGAATCCACTTTTGCACCTTCTTCCGGGTGGGCAGGGGCTCCAGTTCTTCCTGGACTCTTCATTGACTTCTGCACTTGGTCTCCTCTCTCCACAGGTCTTCAGGTCCAAGAAACCATAATTTATTGCTTGCAGGCTTGCTTGGTTCTTGCATGATTCTTCAACACGACTTGTAGTGTGTTCTGAGGAAACTTGTTATACTTTACTCCTGCTTTCCTGGGCTCTGAGGTGGGGTACTTTACTTATCTTTGGTGTTTTCTTACACTCCCTGCACCACTCTACACACTACACTTGCCTAGGGGGGAATCCAACCGTTGCATTCCACTATTTTAGTATATGGTTTGTGTTGCCCCAGGCCGATTGCAATCTATTGTGTTTTTCACTGTTTGCACTATTCTATGACTGTTTACTTACCTGATTTTGGTTACTGGTGTATATATTGTGTATAATACTTACCTCCAGAAGGAGTATTGCCTCTAAGATATTTTTGCCCTTGTGTCACTAAAATAAAGTACCTTTATTTTTGGTAACACTGAGTATTGTCTTTTTTTGTGTATAACTACTGTGTGACTATAGTGGTATTGCAAGAGCTTTTCATGTCTCCTAGTTCAACCTTGGCTGCTCTGCTACAGCTACCCCTCGACAGCCCAAGCTGCTAGAACACTGTCTACATTTCACTAATAAGGGATAACTGGACCTGGTATAAGGTGTAAGTACCTTAGGTACCCACTACAAACTAGGCCAGCCTCACATGTTTCTTGATCAGCACCCAGTCACAAGGGTTGCAACACAGCTCTTGATGCTGATTTGTAGTGACAGCTTCGATCTGTTGAGAGACAGTACATGCCACATGAGCCAGTTCTCAGCAGTAATCGAGTACCTGTTATCTGTTATTTTAACAAGTGCATTTGTAGGTACAACAGGCAATGTTGTGGCTCTCTCCATAAGGAGCTCATGAGGGGAAAGCCCAGTCTTTCTATCGGGTGTACTTGGACTCACCAGACCATGTGTAAAGCATCAGGCCATTTTAATGAAGTACATGAGCAGACGTTTGCCAATTGGGATTTAATTGTACCATTGATCTGCTCCACAATGCCAGCTGCTTCGGTTCTATAGCTGCAATGTAGCTTTTGTTCAACTAGCAGTGATGTACACAACATCTTGTTGATTTCACTGTTAAAGTGGGTTCATCGATCTGACTCCAAAGAAACCAGTATGCTGTACCTGGGTTCTAGTTCCCTTAGCAGCAGTTTAGCTAAAATTAGACTATAATATTTCCTTGTTGGAAGGATTCTAGCCATGGAGAGAAAATGTGCACTTTAACTAAGACATATCTCAGCCCATTATAAACAGGCATCTCAATAAAATCCTTCTGCATTCTGTTGAAAGGACCACCAGATCTCCCTAATGTAACTGATGTTTGTTTCCCTACATTCATCTGTTTGCATGTCACACAATGATGCCACAATTCTTCTGCATGTGCCCTAAATCTTGAATTGAAGCAGTTCTGGTTAAAGGACCTGATCATTGTATCCCTGCCTAAATGTGTAGGACCATGAAAATGGCATGTCATAGGGGGTATTCTTTCCACATCTTGTTGTTCTGCTTCTGTGACATTTTATTGGAAGGTTTTTAATTCCTCCCACATTTCAGCTGTAGACACTAACGTGGAAAACACAGCTTCTTGGGATTCATCAATGAATGTTTCATTTAATGTACAAGCCACAATTACACAGTAGCGTGCCACTTCGTCTTCATATCTGTTGCCAGCCATGATATAACCATTGTTGCTCTGTGCACTGCACATTGCACAACTGTAATTTCAACTGGAAGATTTAAAGCCTCCTGGAGCTTCTCATATACTCAGCTTTATGTATGGGTAAATCAGAGGATGTCATGAAAACTCTCTGTGACCATTATAGATGGAATTTATGAACCAACAAAAGCCATATTGACTAGCTGTAAAAATAGTCACTCTTATTTGTGCTGTTAAGCTGCAAGCTCTAATAAGAGCAATTAACTCTGCAACTTGTGCAGACGAAATTCCTTGAAACCATGAAGCCTCTATAATCTCTTCTATTGTGCAAACAGCATAAGCTGCTCTCAGTGAATCATCATTTGTTCCTAAGCACGAGCCATCTACAAAAAGGACATAATCAGGTCTTATCCAAAGTTTATCTTTTTTATTGGGTCTTGGCTTGGTGCATAAATCCATGTCATCAAGGCTATCATGTTCGAATTTCTCTGATATCACACTTTAAGGCAGTGGTAGCAAAGTATTTGGATTCAAAACCTGACATCTTTTAAGTATCACATTTTTGGATACCAAAATCTGCTGATCATACTTAGTGATATGTGAACCTTTTCATATATTAGGTTTTGGTTCTAGAAATAAAAACCTCCACTGAATGAGGGACCATAACAGTTAAAGGATGGCCCATCACTATGCTTTTACACCTCTCAACACTGATGTTGACAGCTGCTACTGATTTTAGATAGCAAGGCAGCCCTTAGGCGACAGGGTCTAAGATAATTGAAAAATAGGCCTCAGGTCTTCTTGCATATCCATGTAACGGAGTAAGCACTGAGACAGCGCAGCCCTCCCTCTCACTGCAAACAATGTAAAGTTATTTGAATAATCAGGCATTTCCAGTGCTGGGGCATGACAGAGACATTCTCTCAGCTCTAGCTATGCTTTCATGCATGTGTTGTCTCATGTAATTGGATCAAGCAAGTAAATGCTTCAGCACCAAGGAAAAGTTGGTTATCCACTATCTACAGTAGACAACCATTCCTAAAAACATTCTGACTTCTCTTTGTGTTTTGGGGGACCCATCCATAGAATAGATCCCACTCATTCTCCTGACACTTTTCCCGTTCCCTTTGCAATGATAAGTTCCAAGTATTCGACTTCTATTTGACAGCACTGCAATTTGCTGGGAAAGACACTGTGAGCCTCATTATGAGTTCGCCAAACTTCTGACAGGGAAGTTGCCGCCATTGTGGCTGCCTCCCCGCCGGGCCCATTATGAGTTTCACGCTAGGTCGGTGGACGGAAACCAGAGTGTCCACCCGCCGGCCTAGCGGGAAACACCATACAGCATTGTCATTGGCTCATGATCGAGCTGGTGACAATGCTGTAGGATGCAGGGTGCACCAGCACCCTAGCAATGTTTACTGTCAGCAAAGCAGACAGTGAACATTGCAATGGTGCTGGCCATGCCAAGTGCATGGGCAGTGCCGGGCCTCCCTGGGGCCCTCTGCACTCGTTCTCCGCCAGTCTTTTCATGGTGGTATTACCCCCATGAAATCGTTGGCAGAGAACAAAGTTGTAATCCCCAGGACAGCACTGAGTGGTCGTAATATGGTGTTTGGACCACCGCATTGACGGCGGTCCAACCACCTTCCGTGAACCTAGCAGTGATCAGACCGTCAGGTTTGTAATGAGGCCCTTTATGTCCATTCTCAGCCAGGTGGTTTAACAAAGCAATGATGTCTTGTTTACAGGATTCCTTTGTACTTGATGCCACTAGTAGGGCATCAATATACTGAACAAGAACTGAATTACAAGGCATAGTCAATGTCTCCAGATTTTCCTTTGAAAGCTAGTTAAAGATTGAAGGGGTCTCAGTACACCTTTGTGGGACTCAACACCATACTAGGACCTTCTCTCGAAACACAAATGAGGATAGGAATTGGCTATCTTTATGTAATGGAATTGAGAAGAAAACTTGACAAAGATCCACAACAATAAACCATTCTGGTGTGGATGGAATTTGATGAAGAATGGTGGCTATATTTGGTACCAAACAGTTAGGAGCACACCTGCCTAACATCCCAGCAAATAATCAGCCCCATTGCATCATGATAAATGTAGTTTCCTCAAAAAACGAACTCAGTTACTTTTAAATATTTCACCTCTAAATAGGTGCAGCCTTTGCTGTGCATCTCTGGACACATGTGTTTCTGGGTTAATCCCTTCTTCAGCAGAGAACAAATTTACGGGGTGCTGGAAATGCTGCCATTAATCATCCGGTTTCAATACCTCTTCACTGGCATGCCAGTGCCTGCTCCAGAGCTCGTCAGCCCAGTGGCTCAAGGGAGCCTTTTTAAAGTCACAAACAGTAAGGAGCACACCTGCCTAACATCCCAGCAAATAATCAGCCCCATTGCATCATGATAAATGTAGTTTCCTTAAAAAACGAACTCAGTTACTTTTAAATATTTCACCTCTAAATAGGTGCAGCCTTTGCTGTGCATCTCTGGACACATGTGTTTCTGGGTTAATCCCTTCTTCAGCAGAGAACAAATTTACAGGGTGCTGGAAATGCTGCCATTAATCATCCGGTTTCAATACCTCTTCACTGGCATGCCGGTGCCTGCTCCAGAGCTCGTCAGCCCAGTGGCTCAAGGGAGCCTTTTTAAAGTCACAAACAGTTAGGAGCACACCTGCCTAACATCCCAGCAAATAATCAGCCCCATTGCATCATGATAAATGTAGTTTCCTCAAAAAACGAACACAGTTACTTTTAAATATTTCACCTCTAAATAGGTGCAGCCTTTGCTGTGCATCTCTGGACACATGTGTTTCTGGGTTAATCCCTTCTTCAGCAGAGAACCAGGCTATATTTGGTACCACAGGGCGACATGGGATTAGAATATCATTCACTTTTTGCAAGTTCTACACTATCCTAAATTTTCCATTTGGTTTTTATAATCCCATAATTAGTTAGTTGCATCACTCCTGATTATCTCTCATACTATTCCTTTTTGTAACATATCCTCAATTAGTGGTGTTATACTGCTTTATTTCTGGATAAGTGTTCTTGGGAAGATTGCGTTAGGTTCATTTGTAATTCAGACTTTTTCTACACCTTTAATTAGTCTGATATCCTTACCAGTGAAATCCCATACTTTTGGGTTTACAGTCTATTTTAAATATGAGGGTAATTCTTCTGTTGTTTTCATTGGGTAGATTCCTACCGCCTTTTGATGAACCAGTTTGAACTCAACATCCTTATCAGGAGTCTGAAATTCAACCTCATTTGGAGTACAATATATTGTGCAATTTAACTTGCACAACAGGTCACGTCCTAAAAGGTTTACAGAGCTTACGTCACATACAACAAACTGGTGATTCTCTTCAAAGGAACCTATTTTTACAGGGACATCTTTGGAAACTGAATTGGTAATCTGTTTATTCAGAACACCTGCAACTTGGATTTTCTTTCCTGAGTCATGTAGGTCTGGGACTTCCGCTGTTCTAACAATGGAACGGGTAGCACCAGTGTCAAGAAGGAATGACAGTTGGTGGCCATTTATCTTGCCTTCTACAAATGATCAACTTTGGTCTACCTCTAAGACTGTGCCAAGCATGAAATCTACCTTCCCTCTCAGGCACTATCATTGTGAGATGTCTGAATCCAGGTTCTCGTTATCGAACATAGGAAACTGTTGAATTGCATTTTGATTTTGGACTTGGAATTAATTTTTATTTACTCAAGGCAGCTGATTCTGAATTCATTTAAGATTGCCCATAGCCTGTTGTACCATAGGAGCTTGTGGGACTGCATCATTTGAACTTGGTTCTGGTCTGGCACTTGTGTCTGATGTACAATTGCACCCTGTATTTTTAGTTGGTTTCCTCCCTACATTTGATTGTGGTTCATTCTGTCGAAATTGAGCCTACACTTGTGCTTCCATTTGCCCACCTTGTTATAAAGAAGACAAGGAGCCATTTTCTTCAAAGTTACAATATTTCACACCCATAAGCTGATCAATTGGAACCCCTAGCCCTCTACCCTGAGAAACAACCATACCCCTCACACTGAAAACCTCTCTGTGCCAACTTCATTTATGCCAACATAACCTTCTCTATACGTTTCCTCTGCTTCATTTCCTGTTCATCACCATAATACTGCACATAATTCAGGATCTCATTCAGTGACTTTGTTTGCCAGCAAATCACATTCTGCTGCATATGATAACTATTTTCAAGTCTCAGACCAAGAACAAACTGAAATGAAAAATCTCATATCATTCGTCTGAAGATGTTTTTGCCCTGTATACTGCTGGAATGCTTTCAGCAACCTCTCATAATATTCATGCACAGATTCCTTCACCTCTTCCTGAAACCTTTTCAACCTAACATAATCTAAATCCTTTGGTGGAACTTTGCCTTTCAGGAAGGCAATCACCTCATTGTAATTCTCCATCACAGTCGGTGATGGTCCACCTGCACGTGACTCTCTTGGTGGTTCTGTATCTGGCCAATGAACATCAATTTTACACTCAGACCACAAATCTTTTGGGACCGCAGTGTCAACCAATGTATTGAAATCAACCCACAACAGCTTTGATAGCTTAACAAACGTTTCATCTTGTGGGTACCACTTCATGGGATTTTCTCTTAGTTTAGGAAAATTTATTGTAAATGATGCAAGGTATCCCCTACTGCAAGGCACATGAACATTGCCTCCATATTGTATTTCTCGTAATGGAAAAGCCGAAGCTTGTTCATCATCTGAGATGTCTAAGGGTGACTTTTTCTTTAACTCAGTCACCTCTCCTAGTTTCTTTTTCTTTTCATGTTTCTTTGCTCACTTACTTCCTAATTTTTCAAAATCACCCTATATGGATTTACATTTCACTAACTCGATAATGTGTAATCACATTTTTGAAGAATGCATCATTTCAATTGATTCATCATCTACCTGTGTCCTAAAACTTTTCAGCAATGGAATGCTTCTTTAAGTATCAGCATTATATTTATTTGCCAATTCTATTATGTGAGTTGCAGCCCATCTTGAACTTTCTTTGCACAAATAAATCAATTCATTTTCCTTGAAATTGATTCACATTGTTTAACTCCAAACATATTCTGATTATTTCCTCAAATGATACTTTTAATTTTGTAATATTTAATGGTTTCTTCTTTTCTGAACCTCAGCTAATGCCTGGAATCTCTGCTCTTTTAGCATTTTCTCTGTCAGCCTCTTTAAGTTCTGGTGACACAATTCCATCGTCGAAAGTCAAAGTTTGTTCTACCTTGCATTAGTTGTATCGTAAAGACAATTTTCACTTTTTCCCCAAGTGCCTGAATAGTCTGCAGTGGTGTCTATACAACAAAGTGAGAGATCTATGAAGTTGGAATAAATCCAGCTTTGAGAGTTTCTACATTTGTGGCAATAGAAGTGCACTCCTCTACAACCCTAGCAAAAGGTGCTGGTACAGTCATAATGAATGCAATCACATTAGCAGCATTACTGCTTGTACAGGGTCTACTCGAACAGGCATATCATTTGGGATAGCAGGTTGTGCAGCAGGCTCTGTCATAACAGTTTGTGCTACAATGGGTTGAGCTACAGCAGGCTGTGTTATGGTCTCTCAATTTTATATGTGTTCGGATCAATAGGAGCAGTAGCCACTGTCCCATGACCAGCTGTTGCCCCCATCAGTGCTCATTTCAGTTCCATCTGTCCCTGGACCCACACAGGGTGATTGACTTGCAGACAATAATAAATCTAAGGAGGGTGGGGCCTATAGAGCCAAGATGGAGGGTGTGTTCTGCTAATGCTCCAGAGACCTCCTCATCCATTCTGCATAATACAGCACCCTAGCCCCGCCATTAAATTGATGACTTCCTGATTACTGGTGGTGGTGCAGACCCCCATAATTATTGCCCAGGGGATCAGTGCATGAGGCTGCGGACCCAGAGATGAACCACATCATGAGGACCTCATATGGTGGCTGCCTGCGATGATGATGCTGCACACAGATGGCACCATCCCGAGTTTCCCGGGACCCAGCTCAGATTTCAACGTATCCTCTCCAACAAGCTGGGTGGCCTTAGCTGCTACTGCAGGCCCCTGGAGTGGCCCTTCGCATCTCAGGGTTGAGGCTGTAACTACTCTGACGGCCGAGACCTGTGGCATCGCTGAGAGAGGTGCCGCTGCCTGTATCCTGCATCAGCCTTGTCCTGCCAGGAGGCCCCACGGGCATTGAAGCCTGCAGGCAACACGCCCTCGTCCCTCAGTGTTCTCTGTGCACCATTGAATTTAGCTGCGGAGGCTCATTGCCCATTGGATTAGTGAAGCATGACACAGGGCACGCCCCTGCAGCCTGCCGACCTGGTTTGGGGTTGCCTGGCCTAAGGCCTGACATCACTGCACTATGGACTGTGCCACAGGAGGTGCTGGTGAGTGGGGGCCATGCTATGAAATGAGGTAGATTGGAAGCTGGCCCAGTGCACTCTGCCAGCCTATATTCCACTGTGTTTTACCCAACCTGCTACACTTCCCTCTTCCTGAACATGATAGGACCTGCGGTGGTCGGAGACCATAACTAAAGTAGGGATTCTGTTGGAACTGGATCATTGTAGATGAGGCTGTAAACTACTATTCCTCTCTGACAGAACCAACTGCCTTAGGGACATAGACCACGCTGCTTCCCTCAGGTGTGTGGGGCAATGGCTTGACTACTTCACTTTCAGCCACTGATCCTGTGAATAGATGGGCCTTCCTGGGACATCGCTTGGCCCAGGTTTCAATCCCTAGCCACGGGATGGCGATAGGGCTCCATAGGTGAAGAGCATGTATTGGTGTTGCCCCATGGGGCCCATTCCTTGCTTGGACTTCCTCAAGGACTGTGGCAATGCCTGACACTGCTCAGTGGTATTGGCATGAGGGCTGTAGGTCTGTAGGCTAGAGGCCAATATCATTCACCGACAGCTACTGCTCCTCCTGCTTTGCCCTGATGTCTCGTACTGCCCCTACCCAGGGCAAGTGGGTCAGGGGTGAAGCTTTCATACCTCTTCGTGACCTGCTGACTGTACGGCCTGAGACTGGGATGAGATCCTCTCATTTCCCTCCTTCTCCTTGATTCCCCACCATTGTTTTCAGTGTGTCCCCCCTGACTGTGGGGATGAGGACTTGCAGGGACCCCCACTATGCTTGGCCCCTCCATTATCAACATTGTCAACATGGGAAAATACAAACCACCAACATCTGGCTCAAAACCCAAACTTGACAAATTTACCACCAGTCCTCTGACAAGACTCACTGATGGAGACACCTACCTGGAGCCCTCTACACCTTCATATGTACACCATATCCTCCACCTATTCAGGCATCCTGGGAGGTCCTGGAGTCAGAAATTGGAGAGGTGGATTTTGAGGTTGCCCTATTGCTGTAAGACTTCTGAACTGTGGTGGACCGGGTGACAGAGGTGGATAGCTGTGTTTCCACACTGGAGGATGATTCCTCCCTTCTCAAATCTAAAGTGACTTCACTGTTGGTGACTGAAGATGCAGAAAATCAGTCCCACAGAAGCAACCTCTGCTTAGTGGGCTTCTCAGAAGGAGCTGAGACCCCTCAACCAGCAACCTTTATAGAGACATGGCTTCGCTCCTGAATGCCAGAAGGATCCTTATTGCCCTGCTTTGTGGTTGAATGGGTGCACCACTCATTGGAACAGGGGCCACCCCTGGAGCCCCTCCTCAGCCATTGTTTAATAAAATCCTGAACTTTCACAACTGTGATGTAATAGTCCGAGATGCCCAAACTTGATCAGCTCCTCTATCAGTCATCCCATATTGTGATATTACTGGACTATACCAAAGCAACGCAAACTCAGTGGAAATCCTTTAACACAGTAAAACAGAAAATCAGAGCAATGTCAATCCCTTATGCACTGTTTTTTTTCCACAAAACTATGTCTAGTTATTATCCACATTCTTCTATTTTTTGACACTCCAGAGGCCGCCCGCTGAACAAAGATCTCTATGTAAATGTGAACCCCCCAAAAGGAGGTCTAGAATTGGTCCTTTCACCTCTAAGACCGACCGGTGACTGCTCCATGTCTCATCACTGCCCAAAATCCAAAAACAGAAAAGGGTGACAAAAGAGATCTCCAATGGCCCTGGTGACTGACTGCTATGACTCTCAGCCAGAGTGTAGAGGTGGCACCATGTCTTTGCCATTCCAATCTTTGTCTGAAACGTGGAGACACGTTGCAGCAGATGACACTGACTCACTGACAGAGTCACCAACATCATAACCTCCTCCAGGAGCCACCGAGAACATACCCTTGACCCAGGGTGCTTAGCTAGCTATGTATCCTCTTGATCTGATACTTGAAGATGGGGAGGTATTCTTCGACTGCCCTAGTTATGTTTTCAGTTGTTGTTAATGGGTGTTTTGTGGGCGAAAGATGCTTCCTGGGTAGAAGTGTGGGTGGGAGGTGGGTACCGTTACTTTGTTTATGTTTTGTTTTTCATTGTTTTGAGCATTTGTTTCCAATGATACACGCTCTTCTGACAGACCTGTTCACTCCAAGACCGTGTCTCTGTTGCTCCCACCACATGCATTCACTTACCCATCACCAATTCCGATGTAGAGTTTAATCTTATCTCCTGGAATGTAAATGACCTATTAGACCATATCAAGCACATTACTGTCCTCAAATTCCTTCAGCACCACCACCCAGACATAGCTTTGCTGCAGGAAACTCACACTCTTGGCAGTCGCTGCCTCTTCCTATGCAGATTTGGTTAAAACCATGCTTTTCACTCTGGCTTTACCTAGGTGCTACAAGACCCACTGGGTAGGTATGTTGGGGGGGTGGGCACACTTGAAGGGAAGCCCTAAGCCTTCTTTAGTGTCTACATTCCCCCACAGTTGTATAAACAAACTTTTCAAGACTTAACCCAACTGAACTATCTCGTAGGTTCTCATTATCCTAATGAGACTACTGGATTCGGGCGGCAGAATCACTTGTACTGTGGGGGACTGAGTCTGATCCTGCACCATGTGACACCTGTCAGCCTAATCCGGTTTGTTACGGCTAACTAGCAGCGCCTCATCTCCACCCAAGAGCAGGGATGATTGGTGCAAACATGCGCATAACATACATTACTCCTCAGGGAAATCGTGGTCACTAAGATCTCATCTTTTTATCTCAAGTACATTAGTCTCACATAATATGCAAGGGCAATCAGAGGCAGAATAAAGTTCAATAAGGTTTTATTGAAGTAATTGCATCTTAGATAATAAAACATGTATTGCAATAACTAGGACGATGAAGCACAATAAGATTAAAATTGTGACAAGGAGAGTAAAAATAAAAATAACGCTACCTTACTGTCACTAAGGTTTGTAGGGATAGTTCCTACCTAAGTTATGTTAGAGCACAGCATGTTAAGCTCTAATTCTGCTTTTCAGGTTCCCCCTGGGAAGACATCATCCCTCATACATGAGCAAGAGGCCTATAATCTACATAAGCAGCTGTAGCGGAGAGATCAGCAATCAGCATACAGTTGTGGTCATCTGTCTGGAATACATAAGAGTGTGTATGTTTCTGTGAACATTGGAGACAAAGGGGGTCATTACGACCCTGGCGGAAGGCGGAGAAGCGGCGGTAAGACCACCAACAGGCTGGCGTTTTTTTTTTTTAAATTATGACCATGGCGGCCGCCATGGTCATCCGCCGCTTCTCCGTTCCGCCCGCTAGGGCGGAGACGACTGCCGGGCTGGGGACCGGGGTCTCCAGCCCGGCGGTCGACACTATACCGCCGGCGGTATTTTGACCCGGCTGACCGCCATGGATTTCATGCGGTTTGGAACAGCCATGAAATCCATGGCGGTAAGCACCATCAGTGCCAGGTAATTCCTTCTCTGGCACTGATAGGGGTCTTCCCCACCCCCACTGACCCCTTCCCCTACACCCCCAACCACCCCTGCCACCCCCCAAAGGTGGCAGGACCCCCCTCCCACCCCAACCCCCAACATCACATCAACCATACACACACGACACGCACGCAGGCACCACCAACACACATACACGCACACAAACCGACATACATGCCAAAATCCACACACACAGTCAGACACGCACCCCCACATTCAAACATACATGCACACAACCATATAGACACTCCTACAGTCATACACGCAGTCATTCACAACCTCACAACACCACCGCAAGCATAAATGCACTCACACACCCCCACTACATACGCACACCCCGATACACCCACACAACACACAACACCCCCATGCCCCTCCCCTAATGGACGATCGACTTACCTTGTCCGTCGATCCTCCGGGAGGGGACGGGATCCATGGGGGCTGCTCCGCCGACACCACACCGTCAACAGAACACCACCATGCCGAACCACAGGACGTGATTCGGTGGGCGGTGTTCAGTTGATGTGGCGGTGGAGGTGGAGCAACCTCCACTTCCCCACCGACCGCCAGTATGGCTGTTGGCGGCTCTCCATCCGAAAAAGGACGGAGAGCTGCCAACGGTCATAATACGCCGAGTGGCAAACCGCCACCACTGGCAGTCTTCCGCACGGCGGTCCCTCAGCGATCTTGCCAAAAGACTGCCAAGGTCATAATGACCACCAAAGAGTACCACTTTTGATGGCAACCAATCTTACTGCAGCCTTGAGAAAAGCACAGAGTGAAAGAAGTGTCTTGTTTAAGAACGCAGTGCTGACCTAGACAAAGAAGCTAGATAGAGAAAATAAAACAAGACCGCAAATTTGGCTAATGTTAAAATAATGTAACAAAGCTAAACAAAATATATCTAGGCTAAAGTGCACAACAGCAGGCCTAGTTTGCTAAAATAATGTGTATAACTATAGCTAAAATGGCTACACAATACCCTCCCCTTGCTGGTTCAAAGGTGGTTTGAAGCCTAATTTAGTATATAAAAGTTACTAAAATTCATCTTAAAGCATACATATATGGGAATGTCAAGGATGACAAGTCAAAAGACACTTGAGCATATATTAAAAGTACAATTTAAAATCTTGATTGTGGCATCAAGAAAAGCCGAATTTCAAAAGTCAGAGTCATTTGTAAAGTCGCCAATTGAATCCAGGATAATTAAAGATAAGAAATCTTATACTTCGGAAGGTGGTAAAGTAGGAAGTTCCTCATCAAGGAAAACCATGGAGCATTTGTGTTCTAAAGACTGAGCTCCAGCCTATGCAGCAGCATTCCGTTGTGAGCCCAACAATGAATTTAAAGCTCTTGGTTCACAAAGGGCAACTGATAAACAGCTTCCCATAGAAAACACACCCTCAATGTGCATGTCTGGTAATGAGCCCTCAACGAGAACATCAACAGATCAGCATCCAATGAAAGCAAGCGCTGCATAGAAAGACAAACTTTCAGTGCACAATCAAAAGGGCACCAAAGGCACTGAAACACGGGCTGCACACAATGCAAAACCGGTCTGAATGACAGAGACCAGTCACACTTCAATCGCTCCAGGAGAGGTGCTACAAAGTACTGCATCATGAGTTCACGACACAGCTGCGCTGGTGGAAGCGATTTCAGTTCTCCTTGTTGTAATGGGACAGCCATTGCACAGAAAAAGTAGCAATAGCAAAATGCCACTTATTATAGCCAAACTTATCAGAAATCCCACGAAAATACTGGAAAATATTGATTTATGGCTGAAGGTATTAAGCCAAATATAGAGGAAAAGGTGGACGTGATAAAAATCCGACCCACGAGTTCACCAAAGTATCTCGGAAAGTTAGTTACTTGAAAGGGATTGCATCTCTGCGGATGACCTCATAACCTGAAGTGCATAGGTCTCACATGCAGATCTAAGCGTCACATGTTTTTGAAACGATAAAGCCTTGAGTCTGCTCAACTTGTCAAAATTCACATTTGAAGTAGCGATATGGGACCAAATCTCAGCTACTTCCCTCTGTCATGTAGAGGGAAAAAGTGCATTCCTGCAGCATACAACATGCATCCCAGAACAGCTCTCACTATCAAGGAGCACATAGCTGCCAACAGGCCTAATCAAGGGGACTGGGACTCCCTTCAGATGACAAGGTAGGTTCACTGCCGAAGCGTTACACGCCCCATGCAAGGACATCTGTTTACAAACCATTGAATGGCTGACAAAAGTCTTGCATTCACTACCGCTAAGAAAGACCTCTTTCATGCCACTGAGACATTTGTAAGAGAAGGGCAGCTCCCACACCTTGTGTATATAACTATCTCCTAACCTTTCATATCTGCCCACTGGAATGTGTTATGAGCAGGATGTGAATGAAAGTGTTGAAATAGGCAGATTGATGATCCCGTGTATTAACCACTCAGCAGATGGTATTTCATCCACAGTGAAATGCAACTTTTCTCATTTTTCTATATTTACCATGACATAAGTTGCTTGCTTCTTAGCCATTAGTTGTAGTTGTCATGTTAAATTAAACATAGAAAATATGTTCCTCGCGCTAACGTGTTGCCAGGGAAGGTAACCTGCTTTCAGTGTTTGTAGTATCCAACCTAACTGCATAATGGATCGTATTTGACTCTGTCCATGGTGTACAGATAACATGTCGCTCTGTAGTATATGTCTATTGCAGAGGAAACAATGTTGTTTAAAGTGTATATTCGGTCGGGCAAGGTATTAATCCCATTATCAACAACAGCTAATGCCTTCTGTAAATTTTCCTGATCTACTTGCCTTAATCGGGCAGCAGCTTCTTGTTCAGAAAGCTTTCAAATTTAATTATAGACTGCATATAAGACGTGCTTTCTGCGTTGTTTTCTGGGGCCTAACAGGGAATCCTGTAAATCAGTATTATTAGACAGGAAACTGAGGTGATCTTTAACAGCATCTAGTGAAGAACTCTTCAACCATTGCTGGCATAGTTTCTCTACACTGTATGTCGTTACTATACCTGCGTGTTCAGATAACACATAGCGAGGGTCAGGCCTAATTGTTTTATAAACCCCCGTTGGAGTTTACAAAATTTTTAGGACAACCATTGGTATCTATTGGCCACAATAACCACCCACCAGGACTTGAAAGTGAAGCATTAAATGTACCATTTTGGACCCATTCATCAAGTTGATCTTCTGTTGCATTAATAAATCTTTGCCATTTGTAATAGATTAATTTTGTATCTGTCAATAATAAATGTTAATTTTCCATAAATGGCAATTTAAAATAATATGACTATACATTTTTAACATCGTGCCCAGAAAAATCTGTCCATTTTTCTGAATATATTTTAGAACTTTCTTGTGGAAGAGTTGGACAATGTTCCCATTGTGTATAATTAAAAATAGTTTTGGGGGTACTTGCTCTGTGAACGAAATGGTGTCTATAATAATTAGAACAGAACATGTCTCCATAATTTTCTCTGGATTGATAAACATCCTCACTTTCAAATACAGTAAAATACTGCAACTCAGTCATCATAAAATCAACTGTTTTCACATCCCAGTCATCAGAAACAACTCTGGGTATTATTACATCATTCATAGAAAGTTTAAATATATATGGCATTTGAATGACCGCCGTCGGGCCTTATATATGAAATGTGACTTTATCCCAAACAATCCCATCAGGAATTGGAATAGCGGAAATGTTCACGAAAGACAAGTCTCTGTGGGCCTTGTGAGAAGAGAAATGGGGTTTCAGGACCTCATCCACCAGTTCAACTGTTGATCGTTGAGGAAGGTAATGACCACATATTACTAGAAAGAAAATAATAACAAAGCCAATCCAAAGGAGGAAAGCTAATATAGTCAAGGAAAGCCACAGATAATTCCATGGGAGAACAAAGTAATTTGCTTTGAGCCAAATTATCAGCTTACGTGTTCTTAACACTTCAGATGCAGGAGAGGCAGATGAGTCCAAGAGAGTGTCAGTGATGTCGGCAAAGTGTCCAGAATCAGTTTGTGCAAAAACTGGAGTCGTATTTTGAAGAGGAGAACTAACAGTGGTCTCGCGCGGTGGTTTAAAAGAGACGTTGCCATCCGTTTGTGTAGAATTTGAGAATGGTAGATCAACATTTTCTGTGTTGCTTGTTGTAAAGGATGCTAGTGGAACTAATGAAAGTTAATTTTCCACCCTCTCCAAGCTCGGTGAGGTGACAGCATTGCTGTTTAAAACATGTAGATGGAAATCTTGACCAGTAGTGAGAAGGATTCGGGTACTACTGATCCCCTTGGCCTGCTGTGCAGGATTGGCCACATGGTGTAACTTGACATTGTCGATGGAGACAAAGCAGTTTTCTTTGGAGCCAGGCAGCGGTGGTAGAATAACAGTTCTGGTACCGTGTATCCCCAGGACTGGAACAGGTGCACGATAAGAAGGACCAAACTCCTTTTTCACAGCAACTTTTTCACGTCCTAGATCCCGAACCTTTGGAATCCAGATGGTAGATGTTATCGATGCATCATTAATTCCGAAAGAGACAACACTGGCAGAAGCTTGTCATCACAGAACTGTTGTAATTCCTGCAAGACAGTGACACGTTCATATATGTCAAAGGTTTTTTTTGCCACCTCCATGCCAGGACCATCAAGATCTGGCACATACATTTGAGTTCCAAACAGGCACTTGTTTGAAGTACGACCCCCCAGGGACCTTTTCTCTTGACTCCATACAAGTGATTAAGCCATCTATGACCCGCATCTACTACTCTGGCTATTAAGGATTGTTTTAAATTTCAGTTTTGTCACTCCAAACATTATTTCCCTTGGGATGAAATGGGGATGAGTAATAGAGTTGGAACCCTAATGAAGCCATGGGGTCCCTGATTGCCCTTGACGCAAAAGCAGGGCCCGGTCCGAGTGGAAAGTCGCAACTGCATATGTGCCAATAAAGACTTGCAAATCTTTATTAACAGCCCGAGCGTCAGCCGAGTGTTGTGGCCACATCCATAGAAATCTGGAGCAGGAGTCAACAGTGACTAGAATGTATTTGTATGCACTGTCAGGTGTCAAAGGACCGCAGTGGTCCAGGTACACCCATTGTAATGGTTTGTTAGAAATTAAGAGGGTTGTGTAAGGTGGGCGTTTAAAGGTGGACCCCTTAATTTGTTGGCAGATATTACAACAAAGGACATACTGCCTGGTCTGTTTGTATAGCCATGGCCACCAATAACGAGCCTGCAACATTGACATTGTAGCCACCACACCTGGATGGGCAGGAGCAACTCCCTCATGCGTTGCTTTGATCAACTCTGGTCTTAGTTCTTTATTCGGAATCACTCAAACTCCCACGCCTGGTATTTTTATTTCTGCATCAAGCATGCCTCCCACCCGGTAGGAATATTTAGTTGGATATCCTTTAGGTAAAGGTGTGCCGTCAGCTGAGGCTTTCACGGCAGCCAGTATTTCATCGTCCTGTTTCGTCATAGCAACAGAAGCTGTAGCTCCTGCTGATTTGGCTGCTTCTTCAGCCAGTGTATTTCCAGCAATGTGTATTGCAACACGCTGGTGTCCAAGTGTATGTACTACATGGACGTTTGGTAGCATTTCATTCAGATCAGCTACTTTCCCCCACAGATGTCTGTATTTAATGGTGTTACCTTTGGAATCTCTGAACCCATTCAGGCGCCAATAATGCAGATATTCTTTGAAGGACTGGACACAATAAAAAGAATCACAGACAATCAGTGTTAGTTGGTCAGGATTCATATGTTCCAGTGCCTTCACCAGAGCCTTAAGCTCTGCTAGTTGTGCAGAACAATCCCCTAGGGTTTGCGTAAAATGTATGTTGTGGATAGAATTTATTACCTTCTATATAGCTGCTTACGACTGTGCAAACAGTGGAGTATTAATGCTTTCTGCCTATAAAAGGTTGTGCTGAGCCATCGGTGTACATGACTCTTTGATATCGTTCAATCGGTAATGTATTTGTTGGAACTGGGTATTCTAGTTCATATTGTAAAAATTCTTCAGTTTGTAACTTTGGGTCAAAAATATAGTCAACATCAGTGGCTGTCAAAGACGTTGGCCATTGGATCCAACGTGGAAGTAATGCTTTAGCATTTGGAACACTGGCTTTCATAACAGCCTCAAGGTCTGGGATTGGAGACACGACAATAATGTGTTTCCTAATGGTCTTTCTTTAATGACAGCCATCTGAACAACAGTGAGAATTTTCTCAGTGGGAGCAAAACGTTGTTCTGCTGTTGAATACAAATGTGATTTGTATGCAATCGGGACTGTCTCACCCTCATTGAATGTTACATAGGTGAAACCAATGGCACCAGCAATAACGTTGATGACCAGATGTTTTCTAATGTCCCTTGTGTGTAAGTGTTGTCCTGCAAGCATGATTTGTTGCAATGCTCTGAGGATGCGTGTGTGTTCGACTGTCTAGAATTTACTGGAAAAGTCTGCATGTATCAAGTCATATAAAGGTTTGATGCGTGATGCATAATCTGGAATGTATGTTCTGCCAAAATGTAGAAAACCCAATAGTGTTAGGAGTTGTTTTTTAATAGTATTTGGAGGTTGTAACTGTGTGCATTTTTCTAAGAATTGTGGCGCTAGGCTCTTTCCTTCACTTGATAATTCGTAAACAGGGCACTAAGGAAGGCTATTCTTGTTTTTTTTAAGTTGAATTCAGAGTAGAATTCTGCAAATCCTATAACTATGCAGGCTACCTGTCTTAGATGTTGCAGTAATTCATCGTCTGTAAGGCAGATATCATCTACATAGGATAATGCTTCAGGGTCAATGCTGTGCAATATTGAAGTTACACGAGCAACGAACAGTCCTGGACTATTCTTGTACCCCTGTGGTAAACAACACAATTTTTTCTGGGAGCCTAATGCACTGAAACTTGTGAGGTCTCTACTCTCAGGAGCTCTATTTTGGCAGAAGAAACCATTGGAAATATCCAATGTAGTTTTGTATTTTTTGCACACTATGTTGTTCATAAGTGTTGTGCTATGGGAGCTTTGTATAGCATATTTGCGTGTATGACTATTTAAGTGTCTGTAGTCTAAGACTATTCTGTACGAATGGTCCGGTTTCGCTAGAGGGAATAAAGGATTATTCAATGGGGAGACACAGGGTTCGATTAGTCACTGCTACTCTAGTTGTGTGAGGATTCCCCTCATGGATGCTTTAGCATCATGTTTTATTGGTTATTGGGGTTGAGGGTGGGGTTGATTCTTATTTAAAATGACATGATAGGGGGAATCTTTATCCCACCTTTCGTGGTTGCGATGTAACACGGGAGCCTGCACCAATGCCCAATAAATGGCATAGGATTCTACGAGTTTGTTGGGAACAAGGGACGAGAAAGAAGGTTTGATAATCTCTTCCCTGTATCGGTAAGTATGGACAAATTCAGGTGGGCAGTTCTTTTCAGCCAGTAAAATATCATAAATGTTGATGACGCAGTGCAAATAGAATGCGTCTATTGTGCGTTGAATGTCTCCTTCTAACTGTATCATTACTTTGTACACCCTGTCAGGCGTGGAGACATGCATGTCCGCAGTTTCAACTTGTAAGAAGTCATCAGCTGCTTTCACCTTGAGATGCTCTTGAAGATTCCGGCGAACTATTTTGACCTCAGCTGCGCTGTCTAGCAGAGCTAGTGCCCAAGTCTTGTCCTTCAATAGAGCCCTCTTCATGAGTGGAATGACGAATTGCAACTGCTGCCACTTATTTCTTTTGAAATTGGGGTTTTTGTTGGGGAAGTTTCTCTTCTTTTTTAACAGAAACTTCTGTAGAGCATTGTGATTCCTGTCTCAGTTTCACATACTCACATACACATGCTCTGACCACCCACCTCTCACACTGCGTTTTTCTGGTGAGTCCTGAAAGGAACGAGATTGGTGTATATCAGTATATTGATATATGGCAGGAGTTTTTATATTATCTCTATTTCTGAGATTATAGCTATTCTGTGTGGTCTCCTAATGCAGAGATTCTCCCCTTTCTTTTTTAGCTGTTTCTTGTTTTTTATCCCAGTGTTTTTTAGAACCCTCAGGTGCTTGCTTGGTAGAATCTTTATTAGATTTACCCTGGTCTGGCCCCCAGACTATCTTAACCAATACTAGCATAGGTCTCTGTGATAATCTTTGGCAGCTCACATTCTTGATCCTGTACAGGAACATTCTGGAGCCACATTCGTACTGCTAGTGCAATTGCTTCCCCTTTAAGGTTACTTAGTATAATGGAAGATATAGTCGCAAAATTGCCCTTAAGTGGTATCCCCAAGTCCAGGGCCTGGGGAGCCCCACATTCATCTTGAAGTTGTTTTAACACTTTCAGAAGATTAGCAAGTGTCAGTGTACCATGTGCGGTACTATAGAGCTTGGAAAATACTGTGCCCCAAGTATTGCAGTCATAGACTGTGGGAACTATCCCAAATGGCAAGCACATAGTTAATATTCTATGCTTATCCTGATGTCCCATATGGGCAAATACTGCTTCCAGTGTATTTATTTTTTGAACTAACCAAAACTGAATCTCTTCCCGTTTGGCGGGTACCTTACCCATGATCGAATGTACAGTCGCAGGATTAATTCCTGGTGTTGCTGCATGTGGTTGCACCGTGGCAGCATGTGCTGGGTTTGTATTTAATGTTTGCATTACAAACTGTACTAATAGTCTGTATATTGCCGTAAGCTCAGTATATAAGCAGCGAACCTCAGCTACCATCATGGTTGGACATCAGGGTGCGGTTTATATGTAGCCAATAAAGGCCAGGTAGGACCATCATTACTAAGAGGACCTAACATGTAGGATTGTATGTGGTAGGGCACCATCAAGCCAATTTTTATGGTCTTGATAAGATACAGGTATCTCTAAATATGCTTAAGCTCTATATTGTGCAGGTATGTTTCCAGGTGTATAGTGGTGAAATGTATTTGTGTTCCCATCAACTGCTGGAAATGTGACCCAAGAGTAGCCATTTTCTGTTCTGTATGCTGCAGTAGCTTCAACTACAAATGTAACTGGACCCCACTGGTCCATTAGGCCATGTGCCAATAAATGTGCAGTAAGGGGTGGTCCATTATTGACTGCAATTGCTACCAGTGGGTTTGCCATGGTAAATGTTAAATTTTGCTAGTTTGCTAAAATAACGTGCATAAAACTACAGCTAAAAAGGCTACACAACAATACTGGCACTGCCACATGGTGCATTACCCCTAGGGGGAGACTCTAACACAGTAGATGACTCGACTGTAGATATATCTGGCCCTGTCACCTGGGACTCCCACATTCACTTCCACTCTCTTGATCTCTGGATGTCTTCTCTTGGACAATGTGACGCCTGGAGAATCTGGAACCACAATGATATTGCTTATATCCACG
This sequence comes from Pleurodeles waltl, assembly GCF_031143425.1. Lineage (NCBI taxonomy): Eukaryota > Metazoa > Chordata > Amphibia > Caudata > Salamandridae > Pleurodeles > Pleurodeles waltl. The sequence continues at coordinate 723,830,894 of NC_090447.1, forward strand.
TCGGCGACTAACCATTCTATGTCCAACATAGACTATATTTTCCTCCCAGTGGCTGATCTCCCTGCCACAGTGGGAGATTCCATGCTCCCTCAGGGCATATGAGATCACTCTCCATAGTTTCTCTGACTTAGATCACCAGCTCCACATAATCCTCCTATGTGTCGCCTTAATGAATGATTTCTCATGGATGAAGAATTGGTTGAACACTTGGCTGAAGAGCTGAAATACAATTTTGAAACTAACACGGGCACTGTTCAGAGAGCCGCTACTCTTTTGGTGGCTGGTAAACCAACAGGGGTAGTGAAGAGATTGTGGGACACAAGGAGAGAGTGAGGGAATGTGACATTGTTGACCTCGAGGCCTGCATACTTACCACCGAAACTGCAATTGCACTCCGCATGATGGAAGCACTAACCTGACAATTCGGCCTAGACAGAATAGCACTCTGTCACCTGGTCTCCCCATGGCTCACCCATATTGGTGCATGATCACCCAAAGCATTTATGGTAAAAGTAGCGCCTTATTACATCTATTGGTGACCAGAAGCCTTGAATCACACTTTATTCCTGCCATGATGACCGCACAGCTGAGGATATTGCAGCTGCTTTTGCTGCATATTTTGAAAACCTTTATGCTCACCACCCTCATCCTTCAGTGGAAAATACTCAGCCATTACTGGTGGGTATACCCCTCCCCACCCTAACAAAAGTCCAGTGAAAGGCTCTAGATGAACGTCACATGAATGAGGAAATCCATTTAGTCATACAGGACTTGAAACATTGGAAAACTCCAGGCCCAGACTGATTCCCCCTTGAATATTATTTGAATTTCTGTGACATTGTAACACCCCACCTGCTCCAGCTGTAGACAGAAGCATTACAAGTGGGGTCCATCCACAAGAACTTGATCTATCAACTATAGCTGTCATCCCCAAAAATGACCAGTCATCGACGGACGGTGGGGAGTATAGTCCTATTTCTCTGATTAATACTGATGTTAATATCAAGGCCAAAATTCTGGCATCTAGACTCCACCTAGTTCACCCTGATCAATGTAGCTTCATGCCAGGAAGTAGTACGAGACACTGCACACAGCGCACATAGGTTGCCTTTGGTCATATGGGTGAACTGCATAAAGACGTGGTCCTACTATGAGTCAATTTTGAAAAAGCATTCAACACAGTCATTTGGGACTGGTAGCAATACTAAGCCACATGTGATTTGCCACCCACTTCCGGGCAATGACTTCTCTTCTTCACTCGCACCAGATGGTTTAGGCCATGCTCAACGGGGTATCATCTGATGTGTTTCCAATTGGGTGAGGCACCCTTCTGGCTTGCCCCCTCTCCTCCCCTTTGCCCTTACTCCACCACTGATGCAATTGATCAGATGTGATGCACAGATCAGGAGCTTGCAGTGGGAGCAAGTTCCTGAAAACAGAATTGCATTATACGAGGATGATGTCCTCTCCTACCTTGTGGACCTGGGGGCCTCTGGTCCACGTACCCTTGAGCTCCTCAGTCTTTTTGTTGAGGCCTTCACCTAAATAAAAATAAAACCTCACTCGGCCTGTTGGAGCTGGAGGTATGGGGATTGAGACTAAACATATGGAGCCCTTAATTCACTTAGGGCCAGATGATCGTATGTTTGGAATTGCAACTCCCTATTTGCAATTCAATGTGAATCACAATTAGGAAAACACGATTCCAAATGTTCAAATCTCCATTGGGTTACATTTGCAATTCTCAGTGGGTCGCAAAAAGACCTACCTCATTAACATTCATAAGGTAGGTCTCGCTTTGCGACCTACTGGGAATTGTAAAACGTCACAGAGATGGTGGCCTACTGGGGTCAGCAGACCTTTATGTCTATGATTGCTTTTAAATAAAGCAATCTTTGTTTGTAATGCAACCCTTTTTCCTTCAAGGAAAATAGGATGCATTTAAAAAAGGAAAATTAAAACTTTTCCTCTTATTTTTTAAGAGCAGGCAGTGGTCCATGGAACTACTGCCTGCTCTTAAAAAAATCTTCTACAGACATTCACAAAGGGGAAGGGATCCGTTGAGGACCCCTTCCTGTTTGCGAATGGTATTCAGTGAATCCTAGTTTGCTTTTATGGGATGCAGGAGTTAGCTTAGCCTGTGGCTTGCAGACTTGTGCCCCCGTCACCCAGTGACTTTTACCCTACTGCGCTTGCTCTGTTTTAGCACATTTATGTAATTAATTCTTTTAAGATGGCTGCCTTGTTTTGACTTAGGCCCATATTTTGATTTGCATTATCAGTGTCACTGCGCTAAGGCGTCAAGATCAGGCGACAAATACAAATAAACTGTAGGTGTTCACTTTAGGTACTTTCCCTCTTCATGCTTTAGAGGGATTTGTCTATATTAATTACCGTCCCAAGCACGCCTTGTTATCTATTGTTTGGGAACAAACTTACGTCAGGGGTCAAAGTAGATCTGTATAAATATTCCTCACTTTATCAGATAGTTAGATGCCATCGCTCCTATTGATGCTGTATGTCCCCTTGACTCTGACCCAGTCTTCGTGTTCCTACGGAGTCTAAGCTAGAGACCTCATTCCAGGGTAACAAGGGCTGGAGGCTCTTCTCATGGACATGTCATTGGCAGATTGAGGTTTAACATACCTAGCTCTCCTCTAGATTAGAGGTTAGACCTACATGCTAGGGTATTAGGACATATTTCACACTTCACGTTATTTCCTTATACTGCAAGATGGTGGGGGTCTTTGTATTAATGACTCTTGTCTTTACCATTCTGTTTCTTGCACTGTCCATTATCCTAATCATTGCAGCCCTTGCAACTTATTGCAGATTGGAGTTTTACTAAAATAAAACCTATTTGAAACTTTACTGCATCTTCTTCATTGCCTGTGTGTGTGATTGAGACATGTTGTTAATGTGAGAAAGGGGTAATCTTCATTTAACCACAATGCTCTCTGAGATGTCACACTCTTGAGTCCATGCGTAAAGGCTGCCACAAATCACCTTTGACTGTTTTGGGTTTTTGGTGAGGTACTGCTTGTGAGATGGAAGGGTTGGGAGGACAGTTGCGTTTTTTTGTAGGATTGGCATAGTTGCCTCCAAACATAAGTACTGTCATCCTTAAACTAGCAGTCTTGCCTGGAGCAACTACGAGAGGTATACCATCAACTTGAAGTTTGTGGTAACCTGTGAATGTTTTGTGATCGCATTTCAGTTGCAAAACATTCAATCACATTACTGCGATTCAGTTTTAGGCAGATATGCCCTAAACACGCCCCTTCCTAGTACTGAATCGCAATGCCGACTTGCGGTTAGGCAACAGGTTACCAAATTGCAATTTTGCATTTGGAACATTCCAGACAGCTTTTTAGCAGTCGCAAACAGCATGATTCTGAAATGTAGACGGTTTGCGACCACTAAATATCTTTGATTATCTGGCCCTTAATTTCTACAGCATGGTATTATGCTTTTTTGTACTTTTATTGCAACAACCAAGAAAACCTGTTTATTAAAAACACATAAACTAAAATATCGCTACTCGAGTCAGTATCAGATTTTATTTCACCTTTTGTTTCTTTTTCCCCTTCAGCTTTTGTCCTTCTAGGTTTTTCAGGTTTTGCTGACTGTTCATTTTTCTTATTTGTAATTGGAGGATATAGTCTAGCTCCCTGTACTATGTGTTTTTCTCCATCACTGTTGCTGGTCATCCCAAAGTGCATCTACATAATTTCTAATTTCCCTTTTTGTTTGTCTCTGGTACCTTTCTCTGTCTTTGTTATGAGCCATTTACTCCCAGGGACTTAGTGCTTCAAATTGTGTAAGGTCTAGAAGGAGGCTACATTTCACAAGATGTTTCTCTTAATCAGTCTATAACTCACAAATTCAATTTACCCTGTCTAGAAAAACTCAGTGGTCCCTCTTTCTCTGTGATCTTGCACCACTGACAAAGTCATACACATGTGTGTTCCCTTTCCTCAATCATTATAATGTGAGCGCGTGTACCCTAAGGAGGTACCTTTTCACCTTCTTGAACAGGAATAGTCACATCACTTCTCATTAAAACCCTAATAGCTTTACAACAGTTAGGGGGCCATTATGAACCCGGCGGTCCATGGTAATGTGGCGGTAGAACCGCCAACAGGCTGGCAGTACATACCGCCACATTATGAAATTGGCAGGTTGCCTGAAGTCAACCCGCCAATGTACCACTCTGACCGTCATGGCAGTAGCAGCCGCTGGGTTGGAGATAAGAATCTCCAGCCCGGCTGCCGCTATTGTACCACCTCAGGCATTTTGACCCTGCCTACCTACAAGGTTTTTGTGGCATTCGTAATGCCACAAAAACCATGGAGGTAGGCACTATCAGTGACAAGGAATTCCTTCCCTGTCACTGATAGGAGACCCCCACCCCCCAACAACTCCCCAGATGCCCCCACCTCCCTCATCCACGCTCCGCCCTTCCAATCCCCCACCCCCTACACACACACGCAGACACGGACCACGCATATACACACCCACTCACACATGCATACACGCATTCATGCATGCATGAATCCATTCATTCATGCACACATCCGCACCACATTCACACTGACCAGCAGACACACATTCACATATCCATACTTACATGCATTCTCACACATGCAGACATGCATGCAAACACCACTACACATACATTCTCATTCACACTCACACACACAAGCACCCCCCCCACACACACACAACACCCCCCACCTCGCTACCCTGTTGGAAACCCAACTTATCTTAATCCAAGGGCTCTTCCGGCAAGGGACAGGATGGGGCGCTGCTACTGCCAGCAGCGCCCACCAGCAGAACACCGCCAGGCCATATTATTTCTCAAAATATGGCTGGCGGTGGTCTACTGGCATGGCCCTGCTGGTAGTAGCAGCGCCCCCTGAACACCGTCTGCCAACATGACCACAGCAGGATTTCGGCCCTTCTTGTGGTGGAAATCCAGCTGGGGTCATATTATGGTGGATGGATGTTAGCCGCAGCGATGGTCTTTTAGCGGTCATCGTTGTGGCGGTAGGTAGTTTTTACCCCCAATGACATAATGAGAGCCTTAGGGCCTGATTACAACTTTGGAGGAGGTGTTAATCTGTCCCAAATGTGACGGATATACCACCAGCCGTATTACGAGTTCCATAGGATATAATGGACTCGTAATACGGCTGGTGGTATATCCGTCGCATTTGGGACGGATTAACACCTTCCTCCAAAGTTGTAATCAGGCCCTTAGTGTTTTCAAATTCAGTTCAACAAAGCAAGCAAATAAAATACACATGTTCAATGTTTTGGTTCTGTTCCATATGTTTCAGCTTTCTATAAGCCCATCTTCAAATCTCAGCACAGCACAGTATACAAACAACCAATCAATGAGTGATTCTATACTCCACCAATCTGTGCAAGGCATTTTCACACCAACAGGCCAATACCAGTACGGCACAATATGACACAACAACTCACTTCTTGCAGCGGCTTGCCCTCCTTTACAATTTTTTTCATATTCACACAGGCATCAAGTCTAATAAACTGAGCAACATAAAATAACAGTCTTTGTCTGCTTCTTCTAAAGAAACAAAAGAGTAACTTGACAACCGGAATTTTGAGATTTTTACACCTTCCAACTTTTCAACCAAAAACAGTTTGCCACAAAAATTAATTGAATCTCGACCAGCCAGAAATCATCTAATCACTGCAGTGTCACCTTTGCGCATCAGGTTTCACCACACAGACCAATATTAGTACATACAGCACCACAACTCATTGACAGACAAGAATACCATAAACCAAATCTTATTTATTTATACTTGGATCTTGAGCTACTTCTTAGTCCCCTAACCTCGTTATCACCTATGCACAAGGTCATAAGCATCAGCAATACATAAATTCATAAGCAGACATTTTTTTGAGCTTTGGTAATATTTTCAATACACATACCTCACAATACAGATCCTCTGAACAAAACCACAATGATGAATAATTAACAGTCTATTTCGTTGCATCAGCCTATTGATACTCACACCTCCAAATCTGCAACCGACTCAGAAAACCGAACTCCGTCAATTCTCAGACTCAGGCTTTTTGGGTATTGAATATGGGCATTTATCTATATCGGGCACTTTTTCATTTTCACAGCTGTTCCTTTCCCTCACTTAAAACCATCTACCTGCTGCCAACTTTGTCAGAATGGAAACTATAGATAGCTCCCAGAGTTAGAGGATTAAAGTAGCCAGAAACATGAATCCCATTCCCCAAGAGGCCCAAGGGGTGGAACCTTGAAAGTGAGAAGATTGATTAGAACTGCAAATCAATCAACAGGTTTTCAATATTTTTAATTATCATTGAATTTGGCAGGCGCCAATAGTGAGATTGTTGGTATAGTTTCAAACTCTTTTTTTAACCCCTTCGTTGCTGGGGATGAGCTGGCCTCATCCTCCGCTACAGTGCTTGTGTGCCAAGGGCTAGACCAGCTCGTTCTGCACCCGACCCATGGGGGGAGTGCTGCAGGACTGCCCACTAGACACAAGGGAGTTTTTTTATAAATATAAAAAATGAAGGGGTCGGCCCCTTTGGCAAGAGTCACTCACCTAGGCGTCATTATTTTTAAGGTCTTTTCTGCCCCCTTCCATGCAGATCAGCCTATTTTAGTTAGGCCAATCTGCCCCCTAGGGGGCTGAAACCACTAGGCACCAGGGATCTTTTTTTTTTTTTACAGAACGGGAGCGACCCCTTGTGCTAGGGTCACTCCCCTGGGGGGCAGTTTTATTTTAGGCTATTTCTGCCAAACTTGGGGGCAAATCTGCCTATTTTTAGAAGGCCAGTCTGCCCTAAGGGGGAAGAAACCACTAGACATCAGAGATTTTTTTTTGCACCAATTTCCCGCATGGGGAGCAACCCCTTAGTGAAGGGTTGCTCTCCTTGGGGGGGCAATTTATTTAGAGCCATTCATGACACCCTTGGGGGCAGATAAGCCTACTTATATTAGGCCAATCTGCCCCCAAGGGGAGCAAAAACCACTAGGCACCAGGGATCTTTTTTTTTTTTTTTTTACAGATTAGGCCAATCTGCCCCTAAGGGGGCAGAAACCACTAGACACCTGGGATATTTTGTTCTTTACTATTTTACATGAGGGTAGCGGCGTCTTGGGGAAGGGCCGCTCCACATGGGGGCAAATTATTTTAGGCCATTTGGCCTATTTCTATTAGGCCCATCTGCCCCCAAGGAGGGGGGGGGGAACCAATTAGGCAATAGGGATTGGTGTGTGTGTTTTGTTTGGGGGGCAGCCCCTTGGGCAAGGGTTGCTAACCATGGTGGCATATTACTTTTGGCCATTTCTGTCCCCCTTGGGGGCAGGTCAGACTATTTTTGTAAGGCCCATCTGCCCCCAAGGGGGGCTGAAAGCCCACTAGACACCAGGGAAGATTTAAAATAAAAAAAAAGAGGGAGGAGGCATGGCCATACCCCCACCCTAAATAAATGGGGACAAAGTTGTTCTGCCCACCGGTGGCAGATGGGGCAGTTACTCCTGATCCTCTCCCTAGGGGGGTGGTGGCTACCAACCAGTATGGGCATAGTTATGCCCCCACCCCAACTGAAAGGGGTAACAGTCTTTCAGCTCTCCCCAGCACACTAAAATATCTTATTCCAATGGCAAGCAAGAGGACATTTGATTATTTTGAGTTTTGGTTTTACATTTGGGCCATGAGAGCTTGGCTAACTCTCAAAATCATCCCACTTGGAATGGTGAGGGCTGCAATTTTCAGACTTTGGGACTCTGCCATCTAGAAAAATCTATGAGACCCAGACACATTTGAAAACTAAACATCTAGGTAAGTCAGGGTGGTGTGCTTCACATGCACCCTGCACCATTTTCTTACCCACAATGCCCTGCTAACCTCCAACTTTGCTTGAAATCACACATTTTCCCCACATTTTTGTGATAAAATCTGCAGGAATCCACAAAATTTCTACCACCCAGCATTGTCTCATCTATACCGATAAAAATTCTCCCCAACTTGTCAGCCTAGATAGTTTTTTTTTCAAACTGCCCTTTTGGACCCGCTTTCCTTCCACCCTAATTTTGACATGTTTTTGGGTCTTCCCTGTCACAGGCACTTGGCCCACCTACACAAGTGGGGTATCATTTTTATTGGGAGACTGAGGGGAACGCTGTGTGTTAGGACATTTGTGCCAGTGCAGTGATCCCACACAGAAATGTAGGAAAAATGTGTTTTCTTTTTAGCTAAATTTGAGGTTTGCTGAGGATTCTAGGCATCACAACACTGGGGGATCCATGCAAGTCACACCTCCCTTGACTCCCTCGGGTGTCTAGTTTTCAGAAATGTCTGGGTTTGGAAAGTTTTCCTAGATGGCTGCTGAGCTCAGGACCAAAAACGCAGGTGCCCTCCCCCTCAAAAACAGGTAGTTTTGTAATTGATCATTTTGATGTGTCCACGTAGTGTTTTGGGACATTTCCTGCCGTGGGCACTAGGCCTACCCACACAAGAGAGGTACCGTTTCTATCGAGAATATGGGGAAATGCTGGGTAGAAGCAATATCATGGCTCCCCTCAGATTCCAGAACTTTGCAGCACCGAAATGTGAGGAAAATGTGTTATTTTGCCAGATTTTGGGTTTGGCAAACGATTTTGGGTAACAGAACCTGGCGAGAGCACCACAAGTTACCCCATCGTAGGTTCTCCTTGTTGTCTAGTTTTCAGAAATGCACAGGGTTGCTAAGTTTCCCTAGGTGTGGGATGAGCTAGAGGCCAAAATCCACAGCTGGCACTTTGCGAAAAACAGGGCAGTTTTCATAAGAAAACATTTAATGTGTCCATGTTTTGTTTTGGACCCTTCCCTGTCGAGGGCACTAGGCCTACTCACACAAGTAAGGTACCATTTTTATCGGGAGGCTTGGGGGAATGCTGGGTGAAAGGAAATCTTTGGCTCCCATTAAATTCCTGAACTTTCTATCCCCGAAATGTGAGCAAAAAGTGATTTGTTTGCTACATTTTGAGGTTTGTAAAGGATTCTGTGTAACAAAACCTGGTGTGAGCACCACTAGTTACCCCATCCTGGGTTCCCCTAGGTGTCTAGTTTTAAAAACTTCACAAGTTTGGTAGGTCTTCTTAGGTGCCAGTTGAGCTAGAGGCCAAAATCCACTGTTAGAAACTTTCCAAAAAACACATCACTATTCTATGTCAAAAAACATTTTGGAGCATTTCCTGTCACAGGCACTAGGCCCACCCACACAAGTGAGGTATCATTTTTATCGGGAGATTTGAGGGAACACAGAATAGAAGAATAAGTGTTATTGCCCCTTGTTTTTCTCTACATTTTTCCTTCCAAATGTAAGGCAGCATAAGAAAGAGGTGTATTTGAGAAATGCCCTGCAATTCAGATGCTAGTATGGGGACTCCCGAATTCAGAGATGTGCAAATAACCACTGCTTTTCAACATCTTATCTTGTGCTCATTTTTGAAATACAAATGTTTACTTGATAACTATTTTTCACTCTTTATATTTCAGCAAATGAATTGCTGTATACCTGGAATAGAATGAAAACCCATTGCAAGGTGCAGCTCATTTGTTGGTTCTGGGTATTTAGGGTTCTTGATGAACCTACAAGCCCTACATGTCCCCGCAATCAGAGGAGTCCAGCAGACGTAATGCTTTAAAAAATCTGCCATAGCAGGAAAAAGTTACAGAAGTAAACGTGGACAGAAATGGCTGTTTTTTTCAGCTCAATTTCAATATTTTATTATTTCAGCTGTTATTTTCTGTAGGAAAACCTTGCAGGATATACCTAAATGACCCCTTGCTGAATTCAGAATGTTATCTACTTTTTAGAAATGTTTAGCCATCCAGGATTCACCATTAGTTTCACACCCATTTCTGTCACTAACTGGAAGTAGGCTGAAAGCACAAAAAAATGGCAAAAATAGGGTATGTCCCAATTAAATGACAAAATTGTTTTGAAAAATGTGTTTTTCTGATTCAAGCCTGCCTGTTCCTGGAGGCTGGGAAGATGGTGAATTTAGCACTGAAAACTCTTTGTTGATGGCATTTACAGGGAAAAAAACACATGCTTTCTTCTGTAGCCCTTTTGTCCCATTTGTCTGAAAACAAAAAAACACATTTTAGCTTTTTCTATTTTCTTGGTCTTCTTCAGGACAGCTCACAAACTCCGGGCACCTTTAGAATCCCCAAGATGTTGGAAAAAAAGACACAACTTTGACGTGGATAGCTTATGTGAACAAAAAGTTATGGGCTCTTAAGCGTGAACTCCCCCACATAGCCAAAAAGAGGCTTGGCACAGGAGGGGGGAAAGGCATGGCAGCGAAGGGGTTAAATCTCTTTAGTAGTTAAATTCATTATTAGCATATCATAAGATTTTCAATGCAATTACAGAGCAAAGCATGAACTGTGTTCCATTTAATTATTGCTAGTCTAAGCTGGATAAAGAGAAATAGAGTATCGGCAGAACCCATAAAGAATTCAAGGTTCGAGAGGTGAAAGCATAAAAGCTGTAATAGAACTTCTCTATAATACTCCGTAGAATCTCAGAACAGCATACATTGTAAAGTAAAATCAAACGTATTTCCCAGAATGAATCCGGGAAGCATCAGCAAAGAATCTGAGTCAGAATGCATCTTGGTCAAAATGCTCTCAAGAAAGCCTGCAGAGGGTCCTTTCAAGCGGTCTGGGAAAAGTCTATGGCTAGTCTGAGAACAGGCACTTATACAAGAAAACATCTCAGGAAAATTCAACATTCTGTAAAGTTTCATGAAGACAGTGGTGTGTCAGGACCAATAGAATGACAATGTCTTTATGGGAAAAGGACATCTTCCATCAACTTAGCAAGTTTAACAAGGAATGTCCTAATCACAAGATGCATTTAACTCCAACTCTTAACACAATTAACAGTTTGGTTTCATGCTTTCAGGGCTTCCTTGTATAAGACAAAACATACACTTCTATTGACAACCCCTATTCATGAAGAATCAGTAGTTTATGGATCAAATCTATTTATTGGTAGTTTAGGATACAAATAACGTCTTACACGGCCATGCGCCTACAACCACTCGGGCCGGTGGCGTTTCACATCCGATATCAGCAAGCCCCAGCAGAGTCTCCAATGAAAGGGCTATGCAGCCTCAGCTAAGGTAAGTACTTCCCTCCCACCCAACTAGCCCCAACTTGCACAGGACCTAGCTAGTGCTGAAGCCCCATCTAGAAGTAGAGAAACAAAAAAGGCACAGACAATCATAACAAAAGACATAACAAACCCCTCACAGCAATGCTCAGCAAAGATCCACCCCACACCCACCTGAACCCCCCCAGCCCAGGCCCCACCCGTCCAGCACCCCCCGGGCCCTCCCTCCAGCTCCCCTCTAGTCGTCTCCCAGTAACCTCAATACCCTCAGATAGACAGGGCATGTGAGCTCATTAAATTCAGCAGATAGAATCTGAATGAAAGGTTTCCATAGCTCAGCTAATACATCCGCTCGCTGGTCAGCCACTAAAGTTAATTTCTCCATGGCCAAAATGTACCAAAGCTTATAAAGCCAGGAGGTATAGCTCGGGACCCCATCCGTGCCCCACAGACCAAGGATCACCTGAGGCGCCGCATTGAGGGCAAGGGCAATCTGCCGACCCCGCATAGAACGAAGAGGAAAGGTGAGAGGGTTGGATAGATGCAAAATAGTGTATGTCGGGAGCCTGGGAATATCTGTGGAGAACACTCTGTCAATCTCATCCAGAATACTATTCCAGTATCTCGTCAGCTTCCGGCAATACCACAACAAGTGGATGAGCGAGCCCAAATTCCCACACCCCCTCCAGCAAAGCCCAGACTTCGTAGAGTCCCATTCATGGATCCTCGCAGGAGTATAATACCAGGAAGTAGCAAGCTTATAAGCCGTCTCAACCCCCGGGACATGGTGCGTCGAGTGGTGCACTCTAAAATAGATGTCCTCCCACTCCTCCTCTGAAAGTTCTCTCCCAATTCCCTCTCCCAGCGCAGCTGCCCCTTCGTCTTGGCAATGGGCGCCGCCCCGAGAAGGAGGGCGTATAGCTCCTACACCAACCGCTTATCATCATTCTTCCTGACCAGCCATTTCTCAAATGGCGTGAGCGATCTAGCGACTAAAGGCTTGATCGCTGGTTGCAGCACCCAATGCCGAACCTGATAGTAAGACAGTCTATCCGCTTCTGTTAAGCCATAGGTCTCCCGGAGCCGGTCAAAGGGAATAATACCATCCTCATCGAAGAGGCACCCCACCCTTCTGCATCCCTTCGCATGCAAACGCTTAAGGCCCTCAGAACTCAAGCGGGGCATAAACTCTGGATTCGCACAAATCGGAGTCATAGGGGAAGGGAAGGTCGTCAAACCGCAATGGACCGCCACCGCATCCCACACCCCAAGAGTTGCTCCTGTGATAGGGGAGGAGTAGAGACCCACCGCTTTATGCCGACGCCGCAACCAGGGCTCTCTCCAAACATGAGAACCAGCCACTGCCTGGTCCATGAAACACCAATGCTTTTCAGTCAGCAGCCAACTCCACTTGACCAGGAAACAGAGCTGAGCCGCCTGATAGTATTTTAACAGGCAGGGCACCGCCAATCCCCCCTCTGCTTTAGGGCGGAACAATGTGTTAAGAAAAATCTGCGCAGGCCTCCGATCCCAAACGAACAAGTGTCTGAAACAAATTGAGAACACACAGCAGGATCGTCATTTTAATGGCTGCTATTCTATCAAACCACGATAATTTAAACTTCCTCCATGCCTCTAGGTCCCTGTGTGTATCTCTAGAGAGGGCCATATAGTTCAAACGAGCCGTCTTTACCACTGTCTTCGCCAGAACTATCCCCAGATATGAAATATGCGAATCTGCCCACACAAAGGGAAATTTAGAGTGCAACTCCGCCACGTGGACCGACGATACCGAAAGATTCAGGATCTGCGACTTCTGCATATTCACCTTGAACCCAGAGATCGCACCAAATGCATCCAAGGCCTCCACAAGCGCCAGAAGCGAAACCATGGGCTCCGAAAGGGTGAGGATCACATCATCTGCATACAGACTAATAAGGTCGTGATCCCCCCGAACTTAATGCCTGTAATATGAGGGGCAGCACGAAGCCTCTGTGCCAGGGGTTCCATATAGAGCGCAAACAAAAGTGGGGAAAGGGGGCACACCTGCCTTGTTGCTCGACCTATTGGAAATGGCAGGGAAGCCGTGCCATTGACACGCACCACCGCACTGGGTCTGCTATAGACACACCTAACCCACGTCAAGAACGTCGGCCCTATACTAAAAAGCTCCAGCACTCGGAAGAGATACGGCCAGTGCACTCTATCAAATGCCTTTTCGGCATCGATAGTAAGAAGGAGGGCCTCTCTACGAGACCGATGTGTCTTGTCAATCAGATGTAGGATCCGCTTAGTGTTATCCCCACACTGTCGGTGAGGGATAAAGCCCGCTTGATCCGGGTCAATAAGCCCAGGCATATAAGGGTTTAAGCGCTGTGACAGTATACCCATAAAGAGCTTAGCATCAGTATTAAGAAGTGAGATGGGCCGGTAAGAGCCACAATCCTCTGGGCTCTTCCCGGGTTTAGGTATAACTGTGATGATAGCGTGTGTGTCTCTGTGAAAGAGTTGAATAATCGAGTAAGCACCGGGGCCAACTCCAAACAGAAAGTTTTATAAAAGAGGGGAGTAAAACCATCTGGGCCAGGTGACTTCCCAGCCTTCAGACGTGAAACCGCCAATATCACCTCTTCCAGGCGAATAGGCTTGTCGAGAGAAGCCACATCTTGCTCCCAAAGCGGCGTTACGGCGCAGTTAGAAAGATAAGGGGAAGGATTGCGCACAATAGCCGCGTCTGCCGCATAGAGTTCCCAATAGAAATGAGCAAAGGCCTCCGCAATCTGATCATCCGTGCGGGTCTCTCCTTGTGAGGAAGAGCGCACCATACGCACTGCTGAGGCATGTTGCTGGGCCCTCAACTTCTGGGCTAAAAGCCTCCCACTTCTGTTGCCCCCAACATAATACTTATGCTTAATGCGTGCTAATGCAAACTCCGCCCTATCCCAGTCCAATCTGTTCAACTGCAATCTCGTCCGCTCCAGCTCCCTCCATACTCTAGGAGCACCCGTAGATTTGTGGGAATGCTCCAGAGCTGCCACTCGCTGCTCCAGGGCCTCTCTCTTATCCCTCCTGGCCTTGTTTTCTTTTGTCGTGAGAGAGATCACCTCCCCCCGCACGACTGCCTCAAGCGCCTCCCACAATGTTCCTACGCTAGTCTGTCATCATCATTCTGTTCAAGATAATGCCTAATCGAACGGCGCAGGGAGTCCACCACCTCCCCAGACTGCAACATCGTATCTCCGAAGCACCACCACGGGCCCCGCACAGGGTCAGCCTCCGCGCAGACCATCACCGTGATTGGGGCATGATCTCCCAAGGCGCATGGCTCAATCGCCATCTCCTGAACTCGTGCGCGGAACGCCGAAGAAGCCAAGAAATAGTCAATGTGCGCATATGTTATGGACGCTGCCGAGTAGAACGAATAGTCTTGCAGACCTGGATGGGCCACCCACCAGATATCCTCCAGGTCACAATCAGCGAGCCACTGGAGCCCCGCCGGAGTTAAAGCCCCCGTCTGCCCGTACTTATGCCCCGACCGATCTAAATCATTGTCCAGAACAATGTTAAAGTCCCCACCAACTAACAAAGCCCTATCCGAGGTCATAAACGTCGAAGAGAGCACCTGCTCTATGAAGCTTTCTTGCTGTGTGTTAGGTGCATAGATATTAGCTAATGTGAAGTGGAAAGAGCCTATGTGGAGTTTCAGAGCCAGATATCTACCCCTAACCTCATGAATCTGAGCTATTACGCCCCCACGAAAGGACTTTGAAAACAAAATCGCTACACCACCCTGCTTCGTGGATGCAAAGGACCAATACTGCTGCAGAAACCACCTAGAGCGCATACGGTGCGTGCCCACAGCTAGTAAATGCGTTTCCTGCAGCAGACAGATCTGACTCCCGGAACGCTCTAAGAAGGACAGGATCACCAGCCTCTTCGAGGGATTGTTGAGGCCACGTACATTAAAGCTCAAACATTTAAAGTTGAAACCCATGAGGAGGGGACAGAAACAGCCGCTGCCAAGCCATTACCATAAGGCCCGGCGCTGAGGCGGCCCAGAGCAAGGCGAACAGGGAATCCCACCATGAGCCCCAGTAATAAGCAAATGACCTGTAGAGGGGTACAGTACAGCCAGACAAAAAGGCACAACAGGTGCAAATCAAACCAGTGTCCAAGTCCTCCATGATACATCCACAGCGAGGAAGGGTTCCAACCAAAATCGGGGAAACACCATTGAGCACGTGTCGAACTCCCGGAGCCCCACCACCCAGGCCCTGCCCCTGTCCAGTCCACTTCACCACTGCTGGACGGCCCACCAGCACTGACCATCATGGCCTACGGGCCAGCGCCGGCGGCTACACTGTTCAAAACCACTTGCCTCTCCCGCAATCGTTCTCTGGATGACGGTCACGAGGGCCTCCGCCTCTTCTTCTTACGACGCCATCCGAGTCGACTCCCTACAGGGCCTCCGCCGGGGGACCCATCTCTCTTCTCTGCCTCATCCATCCCCAACAGCCGACAGGCCTCCTGGAGCGTTCTCACCTGTCTCAACTGATCGCCCCAGCGGAACACCAGGCAGAAGGGATGGCCCAAGGTATAGGACGTGGAAGTCGCCCGGATATGGTCCGTGATAGGCTTGAACTCTCTGTGCCTCTGCAACGTCAACACAGAGAGATGTTGATAAAGCTGCAGGGTATGCCCCCGAAACTGAATCTGCAGCAGATTCCGCACCTTCTGAAGTATTGCTTCCTTGACCTGAGAGTTATGGATGCATGCCAGAATAACGGAAGGGCGCACCCCGACACTCCCCCCGACTCACTTTATGAACCCGATCCAGAAGGATCTCCGACGAACCCTCAGGCGACAAGAGGGAGCTAAACAAAGCTGTAACAAACTCTCAGATATTATCTCCCTCAGTGCCCTGCGGGGCCCCCCGATGTGAATATTGTGGCGCCGGGAACGGTTTTCTAAGTCTTCAGCCATCACCCCGCGGGCCGGGCAGTCCCGCCGATCCCTTGTGGGGCTAGCGCTGCATGCCCACAAGGCCTCCCCCTCTCACCACATCGCGGGGAGGCCAAGCAACTCCCGCGGCACCTACCGCTCCTCAAGGCCTCATCAGGCAGGGCAGCCCGCTGTCTCCGCCCGCTATAGGCCGCAGGCCCAGGCCGCGATCCACCGCGCACGCCCCTGCAGCTCCACGTTTGTTGCAGGCCCCACTCACTGCCACCTCCAGGGCCCGCAGACCAGGGCCCCCGTTGTCACTGTCGGCGGGCCGAAGTCCGGCCGGCCACCAACACAATCTGCCGGTCCAAGGACCCGGCCTGGCCGCCACCTCCAGCTTCGCGCGGCCCTGCCGACTACACCGCCCTTCGGCAAGCCCAGCCCGAGGGCTCGCCCTCCAAATCTCAGGGTGCCCGACGCAGCCCCCAGGCGCTGCTCTCATCCACTGCCACACGAGCCGGCCTGCTGTGGAGGGCTGGGGTCCGACCGCCTTGCTGTTTCTGGGCCCGGGCAGCGGAGCTCCAAGAAACGCGCACGTTCACTCAGCCATCTTGGCCACGCCCCCAGAATCAGTAGTTTTAGATTAAAATAATCATTTCAATAAAATAATATTTTTTATGCAGGACAAATGGGTGAGCAAGCTAAATCCCAGCACAATCCTCATTCATGCTGCTGTTTCAAGAATGCATTTGCGTCATGAAAAGATGTACACTAATGACCATGATACAGTTCAAAGCAAAACAAGAACGATAATAAAGAAAGACAAAAAATTCATTTTTCAGTGTTTTAAGATGACTGCGTCTCCATATAAAAATTTATGTGCGAAGCCACTTTTTAAGCAGCATTCAGTTGAGGTTTACATGACATATTAGACAGGTTAATTATGCCAATCTTTAATTAGTAAAAACGCTTTCACAGACTCACTTGCTTTGCTTTCTTGGTACCATCAAAGCTTCGGTTCAAAGTGTTTTTAAAAAAAAATTCTGGCTACTCCGTTGACGTGAAGAATGATTTCAGCACATTGCCTAGTAAACACAACAGCACCTGAGAGTCACACACACCTGCACCAACACTGACAAGCCTCATCGAGAGGCAGAAGGTCTTTCTTCAGTTTTCTAGTGCAGGACTAAATTCCTTGCAATATGTGAATCCGCTATAGCAAGGTTTTGTTTTAGGCAGAAACGTGGTATTTGTGGGCAAACCAAAAAGCACTATGCACCATACACTTAAGAGCCTGCCCTCATTCGAGTCTGCTAGAGCAGGACTTCACTTCAGGGTAATTGTTTTGCTACAGCAAGACCAATCTATGTTTAAAATATTAATACACTTACCTGAGACTTGCTTTAATACTCTGCGGAAACTAAAAAACAGGATGCGGAAAGGGGACTTCCTTCTGTATGTCATGTAAGGAAAAAGGAAGCATGCCATCTTGGGGAGGGATGGGAAAATGTAAACCTTGACTTTTGCTTTTAAAAGGTTCTGTACACAGGCAGGGGAGCAGCTTGGTCACTAAGATTTCCCAACAGTCATGCTGGAATATCTTGTTAAAACACATTATATGAGAAGCATAACATGAGAGGAGCTTAAGGGGCAGTGGAAAAGGAGACAAGGGCAGATTGTTAGGGGCACCTAAAACACAGCATTTTTCAAAATACACTGCCTCACAGCACAGCACAGTTCGTCCCTTTGTATTGTTGCAAATGCAGTACAAAGTTTGTGCTTACTTGACTATTAACTGTTGTTTTTCACCAGAGTTGGTGCAGATAGTGCTGTACATCTCCAGACATGTGTTTCTGGATTTTATCCTTCATCAGTAGAGATCAAAAAATTAATTTAATCAGGCGTTGCTGAGAATGCTGCCACAGTCCTCTCAGGTCTCAGTACCTCTCTCTGGTACATCTCCGAAACCTACTCAGCTTCTGGCTCAAAGGAGCCCTTTTAAACAGAAGGAGAATGGGAGCACATAGCATAGTTCACCCCTTTACACTGTGGTAAATGCGGTACAAAATTTGCACTTACTTAAGTATTAGCTGTAGTTTTTCATCGATTGATGCAGATAGTGATGTACATCTCTAGACACGTGTTTCTGGATTTTATCCTTTATCTGTAGAGATCAAAAATCAAATTTCATCAGGGGTTGCTGAGAATGCCGCCACAGTCCTCTCAAGTCTCTGTACCTTTCAATGGCACACAGGTGCATCTCCAAAAGCTTGTCAGCTTACTGGCTCAAGGGAGCCT
The DNA here is from genome assembly GCF_031143425.1 of Pleurodeles waltl. Lineage (NCBI taxonomy): Eukaryota > Metazoa > Chordata > Amphibia > Caudata > Salamandridae > Pleurodeles > Pleurodeles waltl. The sequence goes on from NC_090447.1 coordinate 723,849,314, forward strand.
TTTTGAACAGAAGAGGGGCGGAAACACACTGCCTCACATCACAGCACAGTTCACCCCTTTGCATTGTGGTAAGTACAGTGCAAACTTTGTGTTTACTTGAGTATTAGCTATAGTATTATGCCAGAAGTGGGTGCTCCTGAGTGTGAGATGAAATGGTAATGTATTGTGAAATGAATAGCTCTACCTAATTGATAGAAACTTGCCATGTTGGGGCAACAAGAAACTTATTTCAATAATCTACTATGCTCATGATTAAAGTGTTGATATGTGTTAGAGCTGTCAACCTTAGGTTGGTCTTCTCCCAAATGTTTTGCCTTATTTCTTGCCTGATTTTTGCTGTTCTCATTTTTGTTGGCCATAGTAATCTGTGCCCTTTACCACTTCTGAATGTGTGTGCTCACTCCCTAAAGCATGGTGACATTGGTTCACACCCAATTGCCCAATTGCCACATTTAATTTATTTGTAAGTCCCTAGTAAATTGGGGCCTGTAATTTAAATGTTACTAGCAGACCTGAAGCACTCATGATGCCACCCACTTAAGTAGCTTTATAAACACAACTCAGTCCTACCATTGCAGTCTCTGGTTGCATATTTAAGCTGCCATTTCAACATGGTGAAATACATCTTTTGCCAAGGCTAATCCCTCCTTTTTAATATATATTTCACTCCTTGGGTAGACCCTAAACAGTCCAAAGAGCAAGGTGCAGTGCATTTAGAAACCTAGACATGTACTTTTAAGTTGTACATGTCCTGGTAGTGAAATGCTCTTAAATATGTTTACAGTACTGCAAGGCCTGCCTCTTCTATAGGATACAATTGGGTTACCCTATTACAGTTAATAAGAGATAACTTTTGTTTGGGAGAAAGTTGGAATGTCGACTTTGTTGTTGTAAGAATCTAATTTAAAACCCTCTTTAATGGTAAAGCCAGATTTTAAGTTACAATTCTGAAAATGCCACTTTTAGAAAGTTGACATGTTCTTGTTCTAACCATGCATCCTGTATCCTGAATCACATGACTACATGTAGCTGGCAGTTGGTCTTTGTTTATTGCTCCCAGACAGTGAGACAAAAAGGGAATAGGTGTTGACAGGATGGGCCATCTCTGACTTGATGAGGAGAAGCTGTTGCTTACCACACTTGCACATCACAAGGGCTCTGCCCTAGCACACTCCCAAAGAGTTTCACACTAGCCATTTGTGCCCCAGAAAAGCTGGGACTAGGGCAGGGAGGCGGGAAATTACAAACACCCCTGGGGGTAGAAGCCTCCAGAACCTTCTCCTACTTCAAAGCTGGCACCAAGTATAAATATTGGACACTCACATCTGATTCTTAAGTACACCTCTGGATCTGCGAAAGACTCAGAGGACTGATGTTCTCCTCTGCTACAAGATGGACTGCTACACTGCTGCCCTGCCACCTGAGTGGAAAGGACTGGACCTGCACCATTAACCCAGGGCCATGGGAGTGACTCCAAGGGCTAGATAACTGGCCTCCTGATCAAAGCCTCAGGGACAGAAAAGGCTCCAACCATCTTGAACCCAGCACTTGGGCACTGTCTGCTGTAAGTCTTGCGCCCCAAGTCGTGCCACCCCACTCCTGGCCCATTGGAAGTGGGCCTGGAGGTGGTATGCCAGCTCTGCTGTTGTCCAAGCAGAGCTGACTCGCAATTGAACAAACACTGCATAACACATCCCAGATCCTGCAGCTCTTTGGAGCCATTGCTTGACACAGGACCTTGCATCACGGCCCCAGAACTCCTCGGAACTGCTGTTGAGCAACGCATTCAAGAATCATTTATGCGTGATGTATCCTTGACGCAGGACTTTGCATCACAGTCCAGAGCACATCAGAACCACCCTCCATCGCTAAATCTCGAAACACTCCACAACCTGGATTTAAGGTACTTTGTTCAGCAGGCCTAACATGGTCCCTGTATGCTGCTCGAGTTCCATTGTGATTGGCCTGAACTTTTGACTTTGTCCCTGTACAGCACAACCAGACACCCACAGTTGGTGCTTTGTGCTTTTAGGCACTACTTTCCCTAAAATCTTTAAAAATGTACATATCCGGTTATTTTAATTGGATTACTGTTATTTTGGTCTCAATCTCTAATTTTCAAAATCGGCATGGGATTATTCTTGTGTTGTGTTTTCATTTTCTCACTGTTTGAATTGCTGCATGAATACGATACACATTCCCTTTAATTTAAGCCTGACTGCTTTGTGCCAAGCCACCAATGGGTTAAGCATAGGTTAATATGGGGATGCTTGCAACTTCACTCTGTCCGCAATTGTGGTTTCTGTTTGAGTAGGGTTCCAGCCCCTCAACCAGTAATCCCATTTCCTACACCGATTGTCTTCGCTATTTGGAAATAATGTTAGGGCCATACTTTGCATGTGTCCAGCATGCAGTATCCCAATACTCTTGTAGTATTTAAGGTGGAATCACAGAGTGCATACACATTGTTGTAGCACTGTATGTAGGTGGTGGACACCACCTTTGTGTACTTTACTAAACTGACTTTGGCTAAACACACTAAACATGCTCAAGCATTACCCCGATGGTCACTAAAGTGGTAGCTTTGCTCCAAGAAAGGGGTTGAGAAGCTGGATATTCTAAAGAAAACCATACACTTCACATATAGAAAGGCACTCTAGGACTGGCTGCTGGGTTACGACAGAGACGTTTTCATCTTTTAGTCTGTAATATAGAAATACGCTTTCACAGAATGAGAGCATCGTAGAGGCAGTTGATCAGGAAAACAGACGCTTATGACTGATAAAAATGTGCAATAGAATCACTATAAAATGTTACCAAAATATTAGGAGCCTCAAATATCCTGAGTCGCAGAGCCATCTAGCATTTTGAGCAAGTCTACAATTCATGGTGGTCTTTTCAACACCTCCATCCCCCGTACCCAAAAAAATGCTTGAAAATAGAGTTAAATAATATATGTTACAGCATGTTTTTCCAAGTACATTTCTTAAACGTTATAGGTTTTTAGAGGGTGGCAATATTTCAACATTTAAATTTCTTCCAAACTATTAAGGAGCAGTTTTGCAGCAGGAAATGCATGCATGGATTGATCAGAAAAGTATAAAACATTGGAAGCACAGCACACCTTTTTTTCTCAACAAGATGCAAAATGTCTAACAGTGCTTCACCCCTTAGCACTGCTTAGTTTTATGTCTGCTTGTCCATTGGCCTATCTTATAGTTATCTATGGTTTACAGTTAGTAATTTAACCATATGATATGTAGATTTGTTTATACTCAATTTTTTCAAATCCTTCCTCTTCAAACTACAGTTAGTATTTGCTTTGACTCTCTGGATGTATTGAAATCTGTTTTGCATGGAATGAATAAGGTTGAAAAAGTAGCTTTTGTTAATATCTTTTGATCCGGACTATCGGCAGCCCAGGTACTGCATCACACTCTATGGAAGGTGCTTATGCAGAATATCAGAAACACATATCGTGGGACAGAATATTGTGTCAAAAATATCAAGGACAAAAATATTGTGAAGGTAAATACCTAAAGGTAAGTAAAGTTTTACTATATATAACTCCACATATATGTATCTTGATGATATTTATATCTTCAAGGTATATACAAATGTTATTTTGATCCTAAACACCTGTTTTTTTTTATAAAAACCGGTGCCAATGAAAATTTATGTCACTACTAGCTCTTATCATCAGGTAGACTTTGGCTATATGCCTGTCAGTATGAGTAGTAAATATACAGATGCTGTTATATTATTCCAACATTATAATTAAGGCGCTCTGTTTTTCCATTTTTACTGATTTTTACAGATGAATACAGACAAAAAATATGTATTTACCTGTCTGTATTTATTTTTAAATGTGCATAAAACAGATTCATGCCGGTATTTTTGTGTAGATGAAGGGGATTCATGCCCCGTTTTCTTAGTGGTTTTCTGAGTAGTAAGACGATTGCTATAATTAGCACTCAAGTTGATGTAGGGGATAGGGATGCATTAGGCACCTCAGTGATCCACTCTTTACTATTATAACATACCTCAGCTGCCATTATGAGAGTCATGATCTGTATCTGAACAAACATGTAGAACTTCAGCAGTTGGCAAGATGATGGGGGCCATCATTTTTGCAGTGCTTTATCTGGCTTACTCATGAATATTCCTGAATAGATCTTTGAACAGAGAAGAAACAAGGGTAACACATGTGACCACTGGTGGTTAGAAATACATGGAGCCATCTGTTTTTGCACACCACTTAATCTTGAGGCATGTCTGTTATTTCATGACATGATGAGTGGTGTTGCTTTTTGACATAGATGTCAATAGTATACAATTTAGAGTAATAACTATGTGTAAATATACACTTCTTATTTTAGGAAATTTTGTATGTGGCCTGTGTCCTTGTTTCATGTCCTGAGGAGACACAAAGGCAAGAGCCGAAACGCATCAACCATTACACCTTACAGAGTTCTTCCATTCACCCATAGGTACAAATTTAAGGATACCAGCAATCACAAACCTTTGGAACTAAGGGCCTGACTCATACTTTTTTAGCGCCACGTTTGCATCATTTTCCGATGCAGAAGCGGCGCAAACTTACAAAATAAAATTGACCACCCCTACCTAAGCCAAAGGCCATGTCTCTCAGCGAGGCAGCCACTGCAATCATGGGGACAGGCAGTGAGTCTGAACAGGAGCTGTCTCAGCTGCAAACTATTACCCAATCATCCCAGGAAACTGAACAAAGTGGAGGACAGGAGCTGCAGCCAGAGGCAGCAACAGTTCTTTCTGAAGTAGGAGCAAAACAGGAGGTTAAGCTTCCTGCTGAGCAAAATGTAGCCCTTCTTGAACATTGGCTTCCTTATCTCCAGCAAGAAAAAGAAAGGTTACTCCACAATCTTCTCCAAGCCCCCTTTGTGATGATCTGGACAAGGATAGGATTCTGACTGAGTCTGAGACCAGCTATGAGAGACAAGGGAAAAGGACACCAACATTACAGCTCCTATTCAATTTGCTCAGAGGGATGTGGCAATGGTTCCACCACCATTATCACTGTCAGCTTCTATATTTGTAGGGCCCCTACTGAGAACTGCATCCACTACTACCGCAGTCAAAGTAAGCAATGCAGAGACACAACCGGCAACACACCCATCTACCATCAGTACTTCAGGCATTGGCAGGGGTATCAGTGACACATTAAAATACGTTTGCCTCCCAGTTTGGGGCTTCTTTGCAATTAGCAAGCAGGAGGATAAAATTGCAATATGCCCCATTTGCCAAACAACCCATATGAAAAAACATCACGCAATGTAGTGGAAGGAGCACCATAAAAATTTTGCTGCAGGTGCTGGTGCTAATGAGATAGAGGAATCAGCTCTGATTATGTTGTGAGGTGATGAGAAAGAAGAGGGTGACAGCTTTACACAAAGCAGCCCTGTCCATAGCAGTGCACCAGCAGCATCCCCTGCATCAGCAACCTTGAAATGGCACAAGATTAAAATGGAGACACCACCCCATACAGTGACGACTGCCACAAAAGTACGTTGAGTCTACCATCTCCTAGTCCACTACAGAAGTCGCTTGCGTCAGTGGAGCCACAAAAAAAGACAAAGCTACTATTACAGGCATGTTTTTGCAGGTCTCCTACAAATGCAACCATCCCATGGAATGTTTGCATAACAGGAAGCTGGATAAAATGTTAGTGCTGGAACTCCTCCCTTTTTTCTTTTGTGGAAGGACTGGTATTATTAGAATTTTTGGCAGCCATCTGCCTGAAATTGAAGGCTCTCAGCTGGATCTATTTTGCCAGAGTTGCTGTTCCAGCACTTCATCCCTATGTTCTGCAATTGGTTGAACACATTTGCAGCAGAGTGCTGTTCACACTATCCACCTGACAACAGACATGTGGACCAGTTGTGAAGTACCTGAATGCATGTGTATCCCTGAACCCTAGATCTCTTTTGTAGGGGTTAGGCAACAGCTACCTGAAGGTTTCAGGGCTGAAGAAACATTTAAGGGTGTTTGGTGGCATGCAACAGTAGAGATATTCACCATGTAGAAATCCCAGACAGGTGCAAACATCATGGAAGACTTTAACAGGAAGGTGTTTGAATGGCTTGAACCAGAGGTCTCAGAATTGGATTTGTTACCACGGACAATGGCAGCAATATAGTCAAGGCCATTGCAGATGGTGGATACTTCATGGTCCTGTGTTTGGCATATTACATCACCCTGATTGTGCAGGACTTTTCTAAAAAAGAAGACATGATCAGCAACATACTGTCCACCTGCAGAAAAATCTGCACTCATGTAATTCATTCTTTTAAAGCCCAGTAGCAGTTGAGAATCATTCAGCGTGCTAATAGAGTACCGGTTAAAGCCCTCATAAAGGACGTGCCAACACATTGGAACTGAACCTACTACATGTTGCAACATCTTTTGAGCAGTACAGATCGATCACCGACTATATCTTTGAAAGAGAACTGAATGACTAATATAATATTGAGTGTGCGTGAGTGATAATGATTCATGTGGTGGCAGACATCGAGGGTGTTGAACTAATTTGTAAACTTGATTTTGATGATTTTAATGTTTGGGGGCTGATGGATGGTTGTTTTTGCCTGAGGGTGTTTGGCTCTTTCACATTGAGCTAGATTAACTTGCATGGTCCACTCCTTGCTGTACCTTTTTCAAGTTCATCAGAGACCAGTCAGTATAGTTAACAAATACAAATCTACACATAATAAATGCTCAAACTATTTTGCTCTTCTTGTTCACCAAAAGCACTGCTCTACAGCTTTACCTCTCTCAATCTCATTTGGGTTGGGAGTCAGAATGATTTATCACTCGGAGTTAGGAATCAGGGTAGGCCTACCTCATCAGTCAAAAGAACAAAGTTATCTACTTCAAAGGGAAACCAACATGATGATGACTCTAAGAGGCCTACTCAACCCTGTGGACTAGAGAGAGGTGTGATGATTTGGGAAATGCTGAGGAGTATATTCCTCTATTATGTGGTTGTTGTTGGGGAGCTGTAACTGGAGGCAGACATGTGGATGTCAGTAACATTATCACACGATGGACACAGTCTACTAAATATTTTGACAGTTGTGAGATTGATGAGCCAGGTTGAAGCTACCTTTTGTCAATCTCCTTGACTCCCCAATATTGTTAATGTTTTATAATCCACAGGCCTTCTCTTCTCCTTCATGAAAGACGAAAGCTCCATAACACTCTTGCTTACCTTACAAGACCTGTTCAGGCAGGCACCCAAGACAGACATTCCAAGAAGAATGCAGATGCACCACCCAATTTGGCATTTATATACAGTATCATTTTTCTTTAAACAATCATAATTTATAGAAGTGTGTTGGTTCACTCTGCCATAATTTGTATTTTTCAAACCTAGAGTACAGAACACTTAGATATATAATAACCTTTGTCTCTAGGGCTGAAGGACTGTTTGCAATTCATTTAATTGAACTGTGTCATTATTTCATTTCCTTCCACAACAGATTTGATGATGCTGTGCTGCTCATCCACCTGATGAACCTTTTTGTTGTGTACTGTTTGTCTTTGTCACATCTTTCTCCAGCTACCTGTTCCTGTACATTCATCAAACCCATAACCCTCTTTTCCCAGACTGTGTGATTTATTGAAGTGTGGCTTTATTTACACCATAAATGAATCACACACTAGGTGTGGTGGATGAAGTGAAAGTGACACCAACTCACTACAAAATCTTCTTACCTGAACAATACAAAAGCTGTCACAAACCTCACTTACCCATCGAGGTATAAAAGGAAAAACATAAAGCACCATCATAGGACAGAACAGTCACAACAATGTCTGACTCTGTTCCAGTGTCCTACAATAGTGCACGATAGGCCAAGAGTTTTTGTCATGGAGGTCTGGTCCCAGTCTTTCATAAATCATCCACTAACTCTGTGTCTTCTTTCACTCTAGTTTCCTGCGATAAACAAATAATCTTTCTGATGAATCCAACAGCTGGAGTTCACCTCATTAGAATAGATTGGAGTGAGACCTCACTTTGTGATGTCTTTCCAGGTAGCACAAGATGATAACACTAATACTGCCACCATAAAAAATTAGGAAGGCCCTTTTGGAAAACCCTGCAATAAGAGTTGGGAAGCTTTTCAAGAGGTATCCTCCCCTAATCAATTCATGTAAGAAAGAACTAGAAGAACTTGTTAGCTCAGTAGTTAAGCTGCTCTTTGGAAGGAGAGATAAACTATTTTTTGTCTATGTTGGCAGAATCCTACAAGGCAAATAGTTACAGGTGGTAGGATGGGGCAGTTACTACTATAAGGGACCAATTTTACTACTTTTTGGTGCAGGACAGGCCATCTTGCTACGCTGCCCTGCATCAAAGGGAAAGAGTGGGACTAGCACTGCCATATCCATACAATAGGGTGCTTTTTTTATTTTTTCTTATCCTCATTTACCTTCTAAATTTCCCTCACTTGACTGTGGAGTGGGGGAGCAGCGAAGGTTCTCACACACCTGCTCACCACCCATCTCTGACCTTGTCGCCCCTGTCTGGGACAAACTTTCCACCCAAGCTCCAGTGTGGAAAGCAGAGGAAAGAGTATAATCATAGGATCACATCCTACCTATTCATACCCCACCCCTTCCCAACCATTGCTTCAGAGGATTCCAAAATCTGATCCTCTGACACACCTTATGACAGTCTAACTTAAGATGGTAAATTAGAGAGTTTTTCCATTCGACAAAAGTAGGGGGAACAGGGCTGATCCATTTCCTACAGATTTCCCTTCTTGCCACAAGCATCATAGAAAACAACAGTTGTGCACCATCTCTACCCATCTTCTGCGCCTCACATGAAAAGCCAAATATCACTATCAAAGGTCTTACCTTCAGGCTTGTGGGAAAAATCTCCTTAATTACAACACCCACCTCTTGCCAAAACTTATGGAGTAGAGGGCAATCAATAAACATGTGTAGATCGTCAGCTGATGCAGAACCACACTTCTTACACCTCACCACGTTATCCTGTCTCAGCCTGGGCAATTTTTTGGGAGTCCAAAAGGCTCTGTGAATAGAAAATACTGTAGATGATTTCTCCTTAACGCAGCAGGTTTGACAGTATTATACAGAAGTGTTGTGGATACTTGCCAAAGGTCTTTAAGCTTCGGCTCTGGCAAGCACTCCCTCCAGATTTCTTCCGGGAGGTTATATTCACCATCCACATTGTCCGTCATCAGCCAATACCATCTAGCCACTTCTTTCTTCATTGAAGTATCCAGCTGCATCTGGTCCACAAGTCCGTTCTTCCCACTTCCTCTGTCACATTCCCAACCCAAGTCTTCATCTGAAGGTATTTAAACTTAGACAGCCTTCCTCCTACCTCCATATTAAGGTTATCAAACTCTCTAAGTTCACCATTATAACAGAGATGTCTCCATTGCACAAAACATGCCTCTTTCAGAAGAATAGCCAGTCCACTAGTCCACTCCGGGAAGCCAGGAGAATCCCAAATCGACGCATACTCATAATAATATGACAACCTTGTGATCTTCCTCACCTCATACCACAACACTGCCCAATCATGTAATATCTTAAATCATTTTTTTTTAAAGAGCTTCGGATCCCCAAACTTATACAAAAAACTTCTCTGGACCGCCTGACCTTCCTTCATAGCAATTAACACCTGCCCCAGCTCAAAATGATCTAATGCATTGAAACTCTGACTTAGATTTTTTAACAGATAAGCCCATGTGTAATACTGCATATCAGGAGCCGCCAGACCACCTTTTTCTTTCTTCCTCCTGAGCTTTTTCCATGATATACGAACACCTTTAGATGCCCAAATAAAACTGCTAATTTCCCCTGCAATTTCTTTAAAGCAGCCTTGTTAAACATTAATGGCAGTGCATTGAAAATAAAAGTTAATTTGGGAACAATCACCATTTTTACAACATTAATCTGACCTATTATAGTTAGTGGAAGATTAAGCCATTTTGTCAGTAAAAGGTCCTCCTCCCTCATAACCTGAGCAAGATTTGTTTCCACCATTTTACATATATCATGTGTTACAGTGATCCCCAAATATTTAACTTTTTTCTTTAAATTCACGGCATCGTTTAGTTCCATATTCCATGCCATAATTTCGGTCTTTTGATTATTAACAGCATAGCCAGAAATTCCCCCAAAATCCTCCATTAACTCTTGTAGAAGTGGTTTGGCCTGACATAAATTTGCTGTATAAAGCATTAATTCATCCGCATATAAAGAAACCTTCCTGACCAGATCTCCACACCGGAAAGGAAGTATTCTCTTATCTCTCCTAATCCTACAAGCTACTGGTTCAATATAAAGGTCAAATAATAATGGGGATAATGGGCACCCCTGTCTCATCCCTCTTTCTATTTTTATCGGAGGAGTGAGCATACCATTAACCAAAATTCTTGCACTTGGGTCATGATAGATTTTTTGCAATGTTCTAATAAATTGGCCTCCAATTTTATATGATTCACATACCGTAATCAAATAACTCCAATTAACCCTGTTGAATGCTTTTGTTGCTTCCACCATTACCACCGCCAAAGGCATATGCATCGAAGTGGCTAAATCAATCGACCCTACCAATCCCTGTGCCAATTCATGCGTATGCCTACCCTTCAAAAACCCTTTCTGGTCTGTGTGTATGAGTTTCCCCATAACCATCCCTAGTCTATCAACCAGGTGTTTAGCAAAGATTTTATAATCACAATTTAACAGTGATATTGGGTGGTATGAATAACCCAGGGTCTTTGCCGGGTTTTAAAATTAACGTAATAATCGCCTCTTTCCAAGAAGGAGGAAGATTCTCATCCCCTCCCATAATATTTTCACATAATTGCTTTAGAACTTTAGAAGTACTACTACCCAGAACTTGATAAACCTCCATGGGTAACTCATCTGGTCCTGATGCCTTCCCCAATTTGCCAGCTAAAATGACCCGTTCTACCTCCCTCTGCTGTAACGGGTCATTAACCGCACTTCTCTCCTCTTCATTCAGAGTAGGTAAATCTAATTCCCCAAGCCACCCCTTCAATACCTTCAAAGGCGGCTTCAAATCTTCTGTATATAAGTCCTTAAAGAAATTGAAAAAACCTTCTTCCACCTGCTCACCACCTTTTCTAATCTCACCTGAGGCTTCATCTCGAATTTCTGTCACCCGATTCCTAACCCTATCTGATTTTAACTTCCAAGCCAACAATTTACTGCTGTTCTCACTGTACTCAAAATGTATCACCCTATAAGCTTCACATCTCAATCTAATCCTGCGGTCCAAAAGAGCTGCCAACTCCAAACTAGCTGTCTGACATTGCTTATATAAATCGTCAAATTCTTCACCCTGCTCATTACTTAACATTCCCTGCTCAAATTGTCGCATTTGACTCTCCAACCTGCTTATTTCTTCATTATATAATTTCCTCCTGTGTGCAGCTATCCTAATCAGACATCCCCTCAAAAAGGCCTTTAATGTATCCCAAACTATCGCTAAGGGAGCTGAACCCAAATTTACCCTAATAAATTCCTCTGAATCTGCCCGCAATTTTGTAACCAACTCATCTTCCAAAAGCAGAGTTATGTCTAAAGTCCACCTATTTTCCCTCCTCTTCGTTGGCAACCTAAGATCTAAACTGACCGCCGAGTGATCTGGTAAATGGGCCCCAACATGTACTAATGACTCAACAAAATCCCTTAAAAAATTATCCAAAAGGAAGTAATCAATTCTGGACTGATGCGGATACTTCTTATTATTATAAGAATAACCTCTCTCTGACCCCCACTTATCCCTCCAAACATCATATAACCTTCATTGGGACATCATTACCCAAATATGACCCTGCATTTTCTCGTTTATTTTGGACCTACTTCCCGCTGATCTATCTAATTCGTAGTTCAATACAACATTAAATCACCTGCCCATATTATTGGATCTAAATATTGCAAAAGAAGATCTGAAAGTTCCCTTAATGGGCCTACATCATCCCTATTAGGACCATAGCATCCTACCAAGGTAAAGACATATTCAAAAGCAGAGAGCTTCCCCAACACCCACCTCCCTGAGTTATCTATGGGACCTTCCAGAAAAGTAATATTGGCATGATTCTTAATTAGAACAGCCACCCCTTTTCTACCACTCAAACAATTTGAGCTAGCTATCTGCTGAAACCACCCCATGACTTAAAAACTTCAAAACATTTCTCCCTAGAAAGATGGGTCTCTTGTAAGATCAAAAAATCAAATGGGCATCCTTCAAATATTGCACCAACCTTTTCTGCCTACTCTTTACCCTAAGACCATTTACATTCCAAGACAGGAGTCTCAAATTCTTTACTGCCATTTTCCAACATCAAAACCACCAACCTTCTTCCACCCCACACCCATTACTCCCCCGCCCCCCAGGTCTACCTACCACAATGAGGATCTTTTTTTCCCCTATTATGCTCCCAACCTAGTGCTCCCCACCACCATCCCCCATCCCCTTGCCCATCCCCCCTTTTCCCCAGGGAGCCCACCCAATCATTAACCTGACCAAAGTCAGAGGAGGTTCACCGTACTTAACTCGGGACATTGCAAAAAAAAAATATATAATAATAATCTCCTTACCGGGAAAAACAATAGAAGCTTAGGTCAGACCTTTCTCATTCCCGCTCCCTTTCTCAATTTTCCTGATCAACTCATCCACCTCCTTCCAGTCCGTAAAATTATAAATTTTGTTATTCGCCATAACCCTTAATGAAGCACGGAATTTTAACTGAGCTGTTGCACCCAGTTTTTTCAACATGCCCATTCTTTTACCCAGCTCCCACTGTTTATTTAAAGTCACAGACGCTAGGTCTGACCTAATTTCAAATGGGGATCCGTTTACTGACGATGATTTCTTTTTTAACGCCAGAGCCAGAATATGTTCCTTCAGTGAGTATGTTTGAAAATAAACTAAAATTTTCCTTGGTCTATCCCTGTTGGAAGGACCCGGTGCACCCTCTGAATATCTTTAGGAATGTCCTTCCACATTCACCTCCTGCTTTATCAATCGAGCCATGAAGCCTTTTAAATCACCTTTTTCCAACCCTCCCGGGACCCTGAGAAACCTCAGATTATTCCTCCTCTGATTATTTTCTAGGGATTCCATTTTAGCCATTACCCCCTGCTTCCCCTTCTTTTAAATATCTTATTTGCTCTTTATTTTCTTCCACCACCATCCTTAACTCGCCCACCTCCTCCTCCAAACCTCCAAAACTGCTGTCCGGCCCGCCAGGTTGTCAATTTTCTTCCCTCAGTCTTCACAGAGACCCCTAATCTCCGCCTGGTTGTCATTAGAAGTCTCAAGCCACCCTTCAGTTCCACAGATAATGCTTTCAACATATCTGCAATTGAGTGCCCCTGATCTTCTCAGAAGGATTGAAAATCTTGTACTGCATTAACCTCCTCTTGCCTCTCTACGGATCTCACAGAAAAGGAATACTGCGAAACACCTCTCCCATCCACCCAGAGGTCTGGGCTAATGCCCTCTGAACTAGCAGCAGATTCTAACTTGTCTGATTTATCCAGCTCTTGCATACTCGCACCCCTGGTTGACATTCTATGTGATCCTGGCAATACTCTAAAATAAGTCCTCACTGATGGGGTAACCCGGACTTTTCTATAGTTCAAGCCTCCAACACTCTTCACATCCAGTCTCTTTGTAATGGAACTATTATCGTATTCTGCCTTACTTCTTGCTGTAGAGGGGTTCTGGAGGGGGACCTGACTTTCAACTTCCGCTCTTTTCTTACTTTTTTTAGAGCTGCGAAGGGAATACGCTACTTGTCCCAAACTATTTTTAGATGCCACCTTCCCCCTTCCTTTCTGGTCCCCACTAGCCCCTTTACCCTGTCCACCATATGGTCTGAATACATTTCTAAAGTGCTTATATCAAAAGAAGCGTGTCCCTCCTGCACAGACCCTTCAAACCCTTTAAATCTTGTTTTTTCCCCATCAATACCTGAAATCACCAAGTCCTCGATGTAATTGAGGAATCCTCAAAATCCTGCTCTTCTTTCCTGAGGGATCTGGCCCTGTGCTGGCCTTGCCCTGGTTCGCCCGGTAGGAAACACGAGCCACCGCATCCCTGACCCGAAAGAGCTCCAGGGAGGCTCTCAACAACGGCACCACCCCATGCTCCGAAGTGTCCTGTGCTCCCGCCAGCTCCTTTGCCTCCCTTGCATTGCCGTAAAAAAAAAAAAAAACTCAAAGCGGACCCCCACTGCCGACCCGTCGACCTTCACGTTTCCCCAGTAAGGCATAATTATTTCACCATGTCGTTCACGGAACGGAGCCCTCCACGACCGGCTCCTTTAGACGGCCACCATGTTTCCTGAACCACTTCACCCCCACATGTGCTCTTGAACTAATAAAGCAAAAAATACAGCTGAGACTTCACTGCTGTTGCTGAAATGTGACCATGCACTCTAGTACACTCCTTAAGGAATTCCCACCTTCGCAGCAATGTCTAGGGTTGCCACGAGACGGGTTTTCTCCTGGCACCACCAGTATTTTAATATCCTAGTCGATACAAAGAAAGGAGAATTATCTAAAGCAGCTATTTTTAGCCTTTACCTGTACATACTTTAACAAAACATATAATTAGAAGGTACTTTTAAACTTCCCCCTGTTCCACATTCCAAAAATACCAGCAAAACACAGCAATGGTTTCTCATCTCTCCCTCCCTAGTGAGCTCAGCCTGAATCTGCACAATGTCCGTGCAGCAGAACTTCTTTTCACTCCTCCGTCACTGTGCTTCAAGCCCTGCTTGTTACCACTCAGTTTCCGCTTCCGTTCTGAGGCCAACTATCGTGCCTTCTCCCACGATTTCACAGAGCTTCTCTGTATCTTTGCACACTGCAGCCGCCCACCACTCCCACAAGTGGCAGAAAGACATCATTTTGTATCCTTATGTTTGCCCCCATGTGCTGTGCACTCTGCTCTCAGATCGGAAAACCGTCAGACAGTCTTACCAGCATGCCCTCTCCTGTGCACTGGTCACGTTTGCAAGCAGCTGTTCTCCTCCTGCTCAGCTCGCCGAGCCAGACAACTAGTTACTTGTTGCACACAATTCACTGTGCACAGTCTGCCGTCCACTTCCAGCATGGATCTCCTGAGCTACAATCATCATTATGGAAAATATCAGCCAACCAGTCCACCAGAAAGTATCTCAGGATCGAGCCTCAGTGCTCGGACTCTGCTGCTGCCCTGATCTGCTCACACCGGCCATCTTGCAAGACCCCGGATGCGGTTCCTCTCCAGGGGTGCATCAGCTTTTAAAGCTTTTGTCATGGGTGGCAGTCCGTGCCATTTGACACTTTGATAGCTGTAGCTACTGTAACTCCCTATTAGTTGCACATCCTCCGATTGACATCTTGCCTCAGGGGAGCTCCAAACAGCTGTTCTGTCAAGACATGAGTTGTTCATCACCAATGAACAAAAGGGGTATATCTGAATCTCCAGCCTCCTGTAGCCTGACAATGGACTCTTCCTCCTTCGACTGGTGTCCCTCTTCAGCATCAGTTCCCTGAGCTAAGAGTCTCCCAGCAACCATCCTCCATGCAGCCTCGGCTCTAAACCTCCTGATCTGAATCTCCAGCCTTCTGTAGCCTGGCACCAGACTCTTCCTCCTTCCACCTGCGTCCCTCTTGATCATCAGTTCTCTGGACCACGTGTCTCCCTGCAACCATCCCACAGCATTGCCTAATTGCAGCACCTCCTCACAGTTCCACGCAGCTTCACGAGCAGCAGTGTTGGGGGTCAATAGGGTGCATTTCTGTCCAATCTGACCCCCTGCACCATGGTGCAAGCATGCCTGTGTTGTGCTAGGCAACCAAAAGGGTACCAGCGCAGTCAGATAGGAATAGGGTGCATTTCTGTCCAATCTGACTGCGCTGGTGCCATTTTGGTTGCCTAGCACAACACAAGCATGCTTGCACCATGGTGCAGGGGGTTCTGTGTTGTTGGCAGGATTTTTTTGTGAGGAAGGGGCACCCGGGTGGCTTTTTTCTCTTTCTATGTGTGCCGCATTCAGCAAAAAGAGGAAAAAGCTAGGAAAAATGAAGATAGTTCTCCTTGTTGTGCCTCCCCTGGGGAGGTGAAAGGTTTTGGCACATCCCCAAGTTTACAGGCTCTTGTAAATCTGGGAATGTGCCAAAATAAATGGGTGTTGCATGGGAAAACCCACTACAATGCCCTTGAAATGCCACCCTGTGCAGAGTGAGCCAATGCAGTAACTTGCGCTGCCTTGCCTTACTCCATATCTATGAGTCCATTCAAAGTCATGCAAAGTGGCTTTGCTTGACTTCATAGATATGGTTGAGAGGTTTGCGCTGCCACTGTATCACTAAGAGTAATGCAACAGTGGCACAAGTCTCCCATAAATATACCCCTATCTACTTCTATAGTGTTCAGTCGTTTTGTGGCTGGGTGTTGCAAAACATCATCAAACGAAAAATATTTGAATTTACCAAGTTTCTGTTGTAATACTGTGCCACTCTTGTGGCTGGGTATTACTGGACTGCAGGAAAAAGTTAGTAACCTAGTGAAGGACATGTAAGGGACTTCAGGAAGGGAATGTTTACAGGGAAAATTTGATGTGTATAAATGTGACAATTTGACAAAGTATTGGGGGCAGCTCTGTGTTGAAGTCTCTTAACACAACAAAACACAACAATCTGTAATAAATTATACTACGTCAACTAGCAATAGAAAGGCTGATAATGAATAATGGCAAAGATAGAAAAGGAAATCCCATATATTTTTATAATACTCCAACATGCCCCGCCTCCCTAAGCCAAAATGTCCAAAAAAGTTAGTTTGATTCAATTCAAACTCAAAAGAAAGTAATGAATTCAAGTTATACACCACAGCACACTCAACAAGTGCATATAACAATTCATCTAAAAAGCTTCTGTATGCAATAGTTCCAAAATGTCAAGGTTTATTGTGTGCCAAGGCAAACATTATATTCTTTAGAGTATGCCACATTGCTTTTAACAGTCAGTCAACATGGGATTCATCATAGATTGTGGCTGGTGACCTAAGGTACCCTGTTGCAGTGGCTCTGTCTCTGCCTGTACCTCCTGCTCCTCCAGGTTCAGGGCCACCAGCCGGTGATATTGGGCAGCCACTGCCGCCACTTTTTGCTGCTGCAGCCAGGCAGCTATTTCCTGCCATGTTGGTGAGTGGGCCAATGCTGGTTGGTGTCTGGTGCAATATATCAAGAAAGCAAGAGAAGAAGAAGATACAAACACTCAAATTGTGATGCTCAGCTCCAGCAGATTTATAATGTCCATAGTGGCACAGTACAGTAGCAGAACATTGCATTTCCCCTAGGGCCATTGGAATTGTATTCAGATGAGATGATTGACATTGGTAGTGGTACTAATCAATAACACACACCCTGGGCCAAGGTATTCCTACTCATGCATCACATCATAGCTAGGTAATTAATCATAGCACTAAATGCAAGGAATAAGTAGCCCACAATGCCAGCATAATCAAAAGAAAAGAAAACATTATTTCTTTGAAAGGATTCAATTTCATAGTGCAACAGAACACACACTGGGTGTGTTAAGGAATCTGGATTACCTGCCATTAATGAACAAGGCATACAGGTTTTATACTGCACAATTAATATTTGACTAGGCAACATAATGGAGCCATTCTGGCAGGCCTGGTGGTTATTCTCCAGCATGTTTTTGGGGCAGCCTAGATGTAGCATGTTATATGAACTTACAATTCCAATAGCCCTCTTCTTCTCCAACTCCTGCATCCTTTCTACTACCCTAAATCCAAATTTAGGTTATAGACTTAGATTCATAATATGGTAATAGGACACACTTGGAGGATAATGGATATCCCATCCATCTTATGGTTTTACAGTAGGCAGGTCATAGTAAAATGTGATCAACTATAGCAGAGCAAATGGAATATTTTATTTGTCAGAGTATTCCAGCCTCAGAAATATGAGATTAGGGGCCAGATGTAGCAACTTAAAAATTTGCGAGGTGCAAAGTGCGAGTCCATGCGACTCGCAATTTGCACCTCGCAAATTGGTATGCAGTACGGTGTCTCAGACACCGACTGCAACTCGCTATGGGGTCGCAATGACCCACCTCATGAATATTCATGAGGTGGGTCGCAAATTACGGCCCCATAGCAAGTATAGGCACTCGCAAACATGGAGGCCTGCTGTCGTCAGCAGACCTCCATGTTCGTGACTGCTTTCAATAAAGCAGTTTTTTTTTTTTTTAGTGTAGCCCGTTTTCCTTAAAGGAAAACGAGCTGCACTTAAAAAAAAAAACTAAACCTTTAGTTTCGGTATTTTTTCAGGGCAGGGAGGGGTCCCTGGGACCACTCCCTGCCCTGAAAAAATATTTTTGGGTCCATTCACAAAGTGGAAGGGGTCCCATGGGGACCCCTTCCAATTTGCGAGTGGGTTACCATCCACTTGAAGTGGATGGTAACTGCGACACCATTTGCGACCGCGTACGCGGTCGCAAATGGTATTGCATACCACTCAGACTCGCAAATAGGAAGGGAACACACCTTCCTATTTGCGATTCCGAAATGCATATTGCGAGTCGGTGCCGACTCGCAATATGCATTTCTGCATTGGGAAACGCGTTTAGCGACTCGCAAACCGCAATTTTTGCCGTTTGCGAGTCGCTAAACGTTTCCTACATCTGGCCCCAAGTCCTTTAAGTAATGACGGACCTACGTGGCCTATGTTTGCCTCACCCAGATATACAAAATTTGTAAGTAAGCAGATCTGCGAAACATATACAATGAAATAGTGACATTACATAGACGGCTTGTTCAGTTCGTAATGCAGACTCTGAACACGACACCACTACGTCCAGCACCACCAGCACCTGCTGGATACCAATTGGCTACTGGGATAAAAACCACAAACAGTGCATACTAGTATGGGTAAAGTACCCACAGAACGGGAGAAAATACCTTATTCGATAGCCCAGAAAACAAATCAGCTGGAAGCTGTGTTTCCCCATACGGGACCACAGGAGAAACATAGAATTCTAACAATGTGCTTGCCCTTTGGGATTGTTCCCACAGTGGATGACTGTGCCACATGGGGTACAGTCTTCGCTGCAATATATACTACCACACATGGTACCCCGACACTTGCCAATTTACCGGAAATGTTAAAACAAATACACAATGAACATGGGGCAGCACCTGCCCTTGATTTGGGGATGAAATTAATGCGTAATTTTGAAGCGGTATCCTGGATAATACTCAAAAGGGGAAGCAGTAGCACTGGCTATGCGCCAGCATCTCTGAGAAACACCACATTTGGATCAAGAGAGACAGCTACCAAAAATTATTTCCGATACCTATACTAGTATAGGACGGTATAGTCTGGGAGCCAAGCCAAAGAAATTGGAAGTACAGAGTACCACCCCTAAGGAAGGGACGAAACCGACACAAGGGGGTTGGAAAAAGCACTGGGAGAAGCCAAAACAATTTAAAGATAGACAGAAGCAGAGAGCAGATTATCTGCATCCAGAGAACTCCGAAAGGGAGAATATTAGAACTCCTGATAGATAAACTGATTCACGTCCCTCTCGTTCTTTTCAGGACACTGCGGATAGGCGTAGGGAGAGAGGGGGCCGTCCTGACCAGCATCTGGAACATGTGAAACAAAAGAAAGACTCACCACAGTCTACAGTCAAAAAAGAAGAGAAGACTTTGCAACAAAAGCCACAGTTTAAAAAGAAAAAAGTGGCTGCAGTATCGGTCAAAAATGCCAATACACTTGAGAACATTGCTGACGAATAAGACGTGGGCAGTGACACTGCTAGACAGTGCAACAGAGGTCTGAAAAATCATCTGGATGCGACAGCAACTAGCGATTTTGTTGCAGTTGAAACGGCGGACGGGCGCGTACTTCCACCGGATACGTTTTATGATCTAAAGATCCAAATTGAGGGAGATGTGGAACGCACCATTGGTGCCATATTTTGGGACAAACTTAATTGTGACATCCTATTGGCTGAAAAACACTGGCTGCCCGAACACATCCGTAAGCTCACACACGGGGAAAATGTCATTTTGCCTTCTTTCTCTAATCTTGTTCCAGATGCAGAAAAGTACAGTATGCTGTCAAAGGGGCTCTAGCACAGGCACCTGCATTATACCACAATCATGTAGGTTGGGACAGGTATTCTCCATGTCATATAATACCTATCAGGTCTACACCCCAGCCTCAGACACAATATCCAGTCAAACACGAGGCTAAAGCTCCAGTGAGGGAGATCCTCACTCAGCCAGAATATCGGGGGGTAATCAAGCCCTGCGCCTCTGCAATGAATAATCCATTATTCCCGGTTGTGAAAGCCAGACCATTCCTATAGAATTGTCTCAGATTACAGACACTTAAACAGTCATACCTGTACATTTGCAATACAAAATTCACATAGCACGGAACTGATAAACAACATAGTGTGCAAAAAATATATAACAACATTGGATATCTCCAATGGATTCTTCTGCCAGAATTTAGCGGAAGAAAGTCGGGACCTGAGTGTGCTCTCATTTGGCTCACAAAAACGCTTTTTGCTCTTTACCCCAGGGCTATAAGAACAGTCCAGGGCCGTTCTGAGCCCGAGTAACATCAATATTACATAATATTGATCCTGAGGCGTTATCCGATATGGACGACATTTATCTCACAGACGACGACCTGAACATTCATCTTGTGAGGGTCAATTGAATAATTTTGGGGTTTGCAGAAGTCGGTTATAAATTCAACTTTAAGAAAAGCAAGATCACCATTCCCAGTGTATTGTTCCTGGGATACAAGACATCAAACGAAAGGAAAGAGCCTGGCCCCACACTTCTAGAGAAGTGTGCACAACTGCACCCACTAAATACGCTAAGGAAACTAGTCTTTACTTGGTTTCTTTAATTTTTTCAGAACATACATTCCTGACTATGCACAACGTATCAAGCAACTATACGACTTAATACGTCCTGATTTTTCTAGCAGACACTGGACAGTTGAACACACACATATCATAAGGGATTTGCAACAGGACATGCTGGAAGCTAAACACTTACACACCCGTGATAATAAAAAGAATTTGGTCATCAGAATAATTGCTCGTGCCCTTGGGTTTACATATATGTCATCTTCAATGAGGATGGCACGGTGCCCATAGCATATAAATCACATTTATACTCAAATGCAGAGCAATGCTTTGCACCCATAGAAAAAACTCTAACTGCAGTTCAGATTGCTGTCTTAAAAGAGAGGCCACTTGCCCAGGGGAAGCGCATCATTGTCGTTACCCCGGTGCCAGCAATGGAGGCTGTCACCAAAGCGAGCGTTCCTAACGCTAAAGCATTACATCCATGCTGGATTCAGTGGGCAACTTCTCTGACAGCTACTGATGTAGATTATATTTTTGATCCAAAACTTCAGACACAAGAATTTCTCCAATTTGAACAAGAGTGCCCTGCTCCTCTACATCTTTTACCTTTAGACAACTACCATACTACCATTTATACTGATGGTTCAGCTCAACCAGCTGTAGGTACCAAACATCAATACTCAACCGCTTGTGGAGCCATGAGTGGAGTGATGAAGAATTTAGTCTTCCACCCTCATAACACCTACACGCAGACCCTAGGGAACTGCACAGCTCAGTTAGCTGAACTCAAAGCCCTTATTTTAGCGCTAGAAGAAACAGAAACAGGAAGACTGACTTTGATACTCTGTGATTCATATTACTGTGTTCAGTCTTACAATGGTTATCTTAATCATTGGAAACTGAACGGCTTGAGATTCTAAAGGGAACACCATAAAACACAAGACATTGTGGGGGAAAGTGGATGATCTTAAGGATAGGCTACCGTGCATCCATGTAGTACATACATTGGGCCACCAAATAGTAGGAGTACACATTATTGGTAATACTTTGGCTGACGAACCAGCCAAATCCGCAGTAGCTACGGCTTCTGTGGCTGCAGTGACTCATTCCCATACGAGATTGGATAATGAAATAGTGACTGCCATGAAAGCTTCGGCTGAAGGCAGGTCTCTTCCGAAAGGGTTCCCTACAAAATATTCTAATCACATCAGTGCACAGAATGTTGCTTATGCAACACTTCCTGGGGTTTGAGATCGAGTAATCCCCAATGAAGACCAGAGATCAGATATAGTAAAAGCAGCACATGAGGGTGTCGCTTCTGCTCATGCTGGTATTTCTGCCACAATAACACTCTTACAGAAAGGATTCTGGTGGCCAGGTCTATACAAACAGACAAAGCAATATATCCTTTGTTGTGACATTTGACAGCAAATAAAGGGCTCTAATATCAAACACCCACCACAAACATCCCTCGTTGTGTCCAGCAGGCCAATATACCTAGACTATTGTGGCCCAATCCAACCTGATGGTGCATACAAATACATCCTAGTCGCTGTAGATTCTTGCTCTAGATTTCTGTGGGTATGGCCGCAGCGGTCGGCTGACGCTCGAACTGTTATAAAAGATTTGCTGATCTTCATCGGTACATATGCATTTGCAGCATTCCACTCAGACCAGGGCCCTGCATTTGCCTCTAAGGCATTCAGGGACACCATGGGGACGATGGGTGTTGAACTCCATTACTCCTCACCATACCATCCCGAGGGAAATTCGTTGTGGAGAGGCAGAACCATGATCTAAAGCAGTCCTTAACAGCTAGAGAATTAGGTTGGGGCCGCTGCTGGCTTCATCACCTATATGGTGTCCAGAGAGCACTGAATAATCTGCCAAGACGGTCCTCGGGAGGACGAACTCCCTATGAGGTTCTCTTTGGGATACCTATGTATGTCTCAGATCTTGATGGTTCTGGTATGGTGGCAGCAGAAACACCGTTTGACATAAATGAACGTCTCACTGTCTTACAGGAGCTTCAACAATTTTGAGATGATAATTCATCCACCAGTGCTGCCACCTTAGGAATAAGCGATATTCCAACAATTTCCACTGGCTGGATTCCTAAAGTTGGGGATCTGGTTCGTAAAAAGATTGCTGTAAAGAAGGAATTCGGTCCATCCTACAGAGCACCAGTCTCAGTCTTGGGAATACAAGGTACCATAAATGTAATATTGCAACCATTGCCTGGTTCCAGAGGAAACAGAATCGTTTTGATTGACAATGTCAAACTACACCATGTGGCCGATCCTACACAGTAGACCCAGAGGTCCCTTGGGTAGTCCCCAATCTGCTCTCACTACCTAATAGGACTTTCCTCTTCAGAATAGAGTGACCAACGTTACTATGGACTATGTTACAATGTCCAACAATGCTATAGATTCCTCCTCGACCATGGGGAGGGCCGAGAATGAGCTCTTGCTGGTTCCAGTCACCGCTTCCACGACAACACCTGGTCAAGAATTGGCCATCTCATACACAAATGCAACACAGACTGATAGCACTATTTACTATGAGCCTCCACGTGAAGTGAACACATCTACAAGTACTGAACTTGCTCCTGTTTTTGCAGAGACTGGCTCTGGTTACTTCATCGACATTGATGTCTTTCCTTCAGACTCATCCACTCAAGCAATTGAAAATGATTCGAAGACACACAAGCTATATCTATGGCCTAAAAAGAACTACTTGATATATCCTTGGAACTATTTATGGTTCTGCCTAACATTATCAACATTATTTTTATGGATTGGTTTTGTGACTGTTTTTTTCTTACTTATAAATGGTCATAACATTCCTGAACGTGCCACTGTAGCGCCAGTAGATGAAGTGTTAACTCCACATTATTCCTCATACAAAATCCGCAGAGCCTGGTCCCCGGTGAACATTTCAGCTGTACCCATTTCTGATGGGATTGTGTGGGACAAGATTCCTTTGAAATATATGGGCCTACGGAAGTTATTCAAATTCCATATGTATTCAAAATATCCATGACAGATGTTATTACACCCAGTGTTGTATCTGATGATTGGGATGTCCAGACAGTTGATTCTATGTTAACTGAAATGAAGGACTATTCAGTATTTGAAAGTGATGATGTATATGTAAATACAATGAATTATGGGGAAATGTTCTGCTACAATAATTGGGGACATTACTACCTGCACCGTGCAACTAGACACAGAACAGTACTTAATTACACACAGTGGGAACATTGTTCAACGCCACCAGTGGGGAGTCCAAAAAGTTATTTAGAAAAATTCACTTACTTTTCCGGGCATGACTCAAGAAATTCCAAGTCATATTTTTTCAAATTGCCTCCATCCAAAATTAGGAAAGTTTTGCTAACAGATACTAAACTGATATATTCAGATGCCTTTGTTTCCAGTCTTACAATTGAAGGTAACGATCACTGGAAGAACAATATTGATTTAAAGAGTGTATGGAGGACACAAGATTGGTAAATACAGGGTAGGGAAGCCTTGTTCAGAGCATACCTGATCCCTATACAAATGATTTTTTTATATGACAGAGTTCAACAGACGACCTGCCGCGGGTTAGCTAAAATAAAAGAAATGAACACGCCCAGTATCCCCAAACCCGCTAAGTTTAATGATTGCCATTTCTTCCTGAATAACACCGAAGAAGAACTAGATGCAAAGGTACAGGCTGGTACCTATAATTTTTCACTTTCGAGTCCCGGCGGGTGGTTAGTTTGGCCAACAGACACCAATGGATGTCAGGCACGTTTTTTTAATTCCTTAGGGGGTTTTAAGATTAGCTGGCCAGATCCTCGCTTCATCTCAGGTCAACACATGGGGATAGTTACTACATACAGTATGAGTAAATTGTGTCAACAATGGGTACAGTCTAACATGTTAGCCGCAGTTAAAGAACACCTTAACATACTTTCTGAAGATTTAGACTTGCAGGACTTCTTGTTAGGTCCTAGGAAACAGCGCTCTAAAAGATTTGTATCTGCTATGTATAATGAGATATGGAAACTTTCCCAGATAGAAGCTGCTGCACGCTTAAGGCAGATAGATAAGGAGAACTTAGAAAAGGCTTTGGCGGTTGTCGATAACGGCATGAACACCCTGCCCAATACGATTTATTCACTAACAAACATAGGCCCTCATTATGACATTGGCGGTAAATGCCGCCTACCGCCGTGCTGACGGCCACCAAGATACCGTGACCGCGGTGGTATACCGTTACGCGTATTATGACCCACACAGAGAAATCTGCCACTATACAGACACACACACAAGTCCGCCAGACCAAAAGTTAGTGATAAACTCACGGTACCAAAACCTACATCATTACGCCAACAGAAATCGTCCCACAGTATCAGGACCCACGAATCACCGCAGCGGTCTTTCAACAGCGGTAAACCATTGGCGGTAGACACCGCCGTGGTCAAAATAAACACACCCTAAAAAAACCGACACCACATTGGACAATTCAAACTACACACACCTGACACACATACACACACCACACCCACACACCCAATCCAATATAAAACACACACCCACAATACCCACAAGCCCTTACAATGAAAAAAAAAATATTGCTAACTGAGAGAGAGACAAGCCAGGAGCACCCCCTCAATCTGAGCCACAGAACACCATCACCCATACACCATCCACGCACCTTACAGCACCCCCCCAATACAGCACCTCACAAACCCTCACACATACCACTCACACCACATCCATGGCACCCCAAAGACACCCCAGGTTTTCAGAAGAGGAGCTAAGGGTCATGGTGGAGGAAATCATCTGGGTAGAGCCACAGCTATTCGGATCACAGGTGCAGCAGACGCCCATTGCAAGGAAGATGGAGCTATGGCGGAGAGTCGTGGACAGGGTCAATGCCGTGGGTCAGCACCCCAGAACAAGGGATGACATCAGGAAGAGGTGGAACAACCTACGGGGGAAGGTGCGTTCTGTGGTTGTAAAACACCAGGTAGCCGTACAGAGGACTGGCGGTGGACACCCACCTCCTCCCCCACAACTAACAACATGGGAGGAGCAAGTCTTAGCAATCATGCATCCTGAGGGCCTCGCAGGAGTAGCAGGAGGACTGGAGTCTGGTCAGTCAAATTTTTACTATCATATCCCCCACCCTACCTGCATGCCATCACAAACTCCTACCCCTACCCTCACCCCATCACTCCACAACCTCCCATATACCCCACTCATCCCAAAAACAAGCCCTGCATGCCACACCAGTGCATGGAGACCCATCACAGACCTGCATGGACACCCATCACTAAAGCATGCACATTAGAGAGATCACCTAGCCCACAAAATCACCACTCACAGACGGCAAAGCTGAAAGGGCAATCACAACCATACAGGGAAACACATCCATGCACAAGATAGCACATGCAGATACAATAACACTGCATTTACATCACCACAGGACCCCCTCTCAACGTCACCGGAGAGGTGGTGCCACCAACATCCAGTTCCCCCCCAGAAGAGGCCCACAGTGATGACAGCAGCTCTGCACGCCTGGATCACAATGACCAACCTGACCCATCAGGGACCTCTGGACAGTCGGTTACCCTGCCACAGTCCCATACTACCACAGAGCCTCCCCCCTCAGGAAACACCAGCACAGCACACACCCAGCGGGCCCATACCACTGTCCACAGCACACATCAATCAGCAGTGTGTCCACCACTACAGGGACCCCAGGCAACCCCACAAACACAGGACGATCAGGGACCTTGGGTCAGTGACAGTGTGCACACGGTTCAGGGGACAGAGGCACAGGACAACAGGGAAGCTGGGAGGACTGCTGTGCAATGGGGGAGGACAGGCCCAGGCAACCCACTGTCCAGGAGGCACTTACAGGGATCCAGGGAGGATACCACCATTCTCAAGAGACCTTGGGCCAGATACTGGCAAGTTGCAGGAGACCCAGCGGCTGCAGGAGGGACAGTACCTGGGGATCAGGGAGGACCTCAAACCCATCCACACCATCCAGGTCACCATTGCAGGGGTTCTGGCTGACATGGCCAACACCATGAGGGAGGCAGTGGCACACCAACGGGCCCCTGACACTAGCCACACCGAAGATCAGCCCTCTACCTCCGCCGGCGCTAGTGAACAGGAGTCCCAGCCACAGGACCAACAGGCCACCAGCACCCCACCCCCTGCAGAAGGAGAACCACCCCCCAAACAGTCCCTACAATCCAGGCAGAAGCCAAAGAACATTGTCAAGCCCCCTGCCAGGAAATAAGACTCTCCTGATTGTCACCCTTGTGTCCCCCTTGGTCACCCTGTCCACCTTGAACTGCCATTGCTCCCCTTCCTATGTCCCCTTGGACAATGCACCTGTGATACAAAGATACTAGACTCTATCTGGACATTCCTCCACCATCACCCCAGCCCATTGCACATCCCCTTCCACCCAGTAGCACTTAAATCAACCCACTTGGAACAAATACAACTATGGAGTCTGTCAACTGATTGAAATATGTATTAGTTTAACAAGCTGTAAACATTTCAATTCATGTGTACAGATATATATATATTGGTATGACCTGTAATGGGCAGCATTAAACACACCAGGAGCCAGAGTGGGCCACAGAGATCTGAAAATAGAGGTGCCAAAGGGTACAGTAAGTGGCCATAGACACAGGGAAATCAGGCTGCCATGTCCAATGTCTAACACAAAACTGCAATGGAAAGTGAAGCTACAGTATCTTACCTGTTTGTCACTGGAAGTACTGTTGAATGAAAGAACTTCTGTTGTCCACATCTTCATCCTCTGCCTCCTCTTTGTCACTGTCCACAGGCTCCACCGCTGCCACAAGACCATCTCCAGGCTCATCCTCCTGCAGAAAAGGCACCTGTTGTGTCAAGGCCAGGTTGTGCAACATGCAACATGCAACGATGATCTGGCACACTTTCTTGGGTGAGTGGTACAGGGATCCACCTGTCAGATGGAGGCACCTGAACCTGGCCTTCAGGAGACCAAAGGTTCTTTCAATTATCCTCCTTGTTCACCCATGTGCCTCATTGTAACATTTCTCGGCCCTTGTCCTGGCATTCCTCACTGGGGTCAGTAGCCATGAGAGGTTGGGGTAACCAGAGTCACCTGCAAATATCGAGGGATACCTGTTAGCCACACACTCACCCTTAGGGACAACCCCATACCCATACACCAACATGTACTGGGTGGGGACCTTGGGCTCACCTATTAGCCACACCCGGTGCCTCTGGAGTTGAGCCATCACATATGGGATGCTGCTATTCCTCAAGAGAAAGGCACAGAGCCAGGATACTTGGCATTCACATGGGAGATGTACTGGTCCGCCAAACCCACCATCTGCACATTCAGAGAGTGAAAGCGTTTTCTATTCCTGAACACTTGTTCATTTCTCTGGGGGGGGGGGGGCAAATGCTACATGTGCACCATCAATGGTCAAATCCTCCACCTGGGGGAATACGATGTAACTGCACATGTGTTTCAGCAGGGCAGAAAAACCTCTGGTCAACACGTTGGAGAACATTGGCTGGGACATTCCTGATGCCATGGCCACTGTTGTTTGGAAGGAACCACTTGCCAGGAAATGGAGCACTGACAGGACCTGCACTAGAGGGGGGATACCTGTGGGCTGGTAGAAGCTGAAATCAGGTCTAGATCCAAGTGGGCAAACAGTTTTTGGATTGTGGCCCGATCAAGTCTGTAGGTAAGGATAATTTGCCTGACCTCCATAGTCACCAGGTCCACCAGGGGTCTCCATCTCCTATTCATCCTCACAGGTTGAACTCTAGGGTGGAAAACGGTGAGCAGATGGTCATATTCAAACATATGTGAAAATAACAATACATTACTTACTTTGTAGAAACAGTATGTGAATTTGAAAGTCAGTTGATGTGCCAATGTCTGCTGTGATGCAGTTAGGTGCCATGGCCTGTGCCCCCCTGAAATGGCAGCTGCCTGACCTGTGAGGTGAGACAAGTGGAAATGAGGTAATTCCTCTGGCATTGTGGCCACGCAACTTTGCATTGGTTATCATTGGGCCATATGGGTTCCAGGAGCCAATGGCGATGTACGCCGGCGGTGACGGTACAAAACGCCTTGGATGTGACCACCATTTTCTATCTGTTCAATCACTTGCTACCTGACCTTCAACAGGAGAGGACCTATACTGCAAGTGCTGCTGTCACCCGTGTCTGGAAGCGACAATGGATCGAGTGTCTGGGGAAAAGGCCCCCGCCTTCACTTCGTAGGAGTTAGAGAGACTGGTTGATGGGGTCCTACCCCAGTATACTTTACTCTATAGTCCTCCAGACAAACAGGTGAGTACACTGTGAGCATGATGCGTGGACCATGAGTGTATGGATTGCTGTGTGTGTCAACCTCGTGTAGGGGGGAGCTGAGGGGTCCTGGGCAGAGTGCTGCATGTCTGGTGGTCAATGTCTGTGTGTAAGGGGATGGGAGGGATATTGTGGGACATGAGTGTAACAATCGGACGGTATGACTAATCCCTTTTTTCAATGCATATTTCCCAGCAGGTCAGCACCCATCAGAAAAAGGGTATTTGGCATGCCATCGCCAAGGAGGTGCGGACCTTGGGGGTCTTTGACAGGCGGAGCACCCACTGCCGCAAACGGTGGGAGGCCCTGCGCCGCTGGGCAAGGAAGACGGTGGAGGCCCAGCGGGGGCTGGCCTCCCAGCGAGGAAGGAATGCCGTCGTACTCTGACCCCCCCTGATGTTCCACATCCTGGTGGTGGACTATCCGGAGTCGAATGAGCGCTTTCACGCACGTGAATGGGCGCACGTTCAGGTTGTACCTGGGTGGGGGATGTGAGCTGTGGGTGCCCCAAGGCCAGGGTGAACTGGCAGGGTAGGTCCCTTGTTGGTCAGGCTCTGAAGCACTCCAACCCCAATAGTGTTAGTGGGCATCTAATACTGAGCAGGGTCCTGTTGGTTTCAGGTGTGCAGCCAATAGTGTTGGGC
Organism: Pleurodeles waltl; assembly: GCF_031143425.1. NCBI lineage: Eukaryota > Metazoa > Chordata > Amphibia > Caudata > Salamandridae > Pleurodeles > Pleurodeles waltl. The sequence continues at coordinate 723,879,315 of NC_090447.1, forward strand.
AATGTACCCCATGAGCTGGTGACTAGGATTGTAACTGGTAGTGAATGGCCTAGTGCATAGGGCTAATCCCTGTGTGTTGTGTGTGCCAACTGTGGTGTTGTGCTGGCATTGACCAAGTGTATCCTCTTCTCTCTCCCCCCCTTCTTGTTTTGTCACCCTGTCCTTGTGTGCATTAGCATCATCGGGTGGAGGAGCAGAGGCACCAACAACAGAGGGAGCTGCATCCCACATGGGCCTGGAGGCCGAATCCACTGACGGTGAGGGCACCAGTGAGACGGAGGGCGAGGGGAGCAGCACGACAGAGACAGGAGGGGACACTACAGACAGCGACTCCTCCTCCGATGGAAGCTGCCTAGTGGTGGCAGACGCCTCTGTGCCCACCTCAACAACAGGTACAGCCGCCACCCCACATACCAGCACTGACCTCCCAGCAGCCCCTCAGCGTGTTTCCCGTGCCCGGTCACCCAGGAGGGTGGGCATCTCCTTCGCCCCAGGCACCTCAGGCCCTGCCCCACTCAACTCTGCTGCCCTTAGTGAGGAGGCTATTGACCTCCTGAGATCCCTCACTGTTGGGCAGTCAACCATTCTGAATGCCATCCAGGGTGTCGAGAGGCATTTGCAACAAACAAATGCATACCTGGAGGGCATTCACTCTGGCCGGGTGGCCCAGCAGAGAGCATTTCAGGCTGTGGCCTCCACACTGATGGCAGCCATAGTCCCTGTCTCCAGCCTCCCCCCTCCAACTTCCTCTACCCAGTCCCAATCCCCTCAAACCCAACCTATCCCAAGCACACCTTCAGACCAGCATTGACCCAAATCAACACACAGAAGTGGTTCAGGCAAACACAAACAAAACACATCATCCGACAGGCACTCACACAAACACCATAAGAAGCAGACACACCAACATCCACTGCCTCCACTGTGTCCCCCTCATCGTGGTCGTCCACCTCCCTCCCAGTAGCCTCTCCACTCACCGCTGCATGCACTACATCCTCATCCACTACCTCCATCACCAGCACGCCTATCACTACACGCCCCTCACTGGCAGTCACCCCCCCACATCCATGCACACGTCCCCTGTGTCCTCTCCCACTGTGTCTGTGACCCATCCTCCCATAGTACACAAACGCAAGCACACACCCACTCAACAGCCATCCACCTCACAACAGCATGCAGCTCATGCACCTGCACCCAAACACAGCAGACTGACCCCTCCTACAACCACCCCCTCTTCCTCCACTCTCAAACTTTCACCCTCTTCCCGCCCGAGTGTCCCTAAAAAGCTTTTCCTCACCACCCTTGACCTCTTCCCTACCCCACCCCCCTGTCCTTCACCTCTGGCTGGGTGGCCAGAAGCCAGCCCAGCACCTCAGCCACCAAATCCACATCCACTGTGGTTTCTGCAGCTCTGAGAGGCTCTAAGGAGGCACACGTCAGGCCAGCCAGTGTGCCACCAACACCTGCCAATGCCAAGAAGGTTTCACCACCAGGAAAGGGCAAAAAGGGGAGAGCATCCAGCAAGAAAAAGGAGGCACAACCAGCCAGCAAGGCCAAGGCAAAGACTCCAGCTGGCCGAAGCAAGGAGACACCACCATCTGCCAAGGGCAGGAAGGGGCACAGAACACCAGCCAGGGCACTTCAGCCATCCGAGGCTGCAGGGGAAGGGCTGGAGCCTCCCCCCTCCACTGGCAGCACCACCACCTGCACTGCAGCCAGCACCACCACCTGCACCGTGGCCAGCACTGCCACCTACACCATGGCCAGCACCGCCGCAAGCACCGCCACCAGCAGCAGCAGCCCCAGTAATCAGCTGTCTGAGGCTACATGGGAAGGGCTGGAGCCTCCCCCTCCACTGGCAGCACCACCATCTGCACCGCAGCCAGCACTGCCACCTGCACTGCGGCCAGCACTACCACCTGCACCGCGGCCAGCAGCGCCGCAGGCACCGCCACCAGCAGCAGCAGCCCCTGTGGGCAGCTGTCTGAGGCTGCAGGGGAAGGGCTGGAGCCTTCCCCCTACACTGGCAGCACTGCCACCTGCACCGCGGGCAGCAGCACCACTTGCACCGTCGCAAGCACCTCCGCAAGCACTGCTGCAAGCACTGCCGCAAGCAGCACCGCCACCAGCAGGAGCAGCCCCAGTGGACAGCTGTCCGAGGCTGCAAGGGAAGTGCTCGAGCCTCCCCCCTCCACTGGCAGCACCGACACCTGCACCGGCACTGCAACCACTGTACAGCCGTCCCCGACAGCAGGTGGACTGTAGTCCTGCATCCATGGTGTGTCATGCATCCTGCCCACAGAAAATCGTGTGGATCTGACACCCAGGTGAGTGACTGTGACCTTGCACACCCCATGTGCTGCATCACTGGGCACAAAGCGCCCTCCATAACCAGCTGATGAAGGCATCTACTCACCCTATCCTTGGCAGGATGAAGCAGACTGGGCACATAGCCCCCTCCAGAACCAGTGGAAGAAGGCATCCACTCACCCTATCCTTGGCAGGATGAAGCACACTGGGCACAAAGCCCCCTCCAGAACCAGTGGAAGAAGGCATCCACTCGAGAGATTGTGGCTTTGCACTCCCCAGGACCAGGCAGTGGGCAAACCACCCACTTGAGACACTGTGGCTTTGCACTCCCCAGGACCAAGCAGTGGGCAAACCACCCACTTTAGAGACTGTGGCTTTGCGCTCCCCAGGACCAAGCAGTGGGCAAACCACTGACTTGAGAGACTGTGGCTTTGCACTCCCCAGTACCAAGCAGTGGGCATGGAGCCCCCTCCAGGAGCAGTGGCGTCGTACCCTTCCCTGTTCCCCTGAGGTGCCTGTGTATTTTCGACCTGATGCCCCTGCATTGTTCTCTCCGTATTGAGGCAGGAGTCAAGTGTGGGCTTGGCCTATGTGTTTTGGGCCAGTGGGCCACAGGCATTTTGAGTGGACATTGTCCCGCCTTTTGTAAATATTGTATATTTTGTGAATACTGTTTTTGAATTATAAACTTATTCCTAGCTATTTTTTATATAACACTCATTTTACTCCATTCCTTTTGTCTTTGCGTTATTCAAGAGGGTTACAGGGTGTATATTTAATGTTGTTGCATGTGTTTCTGTGTTTATGGTGTTGGGGGTCGGGGTGTTGCGTGTTGCATGGGTGTGTCACTTTCTTTTTCCTCCCCCCCTCCCCTGTGTGCTAGGTGCAGTACTCACTGTGGTCATCATCACCGGCGTTGGTACTCCTGTTATATGAGCAGATACACCAGCATGGGGAAGACCTGCAGCTCGGGCTCCATTTGCGTCCTGGTTCTTCCTTGAGTGTCGAGAGGTGAGTCGTTTCCCTTCAGAACACTGTTTCCGCCATGCTTTTGATGGCATTGATACCGTCCCGGAAAAGGTGGCAGATAGGCCTCTTGTAATACAGTGGGCGGAACCTTGTCTTCTGCCTGACTGTTGGAGGTTATCGCCGCAGTGTTTGTTGCTACCACTGTGGCGGTCGGAGTGTTAAAGTAGCTGTATGTGTTGACGGTTTCCGCCATGGTCATGTTTCAATTTTTTTACCGTCGGACTGTTGGCGGTGTTACTGCCACTTTACCACAGACCGCCACGGTTGTAATGAGGGCTATAGTGTTGTCTATGATTGATATCATTCAGTCAGACATGTCACGTTTATAACATGGACAGAGTCAGCTGTGTTCTATTATGCAGCTTGGTTGAACGTTACAAACATTGAAAAATGTCCGTATTCCATGGAGGTACATTAACGGTAGTGAATTGTTTGCTGCTTTTAATTTATCCGAGAAACAACAGAAAATGGCTGAAAGGGAAGCGAGTTTCAACATTCTTCATATAGAAAAGTTGGAAAAATTGCCTTTTACAACAGCAGAGAGTCCGTCGACTGTCTGGCTTGTATATGGCATTATTAATCTGCCCATATCCACCTTTCATTTTTCGAAAAGTCTGAAACATCTTGCCATGAGCAGGTATGAGCGTCTGGGCGATAGCTATATTAAAGAAGAGTGGGAGTTGCCCTTTGATTACAAATGTCTGAACGGCGAAACAGAGGTCTTTCTTAGCGGACGCGAATGTGAGACTACTGTTAGTCATTCAATGATCTGCAAACAGGTGTCCCTTCATGGCCACTGCAATGCGGGGGTCGCAAATTTGGCCTATTTCCTGAAGGGTACTCCCGTCTCTTTGATTCGACAAACATTTCATGTATTATCCAACAGCGGTTTTGTGGTGCTGAGCGATCAAAGCTGTTGCTGTATGCGACCTGGCATTGCCTACACAATTTCGGTCTCTAAGGTCGTTACGTGTTGTGGACATGTTTCATTGCCCCCCCCCACACAAGAGATAAAGGTATCAGAAATGTGGCCTCACATTGAAACTATTATTGAAAATTATGACAAGCTGAGTAGGCTAAAGGCGCTACTGTTTCAAAAACAGGTCGTGTTGACATCCGCTAGAGAGATGTATGTTCTCTAGATTGCAAGATCATCAGCCGAGATACAATCCCTATTAAATGCCAACTTCCCCAAGCACTTTGGTGAGCTGGTATCCAGACTTTTCAGCACCTCGAGCACTACTGAGATTGTCCATTTCTTTAAGGCTGTCAGTTCTAGATTTGTGTCCATCTTCCAGACTATCTTCGGGGTCATCCCGTCGGCCATCCATTCAATATTTTCAAGTGTGTTTGGTGGCTTTCCTGTAATTTTAGTATTATTTAGTAGTATACTTCTGCTATTTTTTCTGATTCGCAGTGGTTGTTCCTTTACAGCTACACGGAGCGATGGAGCCGCTGTCACCAGCACGACTGTGCCGTGAATGCATGGTTCAGATCTTCGATGCTTCTTGCTGGAGGAACTAGAGTGGAATTGGTCCTTGTCATTTCGACCACTCATCTGGTGCGTGCAGCCTGTCTTTCACTGTGTATGGTGCTCCTTCGAACCTTTGCCAATTGCATGTCTTACCATCTTGCCAGTATCTCCTGTGAACCAAGAACTGCTGATGTCCCCGATGAGGGTTCATACACGGTTGTGCCCCATAAGACTAAGGCTGGTCCGCGAGGCCACTTATGAACACTCCGTTTGACTGAGTTGGCTCTTCCTTCTACGAACAATGGCACTGATGCAGGTGGACATGCACATGGGACTACTGCACACTCCGTGCCCAGAGCAAGAGTCCAAACTACAACAGCAGTGGGGAAATAAATTAGTCCACAGGGAGGTACGTTGTAATGGGTTGGGCAACCTAGAGGTTAGCTATGAAATGGTTAGTTGGGTGAGGTGTAATTAGATGATCAAGCACTACTGATTCTACTGATTGATAGTTCAAATAGTTTTCCTCCCATCAACCAATGTTAAGAAAAACTTTAAAGTCATGTTGATTGATAGAAGGAATCATATCGAAAGCATCAATCTGTAAGGTGTTATGGAAGATAACTTCACTTGGGCATAGAAATGGGGCACACACATCACATGCCGAAGAATTTACCTTGAGTAGACTGGGACAGAAAGACAGTACGATGAAGTGAAAGCATTGGGAAACACACCATGTCTTCGGTTCATGGTTGGTGCATTGCAGACTTAGGGCCTGATTCAGATTTTGGTGGATGGGTTACTCCGTCATAATGATGATGGATGGTCCATCCTCTGAAATATAAATCCCATAGGAAATAATGGGATTTAGAATTTAATTGGACAGTATATCCGTCACTGTTGTGATGGAGCGACCTGTCTGCCGAAATCTAAATCAGGCCCTAAGTTCTGTTGTGCAGCTGTGCCGCAGCAGGTGCACATGCGTTCAATCATTGCCTGCACTCACTTGAGCAACAGCACCAGAGATTAGTATTACACAGTGCTTCAGTTTGAGGTGTTGTGATACTAAGAGCGGGGACTTGAGTCTGGAGGTAATGGCGGGATATCTGCTTCACTTAACCTGTAAAGTACACTGTCCAGAAGAAAGCAAGGTGACTTACCACCTGCCCCAGCCACCAGTGGGACAACATTGCCCTCTCCCTCAGTCACCACAGTCTGCACCTCCACTGACATCCCAGCATCAACGGTACTGCTGGTGGTGGTCTCTGCATCTAGTGAATAAAATAATGCACCCATTTTAGATACAAGATATCCACCAAAGTATTTATGTTGTACAAGATGCAACAGCAATACCTCAATACAGTTAGGTTAACTATCATTTTCTCTTTTTTAAAGTCCATGACAATGATGACCACTCTGTCTCTGTCCCTGTACTTTTTGACTGTTTGTTTGATCAGCAAATAACAACCAACATGATAGCTGAATACTATTTGGGTACTGCGATCCTCTTTACCAAAAATCTTTTACCCTTTTGCTACTGCACAACAACTAAAAGACATGTTGTTGACTGAGCAAGGGGAAGCTTAAGAAAAAAGAGCAGAAGAATATATATATATATATATATATAATTCTTCAACAGATGGACAATTAGCCATCTGACGGCTGCACCGATCCCGTCAGTGAATTTTCAATGGTAAAGTAAACTCGCATCCAACAGGCTCGAATTCAGTTGATAATTTTATTTCTTAATACAGGTGACACAGCGTCCTGAAATGCGATGTCAACGCGTTTCGGCAGAACGCCTTCTACTGGACAACTGTGGCTACAAAGCCAACATCTTTTAAGTGCAAATTAACAGTCCTTCATTTATTTCCATAACATCACGGTGTGAACTAAAGCGGCGGCCATCTTAAAACATGTTTAAATATAGAATTATGTTTAAATTTCACAATTAATAAACGAATCACCTATAATCATTAAACTACTTTAAATAATTTACATAATTTACATAAATGAGACATAGATACCTTATAGGTAACACATGATAAAACCCCAATAGACAATATATAATTTTAATTCAATCCGATGTCACTCTTTAGTTATCCTATTCAATAAATAAATAAATAGATAATAACACATGTAATATATCAACAATTCATCACTTTCATCTATAATCTATTACTAGCGAAAATAACTTACATTGTATTTATATTGCAATCTAATCTATGTCGTCAAAACAACATCATGTTGGTAATGGGTTTTCATATCTAAGAGACAGTCGATCAATTATAGTCTACGACCTCATTTTGAGTTATTTACTTAACAGTTGATATCCAATTTCTTTAATATTTTTGTATTTGGTATGTATGTGGCCAATTGGTGTCATACTTCAAAAGACATCCTGAATTATGTCTTAATGCTTAGATATTTGTCTAATGTCCACATCTTCTAAAGTGATTCTTCTTCGTTTTTATCTATATGTTAATTAGCCCTATAAATACATGTTATTGGTCTATAATTAGACAAGGCCTGGGCTTAAAATGCAAAGTGCTGAGTGCTAAGTGATACACTGAATAAGTGTGCAAAACATGCATGTAAAGTGCAGCTAAATATTAAAAAACAATGCTAAAAGGACTATATTCTTAACTTTCTGCTTCACATCCTATATCCTATAAATATATGTATAACTTCAATTTTCTGCATGTCTCAGAATATGAGGAAGATATGATCTTAAAACCAAATAGCAAATACAGACCTATAAGAACATAACAGACAGCAATTTTCCCACATAACTCCTAGACCTACAGTTGGGAATGGAGGTAAATATAAAAATAAAAAATAGTTACGCCTCTAAACATTTTTGATCATAGTAATGTTATCATCTCCTTCCATAGACATCATTATAGTTCTGAAAAGATATTGTATTCACCATTCTATTTATGGAGTTGAATAGCCATTCAACGTATCTTTCTATATTAAATCAGCACAATACAAAAAGTTAGAATATCATCTAAGATGGACATGAAGCTCAGCGTCAAGATTGTGCCCCCACGGAGACTCAGAACCTAAAAGTAAAATCATTTTCGATTCCATTTGTCTGAGCTCTAATATTTTGTTGCCTGCTCTAGGATTGTTTTTAATAGATTTAATACCATAAAAAGATAGTGTACTATAATTTCCTTTATGTATGTCCCAAAAATGCTTAGCCAAAGGATAGGTCCTATCCTGATTTTTTATGGCTCTGAAGTGTTGTAGAAATCTGACTTTTAGCTTGTGAATGGTACTCCCAATATATTTCTTGTGACATCCACATTCAATAACATAGATCACAAATTCCGTATCGCAAGTGATTCGATCTTTAATTTCACACTGGCGACCATCAAAGGTTTGATACTTTTGCATATTCTGGGCATACTTACAGGCCTTGCAATGGCCATATTTCCAAAATCCCAAACTTTTTTGGCTCAGCCAGGATGTATTGGCTTTCATCGAGAAATAGCTTCTGGTTAAATAATCTCCCAGTGAGCGTGCTTTACGAAAAGTTATGGATGGGTGTGCACCTATGTTATCTCTGATGATTGAATCATTCTGTAAAACATGCCAATTTGTTTGAAGTATAGTTCTTAATGACTCATGTTGTTGATTGTATTGGAAGAATAATCTAGGTGGTGGTTGTTTGAGCTCACTGCTGGTTAGTCTATTATTGAAAAGTAAATCATCTCTATTTTTACCTTTAACCCTATGCTGTGCATCCATCAGGATTTTACGAGGATAACCTCTACTTAAGAATCTTTCCACCATTGCTCCAGCTTCAAATTCATATTTGTTTTCATCCGAACATATCCTACGAGCCCGCAATAGCTGACTGTAGGGTATGCTACATTTCAATGCCATAGGATGGCCACTATTGGCGTGCAATATGGAGTTGCAGGCCGTGGGCTTGCGATATATGGTGGTCTGTAGATGATCGTTCTCTACTTTCAATAGAACATCTAAAAATGCAATAGTGTCTCTACTGTAAATGGCATCCAAATAAATGTTAAATTGATTGTTGTTCAATACATTAATATATTTCAACAATAGTTGTTCTGTGCCATCCCAGATAATGAACAGATCATCGATATAGCGTACCCATAGTACCACTTTGTCCATGTAGATGTTATTGTTCTCAGACCAGGCCACCTCCTTCTCCCACCAGCCCATATATAAATTCACATATGTGGGAGCAAAGGATGCCCCCATAGCTGTCCCTTGTTTTTGTAAAAAAACATTCATTATCAAAAAGGAACAAATTATGGGTTAAGCAGAATTGTAGCATGGATAGGAGCATATTGGTGTGTTCAAGAAATTCTATGGGTCGTGTTTGCAAGAAGTATCTACAAGCCTGTAACCCATAGTGATGTTTAATAGAGGTGTACAAAGATGCCACATCCATAGTGACCAATAAGTAATCTTTATGCCATGGGATGTTATGTATCTTGGCTAAAAAGTCATTAGTGTCACGTAGATATGAGGGTAGTTCAGTAACAAACGTACATAAAAACAGATCTAAATATCGCGAGATATTTTAAAGTAACGACTGATTCATGCTAACTATTGGTCTGCCTGGAGGATGTGTCTTATTCTTGTGAGTTTTAGGCAGAAAGTAAATGCATGGAATTGTCGGATGATCAATTTTTAAGTAAATGAACTCATCATAATCCATCAGTTGCTTAGTATACCACTCATTAAACATCTCATGATATATCGCCTGATACTGAGTTACAGGATTGATCGATACTTTTTCATAATGATCTGTGTTCATCAATTGTCGAAATGCTTCTTTGGTGTAATCAATTGTGTCCATTATGACAATATTACCACCCTTATCAGAGGGTTTGATGACAATTGTAGAGTTGGATCCCAGCATATTTAGGTCTTTCCAATCTTGTTGGGTAAAGTTGGATCTGCTCGTCATTCTCGATGTCTTGGATAAACCTTTTCTGCGAAACTTGTCAATATCGTTAATTACTAGTTTGTGGAATATATCTATCAAATTACCACTAGGTAACGGGGGATTGAATCTACTTGGCAATTTTAGATGGCTATTGTCATAAAGATTGGTTTTTAATCCCATCTCATTAAGTGTGGTAGTACTGTTATTCACATCATCATGTGAAGAACATCCAACTTCATTACTGTCATTGGCTAGCTCGTTAATGGCTATCAATTGTGGGCTGTCAGCAATACTGAATCCAGAAGCCATAGCCCTCATGTCAATATTCTCTGCCATTCGATTGATGTCTTTGTTGGAAATATTTTAGATTAGACGTAATTTACGAACATATTTATAAAGTTCAATTCGAGTATTGACATAATCCCACTGAATATTTGGGCAGAAGCTTAATCCTAAATCTAGTATGCGTAATTGATTGTCAGTAAAGGTGTTGCTGGAGATATTTACAAAAGTACTCAAATGATTCAATGTGTTGGTAGAGAAGGGGTTCAGATCTGTTGTGATTATTGATTGCTTCTTCTTCTTACCCCGCCTCGTCTTCCGCTTCCTCTGCCACGTCTGCGGTTTTGGCCAGGGGGTGGCGTGACCATTTGCATAAGGCGCATTTCCCCCTGAAAATCCAGCTTGTTTCGTGGTATCTCATCAGCAGAGGATTCTATCTCTGAGCTATCATCAGCGGATACATGTTGGACAGCTCCATCCGCCCCATTTTTAGACATATCTTTGGTTCTTGCAGTGTCGTATTTTCGAGCAAATGTATAGACTCGTCGATGCTCGTAATCCAACTTATCCCTATTAAACTTATGTGCTTTGCGTGATTTGATTTCATCTTCCTTGTATTTGATCCGTTCTTCCATTTTAGCTAATTGATTGGAAACTTCTTGTTGATTAGATATCTTTTCTAGATCTTTAGTTAGTTGTTCAATCTTAATAATTTGTTCCTCCATTCGTCTTTTGGCTTGAACGATTAGAGTTCCCATGAGTTTCGTTGAGCAATCTGCTGTTTGCATTCTCCATTCCTCCAGTAAATCTGGATCCATGTCGCCTAAAGTGGGTAAGATTAAAATGCGTAGACCTCTGGGTACCCTACCACTTTCAATATATTTAGTTAGTGAGGTCATCTCCCACCATTTTTTAAGCTCAGAAATTTGTGCTTTTTCTAATTGGCCTATAATACTGGAGGTGGTTTGAATCTGAGCCCTCGGGGGCCCATTACTGATTTTAGAATTGTCAAACAATTCAGCTGCAGCCTGTTCCCACAGTTTTCTCCGTTCAGCCATACTATCTGGGACACGATGTATAATCACTTCAAAATAATTGATTTATAGCCGTTTACCAGAGGAACGGACCATGCAGAGTAAAAGGATATAGGTATGAATTCCAAATAACAGGACGCTGTGTAAATATCCACCAAATAACAACTGAATACTTATGTTGCTTATTGATTCTTTCTGATAGCGAGACTCGAGATTTGTTGTATAATTTAACGGGAAGGCCGTATTGTAACCGGCAAAGTTAATTATTTTCTGTCGTTATATATATATACACTCCGTTCAGCGTTTCCTTTCCGCACCTTATCGTCAACGGTGCCAGTCCTTGATGCGCGCCACCGCGTCTAACATCCAACACTTTCATTAAATTTATTAAGGCAGGACAGCGCTCTACGAACATTGAAACTTGAAGTTTATTTCGAAAACAGGAACGTGTTTCGCCGTTACCGCTTTCGTCAACCTGTGGGTCGCCATCTTGGCTCCCTTTAAATATCATGTGATCAACAGTACCTGGTGCACAAATTGCAAAAACTAAGCATCGAAAAATAACGAAAAATAACAAATCATAACAAATCAATTTCCCATTATTAAAAAATCTTACTTTCATTCCATACCTCTCTTCATTTTACATATTTAATCAAATGTCCTTTCATATCAAACTCAACCTAATGATGACAGAGGGTTAAATAATTCCCGAATCATTCATGGCATAGCGTAAATACAACCATTTAAAAAGATAAAATGCCAAATGTTTATGGTTCTCCACCTGTTTCACTCATCACAACCCTTAGTTTGAATGATAATCATTATAAACAAGAAAAAAAATATATATATATAGTAGCCGCTCGGTAGCTGTAGCTATAGTTAGGACTTAGGACCTGAACGCCCAAAATAGCAACGCCGGTCTGTGCCACTTGTGAAACACAGGGATGCTCTGTACTTACAGGAATACAGCACACCCCTGCATTTCCCTCATGCTAATTTAGGCTGCCTGCTCCAACACAGGCATCCTTGCACCATACTGCATGGGTGTCTGTGTTGAGGGGATAGATTGTTTATATGCAGGAAGGGACACCATTCTGCACATAACCAATTTATCACAGCAATTTGGCATTTCTATGTGTGCTGCAAAATGCAGCACAAAGAGAAGTACCAAAGTGTCATTTTATGAAACTTTCCTGCACATAAACAATCATCCATGGCATTTTGCTTCTTCTATATGTGCTGCAGGATGCATCATTGAAGTTATCACTGCAACGTTGCCAATAAAATTAATAATGAGGAAACTGTGCATGGCGGGGCACAAGTTATAGTTACCTTAGGGCATGAGTTATAGTTAATTGAAATAGCTCTAACTATAACTGCTGAATTTCTTTGGTTTTGTACATTTGAAATGTAAGCCTAACTATAACATCCCTGTAGCCTATGGTTTTCTAAGTGAGTATATATGTCCCTACCCTAGCCCCTTTTTTTGTCGGTCTCGGCATATATATATATATATATATATATAGCTAGATAGATAGCTATCAAAAACATTATGCAAACTTACCGTACCTGTTATCATACTACCTGAAAAAGTATTATTTTCTCACCCAGCCCTGCAACCTTGACACCCAGCAGGTGGAGCAGGTCCTGCTCCTGTTCAAGGAAATCTGCCCAGCGGTGCATCAGCTGCTGTTGGTAGCGAGTGATCCCAGAGCTGCAGCTCACACACTGCCCCACTCGTCCACACAGCAGCTGACGCTCCCACCGCTCATAGCGCCTGCCGGGCCTGCCGCCTTCTGCTAGCATGGGGGGGAGGTGGCTCTGCACCCAGAAAATAGGTGCTGCTACCTCAATCTCGCTAAAGTTGGGTTGGGATGCACCCGTGCCCTTCTGCGCCACCCTTAGGAGGTGCAGATGGCACCAATGCTGACTGCATCTGACCTAGAGTAGAGTAGACGAGGAAGTAAAGAAGAAAGTGGAACAGGAAGGAGTGGGACTGGAATAAAACAGGAGAACAGACAGGAAAATCCAGGAAAGGAATTATACAAAAAAGATGCCAAAATGTACAATAAACACAAAAATAAATACGGAGACATTGACACAAAAACAAACTGGGCTGGAGGAGTAGAAAAGAGTAGATGGATTTAGATGGTTTGAGATAGAGGATTGAATGAAAGACAGAAGCAAGGCAATACAAAATGGCTTTGCCCTTGTGCAGCGGGTGAAGCCATTTGTGCTGATATTTCAGTGCAGAATGAAGTACAGGCCTGAAAAAGCATGGAAAATTTGCATGCAAACAGTCTTCCATGGTTCACCAAATTCTGCAGAATCCCGCAGAGTTCTTTTGTGACACCATGGAATTCTGCAGAGCAATACTCCACAAGTTTCACCCAGGCCTACCCAAGAGGCAAGGCAAAGGACAGTCTACCAAATGCTGTTACAGTTTAACCAAGTAGAGAGGGTCATCACAAATTTGGCTCATAATATCCTGCTCAGGTAAACTCACAGGAGTTGATGTGCAGCATTGCAAGTGGGTAGGCACAAAACAGATAACTCCCTCTACAGAGATTGGGGTGTATAGGTAACTAATTCCTAAGAACACCACCAATAACAGATTTTAATCCTGTCCAAGCGGCACTAGAATAAAATTGGACGAGTGATCAGCCTGAGTCAGTTATGTGTTCTTTCTGTTGTCCGTCTCTGGTCCTTGTGCCATTATTGTTGGTCTTGTCTTACGTGCTTTTGTGTCTCTCCACCCTTACTGCTCCACTCCGAAGGGGATTCATTTCTTGGAGTGTGTTAGCAGGGCCCTATGATGAAGCATGCCACAAATTGTGGGTGAGGGCCATTTTTTCCACTAATAGATGTTGAAATTGTCTGGTCTTCATACCAGACATTATTCCTTGTCCTTTTTTGTGAGAATACATATGGTTTAGGGAGGTTGGATAGGAATTTCCTCTCACCCCTTTGTAGTGTTTTGATAACCACTCTTATCCCAGAATTATTCCTTATAATTATGGCATCTCCCTTTGTGCTCCCCATCTGCTTCAAAGAGATAGCCTGTTGAATCTGGGAGCAACTCTTCAGAAATAACATGCAGTCATGCTCCAATAGGCATTTCTCCTGTAGGATAGTGACCTGGGCCTTTGCATATTTTAGAAATTCTAAAATCATCCTTTGCTTCTTCCCCCTCTTAGACCATTCAATTTTCATCATTATTACCTCTAAGAAAGAAGCTATTTTTGGTTTTGGTCACCCAACCCCATCTTATGTCTTCCTTACACCTCCAGATAAATTTGCATTAGGTACTGCCCCCTACATTTTATAAGATGACAAGAACTGCAATGTTTTATGTGGATTTATTTAACAATATTGTCTTCAAATGGTCTTATCTCCAGTTTACCCACCCAGAAGAACATTCCCAAAACTACATGGTGCCATCTTATCATCTTCAGGACGCTACCCCGTAATGACTTCTGATACCAACTAAACTAATAGTTCCAACACCACTAAAAAAGAAGACACAAATGATTATCTGTGCAAATAAAAAGAAGAGAAAAAAATAAGAAAACAAAAAAAAGCAAGAAAGCAAGAAAGCAAACCAGGCTTCAATGCTCTCAACAGCTTTTGCATCACTGACCTGGTCAACCCATCATTAAGGCCACTTGAAAATAACTGAATCTTTTATACTAGGTCCTCAAACACCTCTTTACTGCGGAGATTATACATGTTATTTATTCACTTGACTTTCAAGATAGCAGGAAACTGAAGTTGGACCACAATCCCCGATATCTAAGCTCTCCCATTTCCTCCCACAATCCCCACTGGTGTGGTGCTGTGATCCTGCAAACATCTGATCCAACCTGATTCAAAAACAAATCATAAGCTAATCACCCTGCCTTTAATGCATATAAGAGGATTAGTTTCTTGATGACTTCCGACTGAAAAATAACCAGGATCTTCCTGTGTGCTTTCAATTTGTATTTCACTTAAACTAATTTTGTATGTAGTCACTGAATTTGTCCCTCCAAATTGCTGTCTCATCTGTCCTTCAAAATTCCCTCTCTTAGCAGCCTGAAAATAAACCCTTTCAAATAAGTCCCTTCTATGCCTTCTGGAACATTTAGGATTCTCCTGTACTGAATCTCTAATCCTTCCATGTCCTCTCTGTGTTGTCAAATCTGGTATCTCAATTACAAGATTTCTTGTGAGTTGTTTGTTACTACATGTGTTGCCTGTATGCTCTTCAAAGCATTTTGAGTGCACTACTAAATCATCAAGTTTGCCCTTCAGCCTCAGAGGCCCCTAAATACCTTTCTGATTCTGCTCAGACACCTCAAATTTTATCATGATTTCTTGCTTCAAATCCATAAAAAACTGCTCAATCCAATGGCTTGCCAGTTACTTGTGGTTGGGTCTCCTCAAAGTGATTGAGAGCCTGAGACTCCTGAGCTATAGGACTTATAGATAATGTAGCGACTGAGACACCACTGTGACCCTAGTTACTCTCTTTGCCGAATACCTCAAATCTATAATCAACAGGGATGGTAGCAAGTACAGAACTGAATTACCATTGATCATCCCATGTCTTATAAGAAACCTTACTATTTGTCTGCCACTCCTGCTGTGTGGAACTTTTACCTCTAGTCTCTATAATTCTGAAGAAAGAATTTAGACAGTGATTAGGCTTATTCTGAAGATCTTTGGACGATGGTTCACGCCTTGAGTCTCTTCTCCCAGCCTTTCTGGACCTAGCTTTTGAAGTGTTCTGTACTAGGTTCCTCCTCAGGCTGGGCTTGAACACAACTAGAGGATCACATTGCAACGTTTCCAAGACGTTCTGCTGAGTCAACCTACATTTATACATGTTTTTAGATGTACCTGGAGAAGCAAGAACCTTTCACTTCTTGATGGAAATTGAAGTATAAGAAGAGTTATTAGATATATCAACCTCTATTTCTGGCAAACTGTCAGAGGATCCCCTTGCATTCTCCTTCCTATCCGCTGAAGGTTGTAACTTAACTAGGCCCTCCAAATGTTGACCAGTATTCCGTACCTGACCAGTAGGTGAAAGCCTCTGGAAATAAATGTGATCTGTCATTTGTGTTGCCGACATGGGAGACATGACCTCCACACTCCTTATTCCTCATGCTTGCTGGCCCGGTGTCTTACAACATGCCTCGTACCAGCCATGACCGGTGATGGCTCTGCCACCACTCTCCCTGAGATAAACTTGCACGGCAAAGACTCTCTCATTTGGCACTGAAGCAGACGTTTAGTTCCAGTGTGGAGGCAAGGAGTGCTGCTTCAACATCTTTGACTTATCAGGGCTCAAAATCACATTCTCTCTTGCCTCTTGGCCATGTTTATCCTTTGGAGTACTGCTGTGCTGGAACTGATGGCTCTGCCACCATGTTCCCCCATGCCAAGGTGTTCTTGTTGAAGAACACCACTTCTGGCTTGATGGTGTTGAGATTGAGACAGTTGGCTTTCATTCAGTTAGTAACATTGGCCATGCAGGTAGTGAACTTGTTTCTTGTTTTGAGGGTTTTGTCCTGGGGAAAAGTATGAGTTGCATGTCATTAGAGAAGGAGAGGATGTTGATATTGTTTGCATGGATGAGATTGGTCAGAGGAATCATGTACTCATTGAAGAGGATGGGGCTAAGTGAGAAACGTTGGCGTCACTCTGCAGTAGAGTTTATGGACTTCTGAAAAGTAAGGTGCTAGACTAACAGCTTTTGTTTTATCCATTAATATGAAGCAGAAAAGCAAATGGAGCAGGAACATAGTGGGTTCTTGGATGCCAAACTTGTGCAGGCACTTAATGAGGATGGTGTGTAACACTGTTTCAAATGGTGCAGAGAGGTAAAGGAGAATGAGGGCTACGCTGTCTCCCTTGTCAAGTATCATGCAGATGTCATATCTGGCAGCAATAAGTGCTATTTCTGTTCTGTGGCTAGGCCTGGATCTGAACTGTGTGGCATAGAGGAGCTAGTGGTTTCTATGGTAGTTGAAGATGCATCCATTGATTAGTTTCTTCATGATCTTGGTCTGGTGTGGTAGGAGGGAGATGTGTCAGAATTTGGAGTGAATGACTGGGTTAGTGGATGGTTTCTTGAGCAGGGGCATGATGGTGGTATGTTTCCAGGTGTCCAGTTGTTGGAGGCACTCAGGATAGATGCTAGTACATCGCTGATGGATAGGAGCCATTTAGTGAAGGCATGGTGGGGGCAAGGGTCTGATGGACTACATGGATAGTCTTCATAGCAGTGACAGTTCCAATGGTGGAGACTGGGTGACAACAAAGTCAGGGTTCATTCTTCAGCAATGATAGAAAATTGAGTTGGAACAGTGAATGGTACAGTAGAGGGTAAATGTTTACATATGTTGGAACTGGCCCTTTATGCAGGGCTATCACTAGGCCTGGGCAGAGCTCACGGATTTCCGCTCTGTGGAATTCCACGGAGTTGATTTAAAACTCAGTTGAATTCCGTGGAGGTGGAGTTCCATGAGGGATGGAGTGGCACCGTGTCCTGAATGTACCGGATCTCTGAAGCACTAAGCAGGTCGAGCCAGGCAGTACCCTGCTTAGCGCTTCCAAGATTGGGCGCATTCTGGACAGGGCCTTAGGCAGTGAAAGCTGCTGTTTCAGGCCTCCTGTGCACCAGCCTGCCCCGTATCGCTGTACATGAGGCAGGCCAGTGCACAAGAGACCCGGGAAGGTCGGTGCACAAGAGGCCTAATATGGCAGCTTTCGTCTCTTATGGCTCTTGCCTGAATTCAGGCCAGGGCCGTAGGCAGAAAAAGCTGCAGTTGCAGGAGTCTTGTGCACCAGTGTGCCCAAACAAAAAAAGAAAAAAACGAGGACTCACCTGGGTCCTTGTTGTCAGCGGGCTGGCGCTCTGCCTCTCTCTGCCCCTCTCTGCCCCCTGCTGCTTCGCCCAGCCCAGGCTAGTGGCAGAGGAAAGCCTGGAATCCTCCTGGAGCTGGAGCTGCTGGTGACAGCTCCAGCTCCATCGCCATTCGGTTAAGCCTGCACTACAGCCCAGTTATAGACCACACAGAGCAGACTGTCTGAGCTGCACTATGTGACCCATAACTGGGCTGCAGTGCACATGCAGTGAGCTCCACTCCGCTGGCGGACCTAGGGGAGTTTTTGGTCAAACGCTGCACTTGAAGTGGCGCGCAGAGTGCAAAAAACTGTTAGCTTCGCCAGTGGAGCTCACCGCCCACCCGTAGTTAACCTCAAACTTTTTGCCTTTCTCCTCCTATTTTTCTGACCCTCATTTTGTTGGCTTTAGGATGCTGGGCACGTTACCACTGCTAACCAGTGCTAGAGTGCATGTGCCCTCTCTCCTAAAACCTGGTTTGATTGGCCTACACCTGTTCGGCAAACTTAATTTACATTTAAGTCCCTTGTTAAGTGGTATACCATATACCCAGGACCTTTAAATTAAATGCTACTAGTGTGCCTTCAGTGCAGATTGCGCCACCCACAGAAGTAGCCTTTCAAAGTTCTCTTAGGCCTGCCTCTGCAGTGCCTGCGTGCGCAGTTTCCTGCCATATTGACTTGGCATTTCAAACTATATGCCAAGGCCCAGACTTCCCTTTTAGTACAAATAGGTCACCCCTAAGATAGAGCCAGTGTAGCGCTATGGGTAGGGTGCTCTGTATGTAAAAGGTAGAGCATGTACTTTTATGTTTTGGATGTCCTAGTAGTGTCAAACAGCCTATTTTGTTTTTCACTATTGTGAGGGCTGATCTTCTCATAGGCTAGCATTGTGAATTCCCTTTTAAATGTCTCAGTGTAATAGCTGATCTGGAAGGAGTAGTGTGTGCATGTTTGGTATGTTTGGAGTGGTAGTAAGAAATCCTTCATACTGGTGTAGTTAGAGCTTGCATTGCTATTTTAGAAATACCACTTTTAGAAAGTGGAAATGTATCTGTGTTTATAACTCTGGTGCTTTGCAGCCTAACTCAAATCCATGTCCAGGGCTGAGTGACAGCTATACTTTGTGCATACTTTCCAGACATCCAACATACAGGAGGGTTGGGTGCATCTGCATACTGATAGTTTTCCTGGGTTAGGAGAGAGGGAGGCGTGGTGCATTTCCATTTGTATAGACTGTGTCACTGCCTACACAATGGGCTGATTTACTCCTATGATATCTTGAGGCAGGACTGGGTTGAAAGGGTTGTGTTACACTTGAAAGGGTCCATTCAAAGTTGCCCCTGAACAAAGACTTTTTGGAGTATAAGTACTGACCCTATGATTTCAGAGCACTTTGGGAACTGGGACTGAACCTCTGTCAGAAAGACTGCTGTGTTGCACAAAAGGACTAATCTGGACTGCTTTTCTGTTGTTGCCCTGCTACCCGCAGCTGCTGGGTGGCATAAAAGACTCACTGTATTGCTTTTCCTCTTGTTTCCCTGCTACCAGCTGTTCCCTGACCTTGTCCCCATTAGACATTGCTGCCAGGAGAAGCCACTATACCTTTGTTCTAGAACCGGTAAATTTGCCCCTGGGGCTCTGTGACTCA
The DNA here is from genome assembly GCF_031143425.1 of Pleurodeles waltl. Taxonomy (NCBI): domain Eukaryota; kingdom Metazoa; phylum Chordata; class Amphibia; order Caudata; family Salamandridae; genus Pleurodeles; species Pleurodeles waltl. The sequence continues at coordinate 723,898,922 of NC_090447.1, forward strand.
GAATTGACCATGTGACCCTGAGTCCAGCCACTCCAGTCAACTTCAAGTAGCGCTTCATTCCCCCTGTTGTCTTGCCTGTGAATAGCGCTCTGTGGTGCTTATGTGCCACATCTGTGGCATGGAGTCTTTTCCGGGGGCCCCGGGTGGCTGGGAGATGGCAGATTGATCTGGCAAGCCTGCTTGTGAAACGGGGAGAGCTTTGGAACTCAGCTGTAGCCTGTTCTTGACGTCTCACCTCTCAGGCTGTGCGTGTTGTCTCGACAATGCGGACTTTCCCCAGCGGAGTGTACTGAGCCACGTCCCTGTTTAGTGCACAGCCCAGTCCACAAGGGCTTCCGCCCAGTGACACACTGATGACGGTCGCCCCAAGAAGAGGTCCTTGCAACCCCGCTGCTCCATTCCTCAGGGAAGTAGCGGACTACAGTGTCCCATCCCTCATGCTGGCCCAGGGGGGCATCATGGCACCAGCAAGAGAGCCTCAGTGAGACGGGCTCCCAATGCAACAAGGGCAGGCTAATTACAGTTGACCTAAATGTTCGCAGGCAGTTGCATACAGAATATTCCACCGCAGGGGTCCTTGCAAGGTCTCCCCACTGAATCTGACAATGTGTGCATGCCCTCCATTATGTGAGCCATACGGGGGGCACTGGTGCTTATTTTATTGTGGTTTCAGGGAGTGAATCCTCAATGGAGGCCCCCGTTGTGGAGCTAGCCACTGTGGGGTGATTATCATAAACCACCAACGAGGAGGACATGCCCGCCTATGCTCCACAGCTGAGGTCTAAATCCCACATTCCCAACCCAGCTCTCTCTACAACTACCATAACCCAGCTAATAGAGGGACAGTGATTACTAATAGGCTGTGGTTAATGTTGGGTGATTTATGTTCTCACTGTGATTCCTAGTAGTTATAGGTTTTGTTCCCCAACCCAATTGCTACATTCCATGCCTGAGTGCTATCAAGTTTATCACTTAGATACTAGTACCACGCTAATCTAGTGTTTTACTCTATGAGCTGGCTGCTAGTATTACATATACTAAGCATATACTTCCTGTTATTTCCCTGACCCAGGCATTCTTTATGACATGTGGTAACTATTATTTTCTCCTGATGCAGTTTATGACCAAGGCATTTTACTGACCTTATGATTCTGTTATTGCCTTTGCGAAGCCCTATTACGATCATTACATTTATGAGCAATAATTATGAATTACGTCATTTTGGTCTATGTCTTGATATGCAATACATACTGTACATTTTGTATAGTCCTATGTGGAGCCTCGTTTGCAGTGTATTTATTGTGTCACTGGTGTGTGTGTTGCACAAATGCTTCACACATGACCTCTGGGGATAGGCCTGACTGCTCTGCACCAGCTACCAGGGGGTGAGCACAGGTTATGTTTGGTTTGTAACTTACTTGCCCTGACTAGAGTGATGGGTTCTTCCTGGCTTAGGTGCACACCCTAGCCATCCAAAAAAACATATTTTTAACACCATATATCTAGGTGATTTGTAGCAGAAGACTTCTGAGACATTCTTGCAAAGGTCTTGCGAATGGATGCTGTTGCTGGATGTGGCAGGAGGCACAGTGAAATCTGTGATGAAGGCAAAGATTTATTTGCTAGTGTTTGTGCTGCAGTGGATGTGGCCTGCAAGAGCTGTGCACTTGGTGTTCTGCATCTGCCCATGGTTGCATCTTACGGCTGATTTGAAGATGTGTATATCCATGGTGTCTTGACTTGCTCTCCAGTTGTGTTCCAGTTGCTTGCAATGGCATTTTGTCCGTCTGAGTTCCTCTGTGTACCAGCTGGCCTAAGGTCTGACTTTTGCTGTTGGGTTGCACTAGAGGGGAGCCAGGGTGTCAGTACATGCAGTTATTCGGCTGTTGAGGTTCTTGATAGCTTTTGGCAAGTTGTTGGTGTTCTTGTGTAGGTGTGCAGAAAGGGCAGTAGCACACTTCTCTTCTGTGATGCTTTTCCAGCTGTGGCTGGTGGGACCAGTTGTGGTAGATCTGTGCTGGTGCAGGAAGTGTATTATGAAACTGATGAGGAAGTGGTCTGTTTGGGCCATAGTTGCTAGCTGTTGGCTAATTGAGGAGAAAATCGGGTCCAAAAGGTGTTGGAGGTGTGGGTGGGTTTGGTAACATCCGGGGTGAGGCCAAGGTTTCCGAGGTCCATGAAACAAATTTTTAATTTTATCACTGTCTTTCCTTAGTCATGAATGTTAAAAGTAAAACTCAGTTTGGTAATCATTCCTTAAGGTACATTTGCAGACTTCCACATGTTGCTAATAAAATAAGAGGAAGACCACTCCTGTCAGAGAACATTGTGCCAGAAAGCTTAAAAATAATGAGTGAACTTCAACTTTCCAGAACATTCCAGTGTCTTAAAAATTAAATAGAGTCAGGAAGTTTTGTAGCAAATCAATTTGTAAGAACACGTTTGTCTTGAATGACAAGAAAACGGTTAGCCAGGTGATTTCTATCCCATCTTGAAACAATCATACACGTGATGTTTTTTCCTTTACTCCTGCACTTGTTTTTCTCATATGAGCTCATTGAAATTGCCATTCAAAGTTGATATTATGACAAAATGCAATGCTTCAGAACTTTGGGGAATTAATGCATCACTTTGCCTCAAACTCAGCTACATCTACCTCTACATTAAGCTGACTTGAACTATCTCTGGAAATAGTACACGGCGGACCTACAAAGATTGGTCTGCTGCTGATGTCCTCTGCGCTGTCGCACAAGCAGGCCTCCTTGCATGACACACAGCCTTAAAGCAGGATGTAGGTGTGTGTGTGTGCTAGCTTACAATTTGTACTGGAGGCATACCTTTCCAGTACAAATTTCAGACCTGTCAACTCACACCCTGCCACCGTGTTATCACACGATATTGGCTCCCTTCACATGGTCACCCTTGCGGAGCAATATCCACTGTGGTAGACCGTTCTTAATTTGTAAATAAAAACGTGCTGGTGCCCAAAGCCCTCCTCTTCAATATGTGGCTGCTGCAAATAAATGTACGAACATGGAATACTCAGACTGCGTAATCCTGAAGCCATCACAGGCCTCTTTAATCCATTTACATCCCCTCCCTGCCGGCCGCTACTGCTCACTCCTGCAGCTTTCTGCTCTCTCCCTTAGGGACGTTTTTTTTTTTTCTCTTCCTCCGCGTTTTCCAACTGTGTCTTTTGATCGCAATTAATGTTTGAGGCAGAAAATTAAGCGCTGGCCCTCAAAAATAACTGCTGGTGCTCCGCACTGGAAACAACAAGCATAAATTAAGCACTGGTGGTAGAAAATACAGAGTGCCTCTTAAGTAGATCGTTGCACCAGGTCCCGCTCCTTTCAAGTCCCAGGCCCCTGTTTTTTTTGGAAGTTGGCAGGTTTGAAAGTCCTATTTGTAAACAAACACAGGAGGTTGGCTCACGTTGTATATGTGCTGTGCACACTAGTTCATATGCAGTGCATTGTTTTTTTTGTTTTGTTTTCCTCGAAATGTACGTATTTTCCTTTTTGTGTCTCATTCAATTAGGCGTTAGTTTTGAGTTAAAGTACAGTTTGTCAATATTAGTAGATTAGGCTTTGCATGAAAGCGTTTGAGGTTTTTTGTGCTGTGGAAAGTTCACTTTTCCTTCACAAAACAACTTCATATAGCACGTGCTGCATAACATAGTGCTAACCGCAGTGCATCCATTAGAAACGTGGGCCTAGTAGAGTAGGTAAACAACCGAAATAACACACACACAGATTTATATTCACTTGCAAATGTTTGTCAAAGACTGAGTAGCTCTTGCTAGCCCATTTGGTCAAGTGCCTCGCATATATTAAGATTTCACTTTTCCAGACTATTACATCAGTTACGTACATGGCATTGAAATGTCCATCAACTATTTGATGTCTGTACAATAAGGACATTGTATGAATACGTTTCCGCCGAGTTTCTGGCAAAGGTTAATATGTGTTTGGCTTATCAGCTTTACCGCAATGTGCATTCAATGTCCGATTAAATCCATGTCTGTTTTTGTCATTGGGGCCCCACAGCGTTGTGGCCTTATTGGCAAAGTAAATACAGACGATCTGCGTTAAAGCTATTCCTATTTTGTGTTTGGGAATGCAGTGGCAATTGAAAAATAATACCATTGACTCGCTTTAACAATCAGTTTTGGGAAATATACAGACACAACATAATGCAACGAGCAAAAATGCATTTTGTTCTTGTGCGTGTCTTGAAAGCGGCAAATTCCTTATTCAAGCTCTGTAAAGGACCTCGGTTTCAGAAACACGCTTTGCAATACTGTGGTTTCAATAATAGTCAAGAAATGTGATGTATCCTTTGCACATATAATGAACTGATACATCCATCATTATGTACAATTATGATCCTTCCCATCATTGTTGCAATGACAATAACGTTGGTCTTTTGACTGCAATTAGTGTTTTTTTCCATTGTAACCAAAAGGAACATGCGGTTCACATTCTATTCTAATGCATGTGTAATTAAGTGATGCGCAAGGCAAGGATTACACTGAACGAATCTTATAACTGGCACGGAGACGCTGTGAGATAAAAGACAGAAGGATGATTACAAACAGAAGATGGGGATAAATCTTGTGCTCTTGACCTAGATACATAGGTGCTGTAATTAGAGATGCGAGGCTGCTGCAGCATTCCCGAAACATCCAAGCTGGGGTTCAGAAGGTGAATGAGCAATACAATGCCGTTAAATTGTGTTGTGTTATCTTGTCACATTTACCACGTGTTCCAAGACAGAGGTCAAATATTTGGCTATGTCTTCTGACAAATGACTCTTATTTTTTATTATGGAAATAGGGGGCATATTTGATAGCTCCTAGCGCCGCCATAACGACATTTTTGTTTTTACACCAAGGCGGCGCTAAAGGGGCATTTTCCCTGCGCCATATTTACAAAGTGGTGCAATGCATGCATTGCGCCACTTTGTAAACCCTTGCGCCAAATTATGCCTGTGCCAGGCATAATGTATGCAATGGGGGTGTTCCCCTGTGAGGGGGCCGAAAGAATGGCGCAAGGCAATCTAAGAGATTTCCTTGTGCTATTTTTTTTCAGCGCTTTTAATGCCTGCTCTGAGAAGGCGTTAATAGGGGCATACTATTATTTATAATGGACCCCTATACACTCTGCAGGAGTAACACCAACATTTGGCACTACTCCTGCAGAGTACATCAATAGCGTCATAACAAATGATGCTATTGCCCCATACCCTGCACCATTGTGTGCCGTATTTTAAATACGGTGCACACATGGTGGTGGTATGGGTGTGCTAAGGGGCGCAAGGAAAGTGGTGCTGCACTGGATGCAGCACCACTTTCCTTAAAGCTGCCCCTTGGTGTTTCCTTTTGCAGACTGCAAAGGGAGAGGTTTTTGTAAAGTGAAATATGGGACAATCTTGCTGGGGTACAAAGTTAATGAAAGGAAAGGCTGTAGGACAGCATTTTTGTCTAACAGACAACAGCATGTAAGTACCTTTAAATTACCTGTAGCAATATTTTAAAATATATTAGCAGTTAGGAAAGCACAAATGAAGCACATTTAGAATTCTGAAGCATGATGGAAACAAAGATTTTAATAGCATCAATACAAATCAAGATTCTTGATGGTGCACATTTGAAAATATTTGCTGAAATCGTTTTTCTAACATTATAATTAGTGCACTATATAGTTTTATCAGTAAAAATACATGTCTGTGCATATTTAGTAGCCACTTCGATTGAAAATATGTTGGTCTAACACGTGTCCCCTCCAACTGAAATGGGGAGAGTTACCCAACCCCTTGGGAGTTCTCATCACTAAGGCGGAAATACCTGGAAAGACCATCAGCTTTGGCGTGATCTGTTCCAGGACAGTTTTCCACCATAAAGTCCATTCCCTGTATGTAGATGCACCACTTCAACAGTTTAGGATTCTCACCCTTCATCTGCATTAGCCATCTGAGGGGCCTGTGGTCTGTCTGAACCCAGAAGTGAGTCCCAAACAAGTAGGGTCTTGGCTTCTCTAGCACCCAGACCACATCAAAAGCTTCCCTTTCTATTGTGCTCCACTTCTGTTCCCTGGGAAGTAACCTCCTAATGATGAAGGCTACAGGGTGATCTGGGCCCTCTTTGCACATCTCCCACACCATGCTCTGAAGCATCTGTCTGCATCACAAACTCTTTGGAAAAGTCAGGAGCCTTGAGCACATGACATCCTTCAGGGTGTCAAAAGCAGCCTGGCACACCTCTGTCCAGATCACCTGACATGGCTGCTTCTTGGAAGTCAGCTCTGTCATGGGAGCAACAATGGTGCCATACCTCTTGACATATCTCCTGTAGCAACCAGTGAGTCCTAAGAAGGCTCTCCCTCAATCTGGATCTTGGCGGGCGTCCAAGCCAGAATTGTGTAAATTTATGCCTGTAGGGGCACCACCTGGCCGCTCCCTACTTGGTGTCCCAAGTACACCACAGACCCCTGAGCTATCTGGCACTTACTGGCCTTGGTACTGAGGCCTGCACTCTGCAGGGCTCTGAACAATTCCTGGAAGTGGTGCAAGCGGTCCTCCCAGCTGGATCTGAAGATGGCAAAGCATCCAGGTAGGTGGCACTGAAGTTCTCAAACCCAGCCAGGACCTGGTTGACCAGCCTCTGGAATGTGACAGAGGCGTTCTTTAACCCAAAGTGCATGGCACATTAACTGGCAGTGCCCCTCAGGTGTTGCGAACGCAGACCTCTCTTTTACCCCCCCCCCCCATTTAAGGCAATGTGCCACTACCCAGATATCAGATCAAACGGGTTGCGGAACTTGGCAGCTCCCAACCAGTCAGTGAGCTCATCAGCTCTGGAGATGCAGTGTGACAGCATTGAGCCCCCGGTAGTCAACACAGAACATAAGTTCAGGTGTGACCCCAGGTGGGGCAGCCTTTGGGAACAGGACCACTGGGCTCGACAACGGACTGTTGGAGTGCTCAATGACCTCTAACTCCAGCATCTTAGAGACTTCCTCCTTGATGCTGTTTCTCACTCTGTCAGTTAACCTGTAAGACTTGTACTTAACAGGCAGGCTGTCCACAGTATTAATGTCATGGGGGCACCAGTGGGTGACCCCAGGGGTAGGTGAGAAGAGGGAGGCAAACTGTCCCAGCAACTGGAGACAGTCCCTCTGCTGATCTAAGGTCAGAGTCGGGGAGAAGTTTACACCCTTCACAGACCCATCCTGGAAGACAGGATGTCGGGGAGAGGATCACTCTCCTCTTCCACCCCATCATCTGTGACCAAGAGCATGGTCAACTCAGACCTCTCAAAGTGCTGTTTGGGGCGGTTCACGATTAGTACCCTAATAGGGTTCCTAGGAGTCTGCAGGTCCACCAAGTAGGTGACTTTAGTTTTGAGCTCCTTCACCTCAAATGGTCCAGAACAATAGTCTTGGAGAGCAAAGAGCTCTACTGGGGCCATCACCCACACTGTCTGGCAGGCTGAAACTTAACCAGAGTGGTATTCTGGTCATACCATTGTTTCATGTCTTCCTGGCTAGCCTCCAGATTATCTTGGATGAGTTTCTGAAAGCAAACTGTCTGGTTCCTGAAGGCCAGAACGTAACTGAATACATCCTGGGGGAGCTTCTTGGGAGCATGCTCCCAGCCCTCCTTCACCAAACTAAGCGGCCCTCTCACAAGGTACCCATACAGAAGCTCAGAGATGCTAAAGCCAACCCCCTTCTGAGGTAGCTCACTGTAGGGAAACAACAGGCATGATAACAAGACATCCCACTTACGCCTCATGGGTTCAGATAGACCCATAATCATGCCCTTCAGGGAACGGTTGAATCTCTCAACCAACCCATTGCTTTGGGGGTGGTAAGGCGTGGTGAACTTCTAAGTTACACCACACGCCTTCCACATGGCCTTCATGTACAGCAACATTAAATTAGTACCCAGGTCAGATACCACCTCCTTGGGGAAACCCACACAGGTAAAAATCCCCATAAATGCCCTAGCCACTCTAGGCACGGTCACTGTCCTCAGGGAGGATAGCTTCCAGGGTCCAGAATGCATGGTCCCCCAAGACCAGGATAAACCTGTTGCCCATGGCTGTCTTGGGATCCAGAGGCCCCACATTGTCAATACCCACACGCTCAAAAGGGGCTCTCATGACAGGAAACAGTTAAAGAGGAGCCTTGCACTTCTTCTCAGATTTGCCACTCACCTGACAGGTCTGACAAGTCCCGCAGAATGCATCTGAGTTCTTCCTCATTTGAGGCCAATAAAAGTGGGTGCAAGCCTGTCAAATGTCTTGTCCTGCCATAAATGACCTGCCAGAGGCACATCATGAGCCAGGCCCAGTAGGAAGGCTCTGAAACACTGGGATACCACCAGAAAAAGGGCTGCCACAAGCTCAGCAACCTTAGACTCACTATACAGGAGATCACTCTCCCAATAAATCAGGAGAGGTCCAGAGGTGTCACCAGCTGCCTGGGCCTCGGCCTGTTTCCGCAGACCCTCAAGGGTGGGGCATGTTTTCTGCACTGCACAGAATTCCTCCCTGGGGGGACCTCCTTCCTGCTCCAAATGGGTCAGCCAAAGCAGACCCCCTAGTTCAGCCACTTCTTCCTTATAGGTTCTGGGGCATCCCCCAAAGGTTCAGCCTCCTCCCGGACCACTGGGATCTCAGGAGCAGGTTTCCCACACCCCTTGCCACTTCCTCCCCTGGCAGGTACCTGGGCCACTGTTTCAGGCTCAAGGTCCTCCTGACCACCCTCTCTGGTGGCCATGGACCATGTGGTCATGTACACCCACTCTTGCAATCCCAACATTTCCAATGGACCTGAGCTCTACCTGCTTCCAGGCAGTCCGCTCTAGATTATCCACTAGCAGACAGTCAACAGGCATGGATGGAGTCACAGCTACCCTCAAGGAACCTGAGACCCCCCATTTCAAAGGGAGCCTGAGCTACCAAGCATTGGTGCTCACTGATGTCTTCTGCTACAACTTGGTGGACCACATTAGGGATTACCTGCTCCTGAAACTCCAGATGTCAGTGGACTGTTGTCATACTGGCTCCTGTGTCTCTAAGAGCCTCCACCCTCCTCCCATTGATGGTCACCCACTGGCTGTATTTCTTTGTACTATCAGGCATGAGGGTTCTCTGGACCACCTCACACAGGTAGACTAGGGCTAACTCAGTTGGCTCCCCACCACTAACTGGGGCCAACTCCTCTGCAAGCGCTACACTAGCCACCCCAAGTGACTGCCCACTGGTGAGGGGCTGTGCCCACTTAGGACACTTGGGACTCCCTCTGATGTGCCCTTCCTGACCACAGACAAAGCACTTGATGGTTTCCTTCCCTGCAGGCTTTCCTGAAGGGAACCAACTCTTCTTCTCAACAGGGGGCTGGGAATTTTTTCCCTGGGAACTAGTTTGGGCTCTGTAACAGGTTGGCTAATCGAATACACCAGACTGACCATTTTGAGTGATAGGTAAATTGTTTTATTGTTCTTTATACAAGGTCAACGGGGTTGTGGGAGGTTGGCGTGTAGGTAAGGGTTGGTGAGTCTCTGCGGTCTTCTGTCGACTAATCCCGTCTTCTTCTTTCTTCCTCTTCCAGAGGCCTCGCAGGAAGCGTGTGGGGACAGAAGAAGAAATAGGTGTGGTAAGTGTTTGGTTTATCCCTCTTTTATGTATTTTCCTCTCTACTACTCCTCTCTTCTCTTCTGTCTTAATAAGCGTTTTTCTCTGTTTTGAGCCTCCTCCACTCTCTTTACTTTCGGCCTTTTGGTTATGCCTGTGATCACTCAGTGTTCCCTTTCTTATCCCTCTTTCCTGGTGCTGGCGGGTTATCTTTCTTTTCTTTTCTATTTTCTCACTCGTATTCGTCTTATTTCTTCTCCTTTTCTTGGTCTGCTCTACACTTGGCATCTATGTCTTGCTCCTGCACTTTTCTTCCTGCTTCATAGGTCTGTTCCTTGTCTTTTCTCTTCTCTCTCTTTTTCTTTCTTCAGCTAAGCTCCTCGTTTTATCTTTTCACCTCGTTCCTGTGCTTTTGTGTTTATTCGATTCCTTACTCCCTCACCCCCTTTTAGTGCAGTACCCGTGATTTTCCTTCTCCCGTCCTCCTCCCTCCTGCTGCTCCTTCCTCCCTGTCCCGAGTGCCCGTACCTGGCTTGGCCACGCTTCTCCTGAAGCGTGGCAGGCTCATTCGTCTGCTCCCCGGGGCCAGCGATCCTCGTCACAGTGTCGGGTCCACAAGAGTCCTGACTCCGGCTCCACTCCAGGCTGTCGAAGACGAGTCCTGGCGTCTTCCGGATCTTCCTCGTCCCTTGGCCTCCGCTGTTCTCCTTTCAATGCCATTGCCGGCTCCTTCATTCTCCACCACTGCATCCCTCCTCCCTTCCCCTGATGGGGTGGATCCACTCCTTTTACGGCCTCAGATTTGCGCGGGTCTGGCAGGGAACCAATGGAGAGAGTAGCTCCCCGGGGTGCTTCCGTTTTGTCAGGGGCAGAGACAGCACAAGTCCTCATGATGTGCGGGTCGGCCGGGTCCGACCTGTCACAGGCTCCTTTAGGGAACTCCTCACTTTTTATCTTTGTCCCCCCTCCTTCTTTTGTTGAGGGCCCTGCCAACCCTTGTTGGAGTCTCCTCCATACAATTTCTTGTGGATCTTGGCACTCACCCAATGGTCCTCCTCCTGAGAAAGCTTCCTGGGTTCAGTAAGCCTGCTGTTAATCAAGTGCTGGCACATCTCTGGAAAACACAGACTAGCAAGTGGTTCCATAAAGACAAATTGTACAGCCCCTGGTAATCTGTTACCTAACTGCCCTTCACCCAACAAGCAATGCCCACTGAATCCTTTTGAGGAATTTTGTACCACTCATGGTCTGGAGATCAACATGACAAAAACTAAATATATGGCCATAAACCAGCACACATTCTATTGTGGGAGGATTTATTTGGGGGAAGTCGAACCAAAAAGGTAGGAAGCCTTACGTATTAAGTTAAAAACGAATAATTTATCTTGGAAGCCCCACACTTACAAAACGGCCATGAAACATAGACAAGTCATAGGTGTGTTACTGAAAGAGCATTATGCATCCTATACCAAACGAGTAAGACCCCCTCTGCCATTCTACAACTTGAAAGTACTAGGGGCCGGCTCAATATCGTGCAGAGTTCTGGGGGGTTCTCAAACACAATCAACTTAACAAGGTTAGAACATATGTTCTTGAAGAGCTTAGTGGCATTTCTGGCCAATACCCCTTATATTGTTTAAAGCTAGGTATGGGTAGAAAATCAATCCAAGACAAAGCTAAGTTACAACCACTTTTGTTTTGGAGGAGAATATTTTTTTTACACCAAAACTAGTGTCCTATGTCAAAGCTTTTAAGGAAATAATCAGGCTGGACAGTCTCATAAAATAGCCTGGTTTAGTAATATAATTTTTTCCCTGGGCTTGCAGGAGGCTTGGAAGACTTCTATGCTGGAACTCATCCCTTTGAAAGAGAAAGTGAAGAGACACTATTGGGAGTGGGTAGCTCTAAATGATTAATTAAATGCTACAAGAGGGGCACTAACAAGGGAGGTTTTAGATTTCAAACCTGCCTGTATATATGAGCACTACTTAGACAGCATCACATACCCTATGCATAGGAAGCTCTACATCAAATGTAGGGTTAGTTAATTGCCACTCACACCATTCACAGCCAAAATGGACCACAACATCATCAACATTCCTATTATGCCCAGGCTGTAAAACAACCAATGAAATTGTCTCACATGTTTTATTTGCCTGTGGGGTGTATTCCCTTCTTTGATGCACTTGCATCAAGCTGGTATGCCCGCAGTTAGGCACTCTTCAATACAAGGTGGCCCTTAGAATATTAAAAACTGACCCTAATCCCTGATATATCTGTGCTGTTGCAAAATTCCTAGGCATGATGTGGATTGTAAGGAGGAAGACGTTATTGAGTCATGTGTCAAGCCAGTCAATTATGTCCCTTGAATACCACTATATCGTGAGGAACCCTGTTTTAGCCTTTGCCATGTTACTTGCACCAGCACTTTATATTTGTACTTGCAAGATACATTATTTTGTGATTTCAAATGAAGGCTACCTAATATTGCCTCTGCATAATAATGCTAATATCAATGTTGATGTTAATGCCATGATGCTTCTCCCCTTTTTAAAGATTTAATTTAAATATTTGCCCCTTGAGAATGAATTGGCTTTTATATGTTGTTGCATTGTATTATAAGTCTAAACTTTCATGGCACTTACTGCTGAATAAAGAATTTTACTGCAAAACTTCCCTAAAAAGTACTTCAAAATCTAGTAAGCCTTCACCATTTTGCCACACAGGGTACTCTGTGACAACGTGGCATATGATTTGTTCACCATTATGTGCAGTGCGGGGGTTATAATGCCCTTGTCAATCGGCTAATAGAACACCTCCCATGTTCTGATGGTGGAGAAAGGTGTTGAGCAGGCCAAAAGGTCCATGATTTCCTGAAATAGAGGAACTAAAATCTGCAGCATCTTCCCTAGTTAAATAGTGGCCCATGGAAGTTAGGTATCCATGCACAGCCATTAAAAGGTTTACCTAACAGCAGCTCTCCCTCAGTCAATTTCCCAGTACTTCTGTTTTGTATGACACAACATAAATCAGGCAGGAATAAAACAGGGCTGGCTGAGATGGGCATTGGGGATAGTAAACATGACTCTCCTGCCTGTATAGAGCAGATTTTATACGACAACATGGTAGATGTTTCAGGAATGTGATCAGCAAAGTGATGTGCTTACAGCCTTACCACGTCCATCAGAACACATGAAGTAGAGGCTGCTGCTTCTGTAGCAATAAGACTTTCAATAACAGACAACAGAAAGTCAAAGACATGAGTCTTCTTGTGGTTGTCTGATGATAAACAACAAACACATTGTATGTTGCTATCTCTATTAGGTGGGTAAGCAGTTTCTTGTGCCAAGTACGAGTTTTATAACTCGCATTGTATGGCGGAAGAATTTGCTCATTCAAATCCACTCTGTCCAGGTACTTGTTGTAATCAAATATACAGATGGGCTTGTGAACTTCGGTCATCTGACCCCAAACCATGACGGGGGAAGTGCCCTCATTACGAACTGTAGTGAGCACGTACAAATCACCCCTATCCAAGAGCTTGAACTGAGCAGTTTGTTAGAACACAATGCAGTGCTCTGGGATTTCTGGAGCTTTTTACAAACAAGCTCCTGTAGCAATCCTTTGCGGTAACAACGGAGTGTAACAACGGAGTGTACAACGCTGTCCACAGTACCAGCTTTGTACAGCTCATTGAACAGCTCTACTTCAGTGTAGAAATTGTCCACATAAAGGTTATAACCTTTGCGAAGGAGTGGCTGGACAAGCCCCCATACAATCTTTCCCGTGGCTCCTAGCATGGGAGGGCAACCTTCGGAGTTAAGAGTTGAGTCCGCCTCTTTATACACTCTCAAGCTGTACATGTAGTCAGTAGAGCTCTCACATAACATGTACAGCTTGACTCCATAACAAACTCTTCTGCTCGCAATCTATTGCCTAAACAGCAGCCGCCCCACAGGGCCAAGGGCTCATCGATGGCTATATTTTTTCCAGTAGTGTAAATCTCTGGAAACCTGGCAAATGTTCCAAAACAGGCCAAATTTTGAAGCACCTGTCATGGTCTGAATATCCATGGGCAATGCAACAGAATTGTCTTTAAAATGCAGCATGTGCTGTAATAGCAAAAAACAACCTGCTCATGTACAGTGCGAAGACCAAACCATGCAAGGAGACCAGTAGGACTGCAAGGTTGGTGTCTGCACTAACCCATTTTGAGCGTAAGTGGGTGTCCACTGGCATGCCCTAGAATGAGGACCTTGAGTGCCTCCCTGTTCCCTCATAAATCGTTCAGTGATTTGTTCGCTGCACAATAATGCTCAAGGAAATCAACATCCAAAAAGAGATGGGTGTAGTTAATTTGCAGCAAGTTGGCTGTATTGACTTTACATCCAGAGACACCAGTGAAAGGCAGAATTTGGGGCTGAACTAAATTGGGGGGCTGCAAGAGAGTACTCTGTTTGTGCTTGCCACTGTTTGTGCCTGCTCTCTGGGTTGGTCTAACATACTACAGTTGCCTTGCTGCACAGACTGTGCTTGAGAAGAGACAGCACGACTGCCATAATCATGTCCCTGAGAATCGCTGTAAGATAAGTTATCGGATGGGACTCCAGTGACTGACAAATCACTTCCAGATTTTGTCCCATTTTCCTCTACCTCAGAAATGGTCTCAGTATCTGCTGTCTCAGTCTTTGATCCTGCCTCAGAGCTGTCCTCCATAAACCGAGTTTTGACTTAGGCAGCAGTAATCCACCAAGACACCATCTCTGCTACTGGCTAAAAGCATCCTTCCGAATCTCTATCCTGCATAGAAGGCACATTTGCAGTCCTAAAACAGTTGGTAGGTGTGTGCGTGTGAGATGTGTGCAAAGTAAATAAAGAAAAAATGACCTTGCCTCATCTTCTTTCCAAACTAAGCAGCTTCTCCAAAGACACCAAAACAGAAAACAAAAACAGACACAGTATTACTTCACCTGGCCACATACCCAATCTCACTGCAAACTTAACATTACTTATGTAAAACTTTATTGCCTGGGGGTTGACCCCCTACCTATATTCAGGGACAGCTGTAGGGTGGCACGAATGGTGCAGCCACACTAGACACAGACCTGGAGGTGGGCACTGATCTCAGGTGTATCAGTGTGTTTAGCATAACTTACAATTCAAAAGCACCTGCTACAGTTCCTTGTGCATCTAACTTTCATGCAGCAATAAAAAGATCAAGATAACTCTTGTGATTAATGTTCCTGCTAAAGAGGGAAAAATCACCTGTCTAGTGACAGTTTTGACTCCACATAATGTAGCACAAAGGGTTAATATGCCTGATGCAAGGAACAGATCTGTATTTTATGTATGTGGATAGCTGAGTGGATTAGTAAAGGTAGTGCTTTAAAAAAAATTAATATATTTTAGAGAGGGGCTATGGAGAGATGAGGGGATCTTTTTCCAGGTGTCAGTGACGGAATACAAATAGGGAATAAGGGTGCCAAAAAATATTTGGTGCCACCAGCTCTAAAGTTAGCCCTGCCTACATCACTTTCCTTTTTTAAAACTATTTTCTGGTTCCCTTGGGGGCCGATTGTTGCACCAGGGGTCACCAGTTCTAAATCCAGCCCTGTGTGCAAGCACATTTCTAAAAACAAATTAGGGGCCCACAGTGGGTCGGCCCATGTCCAGAAGGGCCAACCCCTGACAATACCATCCACAATTATTTTATACCTTATATTTCTACGGGGTGCCCTTCCCCCAGGGAAAAAAATACTCATTTGTTTTAAAAAAATGTGTCCTCCAGGTGGGGGCCAGCTGATGCCATGAGGGCCGACTGTCACTAGCATAACTCTGGTGGCCTAGGGGGGATTCCTGCTCATGGAGTAATCCACGAGCAGGAATCAGTTTGTAGGGGGCATTGCTGGAAAGCAGAGACTCCACCCTTTTCAACGATTCTTTTACAAATATAGGGGGACATAAAAAAAGAGAACGGGATGCAGGAGCAGTTTTTACCTGCTCCCTCTCTCCGCTGTGGTGGGGTTTGTGACATCTGCTTGCTTTGCGGCTCTCTGACATCCCAGATAGGCAGGAGGGCGGGGCTCATGTGGAAGTTATTCCACATCTCCCCACCTTTTTGTTTTAGAACCGGAGGATCATTTTTAACCCACCCGCGGTGTTGGCCACACACTGAAGGGGTTAATCAATGTGCAAGAATTCCCAGCAAAATACTCAAATCAATTTCTAAATAAGAAGATACATTCCCACTTGATAAGTCACTAGGTATGATTGAGTATGTTCAGTGACATATTGAAATTGTTCATGCACTATGGGTCATGTTCATCTATTGCGTTTAGATGTTGCAGTGGTCTTGTACCATGAATACCACCTTCCTCAGGACAAATATGTTTAATGACTCCTTCCAAATGAATAAATTTCCTTAAATCAAAAATATGTAACAACAACAGAACAAATGATGTGACATTGTTAAAAACACTCATTGATAGTGAAGAGTTAAAAAATCCTTGTTAAAATCTCACAAAAAGAACTTGTCTCTAGACCACATGTGCTGACCAAATATCCTGTGGTATAAAAATACTGCTTGTGTCCATACCACTATGTGGTTGTGCATGCCACCCATCATTTATTCATTCATTCAAAGTGCAAAAGTGCAAAAGTGCATGTCACCCAACACCTCTCCCCACATTTATTCACACCTATGTGCATATGCCACCAACTGCTGAACCACACCTGAGCTGGAGACAGTCAGGGACTAGTGCCTTCTGATTAATGTAACCAGCACTCAATCTGTAGTGGTGCTTTAGGCAGACACCCCTCTGTCACTTAGGAAGAAAATCTAATTTTACCTAGGATAGTAAAAATAATCAAATGGTCCCATTATTATAGAAAAGAGTGGTTTAATATTAATAAAACCATCCTTATTTTAAAGCTAACTTGGATAAAACCAGACAAGGGGCCATATGTATGAAAACATGAGCTTGCAAATCGCAAATAGCGAATTTTAAGAAATCGCTATTTCCGAGTCGCAATTGGCCATGTAACAAAATTGCGAATTGGAATTAGCGATTTCTTAAAAATCGCTATTTGTGGTTTGGGAGGCCCATTTACCAAATCGCAATTTGCATTATCGCAAATTGCGATTTTTTTGTGATTCGGTAACAAATCTCAAAATGCGAGAAAGTTCGAGAATGCACACCTGGAGGAGCCTGATGACATCACCAGCAGGAAATGAGTCATCCCACTCAGTTTCAAGTGCCACACCCAAACCAGCATCCTGAGAGAGAGCTGCCCAGCCACACAGAGCAGCACTCAGAAGGAGAAAGAACACCTGAGCCAGGATGGACACCCCAGGCCAAGCACAGGAGAAGGCTGAAAGGAAGCGCAAGCTGAAATTCAGTGAACAGGAGCTTGAGGTTCTAACTGAGGAGGTGGTGAGGAGCCATGACCGCCTGTTCGGAAAAAGCTCACTCCAGGTGCCTGAGAGTGAAAAGAGGAGATTATGGCTGGACATACAGTCCAAAATCTGCGCCATTGGAGTGGCACAGCGCTCCATCGAAGAAATAAAAAAAAGCTGGTACGACCTGCACTCCTGTGCAAAGGAGAGGGTGGCAAGGAGACTTGCGGAGGCCAGGGGAACAGGTGGTGGACCATCAACAGAAGCACCATCAACACCATTGGAGGACCTGGTGGAGTCCACACTCCTCCCTGAAGCTGTGACTGGGGTCACAGAAATCGACACCTCCGGCACACTGAGTACCAGCCAAGGTAAGTGCTATAATGTTTTGTAACCCTATATGTGTATGCACAAAAGCCCCCTAGGAATTAGCATGTAATGTGAAGCAGTGTGTGAAGTAGTCCAGTCCACATCTTAGAAGCAACACAACAATGCATTATGGGAGTGGCAGTCCACAAACTAGTACTGAAAGTAGCACAACAATGTAATTAAGTATAGTGACACCCAAGGTAACACAACACACACAACACCGTGTAGAGCAGTACCTGTACCTTTATTGCCATTTTCTGACAGATAATGTAACATACAGAACTGACATATTGCATATTGTTGTTGCAGGTTGGCCAGGCCCAGCAGCCACACCATCTACATGTGTAGGAGAGACAGGCACCCATCAGCCCTCGGATACAAACACCAGTGGTTCCCTCCACATGTCCACTGTCCGACGCAGGCTCAGGGCACTGCCACTGCCAGAGTTCAGCGGCGACTCTGATGAGCAGCAGGAAGGGCCAAGCACACCGTCAACACCAGACAGGCGCAGCCAGATTCTGGAGGGCAGGGGTCATCCAACAACAGCACCACGCAGGATTGCGACGGAGTCCCGGGCACAACATCATGAGGCAGGTGAGGGTCCCTCCTTATTCAGGGGCCTTGAAGCTGCTATGTTGCAGCAGCAGCGTCTGCAAAATAAGCAGATCCTCAGTTTAGACAGAAACCTGCGCATACACAACCACAACATGATGGGCCTGCATCGCCAACTGGACGCACTCAATGGCAACATTGTACAGCTGCGTGAGGGACACGTGCAGGCTTCAGAGGACACCAGGGACCTAACAAGTGCTGTCCATGACATCTGCCAGGAGCTGCGCCATGAGAGGGTTAGCCAGCGCAGACAGGAGCACAGATTCAGGACAATGTTTGGCAGCTACTACAGGTCCTTTAACAGGATGGCAAATTCCACTGCAATGATCGCCCGTCGCGCAGTGGCGGCGCAAGTGGAGGCTGCACATAGCAGCAGGGACGTTGTCCAGGGACTTGTTCAGATCACGAATGTGATAGAACACATAATAGGACAAAGATCTGCCACTCCAAGTGAGGTAGCACTAGGGGACACTGAGGACAGTTCAAGCCTCAGCAGTGTTGCCGTACCAGCAGCAAACACCAGACGGCGCAGTGCCAGGCACAGCACTGCCACTGAAGGTGACAATAGAGGTGCCAGTGACTTAATTGGGCACCCGAGTGGTGTGCGTGGGAGAAAAAAGTGACTCTTGCCGCTATTAGACTGCTGTTGCCACTATGAGGAAATAGTGCATCACTCTGGTAATTAGTTTATTTGCGTTTGTGACATCACCTGTTTCATTTATTTCTCAATCATACATTACCTGACATAAGGTAATAAATTTATATCACTACAGGTACAGTTGTCAGTAGATTTGTGTCATTCATACTCACGTCTGAAATGGTTGTGTGTGATGTCGGCATGCCTTTGCCTTCCCTCTGCTGCACTGGTCCTGTCTGCTGGCTGTAGAGGTGGTATGGGATCGTCATCATCATCTGATTCAGTGTCACTGATTTCTATAGGTATGCCCCTGTTTGTAGCTATATTGTGCAAGATTGCACAAGTAGCCACTATTCTACATGTCGTCTCTGGACTGTACTGTAGTGCCCCTACACTTTTGTGGAGGCACCGGAAGCAACTCTTCAGCCGTCCAAAGGTGCGCTCCACCACGTTGCGGGTTGCCCTGTGTGCTGCATTGTATCTCCGTTCTGCTGGTGTTGTAGGATTGAGGTAGGGCGTCATCATGTAGGTGCGCACTGCGTAGGCACTGTCTCCTGGAAGGAACAGAGGGTACAATGAGTAAGTGAGCCATCAGACGTTACAACTGCATAAATGCGCCAGTGTACAGAGGGAAAATACCTAGTAGATATCCTTCACCAAACTCCCCAGCTAGCAGTCTTGTGTGAATGCCGCTGTGGCGAAAGATGTACGAATCATGTGTGCTCCCTGGGTACCTGGCCACGAGATCAGTTATGATATAGGAGGCATTGCATATGACCTGAATATTCATGGAATGTTGGTATTTACGGTTTCGGTACACATACTCTGTGGCTGATGGTGGACATATTGCCACATGTGTGCCATCTATGGCACCTAGGACGTGGGGGAACTGTGCTATCTGGTAAAACTCTATTTTTGTCTGCTGTATTTCCTGTGGGGTGTGGGGGAATCTGATGTACTATTGGAGTTTGCTTAGCATGGCGTTGAGGAAAAAATAAAAAAATCTGGAGAGGGTACTCTGTGATACCCCTCCAGCTTCTGCTATGGCCCCTTGATAGCTCCCTGAGGTGAGTAGGTGTAGGGAGCATAATACCTGCCCATGGGTGGGTATGCTGTGAGTCCTTAGTGTTCTGCGCTGCAGTATGGGTTGTAGCTCAGCTATCAGGTCAAGTATCATGGCTGAGTTCAACCTATACCTCTCATATATTTCCTCCTCTGTCAGTTCAAAAAGTGTAATGCGCACTCTGAAAATGCGCTCCTGTCTCCTCCTCCCTCTCCTCAAACCTGCCACTATCCTCATCCTCCTCACCATGACGTAGAGTGCAGCCATTGTGGAAAAGTGGCTGAGGCATTCTGGGCCTCTTTATATAGGTTGTACCTGGTTACCACCTGGTTTCACTTAGTGGTATTTTGCATGTGCAAAATGCCATTCTGCGAAAAATCGCAATTTGCGATTTTTTGATGCATCTATTTGCGACTTGGATTTTGCAAATCGCATTTTGCGCCTCGCAATTTCCTACTGGAAATACCGAATCGCAAAATGCGACTTGCAAAACCAGCTCGCAACGCAAAAAATCGCAAAAATTGCGATTTCTTATTTTTGGTCTGCGAATTCCTTTCGTGCATCGCAGACCACGTTTTTGCACTCGCAAAAGGCCGATTTTTGCGAATCGCACCGTTTGCGAGTGCAATAACTTTTCATACATCTGGCCCAAGGTGTGTCCGGAAAACCAAATCCCACTTGATGACACATTATTCAGATGTGTCTCTTCAACAACTATAGTCACTAGTAAATTGACAGTAAATGAGAAAATGGTACCTGAAATTATTGAAAAGGCTTCCAGTCACTATGGAACATAATAGGATAACTTCACCATGAGAGTGCTAATTTACCATGGAATTGCACCTTTTTGGCGATAAGTGGTCCCTTTATTTAAATATATAACGATATAGCTGTTATAAAACATATCCTAAATACAAGCAAACCTCTTCCAACTATCTGCAAAATTAGAATACCAAACACAAAGTGTACACTTCCCGAATCCCCTAAACGTAGATGTCTAGCTTTCTCACCATTCCCTTGTGCAAAAGGCATCAATAGATAACTATATTAAAAAAATACCACATTCATAGTACAGATGGATTGACCAATATCTCACAGAATTAATTGGATAACCATATTGAGTTCTGCCTTTTCAATCTATTAGAATGAAACCATCAGCAGCTTAAGAAAATAGTGCACTCCATAAAGATCAAATGAGATGAACAGTGTCACATTTATCACCTAAATAAATGAACACACATTGCATCAATGCACCAAACAGAGTATACTATATATCCCTGCTCACATGCAGTCAACTCACCATCTAAGAGTATAGGCCACACTGTTGTCCGGTCCATGCTTCTTAAATTGATAGAAATTGGGTGCATACGCTACCTCCACATTTGTACTCAGAACACACCTGTGCTGAATAGAGTAAAAAACGTAGGGTCTCATTACGAGTTTGGAGGTGGGACCATCAGACCGCCATGTTAGCAGTCCTGAAAAAAACGCCTATTACGAGTTACACATGCAGGACCGCCACCCCCCAAGCAAAAATGACAGACTGCCAGCAGCCATGCAGCCTGAAAATAACCGTTCTGACCACCAACACCATCAGCACCACGATCAACCACAGAGCGCATTACAAGCACACAGTCGCTGTGGCAGTCCCTTCATGGCAATCAGTCAATGGCAGTCCGAAACCACGGCGGTTGATGGTCACCCAAGTAACAGGCAACTGCACACTGGATGAATTTGAAAACAACACAGCTGACACATATTGCCACAGTGGACACACCTGCAAAGGACACTAAAAAACACACACCTTCACAGACTACAATCCTTTGCATTTCCACTGCACGACAAAAAACACTGAACACCATTACGTCTCCTTCCCTGGGAGGAGAAGGTGTTGGCCATCCTACATCCAGAAGACTTGACAGGAATACCTGGGGGAGTGGAGTCTGGTAAGTCACAGCACAAAAAAGTCACAAAAATGCAATGTCATGCACTCTCATAGCTCACCTTTTGACGCTGCCTTGTTCATGTACTCGACCAACATTCAATACTCAGAGTACCTAGGTGTTGACACTGTCAATCTGTATTGTTGGACCCAACATCAGCTACTAAGGTCCACTAAATGCTATTGGTCCAAATGGGGAATTGAAAATCCTTCAATCTACAATAATAGTCCCAGGACTCATGGCATGTCTCAACAGGTAAATGTATGTCTAAACCTAAATGCAGTCTGCATACAGATATGTAATGCCCAATATTTGTATAGTGTTTGTAGTAGAGAGAGTTACCTGACTGCAACTCCCAGGAGGCACTGTTTCTGTAACTCCAAACACCAGCCCAGCGCTCACATGTCTAAATAGCCCTGTTCCTCAACTCTCAATTGAAGTGTACTCACCTGTGAGGATACTATGTATATAGTTTGTGTAGCAGAGAGAGTGATGACTACAACTTTCAGAAGGCACGGTTTCTGTAACTCCAAACACCAGCACAGTGTTCACTTGTCTAAAAACCATGTTTGTAATCTCTCAATTGAAGTGTTCTCACCTGGGAGGACAACATTTGTATAGTGTGTAGTACAGGGAGTGACATGACTGCTAAGACCAGGAGGCTCTGTTTCCTCACTTTCAACTACCATCCCAGTGTTCATTTGTCCAAATACCTTTGTTCCTCAACTCTCAATTGAAATGTATTCACCTGGGAGGATAACATGTATAGTGTGTGTAGTAGAGAGAATGGCATGACTGCAACTCCCAGGAGGCCTTGTATGTGGGAAAAGGCCTCTTTTTGACATGGGTAGCCCCACTTGTTGCCTGATGTTTGATGTAGCCTAGAAGTTGTATTGCCCAGGGCCCCTGCCTGCCATGTTCCCTGGGCCAGAGCTGTTTCCCTGAAACTGTTGCATTGGCACAATTGGATACACCCTTGACTACCACTTTATGTCCCTAGTAAATGGGTATCTAGGTGCCCAGGACATGGCGTACTATGGGTAGGCCCCTGAGGGCAGCAGCACTGATTGTGCCACCCTCTAAGGCCATGCATCCAGATGCACCCAGCACTGCCATTTCAGGCTGAGTGTCCTAGTACAAACCGAAAACACAAACTCGATAAGGCACACTGCCTGTGTGCCCTGTCCCCCATACACTGCATTTACTATGGGGAAGAGATCCCTCTGACAGGCCTTTCAACCCTAAGGCAGGGTGCTCCATATTATATGTGAGGACATAGCTGCATGAGCAATGTGTCCTTGCCAAACCTAGGACATAATGAGTGAACAGAGCAGCCATTTTAATATGTGTGCTTGACACTGGTCAACATGAGTTTCCCAGCTACATGATAGCTACTTGGAACCCGGGGTTGTTTGGTATCAAACAACTCAAAATGATAAATCCAAACTGATACTAGTATTAAATTTACCCTTAAATGTACTCAGGGTCACCTTAGAGAGACCCCTTCAAAAGCTCACTACCCTGGTATGGTTGCTGACTGGTTCAATCCACCAGCCACCTCTAAACCTGGGGGACAGCCCTGTCTCTCTTTTTTGTAAAACAATGCCCTTCCTGAATGGAGGAGCTAACACCCCCTCCCTCAGGAATGTGCACTGCCCTGATGGTGAGCTTCAAAGGGCTTACTGCCTTTGAAACCTGACCTCCAGGTTTGCTGCTAGCAGCAGATAGTCAGCCTCTTTGCAAGCCCCCACTTTTGGAGGGAGCAAAGGTGAGAAACCACACAAAGGACAGAAGGAGTGGACCTACCTGGCATGCACCACCCCTAAGGTGTTGCCAGTGAGGTGGACACTCCATTTCCAACTTAGAAGTGGCCACTATAGTGGGTGCAACCACCCAAAGGTGTGTCCCATTGGACACTAACAGGTGCCCCCTAAAATGTCCACTAAATTTAATATTTAGTGGGCATTCCTAGAATGAGAAATCAGATTCACAAACAAAACCAGCACAAAGACGATCCAAGGCATGAGAACTGTGGACTTGCTGCACAAAGAAAAGGTGCCAAACCCTTCCTGCTGCTCCCCCAGGACCTGTCAATCACTGCTGAGGAGCTGCTGGACAACTGCACTGATCTCAAGAAACCCAGAGCACCTCTTGGCTTCACAAACTGCACAAGAACTCCCTCTGGAGTGGAGGTACCACTCTACAACAACCTAAGAACCAGCAACCCATTGAGGGTCACTTCACTCACTGGCTCCTAACTCCCGAAATGGGAGTTGCTGCTGGACCTGATGACACAATGATGCGCACCAGGACAAACCCTGCAAGTGTGTCAAGTTTGGTGGCACTGTGCCCTCCAGTGGGCAGACCGTACCAATAACCTGGGTACTGGACAGCTGATGTCGCACACCAGGAAAACCAGCCTGCCCGAAGCTGATAAAGGACCAGCATAAATCTGCAGTCAAGGGACTTTAGGAACACCCTAGACCTCCTGCCAGAGTGCCCCCGTTGACCTGCAAGCAACCCTTAAGAGACTTACCTCCACATCCAAATGTTTGTGCAGAGCGCCTGGATCACCAATTTGCTCTGCACACAGCCGCCCTGTGTCTGCAATGAAGAACCTGCTGTGCCCTAAGGGTCCCTCACACCTTGCAACCTCAACACTCCAAGGAGACCCCAAGGAACCACCTGTAAACTTACCTGTGCAGTGCTTTTCCAAGTGGTTCCTCGAAGTGGCCCTTTACCAGCTCTAGAGACATTTCCTAGAAACTCCCGCTGGAACAGGGATACCCCGGAATTTCTCCAGCAGGCACAGTGTGTCCACCGATGACCTTGACCAACCTGAAATAGGAGAACTTGGTAACTCAACTGTACAATTTTATATGTATTTTTATAGGTTAATTTTCATTAATTCCAATGGTGCGTAGTTACACACAGAAAGACTATTTTCTTCAAACTTCAAAAATTCACATCTCCAAGAGTACCTAACCAATTTTGATAATGTTGGTCTTAAAATGTATGTAAAAATCGGAAGTATTTATATAAATTGGTCTCGCTTTATTTCTCTGAATGCGTGAGTTACATGATTGATACTGTGAGTAAAACAAATGCTTTGTACTTCTCCAAGATTGGCCTAACTGCTCGACCAAGCACCATAAAAATTAGAGCAGTAGGTGATCTAGTTTTTACCTCTGTAAACCAACATGTGGTTGCCTGGACCCCCTGCACAGTGTGCCTAGCTTTCCACACTACATAGAGGGCCAGCCTCCTACATTGTGTCTAACTGAAAACACCAAACCAGGGGACACTTGTCCAAATACTCCTGTTTGCAACTCCCAGTTGACGTTCACTCACCTGGGAGGATACTATTTGTCAACAGTGTGAAGTACAGGGACTGAACTGACAACAACACCCAGCAGGTCCTGTTTCTGTTACTACAAACACCAAACCAATGGTCACTTGCCCAAATACACCTGTTTGTTGACTCTCAAATACTGTGGAGGCCCACCATAACAAGATGGCCTCCCTTACAGGTGTGCTGAGGAACATTCATGCCACCCTGAGCAACGCTTTTCAAGAAAAGTTTACCCCTTCCTTTGGCTCATCAACACCAGGTACATCAACGTTGGTGTCAGCCACTGGACGGGAGGCCCTGCCAGAAGAAGAACCAGCCCCAGACATCCCTGCCTTTGTAGCAGCAGATTCACCCATAAAAGTATGGAATCCAGAAAAGGATCCAGGAGGTGTGGCTGGCAAGACAGCCACCACTGTCAGCAAGTGACCTCTTCTCTGTGCTGATCCTGAACCACCAAGCAGTTCCAATGGGAGGAGTACTTTGGATTTTGGACTCCCAAGGGTGTGGCATCTACTTCAATGATTTCATTCACCATGACTGACCCTTTTACTTCACATTTTTCTTTCTTTCTGTCTAAAATGTATTTTCTGTATTAGTATTGTAATAAATTCACCCATCACAAACTCATTGTCTGCTTGTTTAAATTTCTCACTTACCTATGTAGAGATGTAAGAACATGTGAACAATATGATGAAGATACTAACTACTTGTCCAAGCAGGGATATGCTACAGGTACAGGTCCAGCTCAGGATTACAACCATTACTCTCCAACACTTTAGTACAAGTATCTGGTCAAACCAAATAATGTATTACAGTATTCAGCACATAGACTGTCAATATGTCTGGACTATTGGAAATCAAGAATGAGTGACTCATATTGAGTAAATAAACTTATTTATAGGTACAAACCCCCAGACCATGGAAGGAAGGGATTTGTTAGACATTGGCCTGCAAAATAGGCAAACATTAAAGTGGTTGATGTCAGCAGCTTGAGCTTTATCAAATACCACAACAAAGTAATCCAACATCACATAATGCAAGATACAGAGAGATGGCATACAACAGTCTCTGGTCACAGGGACATCATAATCCAATTATCATGCATTCGGTGGTACGACACAAGCATATGTCAGTGTTGTGGCACAGGCACTGTGGCCTGCAATGATGAAGTACATTTACAGCTATTTACAGGTCATACAAAAAGAATGTTTAGTCCAACACCACAAAATAAATTGATGGACCAAGTGTTGAAACTGACATTTCAAACACTCACCCCCAGTCACAGATCCAGAACAATGAATTAAACATAGATCTGGGATTGGGGAGGAGTGTTTGAAAGGTTTCAGCACTCTGTCCATCATCCTTTTCTGTTGCTAAAGTTGCCCTAAGTGGGAAGGGTATGCCTAGATGTGGGTCCCGTGCTCACTGTGCCACTGGATTCAAGCTAGCCAGGCTGATGAAGGGTGATACTCTGAAACTGGTCCCAGGATGCTTGTTTTGCCTCTAGGGAGGACCTGGCCTGGCAGTTTGGGCTGAACTGTTTCCATGGGGAACAGGGTCAAGACTGATTTGCATATGGCTGGGTCCAAACTGGGGCGGCATGGTGAGAAAAAGAATGATGGATTAAACCAAGATGTGTGACAGGGAGTGAGTATTTGAAAGGTTTCAGCACGCCATCTATCATCCTTTTGTGTTGCTCGAAAATACTCTACTCCACACATTCTCACAACTACAGTTCACTATAGAGTCACAGAAATAACATCAAATGAGATACTTATATTTATGAAAAGTAGTTGTAGATGAGATCTTCTCGCAAGTCAGCTCCTTCCTCTTCACCACTGTCATCTTCACTTAGCATTTCAGGAGTCGCTCCCTGTGGCATTGCAGGCTCCCCTTCCTCTGGGATGTGCAGGATATTCCTCTGCAGGACGATGTTCTGGAGCACGCAGCATGCCACAGTGATCTGACACACTTTCTGGGGTGAGTAGCCGAGGGCTCCACCAGCCCTGTCCAGGCACCTAAATCTGGCCTCCAGGAACCCAAAAGCCTACTCCACTAGCCAACGTGTTCTTCCATGTGCCTCATTGAAGCAGACTTCCCCTAGCATATTTGGATTCCTCACCGGAGTCAATAACCAAAGACGGTTTGCATTTGTGGAGTCTCCTGTTAAGGAATGGGACAGAAGTGCAACAATGAGTCACTCACTTCATGATTGTAGCACCTGACATTGCACACACACATTCAGGATAGACGTGACTTACCAACCAGCCAGGCCCTCACTGGGTGCAGTTGTGACATCAGCTAGGGTATGGTGCTGTTCCGCATTATGTAGGAATCATGGGCTGATCCTGGATAACGGGCACACATCATGGAATGTAGAGATCTGTCAAACAGACAACTTGCACGCTGATGGAATGGAAGCTGTTTCTGTTACAATGTACTTGTTCATTGGCCTGCAGTGGGACCAAGCCAACATGTGTGCCATCAATGGCCCCCACCACTTGTGGGATGCATGCAAAACCATAAAAGTCAGCCTTCACATGGGCTAAATCCTCACATCGGGGAAACTGGATATAGCTGTTAAGGTGTTTCAACATCACTGAGAAGACATCCTTCAACACCAGACTGAACATAGGTTGAGACATAGCAACAGATAGGGCCACTGTATGTTAGAAGGACCCTGTTGTTAGGAAGTGCAATACTGACATGACGTACATTGAGTGGTCTGCTGGATAACTAATAGTTGGCATCAGATCTGACTCCAACCGATGGCAAAAGTCCACTATTGTTTGCTTATCCAGGTGGTATAACATAATTATATGACATTGCTCCATGGTCTGAAGGTCTGGAAGTGGACAGTAGACAGGAGGTTGTTGCATCCTCCCCTTCCAGGGTACCTATGTGTGACAAGACATGATTTGTAACATTAGTCAGTGTGCCCACAGCAACATACATGATGCATGCCAATAATAGCATGTGACAAAGCATTTCTGACTGGATATACATGGCCCCCCGTACACATCACAGCTGGCAACTACAAAAGGGTCACATATGACCCCATGGTTGTCAACACATGTGTCCACAACATGGATTTGGACTAAACTCAAAGATGTGCCACACAATTGCCCCTCAAAATCTGATTGTATATTCCTTCCGCCAAAATGACCATCGATGGTGGTGGACCATGCTCCGCCGTCAAATGTCACCTGTGCCCTGCAACACACTACACAGGTAGTTGTGCAGAAGGATAGACCTACATGACAAGACAGAATAAGGATGTTTGCAATGCCACAACACATGTATTGTAGGTGTGATGCAATTTAAAAAGCAACATTCAGGGCCTGATTACAACTTTGGAGGAGGTGTTAATCCGTCCCAAAAGTGACGGTAAAGTGACGGATATACCACCAGCCGTATTACAAGTCCATTATATCCTATGGAACTCGTAATACGGCTGGTGGTATATCCGTCACATTTGGGACGGATTAACACCTCCTCCAAAGTTGTAATCAGGCCCTCAGTATTTAAAACTGCCAAAATGGCAGTTAACTGACTTAATCCACTGGACATAAGGAACCACCAGTGGAAGTCGTCAGGGCGATAGGCAGTTCCACCAGCAACAGACACAGCCATAGGCTAATGTTCTTGCCTGGGGCGGTCGCAGCCGATTGGCTGTGTCCACCGGATGTGACTGCCATGTTGTTCACATCCGCTCACTTGAGTCCTGACACTGCTGCCAGCAACACCTCCACTGCCTGAGCTGCTGTGTGCCACCTCTGGGAGCATTCATGCCACGGCTAGCAGGTGATAGGGCCCCTTCCTTCTCTTCGGAGGAGCTGGAGAGGCCTATTGATGAGGTCTTACCCCATTATGAACAGCTCTATCGCTCACCAGAGGAGAAGGTAAGAATCTCATAGGCACAATTGATTCTGTTCAACATCATCCTTTCCCTCCTCACAGGCTACAATGTGCCTCTGTGTGCCAGTAAGACTTCTTGTGTGCCTGTTGTTGCAGTCTGTGTGACATCAATGGGATATACATTGTGCACATATTGGTGGCAAGTACCATATGTTAAGTTCAGTTACATTATATTGTGTGAGGTTTTTAAGGTCTTGATACTCCTTGTGTTGGATACATATAACTAGGTAAGGAGACTTTACTGCTATACAATGACATCTCTTTCTTCGTGATTGTTATACATTTTGGACAACATGTACGTGCATTACAGCATGAGCCATGTATGCATCTTGTATGAGTCATTTGAGGATCTTGTAAAGAAAGTGTATAGTAACACGGATCTTCCAACCCATATCTGGCCCTGGCAACTATTGTCTGGAATCCATATCCTGACTCACTCTGTCCCTCAGGTTGCCACACAAACCACATGCCAAATTGCCAATGGCCACATGATGTACTGTCATGCTTTGGAAGTGATGGAAATGTGAGAGTCATGTAGGTTGAGTAACTCAGCGTGCAGGGACCAGGGCCTGTTTTATCTCTTAGTATGGGACCTAGTCCAGGCTGTGGGAAAGTCACTGTGGCTATGCAACTGTGGCACTGTGCCTGCTCCCTGTACACCTGCAGATGCTGTAATGTGGACAATATGATGCTCTATCAGCAAAACTTGCCCTGAATGTCTTACTCCATTGACTAGATTAGGAATGGGTAGTGAGGACATCCCAGAAGTCCATATGTGCATTTTGCCTCATTGTCAGTGTGTCTTTGACTCATGACAGGTCCCTTACTCCCACAGCTCTGTTGTCACCTTCACAGAAGTCATATTTGTCCTGTACAGGCTTATTACACTAATGATAATCTCACAGTGCAGACAGTGTGTTGATTCCTGGGAGGCCATGACATGTGAGTCAGTCCATTAGTCACATAGCAGAAATTGTACAATGTATACCTTTGTATGTTGGATGCCATCTCTATAGAATAGACATGTATGCCCATAGGAGTGTTCTGTGGTACATGTACATACTACAGAAACCATCCCCTGAAGTGGCATGAGTCTGCATATGGTAAGCCACATGGCCACACATGCGCCAGGAATACACCTTCTGTACTCACCATGCCAGCCCCTTCATTGTCACTCAAGCACAATGGTGAAGTCTGTAGTATGGAAGTTGCCTGTATAGAATATATGCAGTGTGATTGTAATCACTTGATTTGTTTCTTGCACCCATCAGAAGAAGGAGATACGGAGAGCCATTGCCTGGAAGGTGTGTATCCCAGGCGTCCACAGTGGGTGGAGAGCCTACTGCCGCAAGAGGTGGGAGGACATGAAATACTGGGCCCAGAAGATCATGGACGTCCAGCTGGGGATGTCCTCCCAATTTGGACGGGGTGCACATCAGACCATGACCCCCCAATAGCCCACAATTCTAGCAGTGACACACCCAGACCTTGAAGGGCGTTTGAGGGGAGCACAACAGGCACAAGGTGGTGAGTGCAGGGCATATTCCTGGCTGTCACATTGCAAAGTTAATTTGTTAGGTTTAGACATTTCCCCCTAATGATTAGGGATGAGTGATGTGTGACACAGTATATGAGTGATTGTGTAGATATGTCATGTGATGCATACTAATGTGCCTTGCCTTTTGGTAAAGGGAGCTAGGACATAACTGTGTACAATCCTCAAACAATTTGCTCTCCAGGGACAACACATAGCAGTGTACATTTATCAATCAAGTAATGTTTGTTGTTGTAGTTGGTGTAAATTTTATGCAACAGACCACTACTCCTCAGTGTTAGAGGCCAAAGGTACGGAAGTCATGCATCACTGTCCTCAGCCAAGTGTCTGGTCAAGTGAGTAATTTCGCATTAAGGGTGGACGGCGAGCTCTGCTCCGCTGGCGGAGCTACTGGAGTTTTTGGCACCCCCTTGGAGCTCAGAGCTTGCCTGAAAACTCCGCGAGCCCCACCCGTGGAGTGGAGCTCACTATGTGCTCACTGCTACCCAGTTATGGGCCACACATCCCAAGCGCAGACTGTCTGCGCTTGCGCTGTGTAATCCACAACTGGGATGCAGTGCGCACTCACATCCTGAGGTTGGCACAGCAGCATTGTGCTGCTGCCGGCACCAATTCTAGATCATCCAGGCCTTCCTCCACCAGCAGCCCGGGCTGGTCTTGGGAACAGAGAGCAGAGAGAGAGAGAGAGCGCCAGGCTGCTGGCAACAGGGACCCAGGTGAGTCCTCATTTTTTTTTCTCGTTTTGTGCACACTTGTGCACAAGAGGCCTGAAACTGCAGATTTTGCTGCCAACTCCGGCCCAGGCTTCTTGTGCACCAGCCTGCCACATGTGCAGTGCACACAGGGCAGGCCAGTGCACAAGAGGCCTGAAACACTAGCTTTTGCTGCCTTCAGCCCTGGGCTGAATTCAGCAATGAGGCACAAGATGTGTATGACCAGATCTTTTAGCCACAATGTGCATTTTGAGGCCATTGACGTTGCATCATGTAGTAAAATGCACAGCACATGTGAAATGGTAAAGGTTTGCAACATGACTGTTGGCATGGATCAAGAAGTGACTTGCAGGTATGTTGGAATCACATGTGGTTAGGTACAACCATTAGTCCACAGACAACTGGGTTTGCAGGACTAAAATAGAGAAAATGATGTATCGACCCACTGGGCAACATGTTGAGGTCCTTCTACAAGTAGTTGTATATCTCTGGGTCTCTCTAACACACAAAGGACTAATGGCATCTACTGATGCAATCAGAGTATGCCATTGTAAGGGGTGACAGACATTAGTGGTAATTTCTCCGGGGCTTGCTGATTCATTGTGTTGTGGATTTTAAGGGAATATATTCCAGTCAATTTCACACTATGGCCCTCATTCTGATCCTGGCGGTCGGTGATAAAGCGGCGGCCAAGCCGCCAACAGGCCGGCGGTCTAAAATAATCAATTCTGACCCTGGCGGGAACCGCCAACACAGCCCGCCAACTTAACACTCCGCCCGCCACAGCGGTACAAACAAACAGCGCGGCGGTTCCCGCCAACAGCCAGGCGGCAGACAATGTACCGCCCACCCTATTACGACCCACCAATCTGCCACCTTTTCCGGGGCGGGAGCACCGCCGATAAGAACACGGCAGAAACAGACTACGAACGGGAAAACGCTCACCTCTACGCACTCCACGCGAGATTCCGGCAGCATGGAACCAGAGTTGCAGGTCATCCCCGCACTCCTATTCCTGCTCATATACCAGGAGCACGCCCGGCGGCGCGGAAGACATCGGTGAGTACTGCACCTACGACACAGGGGAGGGAAAAGATTACCGGCACACACCCACCCACCCACACCCACTACAACACACACATCAATGCATTCCCACAGATCACTGTCACAACCCACAAACCACCCCCCTCCGAAATAATGCAAAGACCAAAAGAAGAGATCATAAACGGGCAGATATATTGAAATATGGACACCAGTAATCGCAATAAATAAATAAACTATATACAAAATATATACAGCTACTAAATGTAGTCCAACCACTGTCCGTGGATCACGGGGGTCCTGTGCAAAGGGGCAATGCCCAGTCCCACGACAAGAACTCCACGGAGAGAACACTGCAGGGGCATCAGAAAGAAAATAGGACAGGCACCTCAGGGGGAAGGGAAGGGGGGGCACCTCAGCCACTTGAGTACACGACGCCAGATCCACGAGGGGACTCCATGACCACTGGCCCATCCTGGGGAGAGCAAAGCCACAGTCCAAACAGTCCATACAGTGGGTGGCCTGCCCACTGGGCCATCCTGGGGAGAGCAAAGCCACAGTCCATACAGTCCATACAGTGGGTGGTCTGCCCACTGGGCCATCCTGGGGAGAGCAAAGCCACAGTCCATACAGTCCATACAGTGGGTGGCCTGCCCACTGGGCCATCCTGGGGAGAGCAAAGCCACAGTCCATACAGTCCATACAGTGGGTGGGCTGCCCACTGGGCCATCCTGGGGAGAGCAAAGCCACAGTCCATACAGTCCATACAGTGGGTGGCCTGCCCACTGGGCCATCCTGGGGAGAGCAAAGCCACAGTCCAAACAGTCCATACAGTGGGTGGCCTGCCCACTGGGCCATCCTGGGGAGAGCAAAGCCACAGTCCAAACAGTCCATACAGTGGGTGGCCTGCCCACTGGGCCATCCTGGGGAGAGCAAAGCCACAGTCCATACAGTCCATACAGTGGGTGGCCTGCCCACTGGGCCATCCTGGGGAGAGCAAAGCCACAGTCCAAACAGTCCATACAGTGGGTGGCCTGCCCACTGGGCCATCCTGGGGAGAGCAAAGCCACAGTCCATACAGTCCATACAGTGGGTGGCCTGCCCACTGGGCCATCCTGGGGAGAGCAAAGCCACAGTCCATACAGTCCATAACAGACCCCACTGCCACTGGAGGAGGCAAGTTGGCCAGAGGACATCCTGCAGCCCGGCCCGAGATAGATCCTGCCCTGCCACGTCTGCCAAAGGGCCAGCGGTTCTTGCCTTGAAGGGCCCAGTTCAGCGGTTCCTGAGACGGCGGGGCCCAGTTCAGCGGTCCTTGCCCTGAAGGGCCCAGTTCAGCAGTGCTTGAGACGGCGGGGCCCAGTTCAGCGGTCCTTGCCCTGAAGGGCCCAGTTCAGCGGTTCTTGAGACGGCGGGGCCCAGTTCAGCGCTCCTTGCCTTGAAGGGCCCAGTTCAGCGGTGCTTGA
Organism: Pleurodeles waltl; assembly: GCF_031143425.1. Classification (NCBI taxonomy): domain Eukaryota; kingdom Metazoa; phylum Chordata; class Amphibia; order Caudata; family Salamandridae; genus Pleurodeles; species Pleurodeles waltl. The sequence continues at coordinate 723,932,630 of NC_090447.1, forward strand.
GACGGCGGGGCCCAGTTCAGCGCTCCTTGCCTTGAAGGGCCCAGTTCAGCGGTGCTTGAGACGGCGGGGCCCAGTTCAGCGGTGCTTGAGACGGCGGGGCCCAGTTCAGCGGTCCTTGCCCTGAAGGGCCCAGTTCAGCGGTTCTTAAGACGTCGGGGCCCAGTTCAGCGCTCCTTGCCTTGAAGGGCCCAGTTCAGCGGTGCTTGAGACGGCGGGGCCCAGCGGAGCGGTTCTTGAGACGGCGGGGCCCAGTTCAGCGGTGCTTGAGACGGCGGGGCCCAGTTCAGCGGTCCTTGCCCTGAAGGGCCCAGTTCAGCGGTTCTTGAGACGGCGGGGCCCAGTTCAGCGCTCCTTGCCTTGAAGGGCCCAGTTCAGCGGTGCTTGAGACGGCGGGGCCCAGCGGAGCGGTTCTTGAGACGGCGGGGCCCAGTTCAGCGGTGCTTGAGACGGCGGGGCCCAGTTCAGCGGTCCTTGCCCTGAAGGGCCCAGTTCAGCGGTTCTTGAGACGGCGGGGCCCAGTTCAGCGCTCCTTGCCTTGAAGGGCCCAGTTCAGCGGTGCTTGAGACGGCGGGGCCCAGCGGAGCGGTTCTTGAGACGGCGGGGCACAGCGGAGCGGTGCTTGAGACGGCGGGGCCCAGTTCAGCGCTCCTTGCCTTGAAGGGCCCAGTTCAGCGGTGCTTGAGACGGCGGGGCCCAGCGGAGCGGTTCTTGAGACGGCGGGGCCCAGTTCAGCGGTGCTTGAGACGGCGGGGCCCAGTTCAGCGGTCCTTGCCCTGAAGGGCCCAGTTCAGCGGTTCTTGAGACGGCGGGGCCCAGTTCAGCGCTCCTTGCCTTGAAGGGCCCAGTTCAGCGGTGCTTGAGACGGCGGGGCCCAGCGGAGCGGTTCTTGAGACGGCGGGGCCCAGTTCAGCGGTGCTTGAGACGGCGGGGCCCAGTTCAGCGGTCCTTGCCCTGAAGGGCCCAGTTCAGCGGTTCTTGAGACGGCGGGGCCCAGTTCAGCGCTCCTTGCCTTGAAGGGCCCAGTTCAGCGGTGCTTGAGACGGCGGGGCCCAGTTCAGCGGTCCTTGCCCTGAAGGGCCCAGTTCAGCGGTTCCTGAGACGGCGGGGCCCAGTTCAGCGGTCCTTGCCTTGAAGGGCCCAGTTCAGCGGTTCTTGAGACGGCGGACGGTCTATGGCCAACTGCTAATTGCCTGGTGGTGCCCTCCTGGGCAGCGGGGATGGTGCTCCTTCACTGCCCACCTGGGCTGTGGGTGGTGGGGCCCTCCTGGCCAGGTGGGCTGGGTCCTCCCTGGGCAGCGGCTATGGGGGTGGTGGGCTCTCCCGGGGCAGCTGTGCCGGTTCCTCCCGGGGCAGCGGCTATGGGGGTTGTGGGCTCCTCCTGGGCAGCAGGCCTGCTGCCTGACCTCTCCGACTTGCTGCCCTTGCCCTCCTTAGTCGTCGGCCTGTGGCCCTTTCCTCCCTTTGGAGCTGTGGCTGGTGACTGTCTCTGGGTGGTGTCCGGGGGGGATGTAGAAGGCGGGCTCCTGCGGCGCCCCTTCCGCCTTCTGCTCCTCTTCCCGTGCGGTGGGCTGGCTGTCCCCTTGCTGCTGGGCGAAGATCCAGACATGCGGGCTGGCGGGCTCCAATACCCCTGCACCCTTGTCAAGGGGGCTGCAGGGCTGGTGGTGGCTGAGGTGCTCTTCTTACCCCGACGAGAAGGAGGGGGGGCTCAGGGTCAGGAAAGAAGTTAGTAGTGGCGAGGAAGAGCTTCTTGGGACAATGGAGAGTGGTAGGTACAGTGGGAATGGGAGTGGAGGGAGAGGATGTCGTTGTAGGTGAGTCACGTTTGCTGTCTTTGGGTGCAGGTGCAGGAGGGATAGGCTGTCGTGAGGTGGATGGCTGTTGGGTGGGTGGGTGGCTGCGTTTGTGTGGTGTGGAAGAGGGGGTGACAGACACAGTGGGAGAGGACACAGGGGACGTGTAAATGGCAGTGGGGGTGGTGACTGCACGTGTGCGGACTGGAGTGGAGGGTGTGCTGGTGATGGAAACACTGGCTGATGGTGAGGTGAATGGAGGTGTGAGTGTAGACGTCACAGGGAGGGAGGAGGGAGACGAGGAGGTGGGGGTCACAGAGGTGGTAGTGACTGTTGTCATGTCTGCATCGGAATGTTGCGTGTGTGAATGTCTGCGTGATCTGTGGTGCTTATGTTTGGATGAGCTTCTCTTGGGTGTTGAGGTGTGTGCAGGCTGGTCTGATGGTGTGGGTGGGACAGGCAGAGGAACAGGAGACTGGGAGGAGGGAGTTAGTAGAGGCAGGCAGGAGACAGGGACAATGGCTGCCGTCAGTGCTGAGGCCAGAGCCTGGAACGATCGCTGATGGGCAGCCTGACCCGAATGAATGCCCTCCAGGTACGCATTGCTGCGATGAACCTCCCTCTCCACCCCCTGGATGGCATTCAAAAGGGTAGTCTGCCCAACAATGAGCGTTCGGAGGAGGTCAATGACCTCCTCACTGAGGGCAGCGGGGGTAACAGGGGCAGGGCCTGAGGTGCCTGGGGCGAAGGAGATGCCCGGCTTCCTGGCAGAGCGGGCACGGGGCGAACGCTGAGGGGCTGCTGGGAGGGCGGAGATGGTGCGCTGGGTGGCGGCTGTACCTGTAATGGCGGGGGGCACGGATGGTGCCACCCCCGCAAGGGAGCCCCCTTCCGAGGACGTGTCCGTGTCGCTGCAGGCTCCAGTCGTCCCCGTCGTGGAGCTCCCCTCGCCCTCCGTCTCACTGGTCCAGTCTGACTCTGTGGCATGGCCCTCCTGGGCCATGTGAGATGCAGCTCCCTCCTGCCCCGATGCCACTTCTCCTCCGCCTGATGATGCTGATGCACACAAGCACAGAAAGACAAACAAAAAGGGGGGGGGAGAGAGAAATAAAGGGATATTGAGTACATGGATCTCCGGTACAGTTAGCGGACATGACAGACACAGATGCCCCCTGCACTAAGTTGCGCACTTGGGGTCCGCTACGCATTCCGTGGAACATGCCCTACACGCCTAGAGTTGACAACTGCACCCATGGATGACACGGCCCAGGGATGGCTGTACTGACAAACTACTGAGGGTGGTGGCTGGGGACACAGGGGCTTACTGGGGTGCCCAGCCTACAGATATCGCCCTGGCCTAGGGGGACCCCCAGCCATCCTCCCCCAACCAGACACCTCCACTGCGCGACAACAGAGTAGATAATGCTTGTACTCACCCCCTTGTGTCTGCTGTGCTGCCCTCACGCGCCCATCCAATTCAGGGTAGGCCACCGCCAGGATCCGGAACATCAGGGGGCTCAGTTGACGGCAGGCACCCCGTCTACGTTGGGAGGCCATCCCCAGCAGAGACTCGGCGGTCTTCTTGGTCCCGCGGCGGATGTCCTCCCACCTCTTGCGGCAGTGGGTGCCCCGTCGATGGTGGACCCCCAGGGTCCGGACTTCCTTGGCGATGGCACGCCAAATCCCGATCTTCTCATGGGCGCGGACCTATGTGACACGTACAGGGAGGGAGAAATACCACGTTCAAGTTTGTCAGCATTTTCCTTTCCAGTGGCCCAACGCCCCCCATCCCCGCCAGGCCCCCCGCCATGCCCAACATGCCCCCCATCCCCGCCAGGCCCCCCGCCATGCCCCCCGCCAGGCCAAACATGCCCCCCATCCCCGCCAGGCTCCCCGCCAGGCCCAACATGCCCCCCATCCCCGCCAGGCCCCCCGCCATGCCCCCCGCCAGGCCCAACATGCCCCCATCCCCGCCAGGCCCCCCGCCAGGCCCCCCGCCAGGCCCAACATGCCCCCCATCCCGCCAGGCCCCCCGCCATGCCCCCGCCAGGCACAACATGCCCCCCATCCCCGCCAGGCCCCCGCCAGGCCCAACATGCCCCCCATCCCCGCCAGGCCCCCCGCCAGGCCCAACATGCCCCCCATCCCCGCCATGCCCCCCGCCAGGCCCAACATGCCCCCCATCCCCGCCAGGCCCCCCGCCATGCCCCCCGCCAGGCCCAACATGCCCCCCATCCCCGCCAGGCCCCCCGCCAGGCCCAACATGCCCCCCATCCCCGCCAGGCCCCCGCCATGCCCCCCGCCAGGCCCAACATGCCCCCCATCCCCGCCATGCCCCCCGCCAGGCCCAACATGCCCCCCATCCCCGCCAGGCCCCCCGCCAGGCCCAACATGCCCCCCATCCCCGCCAGGCCCCCCGCCATGCCCCCCGCCAGGCCCAACATGCCCCCCATCCCCGCCAGGCCCCCCGCCAGGCCCAACATGCCCCCCATCCCCGCCAGGCCCCCCGCCATGCCCCCCGCCAGGCCCAACATGCCCCCCATCCCCGCCATGCCCCCCGCCAGGCCCAACATGCCCCCCATCCCCGCCAGGCCCCCCGCCAGGCCCCCAAGCCAGCCAGTGTCCCCAAATCCAGATTGAATTAAACTCACTTGTTGGTCTGGAGGACCGTAGAGTAGCGCATACTGGGGGAGGACCCCATCCACGAGTTTCTCCAACTCCTCTCCAGTGAAGGCAGGGGCCCTTTCCCCAGGTGCAGCAGCCATTGTCCCTTCCAGACCGAGGTCACAGCAACACTTGCAGTATAGGTCCTCTCCTGTGAAAGTTCAAGTCGCAAGTGGATAAGTAGATAGAAAATGGCGGTCACGTCCGCGGCGGTGCGTACCGCGGCGGTGCGTCCCGCCACCGCCGGCGCCCTTCGCCATTGGCTCCTGAAACCCATAGGCTTCAATGTTAACCAATGCGGCTTTGCGCCGCGGTCTTCGCCCGCCGCCCGCCGCGGTGTGCCACGCCAGCGCATTGAGCTCACATCCCATTGTCACACTTCACAGGTCAGGCAGCCGCCATTTCCAGGGCCCACATGGCTCAATTTCAACTGCGTCACACAGGCCTAGGCCTTGCATAGCCACTCAGACACGCCATTCACTGCATAGAGAATCGTATACTGTGCTAGCTGTGAGTACGTACCTGTGGGTTGCTTGACTGTGTGCTCCATGTTGTCCTTCCTAGGCACCGTCCGCTGGTTTGGGCGAGGAGACGGATGAATCCTCCTGTGTACCGACCGCTGGTGGACCTGTCGACAATGGAAGAACGCCACATTATCCTGACCTACCGTCTTAACCGTGCCACTATCCATGAACTGTGTGCCCAGCTGGAGCCCGACCTGATGTCCCCCATCCGCCAACCCACAGGGATTCCCCCTCTGGTGCAGGTCATGTCAGTACTCCATTTCTTGGCAAGTGGGTCATTTCAGACAACCGTGGGAATTGCTTCTGGGATGTCTCAGCCCATGTTTTCGAAGGTGTTATCCAGAGTGTTGTCTGCCCTGATGAAATCCGTGAGGAGCTACATCATTTTCCCTGAGGTGGGCGAATTGGCTACAGTGAAGGGTGATTTCTACACCCTTGGACATATTCCCAACGTAATTGGTGCCATTGATGGGACCCATGTGGCTTTGGTTCCCCCAAGAGACAGGGAGCAGGTGTACAGGAACAGAAAAAATTACCATTCAATGAACATCCAGGTGGTGTGTTTGGCTGACCAGTACATCTCGCATGTAAATGCCAAATTCCCAGGGTCAGTGCATGACGCCTACATCCTAAGGAATAGCAGCATCCCTTACGTGATGGAACAGCTACAGAGACACCGTGTATGGCTAGTGGGGGACTCTGGGTACCCCAACCTGTCGTGGCTACTGACCCCAGTAAGGAATCCCCGGACCAGGGCAGAGGAACGGTAAAATGAGGCCCATGGGCGTACTAGGAGGGTGATCGAACGCACCTTTGGCCTCCTAAAGGCCAGGTTTAGGTGCCTGCATATGACAGGTGGATCCCTAATGTACTCACCTAAGAAGGTGTGTCACATCATCGTGGCCTGCTGCATGCTTCACAACCTGGCTTTGCGCCGCCAGGTGCCTTTCCTGCAGGAGGATGGTCGAGACGGTGGTGTTGTGGCAGCGGTGGAACCTGAGGAGAGTGACGAGGAGGAAGACGACGGGGCTGAAACAGACAACAGGGACAGAATCATTGAACAGTACTTCCAATAGGACACAGGTAACATTTCAAAGATAATTTAGTAAATGTTAACTACTCTCCAGCATCTCTGCTGCCTGTCTATTTGCCCCAGTGTATGATGACTGAGTTTTGGCTTTTCCCTCCCTATTTCAGATCTGGGGTCCCCACTACGAGTCCTGTGCTTCGTTTCCCCATGGACTACAGCTTTGTGGCAGCTGTTTGTTGACTTCACCATGTACAAGGACATATTTGCACTGTCATGTCAATTACAATCTATTGAAATCACAGCCAGACTCCAGATATTTTGGTGCAAAATAGGTGTTTATTGAAGTGCTCAAAATGGGATGGGTGGTTTCAAGTGGGTGGGGGCTATGGTGAAGGAATGTCCATGGCAGAGTCCAGAGTAACAGTCACACAGGTGCATTGTCCAGAGGCCTGTGGAGAGATGGAGCATGGGCAGTTCAAGGATGGACAGGGTGACAATGTGGGACAGTGGGATGACATCAGGTGGTATCCATTGCTGGCGGGGGTCTTGACATCCTACTCTGTCTTCTTGCGAGATCTCAGGGCCCTCTTGCGGGGTGGTTCTTCTCCTGCAGGAGGTGGGGGTCTGGTGGGCTGCTGCTGTGCGGGGGCCTCCTGTCCACTAGCGCCGGCGGAGGTGGTTGGCTGTTCTTGGTCCAGGCTAGTGGCAGGGGCCCTTGGGTGTTGTTCAGTGTCCGCCCTGGTGTTTACGAGGTCCTGCAGCAGCCCTACCATGGTAACCAGGGTGGTGTTGATGGCTCTGATGTCCTCCCTGTACCCCCGATAGTGTTCCTCCTGCAGTGCCTGGATCTCCTGGAACCGGGCCAGTACCGTCGCCATCGTCTCCTGGGAGCGGTTGTATGCTCCCATGATGGTGGTGAGGACCTCGTGGAGAGTGGGTTCCCTGGGCCTCTCCTCCCCCCCCTGTCGCACAGCTGCCCTCCGAGTTCCCCTGTTTCCCTGGGCCTCTGCCCCCTGGCCGGTGTGCCCACTACCACTGCCCCCAGGTCCCTGTTGTTGTTGGGGTGGTGGGTTATCCTGGGTGCCCTGTAGTGGTAGACACACCGCAGATTGACGCGCCCTGGAGACAGAGGCATGGGCCCGCTGGGTGGGAGCTGTGCTGGTGTTCCCAGAGGGCTTAGGGTCTGTAGTGGCCTGGGCCTGTGTGAGGGGAACCGACTGTCCAGAGGTCCCCGATGGTCCGGGCTGGTCATCGGTGTCCAGGTCGACAGAGCTGCTGTCATCGCTGACGGCCTCTTGGGTGGGGGGTGTGGAGAATTCTGGCCCCTCCGCCGCAGTGTGTTGACGGTCGGGTCCTGCAGGGGTATAGAGGTATGGTTATAGTTTCAATGAGTGGCATATGGGTGTATCTGTGGGTTCTCGTGTCCCCAAGTGCTGGCATTCGTGTGTGGGGGCTTTGGTGAGGGTGGCTTGTGGGGGGGATGTGTATATGCATTGGGCATGCTTTGGTGATGGGTGTCCATGCTTAGTGGACGCATGCAGGCCTAGGTTTTGGGATGTGTGGGTTGTGATGGTGAGACATTGGCGGGGAATAGGTGTGCTGGGGGTGGGGGTGAGGATGGTGGTGGGGGTGAGGATGGTGGTGGGGGTGAGGGTGGGGGTGAGGATGGGGGTGGGGGTGAGGGTGGGGTTCGAGGATGGGGGTGAGGGTTGGGGTCTGATTTGGCATGCAGGTGGGGGGGAAGCAGTATTGAAGCTTCAACTTACCAGTATCCATTCCTCCGCCGACTCCTGCGAGGCCGTCAGGATGCAGGATGTTCAAGACTTCCTCCTCCCATGATGTGAATTGTGGGGGTTGAGGTGGGGGTCCTCCGCCAGTCTTCTGCACGGCGATGTTGTGCCTGGATACCATGGAACGCACCTTCCCCCGTAGGTCGTTCCATCGCTTCCTGATGTCTTCCCGATTTCTGGGGTGCTGTCCCACTGCGTTCACCCTGTCGACAATCCTCTGCCATAGCTCCGTCCTCCGGGCAATGCTGGTGTATTGTATCTGTGTGCCGAACAGCTGGGGCTCTACCCGAACAATTTCCTCCACCATAACCCTGAGTTCTTCGTCTGTGAAGCGGGGTTGTCTTTGGGGTGCCATGGGGTGGTGTGTATGATGTGTGGGGTGGAGTATGTGTATTTAAGTGAGTTGAGTGTGGTGGTGTGTGTTGTTTTGTGTGTGGATAGTGTGTGGGTGATGGTGTTGAGTGGCTGTGGCTGTTATTTTTTGGATGCTGGTGTCTCGCTCTTGCCTTCTTTACGAATTTTTTAGCGTAGGGGTTTGTGGGTGATGTGGGTGTGTGTTTTATATTGTATTGTGTGTGTGGGAGTGGTGTGTGTATGTGTATCAGGTGTGTGGGATTCAAATCGTCCAATGTGGCTGAGTTTTGTTCGTTTGTGTGTATTCTGACCGCGGCGGTGTGTCCCGCCAATGGAATACCGCGTTTGAATGACCGCCGCGTGGATTCGTGGGTCGTAATGGCATGGGCGTATTTCTGTTGGCGTGACGGTGGAGGTTTTGTCACCTCCACCTTTCCACCGACCGCTGGTCTGGCGGTCTGTTGTGACGGTCGGATTTTCGGAGGTTTGCCTTCTGCGGGTCAGAATGACCGTGGCGGGTTTCCGCGACCGCGGCGGGATTATGGAGGATTTCTGACTGGCGGTAGGCGCCTTTTACCGCCGAGGTCAGAATGACCCCCTATGTCTACAATGTATATTTCCATGCCAAATATGTGGCATATCTGAGCAACATTAGTACTACCTCCATGACTCCATTGGTAAAATTTCACTTAGTGAAGTGTGCATTGTTGATATGTTTCCAGTGTGACATGAGTAATTCCATGGCACCTTCTCCAGGCTACTGTACTGTTGTCAGCAAGATGGTATGTTCTGGCAACGTCATTGCACATTTTTGTGTTATTGGGGCCCGTATTTATACTTTTTGACGCTAAACTGCGCTAACGCAGTTTAGCGTCAAAAAGTTTTGCGCCGGCTAACGCCATTCTGAAGCGCCATGCGGGCGCCGTATTTATTGAATGGCGTTAGCCGGCGCTAGCAGACCGGCGCTGCCTGGTGTGCGTGGAAAAAAAACACATACACCAGGCAGCGCCGGCGTAGGGAAAAATGGCGTTAGGGCGTCTTAAAAATGGTGCAAGTCAGGTTGATGGAAAAAAATCGCCTCCACCCGATTTGCGCCATTTTTAACGACGCCCAGACGCCATTTACATGACTCCTGTCTTAGTAAAGACAGGAGTCATGCCCCCTTGCCCAATGGCCATGCCCAGGGGACTCAGGCCCCCCTATGCCCAAAAAAAATATTAAAAAAAAAAAAATGTATACTTACCTGAATGTCCCTGGGGTGGGTCCCTCCATCCTTGGGTGTCCTCCTGGGGTGGGCAAGGGTGGCAGGGGGGCATGGGAGGGCAGCTGTGGGCTCATTTTGAGCCCACAGGTCCCTTAACGCCTGCCCTGACCCAGGCGTTAAAAAGAGGCGCAAATGCGGGGTTTTTTGCCCCGCCCACTCCCGGGCGTGATTTTTGCCCGGGAGTATAAATACGACGCATTTGCGTTGCAGTCATTTTTTGGGACGGGAACGCCTACCTTGCATCTCATTAACGCAAGGAAGGCGTTCACGCAAAAAAATGACGCTCTTTACTCATACTTTGGCGCTAGACGCGTCTAACGCCAAAGTATAAATATGGCGTTAGTTTTGCGCCGAATTTGCGTCGAAAAAAACGACGCAAATTTGGCGCAAACGGAGTATAAATATGCCCCTGGGTATGTGACAAATGAATGTCTGCATGATATTGTGTGGGTTGTGTGGGAATGAAGTTGGCATTGGGCTACTATTGTATGACAACAGGTAACTGAGGCAAAGCATTGAAGGTGATGTGGTCTCCTACCTTTTCAATGGTTAGTGTGATTGCACAACTTCAGCCAAGCAATTGTAGATGTCTGAGATCCTGATTTTCCCGTGAGCAACTGTTGACAGGTCAGGTGGTATGCTATGGCATGGTATATGTAGGGGCCACTCTGATGTGACTTTGTTGCTGGGGCTACTTGGCATCATGGTAATGTTTGCTAATCAGAGCTGTTGTTCAAATGTGATCGTGAACATGTAGTGACCCTTTTTCTCTTTGTATTTTCAGCATCAGCTCATGGAAGCAAAGAAAACAGGGCACAACAAGATGGAGAAGCATCCAGCTGCAATACCTCTGGTCAAGACACCAACAACAGGGAGGGACCCAGTGACCCAGAGGGTGAGGTGAGTGCCACGGAGGAGACCAGATCTACATCCTCATCATCAGATTCAATGACCAGTGGCTACTCCCTAGTGGTGGTGGGTGTATCTAGAAATACACTTGTACCATCTTTGACCATCACCTCCAGTTATATCGCCACCCTCCCTGTTTCTCCCCACTCATTTGGGTATGCCTGATCACCCTAGAGGGTAGGCATGTATTTTGCCGCAGACACCCCTGCCCCAGCCTCTGTTATGTCTGCTGCCCTGAGTGAGGAAGCTATTGACCTCCTGAGGAACATCTCTGTGGATCAGATTGCCATTGTAAATGTCATCCAGGGGTTGACCAGCCAACTTCAGAAGACCAGTTTCCTGGAAGGCATTCATAGTGCCATGTCTGGCCTACAGAAATCTTTTCAGGCTCTGGACTCTTCATGGACAGCAGCTAATCAGCCCCCCCCCCCATTCCACCCACCCTCAACCTCTCTCTTCCCAATCCAAATCTTCCATTTCCCTACCTATCCCAAGCACACAGACACATCCGCAAGCACCCACCTCAGCACACACAAGCAGCATACATAAACACAAACAACACAAGACACACCAGCACGCAGGCACTCAACATACACCCACAAGCACATCAGCCACCACTTCAGTAGACACCCCCATCACCCCACCATACATGCACCAGATCCAGCATACCCACATGCACCACCACAACAGCCAGTGACATATCTACCACACCCACCATACCCGCAGACACCACCCCAGCCGATACACAAATATCCACCACATCACCATACCCACAGACACTACCTCAACAGACACACCAACATCTACCACATCCATCATACCTGCAAACACCACCTCAACACACACATCCACCACTACCAGCATACCTGCAGACACTACCCTAGCAGAAACACACACATCCACCACTCCATCACCCAGAATCCCCACCTCCCAGTCCCACAAGACACACAAATGCTCACACTCACACATGCAACAGACACCACCCACACAAAACCATACTTCACACACACACACACACACACTCTCTCAAGACATCTACATTAACACACCAGACAACCACTCCCTCAACCTCAAATTCCCTACCCCTCCTGATGACCATCCCTGTGTTCCTAAGCAGAGTTTCCTTTTTGACTTTGACCTTTACCCTGTTACCTCCAAACCCCCTCCCGCGCCCAAGAGCCCCGACCGACATCCCAACCCATCCCTTCCACATCCAAGTCCTCCCCTGTCACATCTGCCTCCCTGCAAGCACCCATACCCCTACCCCCAAGAAGAAGCCTGCCCCTCCTAAGAAACAGTCCACCCCTTCCAAACCCAAACCCACCCATCCTACATCTGACCCCCCCCAGTGATGATCCCTGAGGTGCCTGCCTGCCCATTTGATGCCCCTTTCTGTGGAGGTTTCCTGGTGGTAATAGGAGTCAAGTATGGGCACAGTACTGTACAGAGACTTACAAACAAACAGACCAATGGCCTTTGCTATTATGCATTTCCACTTCAATAAACCCAAGTTATTATTTCGTTGGGTACACATTTGTCTTGCAATTCCTTTTCTACATTAATGTTGTTCCTGATTAAGTTGTGTTGTCTGCCTAAAGTTGTATGTGGTTCAGCTTGATTGCTGATCCATTTGTTGTTGTTATGAAAATCTCACTTTGTGGGCAGTGTTGGTGTCACTCAGGACAAGGGTAGATGTAGACTGTATGGATGTGTGTTTGTTAATACAATTAGGGTGTCATTGCATTGTGTTCTGTTTGCTATGGTAAGTATTTCATCTTGTGTGGTCCAATGTCAGCATGTATGGTGTTAGACTTGTCCCCCTGATATGGATTGTATATTGGTCTCATGTGTACAGCTTGAGTTTTCTTTGTGCAGACATGGAGGGTGTTCAATTGTGTTAGCTTCATTTGAGTTTGATTGTGCATGTGTCGGTTTTGCCGTGTGTAGCTTGTAGCTACTTCATCTAGATGTATGTCCCATGCAGTTGCAGTTGTATGTGCTTTATTGACTTGCATTTCCACATTCTCCATGTGGGCATGTCACTTGGCTCTAGTATTGTTTGTCCTTGAGAAACATGTAGGGACAGTTCCTATGCAAATGTTCTGTTAGGGGTCTGCACAAAGTGATATGTGTCCCAGTGTAACATTCTTCCCTGAGTGTTCCTGATGTCCCCATCCCTATTGTGTAGGAATTATTTGCATGGTGAGCTTTGGATTTTCTCGATGCTATTGTTCATTCCATTATCCTTCCATTGTGCTGCAATGTGGGTGATGTGTGGGTCCATTAAAGGGATGTTTAATGGAAAGGTTGCTTGTGTTAAATGACACATCCATACATATGTGTGTTGAATCTGACAAAAGTCCAAGGCACATGCGCAGTGTGAGGGTGTCAGTTTTATTGGTATGTGTGATCTTGCTATGTTGTGTACACTTCACTGGCCCAGTGCCTACGATTTGCAGACATGTGTTTTTTGTTGTGTGGCAGTGCAGTGTGAGTGACCTGCCCAGAGGGGGCATTTAATGGCTATGAATGTGTCCTTCTCTGTGAATGACTCTGACGGTGGACACAATGGCCCTCATTACAACCCTGGCGGACGGTGTTAAAGCGGCTGTAAGACCGCCAACAGGCCAGCGGTAAAAAATGTGCAATTACGACCGTGGCGGAAACCGCCAACAAAGACAGCCACTTTAACACTCCGACCGCCACGGTGGTACAAACAAACAGCGCAGCGGTCACCGCCAACAGACAGGCGGGAGACAATGTACCGCCCACACTATTATGACAGGCCAATCCGCCACCTTTTCCGGGGCGGATTCACCGCGGATCAAAACACGGCGGAAACAGGAATTCCGAAGGGAAAACGCTCACCTCTACACACCCCACGAGAAACGAGAACACCATGGACCCGGAACTCCAAATTCTACCTGTGATAGTCTTCCTGCTCCTCTACCAGGAGCACAAACGCCGGCGGCGAAGACCACGGTGAGTACTGCACCTACGACACAGGGGAGGCAAAAAACAGGGACACACACACGCAACACGCAATACCCCCAACCCCACCCACTACAACACACACACTAATGCATATTAATACATCACAGTTACACCCCCCCTAACCCCCTAAAGAATGCAAAGACAATAGAAAATGAGTGTTACCATTGTAATATATTCAAATCAAGAAGGCAGAAATATATATATATACGCGCTGTGTTGCTGGTGGTGGTTGCCGCAGGAAGCTGTAATCGGGCAGGAGCCCTTTAAAAACTTCAAAGCGCTCCCGCCTCGCGGGACGCGCTGTGTTGCTGGTGGTGGTTGCCGCAGGAAGCTGTAATCGGGCAGGAGCCCTTTAAAAACTTCAAAGCGCTCCCGCCTCGCGGGACGCGCTGTGTTGCTGGTGGTGGTTGCCGCAGGAAGCTGTAATCGGGCAGGAGCCCTTTAAATTCTTCCTTTGCGCTCCCGCCTCGCGGGACGCGCTGTGTTGCTGGTGGTGGTTGCCGCAGGAAGCTGTAATCGGGCAGGAGCCCTTTAAAAACTTCAAAGCGCTCCCGCCTCGCGGGACGCGCTGTGTTGCTGGTGGTGGTTGCCGCAGGAAGCTGTAATCGGGCAGGAGCCCTTTAAAAACTTCAAAGCGCTCCCGCCTCGCGGGACGCGCTGTGTTGCTGGTGGTGGTTGCCGCAGGAATCTGTAATCGGGCAGGAGCCCTTTAAAAACTTCAAAGCGCTCCCGCCTCGCGGGACGCGCTGTGTTGCTGGTGGTGGTTGCCGCAGGAAGCTGTAATCGGGCAGGAGCCCTTTAAATTCTTCCTTTGCGCTCCCGCTCGCGGGACGCGCGCGGGCGTGCCCGGGCGAAGCCCGGGCCAAGGGCGGGCCCTTCCGTGCCCGTCCGAGGCCGAAGGAGGCCGGGCTGGGCCACCTCTCTTGGTCCTAAGGCACGGCAACTGTCCCTCCTGCATAGGGAAGTACTCCAATCTCTCCTCTACATTGTGACATAGTACCATTCGCCAATGGGGAAGCGTAAGGCCAAAGACAGCCCGACTTTAGGCTCTGGCAAATCCAAAATACTCAAAATCAACAAGACTATGTTACCCCACACTAGCCATGTTGCCAAGGAAATAGATGATTTAATAGAAGAGGTAGAACAGATTCTAAACAACAAGGAGAAGCCTAGTCGAAAGGGCTCAAAATCTGGCACGCTTATTCCATTTCTAACATCTAGTTCACATACTGCTGTTAACCCTCATTCTGTCGCCTCATCTCACCAACCACTCCAACAGTCGTTGCCTTGCCAAGATCCTATTGCCCTCCCTACACCCTATTCCGATGTAGATGCTCTTAGAGCTTGCACACCTCACCCTTCAATTTTATGCTCTAATCGTTTTTCTCCGCTGGCATCCATTGACTCAGACAATCAGCAACCAGCCGTCTCAGCTCTGCCATGTATAGTGAGTCCTCCTCCACAAAATGATTTGTTCACATTGGTGTGTAGCCTTAAGACTGAAGTTAGCGAGTTGAGAGCATTATTGCTTGAGATCACCACCCTTCTTAAAAGCAAATATCCTTCCCCTATTAGCGAGCCTAACTCAAACCTTTTGCCTACCAAGCATCCACCTGCAAAAGGCGTTTTTCCAAACGGGCCTCTTCTGCCACTAGCTTGTGCTGCAGGTCCCATAGACGATCAGTGTCCTGCAAAACAGCTTACGTCCTCTTTTGGAAGAACTACCCCTCTCCTTCCTAATGTTCACTTCAAATGGGATACTACCAAAGCTTTATACCACAATCATAAATTAATTAGCAACAACTACATATACATGTGCAATGTTCCACCTTTGCCCCCAAACGTGAGAGAAGACAAAGCCTCACTAACAAACAAGGTCTTGCACTGGGTGAGACATACCAGGGGTTGTGGCTCAATCATCCATGATGACATTGTTTCTGTCGAGCGATCTAATGGTTCCCTTGGTCTCTCTGGTCCTAGTGACTTTATAACACTTAGGCCCTAATTCTGAGTCTGACGGGCGGCGGAGGCCGCCCGCCAGACTTCCCCCCTCCGAAATACCGCTCCGCGGTCGAAAGACCGCGGAGGGTATTCCGAGTTTTCCCCTGGGCTGGCGGGCGGTCTTCGCAAGACCGCCCGCCAGCCCAGGGGAAAACTCCCTTCCCACGATGACGCCGGCTCGTAATAGAGCCGGCGGAGTGGGAAGGTGCGACGGGTGCAGTTGCACCCGTCGCGTATTTCAGTGTCTGCTTTGCAGACACTGAAATACTTTTAGGGGCCCTCTTACGGGGGCCCCGCGACTCCCCCTCCCGCCATCCGGTTCCCGGCGGGAGAACCGCCAGGAACTGGATGGCGGGAGGGGGAGTCGGAATCCTCCATGGCTGCGGAGCGCGCTCCGCAGCCATGGAGGATTCCTACGAGCGGCGGAAAGTCAGCGGGAGACCGCTGGCTTTCCGCGTCTGACCGCGGCTAAACCGCCGCGGTCAGAATGCTCGTAGGAGCACCGCCAGCCTGTTGGCGGTGCTCCCGTGGTCGGTGGCCCTGGCGGCCACCGACCGCCAGGGTCGGAATGACCCGCTTAGTCTTAAAAGCCCACATTTGGCAGCAGGCCTCATGGAAATGGAAGCACGGTCTATACGCAGGAAGTCCTCAGCAATTACTCTTTCAGCTAGCTGTCCTATTGCTAGCTATATGCGTGCGAATCCTTCCACTAGATCAGCCAATTTGGCCCCGAACCATTTTACAACTACTCAAGACATAAGACCAACAGGCCATCAGGTCCAGAGAGATCCACTCCCTGATTTGGCCCCTAAGTTCTGTTTTGGCCCTGCTTCAAGGGCCCAACTAACCCATGATCCTGGGGCTACCTCGGATATTGACTGACTATGTTTCACCAATCTTTGCACAGCCACAGCAGCCATGAACTTTCCATCTAATTCACCCTGCCCAGCCTCTCTTCTTTTATCGGACTCACAACCTGGAACTATTAATAATACCACAAGTTTATTCAAGGCGAACCCTGTTGCCAGTTACGTCCAAGTTGATACTACCACGAACTCAAACATTTCTTGTGTCCAGCACACAGCAAAACTTTTATCCTGGAATGTGGCTGGCATTAACAGCAAACTTGTTGACACTGAGTGGGGGGCACTCGTTGGAAATTTTAACGTCTGCATGTTCCAGGAAACATGGGCAACGCATCGTACATACAAACAAGGGTATAGTTCCTTTTTCAAGCCTGCTAAGCCATCTTTAGCTGGCAGGGCGGCAGGGGGCTTAATCACATGGGTAAAATCTATAGAGGGGAGTGGTACAAAGGAGATATATGTGGATTCCCATGATATTTTGGCCGTTGCTATCTACCCAGCCTCAGGCACTCCTGTCCTTTGTCTAAATATTTATAGCAGACCGGGACCCTCAAATCACCGATCTCCCATTGTCGAGCTACTGAATATCTTAATCTCAGACCTTCGCCTCAAATATCATATCATAATAGCTGGTGACTTTAACGTTCTACTTGAACTTAATGCAGATCACATAGAGGTCATGCAGTCTGAAGATAGTGTATGGAATATCCCTCCTCCTGTGACTTTTCATTCTACCCAGCAAAATTCATATAAACCAAGCGTTAGGGCCTCACAGATAGTGGACCTCATGATATCCCATGGCCTTCGTTTGGGTAATGGCCGCTTTCCAGCGGACATTCCGGCCAGACCAACCTTCTTCAGGGGCTCATATAGTAACAAATTGGATTATATCCTCTTTGATTTAAGACTATGGCACCATATTCTAGACTTAGAGGTGGGTCTTCCCCATACTAGTGATCATGCTCCCCTCCAGATCACATACAAGAGTTCTCTCCTAGTAGGGGTCGCACTTCCCCCTGTCTCCTCTACTGCTATGGAGCTGTCCAGTAATAGGCGTACAGTCAGGTGGGACTCCTTTGTGCAATCAAACAAGCTTCAAGGAAAATTGCGTGCCCTAACCTCTTCTCACCAGTTATTTGATACCAACCTTATTCTGGCTCCATTAGAAATATTGCCTCTTCATTTGGACCTTTTTTCTACTTTGAAAGAGCTGTTTACTAAACGTCCAAGGCCACTGACTATTTCCTGTATTCGACCACATACTAAATGGTTCAACAAGAGGTGTAGGGAGGCCAAAAATACTTTGGCCATCGCGCTAAAGACCAAGGACAGATCAGGCATCATCATTGCTAGACGTCATTATGCTTCCACTTGCAACAAAAGTAAATTCGAGTACGAAGAGGGGCTATGGAGCAATTTACTTGAGGCAGCTACCGTCCATGATTCAAAACGGTTCTGGCTCCTAGTTTCCTGTGGTGATCAGAACCGCGCATCTCACCTGGAGTCTTATATTTCTCCTGACATCTGGCTCTCCTACTTTAAGGAATTGTATGGACCATTGTTGGCAAGTCATATTTCTGACATAATTTCGGAGGAGCCAACAACTTTTGACGAGTCTATGGCTTTCTTGCCCCCTTTTACACTGAACGAAACTGTGTCGGCCATTGCAGCTCAGAAAGCAGCAAAAGCCCCTGGGATGGACGGGATCCCCTCTGATATGTTTAAAGTGGACCAGAACACCTGGGGCCCATATATTAACAGACTTTCTAATGCCATCTTGACTAGCAGAATTTATCCTGACTCATGGAAAGAGGCGATTATAGTGCCCATCCATAAGAAAGGAGAGAGGAACAACCCGGGTAATTATAGACCCATCAGCCTCCTCGACAACCTTCAAAAAATTTTCTGTTATCAGTTCTTGAGCAGGCTGAACAAGTGGCTAGTTGAAAATCAAATCTTAAATCATCTACAAGCGGGCTTCAGAGAAAAAATTAGCACATTAGATCAGATATTTCGTTTTACTTCTATTAAATGGAAAGTTGTCGATGTTGACTTAGGCCACCTATATGTAGCATTTGTAGATCTAAAATCGGCCTTTGATCTAGTACCCCGCCACAAACTGTGGGAAGTTCTGTCTAAAATAGGAGTCCCGTGCTCTATTTTAAATATTATCAGGGATCTTTACACTGGCAACTATGGTAGAATTAGATGGGGCCCACAAGGTGAATTAACAGAAAAATTCCTTACTGCCCGAGGTGTAAGACAAGGTTGTGTTCTTGCCCCTACCTTATTCCTTCTCTTCATAAACGCATGCATCCCTTATCTTATGGAGTGCTCTAACGACTCGCCTAAAATAGGAGGGCAGAAGATCCCCTGCCTTCTTTTTGCCGATGACACCCTGCTGGTTTCTCAAACAGCCACAGGCCTTTCAACCCTGCTTTCAAGATTCATTGACTATTGCAATGATTATGGGCTCGAAATCAACCGATTAAAAACCAAGTGCATGGTGTTTGGCGATAGGAAAGGCAGAATGAGACGACCTATCTATTTAGAGGGTGCCGCGCTGGAAAGAGTCAGCGATTTTGATTATTTAGGCCTGAAACTAGAAGACTCGCACAAGTGGCAGCGCCACATCCAGAAGGCAACTTTACGATTGCAACAGCGAGCGAGTGGCATTGCAAGATTTGCAGCTAGATCTCCTAGCTTTGCCATGACGCCCGCAGTAGAAATTTATAAACTACAAGCAAGAGGGGGAGCAATCTATGGAGCTGAACTGTGGGGCCACTGTTGCCTGGATGATTTGATAAAAGTGGAGAACTCTTTCTTAAGGTCATTGCTAAGAGTTCCTTCCAGTACCCCACTGCTCCCAATACGCATGGACCTAAATCTCCCTTCTATCAGCCAGATCGTTGCACTCAAGCCCCTGTTGTACTGGATTCGTTTATGGTCATCAGATTCTCTTGTCCATTATAGATGTGCGCTAGCTAACTTGATGGCCAACAACACTAGCTCCAAAATCAAGTGGTGTGCATATGTAGAAAGGACCCTCTCGCTTCTTGGTTTGGGGTCCTATTGGAAGGAACCATTATCTATCCCTAAGAACGCAACCCAGACACTAAAGGATGCTTTCTGGCTCCACGTTCAACTTTCCCAATTGTCCGCTGTCTCGTCATCATCCATGACGGGAAACTTTTTATATTTTAAATGCCATTATGAATTTGCACAATATATGGATATAGTATCTTCTCCGTTTGCTCGTTCATTATACATTAGATTCAGGGTGGGCTCTCTTCCTTTGCGTTCCCTCACTTATAAATGGTCTAATTTTAGTTGTTCTTCTAAGATGTGTCCGATGGGCTGTGCCAGAGAAGAATCAGTAACTCATATTCTCTTCCAATGCCCGCATACTCCAAACAAAGAGCCCGTTGGATTATTCCTCTGTGCAGAAGTAAGGGTTTTAAAAACTGCTTGCTAGCTTTGAGAATTTTTAAATCTGATTCATCGGTTTTAGTGGTTTGTTGTTTGTCAAAATATTTAGACTCAATCTGGCGTATCAGACTGAACACGCTTAAAAAAGCAGAGGGAAATTTAACAATGAATGTGGTAAACAACAATTGATGGATTTATCATTGTATGCACATATCACTTTTATTGGTTCAGATGCATTCCCTACCTGCTGTTTTTATTTTTCTTAGATATTTTTTAAATAGAAATGTCCTTTTTATCTGATATGGTTTGCCAGGCTTGTATCTTATTCTTTTACCTATAATGTGTTTTTACATAACTATAAGGTGCGATTTTCCATGAGGGAACTGCTTATGTGTAAATATTTCTCTTTTCTTTTTTCTCTCCTTTTCAATCTTTTATGACTTAAATTGTTTATCATGTAGCTTGCCGTTCCTTTCTTTTTTGATGTGCTTTTATGGTATTTATATTTACCGAAAATAAAGCTAATAATGATGATGATGATGATATATATATACACCATTTACAAAATATATACCAAGCATAGTAGTTCAGGTAGTGATCCAATTAAGTCCGTGGAACACTGGGCCCACACGGTATGGGCGAAGCCCACACAAGATCCCCGACCATGACGGAGAGAACACTGCAGGGGCATCAGAGAGCATCTAAACAGGCACCTCAGGGGGAAGGAAAGGGGGAGCACCTCAGCCGGTTGAGTGCACGACGCCAAATCCACGAGAGGGCCACATGCCCACTGTTCCATCCTGGGGAGTGCAAAGCCACAGTCTCTCAAGTCTCCACAGTGGGTGGCTTGCCCACTGCCTTATCCTGGGGAGTGCAAAGCCACAGTCTCTCAAGTCTCTACAGTGGGTGGTTTGCCCACTGTTCCATCCTGGGGAGTGCAAAGCCACAGTCTCTCAAGTCTCTACAGTGGGTGAATTGCCCACTGTTCCATCCTGGGGAGTGCAAAGCCACAGTCTCTCAAGTCTCTACAGTGGGTGGTTTGCCTACTGTTCCATCCTGGGGAGTGCAAAGCCACAGTCTCTCAAGTCTCTACATTGGGTGGTTTGCCCACTGATCCATCCTGGGGAGTGCAAAGCCACAGTCTCTCAAGTCTCTACAGTGGGTGGTTTGCCCACAGTTCCATCCTGGGGAGTGCAAAGCCACAGTCTCTCAAGTCTCTACAGTGGGTGGTTTGCCCACTGTTCCATCCTGGGGAGTGCAACGCCACAGTCTCTCAAGTCTCCACAGTAGGTGGCTTGCCCACTGTTCCATCCTGGGGTGTGCAAAGCCACAGTCTCTCAAGTCTCTACATTGGGTGGCTTGCCCACTGCATTATCCTGGGGAGTGCAAAGCCAGAGTCTCTCAAGTTTCTACAGTGGGTGGCTTGCCCACTGTTCCTTCCTGGGGAGTGCAAAGCCACAGTCTCTCAAGTGGATAACAGTCTTCACTGGTTCTGGAGGGGACCTTGTGCCCAGAGTGCTTCATCCTGCTAAGGACTGAGGTAGTGGATGTGATACTCCACTGGTTCTGGAGGGGGCCTTGTGCCCAGAGTGCTTCATCCTGCTAAGGACAGAGGTAGTGGATGTGATTCTCCACTGGTTCTGGAGGGGGCATGGTGCCCAGAGTGCTTCATCCTGCTAAGGACAGAGGTAGTGGATGTGATACTCCACTGGTTCTGGAGGGGGCTTTGTGCCCAGAGTGCTTCATCCTGCTAAGGACAGAGGTAGTGGATGTGATTCTCCACTGGTTCTGGAGGGGGCATGGTGCCCAGAGTGCTTCATTCTCCCTGTGACGGACTCAGTAGTGTCAGTGCCCTTGGTGCTCATGGGCCAGGGGTTCTTGAGACGGTGGTGCCCTGTTCAGCAGTGCTTGAGACGGTGGTGCAAAGTTCAGCGGTGCTTGAGGCGGCGGTCTCCATTGCAGGGACTCAGCTGCTGGCGGTCCCTCATGGCCCAGCAGGGCTGGTGCTGGCGGTCCTTCATGGCCCAGCGGGGCTGGTGCTGGCGGTGGCCTCCTGGGCAGCTGGGCTGGTGCTGGGCTGGTGCTGGTGCTGGCGGTGGCCTCCTGGGCAGCGGGGCTGGTGCTGGCGGTGGACTCCTGGGCAGCTGGGCTGGTGCTGGGCTGGTGCTGGTGCTGGCGGTGGCCTCCTGGGCAGCTGGGCTGGTGCTGGCGGTGGCCTCCTTGGCAGCTGGGCTGGTGCTGGCGGTCCTGTCCTGGGCAGCTGGGCTGGTGCTGGCGGTCCTGTCCTGGGCAGCTGGGCTGGTGGTCCTGTCCTGGGCAGCTGGGCTGGTGCTGGCGGTCCCATCCTGGGCAGCTGGGCTGGTGCTGATCGTGCTGGCGGTCCTGTCCTGGGCAGCTGGGCTGGTGCTGGCGGTGGTCTCCTGGGCAGCTGGGCTGGTGCTGGAGGTCCTGTCCTGGGCAGCTGGGCTGGTGCTGGCGGTTCTGTCCTGGGCAGCTGGGCTGGTGCTGGCGGTGGCCTCCTGGGCAGCGGGGATGATGGCGGTCTTCTCCGCTGTGCTGCTCTTCCCAGACTTGCCGGGTTTCTTGTGCCCCTTCCCCACCTTGGAAGGTGTCACAGCTGAATCCACACTCACACCGGGACCCATGGGAGCAGCTTTGGTGGCTGGAGTCTTCCCCCTCTCCCGCCGGGCACTTGCAAACTTCTGATGCTTCACAGGTGGAGGACTGTCCGTGCTGTGGCTCCGTGCCACACTGGCTGCCCTGGTGGCCGGTGCACTCCAGATTCCAGTGACTACAGGCACCACTGGTCCCGGAGATGTTGTGGCTGAGGTGCTACTTCGGGACCTAGGAGACGGACGGGGTGGGGGAGGTGTGGGAAAGAGGTCAAGGTTGGACAGGAAAAGTTTTTTTGACACACTGGGATGAGTAGCTGGAGGGGGTTTGGGAGTGGAGGAAGAGGTTGTGGTTGTAGGAGGTGTTTGTTTGCTGACTTTGGGTGAAGGTGCATGCGCTGGAGGCTGTCATGAGCTGGATGGCTGTTGGGTGGGTGTGTGCCTGCTTTTGTGTATCTTCAGAGGGGGCGTCACAGACACACTGGGAGAGGACACAGGGGACGTGTGAATGGTAGTGGGGGTGGTGACTGCACGTGAGCGGGGTGAGGTGGTGGGTTTGCTGGAGAGGGATGTAGTGGCTGTAGAGCTAGTGCATGCAGGTGTGAGTGTAGACGAGACTGGGAGGGAGGAGGGAGACGAGGAGGAGGGGGACACAGTGGAGGCAGTGGATGTTGGTATGTCTGCATGTGTGTGATGCTTGCGTGAGTGCCTGTGGGATGCGTGGTGCTTATGTTTGCCTGAGCTTCCCTTGTGTGTTGACGTGTGTGCATGCTGGTCTGTAGGTGTGCTTGGGATAGGCTGAGGTACAGGGGATTGGGTCGGGGTGGAGGAAGTTGAAGGGGGGAGGCTAGACACAGGGACAATGGCTGCCATCAGTACTGAGGCCAGAGTCTGAAAAGCTCGCTGAAGGGCCGCCTGACCAGAATGAATGCCCTCCAGGAATGCATTTGTTTGTTGCAACTGCCTTTCTACACCCTGGATGGCATTCAAAATGGTAGACTGCCCAACAGTGAGGTACCTGAGGAGGTAAATGGCCTCCTCAATGAGGGCAGCAGGGGTGAATGGGGCAGGGCCTGAGGTGTCTGGGGTGAAGTTGATGCCCACCCTCCTGGGTGAGAGGGCACGGAGCGAAGGCTGAGGGGCTACTGGGAGGGCGGTGCTGGAAGGGGGAGGGGCGGCTGTACCTGTAGATGGGGTGGGCACAGATATTGCCACCACCACAAGGGAGCTCCCATCAGAGGACGAGTCCGTGTCACTGGTCTCAGCTCTTGTCCCCGCTGTGGAGCTCCCCTCGCCCTCCGTCCCACTGGTGAAGTCCGATTCCATAGTGTGGCCCTCCATTGCCATGTGGGATGTAGCCCCCTCGTGCTCCGGTGCCACTGCTCCTCCGCCTGATGATGCTAATGCACACAAGAACAGGGAGACCACAAAAAGGGGGGGGACAACAGAAGAAAGACATGTTGAGTGCATGCATTACTGCTACCGTTGGAGGACACGACAGACACAGAAGCCCCCTGCACTATGCCACGCTCTTGGGCTCCACTGTTCAATTCCTGGGAAACGGCCTACAAGACTATGGACGACATCTGCACACATAGCTGACACAAGGGCATAACTAGGTGTACTTGGCACTCTACAGAGGTGGGCTGGGGTTCCACATGGCCTACCTTACGGAGGGACCTTGCCTACGGAACTCGCCCTGGCCTTGGGAAACCCACAGCCCACCTCCCCCACCCAGACCCCTCCACTTCACGCAAAGTCAGCAGAATGCGAGTGTACTCACCCCCTTGTGGCTGCTGTGATGCCCTCAAGCGCCCATCCAACTTCGGGTATGCCACAGCCAGGATCCTGAATATCAGGGGGGTCATGTTGCGACGGGCACCCCTCCCACGTTGGGAGGCCATCCCAGATGAGCCTCCCCCATCTTCTTGCTCCAGCGGCGAATGTCCTCCCATCTTTTCCAGCAGTGGGTGCCCCCAGGGTCCAGACGTCCTTGGCGATGGCACGGCAAATATGTTTTTTCTGGTGGGCGCTGACCTACATGATTTGTACAGGGGAAAGAGAAAGTTATTACCAACTGCACCGTCAAAGTGATTGGCCCCCATCCCTACCCTTGCCATGTGGCAAATGCACTCACCGTCGTTTCATGCACGCCGCACTCTCCCCCCTTCCTTCATACATCCACCCATCTCCACACAGGCATAGCCCATACATCATGCTCCCAGTGTACTTACCTGTTTGTCTGGAGGACCGTAGAGTAGAGTGTACTGGGGGAGGACCCCGTCCACGAGTTTCTCCAACTCCTCCGATGTGAAGGCTTGAGCCCTATCCCCAGACACTCGAGCCATTGTCTATTCCAGACCGAGGTCACAGCAGCACTTGCAGTGTAGGTCCTCTCCTGTCGAAGATCAGGTATCAAGTGATTGAACAGATAGAAAATGGCGGTCACATCCGTGGCAGTGCGTACCGTCACTGCCGGCGTACATCGTCATTGGCTCCTGGGACCCTTAGGGTCCAATGTTAAACAATGCAGCATTGTGCCGCGGTCTTCGACCGCCTACTGTGACGGTGTACAATGCCAGCGCAGTTACCTCACATCCCATTGTCCCACTTTTGAGGTCAGGCAGCCACCATTTCAGGGGCCCACATGGCTTCATTTTCAACTGCGTCACACATACCTGGGCCTAGACTCAACACACTTACAGGCCACTTTTTGAGTATGAATGGTGTTTTGTGTAAGCTGTGGGGTACGTACCTCTGAGTTGTTTGACTCTGTGCTCGCTGTTGTCCTTCATAGGCATCGTCCGCTGGGACATGTGAGGAGATGGCGGCATCCTCCGATGTACCGACCGTTGGTGGACCTGTCGACAATGGAGGAAAGGCATGTTATAATCAAATACAGGCTTGACAGTGCTACAATCCAGGAACTGTGTAACCAGTTGGAGCCAGACCTGATGTCAGCTATCCGGCATCCCACAGGAATCCCCACTCAAGTGCAGGTGTTGTCAGTGCTCCATTTCCTTGCAAGTGGTTCCTTTCAAACAACAGTGGCCATAGCATCAGGAATGTCCCAGCCTATGTTTTCCAATGTGTTGTCCAGAGTGTTGTCTGCCCTCCTGAAACACATGCGGAGCTACCTCGTTTTTCCTGAGGTGGAGGATTTGCCTACAGTGAAAGGTGATTTCTATGCCCTGGGACATATCCCCAACATCATAGGTGCCATTGATGGGACCCATGTGGCTTTGGTCCCCCCCACAGGTGTGAACAGGTGTACAGAAGCCGGAAGAGTTATCATTCGATTAATGTACAGATGGTATGTTTGGCAGACCAGTACATCTCCCATGTAAATGCCATGTTCCCTGGCTCAGTGCATGACGCTTACATCCTGCGGAATAGCAGCATCCCTTATGTGATGGGTCAACTCCAGAGGCACCGTGTGTGGCTATCAGGTGAGCACCTGGAAGTAAGTCAGTGGGAATGGTTGTCTGGGTCTGGGGATATCCCTCTAGGTTAGTGTGTGTCTAACAGTTGTCCCTCGCCATTTGCAGGTGACTCTGGTTACCCCAACCTGTCATGGCTACTGACCCCAGTGAGGAATCCCAGGACAAGGGCAGAGGAACGCTACAATGAGGCCCATGGGCGAACTAGGAGGGTGATTGAGCAGACCTTCGGCCTCCTGAAGGCGAGGTTCAGGTGCGTCCATATGACAGGTGGATCCCTATTCTACTCACCAAAGAAGATGTTCCAGATCATCGTGGCCTGCTGTATGCTTCACAACTTGGCTTTGCAACGACAGGTGCCCTTTCTGCAGGAGGATGGTCCACATGGCGGTGCTGTTGCAGCTGTGGAGCCTGTGGACAGTGAAGACCAGGAAGCAGAGGAAGAAGACATGGACAACAGGGACTCAGTGATCCAGCAATATTTCCAGTGAAACACAAGTAAGGATACAAACCTGCCTACTACATGTACTTAAACACTACTGCCTCTCTACTGTCTGTCTTTTTCCCCCAGTGTATAGTCACTGAGTTGTCACTTTCCCTTACGACTTCACAGATCTGGGTCCCACAGTGTGACATCTGCTTTGATTCCTCATGGACTAGAGCTGTGTGACATAGGTATGTTGACATTACAAATGAAAGAGCTTTTTGCCACAGTTATTACTAATACAGTATTCCGAAATCACAGACTGACTCCAGATTGTTTACTGCTTTAAGGGTGTTTATTTTAGTGCTCAAAATTGGAGGGGTAACAAAATGGTGATGGGTGATGGCGTTGGAATGTCCATGGCAGAGTCCAGTCTATTAGTCTCACATGTGCATTGCCCAAATGGGCATAGGAAGTGGAGCTGGGGTAGTTTAAGTATGGACAGGGTGACAAATTGGGACAGTAGGATGACAATCAGGGTGGTCTCATTTCTTGGCGGGGGTCTTGGCATCGTTCTCTGTCTTGTTCCTGGATCTCAAGGACCGTTTGCGAGGTGGTTCTCCCTCTGGAGGGGGTGGGGTGCTGGTGTGGTGGTCCTGTGGCAGTGCCTCCTGTCCACTAGCGCCGGCGGAGGTGGTGGGCAGTTCATCATCCAGGATAGTGTCAGGGGCCCCTTTTAGTGCCACAGTGTCCCTTCTGGTGTTGAGTACTCCCTTCAGCACCCCTACGATGGTGCCCAGGGTGGAACTGATGGTTCTGAGTTCCTCCCTGAAGCCCATATACTGTTCCTCCTGGAGGCGCTGGGTCTCCTGAAACTTGGCCAGTACCGTTGCCATCGTCTCCGGGGAGTGGTGGTAGGCTCCTATGATGGAGGAGAGGGCCTCGTGGAGAGTGGGTTCCCTGGGTCTGTCCGCCTGTGTCGCACAGCAGCCCTCCCAGTTCCCCTGTGTTCCTGGGCCTCCGTCCCCTGGACCGTGTGCCCACTACCACTGCCCCCAGGTCCCTGTTGTTGTTGGGGTGGTGGGTTAGCCTGGGTTCCCTGTAGTGGTGGACACACTGCTGATTGACGTGTCCTGGGGACGGAGGTATGGGCCCGCTGGGTGGGTGCTGTGCTGGTGTTTCCAGAGGGGGGAAGCTCTGTAGTGGCCTGTGACTGGGTGTGGGGAACCGACTGTCCTGAGGTCCCCGATGGGCCGGGCTGGTCATCTAGATCCAGTTGGACAGAGGTGCTGTCATCACTGTGGGCCTCTTCTGTTGGTGGTGTGGACATGTGTGGACCCTCCTGTTCGGTGACGTTGGGTAGGGGTCCTGCAGAGGTATAAAGGCATGATTATTGCATCTGTGTGTGTCAAGGTGTGCAATGGGTGGGTGACCGTGTACCCCAGTGCTAGCATTCCTGTGTGGGACCTTGTGTGATGATGGTTTAGGGGGGTGTATGGGTATGTGCAGTGGGCATGCTTTAGTGATGGGTGTCCATGCTTTGGTGTTGCATGCAGGGCTTGGTGTTGGGATGTGTGGTTTGTGATGTTGGGACATTTGTGAGGAATTAGGAGTGATGGGGGTGAGGGCGTGGGTGGGGGTATGTGATAGCATGCAAGTAGGTTGGGGGATGTAATAGTAAAGCTTTGACTTACCAGAGTCTATTCCTCCACCTACTCCTGCGAGGCCCTCAGGATGCAGAATCGCCAAGACCTACTCCTCCCATGTTGTTAGTTGTGGGGGAGGAGGTGGGGGTCCGCTACCAGTCCACTGAACCGCCAGGTGGTATCTTGAGACCACGAAATGCACCTTCCCCTGTAGGTCGTTCCACCTCTTCCTGATGTCCTCCCGATTTCTTGGGTGCTGTCCCACTGCGTTGACCCTGTCCACTATTCTTCGCCATAGCTCCATCTTTCTTGCAATGGAGGTGTGCTGCACCTGTGATCCGAATAGCTGTGGCTCTACCCAACGATTTCCTCCACCATGACCCTGAGCTCCTCCTCCGAGAACCTTGGGTGTCTTTGCCATGCCATGGGGTGGTGTGGGTGATGTGTGGGGTGGTGTGTGGGGTGATAAGTGTGCTGATATGTAGTGGGGTGTTGTGTGAGGTGCGTGGAAGTTATGTGGGTGATGGTGTTGTGTGCCTGTGGATGCTTGTGTTGTTGTTGGTGTTGTCTCTCTCTGGCTTTCGTTCGTGATTTGTTGTTGTAACGGTTTTTGAGTGATGTTGGTGTGTGTTTTGAGTGTGTGGGAGTGGTGTGTGTATGTGTATCAGGTGTGTGTATTTGGAATTGTCCAATGTCGCTGTGTTTTGTAAATGTGTGTGTATTTTGAGCGCGGCGGTGTGTACCGCCAATGGAATACCGCTGTTGAAAGACCGGCGCGTGGATTCGTGGGTCATGATAGAGTGGGCGTATTTCTGTTGGCGTGACGGTGGAGGTTTTGTTATCGCCAGTTTATCACTGACCTTTGATGTGGCGGATTCCGAGCTGTGGGTCATAATAGCTGTGGCAGAATTCCGCGGCCACGGCGGTGTGGTGGCGGTCTTCTGCACTGAGGTAAGCGGCTTTTACCGCCAATGTCATAATGACTACAAATGTCATGTGTACTTGGTGCCCATAGAGTGCCCCCCATATCATGAGGATGATGGCACAACAATCTTTTGCTGAGCATTGGAACACAGGTAGGTGTGTGTTCTTACCATTGAATATATCCATGGTGGCATAGATTTCGGGCTTCATCGATGAGCAGCAGAAGCGGCAGGACGTATGTGATTGGCTTCATGGTGGCACAGGATGTGTAACGCTGCCTGCAGGTGAGTTGCTCCCTTTATGTTCTCCATTTCTGCCTGCTGGGATGTGAGGGTTCACGGCCATGGTCACATTGGTGGTGTTCAGCCTCATAATGTGTCTGGAGGAAGCACAGGCTCCACTGGACTGCTTGTCCTGCCTCATCACTGCGGCTGTCTGCACTGCCTGGTGACACCAGCACAACCGCAGAGGTCTTTGCTCCATAGGCACGCATGTCTCATAATACAGTGTTCTGACTACCAAGTAGATGGCATTTGGACCTCTACAGACAGGCTGTTCATGGACTGCCAAACTGGTAATGAGGCCCTTAGATCGCTAACGTCCTATGTGATTTCAGTGTCAGTTGAAGGCATCCATATTGCCTTTAGTCTCATCAATCTGTTGCAATCTAACACGCTCTCGCTGTTTAGTTGCGAGCTACCTGGAATTCTCAAGATAGTGCAATATTACAGTTTCTTTTAATTCTCTCCAAAATAGAAATTATCATACCACACAGAACTTTTTTCAGAGGCTTGTAAAAGAATTATTGAAATAAAAAAATCTATTAAAATAAAACAAATCCAAACCACCTAAGGCCCATTGGTTAACACTCCTAAAGGTTTACCAAAGTGAATGTTAAAAATATGGAAACAATCTCGGACACCACACATCTGTACATTCAGACAGTGAACCGGACTTACCCCAGTACATAATCTTTCACTTGTTTCTTGTTGTAGCTCAACGTGAAAACCACATTTGAATGCTTTCTCACTTCCATGGAAACTAGATACTAAAGGAAAGCTAAAAAGTGAAAAATCGCTCATAAAGAGTTGCCAAAACAACCACAAAAAAATATAAAAAGTAAAAAGATAGAAAAAGCCTGGCAGTCACACATCTGTTTATTAAGATGGTGAGACAGGGCTGCCACATTACACAGTGTCTTACTTATCTCTGTTTGTAAACCTATGTTAACTCCACATGTCGACGTTATGAGCGGTGTTTCAGTCCTTGTCAGTGATCCTGTTCCAGCTTCACCGTACTGGTCTTCCGGGGATGCATGAACTTGATAAAAGTGTGTCCTTTCTAGGGGACTGGTTTGGTTTGGTTGTCTTGGATGTTTTTGAAATTGGGTCTAGAAGGTGTCTGGCTACATGGGTAGGTCTTTTTACTCACTGAGTGTGGCCTAGGCTTTCAAGATCTTCAATGAGAGCTATTTAGTTGTTGGGATTGGTGTGGTGTAGCAGGAAGTAATTCAGGTCTTCAATTAGGATGTAACTGCTAACCTTGAGAGCAAGTGGTACAACAAAGTCTGTGAAAGTCTGTGAAGGTGTCAGTGAAGTTGGTATACTCTCCAGGTGGTCTATATATAAGAGTATTGCTTAGGGTGAAGTTAGCTACAATGTGGAGCTTGAGTGACAGTTGTTCCATGTAGAAGGATGACATCCATGGATTTGGTGCACCTAATGGTATTCTTGTGTGTGATGGCAATTCTAGCTCTGGGATTGTGAAGTCTGTCTTGCCTGGCAATATTGTAGCTGGAGGGGTGGCAGTGGCCAAGTTAGGTGCTGGGCAAAAGGTTCAGCTAGGTTTCTGTGAGGAAAAGTAGGTCAGGGACATTGTTGTGCAGCAGATCCCTGATCGCTATGGTTTGTTTGGTGAGTGAGTGTGTATTGTGGAACCTGCATGTGAATGTGGATTGTTGTGTGGGTAGTTACAGGGCTGTGTGAGTTTAGGAGTGTAGGGTTTTGGGTAGTGTTGTGTAGTGTTGGTGTGGTGAGTGGTGGGTATGGGTAAGTGCATGAAAACTTACCAGAAGCTCATGAGAATGCTCCTACAATGTTGTGTGATGCAACAAGGCAGTAGTGTATGGAGCTGTGACTGGGGTTGAAGGAGCGGAGAGCGGCAGAGTGGTAGTTGTGGGAGGGGGAGGACCCAGGTTCCTGGTGCTGGGCGTGGTCCAGGTGTGGATGGGTGCAGACGGGCTTGTCTTTCATGTGCCAGCAGTATCCCAGTGGTGTACCAGTTGCACACATCTGCTGCATGTCTACCCTGTGTCAGCCATTGAATGTGTCTTGGAAAGCGAGAGGAGTGATGTCCCTTCCTGTACAAATGATGGGAAATCCAGTTATGTCACTGCCTGTGCAGATGCATGATGAGAAATCCATTGGTTTCACCTCCTGTGCAGGTGGATAATGTGAAATCCAGTGATATCTCTTCCTGTGGAGATGGATGGCGAAAATGAGATATTTTGCTTGACTCCTTCTTTTGAAGACGGTTTTGGAGGGAAAACCCACTTAGAAATCTCTGAAAAAAATATTCTTTAAACTTTCAAATTATGACCCAGACAGCCTGAGCTGTCACCACCACAAAAGAACAGGAATTCAGCAATAGTACTTTGTGAGCGGTAATATCCAAGGTGTGATAACTTGTATAAATATAACAGAATCCAACAGCTTGAACAATATGAAAAAGTATTGCTCTGTATCTATTGCTGCAACATAGTGGCAGCAGCACTCTGCAGTTAAAACAGGGAGAGAGGTACATAGTGATTTGGGGAGTGAGTAGGTAAGTTTGTTAGCAGAAATAAACAGAAGAAAGGTGCCACTAGGGGGCCAGGGACATTAATACGTCCAGATTTGTAACAGTGTTGCTGCTTGCTGTCACTTAGTTGTTAAACTTACACAGTATTGCATGCACTTCAATTAGAAGGAGTAACATTTAGCAGTCACCCAGTCTCAGGGGATTGCTGTGTGGTGTTGGGTTACACTCACAATTTATCCCTTCTACCAGCCCTTGTGATTCCACCTCCATGAAAGTGTGTGCTAAAAGCAGTTTTGTGAAGTAGATGTATGCATGATGGGAGGAACATTGCTTAATACAATTTTAAGTTGCTTTGTGTTTGTTTAGACCAGGCAAAACAAACATTAAAACCATGACATAAATATAATATATGCATATCAGTATTCCAGTTCATAATACCAACAATAAAAACACATTCTTCACCCCATACCTTAAAAGCTCCTGGCAAACATTTGCATCTTCAGCCAATTCTAAAACCACTCTCACTGACTCCAATGCATCTATGTTCTAAGGCATAGCAGGGACTGCCTTATTTCTGCACAGGATTTATAGACTTTGACAGATCTGTGAAACATGCCTGACAGAAAAAATCAAACATTTTCCTCTTACCTCATGCTTTAAATGGACCAAGGGCTGGAACACTATTCTTTTTGGTTGTCACTAAGGACACTGTCATGTTTTGAGTGGGATAATTATTTCTACAACCACTTTTGTTGCACAGTATTCAAGAAACCTTTCTTTTCCGATCCTTGGTCTAGTGCAGTGATTTCCCAAAAATATATGCTGTGCCCCCCCCCCCTAATGAAACAAAAATGATTATCGGACCCCCTCCTACTTTTTCACAATTAATCTATTAAGTTGGCAATGTTTAAATATGTCTAGACCCATTTAAACATTGCAGGTAAGTTATGTTACCTTTTTTAAAGTGCAATAAATGTATTTCTGCTTAAAATAAACCACTGTTATCTGCATAATGCTTCTTTTAGCCAAGGCCTGTCCCCCCAAGATCACTTGAGGCCCCTGATCTGGAGTTTAATGGCAAAAGTTGACTTCAGCCGGAATTCTTGTGTCTGTAGTAACCCACCAAATGTTTTTGTTAGGGCTCTTGGAGTAGGTTGTTACTACTGTTTAATTAATGTTCCTTCTCTCCCTTCTTGAGTTGTATCTTCAAATTCTCTTCACTGGTACCCTTAAAAAGAAGAAAGGACCACCTTAATTTAATTTCTTCTGTAAAACAATGCACTCTCCTGCTCCACATAAAAGGACTCCCCTCTAAGTAATAACAGAGATTTGTGGTGGTCTATTTAATAGCAAGGCACTCCTTCTCTATTACATGATATACTCCTTCTCTCGTAAATAGTTTACAGTTAATAAATAATATAGGCTTTTCATCTTCTTCCTCATTTTCTTAGGATAGAACGGTCCCAATACCTATTTCTGAAGTGTCAGTTTGGAGAATAAAAGCTTTTATTTAAGTTAGGGAACTATAAGACTGGATGTGTAGTTATAGCCTGCTTTAGCTGTTGATATGCCTCTAAAACTCTTCAGGGATGGTTGTCTAAATTCCAAGTTATATGAATTATTTTTTAGGAAGATCAGTTAATGGTGCCACTAAGTTAGAATTGTGGGGTATAAATCTATGATAATAGCTAAGTAGACATGGTAACACTCTCATTTCTCTTTAATTGGTAGGAAAGGAAGTCGCAGTAGTACCCTAGACATTCTCTACTTGTGGTTCAATTAAACCTTCCCCATGAATATATCCCAGATATTTTACCTTGCCAAAAGCAAATTGAATTTCTTAGCATTTATGCGTAATCTGGCCTTTTGTAATTCTGTTAGTACAGATTGAAGGTGGATAAGATGATCTTTCCGGGTTTTACTGAAAATGACTACACCATCCAAATAGGCGGAGGTGTAGATTTGGTATGGTTTTATTAAGGAGTTCATCACCCTCTGAAAGGTTGCAGGGGCCCATGAAATCCAAAAGGGAGGACTGTAAACTGATGTTATCCATATGGGGTAGAGAAAGTCGTCTTCTCCTTATCCTCAGGTTTTAAGGGTATTTTTCAGTATCCTTTTGTAAGATTGATAGTAGTGATGTCTGACTTCCTCCGGTGTCTCAATTAGCTCATCACCTTAGGGTAGCTGACAGTTGTCAAATTGATAGATGGTATTAACAGCTCTAAAGTTAATACAGAAGCAAAGGCTACCATCTGGTTTTAGGACTAAGACAATGGGGGAATTCCAATTACTATTGGACGGCTCAATTACCTCCATAATTACAATTTGTTCTATTTCAGCCTTTTGTGCTTGCCATTGGACAGCTGGAATTCTGTAAGGTCCCTGTTTCACTACTACCCCTTCCTTAGTAGGAACAGAGTGCACAGCAAGTTGGGTTTGTCCTGGCAGGTCTGTAAAAGGTTGGAGTAAATGGTTCTAAGATTCCCAGGAGTCCTTTCTCCTGGTCATCAGAAAGAGACTCATTTATAAAAGTAATTTCATGGTACTCTCTGTTGTCACTTTTGGAATGGATATGTTGATTTCTTTAGGGAGGGGTCACAATCACTTTTTTAAGACATTAACATGATTTATTTGTTCTCTATTTCTGGATATTTGGAGTTTATAGGCATCTCGCCTATTTTTGGTTTATGGTCTTGAAGGGAAATTGCAACTCTGTTTTCATTTTATTCTCAGAGGCAGGTAATAGAACTAATACTCAATCTGCAATAGAGTATTTTGTTCATTTTTTCACTTTGTCCTAAAAATATTTTTGCTCTCTTTGATTTTGTTCTAGCTTGGTGCAGGCTAGTTCTCTTAGTTTTCCGCTCCTGAAATTTAGCTGGGAAGTATAATCCATCGGATTACCTGCTCCTTCTTTCACATCCTTTTCCTAAACTTCTTTTGTCATTTCAATTAAGGTGCTTGGTTTTCATACAAAAAGTTTTTCAGAGGAGGACTATCCTAAATTACTTAGCATTTTCTCCTAAATACAAATAGGGCTAAAAGTAATAATTGATCAGAGTTTTTCCCATTTCTTGATAGCATTTTCTTTAGCTTTAGCATGTTTCGTCCAGTCCATCAGTTTGTTGGTAATAAACCGAGGTATTTATATGTTTAATAATATCCAGCTGATTACATATCTGTTTCATTAATTTGGATACAAAAGATGTACCCTGTTTTGTTAGGATCTCTCTTGGAAATTGCATCTGGGAAAAGATGTCAATGAAGTGTTTTGCTGTTATTTTGGTGGTGGTGACCCTGAAGGACATGGCTTTGGGGTACTGAGTAGTATAATCAACCAATATTAACACATATTTGTACCCTTTTCTTGAGGAAGTTGATAAGGCTTTTTTTACCAACATATTTCACATTCCTGACAATATTTTTTTGTTTGAGCCATTATTCCAGACCAACCAAAATGGTGTAGTATGGCTTATGTGGCTTTTCCCAATCCACTGTCTCCTGCTAGTCGATAGGAGTGCATGTAAAACAATATTCAGTCCCTAAACTCTTGGGGAACCAATAACTGAAGAGCATCATTTATTCCTCCTATTCGATATAAAAGCCCATTTCTAAATTTGAAGTCAAGATATGTGAGTTGTCAGTTCCCTTCATTTAGTTTGGCACTTTGGGGGTCATTCTGACCCTGGCGGTCATTGACCGCCAGGGTCAACGACCGCGGGAGCACCGCCAACAGGCTGGCGGTGCTCCCAAGGGCATTCTGACCGCGGCGGTACCGCCGCGGTCAGAAACGGAAAACCGGCGGTCTCCCGCCGGTTTTCCTCTGCCCTGAGGAATCCTCCATGGCGGCGCAGCTTGCTGCGCCGCCATGGGGATTCCGACCCCCTCACCGCCATCCTGTTCCTGGCGGTTTTGACCGCCAGGAACAGGATGGCGGTGAGGGGTGTCGTGGGGCCCCTGGGGGCCCCTGCAGTGCCCATGCCAACGGCATGGGCACTGCAGGGGCCCCCGTAAGAGGGCCCCTAAAAGATTTTCAGTGTCTGCCATGCAGACACTGAAAATCGCGACGGGTGCTACTGCACCCGTCGCACCCTTCCCACTCCGCTGGCTCCATTCGGAGCCGGCTTCCTCGTGGGAAGGGGTTTCCCGCTGGGCTGGCGGGCCCGCCAGCCCAGCGGGAAACACAGAAGAACCGCGACGGTCTTCGGACCGCGTAGCGGTATTCTGTTGGGGGAACTTTGGCGGGCGGCCTCCGCCGCCCGCCAAAGTTAGAATGACCCCCTTTGTCATGCATTGTGAAGGGAGGAATCATTTGTGCGAGTCATCCTGAAATTATGATCTAAAACCAGGATTCAAAAGTGAGAATGGCATTCTGATGGTTTTGTGGAACTCTCTCTCTATAAACTTTTTGTTTGTCTCTGGTCCAGACAACGATTCTTCTTTCCCTTCCCTTCTTTAGTTGCGGCTTCAAATTATCCCTGTCATTTACCCTCAGAAAGAAGAAAGTACTGGCAAGTACTTCCAACTTAATTTAATTTCCTCTGTAAAACTTTGTACTCTCCTGCTTTTCCTGTATTGTCTGTATCACTCTCTGATGGTCTTTTCTGGTCTTACCTTCTTTCAGCTCTTTCTGACCTCTGCTATCTTTCTTCAGACTTTCTCCCTTTAGGCTTCCTTGCCTGATTTATTCTCTTCATACATTTTAACTAACCATGAGGCACTCTATAATTAAATACATTATACAACTGACCAAAGATTCCTAGAACACAAAGGGCCTCATTATGAGTGTGTCAGTCCTCGGACTGCCACACTCACGTTGATGGTCGGACTGCCACACTCTGGGCAGTCCAACTGCCCAATTGCAACCCGTGGCCGGCGGACCCACCAGGTGACCACCATCCACGCTGGAAACATGGTTCCAGATGTGGTGACGGCAGTCTGAGTTGTACCCAGCCAGGGCACTGCCGAACTCAGTGCCACCTGACTGATTACAACTCCCCTCACTGCCAGCCTTTCCATGGCAGTTTCACTGGCATGGAAAGACTGGGGGTGAGGGTGTGCTGTGAGCCACAGGGGAGGCCCTTGCACTGCTCATGCTCATGGCATGGTCAGTTCAGGTGCCCCAATGCCCAGCACCATCTTAATGTGAATACAGGTTGTCTGCTTTGCAGTCAGTGCGCATTCTGAGGTGGCTGGTTGGCCCGCTCAGTCCTACGAGAGAACACCCATCTCCTTTAGGGAGCCGAGTGATATCTTGTAACATTGTTCCCGCTGGTATGACCGTCAAGAAAGCGCTATCACAATGTTCCCACCGAATGGCGGGAAGATTGCAATAGGGAGGTGGGGGTACCATTGACATGGCAGTGGCTTCCTCCCTGTGAGTTTGGCGGTCCTGCATAGGGACCGGCAAATTTGTAATGAGGTAAAAAGTATTTTTTTTCATGAAATTAAAGAAGTAGAACCTAATTAGGAGTAACAACAAACCTAAAATAGCACAGTTTTCATAATTGCCTTGTCACCAGCCGGGTCCTCATGGTATTGCTGGACTTCGGTTCTCTGAGTCTGAGGTCCGAAAGTAGCATCCTCAAATGTGTAGCATAGCCAGAATAAGCTAGTCTGCTGTCGGGGTGTTGTATCTGCTGCTTGGGCTTGCTCTTCAGGTTGAGGGAAAAATGTCTGATCCTGCAATTTTCCTTCAGTTTTCTCCTGCTGGATTGCTGCATCTGTAGGTCTACTTCCTCTGTCCGTGCTCTGCCTTCCTCGCTTCCTGTTTCTCTGTAGTCCCATCTTTCTGTTGCTATCCCCTTTTGTAAGCACCCCTGCCCTTCTTCTTTATGTCCCTCTCCTCTTCTGTTTCCTGAAAATGCAAAACTATGTTTATTGATTCCATTGCAAGTTCTGTGGTTTGCGAGGACCAGCGTTGGATTTCAGGTAAGTCCTCTAACTCCGTTTCTCTCCTTGAAAAGGCTCCTGATGACAGACACCCGGTTATATGTAAGTTACCTTTCAATGTTTTGCATTTGTGCAAAAAGCTAATTAAGGATTAATAAAGTGGCAGGCATGAGTAAGAATGAGTTTAATACACATGTACTCCTCTACCCATTTATCTCACAATATGTTGATTTCATCTGAAATTTTCTTCTAAGTCAGCAGTAGCAGCCTTTTCTTTACTATTTCCAAGATTTTTCCTAAACTGTAACATAATCTCACACTCTCACATTTCATAATAAATGCCATTAGTTCATGTACTTGCCGGATCTGTAAATCTATGAACACCAGAAGTAACAGTCTCTCTCTTTTAATACAAAGCATGTGCAAAATATAATCAAACACAAAAGTGCTTCAGTGACAGTTTTGTAAGGGACAAGTATGTGCCATGGTGGCCCTTATTCTGATCTTTATATTGGCTTTCCACCAGTTTTTAAAGACGTTTGGGCAAAATATCATAGACTATAAACATAGGCAAAAATACTGTGATTTAATAATAATGTGGTGTAGGATATTGCTGTCAAGAATATAATTTTTTTAGGTAAATAATAGTGTTTTCAAGAATATATTTTTCAGTAATTTAGTTCTACAAAATATTGTTTTTTTATTACTTTTCTGTGTTTCAAATAATATATTGATTTTAGTTGAAAGTGTTATTGGTATACTTTTTATTAATTTTATAAAGTATTATTTGTAATTTTAAGTGATTTAGTACTCTTTTCAAAATGTATCTGCAATTTATAGTGTCATAGCTGGTGTGGGGTGTGTAGAGAGATAGTTTGGGAAGTTTTATAGGTTAAATAAACAATGTAATGGTAATTTGTTTTTTATTGTTAATTATTTTTCTAATTAATTAATAATTATGCAAACTTTTCAAATGTTATATTTTATGTTGAATTTAAAATTGTAATTTGTATTTTAGTTTCATTACTGGTAATAGCTGTTATATGTTAGTAGTGGGTTGTTGGGTTTGTTTAAAATTATTGTTAATTAGTTTTAAATAGTTAGGTTATTATTCAATTGATCATTAATTCATTAAATATTTTAATAGTGTTGTGGGTTTCTGGGTTTGTAGGAGAATAGGGTGGGAAGTTAAGTAACGTTAAATTTATTTGAATTCTTGGCTAATTTTTTGTTTATTTAACATTATTTGATTATTTCTGTAAATTATTTAATGTATTTATCATTGTGTAATTGCTATACTGTTTTATTTCTTTTAATATGTATTTTACTGTTTATATGTTTATTACACATGTATTGTTAATGCTGTGTTATTTTTTTGTGGAGGAGCAGATGGGGTGACAAATATAGGTTTTTATATTAATTTATATGGTTATGTAATTAAATAATAATGTATAATTTTTCATAGTTTTTTCTTTACAAATGTACAACCTATCTATTGATAAATAATGACTGAAATTTTGTTTGTGGAATCATTTTTTTTTATTTTATACATTAATTGAAATGAAATAAATAAGTAATAATTTCAAATTATGTTTTTGATAGTTATAGAAGTATATATCATAATCTATAATTTTATTGTTTCCTTTCACTGAGACCAGGAGAATTTCAGAACAGTAAATATATAAATATATACTATACATATATATAGTGATCAAGACCGAGAAGGTCGAAACGCGTTGGTGTTAGGTGGTGGGGTTGTTTCTTCACTGAATAAAAGAGGATTAATCACAATTCTGTGAGTGCTGCATCTTTAACTTGAATGTTAAGCTAGCAAAATGATTTATGGGAATAGGTCCTTCCGCGATGCCTGCACCGATGAGTAGAGCGCGCCTCTTTTTGTGGATCTGCTGGAGCTTAATTAATATATATATATATATATATATATATATATATATATATATAAATAACTGTATACTATATATACTATGGGATGTGTGGTTCTATTTCATTGTTTCTTATTTCTGGCCATTGGCCCTCCATCATCTTTTTGATCTTTTGTGATGCTATATACACATTTGGTCTGTCCAACACTGCAAAGCATCTTGACCAGCGGGGTCCTCCGAGCCACTTCTATCATATTTTATTGAATCTGTCCAGACAAAGCACTCATTGGCTTTTTTTACCCACTCAGTACCTTCCGGAGTCACTTAATTTTCAATGTGGATCCTCTCTCGTGCTAGGCTCCTACAGAGCAGCCATGACATGCT
The DNA here is from genome assembly GCF_031143425.1 of Pleurodeles waltl. NCBI lineage: Eukaryota > Metazoa > Chordata > Amphibia > Caudata > Salamandridae > Pleurodeles > Pleurodeles waltl. Next base: position 723,972,255 of record NC_090447.1, read on the forward strand.
TTATATCCAGTGCACACAAGAAGTCTCTTGTCTTGTGCATTAGTATACACCTGTTTGATAATAGCATTATGTATTTCTCACATACTCCAATCTTGTGTGAATTTTTTATGGGTGGGCAGAATGTGCGGTCTCGCTATGCGGAGCTATGCAAAGTTGACAAAAAACTCTGCCACGCTACACGAAGTTCTGTGAGCGGCTGGAGTTTTCTGTGGTGCCCTTCACATTGTGTCAGACGTCAAACGCAATGCGAAGTACGTGCATTGAAAATCATGCACAAATGCACCACGCTGTTTGCAAGAGCACAGCCATCTTGTTTTTCACTCTGTTTATGGTGCTGGGCCTGTTTTTTGCATATTTTATCCTTGCAATACTCCACCCTCCTAATTATTCTACCCCTCCATTTTATTTATTTTATTAGTGTCTCTAATACTGAAATTTTATTTGTACTTTTTTAAAGGTTTTTGCTGTTTCTCGTTACTTTTTGTATTTTTGTTTATTTTTACCTTATTTCGGCCTTCCTTCATTCTCTTTTTTTCCTCTCTACTTCATCTTTATCCCCCCCACCCAATACCATGACAGATCAGGGATGCAGCAACCACCGACCTTGTGGAGGGCGGCACCACCACCAAAGGGTGCAGCCTCACCCTATCTTCAGTGATGAGGAGATGGCAGCACTAGATTTTTTGTGCAGCACCACCTCCCCTACATGCTGGCAATAGGTGGCAGGCTTGGGAATGGTTACACCCTTCGGGAGCATCGACTGCTGTGGGGGAAGGTGTGCTGGCTGGTTCACCAGCACACTGGGAGCCAGCACACCCAGCAGCAGCTAATGCACCATTGGGTGGACATCTTTGACCAGGAACAGGACCTGCTCAACCTGCTGGGCATCGAGGTGTCGAGGCTTGGTGAGTAATAGGTATTTATTTATTTATTGCTCTCTGTGTTGTTGTTACACAATGCAACAAGCAGCACAGGAAGGGAAAGGAAGGGATAAGTAAGGACAGCTCAGTTAAATGCACTGCAAACATAAAAGGAAAATGATACTGTGGGTGATGCATTTCCATTCTTCTTTGGATGTCTGTCACTCTGCTGCCCGTTCTGACTCTGAACCTGTCTGGTAGGTAATCTGGAGTCTTGAGCTTTCCAAGTTTTGTTCATGCAAGGGACGACTAGGAGAAGGCCTGTGTATTGATAAAAGGATAGCTGTATCATAGAGTAAAGGAAAAGGACAAAATAAAGCAAGGTAATTTTCACAAGGAGTCAGGAGTGTACTCAGGCAGAGCAAGAACATAAGAGGAGTTTCACATTTGAGCTAGTAATGAGCAACCACATGCAGCAACAGCATTTCCAAATCAACAAACCTCTCCAGTTCTCAGAGCATGTGTGAGTGCTAGGCCTCAGAGTCTTCACCATCATCATGGGTTCAGTCTGAAGCCAAAAACTTTCTCCTTCCTAGCTGTTGAGGTAATCTCACCCCCACTTCTTCCATCTTCTTCCTTCATATTCACGGTAGCTCTGTCTCAGTCCCAAACCAAGCAAGGTAGATCTGTGAAGTGCACTGCTGTTGAAAAACAAATAGAGAAAGAGAACTGGAGTATTTTTAGTGTAGATTTGTGTTTGGTAGCTAAAGTGGCTGCTTTGTTATGAGGAACCAGAAAAAAGGAGTGGACCCTAAACGTAAATTTCACTACTTTTGAAAGGCCATTCACTTTCAGGAAAAAGGTATTACCCATGAGCCCTCAAACATTACAAATCATCAGAAACAAGTTTACAAATTTGTTAAACTCCCTCCCTCACTGTCAGCCACCACATACATCAGTCATCACTCATAAATTCTCAATCAATATATCACCACTCATTGGTGCAATACGTACTTAGTTACCTCTTCTAATCCGAGCACAGTGGTTGACCAAAATACCTCCTCTTTAATGCTATCCACACAATGGAATTAGGCATAGGCACTGGTAGTCTTTTAATCAATGATCAATGATGGCATGTGAGGGAGGCAGGCATCATCTCCAATGTACTGAAGGGTATGTGGTGGCTTCTTCACTGCACATTGGTCCAACTCCAATCCGGGGATGTATGTGACTAGAAAATCAATGGTGGGGTTGCGTAAATCCGTCACAAACATAATGTAACACTAGCATATATACATTTTTTCTAAACAAATGGAAAAAGAAGCTGAACGAGAAATAATTAAAAGGTTCTGTGGTGGCACTGGCATACTCAATCTGGAAACTTGAGTTTGTTCTCAAACACTGGTGGTTCACCCAAAACGTTGTTCAGCTAACACGCTTGATTCTGACCAGTCATCCTCTTCGTCCTTCTCTGGTGTTGAGGAATAGTGTAATCAGGTGGTATAAAATGCTGGTTCATTTCGACCATGGTCAACCTTCTCCATGTTTTGAGGTGAGAAACTGTTCCTTCTCACTGTAACGACTGCACCAGCTGCACTGAACACATGTTCAGAAGACAACCTGGCTACAAGCCAAGCCAGAAACTGTATTGTCAGCCTTCTGAGCTCTGGCCATTGGCACATCTTCCCATACCAATACACAAATTTGTTTTGACCCACATACACCTCTTTCGGTCATCCAGATACTCCTGGAACATCCTCTGAATGGTCATTTGTGCTGCTACCTACTCAACCATGTTTTCCTTCACCTCTGCACTGGACTTAAGACCTCCCACTTGAAACCATGCCGATGCAGAGGTTGGGTCAGATTCTTCTGTTGCTGTTGTCACTGGTTTTCTTGTTGGTGGGGTTGGAGGATGTGAGACAAGATTGCCCTCTCTGAGAGATAAAGGCAGCACCCCAGAACTGTAGAGTGGGAGTCTAAGTCCCAGCTGTTTTTCTTCCAGTTCTCCTGCTTGCTAAACAATCCATCTCTTGCATTGGGAAACATCCCATTCAGAAAAAGGAATGATAGCATAAAGGAGTTTTGTAGAGTGGATCAAGTGGGCTGGCACAGATGTACTTTTTGGAATGAGATAATATAATTTTGCAGCCTTGCATTACAAGTCAAGTGATAGCTTAGGATATTAACCAAGGCATGTGCTTATGGGTTTTCATTCACACATCTGATTCACACCTTTCAGACACCTTCTTTAGTTGCTCCTATAGCAGATGCAATAACGTGATAGCTTGGCCCATTGTACTGTCCACCTTGATAACTTCCTATGTGAAAACCTCAAAAGGAAGTAGCATCTGTGTGAGGCATTTGACTAGGCCCCATTTGTCCACATCCATGGCATTGGCTTACCCAATTGCATCAGCTCCTCTTTGAATGAAATAGTCTTTGATCAGTTTGTACTGCTCATACAGATGTTGCATCATATAATAGATTGAATTCCAATGTGTTGGTACCTCCTGTATCAAGGCTTTAGCTAATACTCTGCTATCACTCTGAATAATCCTCAACTGATTCTGTGCTTTAAAAGAATGGCTGAAATGAGTGCAAATATGTCTGAAAGTGGTCAGTATGTTGGTAACTATGGCCCTCATTTTGATTATGGCTATAAAAACCGCCTACCGCCACAGCGATGGCCGCTAAAAGACCGTCGCCGCGGCTACCAGCCGTTCCCCGTGTTATGACCACAGCTGGATTTCCGCCAGAAGAATGGCAGAAATCCAGATGTGGCCATGCCGGCGGATGGCGCCAAGGTGACGCTGCCGCCAGCAGCAGCACCACGCCAGTAGACGGCTGCCAGCCGTATTATGACCCATAACACGGCCTGGCAGTGTTCTGCTGGTGGCAGCAGTGCCCCGTCCCGAAAGGGGATGGGGGTGGGGGTGTTGTGTGTGTATGTTTGTATGTACATGGATGCAGGTGTGCGTTACGTGTTGGATGCAAGTGTGCATGTATGGAGGTGTGAGTGCATCTATGTTGTGTTTTGTGACTGCATGTGTGCGTGTATGTTTGAAATTGTGTGCGGGTGTGTGTGAGTGGATGTATGCATGCATGGATGTTTGTGGAAAAAGGGTGTGTGTATGTGTGTGTGTCAAGGGGGCGTGAATGTAGGGGGGTGTGGGGGCTTTGGAGAGGCAGGTGGGGGTAACTGGAGAGGGGGGGAACACTCCTAGAAGTGACAGGGAAGGAATTCCCTGTCACTGATAGTGCCTACCACCATGGTTTTCGTGGTGGTAAGGAAGCCACGAAAACCATGGTGGTAGGCGGGGTCATAATCCTGCAGGTGAAACATTACCTGTGGTGGTCAGAGAGGTACATTGGTGGGTTGGTTTCAGCCAACCCGCCAATGTCATAATATGACAGAAAGTACCACCAGCCTCTTGCCAGTACTTACCGCCATGTTACAGCCCACCACCGGGGTCGTAATGACCCCCAATGACTTCTTTTTTAAGATGGTCTTGCACAACCAGGTTGATGCAGTGTGCCAAACACAGGATCCTTAAATAGCCACCATCTGCCATGGCGTTGACTATGTTACTGCCATTTTCCATGGCAACAAATCCAACTCAAAGACCTCTGGGTCTCAACCATTCAGACATCTTGCTATTAGATTCCTCCAAGATCTTTGCAGCTGTATGTGATTTCTCAATTGTGAACATGGCTACTGCTACATGCTGCCAAACGCTCTTAAGAATGTCTTAAGGGCCAAGACCTGAAGATAGCTTTTGCTTCACCCCCAGAAAAGCGATCCAGGCCCTCATTATGAGTTTGGCGTTGAGTGGACCGCGCAGTGGAGATGGCGGTCGTACTGCCGCGGGCCTGGTGGTGCAGACCGCCATATTACGGGTACTGGGAAGGCACCTGCAGAACATAGTCAAGTTTTCGTCCGGACCGCCATTGTGGACGGACCGGTGTTGCCGGCTGAAGGCCTCTTTAGGCCGGTGGCCACACAATTTCCACCCACTGTATTACGAGGTTGCACACCGCCAGGACATCCGGGGTGGTCTAGCCGCCGCAAAAACCATGGTGGAAACAAACAACATAAAAGGAAGTATCCACCTTCTGGAACACAGGCACGTCCGTAGGTGTCATGGCATGCAAATTGCAAGTCTTTCCAATGCTCCGGCTGGCCACTGACATCCAGGACCAGCGACGCCGACATAGACACCAGCTATAACTACCCCAGCCTAGCACACGCTGGAGGGAAGGACATTGGTACACACGCACAAATGCACATTCACCACACATATATGCACAAGGAAAGCCAGGACAAGCTATGTAGCATCAACACCAACGGTGCCGTTGTAAATAAATATAATTAGAAATACAAAAAAACGTAGTGAAAATAACTATTCACATAATGCCACACGGGCCAGTGCATGAATGTCCAAATGTTCAGGGTACACTGGGCATTTGAGGAGTGCCCAACTTGACTGCTGACTGCAATGTGCAGACCTCCACAGGGCAGGGACATCAATGGGGCATGCAGGCACCTCAGGGATGGGGAGTGGATGGAGATGTGATCAAGGTTTGTATGGGGGGTCCCTCTTCCTGTTTCCAGACTTTCCATCCTTACTGTCCTGCTTTTTTGGTGATACCTTAGCCTTGCCCCTCTTTCCTGCCTTCTTTGGTGGGAAGGTGGTGGAGGCCACAACAGCAGGAGACCCAGGTGGAGTGGTACCAGGCCTAGAGGTGTGAGGGGCAGGTCTGCTAGTCGTAGCAGCACTGCAGACTGCTGTCTGCGGGGTATGGCTCAGCCCAGAGGAGGACAGGGAGGTGGAAGGCAGGGGTCTGGGAATGGTAGCAGGGAGTTTGGGCGGAACAGGGACTGGAACAGGGGACTGGAACAGGAAAACCCCATGTAGGAATCTTTTTTTCGGGCAGCGGGTAGGTCATGGGTAAGGCGTTTGGGAGTGGAGGGAGAGGGGATGGTTGACAGGTATATACGTGGATGTGGTTTAGGTGCTGGTGCATGGGTGTATGACATGTGTCTGCTGGGTGTGTGTTGGGTGGATGAGTGTGGGCATGTAGGTGTACTGGGAGGAGGAGTGGAGGAGACACAGGGAGATTGCAAGGGGGATGCGTGAGTCAATGTTGGGGTGATGTGTGCAGGTAGGGTGGATGTGCTGCATGTGGTAGGGTTGACTGTTGTGGTGCATGCAGATGTGGTGTATAGAGTGCTTATATGGGGGTCTTCTGTTGTGGTGACGGTGGCAGTGACGGCACATGTGGCTAAACCTGGGACTGATGATGTGGTGTCTGCAGGTGTAAGTGGTGATGTGCCTGTGAGGGGGGAGAGGTGGGAGAGTCAGTGCAGGGAGTGAATGTTGTGTGTGCGTTTGAATGGTGGGTGTGTGCATGGCAGTGGTGGTGTTTGTGGTGCATGTGATTGTCATTGCGCTCTGGGTCTGTTGGAGGGGATGCATGCTGGTATGAAAGTGTGCTTTGGATGGGAAATGGGAGAGGGATGTGGAAGTGGGAACAGGTAGTTGGAGGGGGGACAGAAGAAGAAGGAAACCTGGCTGCTTCCAATGTGGAGGCCAGAGCCTGAAACGATCGCTGAAGGGCAGACAGGGCACTGTGAATGCCTTCCAGGAACGCATTTGACTGTTGCATCTGAGATGGCAGTCCCTGGATGGCATTCACAATGGTTGTCTGCTCAACAGAGATGGACCTCAGGAGGTCAATAGCCAACTCATTGAGGGCAGCAGGGCTGATTGGGGCAGGGGCAGAGGTGCGTGGAGCAAAGGAGTTGCCCACCCTCCTGGGTGAGCGGGCACAGGCAACTGGGTGGGGAGCAACAGGGAGGGTGATGCTGGTAAGGGGGGGTCGGGGACAAGAATGGTGCAGGCATAGCGCCTGAAAATTCTGCCACCACCAGGGAGTCACCATCGGAGGAAGAATCTGATGATGGTGTAGTTGGTCCTGTCTCCTCTGTGGTGCACCACTCGCCCTCTGTCCCACTTGTCCCCTCGGGTCCGCTGGTATCAGCCTCCTGGGTCCCATGGGATGCAGCTTCCCCACTCACTGGTGCCCCTTCTCCTTCGCCAGATGATGCTGATGCACACAAAGACAGAGGAGGAGAGGGAGGGAGGGTGGGACAGTTGGAGACAGGGTGGGAGAGAGAGAGACAGGGAGCAATTGGTCAATGCCAGCACAACAGCCACACACAAGTCTCTACAGCATGCTCTTATGCCATGTCATTACATGCCATGCCATACCTTCACTCACACATGCCACTCCAATACCAGACCATGCCTGACACCACAATCATGCAGGTGTACCACTCAGGCTGACACACATTGAATCCTGTACAGGATGAAAGCCATACCCTCAACACATGGCTGAACCAGCCAATTGGGTCATGGCTCTTTACGATTCCAAGACCCAAACCAAATACTCTACAGGTGTTTGGAGGCATACTTGCACAGCCACATAACCCACGCACATATAGCTGTGTGATGTGAAATCTCAGACTTTGCAGACTACAAATACATCACATGCCAGCAGATAAGGATATGGCCCCAGCCACACTGTTTGGATAATTGAGACTACAACGTGTGTGAACTCCAGAAGCAGGGACCCTGTTCACAAAATACCCAGCTCATCTACTACACAGTTGCCATGTCATCGATACTACTTAGCAGTTGAGTCAACCTCAGCTCACATTCTGCACGGCATTTTTACACATGTATGTAGCACATCCGGCCAAAGGTCAGTGATAAACTGGCGGTATCAAAACCCACACCGTTATACCAACAGAACAACGCCCACCACATTATGACCCACGAATCACCATGGCGGACATTCAATGGCGGTAAACCATTGGCGGTACATACCGCCGCGCTCAAAATACACACACACATGCAAAACAACTCTACATTGGTCAATTTAAATAACACACACCTGAAACACATACACACGCCACATCCACACACCCACCCACATTACCCACAACCCCTTATGAATACAAACCATTGGCACTAGACAGACACCACGACTACAGACAGAACCAGAGCCACACACCACCTACACCTATATACCACCTCCACCCCACATCACACACCCTAACACATCACCCTACACACCCTCACCTACACAACACACACAACACCCATGGCACCACAAAGACACCCCCAATTCCCAGAGGAGGAGCTAAGGGTCATGGTGGAGGAAATCATCAGGGTAGAGCCACAGCTATTTGGAGAACAGGTGCAGCAGATATGCATTGCTAGCAAGATGGAGCTATGGCAGAGGATCATGGACAGGGTCAATGCCGTGGGACAGCACCCCAGAACAAAGGACAACATCAGGAAGAGGTGGAATGACCTACGGGAGAAGGTGCGTTCCATTGCAGCAAGACACCAACTCGGTGTACAGAGGACTGAAGGTGGACCCCCACCTCCTCCCCCACAACTAACAACATAGTCTTGGCAATCATGCATCCTGAGGGCTTGGCCAGAGTAGCAGGAGGACTGGACTCTGGTAAGTCAACTCTCTACTACTATCACCCCCTTACCTGCATGCCATCACATACCCCTACCCTCACCCTCACTCCCATCACTCCACCACCTCCCACACCCTGCACCATCACATCTCACTCATCCCAATGCCAAGCCCTGCATGCCATACTAATGCATTGACACCACTCACAGACCTGCATGGACACCTATCACTAAAGCATGCACACTAGAGACAATTAATCATCCCACCATGCACCAATTTACACAAGTGAAAGCTGCCAGGGCAAATACAAACAAAGAGGGCAACCCACCCGATGCACAACATGTCACACACAGAAACAATGACACAGCATTTACATCCCACAGGTATCCCAGCCAATGTCAGCGGAGAAGAGGTGCCAGCACTATCCAGTCCCCCAACTGAAGAGGCCCACAGTGATGACAGCAACTCTGGTCGCCTGGATCTGGATGACCAACCTGGCCTATCAGGGACCTCTGGACAGTTGGTTACCAAGGCACAGTCACACACCACCACAGAGCCTCCCCCATCTGGAAACACCACCACAGCACCCACCAAGCGTACCCATACCTCTGTTCTCAGGACACATCAATCAGCAGTGCGTCCACCACTACAGGGACCCCAGGGCACACCTCATACCCAAGACAATCAGGGACCTGAGGTCAGTGGCAGTGGGCACACGTTCAGGGGACAGAGGCACAGGCCATTAAGGAAACTGGGAGGAGTGCTGTGCGCCAGGGGGAGGACAGGCCTAGGGAACCGACTCTCAAGGAGGCACCTGCAGAGATCCTGGGAGCCTACCAACATTCCCAGGTTATGCTGGGCCATATCCTGGCCAACGTGCAGGAGAACAGGCGACTTCAGGAGGGACAGTACCAGGGGATCAGGGAGGACTTGCAGGCCATCAACACCACCCTGGTCTCCATAGTAGGGGTTCTGGCAGACATGGCCAACATTATGAGGGAGGCAGTCTCACAACAGCGGGCCCCTGCCACTAGCCAGAAATCTGAACAGCCTTCCACCACAGCTGCCGCTAGTGGACAGGAGGCCCTACCACAAGACCAACAGGCCACCAGCACCCCTCCCCCTGCAGAAGGTGAACCACCCCGCAAACGTTCCCTGCGATCCAGGCAGAAGCCAGAGACTATTTTCAGAACCCCCGCCAGGAAATTAGACTCTCCTGATTCTCACCCTTGTGTCCCACTCCATCACCCTGTCCACCTTGAGCCGCCTTGAACTGCCATTGCTCCCCTTCCTAAGTCCCCTTGGACAATGCACCTGTGCACCAAATAGACTGGAAAAATACCCTGGACTTTCCTCCATCATCACCCCATCCCAATGCACTTGCCCCTCTTCTTCTTAGCACTTCAATAAACACCCTTTGAAAAAATACAAGTATGGAGTATGTCAAATTTATTTAAGTATACATTCGTTTAACCAGGTTCAGGCATTGCAATTCAACTGCACAGTAATGTTCACATAGGAAAGCCCTGTAGTTTTCTGCAGTGATCACACCAGGAGCGATAGTTGGGCACCAACATCTGCAAAATGAGTTGCAAAAGGGTACAGTGAGTGGGCATAGAAGTGGGAAATAGCAGCATGCTAGTGCCAAAGATAATCTAAGTAATGACAATGAAATGTGAAGTAACACTGTCTTACCTGTGTGTCACTGGAAGTATTGTCTTATCACTGCTGTTCGGTTGTCCTCATCCTCATCCTCTGCCTCCTCATCCTCACTGTCCACAGGGTCCACTGCTGCCACACGGCCATCTCCATCCTCCTCCTCCTGCAGAAAAGGGACATAGCATCTCAAGGCAAGGCTGTGCAACATGCAGCATGCCACGATGCTCTGCCAGACCTTCTTAGGTGAGTAGCACAGGGATCCCCCCGTTAGATGGAGGCACCTGAACCTGGCCTTCAGATGGCCAAAGGTCCATTCCATTATCCTTCTTGTTTGCCAATGTGCCTCATTGTAATGTTCTTCTGGCCTTGTCCTGGCATTCCTCACAGGGGTCAGTAGCCATGATAGGTTGTGGTAACCTGAGTCACCTGGAAATATCGAGGGACAACATTTAGGAACACACTATCCTATCTTGCCCACACCATACCCACTCACCAACATCTACTGCGTGGGAACCAGGGCTCACCTATTAGCCACACCCGGTGCCTCTGTAGTTGGGCCACCACATTTGGGATGCTGCTACTCCTCAGGATAAAGGCATCATGCACAGACCCTGGATACTTAGCATTGACATGGGAGATGTACTGGCCAGCCAAGCACACCACCTGTACATTCATGGAGTGGAAACTCTTTTGATTTATTTTGCCTGAGGGGGATAAATGCAATATGAGTTCTATCAATCGCCCCAATTATGTTGCGGATATGTCCCATTGCATAGAAGTCACCCTTCACTGTGGCCAAATCCTCTACCTGGCGGAAAACAATGTAGCTTCACATGTGTTTAATCAGGGCAGACAACACTCTTGTCAGCACTACTGAGAGCATTGGCTGTGACATTCCTGCTGCCAAGCCCACTGTCACTTGGAAAGAACCAGTTGCCAAGAAATGGAACACAGATAGGACTTGCACAAGAGGAGGGACCCCAGTGGGTGATGGATAGCAGATATCAGGTCAGGCTCCAGTTGGGCACACAGCTCTGTGACTGTGGCCCTGTCAAGTCTAAAGGCGAGGATAATGTGCCTGTCCTCCATTGTTGCCAAGTCCGCCAGGGGTCTGTACACAGGGGTATGTATCCATCTCCTATTCATCTACAGCGGCTGCAGTCTAAGGGACAAAAGAGTGAGGAGCCAGTCACAAACTGAACACTGGAGCCACAATAGTACAATGCATGATGTTAATTTGTGATGGTTAAGTGGTATTTGTCCTGCATGTCCTATTTTTAACTCTGTCGCAGTTATTATCCAGGGCCTGCCCCCCCCAAAATGGCGTCTGCCTGTCACATGTGGAGGGACAGGTGGAAGTGAGGTAATTCCGCTGACGTTGTGTGCCGTTGCGGTAGGCTGTCAGGAACCGCCATGCAACTCCTCATTGGTTAACATTGGGCCCTATGAGGTACATTGGCCAATGGTGATGTACACCGGGGGTATGCACCGCCGCGGACGTGACTGCCATTTTCTATCTGATCACTCACTTGCTACCTGACCTTCAGCAGGAGAGAACCTAAACTGCATGTGCTGCTGTGACCTGTGTCTGGAACCTACCATGGCTCGTGTGATTGGGGAAAGGGGCCCTGGCTTCACCTCGGCGGAGTTGGAGCGACTCGTGGATGGGGTCCTACCCCAGTGCAGACTGCTCTATAGGCCTCCAGACCAACAGGTGAGTACACTGTGAGCATGATGCATGTGGCATGAATGTATGGATTGATGTGTGTGAAGGCCTCGTGTAAGGGGGGTAGGTGGATGTCCCCTGGGCAGCGTACAGCTTGTGTGCTGGGCCATGTGTGTGTAAATGGTGATGTAAAGGGGTACGGTGGACTATAAGTGCAACAGGCAGGACGGTCTGACTGATACCATTTCATGTGTGTATTTCTCTGCAGGTCAGCACCCATCAAAAGAAGGGCATAAGGCGTGCCATCGCCATGGACGTGCGGACCCTGGGGGTCTACAGCAGGCGGAGCACCCACTGTCGGAAATGGTGGAAGGACCTGAGAAGCTGGGCACGGAAGACGGCGAAGGCCCAGCTGGGGATGGCCTCCCAACGAGGAAGTGGTGCCCCTCGAACCCTGACCCCACTGATGGCCCGCATACTGGCGGTGTCCTATCCGTAGCTGGATGGGCGCTTGAGGGCATCATAGCAGCCACAAAGGGGTGAGTACAGTGCCCATCATTACAACTTACACATGGTAGGGGGCTACCCGGGTGGGGCATGTGTATTAGTGGGTACCCCTAGGCCAGGCCTGACATTGCAGAGTAGGTCCCATGTTGGCCAGGTTTCTGAAGTGATAAACCTGCTACCTAGCTCGTAGGCATCCACAACTGGTCAGGGCTGTGTGGGTCCCAAGTGTGCTGCATTTGTCGCTAAGTGCCCCTCCCCAAGCCTTTGTGGCTTGCATTATAACTGGTAGTACAATGCATAGTGTGTAGGGCTGTTTCGTGTGTGTGACAGGGGTGTGTACGCCAACGGTGGTGTTTGGTGCAGCCATTGACCCAGCGTATCCTTTGTCTCTCCCCTCCTTTTTTGTTTTGTCACCTTGTCCTTATGTGCATTAGCATCATCTGGCGGAGGAGCACAGTCACTGACGATGGAGGGAGCTGCATTCCACAGGACCCAGGAGGCAGAGACCACCCACACTGAGGGCACTAGTGGGACGGAGGGTGAGGGGAGCACCACAGCAGAGACAGGAAGGGACAGTTTGGACACAGATACCTCCTCCGATGGAAGATACCTGGTGGTGGCGGACACCTCTGTTCCCACCCAGCTACAGGTACAGCCACCACCCCGTACCAGCACTGCCCTCCTAGAAGCCCCTCATCAAGGTGTCCGTGCCCGCTCACCCAGGAGGGTGGGCATCTCCTTTGCCCCAGGCACCTCAGGCCCTGCCCCACTTAGCCCTGCTGCCCTGAGTGAGGAGGCTATTGACCTCCTGAGATCCATCTCTGCAGGGAAGTCAACCATTGTGAATGACATCCAGGGGCTGGCAGCCCAGATGCAGCAGATTAATGCATTCCTGGAGGGCATTCACACTGGCTTTGGGTCCCAACAGAGATCAATCCAGGCTCTGGCCTCCTCTCTGATGGCAGCCATTGTCCCTGTTTCCACCCTCCAACTTCCTCTTCCCAATCCCATTCACCTCAACCCCAATCTATCCCAAGCACACAGGCAGACAAGCATGCAATCAAGTCAACACACAAGAGTGGCACAGGCAAACGCAAGCACCACACATCATCCCACAGGCACTCACGTAAACACCATCCAGATGCAGACATACCAACATCCACAATTTCCACTGTCTCCCCCTCCTCCTCCTCCTCCACCTTCCTCTTAGTTGTGCCTACACTCACACCTGCATGCACTATATCCTCATCCACTACCAGCATCACTACCACACCTAGCAGAACACACACCCCACTGGCAGACACCTCCACAGCAGCCATGCACCCATCCCCTGTGTCCTCTCTCACTGTGTCTGTCCCCCCCAAGGTACACAAACGCAAGCACTCAGACACCCAACAGCCATCCACCTCACAACAACATCCAGCCCATGCTCCTGCACCCAAACAGAGCAGACAGACACCTCCTACAACAACCCCCTCTTCCTCCACTCCAAAACCTACTCCCTCTTCCCGCCCCAATGTCCCTAAGAAGTGTTTCCTCTCCACCATTGACCTCTTCCCTACCCCTACCCCCATCCTTCACGTCTGGCCAGGGTGGCAAAAACCCAGGCAAGCACCTCAGCCACCAAGTCCACGGTCCCAATAGTCTCCACACCCACTCATGGTGGGAAAGGATCCAGGGCACATGTCCAGAGGTTGAAGGAGCCTGCACCAGGCAGCCTCAAGGAAAGGGTGCCTGCCCCAGCTGCAGCCTGTAAGACCAAGGAACCAGCCCCAGCTGCTGCCAGGAAGGACAAGGAGCCTGCCCCATCTGGTGACAGGAAGGGCAAGGAGCCTGCCCCAGCTGCTGCCAGGAAAACCAAGGACCCAGCCCCAGCTGCTGCCAGGAAGGGTAAGGAGCCAGCCCCAGCTGCTGCCAGGAATGGCAAGGAGTCAGCACCAGAAGGCAGGTGGGACAAGGGTCTGGTGCATGGACTCAGACGGAGCCCCCACCACCAACCATGGTTGTGCAGCCATCCGAGGCTGCAAGGGATGGGCTGGATCCTCCCTCCACCAACACCAGCACCACCACCACCACCAGTGGACAGACATACGAGGCTGCAGGGGATGGGCTGGAGCTTCCCCCCACCACCAGTAGCAGCAGCACCACCACCACCAGTGGGCAGCCATCCGAGGCTGCAGGGGATGGGCTCGAGCTTCCCCCCACCACCACCAGCAGCAGCACCACCACCATCAGTGGGCAGCCATCCGGGGCTGCAGGGGATGAGCTGGAGCTTCCCCACACCACCACCAGCAGCAGCAGCACCACCACCACCAGTGGGCATCCATCCAAGGCTGCAGGGGATGGGCTGGAGCCTTACCCCACCACCAGCAGCAGCAGCACCAGCAGCACCAGCAGCACCGCCACCACCAGTGGGCAGCCATCTGAGGCTGAGGGGGATGGGCTGGAGTTTCCCCCCATCAGCAGCAGCAGCACCACCACCACCAGTGAGCAGCCATCCGAGGCTGCAGGGGATGGGTTGAAGCCTCCCACCACCAGCAGCTGCAGCAGCACCACTACCACCACTGAGCAGCCGTCACCGCCGGTAGACTGTATATAGCCCTGCCTCCATGGGCTGCTGTGCGGCCTGCCCCCTGCAAATCCAGTGGCTAAGACATCCACCAATGCCAGCCTCCCCAGGATCAGAAGCACAGGGAATGATGCCCCCTCAAGAACCAGTGGGTAACACACCCACCGATCCCAGGATCCCCAGGATCAGGAGCACAGGGCACAATGCCCCCTCCAGAACCAGTGGGCAAGTCACCCACTTCAGAGACTGTGTCCTTGCACTCCCCAGGACCAAGCACAGGGCACTTTGCCCCCTCTAGAACCAGTGGGCAAGTCACCCACTTGAGAGACTGTGGCCTTGCACTCCCCAGGACCAAGCACAGGGCATGTTGCCCCTCCAGAGCATGTGGTCACGTCACCCACTTGGGAGACTGTGGCCTTGTACTCCCCAGGACCAAGCACAGGGCATGTTGCCCCCTCCAGAGCATGTAGGCAAGTCACCCACGTGAGAGACTGTGGCCTTGCACTCCCCAGGACCACGCACAAGGGCTTTTGCCCCCTCCAGAGCATGTGGGCAAGTCGCCCACTTGAGAGACTGTGGCCTTCCACTCCCTAGGACCAAGCACAGGGCATGTTGTCCCCTTCAGAACCAATGGTCTAGTTACATCTGTTACATCTTGTTACATCTGCCGGTTGAGGTGCCCCCCGTGCCTGCCTTTTTTCCAACTGACGCCCCTGCAGTGTTCTCTCCGTGTTAGTGCAGTTGACAAGTGGGGCCTTGGACTTTGGCCTGTGGCCCCGTGGCCCACGCACACTGAGGACTGGGCAAGGTCCCTCGAACTTGCTGACGCGCCTGGTCCTTAATAAGTAAACTTACAAGGGGACGCATATAGGCCGATGAACCTTTTGGATTGCATGGAGTATCCTAATCACACTGTGACCAATGGCATCAATATTCTATGTAATCAATCAGTAACCACTAAGAGAATCATTAGTCACCAAAACAGTTATAACCATCATTTCATGAATAACCACAACTCAATGAAGCGTTTAACAATTTTTATTTCCCTATTAATTACAATTCTAATACATTTGGTTAACTCAAACTTTATTTAATCAGCTCAGAGTTAGTTTATTATCAACCACCAATAACACAATCTAATCAAAACTTGAAAAAACATATGCTTTAAGGTTTCAACATAAGCCAATAAAAATGAATATAGCAGCACTAATAGCAGAGTTCAGCAAATCAGTCTGTCAATCATTTGTCACTGTCAAGTCACCCGAAAGACCCTTAACTAACCCAGATTGGCATTAGCATGTGGGGCTTCATGCAAAACAATTTAGAAAAACATGAATTTGGAAAAACATCTAGCTAAGAGAAAAAAACTATAAAACAGCGCAGTTGGTACCTAGGAGAAAAGGCACAAAGTTAGTCAGTCACATTTTCATAGCTACCCATCCACAAAATTGATCAGCAACAAAGTCAGTCTTTGTATTCATATCACCAAATGGATCAGCAAGGCATCAGGCTCTCAAGAGTATGAGCCCAATGACAGATTCTCAAACTGCGTCTCCTGATGTCATTAATTCTCCCCTCGCATCTGACGTTTTAGCCCCTTTTCATGACTTTTTATTAGAGCTTTTCAGTCCATCCCCCTAATTCCTAATTGGTCAGTCAATCGGCAGATATGACTCTAACCTATAATATTAATTTTTCAAATCTATGAGTTCTAATACTTCTTGTTTCGCAGTTTATGGCTTGGTCCACTGTACGATGTCTTTTCAGGTATCGAAAATGTTTCATGTTCCTCTTTAGTCAGTGCTCCCATTGTTCAAGTCCAGGGAAAGTACATTTAGCCTACTCTACACCTAATTGTATCAATTTGACTTCATAATTTCCTGTCCGTCGGTACATTGCAGAAAATTCTAGCTAAGCAACTTTAGCATGGGGTGGTTCAGGGTCAGGTTATGCACTGGCTTCTCTGCAATGCGCTAGAAATTCAGCTTCTTGTGTGAGGCCTGGAAAAGACTAGGCCATAACTTCAGCTAAGTTAATTCTACAAATTAATGCAAAACATAGGTTATACATCTCAATATGACATATTACAGTGGCTGCCATACCCCGTGGGCACATTTTCAGATATGCACATTATTTTCTCTACCATTAATTTCTCTACGAGCTTTTCATTAATCAAAGCACATAAATATTCATTAATAATTTCAAATTAGCATATTTGCGTCAACAAACTGTACATATGTATATACCATTACATTTGCATTTTGGTATTTCTACAGTGTTATTATTACACTCACTTTTCCACATTCCTGTTGTCCTTGCATTATTCCTCAGGGTTATGGGGTAAATATGTTTTATTACAGCAGCTGATTGTGTGTATGGTGTTGGGGGTGGGGATGGGGGTGCTGCATGTCTGTGTCACTCTTTTTTTCCTCCCCCCTCCCCTGTGTGCTAGGCGGCTGTACTCACAGTGCTCGTTTTCGCCGTCGTTGGTGTTCGTGGTGGACCAGGGCATAGAAAATCGTTGGAAATATTTGCAGTTTGGGCTCCATGGCGGTGTGGTTCTTCCCTGTGTCTTTAAAGGTCAGTCCTTTCCCTTCTGTGCAGTGTTTCCACCAGGCTTTTGATGTCGTTGGAACCGCCCCGGAAAAGGTGGCGGTTTCCTGTCTCATAATACGGTGGGTGGAACATTGACTTCTGCCTAGCTGTTGGTGGATACCCCCGTGGTGGCTGTTGTTTCCACCCTGGCGGTCAGTGAGGTAAAGTGGCTGTCTATCTGAGTTCTGACCGCCATGGTCATAATTTGGCGGTAGTTACGGCAAGCCTGTGGGCTGTTTTACCGTCACTTTATCACCTACCGCCAGGGTTGTAATGAGGGCCATAGTGGCTTTGCAAATTCACACCCACTTGCAACAGGGAGGAGATTTAGCTTGCTGTACATACACATTTCAAGTGTTTTACTTAGTCACTAAGACGGTATGGGTGAGTTTGAAAAGGACTCTGGTTACGCAGATATACACGTAGGAATGATGTCTTTGAATATATCTGCATACCCTCAGTATGCTGTTATGAGAAGCTTCTGCTCAGTGTATGACCAAAATAAAAGCCTGTGTTTCAAAAATAATTCCAAGCAGTGTATGGGAAAGGAGGAGGGATTAGGAGATTGAGGGAAGGAATTGAAGGACAGCAACGTTTTGGGAAGGAATTGGTGGAAGGTATATCAACAGGGCAAGTATAAGGTGAGGAGAGGAAGGCCAATGGGCATATAGGAACAGCATGTAAAAGGAGGGAGGGACGTAAGTGGTTGACGGAAATGCTGTTTGCCTATCTGGACACCTGATCCTAAAATTGCCTTCTTTGAAACTTTGGGGTAGCTGCGTAGGTACGGAAGGTGAAATGGGCACCTATGATCAAAAAGGAGAAGTATGAAGAAAATAGTATTTTGCCGATCGGAGCACCGACTAAGATTGCTGCCTGAACTTTAAAACAGCCATTTTAGGATCAGCTATCGATAGTCCTCAGATTTTGAGACATCATTTTAAGGGCAATCACGAATAAGGCAGCAATTTTGAGGTGAGGGTACCATGAGTCCTTCAACAAACACTTTAAAAAAAGCTGATATGGTGGGGAAATCACCCAAAAAGGATTGTGTATGTATAAAATGCACGTATTACTTAAATAATTGTATATGCGATGAGTGGGTTTTGTTCTTAGATGTAAAGTAGTCCCTCATGCATCGTAATGAAAGTGCACCATTTGAGGAGGAATGATATACTAACAACATTGGGTGCAAGATTAAAAAATCAGTAGCCGGGACAAGACGTCCCATGTATATAATTAGTTCAGAATTATTAACATCGCATCTGGGTCATAAGCTAGAGAGATATTGCAGCCAGACCTAAAAAATACATTTGCTGAAAATATTAGCGTTTCCTCTGATTGTACTAAGCCAGGCATATTGTCTGACGGGCAGAGCAAAATAAGAAGGCTACGCTCCTACCACACTCTACATAAATCTATGGGCTGTCCTGCAGTCATTCTTCCAGGGACTTGAGATAAGGATGACGTACCTGTTCTATATTACATGTTTTGAGGTAGCAGTATATGTTTTCACAACTAGTCAGATGACAAGCATCTGATGTTTGGTTTAAAAGGAAACCCCTGAAAAGCTGAAATAATCACAAACGATCACGTTGCTGCAATAAAGAAAGGATGGATAGTAGTCGATTAGCTTGGATCTCTGTTAGAAGAAAGAAAGAAAAATACTTTTAATGTATGGTTAGTTTAAGGGGCATATTTATACTCTGTTTGCGCCGGAATTGCGTCGTTTTTTTTTTACGCAAATCCGACGCAAAACTAACTCCATATTTATACTTTGGCGTTAGACCCGTCTAGCGCCAAAGATCTTGGAGTTTGCGTCATTTTTTAGCGTGGACACCTACCTTGCGTTAATGATATGCAAGGTAGGCGTTCCCGTCTAAAAAATGACTCCGAGGCATGTGCGCGGTATTTACACTCCCGGGCAAAAATGACGCCCGGGAGTGGGCGGGTCAAAAAAAATGACATCCAGCCGTTTTAGCGTCATTTTTTAACGCCTGCTCAGGGCAGGCGTTAAGGGACCTGTGGGCTCAGAAGGAGCCCAGAGGTGCCCTCCCATGCCCCCAGGGACACCCCCTGCCACCGTTGCCCACCCCAGGAGGACGCCCAAGGATGGAGGGACCCATCCCAGGGAACTTAAGGTAAGTTCAGCTAAGTATTTTATTTTGTTTTTTTTGGGTGGCATAGGGGGGCCTGATTTGTGCCCCCCTACATGCCACTATGCCCAATGACCATGCCCAGGGGACATAAGTCCCCTGGGCATGGCCATTGGGCAAGGGGGCATGACTCCTGTCTTTGCTAAGACAGGAGTCATTTAAATGAGGGTTGGGAGTCAAAAAAAATGGCGCAAATCGGGTTGAGGCGAAAATTGTGCCTCAGCCTGACTTGCCCCATTTTTTGACGCCCAAGCTCCATTTTCCCCTACGCCGGCGTTGCCTGGTGTAAGTCATTTTTTTTTACGCACACCAGGCAGCTCCGCCGGCTAATGTCATTCCATAAATAAGGCGCCCGCATGGCGCTTTGGAATGGCGTTAGCCGGCGTTAAATTTTTTGACGCACAACTGCGTTGCGCAGTTGTGCGCCAAAAAGTATAAATACGGCCCTAAATGTTTACAATGTCATAAAAATGCAGCAGAAAACATATGATGCTGTTTCCTCTGTCTCTGCTTCTGCAGAATGTATATCTTAACTGTAGAGTAAAGGTGTTATCGGCCCCATTTTATGAATGCTGGATACTATGCTTTTCAATTACCGATTTTACTTTTTGGTTCAGTCAAGTTAAGTCTGTTAAGAGCAGGTGGTTTTCGGCAGAATTTGCTTTAGACCAAGTGGTGTTCCTTAGTGTGAGTCCTGTTGCTGCCGTACTCTTTTTGTTTCGTTTGAGGGGTCATCCATAATTGCCAGATTTTGTTGTTCAGCTTATCTCAGATTTGCATGCATTTCTTGTGCTTCTATCGGTTCTTTAATTACTAAGGTGCTTTTCTCTGATCTCAGATGTTATTCGAGTAAGGTTAAATTAATCTGCTCCTTTAGGTTCCCCTTGTATTACTTATTGGATGACTCCTTGAACTGTTCTTTTAATTCGCATACTATCAATCGAATTGTTGCAGGAAGGAATGATATCTTCTCTGTCACTGGAGTACCGCAGGAAGGTTCTGCATTTGTTTTTAGAGTCTCGTAGAGCATCATCTAATAGTTGGCTGAATTAATATATTTCGCATACATAGCCATAAGATCGGTTGCTAATGTTTGTAAAGTACTGAAATATGAATTTCCAATGTTCTGCCTACAGTCTGCCGCGTGCACCATTGTGGTCAGTGCCCTCCTTATTGCTTACCACCATGTAGGAGAATTCAATTACCCAGTACGTTCAGTATCTTCGCAGGCACTAGTTGCGGTCGGTCGGTGCTAAGTTTGGGGCTGTGGAGGCGTGACTTGACAAAAGCTCCATAGCAACTGTGTTTCCAAACTATTCTCTGGCTGGTGTAGTAATACAAGGCTCCAGGTGTTCCAGTCTTCCTCTGGCCCACGACAAGTCTTTGAGATATTAATTGCAGCATTGATTGGTGACTGGCCTATGAGGCTGCATGTTATCCCCCCCATTGTGCCCTTATTTCTTTGACTGGTGCCATCAGTGGTATCTAAGATAAGTGGTATCTAGTTAGGGGAACAAGCAGCAACATTTTTTACGCTAGGTTGATGTTGAATAAATTATGACCAATGCCAGAAAAAAATGCAAATGGCATTAATATGTTCATAAGACCATTAGGACACACTGCTCAGCTAAGTCCCTGATAGGGTGATAGAAGCATGTTTATAACATTATATCTAATTTTTCATTTTTTCTGTTTTTACTGGCTTTTAGACATAAATAGAGATGGAAAACAGGTTTTATATGTATGGATGTCCTTGTAAATACAGACAAATACAGAAAATAGAACCCTGGCTCCCCATGCTCTCAATCATGACTGCCTGGTCAATATCTGTGAAGACTGACAGTATAGGCAGCATAGGGAGTTAATAAATTATATTCCTATGAATAGCTGCAGATGTGGTGATATTTACTATATAATATGAAGGTGTTCATATTTTTTATTGCATTATATTTTGCTAATAGTAGTAATTACAAATAATCGAAATGAGAGGTCACATCCTTAGATCAATTGCATATGAAAATATGTTAGTTACAACTTCACATTTTCAGTGACAACAAAATAATTATGGACAAATACTAATACTCTGAGAACACATAAAGATATATACAATGTGGTTAAGAAGCCAACCACAAGGTGCAGGGACGACTGGGTCATATTGAAAGGGTGTTCAACAGAGCGTCAGTGCTGATATAATTATGTCACTGCATATTGAACATTGATAAAAGTTTGGTGATTTCTATACTGCTAATAAATCCAGATGTAGAGCAGAGGCTCATGTTTTCAGTATGCACAAGATGGTGAACAGTTTTTAAAGATCATATCTGTCATTTTATGCATTAAAAATGATGGGCCTCATTACGTGTTTGGCAGTCCCAGGGCCGTCAGCAGTTTGGCGGATGTGACTGCTGTATTACTAGTTTTGCGGTGATACCAATGCAAGGCTGCCAGCACCACCAGGCAGCACAGACCACCACAATGCAGAGGAAGCACAACAGGCCGGCGGGGACAGTGTTTCCACCGAACTCATGACGAGATTGCACACCACCATGGTGATCCAATCACCATGTATCAGATGGTGGAAACGGACAGTATAAAGGCACACAGTCACCTGCAGGCAGCCCTACACGTCAGGAGCTGCCAAGGAACCATTCAGAAATGTCATGCTGCTGCTGCTGATCTTCTGGAGACATTGAAACCAATCCTCGCCATGGACACCAACAACAGTAAGTAAGTAGTAGTGGCACAGGTGAACACATCGTAGGGGGTCATGCTACGGGCAGATGGTACATGTCTCAAACAACACACACTCACAAACATACTTAAACACAGACATGTATACACAGTCACAATATCCATATTTTGGCCAGCACACTCTCTCTACAATGCAAGACTACACAAATACACACGGCCACACAGCTCATGCACAGGGACAGTGAAGGCTACACAACATTATTATACACATTAACAACACACATACAAGTACAACTCACACACTCACATTCACCATTGGCCAGGGACTATCCTCACATACAACACACATATGTAACACTGTGGCATTGAACTCAAACAACTCCACCAGTAAACAACCCTGCAATGGACACACACATGACAGCACAATGGAAGCACAAAGCCATGCACAAAACACAGAGCGTCAAAAAGACCAAGAACAACATGACAGCTATATCTACACAATTGCGATGGGGCCATCTGGGTCACCCAGGAACGGAGACTGCAATGGGACATATAACACTTTGAATAGGCCTCCAAACAACATGGACACAGGAAATGGCCCTACATGGATCTCAGGGACAAACAATACTAAAACTAATAGTCATGCACATCTGCACAATGAAAAGGGCAAGTCAAAAAAGCCCATGCAACTCCTACTGCATGGGGCATACCTATACAAGAACTAGCTGCAATGCACACACAGAAATGGACACAAGCACAGGCAAATACAAACACAGCTAGCACCATTTAACACAATCCATGTCTGCACAAACAAAACTCAAAATGACACACATCACATGCATACATAAGCCATATTAGGGGAACAAGTCTAACACCATACCTGCCCACACATCGGACAACAAAAAAAGAAATACTTACTATACAAAAAGGCACACAATGCCATGACTCCACCATTGCATTTACACACACATACCTATACACACAACATATACTCAACTCTTGGGGGACAACAGCACTGCAAACAAAGTCACATACTGCTCACAACAGCACATGGAACAGCAAGCTGGCCCAAACACAAACAACTGGAGCCACACAACCAAAGTCACTCAGGAACAACATCAAGCTAGAAATGGAATTGCAGGACAAAGGTGTCCCTAAAAAGCCAACAACTGTTTGGGTTTACTAGGAACAAATGGATTTGAATAAACACCATTGGCCAGTCCATTTTATGGTCCATAAAATCACAGTTTTGTGCCAACAACACTTGACTCCTAGCTATTACGGAACCTCCAGAGGAAGGGGCATCAAGGGGCAGGCAGGCACCACAGGGATTATTCAGGGCTGGGGGGTGGCTGGATCAGATGTGGGAGGAAAAGTTTTGGGCTTGGGAGTGGTGGCCTTCTTGGGAGGTGTGGGCTTCTTCTGTGTCTTGCGCTTAGAGGGCCTTGAGGTGCTGGGGATACTCTGGTGGGTGGCCAGGTATCTGTTGGGGTGGTGACTGCAGGTATGGTGGATGTGATGGATGGATGTGTATCTGTAGTTGAGGTGTCTGTGCATGTGGTGCTTGTGGTGAATGTCTGCAGGTCGGCTGGGGTGGTGTCTGCGGGTAGGATCGGTGTGGTGGCTGTGTTAGTGACTGCTGTGGTGGTGTCTGTAGGTAAGCTTGATGTTGTGTGTGTGATGCTGGGGATGGTGGGGGCATCAAGGGAAGTTGTGAGTGTTGCTGTGTCTGTGGGTGGATGTTGTTTGTGTACTTTCTGGTGTGTCTTTAGATGCTTGTGTTTGTGTGTGCTCCATTTGTCTGTTGAGGTGGATGTCTGCAGATCTGTTTGTGTGCTTTGAGTAGGCAGGGGAAGGGGGGATTTGGACTGGGAAGAGGGAGGTGGAGGGGGGTGGAAGGTAAGGGGGTGACTGGTTGTCATCAGTGTGGAGGCCAGAGCGTGAAAAGATCTCTGCAGGCCAAACATTGCACCATGAATGCCTTCCCGAAATTCATTTGTCTGTTGCAGCTATCTTGACAATCCTTGGATGGCATACACAATAGCTGTCTGACCCACAGAGATCATTCTCAGAAGGTCAATAGCCTCCCCACTGAGGCAGCAGGTGTAACAGGAGTTGGGGCATAGGTGCCTGCAGCGAAGGAGATACCCACCTTATCGGGTGAGCAGGCATGGCCAACTGGGTGGGGAGCAACAGGGAGGGCAGTGATAGAGTGGGAAATTCCTTGATGGGTTTGCTACCACTAGGAGTGGCCACTAGTGGAGGAATCCATGGATAATGACAATATCCCAGTCTCCCCCATGGCACTCCCCTTGCCCTCCAGGTCACTGGATCCCTCTGTGTCAGTGATGTCTTGACACAAGGTCCTGTGGCTCGATGCTTCCACATTTGGCTCAGCCCCACCTCCTTTGCTTGCCTGTGTTGATGCTGCAGAAAGAAAGAGAAATCGGGTCATAGCATGTCCATTATAACATTCCAATCACAACTCTGATTGCCATACAATAACAAGATGTCAAGTAGGCCCAAGCAAAAACTTACACCTAAGTGGCACATACATGTATCAGAACATTTGCATGCCTACCATCTGGATTTACTGAAGCTGCCTACAGGACAATCAGGATCTCAGACAACTACATTTGCATGGCTGAAGTCTTGCAATCACAATAACCATACAACTAAGAGACCTCTCCCTCCTCAAAATTATGCCACATGCAGCAGACCTGGGTTAGCGTTTGGCAAATAATGGTATCCCATTGTGAAGTTTGTTACCACATTCCACACACAAGGTCTTGCACATCTGTTTGGCACATACATAGTATACCAACATTTAGAAATGATGCCAGGAAATCCTGCTCTGTTGATCATGAAAGAGCAATATTCTGGAGTAGGTGAAATTGAAATACCAATTTCATGCTGGAAAAATTCCAACAATGTACACTTCAACAAGTGACACCTGTCTCAATAGAGTCAAGGATGTAGTAGCCATGCTATTCAGATAGGCCTCAGATGTGCAAATGAAAGGAACACTTTTGATGTCAGGGTCAATATGTCAGAGAAAGATATCTCCAGAATACACAAAACAATGAATCAGTAAGCTCCGGGATAGAATGGTCACCACTAAAGTCTGATACCTATTACAATGACATTATATGTTTCTGTAGTAACCATCAATCCTTTACTTGTTGGAGAGTCACAGAACTTGCAAGGACTTATAAAAACACCTCAATTTGTTTTCCAATGAGAAGTAACATCACTATACACATCTTGGAGATGCCAACCATGGTGTCTGTCTGTGGATGAATGCTTGTACTTAAACACATGATGTCAACATAGCTGCAAGCCACTCCATCATGCATGCCAGCAGTCAGGCCACAAACCTCAACCATTACACATGTGCAGCACACTTTTACACATGAATCCACATCAACGGCATAGATAAACACAGAGTAATTCGATAATCTGGGCCTAACTGCTATTGCATTTCTACATACCAAATGACATGTTGTGACGCATGAAGGTATCTGTCAGACAATAAACAATGGAGACACACTCCTGTCTGTGGCACAACATGAAATGTACCACAACTGTAACTGTACTATGCCACAAAGACTTTTCCATGCACATATATGTGAGGGAATACATACATGATCCCGTCAACAAGGGTAGAACATGCATGAAATTGCCAATTAAGAATGTTTCCTAAAGAGAAAAGGACACATGCTGAAATGTAGGCACAAGGAATGTTGGCAACTGTCATGGAACATAATTCACCTCAATGGACATTCCCCACTTACAAAGGAAAGTAGATTGCTGCATCGGCAAACTATTAGCCATGTAAGCCATGTTACGTATATGATGGACACCTACACATCACAGACTGAAGTGAGGCACCAGTACCCATCATATACTGAAGATAACTAGCTTCTGGGTGGCAGATATCTACATACACATATGCCCAGACACATGACAGAGGACAGTGATCCATAACATGCTTACCTTTGGCCTGGAATATTTAGGAGTAGTGATCTGTAGGTTAGAAATTACACCCACTACAACAACAAACAGTACATGAATGGACACTGCACACGGCCATTTGTGGTCCCTGCAGGACAAGTGGTTGAGGATTCCCCCCAGTATTGTACTAGGTCGTAGGTCCAAAAGGCAAGGCACATCAGTCTGATACGCATAACGTGTCAACACAAACAATCTCACATCTACTGTGTGACACATTGCTCATCCCTAATTGTCTGGTGGAGAAGTCAGTACCTAACTCAATCACCTGGCAATTGGACAGGCAGGACTTTGCTGTGTACTCCCCCCCTTGTGCCTACTCTGCTGCCCTCAAATGCCCATCAAGCTCTGGGTAGGCCACCATCAGAATGCGGGCCATTAGGGGGGTCATTGTCTGATGGGCACCCTTCCCATGTTGGGGGGACAGCCCCAGGTGGGCCTTCACGATCTTCGGGGCCCAGCATCTGAGGACCTTCCACCTCTTGCAACAGTGGGCACTTGCAGGCTGTGGACCCCCAGGGTCCACGCCATCTTGGCAATGGCTTTCCAAATCCCTTGCTTCTGATGGGCAATTTATCTGCATGGATGCAAGAGACAAGAGAATAAATTATGTCCACAAATCCCATCCTAAATGGCAGAGCCACATACTTGTTAGTACACAACGCTAAGAACATTCTTCTTTTGCCTAAACTTCCCATGTGTGGCACATACTAGCCAATGAGTACAGGGACATAACTACAAACACTTCGCAACCTTCTGACTAACCCACCAGCCTGCTCAGGCCCTCCACTGACTAGGCAGGTCAAATCACATCTAGTGGGACATGCTCTAGCAATCTGACTGACATCTAAGGAACTATGGGACACATCACACTTCTCTGGCTGCTGAAAGGTAGACCACTTATGCATGAGTTCATTAACACAGTCACCGTCTGTGAGATTCATTCTCTGCATACAGTTCTTACAGACTACTGCCAGAGGACACACTTGAACATTACACATGGGTAACAATGAGGGGATTGGCATGCTGGGTACAGGAAGTGTCTACCTTTTCCATGAGTGGACTTACTCACAAATGCATACTCATGCCACCTCAGGGGGTGGTGTTCAGTGTCATGTACTTGTGCCACAGAACATGGTTTTGGACATATGTGTCAATACTACAGAGATGGCATCCAACAAACAAAGGCATGCATTGTCAATTTACTCATGTGACTAAGCTACTAAATCATATATCATGGCTTCCGAAGAATCAAAACACAGTCTGTATTGTGGGACTATCATTTATTAATTAAGCCTACACAGGACTAATTTAACCTGTTTGACGGTGACAACAGGGCTGTGTGAGTAAGGGACCTAAGAGGGGACAGATACACATATTGACATTGATGCCAAGTGCAGCTTGGTCATAGATCATCAACTTTCAGGCCTAAAAACATTTTCATAGGCATCAGGGAAAGGGCATCAATAAGTTGCAAAGTAGCACAAAGCATAGATTTGTCCACATGACAGGATCAACTGAGATACAATGGTTGAGCACAGTGCCACTGTTGCATAGCACAAGTGACTCCACACCAGCTTAGATTTGGATCCATACTGGGAGGTACATTTGACAGTCCCATGTCTCTGCAGGCTGTGTAGACAGAACTTACATGGATCTTCTTTCCCATCACTTCCATGCATGATAGTACATCATGTATCCAATAGCAATTTGCCATGTGGTGTTATGTGGCAAGCTGAAGGGCAGAGTTGGTCAGGATATGCCTTCAAGACAACATTTTAGCAAGGCCAGATGTGGATTGAAATCTCAGTGGCAACATACACATAGCTCACTTTCCACACACATCATGCATACAACATGCTTACATAGCTCATGCTGTCATGAAAATACATGTTATCTCACTTTGACAACATCCATGCGTTAAGAAATGTATAGGGATAGCTTTGATGTCACCTTACCCACTTTTGGGCATTCAACATAAGGGTACACTCAAAACACACACAACAATGTATTAGGACTCAACATCTGGCACTGAACACAGATGCATGCACATTGACTCTCCCATTGATGCCACACTGACTTCACCTCCATGGCCTTGACTTTACATTCTGGCACACATGGGCACAACCTAGCCTAATGTTCTGCTTTCCCTCTTATCTCATAACCGAGCTTACACAACCTCTCTGGAATGCACTTCTGAGTTTAAAGAAGACATTTATTGTTATTAATTCCCCACCACGAGGTTCCTGAGAGACGAAATTAGTAGATTGGAAGCACACGTTCAAAAGTAGTCGCAGCAATGAAAGCAAAATATATCAAAGTACTTCTCAGTTGCAATGTACACAGCAAATATAGGTGATTATATCATAGCATAACTTCAAAGCAAAGCATAAAAGTCAAAATTCATCACCGTATGGGCAAGGCTGTAGGGCCTATATTCAGCTTCATCTTTCTGGGGTCTGCAAGTTGATGACTCCGGTCAACTCCGAGAAAGAGACTTTCTACCCAAACGGAATACAGGCAACTGACGTCTAGCTCCTGTCTGAAGTCAAAGCAGATTCAATCTACCTCTCTGTATTCCAGAGTCTTCCTTAAAAGCAAACTCAGTGTGAGAGCCGAAGAACCTTGGAGAGTGGCCAATTCTCCCGAGCCCCCGCTCTCAGACTGGATTGCGAGGTAAACACAAAATCTACGTGCTCTTATCAGCTAAAGTCTGGTGTGAAGAAAACAGCAAAATTCATCTTGTGGAAAAACACAGCTTGGAAAAACACAGCTCATCTGCAATGTCTCAACTGCAATGTCTAACCCCACGTTAAAGCCAATAGGCAGCTAACCTAAATAGCAAATGTAATGTCTAATGTCATGTCAAAGCCAATAGGCAGCTAAACTGAATACAGAATGTAAGGGCTAATGCCATGTCAAAGCCAATAGACAAATAAACTGAATACAAAATTAGTCAAACAAACATGCTTTTTATCCTCAGGGGACACAAATTCAAATGGTGCACTCAATTTCACTGGTGACTCTTTTACCTGTGGTACTCCCTGCACCCTCTCCATAATCCTGAAAATGGGCTTGTGACACCTGTTGATGTAGGGCTACATTGACTCTAGCCCTGTCTTGCATGTACCAGATCCAGTGTATGATACTAGCCACCTGTGCCTGTCCTAAACTGTGAGATTTAGGTGAATTAATCACCCACTGAATGCTTGATATTTCATTTTTCAGAATTACATTATTCAAAAGCTTACTCCAAAGTTCCAGGGGCACTCTTGTCTTCCCCTGTTCCTGATTTACATGTAAATCAGTGTTTCCCTCTTGCACTGCGCAGAAACCTAAAGTCTGAATTATTTCATTTGCCAAATCACAAGCACGCAGCTGCTTATATTTTTTCCTAGTCACTTTATACCAAAGTGTTAAGATTTCACTCAGATGAGGGCTATACTGTTTCCAAAAATCAAACCAGCTCATGAAACTTGGTGTCTCTTGCTTAGTGCAAATAGTAAGAATCTTTTGTTTTACTTGTGCCAGTAACTGCACATTTTGCGAAGGTACCTCTGCCATGTCCGAATTAATTTTTCTTTGCAGAAGCGGTCTGTAAATAACATTCTGAGCTCTGTTCTCAGTGTTATCAGTTAAGGAATGCAGGGTGTTTTGTTCTATGCTCTGCTCAGACGGAGGCTCAGACTGGCAACACCACGAGGTTCCTGAGAGACGAAATTAGTAGATTGGAAGCACACGTTCAAAAGTAGTCTCAGCAATGAAAGGAAAATACATCAAAGTACTTCTCAGTTGCAATGTACACAGCAAATATAGGTGATTATATCATAGCATAACTTCAAAGCAAAGCATAAAAGTCAAAATTCATCACTGTATGGGCAAGGATGTAGGGCCTATATTCAGCTTCATCTTTCTGGGGTCTGCAAGTTGATGACTCCGGTCAACTGCGAGAAAGAGACTTTCTACCCAAACGGGAGACAGGCAACTGACGTCTAGCTCCTGTCTGAAGTCAAAGCAGATTCAATCTACCTCTCTGTAGTCCAGAGTCTTCCTTAAAAGCAAACTCAGTGTGAGAGCCGAAGAACCTTCGAGAGTGGCCAATTCTCCTGAGCCCCCGCTCTCAGACTGGATTGCGAGGTAAACACAAAATCTACGTGCTCTTATCAGCTAAGGTCTGGTGTGAAGAAAACAGCAAAATTCATCTTGTGGAAAAACACAGCTTGGAAAAACACAGCTCATCTGCAATGTCTCAACTGTAATGTCTAACCCCACGTTAAAGCCAATAGGCAGCTAACCTAAATAGCAAATGTAATGTCTAATGTCATGTCAAAGCCAATAGGCAGCTAAACTGAATACAGAATGTAAGGGCTAATGCCATGTCAAAGCCAATAGGCAACTAAACTGAATACAAAATGTAATGTCTAATGCCATGTCAAAGCCAATAGGCAGTTGACCTGAATACAGAATGTAATGGCTAACTCCATGTTAAAGCCAATAGGCAGCTAAACAGAACAAAACATATAGGTGGTCATTACAACCCTGGCGGACGGTGTAAAAGCGGCGGTAAGACCGCCAACAGGCCGGCGGTAAAAAAATTGGAATTATGACCGTGGCGGGAACCGCCAACAAAGACAGCCACTTTAACACTCCAACCGCCATGGCGGTACAGACAAACAGCGCGGCGGTCACCGACAACAGAGAGGCGGGAGACAATGTACCGCCCACAGTATCACAACCTACCAATCCGCCACCTTTTCCGGGGCGGATTCACCGCGGATAAAAACACGGTGGAAACAGCCATTTCAAAGGGAAAACGCTCACCTCTACACACTCCACGAGGAAGAGGGACACCATGGAGCCGGAACTCCATATTCTGCCAGCGATAGTCTTCCTGCTCCTATACGAGGATCATCAACGCCGGCGGCGGAGAGCACAGTGAGTACTGCACCTACGACATAGGGGAGGGGGAGGGAAAAAACAGGGACACACACAACCAACATCCCAACCCCCACCCCGACCCTCACCCACTACAACACACACACCAATGCATATCTATACATTACAGTAACACCCCCCAACCACCCCGGAAGAATGCAAACACAAAAGGAAATGAGTTGAACCATTGTAATATATCAAAATACAGGAAGCAAATATATACATATATACACTGTCAACAAAATATACACCACGTTTAGTAGTGCAGGTGATGCACCATTCATTGTCAGTGGACCATTGGGCCTAAAATGCATGGGCGAGGCCCACACAAGATACCTGATCAAAATGGAGAGAACACTGCTCGGGCATCAGATAGAAATACAACAGGCACCTCAGGGGGAAGGGAAGGGGGGGCACCTCAGCCGGATGAGTGCACCACGCCAGATCCACGAGGGGGCTCCATGCCCATTGATGTCTCCTGGGGAGTACAAAGCCACAGTCTCTCAAGTCTCTGCAGTGGGTGGCTTGCCCACTGTACCATCCTGGGGAGTGCAAAGCCACAGTCTCTCAAGTCTCTACAGTGGGTGGGTTGCCCACTGTACCATCCTGGGGAGTGCAAAGCCACAGTCTCTCAAGTCTCTACAGTGGGTGGCTTTCCCACTGTCCCATCCTGGGGAGTGCAAAGTCACAGTCTCTCAAGTCCCTACAGTGGGTGGCTTGCCCACTGTACCTTCCTGGGGAGTGCAAAGCCACAGTCTCTCAAGTCTCTACAGTGGGTGGGTTGCCCACTGTACCATCCTGGGGAGTGCAAAGCCACAGTCTCTCAAGTGGATAACAGTCTCCACTGGTTCTGGAGGGGGCATTGTGCCCAGAGTGCAGCACACTCCCCGTGATGGTCCAAGTTGCGTCACTGCCCCTGCCGCAAATGGGCTAGCGGTGCATTCCATGGCAGTCTTTGCCCTGTTCAGCGGTCCCTGGCCTGTTCAGCGGTGCTTGCGTTGCCAGTGTCAGACCTGTTCAGCGGTGCATTCCATGGTGGTCTTTGCCCTGTTCAGCGGTCCCTGGCCTGTTCAGCGGTGCTTGCGTTGCCAGTGTCAGACCTGTTCAGCGGTGCATTCCATGGCGGTCTTTGCCCTGTTCAGCGGTCCCTGGCCTGTTCAGCGGTGCTTGCCAAGGCGGTCCTTCATTGCCCAGCAGGGCTGTGGCTGGCGGTCCTTCATGGGTCAGCTGGGCTGTGGCTTGCAGGGCCCTCCTGGCCAGCTGGGCTGTGGCTGACGGTGGCCTCCTGGCCAGTGACTCTGGGGCTGGTGGTGGCCTCCTGGGCAGTGACTCTGGGGCTGGCGGTGGCCTCCTGGGCAGTGACTCTGGGGCTGGCGGTGGCCTCCTGGGCAGTGACTGACTCTGGGGCTGGCGGTGGCCTCCTGGCCAGTGACTCTGGGGCTGGCGGTGGCCTCCTGGCCAGTGACGATGGGGCTGCCCTCCTGGGCAGTGACTCTGACGGTGGCCTCCTAGCCAGTGACGATGGGGCTGGCCTCCTGGGCAGTGACTCTGGCGGTGGCCTCCTGGCCAGTGATGATGGGGCTGGCCTCATGGCCAGTGACGATGGGGCTGGCGGTGGCCTCCAGGGCAGCGGGGATGATGGCGGTCCTATCCGCCGTGCTGCTCCTCCCAGACTTTGGAGATTTCTTCTGCACCTTCCCCACCTTGGGAGGAGTCACAGCTGAGTCGACAGTCCCCCCGGGACCCTTGTGAGCGGCTTGGCTGGCTGGAGTCTTCCCCCTCTCCCGCCGGGCACTGTCAAACTTCTGGTGCTTCACAGGGGGGGACTGGCTGTGCTGTGGATCCGTGCCACACTGGCTGGCCTGGTGGCCGGTGCACTCCACATACCTGTAACAACAGGTACCACTGGTCCCGGAGATTTTTTGGCAGAGGTGCTAGTACGGGACCTATGAGTTGGACGGGGGGTGGGGTGGTGGTAAATAGGTTAAGGGGGGACAGGAAAAGTTTTTGGGAGACACTGGGACGTGTAGATGGAGGGGGTTTGGGAGTGGAGGAAGAGGTGGTGGTTGTAAGAGGTGTAAGTTTTGTGGATTTGGGTGCAGGTGCATGGGCTGGAGGCTGTCATGAGGTGGATGGCTGTTGGGTGGGTGTGTGCCTGCGTTTGTGTATCTTGGGAGGGGTTATCACAGACACACTGGGAGAGGACACAGGGGACGTGTAAATGGGAGTGGTGAGTGCACGTGAGCGGGGTGTGGTGGTGGGTGTGCTGGTGCGGGACGTAGTGGCTGTAGTGGTAGTGCATGCAGGTGTGAGTGTAGACGAGACTGGGAGGGAGGAGGGAGACGAGGAGGAGGGGGACACAGTGGAGGCAGTGGATGTTGGTGTGTCTGTATGTGTGTGATGCTTGCGTGTGTGCCTGTGGGATGTGTGGTGCTTTTGTTTGCCTGAGCTTCCCTTGTGTGTTGACATGTGTGCATGCTGGTCTGTAGGTGTGCTTGGGATAGGCTGAGGTACATGGGATTGGGTCGGGGTGGAGGAAGTTGGAGGGGGGAGGCTAGACACAGAGACAATGGCTGCCATCAGTGCTGAGGCCAGAGTTTGCAGGGTTCGATGAAGGGCAGCCTGACCAGAATGAATGCCCTCCAGGAATGCATTTGTGTGTTGCAATTCCCTTTCTACACCCTGGATGGCATTCAAAATGGTAGACTGCCCAACAGTGAGGGACCTGAGGAGGTCAATGGCCTCCTCACTGAGGGCAGCAGAGGTGACTGGGGCAGGGGCGGAGGTGCCTGGGGCGAAGGTGATGCCCACCCTCCTGGGTGAGCGGGCACGGGGCAAAGGCTGAGGGGCTGCTGGGAGGGCAGTGCTGGTAGGAGGGGTGGCGGCTGTACCTGTAGAAGTGGGGGGCACAGATTTTGCCGCCACCACAAGGGAGCTCCCATCGGAGGACGAGTCCGTGTCGCTGTTTGCAGATCCTGTGACCGCCGTGGTGCTCCCCTCGCCCTCCGTCCCACTGGTGTATTCTGAGTCCGTGGTGTGGGCCTCCATGGCCATGTGGGATGCAGCTCCCTCGTGCTCCGGTGCCAGTGAACCTCCGCCTGATGATGCTGATGCACACAAGAACAGGGAGACCACAAAAAGGGGGGGAATGACAGAAGAAAGACAGGTTGAGTGCATGGCTTACCGCTACCGTTGGCGGACAATACAGACACAGCAGCCCCCTGCACTACGTCGCGCTGTTGGGCTCTACAGTTGCAATTCCTGGGATATGGCCTACATGGCTATGGTCGACATCTGCACACATAGATGACACAGGGGCATGAATACCTGTACTTGGCACTCTACAGAGGTGGGGTGGGGTGCCACATGGCCTGCATTACGGAGGGGCCTAGCCTACGGAACTTGCCCTGGCCTAGGGAAACCCACAGCCCTCCTCCCCCACCCAGACACCTTCACTGCGCGCAAAGTCAGCTGAATGATAGTGTACTCACCCCCTTGTGTCTGCTGTGATGCCCTCAAGCGCCCATCCAACTCAGGGTAGGCCACCGCCAGGATCGTGAACATCAGGGGGGTCATGGTTCGACGGGCACCCCTCCCACGTTGGGAGGCCATCCCCAGCTGAGCCTCCGCCGTCTTCTTGCTCCAGCGGCGAATGTCCTCCCATCTTTTACGGCAGTGGGTGCTCCGTCTGTGGTGGACCCCCAGGGTCTGGACGTCCATGGCGATGGCACGCCAAATATCCTCCTTCTGGTGGGCGCTGACCTACATGACATGTACAGGGGAAGAAGAGAAGTCATTAACAACTGCACCGTCTAAGTGATTGGCCCCCATCCCTACCCTTACCATGTGGCACATGCATTCACAGTCCTTCATGCACGCAGAACTGTGCCCCCTTCTTTCTTACAACCAGCCCTCTCCACACAGACATAGCCCATACAACATGCTCCCTGTGTACTTACCTGTTGGTCTGGAGGACTGTAGAGTAGAGTGTACTGGGGGAGGACCCCGTCCATGAGCTTCTCCAACTCCTCTGCAGTGAAGGCAGGGGCCCTTTCCCCAGACGCACGAGCCATTGTCTCTTCCAGACCGAAGTCACAGCAGCACTTACAGTGTAGGTCCTCTCCGGTCGAAGATCAGGTATCGAGTGATTGAACAGATAGAAAATGGCGGTCACGTCCGCGGCGGTCACGTCCGCGGTGGTGCATACCATCACCGCCGGCATACATCGTCATTGGCTCCTGGGACCCATAGGGTCCAATGTTAACCAATGCAGCATTGCGCTGCGGTCTTCGACCGCCTACCGCGACGGTGTACAACGCCAGCGCAGTTACCTCACATCCCATTGTCCCACTTTAGAGGTCAGGCAGCCGCCATTTAAGGGGCCCACATGCCCTAATTACCAACTGCGTCACACATACCTAGGCCTTGTCGCACAACACAAATACAGGCCACATTTTGTGTATGAATGGTGTTCTGTGTAGACTGTGGGTACATACCTCTGAGTAGTTTGACTCTGTGGTCGCTGTTGTCACTCCTAAGCACCGTCTGCAGGGACATGTGAGGAGATGGTGGAATCCTCCGGTGTACCGACCGCTGGTGGACCTGTCGACAATGGAGGAAAGACATTTGATCATCACCTACAGGTTTGACCGTGCCACAATCCAGGAACTGTGTACCCAGTTGGAGCCAGACCTGATGTCAGCAATCCACCATCCCACAGGGATCCCCCCTCAAGTGCAGGTGCTATCAGTGCTCCATTTCCTAACAAGTGGGTAATTTCAAACAACAGTGGCCATGGCATCAGGGATGTCCCAGCCTAAGTTTTCCAATGTGTTGTCCAGAGTGTTGTCTTCCCTGCTGAAACACATGCAGAGCTAAATCGTTTTCCCTCAGGTGGAGGATTTGCCTACAGTGAAAGGTGATTTCTATGCCCTTGGACATATCCCTAACATCATAGGTGCCATTGATGGGACCCATGTAGCTCTGGTCCCCCCCCACAGGAGTGAACAGGTGTACTGGAACCAGAAGAGTTATCATTCGATGAATGTACAGATGGTATGTTTGGCAGACCAGTACATCTCCCAGGTAAATGCTATGTTCCCTGGCTCTGTGCATGACGCTTACATCCTGCGGAATAGCAGCATCCCTTATCTGATGGGTCAACTCCAGAGGCACCGGGTGTGGCTATTAGGAGACTCTGGTTACCCCAACCTGTCATGGCTACTGACCCCAGTGAGGAATCCCAGGACCAGGGCAGAGGAACGCTACAATGAGGCACATGGGCGGACTAGGAGGGTGATCGAACGCACCTTCGGCCTCCTGAAGGCCAGGTTCAGGTGCCTGCAGATGACTGGTGGATCCCTATTCTACTCACCAAAGAAGGTGTGCCAGATCATCGTGGCCTGCTGTATGCTTCACAACTTGGCTTTGCGATGACAGGTGCCTTTTCTGCAGGAGGATGGTCCAGATGACGGTGTTGTGGCAGTTGTGGAGCCTGTGGACAGTGATGAGGAGGAAGCAGAGGAAGAAGACATTGACAACAGGGACTAAGTTATCCAGCAATATTTCCAGTGACACACAGGTGAGAACACATTCCTATCTACTACAAGTACTTTCACACTTCTACCTCTAGCCTGTCTGTCGATTTCAACCAGTATATGGTAACTAAGTTGTACATTTCCCTTACGGTTTCACAGGTGTGGTTTACAACGTGTGTCATCTGCTTAGATTCCTCATGGACTTGAGATGTGTGACATAGGTATGTTGACATTACATTTGAAAACGCATTTTGTCACTGTCATTGCTAATACACATTTTCTAAATCACAGAATGACTCCAGATTGTGTTGTGCTTCAAGGGTGTTTCTTTATGTGCTAAATATTGGAGGGGGGTTGTAACATGGTGAGGGGTGATGGTGGAGGAATGTCCATGGTAGAGTCCAGTCTATTAGTCTCACAGGTGCATTGCACATATGGGCATAGGAAGTTGAGCTGGGGCAGTTTAAATATGGACAGGGTTACAAAGTGGGAAGTGGGATGACACTCAGGGTGGTCTCATTTCTTGGCGGGGGTCTTGGCATTGTGCTCTGTCTTGTTCCTGGATCTCAAGGACCGCTTGCGGGGTGGTTCTCCGTATGCAGGGGGTGGGGTGCTGGTGTGGTGGTCCTGTGGCGGTGCCTCCTGTCCACTAGCGCCGGCGGAGGTGGTGGGCAGTTCATCCTCCATGCTAGTGTCAGGGGCCCCTTGGAGTGCCACAGTGTCCCTCCTGGTGTTGAGTATTTCCTTCAGCACCCCTACGATGGTGCCCAGGGCGGAGCTGATGGTTCTGAGTTCCTCCCTGAAGCCCAAATACTGTTCCTCCTGCATGCGCTG
Source organism: Pleurodeles waltl (assembly GCF_031143425.1). Lineage (NCBI taxonomy): Eukaryota > Metazoa > Chordata > Amphibia > Caudata > Salamandridae > Pleurodeles > Pleurodeles waltl. The sequence goes on from NC_090447.1 coordinate 724,009,775, forward strand.
GGTCTCCTGAAACTTGGCCAGGACGGTTGCCATCGTCTCCTGGGAGTGGTGGTATGCTCCCATGATGGAGGAGAGGGCCTCGTGGAGAGTGGGTTCCCTAGGCCTGTCCGCCCCCTGTCGCACAGCAGCCCTCCCAGTTCCCCTGTGTTCCTGGGCCTCCGTCCCCTGGACCGTGTGCCCACTACCACTGCCCCCAGGTCCCTGTTGTTGTTGGGGTGGTGGGTTATCCTGGGTTCCTTGCAGTGGTGGACACACAGCTGATTGACGTGTCCTGGGGACGGAGGTATAGGCCCTCTGGGTGGGTGCTGTGCTGGTGTTACGAGAGGGTGGAAGCTCTGTGGTGGCCTGTGACTGGGTGTGGGGAACCGACTGTCCAGAGGCCCACGATGGTCCGGGCTGGTCATCTGGATCCAGTTAGACAGAGCTGCTGTTATCACTGTGGGCCTCTTCTGTGGGTGGGGTGGAGATGCCTGGACCCTCCTGTCTGGTGACTTTGGGTAGTGGTCCTGCAGGGGTGTAAAAGCATGATTATTGCATCTGTGTGTGTCATGGTGTGCAATGGGTGGGTGACCCTGTACCCCAGTGCTAGCATTCCTGTGTGGGGGCTTGTGTGATGATGGTTGAGGGGGGTTTTATGGGTATGTGCAGTGGGCATGCTTTAGTGATGGGTGTCCATGCTTTGGTGTTGCATGCAGGTCTTGGTGTTGGGATGTGTGGTTTGTTTATTAGTACATTAGTGAGGAGTTGGAGTGATAGGGAAGGGGGTGAGGGTGGGGGTCTGTGATAGCATGCAGGTAGGGTGGGGCATGAAGTAGTTAAAGGTTTGACTTACCAGAGTCCATTCCTCCAAATACTCCTGCGAGGCCCTCAGGATGCAGAATCTCCAAGACCTGCTCCTCCCATGTTGTTAGTTGTGGGGGAGGAGGTGGGGGTCAGCCGCCAGTCCGCTGTACCGCCAGGTGGTGTCTTGAGACCACGGAACGCACCTTCCCCCATAGGTCGTTCCACCTCTTCCTGACGCCGTCCCGATTTCTTGGGTGTTGTCCCACTGCGTTGACCCTGTCAACTATTCTTCGCCATAGCTCCATCTTCCTTGCAATGGAGGTGTGCTGCACCTGTGCTCCAAATAGCTGTGGCTCTACCCGGACGATTTCCTCCACCATGACTCTGAGCTCCTCCTCCGAGAACCTGGGGTGTCTTTGCCGTGCCATGGGGTGGTGTAGGTGATGTGTGGGGTGGTGTATGTGGTGATAAGTGTGGTGATATGTAGTGGTGTGTGGTGTTTTGTGCGTGGAAGTAGTGTGGGTGATGGTCTGGTGTGCCTGTGGATGCTTAGTAGTAGTTTGTAGTGTCTCTCTCTGGCCTTCTCTCTGTAATAGTGGTCGTAGGGGTTTGTGGGTGATGTGGGTGTGTGTTTGATATTGTATTGGGTGTGTGGGAGTGGTGTGTGTATGTGTATCAGGTGTGTGTATTTCGAATTGTCCAATGTGGCGGTGTTTTGTATGTGTGTGTGTATTTTGAGCGCGGCGGTGTGTACCGCCAATGGAATACCGCGGTTGAAAGACCGCCGCGTGGATTCGTGTGTCATGATAATGTGGGCGTATTTCTGTTGGCGTGACGGTGGAGGTTTTGTTTTCACCAGTTTATCACTGACCTTTGGTGTGGCGGACTTGTGTGGGTGTCTGCATTTTGTCGGATTCCGAGATGTGGGTCATAATAGCTGTGGCGGAATTCCGCGGCCGCGGCAGTGTGTTGGCGGTCTTCTGCACGGCGGTAAGCGGCTTTTACCACCAATGTTGTAATGACCCCCATAATGTGCTACTGGTGAACATTGAGCAACTAATATGCGCAGTGATGAAACACAAAGTCATTGGTCAAACACAATTAATAGCATCACATTCCACCCTATGACCAATTAATTTTTGTTTCACATACCTCTTATTTCAAACAAAAACAAAAATAGCAACCCAAAAACATTATAAGCAAATCAGATTTGAATGATAAAAGCAATCACTGTAAAGCAATGGAAGTGGATTAACATATTGATCTCATAACCTTTCACATCAGATACATCTACACAGAAAAGACTGAAACTCATATACTCTGATTGGGATAATAGTGTCTCCAAAATAGCAATTTGATGTAGCATGAGTTCTACCCATGTAAAGGTGCACGGTCCACCTGAAAGGTTTGCTGGCAAAAGTCAGAGTTCCATACGAAAAAACACAGACAGTTAACTGTTAAGGTTGCTTAGTACCAGTGGAAGAATGTAATCAAACAAGTTGAACTTGAACTGATTGCGGGATTTGCGCAAAATGGATCCATGGGGTCTGTACTTTACTCAATCAGGTTCAGGTTGGGGGTTCGGTCCCTTCCCCGACCCCACACGCACACACCCATAGGGAGACCACACAGCACACTCATGGTCAGTGGCGAAACGTGGTAGGATCTGCAAAAGAAAAAAGTATGACTTTTCTTGCAAATAACATTTGTCATCTGAAATGTGCCCTTCCTCTTCCTTTCCCTGTTTTATAACAATGCAGGACATTTTTGGGGCCCTTTGTTATGATTTCTGCAGCTTCTGGAGGGTCACTTGGGGCTTCAACCCACACCTCAGCACTGAGGTTTTTATGTGCTGCACCACAGCTTCCCTTTCCTTGCACTGTCAGAAGGGCTGGGGCAGACTCCTTCTTTACCAAACCTCCATTCACTGCACTTTTGACAATTTGGGCCATTCTGTCTCCAATTTGTATGAATGAATCAGATTCTTTTCTAGCTATCAGCATAATTTTGATTTCTCCTTGGTAATATGAAGCAATCACTCCCCCTAAAACCTGATCAATTTCCCATATCTGTCCTGGTAACTTTCCTCTCTCCAACTGATCTTTGACTGTTTGTGGGACAGATTTCTCTTGTGCGTGCTGCACAGTTTCTATCAAATTTAGGGGAATGTGCATCTCTCTAATCTCTGCCCACCTGTAAGTGGGTTTGTCTCCCAGCTGTCCACATTTCTGGTGCACCCACTTAGCCATCCCCACTAAGTCAGAATTCTGGGTGGACACTTCAGACTCTGAATTTTTCTCTTTAACATCTGCAAGGGAATTGAACCAGTTAGGTACAAGCCATGTGGAAAACCAAACGGCTAAACCATTTGCAGTGAACCAAGAATCAGTGTAAAAATGACACATCTCAAGCAGCTCTTGCTTTAAAGTCTGACACACATTGTACAACGCTGTTCCTTCTCCTGTGCTAGAAAACAACTTTTCAGTCAATGAATCATTAGTCAAACAAACATGCTTTTTATCCTCAGGGGACACGAATTCAAATGGTGCACTCAATTTCACTGGTGACTCTTTTACCTGTGGTACTCCCTGCACCCTCTCCACATCCTGAAAAGGGGCTTGTGACACCTGTTCATGTAGGGCTGCAGTGACTCTAGCCCTGTCTTACATGTACCAGATCCAGTGTATGATACTAGCCTCCTGTGCCTGTCCTAAACTGTGAGATGTAGGTGAATTCATCACCCACTGCATGCTTGATATTTCATTTTTCAGAATTACATTATTCAAAAGCTTACTCCAAAGTTCCAGGGGCACTCTTGTCTTCCCCTGTTCCTGATTTACATGTAAATCAGTGTGTCCCTCTTGCACTGCGCAGAAACCTAAAGTCTGAATTATTTCATTTGCCAAATCACAAGCGCACAGCTGCTTATATTTTTTCCTAGTGACTTTATACCAAAGTGTTAAGATTTCACTCAGATGAGGGCTATACTGTTTCCAAAAATCAAACCAGCTCATGAAACTCGGTGTCTCTTGCTTAGTGCAAATAGTAAGAATCTTTTGTTTTACTTGTGCCAGTAACTGCACATTTTGCGACGGTACCTCTGCCATGTCTGAATTAATTTTTCTTTGCAGAAGTTGTCTGTAAATAACATTCTGAGCTCTGTTCTCAGTGTTATCAGTTAAGGAATGCAGGGTGTTTTGTTCTATGCTCTGCTCACACGGAGGCTCAGACTGGCTCACAGCTGTCTTAAACCCCTCATTACTGGAATGGGAAAAGCCAGATTCTTCTAAAACAGCAGTTTTATAGATTTCAGCATTATCTTGCATTAATGTGTTCTGGCTAATTTGCTCACGTAAATTCTTATTTTCATGTTCTAACTGCCTACATCTCTCCTGCATTTTTCTGTAAGCAGATAAAAGTATCCAAACCCTTCCGTCAAGAACAAAAGGAACATCATTTCTTTCAAAAGGCACATTTTCTAAATATGCTTTATCACAGCAAGAAAACATGTTTCTTACAGCACCGTAAGGCAGTTTAACTTCACATGCATTTTCAAACATGGTCTGCCGTGCTTCTGTAATTCTCTAAACAACAAAAAACAATTACACTTTTAAATTGTGCACTTCTAAACTCCAATTTGACTCCCAGACTGACGACTAACGACAAAATGTTCTGCTTTCCCTCTTATCTCAGAACCGAGCTTACAGAACCTCTCTGGAATGCACTTCTGAGTTTAAAGAAGACATTTATTGTTATTAATTCCCCACCACGAGGTTCCTGAGAGACGAAATTAGTAGATTGGAAGCACACGTTCAAAAGTAGTCGCAGCAATGAAAGCAAAATATATCAAAGTACTTCTCAGTTGCAATGTACACAGCAAATATAGGTGATTATATCATAGCATAACTTCAAAGCAAAGCATAAAAGTCCAAATTCATCACCGTATGGGCAAGGCTGTAGGGCCTATATTCAGCTTCATCTTTCTGGGGTCTGCAAATTGATGACTCCGGTCAACTGCGAGAAAGAGATTTTCTACCCAAACGGGAGACAGGCAACTGACGTCTAGCTCCTGTCTGAAGTCAAAGCAGATTCAATCTACCTCTCTGTAGTCCAGAGTCATCCTTAAAAGCAAACTCAGTGTGAGAGCCGAAGAACCTTGGAGAGTGGCCAATTCTCCCGAGCCCCCGCTCTCAGACTGGATTGCGAGATAAACACAAAATCTACATGCTCTTATCAGCTAAGGTCTGGTGTGAAGAAAACAGCAAAATTCATCTTGTGGAAAAACACAGCTTGGAAAAACACAGCTCATCTGCAATGTCTCAACTGCAATGTCTAACCCCACGTTAAAGCCAATAGGCAGCTAACATAAATAGCAAATGTAATGTCTAATGTCATGTCAAAGCCAATAGGCAGCTAAACTGAATACAGAATGTAATGGCTAATGCCATGTCAAAGCCAATAGGCAACTAAACTGAATACAAAATGTAATGTCTAATGCCATGTCAAAGCCAATAGGCAGCTGACCTGAATACAGAATGTAATGTAATGGCTAACTCCATGTTAAAGCCAATAGGCAGCTAAACTGAACAAAACTTATAGAGGGTCATTTTGACCCTGGCGGTACGGGACCGCCAGGGCTAAAACGACGGAAGCACCGCCAACAGGCTGGCGGTGCTTCCAGGCGTATTACGGCCGTCGGGGTCGCACCGCCGGGGCCGGCGGTTTTCTGCCACTTTTGCCCCGGCAGTGTTAATCCGCCTGGCCCAGGGGATTACGAGTCCCCGACCGCCAGCCTTTTTCTGGCGGTTTGCCAGTGGCATGGGCTGTGCAGGGGCCCCCCTATGCAGACAGTGAAAAGCGCGACGGGTGCAACTGCACCTGTCGCACGGCCGCAACACCGCCGGCTCCATTTGGAGCCGGCTCCTATGTTGCGGCCGTGATTCCCGCCGGCCCAGCGGGGATCTCCAAATGGCCGCGGGGGGGGTGCAGCCGCATTGGCGGCCACATGGCGGTCAGATCCGCCCACCAAGGTCGTAATGACCCCCATAATGTGCTACTGGTGAACATTGAGCAACTAATATGTGCAGTGGTGAAACACAAAGTCATTGGTCAAACACAATTAATAGCATCACACCTATGAAGAGGGAATATATGGTGAAGTATAGAAAAATAAACGTGGACATGAGGCAGTCACCTGCTCCTATGATGCCATACAGGGTAGGACCTCTGTGACCAGCATCTCTAGCTCCTCTGGGGAGAAGGCAGGGGCCCTATCACCTGTTGGACATGGCATAATTGCTCCCAGAGGTGGTACACAGCAGCTAAGGTAGTGAAGGTCTTGTTAGCAACAGTGTCAGGAGTCAAATGAGGGATTTTGCAGAAGATGACGGTCATGTCCGCCATGTATGTGGCCATCACTGCTAGGGGACACAGCCATTGAACCGATCGCCACTGGCAACAGAGTTAGCCTATGGCTGTGTCTACTGCTGTTGCAACCGGATACCGCCATGACGACTTCCGCTGGTGGTCACTTGCGGTTCCTAATGTCCAGTAGAGTAGATCAGGCAGCCGCCATTTTAGAGGCCTAAAATGCATTATATGCCTCTGAAAAATCCATCACAACTCAGAAAAAGTAGTTTTTTCAATTATAAGTGCCTGCCTTTTCCTGTTGTGTAGCTCCAACTATTCAGATACCATTTGTGTACATTGTTAGGCACATATGGCAATTTGCTTTGCAACACAGCCCCCCCCCAACAAAGGTAACCTTAAAGCTTGGGACTTGAAGTCATAGTCCTACTGACAAGTTTCATGCACAAATTGTTGATTACCAGATAGATGATGTGTACACATGTGTTGCAAAGCCAGGGGGTGATGCTACAGTTGTGATGTGCACAGTGTATTATGTACTTAAATTACAACATGGCTTGTCACAGTTTGTCATTGACATGCATCATATTTGTTGCAAGAGACACATTAAATGATGGCCAAAATCATTTCTTGTCATACATAGGTACCCAGGGAGGGGGTTATCATCTACCTCCTGTTTATCATCCACTGCTAGACCCTCAGACCATGGAAGAATGCCACATCATCCAGACCTACCATCTGGAGTGGCAAACTATCATGCATCTATGTCATCAGTTGGAGCCAGATATGATGCCTGCCATTCATCATCCAAATAACATACCACCCTTTGCACAAGTCATGGCAGTGTTGCACTTCCTGGCTACTGGGTCCTTCCACAATACAGTGGCCCTATTTGCTCGAATGCCCCAGCTCATGTTCAGTCTTGTTTTGAAGGATGCTCTCTCAGCAATGTTGAAACACCTGAACAGCAACATCCTGTTTCCTCAACATGAGGATTTCGCCCATGTGAAGGCTGACGTTTATGGTTTGGCACACATCCCACTTGTGGTGGATGCCATTGATGGTACCCATGTTGGCTTGGTCCCAATGCATGGCAATGAACAAGTGTACAGCAAAAGAAAGTGCTTCCATTCCATCAATGCGCAAGTTGTTTTTGGTGGACCTCTGCATTCCACAGGTCTGTGCCCTTTATCTGGGTTCAGTCCATGATGCCTTCATTAGGCCGAACAGTGTGATCCCTCAGCTGATGTCACAACTGTGCCCAGAGAGTGCCTGGCTGGTTGCTGAGTCACATTTGTCTTTTTTGTTTCTGTGGAATGTCTGCTGCCTGTAGATTTTGCAATGAGAGGGACACATAGTTCCACATGTCTCCCATTCCATAACAGGGGACTCTGCATACTCAAACCGTCCATGGTTGTTTACACTTGTGAGGAACCCAACGAAGCCAGGGGAAATCTGGTCAACGATGCCCATGAAATGACACGGCGAGTCGTAGAGCGGGCTTTTGGGCTACAAAAGGCCAGATTTTGGTGTCTGGACAAGACAGGTGGAGCCCTCCTCCACTCACCTAAAAAGATTTGCAAGATGATTGTGGCCTGCTGCATGCTCCAGAACATTGCCCTACTGAGGGATATCCCATATATTCCAGATGAAGGGAAACTAGCAGTGCCACCGGGTGTGAATCTTAAAATGCCACGTGAGGATGACAGTGATGAAGAGGAAGGTGAAGACTTGTGGGCAGATCTCATCAATCACTACTTTACTTGACTGTAAGTATGTAATGTTATGTGATTACTGTGACTGTATGAGGAACTGCAGTTGTGAGGATGTATTGAGTAGGGGTTTTTTTCCCAAAAGACAGGGGATCTTATCCTTTGCAGTATACAACCAAGGTTTGCTTGCTAATTCAGACTTGAACATTTCACTAGCTTGAATTTTGCTTTGTGTGTGTCAGTCTTATTGCAATGTAAGTGGATCTACTGATGTTTGATATGAGATTTTGGTCATAGGTATCAACTTTTCTGCCTAAACTCCTTGTATTGTTTTTAACCAGGTACCTTCACCATATCACCCTCATGTGGGCATTTCAGAGTTGACAGTGGCAGGTATCTGTTGCTGTTCTGACATCTGAAATCGACATGGATTGATACAGGTAATGTTGGTCACAGATTTAGGGTGTATGAGTCCTGTGCCAAAGCAGCTTGGACAGTGGGTGGGTAGAATTCTAAACTGCAGAATACACTGGTTTGATGTGGTGTGTTCGTCCAATTGTCTCATGTGTGTGATCATATGGCCTAGACATCTGTTCTCATCAAGTGCAATCCATACATTATCCCTTCACATTGTGTAGACAATGATCCAGTATGACCTTTTTGTAGCTGTAGATGTGTTTCCTCATTGCAGGCCACAGTGCCTGTGCCACAACACTGACATAGGTGTGTATATCACCAGCAGATGCTTGGTCATTGTAATGGGATGGGCATATGATCAACGATTGTTGTACTGCCCTCTGTTTGTGCTATAGCATATGTTATATTGGTAGACCTGGTTTTGGTATGTGATAAGGCTCAAGCTGATAACAACATCCACCAGTCTGTTAGCCTATTATATGGGACAGGTTCTGAGAAAGCCCTTTCTTCTTTGGTCTATATCTATTGGGATATCTAGCCTGGTTGGGCCATTCTTGGCTACAACATTCTAGACATTTCAACAGCATATGTGCTGTGCAGTGCAATAAAGTGTTTGGTGTGACCAGACACTTGTATCATTGTGTTGCAAGTAATCCTCTGCATGACACTACCTGAGACACATCCCTCCTTCCATTACCATTGTGTGTCTTCCTCATGTGCATCACATAGGCTTACATTTTTACAGTTCAAAATGTGGAAAAGAAGGTAGTATGCAATATGTTAGAGATAGGTGAGTTTATTGACGTAAGTGTTGGAAGTAATTGACAGAAAAGTAAAGTGGTGGAATCAGTCATGGTGGATGTAATCATATTAGTAAATGCCACAACATTTGAAGTCCAAAGTCCAGTGTCCTACTACCATAGGAAATTGAAGGTGGTGAGAAAACAGTCAACAGAGTAAATATGTGGCACTCAAAGGAATTTCTTCAGGAAGAGGTCGCTTGCAAGCAGTGGGTGGTGTTTTGCCATCCGCACTTCCTGGATGCTTGGGTGGACATCCCCACTTGCGGGGGTTCTGCTGCTACAGAGGCTCTGGGATCTGAGGTGGATCCTTCACCTGATAAGGCCCCCCTTCCGGTGGCCACCACGGATATCTTGAGGCCTTTGATTTTTTTCATTATTTTGTTGCACACAGGTTGAGCACCCCTTATTGTGCATAATATTTTCATCTTGCCTTAGCTGCTCAAGATGGTTCCAAGTGGCTAGCCACATCACAGAGTGTACCATGATCTGTATTGTGGTCCCTCCCAGGTGGATAAACTTCATTTGTAAGTTCATAGACAGATGCACAATGTCATATGGACGCTGGCCTGGGTATTGGAGTTACAGGAACTGACCCTCCTGGAATCTACAGTCATGTTACTCCAAGTACACCACACCGTATACATAGGTCATCCTCTCAGGTGAGTACACTTCCATTGCAAGTTAACGAAGAATGATTTTTCGGACAGATGCACTTTAGGCTTGTGTTTGGATTTGGGGAGAAAGAGCCTAGTGGCCTTAGCAGTCATTTCACTACCTGTACTTCATGCACTTGAGTTATAGTGATGTTCCATTTGGAATGCTGGACAGTGAGGGACTCGTGCTGGAGTTGTCTTGGCAACGGGGGAGTAGCGACAGTTGGTGATGTGACACGACGTGTTGATGGTGGCTCCTGAAGATTTACAGTAAAGAGTGTTTCACCACTTACCAGTTGTGTTTCCGTCCCTCGAACACAACATAGATTGGCGATGAGCAGTTGGAGCCACCATCTTGAAGAACCCGTGCGTTTGTTCCAGGATTCACACATTTCGCATTTCAGTGTTCCTGTAGCTGCGGCGCTGGTAAGTGCATGGGAGTATAGCATCTTGTGTAGCTATGCCGGTGACTACACGGAAGCATTTTGGTATCCACTTCTGTGATCGTGGCATTTTCTTGGTGAGCGTGAGCGTGAGCGGCTCAGTTCACGGACAGCGCAAGCAGTATGTGCATGTGTGCCTGATGCGTGCCTCCCATACGCTGTGAGGTCATTGTTTGGGAGCGTCTTCAAGCAACGATAGCTCCCGCACGTACGCGCCTCTCATATGCTGTGAGGTCATTCTTTGGGAGCGTATCCATGTAACGACAGCTCCCGTACAGAATGATCTCATTGTTTTGACCTGTCTCTAAGCAATGCCGGTTATTTAAAGTTTTCGCTGATGCGCACAGCTTTTCCGCTTTAAGCGCATACAGTCTTGTTTTTAAAAAAAAGAAAAGTTTTGCTGATGCGCACAGCATTCTCAGAGATAATTGTACAAAATTTGTGTATGTCTCAGCGCAATTCTTCCTATTTCTTCGCTGATACACACAGCTTGGCCTGTGAGTACACAGTGGTTTGATAAGGGCATCTTACCAAAGACACAATTTTGAGTCCAAAAAAAAAATATACATCTACGTGCGCTGTGATTTAATTATTTTTATTTGTTATATTTCTTCCGGCACCATGCAATCTGTGTCTGTCCACCACCTTTCTTAGATTCTCCTGGAGATCCACCAGCTTTATGGTTTGATGCATTCAAGACATATTTGGGTGCTATAGGTGCCTCTTGCTACAGACCTGAAAGGAAAGAAAATATTTTCCTGCACTCACTATGCTTTGAAGGGCGAGAAATTTTGAAACACATGTAGTTTTTGCTGATGGTGAAGAGCTAGATGAATATCAGGAAACTGTAAAAAACTGGCTCAGCCTAGCCTTGTGGTCTAACATCACACATTTTTCAAAAGGACCCAATTACATAGTGAAACTATTGATTATTTCATTAGCGCACTTAGGAGGTTGTGTTTGCATTGCCAGTTTGGAGCGTTTCATGATCAACTGATCAGGGATCAGTTCATTAGACATTGTTTTGACAAGCGCATTCAACAGAAGTTGCTCACAATGGAGGACCCGTTGCTGGAAGAAGTCCTTAAAGTGGCTAAGAGTGTTGAACTTGCTCAGTAAGCCCTCAAGGAATTGGCTGTGCAGCATAAAGAAAAAGAGAAAGTTAACGCTATCAGCAATGTTTCTAAACGTAAAGAAAACAAAAGTGTGAACAATCAATTCTTTAAACAAAATAATGTTTATTTTAGGTGTGGAAATCTTCCACATGAAAGGGATTCTATGGGTTGCCCGGCAAAGGCAGTCGTATGTCGCAAATGTGGTCGTACGGGCCACTTTGCCAAAGTATGTCAAAGCAGTGTGAGCAAAAATGTGAAGGTTAACAGTATTTCTGAAGCCGATCTGGTGTCTGATTAGTTTTTGGGAAGTGAGTTCTGAGATGTGATTGTTGTTGTGATGGATGATGCAGTTAGATCGGGAGATCCTGATGAGTGTGTGGATCCCTATGTGGATGTTGTTGTTGGGGGTAAGACTCTACATTTGCTGGTGGATTCGGGTGCATGGATCACTATGGTGACGTCAGAATTATTTAAGAAAACATGGGGTTCTAGGAAGTTGTTTCTCCCTTATAGAACTCCAGTTTCCTATGAAGGCAGGAGGATAGAGCTTGCGGGTTTTATCGAAGATGTTTTGGAATTTAAAGGATGTAAAGTCCAGGGCAAGGTGTATGTGGCGGTCAAGGGACTTAACATTCTGGGTTGGTTTCATCAGAGCCTTTTCTCAAACCTGGCACCAAGGAGCAAGTGATGGTTGTTAAAGAACAAGGTGGGTTGGATGTCCATGGCCTACATGAAGATTACCCGAATGTTTTTGAGAAGAAACTTGGATTTATCAAGGGATTTAAACACAGAATTAGAGTTAAACAAGGTGCAATTCCCATTAAACACAAGTTGAGATCAATTCCGTTCAGTTTGAGAGATGACCTTAAACAGGAGTTGGAGAATCTGCAAGAGAGTGGGATGATTGAACCAGTTGAGTCTAGTCCATGGTTGTCGCCCATTGTGGGCGCATGCAAACGCAACGGTGTGCGTTGATTTGAGGAGTTGAAATAAGGAGATCCGGATAGACTCATTTCCTCTTCCCAGAATTAATAATCTTTTAGAGGAACTAAATGGTGGAGAGTGGTTTTCGGAGATTGATTTGGCTTCGGCTTACCACCAGGTGGTATTTGAAGAAAGTTCTAGACACTATATGGCTTTCAACATGCCTTTTGGTAGTTTCCAATTTCGTAGGATGCCTTTTGGGTTTCGGTTTTCCAGCAGATAATGTTACAGTTTTTGAAAGAGCTCCATGGGGTTCTTGTTTTCCAGGACGATGTTCTCATTTTGCAAAACAGTTGGTGGAACATGACGCTATCCTCAAGTCGGTTTTACAGATTTTTGAGGATTATGGTGTGGTTGTAAAAAGTGAAAAATGTGAATTATGGAAGAGAGAGATTGAGTTTTTGGGACATGTCATTTCTTCTGAGGGTGTCAAACCTAGACCAGGTGTAGTCAAAGCGGTTAGAGAGTGTCCTACTCCTTGGAATAAAGGTGAGTTGCGCTCTTTTGTTGGGTTGTGCGAATTCTATGCCAGATTCATTCCTGATTATGCATCTAAGATGAGATGTTTATCCAATATGCTAAAAAATAGTGCAGCGTTTGTGTGGGACAAGGATTGTCAGGACACCTTTGAATTGGTGAAATCTGAAATGACTAATGCTAAAGCGTTATGTTCGTATGATCCTCAATTGATGTGTACCATTATGGTGGATGCGAGCAAGTATGGCGTGGGAGCAGTGTTGACCCAGGAATCTGCACAGGGAGAAGTAACCATTAGTTGTGCTTCTAGGGTTTTGAGAGATGCAGAGTTGAACTATTTTGTAATAGAAAAGGAGCTTCTGCCATGTGTCTGGGCAAGTGAAATATTTAGAAGTTATGCGTGGAGTAGAAGATTTGTAATTGTGACTGATCATAAACCACTACTGTATATTTTGAGAGGTTGTAAGATCAATTACACTACTCCATGTATTGCTCGTCAGACCACTAAGCTTTTGCAATATGATATAGAAGCACTTCTCAGGTAAATTTAATGTTAGGGCTGATTTTCTTTCAAGGTTACCTATCGATGAGTTGGAGGAATTTGATTCTGAAGAAGATAGAGAGGACTGTTTTGTTACTAGTGTAGATCTACCGGTATGCAAAGCCGTTTGTAAAGCAGACCGGAAGAAAGCAGAGTGTGATGATGAACTTTTAGCCAAAGTGAGGGAGTTTGTGACTAGTGGTTGGCCTAAAGAGAGAAACATGTTGTTGTCCTTGCAACCGTTTTGCAAAATTGCTGAGGAAATTTCTTTTAAATTTTTTTTTTTTATTTTAATCTCAGTACCCAAGAAAATACAAATATAATTCATCAGAATGGACAATCAAAATATATCACAATGTGCAAAGAAGCATTTACCCTAGTGTACAATACCGCTATACAATCACTTCCTATTAGCTAACCATTCGGCCAATATCCCCCATATGTCTTGCCCTTTACGTCTCCCTCTCTTCCCTTTTTGATCATCCAGTGCATGTTCCAACTGGTATATTGCCAGGAGGCGATTTAGCCAACTTTGATATGTAGGGGGTTGTTCATCCAGCCATGCAGAGGAAATACACAATCGATACACTGACATAACAACGAAGTTAAACTTAGAAACAGGTGACTTACTTAACTCTGAAAAGCCGAGTATCACAACCCTAGGTGTTAATTCAATTTCTAGTTTAGCAACCTCTTTAATAAACTGCCCAACTTTATCACTCAGATTCGCCAACTTTGTACAGGTGGCAAACATATGAATTACATCCATGCCATATAGCTGACATCTTGGGCAGTGCACCCCCTCTACCCGACCCCATTGCACTAATTTCCCTGGCGTAATATACAAGTCAAAAACTGTTTTATAATGTTGTGCCTGAAGGGATGCTGAAATCAGGGAGGTCCGCCCTAACTCAAGAGACTCATAAAAAACCTTCTCTTCCACATTCAACTTATCACTCCACTTTTTACTATGCTTAGCCAAATCCTCAGGTAAATCGTCAGTCAATCTAGCATATATTGACCGTATCGTAATCTGATCACAGGAGAACATCATCTCCAGCAAAGGGTTCTTTACAAACCCAGCTGCCCCAAAAGTTTTCTGAAATATAAAATTCCTTACTTGCAGATATTTAAAAAAACTCCTTTGGGCTAGACCAAATTTCCCATGAAGATACTCAAATGTGTTGAGTGTAGATCCCTCAATGAAGTCACCTAATCTTTGTATCCCGTGTTGATTACACCTTGCCATGATATTATCTCTAAAAATCTCAGGGAGAAAAGTATTATTCTTAATCAAAGTATAGTAATTATATCTACTGAGCCCAAATTTCTTCCGCCAAGGACCCCAACCTTTAAAAGCAGCATTTAGAACTTTAAACCGAACCTTCTTAAAATAGATGGGCTCCAAGAGTGTGAGCAATGCTCCATTTGCGGCAGGGCCGATTAATACCTCATAAATATTCGGGATGTACTCCCCGTCGCTTACCAGACATCTGTTTTTAAATAAAGGTTGCATATACTGCATTGCAGCTGCCGTCTGGTACAGTTTAAAGCTAGGAAGAGACCATCCGCCCTTTTCCCTTGATAATGTCATGTATTTACTAGCTCTACGTATCTTACCATACGACCAAACGAACCGCATTATGAGTTGATCCAGCCTTCTAAACCAAGATTTCTCAAATTCTAATGGGATAGCCCGAAATAAATATAACACCTTAGGGAGGAACATCATCTTTATCATATTGCACCGCCCCATAATTGTCAGATGTAAGTTATTCCATCTACCAAAATTATACCTAGCATTATCTATAATAGGCTGAAGGTTAATCCGGACAATCTGCTCTACCTGAGGTCCGATATCAATCCCTAGATAAACCGCGTGGTCTACCTTTCGTGCATCCGATGAACTGCAGTGTTCATTCAAAACTATCTGAGTCTTATCTTTATTAAGGAGCTAACCAGAGACTGCCCCAAAGCTTTCTGCCGCCCCCTCGAATTCCTTGAGCGCTAAATCCGGATTGGCGGTAATGACTGCAACATCGTCTGCGTAAGCCAAAAATTTTGTTCCCCATCCATAGCGGACAACTGGCTAAACATTAATATTTATTTCCAGAAAACGCAGAAAGGGATCTATATATAATGCAAATAATAGGGGTGAACATGGACATCCTTGCCGTGTACCCTGCTCAATCCTAAAGGCATTTGAATAGTCTCCGCCTATCTGTATTCTAGCACTTGGTTGCTTATACAGGGCTTTGACAGCTGTAATAAATCTTCCCCCTAAGCTATATACCTGCAAAGTGTCCCACAGATACTCCCAATTGACTCTGTCGAATGCTTTCTCAGCATCCAGCAGAATCATAGCCATGGGCTCTGCTGATATATGTGTAGCATCAAACAACGCTATCACCCTTCTAATATGATCAGTTGTGTCCCTACCGGGGACAAACCCATGCTGGATTTTAATATGGAAACCGCCCAAATAGAGATAGTGTGGGACACATTAAAGGCAGTTATTAGGGGGGAAACCCTTGGATTCAGCGTAAGACGACAAAAACAAGCAGCAGCCCAGTTTCAGGTACTCATGGGAAAATTACAGGCAGCAGAAGCAACTTATCGGGGCGATCAAGAATGATCCAGAAATTCCTTCAACCGCATGCTCATATGCTGTATATACAGGGGGTCATTCAGCAAAGCTCTCTCAAATGTCCAACCCTTCCTAAATCTCTGCCGGTCTTTTATCATAACCTCTAGTACTAATAGATTATGATCTGCCATAAAACGGGGGTATAGCTTAATCTCCAACTCATCTAAAAATATAGATGAAACAAGAAAATAATCTAGTCGTGCAAATTTCCTATAAAGAGCGGAAAAATGGTATAGCCCGGATTAGACCTCTCCAAAGTTGGCCATACATCTATCAATTCGATTTCCCTTTACATATTCTTAAGGCCCTGAAAGACTCTAGGCTTCCGCCCCGGGTATCTTTCCTTCCTAACAACTCTTAGGTTCTGCGCTCCATCCCATGACCCATTAAAATTCAAATCACCACATACGATGTACGGAGCGGGCCATACTGCTAATTCTGCAGATATGAAATCAAATAAGGATGGATCGTCATCCACTGAACCATATAATGAGCATAACGTGAATCTAACATTGCCCAATAGACACTCAATCAGGACCCATCTCCCAATCGGATCCGCTTTCCTCTGAGTAACAACACACCTAGTATTACTTGTCAGGATAGCAACCCCCTTTGTTTTAGACATTTGCTCAGTACACCCTAACAGACACAAGCCCAAAGTCTCCAACAGATTTCTATCTGTCTTTTCTGCGTGCGTTTCTTGCAAACAATAGATGTCCGCTTTGAACATCCTCAGGTCACCTGCAGTTTTCCTCCTCTTACAGGGATTATTTAGTCCACATATATTTATAGATGCTATCCGGATTGCCGACATATAGATAACTCCAATTGATTTTGCACGACTAAATCACCATTATCAGTAATCAACTTGCAATTTATACGATGATACTTGGTTCTACATCTCCGCCCCTTTGTTTCCATTTTCGTAGCACATGCTCCTAGTAACAAAGCGGTTTGGACCTGCTGATCATATCTCTGACTGTCTTTCTTTGGGTACAAAGTTTTTCCTTGTACTCCCCCCAGTAGTGACTTGCCCCCTCCCCCATCCCCACCCACCCGTACCCCTTCCATTCTCACACCCCCTCTTCCCCATCCCCCCACCTCCCACCACTTAGCCCCCCTCCTTCCCACTAACACCCCCCACCTCGATTAACCCTCCCCCTAACCCCCCCTTGGAAGCAATCAGACCAACGATGGCCTGAATGCTGGTGTCACCCAGGTGCAGACCGCCGACCCACCCCAGACTGCCTACTTTTCTCCTTCAAGAACCCCCGACTTTCTTAGTCAATATTCCCTTCAAACATCAAAGACCTCGCATTTTTTTACCCCTTTCCTTTCCCCTTCCCTTCCTTCCCCCCCACTATGCCACTTTGAGACCCAATAAATATTCTTTTGCCTGAACTTCTGAATTAAACAGTCTAACTTTCCCATTGACCACTGTCTTTAAGCGAGCGGGTGCGAGCAAATACGCCTCTCCACCTTTGTCCTGAAAAGATTTGATCAACTGTCGTAGCCGCCATCTTCGCTCTACAGTGACATGGCAATAGTCGGGTCGAGTAAAAAAATTGACCCCCTCCCCACTGCATGGGGCATCTGGGCGGGCTTTTTCAAATATGGCCTGTCTCAAGAGATAGTTGCTAAAATAAACTAATATAGCTCTAGGATGTTTAGACTCCCCTATGCGACCCTCTCGTCGCACTGCTGGAAATCTTTGGACCTCAGACTCCCAGTCCCAGTTGGTAAGCTCTGGGAAAGCATCTTGCAGCATTTTAATCATGTATGCCCTGTCATTGCCCTCCGCTCCTTCTCCAATGCCTTAAAACCGTAGGTTATTCCTCCTCTGCCTATTCTCCTGATCTCAGTCAATTGTCCATCATGTGCTGTGGTTTGTTCTCTCAGAGCCACAACATCTGCCTCCACCGCCATCGTTCTTTCCTCCATTGCACTTAATTTCTCTTCAATTTCTATGCATGACTTTACCACCTTGCAAACAGTTCCTTGTAAACGTTTTGTGGCCATCCTCATCCAACGGTTCACTGCCCTTGTCTCAGTTTGCAGCTCCTTAATCGAGTCGTATATAGACTGTAACATTTCTGAGTCTGTATTCCTGGTGCCAATATTAAGATCGGAGCTACATACCCGTGCATCAGCCCCCTTCTCAGCCTTCTCAGCCTTGTCCTGAGCCTCAGGGATATGCACCTCCGCTGTACTCATCAGATTAGTTCCTGAGAAGTCCCATTTAAGTGTCTTTCTGCTCTGGGCTGAGAGCTCCGCACCGTCTCTAAAGGGAGCCCGCAACTTTAATCCCTTACTTTCTCGTCGTCTCTGTCGTAGTATGGACTCCTCTAGTGATGAAAAACTCCCTGATTCAGAGAATATACTAGCTCCAGTTTCGCTCGAGTTTTGGTCACTGTTGGTGGAGTCTGAATCCTCAGTCAAAGAATAGAATTTATCGCCTCCACCTTTAGGCCAGTCAGGCACTTTCTTCTTTGTCCCAATCGCTTCAACTCCTGCCTCAAATGTTTGGACCATATGACTTGAATTCCCTGCATCACCCGCCAGCGGGCTGGTGGCTTCCCCTTGGCTGGCTTGAAAGGGATCATAAGTTTCTTGCTCAGCAAAGCCTGGTAGCATATTTCCACCAAGGGGTGTATGTATTTCCTTATTCTTTAACGGTGCCGGATGATCCTTATCACCCTTGAACAACTCGACCTCAGGAACTTCAGGAGCTTGCAACCTAGTTAGGAGAGAGTCCTTTCCCTTGGCTATTTTGCTTGCACCTTCAGAATATACCTTTACCCACTGGCCGCCACAAGTTTCCCTTTTAGCTTCAATTGGGGGTCGACTAGAAGGGGCGCGAAATGCTTGGTGTTGTTTTCTTCCGCGCCCCCCTTCAAATAGCACGTAATCATAGGTTGTGTCTTATCTTCCACTGGCGAAGGTGATGGGGGAATGCTGCTCTTGACATCCTTAATTGCTCCTGCTGAGAATTTCCCACTCAATTTCCCTATTGTTGAGGCAGGACGTCTACTTCCGGGAATCAGTTCCCCATTAGGTTTCTTAATCCGCACAGATCGGGCTCCCTCCCCCTTCTCGCCAAGGTTTCGACTATTTTTGGTGTCATAATTGTACTAAAATTGCTGTTAAATATGTCACAAAATTCGCCAAATCTCGTTAACCAAAATTCCACACTCCATGCAAACAATCGAAAAGTACTTGTGAGATGAAAGTTCACTAATTTCAGGAAGGCCTGGCCATACATGTCCCATTAATCTTGTCCTGGTTTAAGTCCTGTATATATTCATAAAGTATTCACCATCCATTAGAAAAACACCTTACTGCTCTCGAGAGTGTCACATTTTGGCAGATACGGCACCACACCTCAATTCACCTCGCTCCCTGTGTCCATTCAATAGCCAGGCAAGACGCTGCAAATTAAAGCAGAAGAGAAGAGAAGGGGCCGTGTCGAGTGCTGTAGGTGTCTCTCCCAAAGTGCCTCCACTGCCTCCCCTGCCGACCGAAATCCACACCTCGTTCCAACGGAGCGGAAAGCTCCAGGCAGCAGGGAAGCGTCAGTCTGCTCGTGCTCACGCTACTTCTTTGCCCTCTGTACACGCTGCCGCCAGTGGCGATGACACAGTCCTCGGCAAGTGTAGAGGGGGGGCACCTATCCAGGGGCTCACTGCTACACCGAAAAGGGGAAAAAAAACGCTAAAAAATCAGACGTGCATTGAAACTTCCATCGCGTCTACCCCGACTGCTGCTTCGTGACTGCCAGCGTCTGTTGTGGGCGGGGCCTGACGGCCGTCATCTCCATGGGCTCATCTTGCCTCCGCAGACTCTTCCCCTGCAGAGGAAATTTCTATTGAAGATGGGGTACTTTTGAGATGTGAGAAGTGTATTCTGCCGTATGGGGTCTGCTCTGGGTTGATAAATTCAGCCCATGAAGGTAACTTTGGGACAACAATGACTAAACCAAAGCTGAGAGTGAATTATTGGTGGCCTTCTATGGATAAGAATGTTGATGATGTGGTCAAAGAGTGTGTGATCGGAAAAACTGCTGAGAAAGGGTTGAAGGTGTGTGTTCCACCTTTACATCCCATTATACTTCCAGAGAGACCTTGGGCGAAGTTAGGTATAGACATGATCGGCCCATTTCATTTTCTTCCTCACAATTTGCGATATACATTTGTTCTCATGGATTATCACAGTAGATGGCCGAAAGTTTGTTTTCATGCCACACCGTCCGCATCCAATTATGTGACCTTCCTCAAAGACATTTTCATGCGGGAAGGTTTTCCAGAAGCTATCACTTCAGACAATGGAGTTCAATTTGTTAATTTTTAAATGGATTTTTTTTTAAAGAAATCTGGTATTAAGCACTTAAAAAGTTCTCTTTATCACCCTCAAACCAATGGTTTGGTTGAGAGAATGAATAGAGTAGTTGGGGATTGTATAAAATGGGCTAGGAATAATAATTTTGATATTCCACAAGCGGTTAAAACAATGTTGTGGTTCTATCATTCTACACATCATTCTTTGACCAAGGTGTCTCCTTTCGAAACGTTAAGAGGTTGCAAACCAACTTCTATTTTGGCTTGGCTAGCAAGTTTGGTGAAAGATAAGGGATTGAGGGAAGAGAAATGTATGAACAAGTGGGAGAATGTCGGGTTGGGACAGGAACTAATGAAGAAAAGATACTACTCCATCAAGGTCACCAAACTTTGTATCATTTGTCCTGGGAATTTAGTTTGTATAAAAAAAAAGTATGTATGTAAAAAAAGGTGATGCTAGTTTCAGTGATCATTTAACGGTAAAAAAAATTGTGGCGATGCCGTGATGGTTGATGGGGGTCGTTGGTGGAATCTGTCCAAGGTTGTAAAGATACCTGAGGAGTCTTCTCCAGGTGTTGAATCTGAAAGTGGTGGTAGTAACGGTCCGATGGCACAGAACAAGGATTCGGCAAATACAAGTACCCAAAGGATATCCATGGATTCGGGGAAGATGTGTGTACACAGATCTACCCAGGAACATTTTTGCCTTGGAAGCTGAAGTCAGATGTGTAAAAAAGTATTGTTAGGAATTCTGTAACTTTATGTTGGGGTCCAAATTCTTTTTTTTATTTTTTATTTTTTTGTAAAAATTTGTATTCTAATTATTATTTTTTTGCTTACAAATTACAGTGTTCTTTATAGTTTGTTAAGTATTTGTAGGACAGTTGGCGATGTGACAGGATGTGTTGATGGTGGCTCCTGAAGATTTACAGTAAATAAAGAGTGTTTCACCACTTACCAGTTGTGTTCCCGTTCCTCGAACACAACAACTTGGTATATGTAATCCCCCAGGTGGGTAAACTTCATATGCGCTTTCCAAAATAAGGGTATATTTGCAAGTGTACACTGGACTGGTGGTTGGAGTGACAATAAGGGAGCCTACTGTGAGCTGCAGGCGTGTAACTCCCTGTATTGCAGCACACTATAATGATGGTTTCCTCCACTTCAATGATGATTTGGTACACAGGTGTATTTTGGGGATGGACACAGTTTTGTTGTTTGTAATTAGGGAAGCATTGCCTTGTGTGAGTTACAGTCCTGCCACTCCCACTACTTCACAATCCCTGATAGATGCCAACTCTCCCAGTGAGTACACATCATTGGAGATTTGAAATACTGTTGTCTTCAGGGAAGGGGACACTGTTCTGGTGTTTGTAGTGACAGTAGCAGTGCCTTTTTGTCTTAGCTGTCCTGTCAGTGCCTGTCCTGTACACACACTATACAGATTTCATCCTTCCAGGTGAGTACCCTTCAATGGTGAGTTCAGGGACAAATGTCATTGGAGCATAGGACACTGTGTTTGCTGAGTGGAGTGACAGTAGCTGTGTCTCCTGGCCATTTTAGTCCTGTCAGTGCCTGTACTGCACTCACAGTGTACAGTTGTCATTCTTCCAGGTGAGTGCCCTTAAATGGTGAGTTCAGAGACAAGGGTCATTGAAACAGAGGACACTGTGTTGGCTGAGTGAAGTGACAGTAGCAGTGCCTCCTGAACTTCTCAGTCTTGTCAGTGCCTGTACTACAGAAACAATGTACAGTTGTCTTCTTTCCAGATGAGTACCCTTCAATGGCACGTTCAGGGACATGGGTCATTGGGGCAGAGGACACTATGTTGGCTGAAAGAAGTGACAGTAGCAGTGTCTCCTGGCCTTATCAGTCCTGTCAGTGCCTGTACTACACACACCATACAGATGTCATCCTCTCAGGCAGGTACACTTCAATGCTGAGTTGACATACAAGGTATTTTTAAGTAGGATACACTGTTCTGGTGTTTGTGCTTGTAGAACAGTGCCTGCTGGGAATTGTAGTGCAGTCAACCCATGTACTACACAGACTAAACATAGATTTTGTTCCCCCAGGTGAGTCTACTTCACATTTGGGATGCCAGACAGGGGTCTATGGACAGGGGGACACTGTGCTGGTGAGTGGGTTGACAGTGAAGGTGGCAAAAGGTCATCCGTGAGCATGCATAACAATACATTTTGGTGACATATTTTAGTGTTATGACTTACCAGGCTCTACTCCCCAAGGTATTCCTGTCAAGCCCTCATGATGCAGGATGGCCAAGACCTTCTCCTTCCATGATTTGAAATGTAAGGGAGGAGGGGGGCACCACCAGTCTTCTGGACATGCAGCTGATGCCTGGATGTCATGGCCTGGACTTTTCCCCTGAGGTAGTTCCACCTCTTCCTAATGTTGTCTCTTGTGCGCATGGTGGGGCCTACAAAATTCATTCTGTCGACTGCCCTTTGCCACATTTCCATTTTACTTGTGATAGTAGTGTGCTGGACTTGGGCTCCAAATAAATGTGGCTCTACTCTTATGATTTCATCCACCATGACTCCTAATTTATCTTCAGTGAAACAGGGATTTTTCTGGGGTGTCATGATGGGGATTGAAAAATAAGTGGTGGGAAATGAACAGGTGACAGTGAGCTAATGGGGTTGGGAAGTGGAAATGGATGTGATTGGAAATAGGAGTGTGTTGAGGGTGTGGGATATGTGCTTAGTGAATGTTGTGGGGGTGCCTTATCTATGTTTTGGAAGCTCTGGCTTGGGTGTTTGACATCGTAGATGCAAAGGATTGTGGTTAATGAAGGGGTGTGTTTTATGGTTGCTTTACAGGTGTGTCAGGTTTGGCAATGTGTGTCAGCTGCGTTGTTTTCAAATCCATCTAATGTGGTGTTGCATATTACTTTGTTGAGCACGAACCACTGTGGTTCGGACTACCATTGGCAGACTGTCACAGGTTTCTGCCACTGCTACTTTAGACTTGTAATACGTTCAGTGGTTCGTTGACGGGCTGTCGATACTGGTGGTCAAACTGCCTATTTCCTGCGCACAACAATACTGGATGGGTGTTTTTTTTACTTGTTTTTGGTGATCCTGCCTGTGTAACTCGCAATATGGCAGTCTGGAAGACAGCCATCATGGTGGTCTTTTGGCGACCACGACTATGGGGGTCTGCCGGTCCGACTGCCAAACTCATAATCATGCCCTATATGTATGCCTGCCAAACAATTCCAGTATTGAAGTTTTTCACTTTGGTTTTATCAAAGTTAAATACTATGGTTATATGGATGATGCTGTGCTTCACATGAATAATCCTGAGAGTTCCTTAGTAGATTTTATGAGAAAGTTGACAATTTTTCCTATGTTTCTGGATAAAGTTCAAATCAAACAAAATGGAACTTCTTCCTTTAAATAAATTCTGTTTCAAAAACATGTTTAAAAACTATAATTTAATTTGGTGTAATAAAAATGCAATATCTAGATACTTGGCTCTTTAGGTTGGCCAACATTACCTTGAAATACATCTTACAATTTATTTTTGGGAAAATGATATTTTCATCAATAAACTTTGTCCCTTAAACCTATTTTGGTGAGGTAGATTAGAATGTATTAATATGATGATTTCACAGATATTTTAAACTTTCCTTTAATACAACAAAATCTTTCTTTAGGAAAATAAATACTTTATTATCAAAATAATTATGAAACAATAAAAAAAAGGAATGAGAGAGGGTTCAAATTCCCTAACCTGTGTTTTTCTCATGATGCCTTTACTCTTAGACAACTCTGGGTTTGGTTACAACATGTGTCTTTTTATGTTTCTCCAGTTTGGGTTGGAGATCCTTCAATGCCCCATAGTCTTTCTCTGTTTTATTTGTATTTCAAAAAATCATATTTCTTTTAACTTTGCCTATATTTAAAATTATGGGGGTCATTAGGTGTTGGTGGCCAGAAACATCCATCCACCAAACTCTCCGATAAGGAGACTGCTGCGGTGCTGGCAATTTTCTCACTGGCCCCATTACAGCTTTCCACTTGGATGACCTGCGGAAACCAAGGTTTATCCCCTAAAGCTTCAGCAATTAATTCTTTATTGAATGTTGCTAAGGTTGTTAATATTAAATGCAAAATAGTAGTTGAAAGGGAAAACAGACCTTAAAATGTTTTCACTTTAATTTGGACAAATGTCATTTTTCTTTGAATATTACTTAAATTCTCCATTAATAAATGTAGCGCTCTAATACCTACTTCTTGATGGTCATGCTCATTTTCTCTTAGTACTTTTGCACATCTGATCTTTTATTGTTGTATGTTTCAGCAGTTTTGGAAACTGGTTGGTGAAAAGGTTTATTTTATACTCAAAACCAATTTACCTCTATTGTTGCATTTTTTTCTCTTGAAAGCATATCTGATTATTTCCAATCTCTTCCAATAAAAGGCAAATTATTAGTAGGCCTTTGTGACAGGTCAAATTTGCTGGCATAATCCACATAGCTGTGTTACGCTTGTTATGCTAATTCCTGAAATTATGACATTACTGCACTTTGCCATTACACACCATCTGCTGGAAAAGTTGACAGCGACCATGCTGTTCATGGTAAAAAAAAATCCACAAATGCACAGGAACAACAAAACACAAGCAGCTGTTATGTGTGGTGTTTATGTTAAATGCATTTTCAAACCAAAAATTGACATGAGGATACATTTTGTGCTAAAGTATACATGAAATGACAGATTTGCATTTCCCACATTTACATGTAATTTTGGTGTACTTTCACAGAATTACGCAAAAGCAAATTACACCAATTTTACAGCCGTTTTTTCATTTATTGCAGTTGCTTTTTAGCCAACTTCTCTGATCCCGAAATACAGTTCAAATTTTTTTCATAATGTGTGATGGAATGGGATATGTTCTGAAAACACATTAATACTTTTAACTGTTCATCATTCCTATTATTAATTAAAAATAATAAACTAGGGTTAATTTTGACAAAATACTCAACAAAACATCAATGTCTTGTAATTCATGTGCAATTTCAAATGATAAAGTGGCTGAAAACAGTGTTAGGATATGAAAATTCTATGTTATGTATTATTAAGAAATAATTATATATTTTGTTTAATTCAATTGCTACTATCTTTTAGTGACACTTTTTCCATATCTTACCTTTTTCTTGATTTTTTTTTCTTCTCTCTAGTTCTGTTTTCTTTAATATATATCGTCTCATCTTTTAGGTATCCTTTCATTCTCATACTATGGTTTTGCATTTTATTTTTTTAATAGTCTTCTAATCACATGTTATTGTTTTTTCTTGTCTTCTAATAGATCGCCATCTTAGTTATGTCTTGTATTGTGTATACTTAGTAAAAAAAAATGTTTTATGCAAATAAAAAATTACACACATGAACATATCATATTACAAACATCCATACTCATCTTAACCATTTCAAAGTGATAGTTCTCAAACTGCAATCCCAATATAGAATCCAAATGCCTACGCAACAGGCTCTTCGAAGGTTCTCACATTTAGTGCTGTCCACCCTGGGATTTTTTTCAACTTTACCAATTACAGAAAATTCTTTAAACTTCTCCAAATAGGTTAAGGTTTTAAAGACAATGTTAAACCCCCTTTAAAAAAAAGAAAACACTTTAAAGTTTTTCCAGTGCAATTTACTCAAACAATAAACTTCTCAGGCAAAAAAGTTTTGGCAGGAAATTATCTGCTAATAATTTGTTAAGGGAATGTTTGCCTGGTTGTTGAACAAAGTCCACAACTTTCCTGCTTCACAAATTTGCACACTTCGAACAACTTTGCTAGTGATAGACATTTAAAGGAGCGATCCAGTGGCATGAAAAATCATCAGTTCTCTTCACTAACGCCTTTAACAATCACCAACAATAAGAATTCTAGAATATAGCTTTGTTTGATTATGCCAGATAATGTTTTGAGATGTATTGTGACATCATTCACTGGATGGCCCTTAAACATTTTATAGAGTGTACTTTTAATCTTATGGAGCAATTAACCAAAGGACAAACTTCTACTGACATAAATCAGCAATATGAAATCATCTGACACTTTGTCAGACAATGTCCTGTCCTTTAGTGCCCACACCATTTGATGAACACCGTCATTACTGACTCTTATTTTTTCCTCCTAACAGGGATTGCTGGAAACAGTGAGACTACAGCACCTGATCAAGACACTGGGTCTTCATTCCCACAACCATTTGTGTAAAAGTTTAAAACTAGCTTCCCCGTTCTAGAAGAAGCCAAGAAATACTTTCCCTTCATTTCTTCTTCTTTATATCTGTTTCAAAAGCAGTGTGCTTGTGAGTACTATGACTGATAAGCTTCGGTCGGAGAGATAGCTAACTATTTCATATGCCTCTGTTATCTGGTGCTTGCTCTGGTTATGGCTCACATTATAGTTCTAGCCATAAAATCTGTGGTTTTCGTTTAGATTATGGCTTTAGTCCTGGAAGTAGTGGTTAGGTAAAAAACATGTTTCCCTTTGAGACAGAGGAAGTTGTGCATTTCCTCTGACCATGGATCAGAGCAGATTTTCAGTACATAGAAATGCTCTAATGGCAAAGTGCAGCAACTTGAAGTTGATTGCAGATATGTGCTATGACTATTTGGTGGCTGGTTTAGATCTTACTGGGATTGATTTTAAGTTCTGTAGTTTAATGGTACTTTTTACCTTGCTTCCAGTCACTCAGTGGTAAAAGCCCTTTTTTACATGCTGGATTTGTGGAGAGCAGTATGTTTGGCTAGCACGGAGGGCAACAGACAATTGAATTATCTGTTTCTACACATTGCTGTAACCAGTAAAGAGTTGAAACCCTGTCGGTGTCCATGAAAAAGTTGAAGCCCTGTGCATTTACTCTCAGAAGACCTATCAGGTTGAGAATTTTTTGCAGTATTTATATTGCACTTTGTCAAAAACCCTCCAGTGGTCCAATGAAGGAGAAGGAAAATGGTGGCATCGTTCTGGACAGAGGTCATGGGCAGTTTTCTCTCTCTTTCCCTCTCTCTCACCTTACTCTCCCTCTGTCTCTCTAAGCTGTGAGGGAGTGACTTGAGCTAACCAGAACACCATCACACCATCATCCATCACAACAGGCAGATAATGGTGGCTCTGATGTAGTGGATAATTTAGTGCTGCCCACTGTCACAGAAGTCATCAATATGTGACAATATATGCATTATGTTAACTAAAGTACTAATAGTTTGAATGTAGAAAGATGTCCTGAGAAGTCATTTTAATTGTGCATTCATTAAGACTAGTGTAGAAACCCTGGTGATATATCTTTGAAATCAAATGTTTGAAAGACATGTTTGATATGATGTTATAATTTAGACCTAGACTAACAGAATGTTTTGAAACAATAATGAATTTCTAATGATCAAATTTTAAATATGTGTGCAAAAAGAGAAAAATGCAGTTTTGTGTTATACCATTTGAAATGTATCAACAGTGTTTTCATTTAAAATGAATGTAACATGAATATTAAAGAAGCATTATTAATGTTGATTTCAGAAGTTTGCATTTTAAAATGCGTTTATTAGAATGTATTGATTAAATGTATTGCTTTAATTCACTTGCATTAGCCTAAGTGAGGCCTGTTAGTCTTGTATTGTATGACAGTGCAGACAATGCTGATTCATTTTCATACCATGACTTTTCTTTCAGACTTTGTTTCCATGAGAAGAGTGGCTTTGGTAATAGAACCCTACTGCCTTAGACACAGAGAAAAGTGAATTAGTGTCCTTGAATGTGGAACATCCTGAAAGTGAGGACTGACAAATTATACAATTGTTTCCAATCCTGTGTGAAGCTACATGGATGGATGAGGTACCTGTGATAGACCTGGGAAGATATATCTATGTTTCAACCTGGAGCAGCGTGATTGATTACTGTTGGATGATGTCTCTTCAGCGTAGTGTGGACTGTCTCTCAGAGCAAATCAGATTGGACTTTAGTAACATTCTCCCTTGGTCATAAGTGCTTCAGATTCTCAGGTTCCCTCTTCAAATCCAGGAAGATGCCTTGCTGAGTCCCTTGGAGAGGTATCTTCCTTTCTGCTTTGCCCATATGAGATGCCTCGCTGAGACTTTCACCCTGACCTCTGCAGAAGGCTCTTGATCGAGCTTCTCATATGCTGATGGTTTCCTTTTTTATCCATCTTTTGCCCACCTTAGTTAGGAGCTCGTTGCCCGAGATTACATTTTCCAAATTTCTTTTGCCCTTTTTGTTCTTTCATTTTTGCCTGCATGTGTTCTGCCCCACAAAAAATCTTCCCTGATTTGGCTAATTGTAGAGTTTTCAATGTGTCCAGCTAAATTGAGCCTTGGTGATTTGAATTGCCTAGATGCTTGTTAAATCTGTTAAATCTGAGCAACACTTGTTTCTGTTCAACAGATAATTTTATTGATGTTCTGTGTTATCATTATTGAATGCCTATTTCTATTAATGTTAGTTCGCATTAACTTGTTTTGTCGCCTTGGTCAACCCTTGGTGAAATTGTATCTTTATAATTGTGTTTTGAGAATTGTCTAAATGCCTTTGAGTTTATATTAGAACTCTAACTTTATTGCTGACTGGAGTTTCCTTCTATGGCCAAATAGGTCATACTGTGTAATTCTATTGGCTTGTATTGCAAATGGTTTTAATTGTTCTAACACATTCTTAGCAGGGTCCAAAAGTCCATTGACCTCGATGAGGATTGATTCCTGTGAAGGATGAAAATGCTCCAAATCTCCGAAATCAATGGACTTTGATGTTACATGAATGACATTCTGGCATAATGTTAGTTCATTAAATAAACTGCTCGCACAGCTACTGATTGTGTTGTGAGATTTTGTGTTAGTTCTAAGATTGATTTTTGTGTGATTGATTAATTGATATCTACCAACAAATTATATGAGGTAAGGCAATGCAAATTTACAAAACTGATTAATTGTCAGTAAACTTCAGCACTTCAAATTTCCCCTTTCTTGTATAAGCTTTGTAACAGCATGAGTATGCTGGATAAAGTTGCCTTTTGATACTTCCCCATCCACCAAATTTACAACACAGGTCTTAGTTGAGGTTTATGCCTAAAGAGCACAAGTTAGTAATGGAATGTCTGTTTTTGGTGGTGATAACATCCTTCACCAGGAAAGACAGGAACAAGGAAAAGAAGACAAGGATTAAAGAAGATAATTAAGTAATAAATACATTATTCTCTAGATATTTAAGTAATTAAGAACTTAGAATAACACTTAGCCACCTTTGAAACTCCTTATACTCTGATATACCTTTTTTGACTGGCAGCTTAACCTAAAGGGAAAATGTTATACTCCTTCATCCAGTCCAGCAATCTGACAAAAATGCATATGGATTATACTTTGTACTTGATACATCTAGGAAGGTGATCGAGTGATCCCTTGCTTACCTTTTTTTATTTTTAGACAGTGTGTCCTTTTTCCCATCTGATTGACCTGGCATTAGTCCCATGGAATTTGGTGATGGTATGTTTTTGTTGATAAAATAACTTTAAAAAGCTGGATCTCTAGTTGGCACCTTCACCAAGTAGGGACCACAATCCTAGTCAGGGTAAGACACAAAACACCTTAAATTTTCCTGTGCCACGCTCTGGTAGCTTGGTACTGAGGTCTCAGGCTTAGCTTAAGAGGCAATGTGTAAGGTAATTGTGCAACACTTAGAACAGTAACACGGTGAAAACACCACAAAAAGACTCCAGACTAAGTTAAAAAATATAGATATTGTTCGGAACAAAAAAACCAAAACAGGAAAAATTCAATTAGTAAAAGTCGAGATACAAATTTAAAAAAATAAAATGAAACTGTAGTCCTTAGAACGGGAAAGCATCAACCGGGGCTATCTGTTTGCACTAGACCAGGCTGACCCTAATGCGTAGGGTGGCGACCAGGCACATGCAGGGCCTGCTCAGCAAGAGTACCTTGATCCTTGAGATGTGTCGGATCCGACTGGTGCAACAATGTTGATGTGTCGGTTCTGGGTCCGATGTGTCGGTGTTAATCTGAAGGATGAAGGCGATGCATCCATTTCCGGATATGCAGAGGGGAGGATGCATTGGGCCTTCTGCAAAGCAGTGTTCAGAGTCTCGCAGCTGCAGTGCGCTGTCATTGACAGCGATGCGGTGTCCTCAGTCCTCACAGCAGCAGCGATGCAGTTGTGAAGCGTTGGAAATCATATCACCAACACCAAAAACAGAGAGGGAGAGGCTTGAATGAGCTGTTTTCATCCACTGGTTTGGTTAGGTATTCAGCTGTTGCTTGAAGAAAGTGCCATGTTTTGGATAAGGCCCAAAGAGTATTTTAGTCTTGCCATTTGCTATTGGGTTTTTGGTGTGTTAGTCCAGCTGCTTACGAGTGCTTCCTATTGTAGTGCGTAAACAGAGAAGCAAAGTTTCAATGCATTCCAATAGAGAGGCATGTGCTCTGTTGATGCTGTACCAATAGTAAGTTTGCATCTAATTGTGGTTTTGCTGCTAAAGGTGATTTTTCCTCTAAAACATTTTCCACACTCATAGTTATGTTGTACCAAAGGTGATTTTGCATCTCAATATGCAGACTCCTGACTGTTTTATTGATGCACCTTTTTTATACATAATATGACGTCTTACTATTGCATTTTGTCTTTAGATTGAGTTATTTTGCACCTAAATGTGGTCCAACACTCCTGCTGATTTTGCAGTGAGTGGTTATGCATTGACCTGTGCTTGTGCACATAAGAGTGTCTACTTGCAGCAGTTGATGTTGCATTCCAACAATGGTAGTTTTGCACCTAAACGTGTTTTACACTTTTACAAGTGTTTCTGCACTCTTGTTGATGCTACACCAAATCTGAGCTTGCACCTAAAATTTAATTTTGAACCCTACATTTTATTTTGCACATAAATATAAGATATTAAGGGTCTCATTTATGAGGCCCTAGTGGCACACTGCGCCACAGGAGCATCATTTTTTTCATGGCTTTTCAGGCCCTGTAAATATGGACCCCTTTCATGCATAACACTGTGGAAAGTGTGTTCCATGGGTGTTGTGTGGGGTGTTCCCACACAACACCCATGAATCATGAAGGAATCTGACTCATTCCCAGATTCACAAGTCTGGGAATGTGTCAGATTCCTACGCCACCTGAGGGGTGGTGTAAGAATGATGCATTCCTGTTTTTCTTCTTTCTATGTGTGTTGAATTCTGCACCACACACTGAAAGAGAGAAAACACCTCTTGTGATTGTTTTTATGCAGCAAGGTGTCACTTTCTGCACAAAAACAATCACCCCTGCACCACAGGCATCCTTGCACCATGGTCCAAGGGTGCCTGAATTGGTGCTAGGCAGCAACTTGTACGCTAGCATGGGGAGAGAGGACAGAAATGCGCAGTATCTTGTAGATATGGCACAATTCTGCCTTTTCACAGTGGCACAGGGTGGCACAGCAAGGCACTTGCTGCACCGCAATGCACCATGGGACTCGTAAACGAGGAACTAAAACTTTTCCTTTCATATGCTAATATTGTGCCAAATGTGATTTTACACCTGACAGTACGTTTTGATTCAGAGTGTTATTTTGAACCTAAATGTGATTTGTGCTTCTAAGGATTTTCCATGCTCATGCTGAAGTTGTACCAAAGATATTTGCCTCTCACTGTAAAGTTTCCCAAATGTGAGGTCATACTGAAGCACACCTTTTACACCTAATGTGACATTCCACTAGTTTCTCTCTCCCTAGTGCCTCTTCTTCTCAAGTTTATAAGCCTACCTCTTTTACTGTTTTCTTTTTATGACACCCAAATTAAACCGAAGAAAGCTTTATTTGTATCAGATGAAACACCAGAATGCAGGTAACTACACCGCAGTGATCTATTCCACACAGTTTATCCAGTGATTTCTGACGATCCCATACTATGTCTCATTAAAACTGCCTATTCTTTTTTTGCTTAACAATACACTTTCATGAACTAATTTTTTAGGGAGGAAAGTGTCCAACATTTCTGTGCAGCTGGTATAGATGTAATTGTTTTCCTTTACACCCTGGAAGAACCTACCTCCATGTGGTTTATTCTGGCAAGGGTCAAAGGGACCACAGAACCCTAGGTACCTATAAAACTGCAGATTAGGTATGCCAGAATTAATTTTCGAAGATGTTGTGAGCATAGGAAGTGCCATTGGTCTCCCACCCTAAGTACGGTGATATCGGCCTTTAGATCCCTCGATTATGGCGTACCTGGGGGAAGCTGATAGTAATCATTTGAGGTACCTAGGTACACCTAGAGTGGCCTCCCTGCTAGCATCCTCCTGTAAAGTACATTCAAATGTTCAAGGTAACGGGGGGGTGCTCTGTGTGCACACCTATTTATTAAATGCATAATATATGACCATTGTCATGTATGAATTAGGATAAGGAATCATGAACACTATAAGGTTACCCATAAATGTTTGCAAATATTTGTCATAATGTACAAATGAAGATTGCATGAAGGAGAATGAGAAGGAGAATGAGTGCCATCCAAAAAACACAACTACATCTCCCACTTCTTCTTTGGCTTTTTTGTTTAAGTAATTTACACTAAAACCATATAGATTCCTGCCATCACAGCTACTAGAAGGTTCCTCTGAAGTCCCTGCTCCGAAGCTTTGCCATATTCCTCTGTGAGGTAACTCCGCCTGATTTGATGTCATGTTTGAATTGTAAGGATTTATTTGTTGAGCAATGGCCTACTGCTACCATTTTGAGTATAATCTGAAGGTTCCTTGTAGTTCACTGTACAGTTTTTGTATTTGGACCTGTGGGCCCCCATTATTCCAGACTTGTACCCACTGCGTTGAGCTGGCATGCTGCCCATTTTCTCCTGGCTAGGACTAATTTAATGCCCAGCTGAAACTCTTCTTGTTTTGCTTGCTCCTTCTCTTTCCCAGCACAAAACACCACAGCAAGTGTCAAGAAGTGTATCAGGAAGCAGGACTAGAGAGGTTCATGCCCAGTGGGCATGGGGACACGCTGCTCAAATCCCAACCGTGCCAAGATTACTTCTGTTAAGGAATGGCTGGTGACGCCTGCAGATCGTTGGCACTTCCTGACAGGTGTTAACACTGAGTTTATTAATGAATATTCATCTCTTTGAGTGTTGGATTAGCATAGAAAACTATTAAAGTAGAGAAAAATAATGCACGCAATTGAAGGTGCGCCCACTAGAGTGGCCGTCAATCTCCACGAAGTGTACTTATTAATGGCTTATTAATGTAAAATGTTGAGCTTATGTTTGATTTATAAAGTAATATGCCATTTTAAGGATTCTGCATTATGTTTTAGTTTATTAATCGTAGGCCTTAATTTAACGAGGTCTTAGGCCTAGTTGCATGGCCTCATGTGAAGCCGTATTTCTTAGACGACTGATAAAATGGTTGCTTGAAGAATTAAATTGTGATTTTCCACTGTACTGACCAGGTGCTCGTAGCTGAAGTTAGTTCTCATGAGAAACTGCTTGCTAGAAGATGCTGTACTTGCTAATGAATCAATGTTTACTGTAGTATGTGTAAGACTGATGTTCCTAGGAGAAGACAATGGATGCACTGACTGGAGTACACGCTGCAACAATATTGATACCTGTTGAGCCGAATGACAAGAGTGGGAGAAGAGGAGCCAATCATCGACATGTGAGCCATGTAGAAGTGGGATTAGTAGATTTCGGATTTGAGTTTCATTAGACTAAGTGTAACTTGGGAAATAATTTTAGGAAATCTAACTTAGCTGGACTGCACTGAGAGGAGAGAAGCTATTCTCCCCATTCTTCTTGAGAGTTTAGAGCATTTTTCCGTTTTCCACTAGGCTATTATTTTTTTGACCGTCCTGAAAAGAGACGTGTTTAACTTTATCGCTTAAAGAGACTTTGCTTTTTCTGAACTTTGATGCTCAAAACTGATGTCTTGCTAATCGAACATAGTGGGAACAACTCGAACTGCAGTCAATAGGGCCATCAGCCTATACACGTCTCCCTTGTAAATTTACTTAATAAGGTCTGACGCGCTTACAAAGGCTACACACTGACGAAGAGGGCATTGTGCAATAGTGCCTTGCGTGTTGCTGCAGTCTAGACCTATGTTTCAGGGACTCATGATGAGGAACTTCACTTCTTGAGCGCTTGTTGAGGGCAACTTAATTACAGAGAAGTCTTCTGGAAGTCAGCGCTTTTGTCTAAGCAAACATTGAACTAAGTTTATTAGAAAATCGAGCTCTTCAATCGTTCTGTTAGGCATTAAGGAGAATACTCTTGGAAAAATGACAGTTGTTTGAACTTAAATTCTTTTGTGAAGCAATAGGAATTCTTTAGCAAATGCACCATTGATGTTATTATGCATATTTTATGGGCACTAATGTGTCAGTGTTCTTTAGGAAGCGAATATATGTTTATATAAAGCATTAATTAATGTTGAATTACTTTAAAGTTGTATCAGAGTTATAAGAGAAGAATCACTAATTTCTGAAGGTATATATCTATTTACATATATATATATATGCTAAATATATATAGAGTCTGAGGTACTTAGGTCAAGGATGGCTGGCCCTAAATTAGCATTACATTGGTCTTTTAGGCTCTTGCTGTGTTGCAAATTCAGGAAAGGTCTGTGTCATATTAAGGAGGAGAGAGTTGGGTAGGGAGACATATTTAAAAGGTACATCTGTTCACTGTTGAATTTAGATAGTGGAGGTTAATGACATTACTAAATACCTCTGTCTTTGCCGTTAGATAATCATTACAGTCTGCTACTGCCTATCCCCGCAAAGTGATGGGGTGAGAATTGTACCTAGTGAATGTTTTTTCTCTTATATTTTCTTAAGAATTGCATTTTTATCTTACAATAAATTAATTACACACAGCTCATGGACAGCCTGTCTTTGCTGCATAATTTGAATATTTTCAAGACAGAGGGGGTCATTACGACCCTGGCGGCCGGTGGTAAGGTGGCGGTAACACCGCCAACAGGCTGGCGGTGTTCCGCCAGCAATTATGAACGTGGTGGAATTCCCACGGCCATACCGCCGTCCCCTCCAATATCCGGCCAGGATTCTGCCTGGCGGGCATAATCCCCAGGGCAGCGGTGCAAGCACCGCTGCCCTGGGGATTATGAGTCCCCGACCGCCAGCCTGTCCGTGGCGGTAAACACCGCCATTGAAAGGCTGGCGGTAAGGGGACTTGGGGTGCCCTTGGGGGCCCCTGCACTGCCCATGCGCTTGGCATGGGCAGTGCAGGGGCCCCCAGGCATAGCCCTGTCACGCATTTCACTGCCCGAATTTCGGGCAGTGAAATGCGCGATGGGTGCTACTGCACCCGCTGCACATCAGCATTGCCGCCGGCTCTATTGCAAGCCGGCAGCAATGTTGATGTGACATTTCCGCTGGGCCAGCGGACGGTAACACTGTTACCGTCCG
Source organism: Pleurodeles waltl (assembly GCF_031143425.1). NCBI lineage: Eukaryota > Metazoa > Chordata > Amphibia > Caudata > Salamandridae > Pleurodeles > Pleurodeles waltl. The sequence goes on from NC_090447.1 coordinate 724,045,524, forward strand.
CTGGCGTAGCGGAAATGTCATAATAGGGAGCCAGGAATACCACCGGCAATGGCGGTATTCTGGCTCCCGCGGCCTCGGCGGTCTTTTTGCAAGACCGTCGAGATCGTAATGACCCCCAAAGTATCCTATTTTATTAGAAAAGCTGTGTAATACTTCATTTTGTCATTTCTATCCACATATATAGCTGCTGGTAAACACCAGGGGGCATATTTACAAGCCCTATGCGCCGCTAATGTGTCACTTTTTGTGACTCACTGGCGGCGCATTGTGAAGACTCATATCTACAGTGGCACACAAAGCCACTTTGAGTGGCTTTTCATGGTCTTGTAGATATGGTGTAAGGCAACACAGTGCAAGTCACTGTCTTGCCTTACACTGAGTCAGGTAGGCATTCCATGGGCGTTGCAGTGGGTTTTCCCCTGCAAAATCCATAGGCTTTGATGCATTCCCAGATTTACAAGAATCTGTAAACCTGGGAATGCGTCAAAATTGTATGTTTCCCCAAGACAGGCACAACAAAGAGAAATATATTTATTTCTCCTCATTGTTTCCTCTTAATATATGTGCTGCATTCTACAGCACACATAGAAAGAGGAAAACGCCTCTCAGGATTGTTTTTATGCAGGAAGGTGTAAGTTTCTGCACAAAAACAATCCTGCAAAAAATTCAGACAGCGTTGCACCATGCTGCAAGAGTGCCAGCGTTGGCGCTAGGCACCAATTTGTGCACCAGCACAGGGTTATAGGGCAGAAATGCACTGTATCTTGTAAATATGTTGCATTTCTGCTCTTTCAGATTGGTGTATTTAGTACAGCAGAAAGGCTTGCTGGGATGTCCTTTGCCAATTCCTTGTAAATATGCCCCCAGGTTAGCCAACACTGAACAACATACTGCATTGGATTGCTGCCTTGTCTAGTTGTTTGCAGATTCTCCTCTGCACTTGAGGTTGAGGTTTGTGAACATTAAAACCATAGTACTGTTTGTGAACACTGCACGCAGCGGCCTGCCGTTTTAGTTTTAGAACTGTATGATGTTTTTAATTCTTCTGTTATGTTCATTTTTCACCATTGAAATTGTCATTCTCGCACTGCGAGTACTGAGGGGCATATTTATACTCTGTTTGCGCCGAATTAGCGTCGTTTTTTTCGACGCAAATTCGGCGCAAAACTAACGCCATATTTATACTTTGGCGTTAGACGCGTCTAGCGCCAAAGTATGGGCAAATAGCGTCATTTTTTTGCGTGAATGCCTTCCTTGCGTTAATGAGATGCAAGGAAGGTGTTCCCGTCTAAAAAAATGACGGCGACGCAAATGCGTCGTATTTATACTCCCGGGCAAAAATCACGCCCGGGAGTGGTCGGGGCAAAAAACCCTGCATTTGCGCCACTTTTTAACGCCTGGGTCAGGGTAGGCGTTAAGGGGCCTGTGGGCTCAAAATGAGCCCACAGGTGCCCTCCCCTGCCCCCAGGGACCCCCCCTGCCACCCTTGCCCACCCCAGGAGGACACCCAAGGATGGAGGGACCCATCCCAGGGACATTCAGGTAAGTTCAGGTAAGTATAATTTTTTTTTCTTTTTCTTGGGTGGCATAGGGGGGCCTTATTTGTGCCCCCCTACATGCCACTATGCCCAATGACCATGCCCAGGGGACATAAGTCCCCTGGGCATGGCCATTGGGCAAGGGGGCATGACTCCTGTCTTTACTAAGACAGGAGTCATTTAAATGGCATCTGGGCGTCGAAAAAAATGGCGCAAATCGGGTTGAGGCGTTTTTTTTTTGCCTCAACCTGACTTGCCCCATTTTAAGACGCCCTAACGCCATTTTCCCCCTATGCCGGCGCTGCCTTGTCTACGTGTTTTTTTTCCACGCACACCAGGCAGCGCCGGTCTGCTAGCGCCGGCTAACGCCATTCCATAAATACGGCGCCCGCATGGCGCTTCAGAATGGCGTTAGACGGCGCTAAATTTTTTGACGCTAAACTGCGTTAGCGCAGTTTAGCGTCAAAAAGTATAAATATGGGCCTGAGTCTTTTGTGAAATTAATGTATTGTTTGGTATGATACAGCATTCTTTCCTTTTGATGCAATCCTGTTTACAAAGTAAATATATTGAATATATGAGTTATTAATGAGTTTTATAGGCTTACTTCTGGGATACACATTTATACTTTATTGTTACTTATGTTATTCTGTTGTACTGCATCCATACTTGTCTCACACATCTTCTTATGAGTTAAGGTTTGGACTGCCTGCTCACTTCTTCCTAGAGAGTAAAAGATACCCAGGTGACCACACATTCTGTGTGCTTTTAAGGGGCCATATACTTTTTCTTATTTATGGAGCTCAGTGGGCCCTTTAATAACACTGTATGGGGAACCCAGGAAGACCCATATACTATGCTCTTTCATTTTAGTCTCAAGAACACACAAAACCTTAGGGGGAAAATTACTAAGATTACCATAAGCAGATGTTCAAGTTGCACATCACTGTATGAAAATGAGAAGTTCATGATCCATTCCTAAAATAGCAACCTCCGTATCATCACCACTTAGTTTGGCACTCTGCATGGTCTAAACCTTCTACACAGCTAGACATTAGAATTGATACCATTCCTTCTATCACACGCTGACAATAACTCCATTAGTTCATCCTCCTTCGCCCATTCCAACTCTCCACACCTCTCTAGTAATTAAATTAGATAGCATAAATCAAGGTAGTCAGAACTGCAACCTGCAGCAAAGCTACTCCTACAATACCACAGACCAAAATACTTTGAAGTATCAAAATCAACCACTGACTAGTTTAAGCTACTCTCTGTCAACCAATCCAGATACACGAAAAACAGTACACTAGGGGGCATATTTATACTCTGTTTGCGCCGGAATTGCGTCGTTTTTTTTAACGCAATTTCGACGCAAAACTAACTCCATATTTATACTTTGGCGTGGACACCTACTTTGCGTTAATGAGATGCAAGGTAGGCGTTCACGTCTAAAAAATCGACTCTAAGGCATGTGCGTCGGATTTATACTCCTGGGCAAAATTCACGCCCGGGAGTGGGCGGGTAAAAAAAAATGACGTACGCCCGCTTTTGCGCCGTTTTTTAGCGCCTGCAAAAGGCAGGCGTTAAGGGACCTGTGGGCTCTGAAGGAGCCCAGAGGTGCCCTCCCATGCCCCCAGGGACCCCCCCTGTCACCCTTGCCCACCCCAGGAGGACACCCAGGGCTGGAGGGACCCATCCCAGGGACATTAAGGTAAGTTCAGGTAAGTGTTTTTTGTTTGTTTTTTTTTGGCATAGGGGGGCCTGATTTGTGCCCCCCTACATGCCACTATGCCCAATGACCATGCCCAGGGGACAGGAGTCCCCTGGGCATGGCCATTGGGCAAGGGGGCATGACTCCTGTCTTTGCTAAGACAGGAGTCATTTCTATGGGGGTTGGGAGTGAAAAAAAATGGCGCAAATCGGGTTGAGGCGAAAAAATTGCCTCAACCTGACTTGCCCCATTTCATGACGCCCAAGCCCCATATCCCCCTACACCGGCGCTGCCTGGTGTACGTCGTTTTTTTCCACGCACACCGGGCAGCGCCGGCGGCTAACGCCGGCTAACGTCATTGATTAAATACGGCGCCCGCATGGCGCTTCAGAATGGCGTTAGCCGGCACTAATTTTTTTGACGCAAAACTGCATTAGCGCAGTTTTGCGTCAAAAAGTATAAATATGGCCCTAAGTGACTTTCCACATAATCACACTCTTTTTTTCTCTCCCACATACACTCTTCTTCCACAACTGCTCTTCTTTGCCCCCCTTTAAACCCCATTTGACAACCAAACTCCTCAAGATCTGGACATGTACACCAACTGCAAAGTTTCAGAGCATTCCTCCTCTAACACATCTCACACACACACACACACACACACACACAACAAAAAATACTGATTGATCGAAAACCTCTCTGCACGCGCTGTCACAAAAGTCTCTGAAATACACATCCTTAAACACTATAATTATGCATTGATTTCATGTGCTAATGAATGCGAACAAAGGCATGCACTAATGTGCAGAATCTATTTGTGTCGGTTTATTCTGTGCACCCTTCTCTTTCTGTGTCTATGGTGTCTGCAAATGTGTTTACTTCAACTGGCTCTGTTAATTTTTATTTGCCTAGCATACAGTGGTGTTGCCACTCAGCACTACATGTCTTGAGATTTAAAAAAAGGGCACAGACATCGGAAGCACAGAAAAAGGTGAGTTGCATAGAGGCACAACACAAATTGTCTGTGTACATTTGTGTCTCTCTGGGTCTGTACGCGTTAGTTCATTAAAACTAGACCTATAATCTTTACTACAGTTTTTTCTATCTGTATCCTGTTTTATATTTTGCAAGAGGCTTATATAGCACAGAATAATTTCTTTCAACTTATGGCTGGGTTTGCCTTTCCTTTAGTATTTGTTTTTTGCCCATATTTATGTGTTTTGTGGCAAAGGGCCGCACTGCAAGTCACCTTGCTGTGCAGCCCTGCATCACAGGAAAAAGGCACCATCTTTATCCAATATGACTCATTCCTGTCTTTCCCCCTGCGGTAGCGACCTTTTGGCAGCCTAGTATCAATGCAGACACCATTGCACGGTGCAAGGGTGCTGACGTTTCATGCAGGATTGTTTTGTGCAGGAATAGACATCTTCCTCCACAACAACAATCCTTAGAGGTTGTTTCCTCTTTCTATGTGTGCTGCAGGGAAAAATGTTATTTCTCCTTGTTGCTCCTCTCCTGGGATGCGTATCTTTTTGGCTCATTCTGAGGTTTACCAGGCTTAGTAAATCTGGAAATGCGTCAAAACCATGGGATTTGTTTGGGAATACCCATGCAGTGCCCATGGAATGCCGCCTTTGCTCAGTGAAAGGCAACGTAACGATTTACAATGCCTTGCCTTACTCGATATTTTTGAAGCCATGTGGCTTTGCGTGGCTTCAAAAATATGGCTTTATGGTTTGCGCCATGCATGTACCACATTGGGTGGTGCAAGCATGTCCAAATCATTTATAAATATGTCCTGTAGCTCTTCCTAGGCATAGGTTTCTGTCATTTTTCATGTTAGCTTTTTGACAATAATTCAATGGGTTATGTCCTTTAGTATTTCAAAGTCTGTAATTTTTTTGCCAGTAAATGTTTAAGGATATCTGACAATTAGCTTGGGCATCAATTAGAGCATCAAACGATTAAGTAAAATAAGCTATAGAGGTGTCCTTCAGAATGATGTGGCTTCATCAAAAATCATCACATCTGTTTTTATTAAAATGGGGATATGAACAAGTATAAAGCACAGTATAAGCATGCACTAGCATGCTTGTTGAAACTGGGAAATTGGGGAAACTGAGAAAAAGTTTTCCATTTGGAATACAATGAGGAGCTAAATGCAGTAACAGTGTACATTTAGGAAAACCAAGGTAAAGGCATTCACAACATTTGAGTCTCTTGGTTGAGACTGGTTTTAATGTATGACAAAGGTGTGAAGCGCTTGCATCTCTCACTGTATAGTCTACGTTTTTAGAGGGTCCAATGGATGCAAACCTTATTCATTTTTTCCTTGTTACACAAGAGCAATCTCTTTTAGAAAATAAAATAAAAATATTTCCCTATGATTTTTGTGGGTCTGCTGGCATTTTAGGTACCTTCTTCTGACGTGGCTAATGTATGCGGTTGCCTAACTTGCTTCTGCCTGTGTAGGGCTCCTGCATATTTAAAGGGTGGGAATTCATGGATTTTCTGCCGTGCTCTTGCTTCTCGCTCAGATCATGCAAAAAGAGGTTGTGAGCCCATGTACTAAAACTTTTTTTTATCTATCTATCTATCTATCTATCTATCTATCTATCTATCTATCTATCTATCTATCTATCTATCTATCTATCTATCTATCTATCTATCTATCTGTCTGTCTGTCTGTCTGTCTGTCTATCTATCTATCTATCTATCTATCTATCTATCTATCTACCTACCTGAAAATCTTTTGAACTGTCTGTTGGACTGTCTATCCACGGGCTTGCATGTCTGTCTCTGGCTAACTGTTTTTTTCTATTGTCTTTTATTCATGTCACTCTTTTACAGATAATAAGAAATTATATTTCTGCCCATTTACAATACAAATATATTTTATGACCATGCTTGTGGTTTCCCTGTCTTGAAAAATTAAAGAAACATCTCTTGACTTATGTATACACATATATATATATCGATTGAATGATAGAATTATATATATACATATATATATATATAATTTTGCAATTTCAAAAACAAAGGTTTAGGGTTAGTTACAGTTAGGAAACTTCAAAACGTGATTTATTATTTCTATACAAAACCAATTTAAACTACACAAACCTTTCAAATTCAAATGCCACATAGCTATATTTATAACTTATAGATATATATTGAGCCTGCCCAAAAATTGCTATAACTTCCTCACCTACCTATACAGTGTTGTGAACTTGCTATCCCAACTACATTAATCGGTTGTATGATGGAACCACACATGTGGCAACCACACATGCCTGAACAACACGGTCGTAACAACGACCACGTTGTTTTCACGCGTGCCTTCACCATGCATGCCTTTACAATGATTTTTTGTTGTAAAGGCATGTGTGGAAACGGCATGCGTGTTTGTCACATGCCACCGCTAACCTAAAAATTGAACTACACTGACTCCCCACCCTTAAAAACTATCCCGATACCCCCACCCACCCTAAGCTATAAAACTGGCCCCAACCCCAAAAATAATACAACCCAACCGCTAAAAACAAAATTACCCTGACCTCCACACCCCGCCCCTAAAAACAGAAGTACCCTGACCCGCCACCTTTAAAAACTACCCCGATACCCACACCCACCCTGAGCCCTAAAACCAACCCCCACCCCCAAAAATAAAACTACCCAACCTCTAAAAACAAAATTACCCTAACCTCCCACCCCCACCCCTAAAATCCCAACCCCCCCACCAGCCCTAAATACAAAATTACCCCTAAAAACCCATCTCCACCCTAAATACAAAATTACCCCGACTCCCCCACCCAACACCTAATAACCCGCCCCCATCCGCCCATAAAAACCTGACCCTCACCTGCCTGGAATACAAATTTACCCCAAACCCCCACCCCCACCCCTAAAAACCCATCCCCCCCAACTGCCCTGAATACAAAATTACCCTAACTCCCCACCCCTCCCCTAAAAACCCCACCCTAAATAAAAAAAGACCCCACCCCACCCCTAAAAACCCATCCCCCCACCCACCCTAAATACAAAATTAACCCAACCCCCACCCCTAAAAACCCAACCCCATCCCTAAAAACCAGACCCCCCAACCACCCTAAATACAAAATTACCCCGACCCCCACCTGCCCCTAAAAACAAAATAACCCTGACCCCTCACCCCCCTAAAAACCATAGAACTGACCCCCCACTCCTAAAGCTACCCCCAACCCTGCCCCATCCCGACTTACCTGACAACTTCCTCTCCCAATGGATTTTCCTTTTTCTCTGCTTTAACCATGCATGTGCATTGTTCAGCATTTGCGTGGTTGAGACAGAGAAAAAGGCCTGCGTTGTTCAGGCAAGCGTAGTTTTGCTTGCGTAAACAACGCAGGTGTGGTTCCAGACGCGTTGTTCCAGATCTTTCTCACATTAATTATAACTCCCCCCCCACTATTCACACTCTTTTCATAAATGTGTCTTTTAATATGGCATCAGTGTTGGTGTGAATGCTATGATTTAACCTGCTACAAGTAATGTAATATGAAAGAGTATAAGCAGTGCATATGTAAGGTGCGGATCAACCAAAGGATAAGGTGGCATTATTGTTAGATGAAAATGTCAATTTTAAATGAAAAAACACCGACATTTACAAGTTATAGTTACCTTTACATCCCATTGGTCTGAAAGGTAGATTTTGATCTATAAGAATGCTTATTGTGATTTGATGTAAATCCGTTCAGTAGTGTTTGAGCAATTAATGCTAAAAAAACTTTGCATATTTCTCACCACAGACGATCTCCCAAGCTGACAGATCTCCTGCTGAGATCTGATTGGCTGCCACCACATCAAACCAGGAAGAGTTGGCAACCTTCTAAGGACTAGAGACTCAGTCCAGAGTCCTACAAATCTGCAAAAAAACATGTGGAGTAATTAGCTCTGCATGGCAAAGGCACGCCATGCATAGCTGCACCCATTACGCCCGTGCTAACGTCACCCCTGGGGTGGTGCTAGTTTTTGGCACTGCCTCAAGTTTACGCATCCTTGTAAATTTGGGGCAGTGTCAAAATGCAATGGGTGTTGCAGTGGAACTCCCACAATAACATCCATTGCATTCCCCTCTGCTGCAAAAGCTTGCGTTGGGGGGCCATATTTACAAGGCAGCGTTAAGCCACAAAAAGTGGCTTAATGTTGCCTTGTAAATATGGCACAAGGCATTGTGCCACCGAAGCATTGCTGAATGTGACGCTCCAGTGGCGCAAGGGGCTTGTAAATAGACCTCCAATTACTTTGTTTTTTAGCTATTTCCGATAGCATAGACTTTACCCGAATGTACTAGAGTGCTTTACATGAACATCATTTACATTACACAAGGACACATTCCTTTTTTTGTTTTAAGCATTAAGAGATTAACTGATTTGTCCAGAATCACAGGATGCAGTTGCAAAGTCTGCAGTCCTGGCTGTAACACCACAGCCTCTCCCCTAAGTCAAACACATAATCAATTGATCAAATGTATAAAAAAAGAGCAAATAATTTGAAAGTGTTTTGTCACTATTTGGGAACTCAGACAACATGTCCTTATTTTAGTTTTTTAGAGTACTAACCATAATTTCTATGGAAATAAGACCCTCTAAATTTTTTGTAATTTCTAAAGGAAATGCGTTCGGTATTACAGTCCTTATTACACCAAGATGATGCCAGGCATGTCACACTTTTGTAATAAATATAGTATGATAATTATTCTAGTTGTTCATTAGAATACTGTGGGGAGGCAAAGGTCCAGAGTACAGACTTGGAAAATTGAAGGCAGTGAGAAGGATGCAAATGCAACAAGTTGATCATGATGGGTAGGCAGGACGGGCAGCAGTGGGATTACAATGGACAATGGAAGACAAGGGAAAGGAGGGCATGGGTAACAACTGCAAGATAGGCAAGAGAGGCTGTGGTAGTATCACAGACCATTGAGGACAGAAGGAAGAGGCATTATTTTATTTGCCTCCTGCTTAAAAGTTCCTCTATTTCAATGTGAGTAACTGGGGAAAATCAATTTCCCAGATTTCTTGTTCAAAATCTCCCTCTTACCAAGTACAAAATGTTGGAAAGTATGGTACTTTGGACCACAGAGGGCAGGAGGAATGGGATAGGGACATGGACTTGGATAAGGGGTCAGGGGTCAGGAGCAGCAAGCTGACCATGGAGGGCAGGCAGGATGGGCACTGGAAGCAAAACACACCTTGGAGGGCAACAGTGAGACTATAGTGGCAACAAGTAGGCAATAGAGGGAAGTTGGGAGAGGGTCAGGGGTAGCAAGCTGAACACACAGGACAAGTGGGAGGGGCTGTGGCAGCACAGAAGCCCCTGCATGGCAAGTGGAAGGGGTAGTAGCAGCACATGGTGGGTACAAGGGAGTGGGCAGTGGCATGCCCAAAGGACCATGGAGGACAGAATAAAGGGGTAAGGGCTGGACACAGACAAGAGAAGGCAGGGGAACAGACCACACAGAGCATGCAGGAGGGGGAGAAGCAGTTGCAGTACAACAGAGCATGAAGGGCAAAAGGGAGTTGCAGCAAAATGGACCATAGAGGACAGGAGGGAGGGACTGGGGCATGGAACTTGGATAGGCAGGTTAGAGGTGGCAATGACATGCAGCAGCCATCTGACCATGCAAGGCAGGTGGGAGGAGCAGTGGCAGCTCAACAGAACACTCAGAGTTGATAGGAGTAGCAGTGGCAGGGTATGGACAGAAAGCTGAGCAAAAAGGCTAAGCAGGAGGGCAATGATAGGGCACAGAGTTGGGCAACAAAAGGCAGGATAAGTGGGCAGGGACATCAAGTGAAATGGAGGGCATTAGCAGCACATCGGACCAGGCAATGCATGAAGGAGGGGGCTGATGCATTCCTTCAGACAACAGAGGGTAGAGAGGAGGTAGATGGGGCAGCAAGCTAACTGTTCAGGGCAGTCAGAAAGGGCAGTGACAGAACAATAACCACATCGATCTGTAATGAGAGGGTGGGGGAATGGACTTGGACAATGGATGACAAGGAGGAGGGGGGACAGGAGCATTAAGCTTGTGTGGGGGCAGCACAATGCCAGGCCAGGCCCTGCGCGCAACCCCTCTCCCACCATGCATTGTGATGGGCATCTTACATTAACTTTTAAAAAAAACTAAAAATTCACACAAACAAAACAAAGGTTACAGGGACCTTATACTTAGGAAATAGAATACAAAAACCTTACAAATTCAATAAAATACCTAAGGTTACAGGGACGTTATAGTTAGGTTCAGATTTTACACTCAAATAACTATAAAATTCAGCTGTTATAATTAGAGGTTTTTCAAGTAACTATAACTCGTGCCCTGAGTTAACTATAACTCGGACCTTGGCCATGCACTGCGAATTACCCCCAATATTACATCACTCATAACATCTTCTATGAGATCAATGACAATATCACTGTAACATTTGCAGGAAAATTATTGATGTGGTAACTGCATTTCGGGGGCATGAGTTATAGTTACTTGAAGTAACTAACTATTACAGCTACATTTCTATAGTTTTGTGCATGTAAAATCTGAAGCTAATTATAACATCCCTGTAACCTTTAGGGTTTTTAGTAAAAAAATATATATATATATATATATACATATATATATATATATATATATATATATATATATATATATATATATATAATGAAGACAAAGTGATGTTATGGTGCCGGTATATAGATATTTTTATCATCTGGAAAGGTGATGTAGAATCAGCACTAAACTTTGTGGAGGTTTTGAATGATAACGATTACAATCTGAAATTAAATGAGCAGCACAGTAGTACATCTATTCAGTTTCTGGATGCAGAGGTGAATGTAGAGAAAGGTTTGGTGCATACAAGACTATATAGGAAGATAACAGCAGGAAACAGTTTATTAAATGCTATGAGTGCCCACCCACCGAATTTGATTAAAAGCATTCCATATGGAGAGTTACTGAGAGCAAGACGAATTTGTAGTACTAATTAAAAATACCAGCAGGAAGATATGATCATGTACGCTAAGTTCAAAGAAAGAGGTTTTAGCGATAGTGTCATCATGCAGGCTGTAAAGAAAGTAAAAGGATGTTCGTGATCAGAGCTAATATATCGAGCACAACACCATACTATGACTGACGAAAAAACTAGGTTTGGTACGACCTACTCAAATCAGGCATATAATCCAAGACAGGCACTTATCAAAAGTTGCCATATTCTACAGACAGATCCAGATCTAGAAGATTTCATTGGAAATGCTCCTGCGTTAACGTATATCGAAGGGGCAGATCATTATGGGATAATCTTAGTCAGAATATGGTGGTGAGCAGTAATATTTCTGATAATGTGAGATCTAAAGTGACAGGGTTTTACTGTTGTCATCAATGTAAAACATGTAAGTACAGTAATGATTGCAAAAATGTAAGATTGGGTATGGACAAAAGGATTATGAGATCAAGGGATTCTTTACCTGCAATACAGACTTCTGTGTATATTGTTTGAGATGCCCATGTGATAAAATATACGTGGGACGTACGATACACAAGGCGAAAAAGAGAATGTTGGAACATGTAAGGGCTATTCGTAATTTTGATCGTAGTTACCCTGTGGCCTGACATTTTCATGAGATGCATCAAGGTGATGAAAGGTTACTCAGCTATTTGGTGTGTGATCAAATTAAATTAAACTCTCGGGTAGGTGACAGACAGAAAATGTTATGTATTTTGGAATCTAAGTATATCATTAATTTTATGACTCTCTCCCCTAGAAGTTTAAATTTAAGTGAAGAGATGAACACACATCTTGGTAGATGAAAGTTTTTCCTGATATTTCCTCTTCTTATTCTTTTTTGATAATATCCAATAATTTAATTGAGCTTCTTCGATGTTTCTTGTAAGTATATGGTATTTTAGGGGTTTATTTTGGGGGTTGTTGGACTCAAAATATACATTCTTGGTGGGAAATATTAAATAGAATAATGAAAGTAATATTGATTATGACTATGGGGATATTGTTTGGATCTAGTTAATTACCAGTGATATGGAATATTGAAGTATTTTGATTTAATTGATTATGGACTATGAATTTAAATATATTTGGAATTAATTATAAGTCTTATCTAACTGACTGATCTAAGCACTTATATGAATTTATTATGTTTATGAGTCCTTACAAGATGGTGCCCACCTTTTCAAAAAATTGTATGTATATATTGGAGATTGAGTCCTTCTTTTATGTTTATGGATTTTGTATTTAAACATGCTGTACTGAGTACTCCCCTATCCGTGAACAAGGCTACAGCTGAAACGCGTTGGGAGGAAGTCTTTTTGTGCTTCTGTTAATATATTTTTTGCAACTACTGAAGGTGTCTTGACTTTTCCTTCAAATGGGATAAGGAAATATTGGATGTAATTTAATGGGATTCCAGATCCCGTGCCAAGACCGTTACATAGAGCCTCGATATTTGGGGACCATTCTGTGTTGAATATATATATATATATATATATATATATATATATATATATATATATAATATATATATATATATATATATATATATATTTATATATATATATATATATATATATATATGCATATTATACATGCATACATACATATATGTGTGTGTGTATATATATATAATTCACTGAAAAAACAAAGGTTACAGGGACTGAGAGCGTGAGAGTGCATGCATCAGTGTCTTAGTGGGTGTGTCAGTGTCTGCACAGGTATGTGAGTGGGAGCATGAGAGTTTCTGTGGGTCTATGAGTGGGTGTGTGAGCGTCTGAGTGGGTCTGTGAGTGGGTGCATGAGAGTCTGAGTTGGGCTGTGAGTGGGTGCATGTGGGTCTGAGTGGGTCTATGAGTGGGTGCATTGTTGTCTGGGTGGGTCTGTGAATGGGTGCGTAACAGTCTGAGTGTGTGAGTGTGAGAAATAGATTGAAAGAAAGAGACGTTGAGGGAAAGGGAGGTTTAGCCTTTGATGGCTGATATACATAGAATAAGATATTTTCAGACAAATTGAAAAGAAAAATGTATTTGTCAATTAAAAAGAGTGAGATCATCTTTCAGTATGAACCTTAAACTTTAGAAGTTTAAAATAAATAAGAAGGAAAATGACCATGTGCACACCTGGATTGGAACCCTCACCTTTCAGTGCAAAGGTTTGTGACTGTAACCTTTAGGCCATCGTTGATTCCTTACTGTGATACTTCCAGAAATATCTATGACAGTTTAACCCATGCATATGATTGGAAAGAAATGCGAATGTTCCATAACTAGGAAGGTTTAACAGTCCAATCACCAGTAAATAAACAAACGCACTGCCAAGCTATACTAGGATTTGAACCTCCAGCATACTGAATGAAAGCACATGACCTTGACCATTAGCCCTGAAGTGACTCTGTTCAACTATGCATCCAAACGTAACTATAACATTCATCCCAAACATCTTGTTAGTCTTACTCTTTAAACTCATTGCATGGAGAGACCATTGCATTGACAATCTCTCCCTTTCACACACTCTCTCTCTCTCTCTCTCTCTCTCTCTCTCTCTCTCTCTCTTTCATTCCATTATGGGATGGAAGAGAGAGAGAGAGAGAGTGAGAGAAAGAGAGAGAGAGAGAGTGACAGGACTGCACTGGTAGCCTGAAGGCCTCCACAGTCCTAGTCAGCTTCCAGCATCCGGCAGGAGTTGGAATTAGTTGCGTGCAGGTCATACAGATGAAAACTCTGCTTTCTGCAAGGGAGAGCTGTTTAACAGCTCTCTCTTGCAGAAAGCAGACTTTGTTTGCTTTTGCTTGGTGGAAGCTGTCAGCTCCTACCAAGCAAAAGCAAACACCTATGTCCCTGGGATGGCCACAACGGGACATAGCAGGAGCTGGCCCTGGAGGCTGTGGTCCTCAGGGCTATCACTGGCTCCTCAAGGGGGGGGGTGCATGAGCTCCCTCAAATGTGTATTGCCTTGGGGAGGTGGTGGTTCCCAGGGCTGCGGGGGTCCAAAGCGGACACCCTTTCTTTGTTTTTCATGTTTACCCCAGGGAGGTGTTGGTCCCAGGGGCTGTGGAGGAGGGGAATATGGCCCCCTGCATTAGATTTAGCTAGAGCCTATTCAAATAAAAATTAGCTCCAGGGAGGTGCTGGTCCCAGAGGCTGCAGGGGACCATGCAGCCCCACCTGCATTCAAATATAAACAAGCCCCGGTGCGGTGGTGGTCTCTGGGGCTGTGGGAGGCCACACACCCCCTGCATTAAATAAAAAATAAGCCACAGGGAGGTAGCAGTTCCCAGGGCACTGAAAAGCCCATGAGGGTCCCCATGCAGCCCCTCTACATTTTTTACTTTGTCCCCGGGACCTTGCCTACCTGGGATCTTTAAAAATGCTAAACAAAAAATTAAAAAATGCTTTTTTTTGCCCTGGTGGGGTCCCCCTGGGAGCTCAGCATCAGAGCGCAGGGGTCAGGGTGTCTCTATCCTGGCCCCTTCTCTTTTTTAAACATTTTTTTGAGGGACTTGGCTGAGGCAGAGTCCCAAGATGGCCGTCAAAACTTCTTGGTTGAAGTATTGGCAGCCAATCAGAGCTGTGCATTTCCCTGCACAAGCTTGTCATTATTCACAAAGTCATCGTGGCCAGACATATACAAATTTTGATTTCTTTAAGTTTCTCAAAACGTACTGAACGGATTTACACCAAATAAGTGAAAGCGCACTCTGCGTACCAAAAGGTAGCTTTCTGCCACCTTTGGTGTAATTCCATGCGGTTCTTCAGGCTGCAGCCTTGTTCAAAGGACCTATGGAAATAACATGGGAAACGCAACTTTTTTGACCCCCTCTTTTTCTCGGCCCCCACTTGACAGATCACTCCAAAACTTTCCGTGTGCAACAAGAATCCCAGGGCACTTTTTTTGGAAACTTTTGTGAAGATTTGTCAAACGGTGCCAAAGATATAGCCAAGTCATAAAATGCATTTCTATGGAATCATGGTTCTAACTATAATTACCTAGTGGTAATATATATCTCTTGTGCACCCATACTGTGTTAATGTTTGAAGACCAGGCGCAGACCAACTTTAGTGCACACAAGCTTCTTTATTTCAGTACACACATTTCCACATTGTGTATATATATATGTTTAGCTCGCTCATATATTTTACTCTCCACCATTCTTCAAAAGTTTCAAGAGCATGGAAAGAAAAAGGTGGCACAGCAATCCATTGGTACAGTCACAAAAACTCTCCTTTATTTTCTTCACATCACAAGTGATGCCATCAGTGATGTAATTTGAGATGTCATCTCTGATGTCATCAGTGAAGTCACTGACCATGTCATGAAGGAATGTAATATGTGAGGTCATAAGTAGTGCATTGCAGTAGCGTACGTTATAGTTACCTCAGGTAACTATAACTGCTGAATTTCTACAGTTTTGTGGGTATGAAATGCGTAACTAATTATAATGTCCCTGTAACCTTTGTTTTTTTTCAGTAAAGTTCTATGCTTTTTTACTTAATTCAATTTTCTAGCTATAACATCCTGTAACCTTTGAATTGCTACTTTTTTTAAATTCTACTTTCAAACTATAACGCCCCTGTAAGCTTTGTTTTTGTGTGTGTGTGGGTATATATATTTGGGATAGTTTTAATTACCTTAGGCTTTCATGATAAAGGCATCTGCGTGGTAAAGGCTGTTTGGTTGACATCTTTTCTTATTGCTATATTGTGCAACAAAGCACATGTGTTATTATTTTGTGTTGGAAAATGGGTCATTGGTAAGGGCAGGTAAGTACCTACACTTAGCAATAGGCCACTAACCTCCACTTAGGTCCAGTCAGGTCTCTGTAAATTAAACCCAGCTCAACCCTTGGTAGCTTGGCAACGAGCGACAAGGCTTAACTTAGGAGACAAAGCGTGAAGCATTCAAATATCACAAAACAGTAACTAAATAAAACACAGGAAACATTTGAAAAATCCAAAATCAATTCATAAAAATAGGAAATATGTTTAGCTTTAAAATGACACCAAAACGAATAAAATCAGATAAGGGGAACCGGCAATATGAATTCTTAAAGAATAATTGCTTTCTAGTGCATAGAAACAAAAAGTGCCAATCTGGTCATCTGGTCGCACCTCAACTGGGGCAAAGTCAAAGTTTAAGGCTAACCACGATGGAGCCCGGCTTGGTTACAGCCTGCAAGAGGCCTCAATCAAAAGTTTACCTTAGGACTTAGTCATTTTTCTGGAGATTTTCTTCAGCGTGACGAACCTGCCAGTCCAATCCGACCTCCTGGAACTCTTCCTCGGATATGCGTCACGGAAGCCCTCCGTGGAGATTTTTATCTTCTGACTCATTTTTTCGAGATGAAAATCCTTCAACCGGGGAAACCTGGATCTTGATCTGACGTCCTTGGAGCCCTCCTCGGACACGCTGGCTGGGAGGTCCCGGTCACCCTCCTACATTCGGACTTAGTCTCTTTTTTGGAGATTTGGGACGAACCTGCAAGTCAGGCCGGGTCGCGGTTGAGGCAAGCCAGCTAGAGTTGCCGCGGCAGGTCGGTCCGTCTATGGAGCTTTTTTTAAAAAGTTCTCCAAACTTCTCCAAACTTCTGGATCTTCTTTCAGATGTTCATTTAAGGTTATTTTGAGGTCCATAGCTCACCCCAAGGTTCCAGAAGCTCTGAGATGCTCCTTGAAGGTGTGGACTACAACTCCCAGAATGCACCTGGCGCAAACTCCTTTTTGGCCACTGGACAGCTGGTTGGTTTCTTCAGGAGTTGGTGCAGGGGACTCTGGTTAGCAATTTTTCACCTGTAGCAAACAGGAGTCACTCCTTGAACCAGTTGAAGTCAGGCAAAGTCCTTCTTGTGGTGAAGCCCAAGTGTGCAGCTGGTGCAGTCCTCCAGAGTGCAGTGTCCAGGTGCAGGTCAAGGACCCAGCAGGGCAGTCCTTCTTCTCCTGTAGTTTTTGTTGGAATATGATGGGGATCTGGTAGGGAACTGAGGTGTGGGTGCAGGTCTGCCAGTTTTATCCTTGCTCCTGGGTGAAAAACAGGGGGTCCTGGTTCTCCAATCAAGGGCAGGGTCCTTCCCCCTGTGATGACCACTTCCTGGGAAGTGTGGCAAAAATCAATCCCAGGGAGCAACATTCCTCAAAAATCATGTTTGAAAGTGATTTTTGGAGGTTACATCTGGCTGAGCACACCCACTGGTGTGGCTAAAAATCCTAAACACACCCCTCTCCTGCCCTCTCCAAATCTAATCAAGGGGGCACCTAATTGTCTGGGTTTGCAGGATGTGAGGGTGTTGCTGGGTTGCTCCAGATGTCCTTCTCTGCCTTTGAAGACCAGTTTGGCACCCCTTCCCCTTCCTGCTTCCCCATCTGCTGAGGGGAGATCTCCTGCCACAGGCACATCTCTTTGTGTGGAGCCAGGCCACTTCACACCTCATCAAGGCAGGCTTGCCAGGCTGCCAGAGGTTGGCCAATCAGAGCAAAGCAGCAAAAATACTGCAGGGCTGAAGTTGGCAACTTTTCGGGTAAAGTTTAAAACTCTTTACCTGAACAAGTTATATTAAATCCAACACCTGGAAGTTGTGGGATTTATTATAACAATTAATTTGATACCAAACTTGTAGTATCTGTTACTGAAGGGGATTTTTTAAATTAAAATAAAGTCTCCCCATTCTAGCCTGTGGAGGCCATTCACTACAATGAGGGAAAAACGAAGTTGCCTGTTTTACCTCACCAGGGCTTATGAAACTATTTTTATAAGGCCCTTGCTTATAGTTACATGGCACTCAGCCCTAGGGGCACATAGGGCACTCCTTAGGGGTGACTTATATGTAAAAAATAAGGTAGTTTAAGTCTTTGGAACCACTTTTAATTCCAAAGTCTAATTTGCATGTAACTTTAATTTAAAAGCAGCCAGCAAGGCAGGCCTGCCTTTAAAATGACACTGGGCACCTCAGCAGTATGCTGGGGTCTCTAAACTTACATGCCCTACCATATACTATGGACTTATAGGTAGGTTGACTTAGCCAATTATAATTAGCCTAATTTGCATACTGATTTTACACAGAGCAAAGGCCCTGGGACTGGTGAGCAGTACCCAGGGCACCATCAGAGTCAGGAAAACACCAGCAAAAAGTAAAAAATTGGGGCAAAAAGTTAGGGGGCCTCTGCAGTCAGCCCTGTTATCTCACATTTTGCAACATATTGAAGGGTCGTAGTCTAATGCTCCCCAGTGTTAAGCAGATATTAAAATCTGTCTTTAAGTGATCCAGATGTCATTTCAAAGGCTGAATGGAATTGTTTGTAACCTGTCTGCAATTTCTCTTGCAGGTTTTGGATTGAAGAAAGGTGCTAATATGTAAGGTTGTAAGGAATATGCACTGTCGCCTATAAGAATATACACGTTTAATATTCTGTGCTAACATATTTTTATCAACATAATCATATTGTTTAGTTGAACCTATATCCTTATAAAGTAACCAGCCATCTAAAAACTCTCCTGAAGTCAGTCTGTTAATTAAAACACACTCCTAGAAATCTATGAATTATATATGCCTCGTGGAAAGCAACCTACCGTGTTTGTGATGAGGCATGAGACTATGCAAACTACAGCAGTTTGCACCAGTCCCAAAGAAAAAATAGCACCTAGAATCTCAGAAAGTCACAATCTGGCCTAAACTTCATAACTTCAATTTTTTTAAAAACAAAATGGTCTTCATGTTTTTATTTTTTTATTTTGGTTATCGGGATCTGCAAACCACCTATTGTGTCCTTTTCATGGATTTGCGCAGGCTCTGTGGATCTGGCATGATTTTTAACAACACTTAAAAACATAAATGGAGACTATAAAAGTGATGTTTGAATTAAGTGGTTTACTAAAATTGGATGCAAACTTATATTCCAGTAAGTAATTCTAGGCTAGAAAGTTGTTTTTTAACATATTTCTGGATTTGTGGTCATGTGATGAATTAACGAAACCCATGTGACACAGCAACAAATGGATTTCATTGGTTGAAACACCTATTAACCTTTTGCATATGAAGTTCCATCCAATTGTTTTCTCCTTTGGGTGTGGCTGTGAGAAATCACACCTCACACATAGACTGAGACACTTCTTTTTGGTTTTGTGTTTTGGTATTACTTAGAACAATGGCATCCGGAGAAAATGCAGAGGAGCAGCAAAACAATTTTTCATCAGAGGAGGATAAACCAGTTAAGTAAAAGGAGTCCATCATGTGGAATTATTTTACAACACCTTATGGAGAGAAGAAGGTCATTGCAAAGCTGGTGCCCTGTTCTATTTGTGAGAAACAAATGTCAAGGGTCACTTCAGAAATGTATAGTCATGGACAAGCAGCATGTTTAAGCATTTAAAAAGTATTCGTCCTCGCCACCTCACAAGAGCACAGTTGAAATGTGTTGCACCCCACGCATTTACACCTGCTGCAGTACTGGTAGCACCTGGCAACCAATTGCCATATGGATTTACCACTCACCTGTCTGCTACAGTTCCTGAATTTGAAAAGCTTGATACATTTTGCACAGTTTACAAAAAAGTTCTAACTGTTAGAGAGCAGTACGCTGCTGCAATGAATGATGGTACAAAAAGCCATCAGTGTTTTTTTTGCTGCACATAAAATTGATGCACATATTCAATACATTTTGTTTTGGGACTTCAGTTTTTTTAGTTACTGTGAAAAACAAAAATAAAAATCAAGTTCAAAAAAGGTTCTTGTTAGAATCACCTTTTACAGTTTAAAGAAAGAACATCTACATGTTAAATGTTTGCTTGTGAATATTCGAATACCTGTTACTATATTTCTTCATATTTGTCAATTTGACTGGGTGTTTCAGTGTTTATATAGTTATGCAAATGGTGTGTGAGTATCAGTGTGAGAGTAGGTTTGTGACTCAATCTATTGGTGTGTGGGTGACTGTATCAGTGAGTGGCCAGGTGTGTTAGTGGCTGTATTGGTGTGTAAGTAGGTGTGTAATTGGCTGTATCAGCGTGTAGCTGGGTGTGTGAGGGTGTATTGTTGTGTAGCTGGGTGTGTAAGTGGCTGTATCAGTGTTTGGCTGGGTATATGAGTGGCTGTACCAGTTTGTGATTGGATGTGTGAGTGGCTTTGTTAGTGTGAGAGAGTGTTTATGAGTGGATATACCTGTATGTGGCTTGGTTTGTTAGCGGGTGTATCCGTATGTGAATGGGCATGTAGGGTATGCATCAATGTGTGACTCATTGTGTGTATGTGACTGTATGAGTTGTTGGCAGGGTGTGTAAGTGGATGTACCATTGTGTGACTGGGTATTTGAGTGGCTGTATGAGTGTGTGTCTGTGTGCGTGACTGTGTGTATTCAGTGTGTGAGTGGGTATGTGAGTGACTGTATTGGTGTGTGGCTGAGTGTGTGAAAGCTGTATTGGTGTGTGGCTGAGCATGTGAGTGGCTGCTGAATCAGTGTATGAGTGGGTGTGTGAGTGACTATGTCAGTGTGTGAGTGGCTGTGAGTTGATATGTTATTTACTGTATAAGTGTGTGCATGGGTGTATGAGTGGTTGTATTGGTATGTGAGTGGGTGTATGAGTGGACATACCGGTATGTAGGTAGGTGTGTGCATGGCTGTATCAGTGTGTGAGTGGGTGTGACAGTGTATGGATCAATGTCTGAGTGTGTGTATGTGGCTGTAGGAGTGTTTGCCTTTGAATGTGTGAGTAGCTGTATCGGTGTGTAAGTGCCTGTGCCAGTGTGTGGCTTGGAGTGTGAATGGCTGTATGAGTGTGTGTGTGCATGAGTTGCTGTGTCACTGTGTGTGGGTTGGTAAATGCCTTTACCAGTGTGTGGCTGGGTGTGTGAATGACTGTCTTTTTCGTGAATGGGTGTGTGAGTGGCTGTACCAGTGTGTGGCTGAGTGTGTGAGTGGCTGTATCTGTGTGTGCCTGTTTGTGTGAGTAGGTGTATCAGTGTGTGACTGGGTCTGTGAGTGGCTGTTCTGGTGTCTGGATGGGTGTTTGAATGGCTGTGTGGGTGGGTGTGTGAATGGCTGTATCAGTGTGTGAGTGAGAGTGTGAGTGGCTTTCTGGGAGTATAAGTGCATGTCTGACTTTGTTGGTGGGTGTATGTTTTTTTATTTATTTTTAACTTGTTGTCTGGAAAACCCTGACAATGCAATGTTCTGGAACAACCCTGAAAGAAATGATTAATAAAGTGTGTTACTCCAACAGATGGTGCCATTGATCTCTGTAAAAAGAAAAAGAACAAACATGAATTAATATTACAATTACAAATTAAAATTGAAATTTCAACAGTGCATAATGTCATAATACAAACAAATTGCTACACATTTCTCATATTGTAATGCTATGTTATAGTCAAAATAAGCATTTAATTTTCAGTTTTTTACTTTTCTCGGAATCTAACACCATAAATTGTGTACTGTATCAATAATCACCCTTGAACTGTAGGGAGAAACAATCATATAGATTATAGAAATAAACACATAATTGCTCACTATGTTACTGTAACTAAGCAAAAGTGTGCTTTGCACTCCCTACAATTTTTTTAAACAATTGTTTAATCTACATCTGGCCAGCTAATTAAAAAAAACGTATGCTGAAAATGAGACCTTCATCATTAGAACTACTAATAGATATATAAGGCACACCACCGTACCATATTAAGACAACACATCTGATAGGCCATATGATGTCATAAATACTGAAAATGCATGTACCACAACTATACAACAATACTTCTACAACTGTAAATCTCCTTAGAGCTTCAGTTCCAGAAACAAAAGATTTGAATTTGGTAACTTATAAGGCAATTTTCGCTTGAATTTTAGGTTGGTATCATTCCATTCTGTCCATCCACTTTTACTTTTTAGATAGACAGTGTAGTGACCAGATACGGCATTAACCCCTTCA
Source organism: Pleurodeles waltl (assembly GCF_031143425.1). NCBI lineage: Eukaryota > Metazoa > Chordata > Amphibia > Caudata > Salamandridae > Pleurodeles > Pleurodeles waltl. The sequence continues at coordinate 724,067,711 of NC_090447.1, forward strand.
TGAAATATGATACCAATAGTACTATATGTTTTTCTCCAGTAATAGATATTTGTCCTGCTTTGAAGTTTATAATCTTACTTTCCAATTTACCGCCATCTGATCTGCATCACTGTAGTATTAAAATAACATATTTTCCACTTCTTTGAACATGTTATGTTGACACAAGATCTGTTCGACAATTTGGGCATGTATTGTTTTGTGTAACTTGTTTCAACAATCTGTCAAAAGTCAGAGTTTTGCAGTCTGGTAATGTTAAATAAATAAAGCGGTATAAGTCTATGAGTGTACTTGATGTGAATGAGCAATCTTCACACTCATGATTCCAAGAGTAAGTAACTCCAAATATATCATCAATAGGTACTCCATCTTTCTCTAAAACAGCAAACCCATAAAAAAAAAACATGCATCTTCCTGAGTGTTTCCTGTAAACTGTATATATCCACTACGTATATCTACAGGGTCTCAAATGTATGATGCACGTGTTTTAGTCCTATCACTACGCAAACATTGCAACAAAATGCACAATGCAGAAAACAATGTCTTCTGTTGTTTCTGCTCAGTTTTACATACAACACTAGGTAATGCAAAGCTAGCACCATTAACTAATCCTTCCTCGACATTTACATTTTGCCACAAAATTACTCTAAATTTCTTACAACCACTTAAATTTTCTCCAGTCCTGCAGTTCCTGAAACATATTTTTTTAATTAATCCAGTTTTGCTTTTACTTAATATCATCATCATCTACCCTCCCCCTCATTTTCTGTTTTAGTGTTTTGTACAGTGTACACATTTTCTTTCAGCTTATGTACACTCATATTTTGTATATGCATATACTTTTTAATAGTACACCCTTATAGACATACTTGTGAATTTCCAGTTTGCTATATTTTTATCTCAGTATCACTTAGAATCTTTTGTCAGTGATAATCTCAAATCAGAAATGTCAAAATGTTGTTCCACTCTCAGTACAAAAGTACCAATAATGGTACCCTTTCCATTGTGCTTTCAATGATAGTCCAGTACTGAGCAAATCACAACTTCCTTTCATCTTTTATTTTTGCTATACCAGTTCTAATTGATCAGTATTTGTTAACCCTTTCTGAGACTCCTGTAAATAAGCCCAATTTGGTAGTGGTTTTGGGCAGATCCACAGATCCATTGTGGCGCACAGTGCAGCCCTAGTGTACATTTGCAGCGGATCCCCAAAAAAGCCTGCAAAATCATTTAACATTGTACTGTTAATCCTTTGCATCTACAAATAACTTTGCAAAACACTTCTGAATTAGAAGGCAAACACTTCATATAAGCAATGTGTCTACACCACTCTCTTTTTAACTTTCACAGTGCAGACTTTTTAGTTCCCCCACACTTTTATAGCTCAGGTTCCATAGTAATAATATTCAGAACACTCTCTACTAGCACTAGGCCAGAAGTCCACATCCATATCTGTGACCAGCATATGAACTTCTAATTAAACTGTACCAGGTGTGGTGGACTATCTGCACAGACAAGCATATCTCAATCACCTACCATTTCTTTTTATTTTTCAAAAGCCAATCACAGTTACTTAATTTTTTCTTAAAGTCACTACCTAATTTACTTGCCTGCACATCTCCACCATCCAATCTAATATGTTCTTTTGTTTTTTAGATGATATCCTCATTTTAGCTGCCTTTTATCTTCAAAACTCCCTCGGTCAGCTGCGGCCTTCTCCTATGTGCTATTCCTGCTTGCCTCCAAAATGGTCAGAGTGTGGATTGTGGGTCACAGCTTCGTGCTTTAGGACAGAGAGAGTACTAGAAAGAGTGTCATTGACAGGGACCTCGGTTTACCTATTGTTCATATTACTTGGGTTGGCCAGAGAGGGTTACAGTGGCATCAATTGCTGCCTTTGATTAAAAGCACTGTGGATGTCAACATCCAGACCTCATGATTGTGAACTGTGGTGGCAATGACTTGTCACAATCACTTAGGTAGGATTGGAATTCCTAATGAAGGCTACCTTTGGTAAATTAATGGCACCTTTCCCACTCACTACCTGGTGCTAAAGGCAAAAGTTTAAGTGGTCAAACAAATCATGTCCACAAGTAGACAATTCCAGGAAACACATCAATAAATCTGTGTCTGCATTCTTCAGAGAACACAACATGGGCTCTATATACCACAACAATTTAACTTCGATATGGATGGAATATATTGAAAAGTTGGAGTTCCTTCCACAGAAAAAGGCAATAGGGTCCTCCTCAACAACTTGAAAGACAGCATCCTCTTCTACACTTCATAAACACAAAGGCTCTTTTCAGAAAAAACCCTTTTCCCAAACACCGGTATCTTTAATTTTCAAATCCTTATTTTTGAATTCTTATAAGGATTGGCTGATCTGTTGTGGATCCACAAACCAAAAGCACACATTCTATATAGAACAGCCACACTTATGGGTCTGTGAATGGGTGTGTGAGTGATTTTATGAGAGCGTGACTGGGTGTGTGAGTAGCTGTGTGGGTCTGTGACTGGGTGTGTGAGTGGCTGTGAGGGTCTGTGAGTGGGAATGTGACTAGCTGTATGGGTGTGTGAGTGGGTATATAAGTGGATGTATGTATCTGTAAGTAGGTCTCTAAGTGTGTTTATGGATGTGTGAATTGGTATAGGAGTAGTTGAATAAGGATAAGAGTGAGTGTGTCAGTGAGTATGTGAGTGGGTGTGTGAGTCTCTGCGTGGGTCTGTGAGTAGGTATGTTAGTGTCTGTGTGGGTCTGTGAGTGGGTGTGTGAATGACTGTGTGGGTCTGTGAGTGGATATGTGAGTATCTGTGTGGGTCTGTGAGTGAATGTGTGCTGAATTTCTATGGTTTTGTACATTTGAAATGTGAGCCTATTTATAATGTCCCCAAAACCTTTGTTTTTTAAGGGATTTTCTGTTGTTTTTATTTTTTTTATTCTATTTCCTAACTAAAATGTCCTTGTAACCTTTGGTTGTTCCAGTGAATTTCTATGTTTTTTTAAAGTTAATCCAACGACCACTGTGCACAACCAAAGGTATAGGGGATAGATTGTACCACCCAACCCTGTGCAATGCATGACCTTTGGCCATGCACAGCAGAGGTTAGCTGCAGGGCTTGGCTTATACTCACCCAATCCCACACCACTCATGAACTGTTTCTGTGTTTGGTGGAGATGTGATCATATTCCTGTGCATCAAGAACACGTCTCCAAAATCAGTGGGAAACCGGCTTGTGGGCCTTTTAGGAAGCTGTCCATCATTCTGGGAAAAGGGCAAGAAGACGTTGCATACCACTAATATATATAGAGTGGGCCAAAAACAGCGGGCCTTCTAGGACATTTTACACACATGCTGCTATATGACAACCAGTTGTGGCAGTCTGAAGGCCACCATATTAAGACTTCTGGCTGCTCTCCGCACTATTTGGTGGGGAAGCCGCCAGCAGGCATTCTCTTGGTCATCGGTTTAGTGGAGCTTGCTCCGCTGCCACCTCCACGTGTGATGCTATTAATTGTGTTTGACCAATGACTTTGTGTTTCACCACTGCACATATTAGTTGCTCAATGTTCACCAGTAGCACATTATTACATGTTGTGTTCAGTTTAGCTGCCTATTGGCTTTAACATGGAGTTAGCCATTACATTCTGTATTCAGGTCAGCTGCCTATTGGCTTTAACATGGCATTAGATAGTACATTCTGTATTCAGTTTAGCTGCCTATTGGCTTTGACGTGACATTAGACATTACATTTGGTATTTAGGTTAGCTGCCTATTTGCTTTAACATGGAGTTAGACATTGCAGTTGAGACATTGCAGAAGAGCTGTGTTTTTCCAAGCTGTGTTTTTTCCACATGGTAGACCAAGCTGTGTTTTTCACGCCAGACCTTATCTGATAAGAGCACGTAGATTTTGAGTTTACCTCTCAATCCAGTCTGAGAACGAGTGAGGCTCGGAGAATTGGCCACTCTCCAAGTTTCTTCGGTTCTCACACTGAGTTTGCTTTTAAGGATGACTCTGGACTACAGCAGAGTTAGATTGAATCTGCTTTGACTTCAGACAGGAACGGAGACGTCAGTTGCCTGTCTCCCGTTTGGGTAGAAAATCTCTTTCTCGCAGTTGAACCGGAGTCATCAACTTGCAGGTCCCAGAAAGATGAAGCTGAGTTATAGGCCCTACAACCTTGCCCTGCGGTGATGTAATTTTTACTTTTATGCTTTGCTTTGATGTTATGCTGTAATATAATCACATGCATTTGCTGTGTATATTGCAACTGAGAAGTACTTTGATATATTTTGCTTCATTGCTGCAACTACTTTTGAACGTGTGCTTCCAGTCTACTAACTTCGTCTCTCAGGAACCTCGTGGTGTAGTAATAATAACAATAAATGTCTTCTTTAAACTCAGAAGTGCTTTCCAGAGAGGTTCTGTAAGCTCGGTCATGTGATAAGAGCAGGACAGAAGAACATTTTGGCGTGAGTCAGCAGTCTGGGAGTCAAATTGGATATTGGAAGTGCACGATTTAAAAGTGTAATTGTGTTTTGTTGTTTAGAGAATTAAAGAAGCACGGCAGACCATGTTTGAAAATGCATGTGAAGTTAAACTGCCTTATGGTGCTGTGAGAAACATGTTTTCGTGTTTATCAGGACTGTGTGAGTCTTGGGATGAGTGCTGTGATAAAGCATATTTAGAACATGTGCCTTTTGAAAGAAATGACGTTGCTTTTGTTCTTGACAGAAGGGTTTGGATACTTTTATCTGCTTACAGAAAAATGCAGGATAGATGTAGGCAGTTAGAACATGAAAATAAGAATTTACGTGCTGAGTGAAATCTTAACACTTTGGTACAAAGTAACTAGGAAAAAACATGAGCAACTGCGCGCTTTTGATTTGGCAAATGAAATAATTCAGACTTTAGGTTTCTGCGCAGTGCAAGACGGAAACACTGGTTTACATGTAAATCAGGAACAGGGGAAGACAAGAGTGCTCCTGGAACTTTGGAGTATGAAACCTGAAATATCAAGCATGCAGTGGGTGATGAATTCACCTAAATCTCACAGTTTAGGACAGGCACAGGAAGCTAGTATCATACACTGGATCTGGTACATGCAAGACAGGGCTAGAGTCACTGCAGCCCTACCTGAACAGGTGTCACAAGCCCCTTTTCAGAATGAGGAGAGGGTGCAGGGAGTACCACAGGTAAAAGAGTCACCAATGAAATTGCGTGCAACATTTGAATTTGCGTCCCCTGAGGATAAAAAGCATGTTTGTTTGACTATTGATTCAGATTTGTACAATGTGTGTCAGACTTTAAAGCAAGAGCTGTTTGAGATGTTTCATTTTTACACTGTTTCTTGGTTCACTGCCAATGGTTTAGCCGTTTGGTTTTCCACATGGCTTGTACATAACTGGTTCAATTCCCTTGCAGATGTTAAAGAGAAAAGTACAGAAGTGTCCACCCATAATTCTGACTTAGTGGGGAGGGCTAAGTGGGTGCACCAGAAATGTGTACATCTGGGAGAAAAAGCCACTTACAGGTGGGCAGAGATGAGAGGGATGCACATTCCCCTAGATTTTATAAAAATCTGTGCAGCACGCACAAGAGCAATCTGTCCCACAAACAGTCAAAGATCAGTTGGAGAGAGGAAAGTTACCAGGACAGATATGGCAAATTGATCAGGTTTTAGGGGGAGTGATTGCTGCAGATTACCAAGGAGAAATCATAATTATGCTGGTAACTAGAAAATAATCTGATTCATTCATACAGATTGGAGACAGAATTGCCCAACTTGTCAAAAGTGCACTGAAAGGAGGTTTGGTAAAGGAGTCTGCCCCAGCCCTTCTAACAGTGCAAGGAAAGGGAAGCTGTGGTGCAGCAGATAAAAACCTCAGTGCTGAGGTGTGGGCTGAAGCCCCAGATAATCCTCCAGAACCTGCAAAACTCATAACAAAGGGCCCCAAAAACGCCCTGCTGATTATAAAACAGGGAAGGGAAGAGGAAGGGCACATTTCAGATGACAAATGTTATTTGCAAGAAAAGTCATAATTTTTTCTTTTGCAGATCCTACCACATTTCGCCACTGACCATGAGTGTGCTGTGTGGTCTCCCTTCGGGTGTGGAGTCAGGGGAGGGACCGACCCACCAACCTGAACCTGATTGATTAAAGTACAAGCACCATGGATCCATTTTGCGCAACTGGCGCCTTCAGTTCAAGTTCAACTTGTTTGATTACATTCTTCCACTGGAACTAAGCATCCTTAACAGTTAACTGTCTGTGTTTTTTCGTATGGAACTCTGATTTTCACTTACATTCCAGCAAACCTTTCAGGTGGACCGTGAACCTTTACATGAGTAGAACACATGCTACATCAAATTGCTATTTTAGAGACACTATTATCCCAATAAGAGTATATAAGTTTCAGTCTTTTCTGTGCAGATGTATCTGATGTGAAAGGTTATGAGATCAATATGTTATCATTCAAATCTGATTTGCTTATAATGGGTTTTTTTGTGTTGATGTTTTTGTTTTTGTTTGAAATAAGAGGTATGTAAACAAAAATTCATTGGTGATAGGGTGGAATGTGATGCTATTAATTGTGTTTGACCAATGACTTTGTGCTTCACCATTGAGCATATTAGTTGCTCAATGTTCACCAGTAGCACATTATGGGGGTCATTCTGACCCCGGCGGTCTAAGACCGCCGGGGCCAGGGTCGGCGGGAGCACCGCCGACAGGCCGGCGGTGCCCCGCAGGGCATTCTGACCGCGGCGGTTCGGCCGCGGTCAGAAGAGGCAAACCGCCGGTCTCCCGCCGGTTTACCGCTGCCCTTAGAATCCCCCATGGCGGCGCAGCTTGCTGCGCCGCCATGGGGGATTCTGACACCCCCTACCGCCATCCTGTTCCTGGCGGTTCGCCCGCCAGGAACAGGATGGCGGTAGGGGTGCCGCGGGGCCCCTGGGGGCCCGAAAAGTATTTCAGTGTCCGCTAAGCAGACACTGAAATACGCGACGGGTGCAACTGCACCCGTCGCACCCCTGCAACTACGCCGGCTCAATTCTGAGCCGGCGTCCTCGTTGCAGGGGCATTTCCTCTGGGCCGGCGGGCGCTCTTTTGGAGAGCGCCCGCCGGCCCAGAGGAAATGTCTGAATGGCCGCCGCGGTCTTTTGACCGCGGTGCGGTCATTCAGCGGCGGTACCCTGGCAGACGGCCTCCGCCGTCCGCCAGGGTCAGAATGAGGCCCTATATGTTGTTTTCAGTTTAGCTGCCTATTGGCTTTAACATGGAGTTAGCCATTACATTCTGTATTCAGGTCAGCTGCCTATTGGCCTTAACATGGCATTGGACATTACATTCTGTATTCAGTATAGCTGCCTATTGGCTTTAATGTGGAGTTAGACATTGCAGATGAGCTGTGTTTTTCCAAGCTGTGTTTTTCCACATGGTAGACCAAGCTGCGTTTTTCACACCAGACCTTAGCTGATAGGAGCACGTAGATTTTGTGTTTACCTCTCAATCCAGTCTGAGAACGAGTGAGGCTCGGAGAATTGGCCACTCTCCAAGTTTCTTCGGTTCTCACACTGAGTTTGCTTTTAAGGATGACTCTGGACTACAGCAGAGTTAGATTGAATCTGCTTTGACTTCAGACAGGAACGGAGACGTCAGTTGCCTGTCTCCCGTTTGGGTAGAAAATCTCTTTCTCGCAGTTGAACCGGAGTCATCAACTTGCAGGTCCCAGAAAGATGAAGCTGAGTTATAGGTCCTACAGCCTTGCCCTACGGTGATGTAATTTTGTCTTTTATGCTTTGCTTTGAAGTTATGCTCTAATATAATCACATGTATTTGCTGTGTACATTGCAACTGAGAAGTACTTTGATATATTTTGCTTTCATTGCTGCGACTACTTTTGAAGGTGTGCTTCCAGTCTACTAATTTCGTCTCTCAGGGACCTTGTGGTGAAGTAATAATAACAATCAATGTCTTCTTTAAACTCAGTAGTGCATTCCAGAGAGGTTCTGTAAGCTCGGTCATGTGATAAGAGCAGGAAAGCAGAACACCACGTCACCACAAAACAGCCCGCCATATTACAACATTATAAACAACATGGTGGTGTTGTTTTGGCGGGGTGCTGCCAGCGGAGCAAGCGCCATGGACTCCATAACCTCCCGGATGACTACCGGGACCACCAGGTAAGTTGATCGTCTGACAGGGGAGGGGGGTATCGAGTGTGTGAATGGGTGTGTGTGTGTGTAAATGGATGGGGGTGGATGGGTGTTGTGTGTGTTTGTGTACATGTGTGTGCAAGTGTCTGTGTGCTTGTGTGAATGTGTTTATGGTGGGGTGGAGGGAGTATGTGTGCGTGTATGCGGGGGTGGAGAGGTGTCATGGCCGTGTGTGTATGTCTGTTTGAACGACTGAGCGTGTATGTGTGCGTGTGTGTATGTGAGTGTGGTGTGTGTGTGCGTGGATCGTAGGGGGTCAGTATGGGTTCTGGGGCAGGGGGAGGGGGGCTTTGCTGCTTGTGGGCGAGGGACTTCTGATGGGGTGGGGGGCCTCCCACATGGAGGGGGCGTTGGGGAGTCCTGTTGTGGTGACAGCAATTAGTATTCCTGTCACCAGTATCCTTTACTTCAAGGATTTCATGGCAGGGCTGCCGCCAAGGGATGCCTGGCAGAAAGGATACTCCTAATACCGCAGGCGGTGGTCAACCTTCGGCCAGGCGATCCCACCCCCCCTGGTGGTACAGGTGGTGAACTAGCTGTGATGCTGCCAGTTCACCGCTGCTGTCATAATTTGGTGGTCATAATGACCACCAATGTCTCTAGCGAGCTTGAGTGTCTGTAACTTGTTACTTGAGTGCCTTTATGAGATAACTTTTCAAGGTGGAACTGCATATACTACACACTTGGCTGATTTGTACATTACATAAGTATGTGCTTCTTTGTTTGGTGGAGATGTGATCTTATTCTTCTGCATCAAGAACCTGTCTCCAAAATTGATGGGAAACATGCTTGGGAGGCTTGTGCGGAAGCTGTCCATCAACCTGGGAAAAGAGCCAGATAAGTTGCATACCACTAATATATATGGGGTTGGGTCAAAAGGGGATTCTAGGCCATTTTACATACTTGTAGTCTTTTAAAGGGAGAACATGATCTCTGCTCTCAGCAGCACATGTCAATAAAGAACCCACTCATCACAATGACTACGCAAGATATGGCACTCGAAAAATGCAAGATTACAAACAAGATGCAGAATTCTGCCCTGCGTAGTTATCCAAGAAAAGGCTACCTTTGCTTTTTTTTATCTCAGGGACTATGGGAGGAGCCTGAAGACCCCATGGTTCCAGCCAGCTTCCCGCCTCCTGCAGGAGCCTGCATTCTTCCCGCATGCAGGGAGCTTCTGAAAATGTAATGCTCTGAGTGAGGGAGCAATACTTTCATCTCTTTCCCTGCCCCCATGTCTGCAGGCTGCAGGCAGGGAAAGAGATGAAAATGTCACTTCCAGCAAGCTGGAGCATTTTGACAGCTTGCTGGGGTCCGGGAATGTTGGGGGGTTGGGGCCCCCAGAGCTAGCAATGGCTCCAGGAAGGGAGCCCCTTCTTTTTTTTGCACGGGTTGGCAGAAGGAGGTGGTTTTCCCCAGGGCTGTATATGGCTCAGGAGGGGGCCGCATGACCCCCTTTTTTACATAGGTAATTGGCCCAGGGGAGGTGGTGGTCCCCAGGGGTCTGTGTGGGCCCCCTTTGTTTTCTATAAATTCATGGGGAGGTGGTGTCCCAGGGTATGCACATTGCCCCCTCATACAATTATTTTAATGTGGCAGCAGGAAGGAAAAGTGTGCTTTCTGGACCAAGAGCTACCTTTCTGCCCCAAATTTACTGAGAAACCAAAGGTTAAGGTAACGTAGTTAGTGGAATATGTCAGTGTCGTAGGCTGGCCGGGATCAATCACACGAGACTGTTGGAGTCGATAGGTACGTGAGATTTATTTAAATTTATAGCGCCATATATAGTAAGAATTTTCGTGTTATGTCCTTTTTTTCCGTCCTGCAGGGTTAATCTCGTCTTCTTCTTTCTGTGTTCTCCAAAGGCCTCTCAGGATGCGTGTGGGGACAGAAGAAGAATAGGCACGGTAAGTGTTTATGTACAATTACTTTTCTCCTCTTCTTTTCTTTCCCCCTCTCTCTCTCTCTCTCTCTTAGTCCCTGTTCGGCTCTTTTCTTTCTATTCTGTATTTCACTCTTTTCCTTCCTTCCTTGTTTTTCTTCCTTGTTCTCTTCTTCCTTTTCTTTCTTTCCCTGTGATTCGACTTTTCTTTTCCTTTCTTTCAGTCTTCTGGCTTACGCGGGACTGTCCGCTTAACTTTTCCTTCTTGTCTGTTTTCCTTTCTTATAGAGTCTCTTCTCTTTCTGATTCTTGTTCATTTCTGAAGCGTATTTACCACACAGGTATACTCTTTCCTTTTCTTTCTAGCGCTTTCTGCTTCCTGATTTCCCTTTTTCATAGGCTCTCGTTTGTTCCCCTCCCCGTGCTCCCTCCTTTTGACCTCCCGCCCTGTTCTTCCTACCTCCCGCCCTGTGCCCGAGCTTTCCCTTTTGTATGCCTCCCCCTTCCGTCCTCCCAACCCTACCCGTTTCCAGCCCCGTACATTCCTTGGCCATGATTCTCCTGAAGCGTGGCGGGTCCTAGGGAGCTGCTTCCCGGGGCCGGCGGTCTTCGTCGCAGGTTGGGTCCGTGCTAATTCTTCGTTCGGCTCGGCCTCCGACCTCTGGGATCCGCGATGGTCCGAGGGTTCCTCCTTGATGCTGTGTCTTCACGCTCTTCGGGGTTCTTCTCCGGACGTCTCCTGGGCCATTTCCTCCTTGCTCCTCCACCCCTCGATCTCTGAGACTTCTCCCTTTAAACTCCCAGGGTCCCCCGAATGGAGGAAGGAACCAATGGGAAGCTGGGACCTCGGGGTCACTTCCGGGTCGTCGCTGACAGTGGCAGCACCAGTCGCCCTGGTGTGCGGGTCGAGGCGGTCCGACCCGTCACAGTCAGGGAGAACATTAAAGTTTCGAAATAAGAAAAACTTGAAAATTCACCAGTTATAATTAGTAGAAATATCGATAACTTGCATCCCTCCATCACTGTTTATGACTGCACATATTACATCACTAAAGACATTTTCTATGACATCATTTAGAGCATCACTTATGACATCTCAAATGACACTGCTAATAACATCACTGATTACATCATCCAATGAGTTGTTAGTTTATTTTATTATTTACAAAGTAGCAGGTACTGACTATATTGCTTTTCTAATTAATTTTGTACAGCCTGTGTCCAGCTAATGGGTGTAAGTGTTTACAAAACGCATGTGTTACTAACGAATCATAGGTGTGCAGAGGTATTGAACACATTATACATCATTGCATTGAAGAATAACTCTGTACAGATTACAGTTGACAACTTGTCTCCAGTATGTATCACACACTTTCTTGGATTCTGCAGAAAAAGTTACCAACAGGGCAAAGATTCTACGTAGTATATACTGAGACTTACCTACCTGGACCTATTTGTGCAGATGGGACTCACAGTCCCATAATTCATCACTCACCAGAGGAGGAGGGGCTGGCCTGTAATTAGGGGACTGTTGATGAAGGGTTATAAAGCTCTTACACCTTCCTCCCAACTTACCTACCTGGACCTTGTTGTGTGGACGGGACTCGCAGTCTCATAATTCATCACTCGCCAGAGGAGGAGTGGCTGGCCTGCAAGGAGTGGGCTACGGGTGATGCACTATTAAGCACTTGCACCTTCCCCACAGCATGGGACTTACCTACCTGGACCTTGTTGTGTAGACTGGACTCGCAGTCCCATAATTCGTCACTTGCCAGAGGAGGAGGGAATTGCCTGAAAGGAGGGCGCTGCGAGTGATGCACTATAAAGTGATTGCATCTTCTCTACATCTTCTCTACAGCATGGGACTTACCTACCTGGACCTTGTTGATCACTCAGCAGAGGAGGAGGGGCTGGCCTGTAAGAAGGGCACTGCAGGTGAAGCACCATAAAGTGCTTCCCTGTGGCTCAGGACGCATGCATGTCGCATCTGGGCAAAGCTCAGGCCAAGGGCAGACCGGGTCTATGCCCATCAGCACCAGGAGGAGCCAGGGTGGGGCCATCTCCCTTGGCTTTTGGGTATAACATTGCAGGAAATATCTATCTGATGTGATCTAGTACTCTCTACCAGGCATGTGATTGTCTTTCCAATGTATGTACTCCTTTGGTGACTTAACTAATTGACACAGACCTCTCCTTTGAAGAGCTGGGAGATCCCTGTGGATTCTCCTGTGGCATCTCCCTGTGTCTGGTGGTGCACCGATATTGAAACAAAGAGAGCTTGCCTTTCAGATGAGGAAAAGAAAGGTGGACCCCTCTGTTCTTAAGTCCCTCTAGTTGGCCCATTTGACAGTGACTATTGAGGTGTTTCTTTCCCAGGCGGTGAGCATGGGGAATTCAAAGTTAGATGCAATCTCTTCTAGGCTGGAATTAATTGAGGTGGGTATTGCGCAGCTAGGGGTCCAATTAGAAGCCCTAGACATTTTGTATATGGGCTTGAAATGCCAGGTTGAAATGGGCCAATGCACCAGCAGTGCAGGAAGGTCTCAATGTTCCGTATCTAACCAGGAGGAGGTAGTAGCTTGATCTTTGCGGTCAACAGGGTCATTGTCAGTTGTCCCCCAGACAATCATAAACTCCAGTACCTCCCTGTCAGGGTCATGTCCCCATGTAGTCACTCATACACCAGCTTCCCGCCCTGGTGTGGTATTCAACCTGCCCCAAGAAGCATCCCTTTATGTGTTGGTTTTAGGGAATGTCTCTCAATACAATGGTCATGGCCCAGACATTTTTGAGGAATTGAAGAACAAGACTGCCCACTGGTTTAAGGTTCATGTGAACTTAGGTCTCGCTATGACTGAAAATTTTGCACTGCCTTTGGTTTTTTTTATTAGCCGGATATGGCATGTAACACTCCCTGAATTCAAATAAAGGGTGGTGCAGGGCATCATGGCCGCCCCTTATTATTATCAGCAGTCCCCTCTCCTCTGTCTATGAGTGACAGATTTGAGCCCCTGAGTCATCTGGACTCTTGTGATTGACTCCCTGCGAAGGAAAATTCTTTGGTAGTGGTAGCATCCTTGGCCCCTAACCAGTATATCTGTTCCTGTATTTGTGATGATTTGCTGTTGCTATCTTGGAACACCGCTGGTTTGTCCGCAAAGCTCAGTGATAGGAACTAAGTGCAGTTTATCAAGCATTACCACATGATTTGTTTCCAGGAAACCTGGGAAGTAGGTAACTCCCCCTTCATTGAAGGTTATAAAACCTATTTTGTACCCACAGTGGCATCTGTAGCAGGGAAGGCCAATGGGGCCTGGTAATCTTTGTAAACTTGGAGCTATGTGGTTATATTAAAGATCTCATGCGGGATCCTCATTTGTTTCAGGCCCTTAAACTGCATGTACCAGGCTCTATTTTGGATGTTCTGATTGATTTTTATAATGCAAAATCCCACGTCTCCTGGGATAACTAATCTCCGTAGCTTATGCTCAGCTGTAAATACATTGGACAGGCAGGGCATGGGACGGGAGAAGCTTGTCATGGTCGGTGACTTCAGCTGTCATCCGTGTCCTAGCTACCTACATACTGGGGTTTTAATCGCAAGATATATGATTGAGGATGGACCTCACATGGCACGTACACCTTTAGGTTGTGCCATTAATATCTTTTTGCACCCCAATAATCTGTTCATTTGCTCTGGAGAAGTTGACAACTGTGACTAATCACTGTATTATCCCGGAATTCAAAGAGAGGGGCTGTGCATCAATAATAGATTTTATTTTTGTTTCTGCTTCCTTGTTCTCATTTATTTCAAGTTTTAACAGAACACATAGTCCCTTTAGTGATCACAAACCCCTGCTGTTATATATTGGGGGAATAAGGGAGGGATTGAGCCACTGTCAGCGATATAGAGTGCACTTATTTCCTCTGATCAAAGCAGATGGCTGAGATGGTTGCTTGTAGACCCCAAAGCATTCAACTGGTCACTCTTCACAGAGTACAGGCAGGAGACTGCTATGTGCTGGGATGTGGGTGCCTCGGATGCAGCAATCCTTGCTGCATTTGCCGGGATCACACTGAAGGTTTTGCCATTACTCACAGAGACAGTGATTAGGCCCAAATCAGACTACTCCAAAGGGTTAGATCAAGACTGTGCCAAAAGTTTGTGCCTCTTGAAATTTGCTCTCAAGCAGTCCCCCAGAAATGAGGAGATTGTGGTGAAATGCCAGAAAGACTATCAGAGAGACATTAAGAAATGGAAACACATACTGTATAAAGCTGCTTTGGAGGATTTAGCTCAAACCTGTGAATTGAGAGATAATACTTTCTTTTGGTGGGTAATTAAGAGGTCCTGTTTTAATGAACATGAGGGGCCTGCACTGTGCCATCACATCTTGGCACAGCAGTGGATGAACCATTTTCAGTGTATTTATAATGGTGGGCCTCTGGAGGGTGTGGTGCATTAGTGTTGCTTGATGTTGGGCAGAACCAATGTGGTCTTCACATTTGAGGATGTTTGCCAGGGTATTCAGACCCATTCTCGAAATAAAGCCCCTGGCCCGGATGGCATACCTCCTGACCTATTCTGGGATAATACTGATGTGCGAGGGCCAGTCCTTATTTTGGTTTTAAATGCTGCGCTCAGGGAGGGAGCTCCACTCTCGTGGTTTTCAGCTATTATTGTTCAGATTTTTAAGAAGGGGGATAGGAACAATCAACACTGCTGTCACCCAATATCGCTTTTAGACACTGTGGCAAAAGTCCTAGAGAGGATCTTGTTAAATAGACTTTTGCTGTGAGCAGACAAAAATAACTTACTTTCTGAGGTCCAGTATGACTTTCAGCCAGGCAGGTTGACCGTCAACCAGTGTCTTAACTTATATTTAATCATAAATAAATACACTGTTGTCCAGCATGGCTCTCTCCATCTAGCGTTCATGGACCTCACATCTGCATTTGACAGGGTAAATCACAGAAAGCTTTGGGACTTAATCCTTCAGATGAAGGCCGATTCACAAATAGTACTTCTGCAGCGGTAAGATATTCTCTGGGAGTGACACTCACAGATTGCTTTGGCACTAGTAGGGGTGTACGTCTGGGCTGCACATTAGCACGATTGCTATTCACTCTTTATATTAATGGTTTGGAACTAGCTCTCATATTAGTGCAGACTGATTGCACAATGGTAGGAATGAGATCACTGCCCATTTTGTTGTAAGCTGATGATGCAGTGCTTATGGCTCACACAGCAGTGGGACTGCAGTATTTGCTGGACCGGTTTGCCGCTTACATGGACAGCTTGGACTTGGCAGTTAATTTTTCCAAATCATATGTATTGGTAGTGGGCCTCGACCAACACACTCGAAAACCTTCAGGGTGGGAAATCACACCCTGGCCATGGTCCCAGCCTTCCCTTATCTGGGGATTATTATTTGATGCTAATATGAGCTGGAAACCCTTGGTGGAGGGCAGAACTAGTGATTTGGTGAAGACCACAGGGGTGGTAGCCAGCTTTGCTGAGAGTTTGGCCTCTTAATCACCAGCTGCTTTTAGTCAAACTCTTCCACTCTTAAGTTCATCTCTACAGTGTTATATGGCATTGAAGTATGGTGCTACAGATGGGTAGATGAGATCCAAACTACAGAAAACATGTTCCTAAGGAAAATCCTATGGGTCCCACATAGCACCCAGGCATTCTCAGTTCATGAGGGGTTAGGTCTCAGATATATTAGTGATCTAATAGTTCTCAGGCCTTTGCTCAGTTGGGGTAAGCTATGGACTGGGGAAAGCTTTCAATTCAACAGCTTGTTCTTGGATTTCTTATCTCTTGATCACATGCACAAACTCCCTTGTAACATATATGTGAAGGCAACCCTGTCTACCCTAGGGAGGGCAAATATGTTTTATAATTATCATTCTCTGTGCTGGTTGGAGAAAAAAAAGGGTTTCTTGAATATACCTCTATGCAACTTGACCAGTCGGAGCTTAGGAAACCCATGGTTTGGGGTAATTTTTTGTTAAAATCTGTTCGGGGTATCGAACCATACCTGTACTTGTTATCTAATACTAGGGATAGGTTTGTGGTAGCTCATTTCAGATTTATTATGTTCCATCACCTTTTGGCCACCCGGACAGCTGGTTTAGTTCAGATTACTTAGGGCCCTGTGGCTGCAACAATGTGTCCCCACCGGATACCCTTCATCTTGCATTATTGTGTAAATATTTTAGTGTCACCATGAAGCGCTTCCTTTTACCTATTTTAAAAACTCTATTTTTTTTTCAAGCTCGCCTGGCACTATTGTACCTCCAGCTTTTGCCAGATGTGCACACTCTGTCTGCTGCATGCTGCAATGAGATCAAGGTACTCCAGGCTCTATTAATCTTCTTGTTGTCTCAGAATTGTATATAGTATCTGATGTTTTTTTACATTGTTGTTCTTGTATTCTCTCAATATGTGATATGAGGATTTATTTTATGATCTTTTGTGGTTTTATGATTCTATTTACAATTTAATAAAGATTTAATGATGATGAAGTATTGTAAGCAGCCTAGAGTTATTAGACAGGATAGTTGCATCATTGCAATTTCTACATAGCATAGAAGACTGTATGCACCAGGTACAAACCTATGTACATGTGATTTGTTAGCTTCCAAAGATAGGCTATCTGTAAAATTTCACCACAGAATGAAGGTTGTAGGTAGTATGATATTTAGCATCTTCAGACCTTGGTTATTTTAGGCGCGTCGTGTCTTTTTTAAAAGTAAACTCTCTCTATAAACATCGTTTACAGTACCCATTTCTCTACTCATGTGAACTTTATTTCTCAAAATAGGTTCATTGACTGTGAGGTGTTTGATACAGATAAAAATCTATCTGTAGTTGGAAATTAATTTTGAATCAAATGTTGAGTATCTTGAGGAACGTTGCTTTCTTTGAACAGTTATATACATATTGAACACTGTTTGCAATGACGGTTCCCCATACATCTGTGGTTGACTGTTAATGTGAACTAGGTCACCTGTGAAGCGTATGGTATAGGTTCAATATTGTTCATAACACATGCTTGCTACACCAAAGAGAGTTGTACTTTGATGTTGTTAATGATGCCTCGTTTTATTCTGAGCTATTTTGTACTTACTTTTATAGCTCTAATGCCATACCTGTTTTTACAGCAAAGTGTGCAAAAGAAGTTTGGATTATGTCATCAGTGAAGTTATCAATGATGCCATTTGAGATGTCATCAGTGATTTCTTAAGTGATGCCAAAGAGCATGTCATGAGTGGTATTATATGTGATGTCATAAGCAGGGCATGGTGGTAGGGCAAGTTATAGTTAGCTCTGCCTAGTATAACTGGTGCATTCCTGTTTTTGTTTAGTTCAAAACCTTAATGTTATCATTGACATATTCACCTAACTATAACGTTACTTTAAGCTTTGTTTTTTTCAGTGAATTTCTAAGATTTTATTTGAACAAAACATCTTTTTATCACACATAACTATAATATTACTTTAACCTTTAGTTTTTTAATTGATTTCCAGGGTTAATAATGTAAAGTAATATTTCATTACCAAATGCAAATCCAACCCCGTGCTGTGCACAACCTTTGGCCAACAGGGCCTGGCTGTGGCCAATCGACCGAGAGGTAGCACCGTTGCTTATTATTACCCTGGAAAGGATGGGTCCAACAGGCAGAGCATGCAGGTGAATTGGTGGCTTGCATATTCAGCAGCAACTAAAAGGGAGAATTGTGGACTCTGCTGTCAGGCCAGGAGTAGACAAGAAAGAACCCACTCATCTTTGACAGTCACTAAATAGGAGATTGTGCCCCAATTAACAATGCATTCACCTCGATCAAAGTTTTCAGATAGTTTCACAATGTACAGTTGTAAACAAAACACATTGTCCATTAGCCTGGAAAATGGTGGGAACACATTTGCATAATTGTAACTGCAAGCAACGGGCTAAATGGGTAGAGCTTGGAGGTGATTTGGCACCTTTGCATACCCAGCAGCAACTAAAAAGGAGAGCTGTGGACTCTGCTCTTAACCCCTATGGTGCCCTGGATGAGGTGATCTCATCCAAGGCACCGGCTCCCATGTGCCTTGGACGAGATCACGTCGTCCTGCACCTGGGAATTGGGGGGAGCGCTAGCGCTGTGCTCCCCACCCACCCCCCCAAGGCAGGGATGGAAGCCCTTCCCCTTCCACCCCCGACCCCCCCACCCCGTGACGTCAGCGCGCATCGTGCGCTGACAATCACAGAGGGCCTCCTCCCATCGCTCTGGATGCTCAGCTTCCAGCGCGATCGAAAGAGAATTGCAAAGCATTTCTCTTTCGATCACGTGGGGGAGGCCCAGAGAGGCTTCAAAGGGAAGGAAATTTCCTTCCCTTTGAAGTCTCTCTGAGCGTTTCAAAAGCCAGATTGCTTGCAATCCGGCTTTTGAAACGCCCACTAGACACCAGGGATTTTCTTTTTTTTTGTGAAACTGGCATGAGGGAGCGACCCCTTGAGCAAGGGTCGCTCCCAGGGGGGGGCATTTTTTTGGAAATCATTTTCTGCAGGGGGGGCGGGCAGAAACCTCGAGGCACAAGGGATCATTTTTTATTTTTTTTTATTTTTGTTTTGTTTTTTTTGTAGGTGGGGAGCGACCCCTTAGGCAAGGGTCACTCCCCTAGGGGGGAAATTATATGTAGGCCATTTCTGCACCCCTTGGGGGCAGATTGGCCTATTTTTATGAGGCCAATCTGCCTCCAAGGGGGACAGAAACCACTAGACACCAGGGAGGTTTTTTTTTCACTCAAGGGGAGCGACCCCTTAGGCAAGGGTCGCTCCCCTGAGGGGAAAATTTATTTTAGGCCATTTCTGCCCCCCTGGGGGCCATATCAGCCTATTTTGATTAGGCCGATCTGCCCCCAAGGGGGGCAGAAACCACTAGGCACCGGGGATTTTTTATGTTTTTTGTTTTACAGAGGGAGCGACCCCTTGGACAAGGGTCGCTCCCCTGGAGGGGAAAATTGTATTTAGGTCATCAGCCGATTTTTGCTACGCTGAGGGGCAGAAACCACTAGGCACCTGGGATTTTTTTTTTTGCGCCAATGTCACGCAGGGGGAGTGACCCCGTAGGCAAGGGTCGCTCCAGGGGGGTGGTTTGGGGGGGGTGGGGGGTTAAATTTATTTTAGGTCATCTGCCCCCGGGGGGGCAGAAACCTCTAGGCGCCAGGGCAAATTTTTTTTGTGTGTTTTTCTTTTTGTTTGTTTGTTTTTTTAGAGATGGGGAGCGACCCATTAGGCAAGGATCGCTTCCCTGGGGGCAAATTGTATTTAGACCATTTCTGTCCCCCTTGGGGGCTGATCGGCCGATTTTAGGTCAATCTGCCCCCAAGGAGGCAGAAACCACTAGGCACCAGGGTTTTTTTTTGGGCGCCAATGTCACGCAGGGGGAGCAACGACGTAGGCAAGGGTCGCTCCCGGGGGGATGGGGAGCAAATTAATTTTAGGCCATTTCTGCCCCCCCCGGGGCAGATCGACCTATTGTTATTAGGCTGATATGCCCACAGGGGGACAGAAACCTCTAGGCGCCAGAGCAAATTTGTTTTGGGTGTTTTTTTTTTGTTTGTTTTTTTTTTTTATAGATGGGGAGCGACCCATTAGGCAAGGGTCGCTCCCCTGGGGGGCAAATTGTATTTAGACCATTTCTGCCCCCCTTGGGGGCAGATCGGCTGATTTTAGGTCAATCTGCCCCCAAGGGGGCAGAAACCACTAGGCACCGGGGATTTTTTTTTTGCGCCAATGTCACGCAAGGGGAGCGACCCCGTAGGCAAGGGTCGCTCCCGGGGAGGGGGGTGTTGGGGGGCACATTTATTTTAGGCCATTTCTGCCCCCCCTGGGGCCGGCTGAGCTAGAGGCTAAAATCTACAGGTAGGCACTTTGCAAAAAACACCTCTGTTTTCTGTGAAAAAATGTGATGTGTCCACGTTGTGTTTTGGGCCATTTCCTTTCGTGGGCGCTAGGCCTACCCACACAAGTGAGGTACCATTTTTAACGGGAGACTTGGGGAAACACTGGGTGGAAGGAAATTTGTGGCTCCTCTCAGATTCCAGAACTTTCTGTCACCGAAATGAGAGTAAAAAGTGTTTTTTTGGCCACATTTTGATGTTTGCAAAGGATTCTGGGTAACAGAACCTGGTCAGAGCCCCACAAGTCACCCCATCTTGGATTCCCCTAGGTTTCTAGTTTTCAAAAATGCACTGGTTTGCTAGGTTTCCCCAGGCGCCAGCTGAGCTAGAGGCTAAAATCCACAGGTAGGCACTGTTTTCTATGAAAAAATTTGATGTGTCCACGTTGTGTTTTGGGCCATTTCCTTTCGTGGGCGCTAGGCCTACCCACACAAGTGAGGTACAATTTTTGTAGGGAGACTTGGGGGAACGCTGGGTGGAAGGAAATTTGTGGCTCCTCTCAGATTCCAGAACTTTCTGTCACCGGAATGAGTGGAAAACGTGTTTTTTTAGCCAAATTATGAGGTTTGCAAAGGATTCTGGGTAACAGAACCTGGTCAAAGCCCCACAAGTCACCCCATCCTGGATTTCCCTAGGTCTCTAGTTTTCAAAAATGCACGGGTTTGGTAGGTTTCCCTAGGTGCCGGCTGAGCTAGAGGCCAAAATCTACAGGTAGGCACTTTGCAAAAAACACCTCTGTTTTCTGTGAAAAAATGTGGTGTGTCCACGTTGTGTTTTGGGCCATTTCCTTTCGTGGGCGCTAGGCCTACCCACACAAGTGAGGTACCATTTTTATCGGGAGACTTGGGGAAACACTGGGTGGAAGGAGATTTGTGGCTCCTCTCAGATTCCAGAACTTTCTGTCACCGAAATGAGAGGAAAAAGTGTTTTTTGGGCCACATTTTGACGTTTGCAAAGGAGTCTGGGTAACAGAACCTGGTCAGAGCCCCACAAGTCACCCCATCTTGGATTCCCCTAGGTTTCTAGTTTTCAAAAATGCACTGGTTTGCTAGGTTTCCCCAGGCGCCAGCTGGTCTAGAGGCTAAAATCCACAGGTAGGCACTGTTTTCTATGAAAAAATGTGATGTGTCCATGTTGTGTTTTGGGCCATTTCCTTTCGTGGGCGCTAGGCCTACCCACACAAGTGAGGTACAATTTTTATCGGGGAAACTTGGGGGAACGCTGGGTGGAAGGAAATTTGTGGCTCCTCTCAGATTCCAGAACTTTCTGTCACCGAAATGAGTGGAAATTGTGTTTTTTTAGCCAAATTCTGAGATTTGCAAAGGATTCTGGGTAACAGAACCTTGTCAGAGCCCCACAAGTCACCCCATCTTGGATTCCCCTAGGTCTCTAGTTTTTAAAAATGCACAGGTTTGGTAGGTTTCCCTAGGTGCCGGCTGAGCTAGAGGCTAAAATCTACAGGTAGGCACTTTGCAAAAAACACCTCTGTTTTCTGTGAAAAAATGTGATGTGTCCACGTTGTGTTTTGGGCCATTTCCTTTCGTGGGCGCTAGGCCTACCCACACAAGTGAGGTACCATTTTTATCAGGAGACTTGGGGAAACACTGGGTGGAAGGAAATTTGTGGCTCCTCTCAGATTCCAGAACTTTCTGTCACCGAAATGAGAGTAAAAAGTGTTTTTTTGGCCACATTTTGATGTTTGCAAAGGATTCTGGGTAACAGAACCTGGTCAGAGCCCCACAAGTCACCCCATCTTGGATTCCCCTAGGTTTCTAGTTTTCAAAAATGCACTGGTTTGCTAGGTTTCCCCAGGCGCCAGCTGAGCTAGAGGCTAAAATCCACAGGTAGGCACTGTTTTCTATGAAAAAATTTGATGTGTCCACGTTGTGTTTTGGGCCATTTCCTTTCGTGGGCGCTAGGCCTACCCACACAAGTGAGGTACAATTTTTGTAGGGAGACTTGGGGGAACGCTGGGTGGAAGGAAATTTGTGGCTCCTCTCAGATTACAGAACTTTCTGTCACCGGAATGAGTGGAAAACGTGTTTTTTTAGCCAAATTATGAGGTTTGCAAAGGATTCTGGGTAACAGAACCTGGTCAAAGCCCCACAAGTCACCCCATCCTGGATTTCCCTAGGTCTCTAGTTTTCAAAAATGCACGGGTTTGGTAGGTTTCCCTAGGTGCCGGCTGAGCTAGAGGCCAAAATCTACAGGTAGGCACTTTGCAAAAAACACCTCTGTTTTCTGTGAAAAAATGTGATGTGTCCACGTTGTGTTTTGGGCCATTTCCTTTCGTGGGCGCTAGGCCTACCCACACAAGTGAGGTACCATTTTTATCGGGAGACTTGGGGAAACACTGGGTGGAAGGAGATTTGTGGCTCCTCTCAGATTCCAGAACTTTCTGTCACCGAAATGAGAGGAAAAAGTGTTTTTTGGGCCACATTTTGACGTTTGCAAAGGAGTCTGGGTAACAGAACCTGGTCAGAGCCCCACAAGTCACCCCATCTTGGATTCCCCTAGGTTTCTAGTTTTCAAAAATGCACAGGTTTGCTAGGTTTCCCCAGGCGCCAGCTGGTCTAGAGGCTAAAATCCACAGGTAGGCACTGTTTTCTATGAAAAAATGTGATGTGTCCATGTTGTGTTTTGGGCCATTTCCCTTCGTGGGCGCTAGGCCTACCCACACAAGTGAGGTACAATTTTTATCGGGGAAACTTGGGGGAACGCTGGGTGGAAGGAAATTT
Source organism: Pleurodeles waltl (assembly GCF_031143425.1). Taxonomy (NCBI): domain Eukaryota; kingdom Metazoa; phylum Chordata; class Amphibia; order Caudata; family Salamandridae; genus Pleurodeles; species Pleurodeles waltl. Next base: position 724,090,508 of record NC_090447.1, read on the forward strand.
GTGGCTCCTCTCAGATTCCAGAACTTTCTGTCACCGAAATGAGTGGAAATTGTGTTTTTTTAGCCAAATTCTGAGATTTGCAAAGGATTCTGGGTAACAGAACCTTGTCAGAGCCCCACAAGTCACCCCATCTTGGATTCCCCTAGGTTTCTAGTTTTTAAAAATGCACAGGTTTGGTAGGTTTCCCTAGGTGCCGGCTGAGCTAGAGGCCAAAATCTACAGGTAGGCTTTGCAAAAAACACCTCTGTTTTCTGTGAAAAAATTTGATGTGTCCACGTTGTGTTTTGGGCCATTTCCTTTCGTGGGCGCTAGGCCTACCCACACAAGTGAGGTACCATTTTTAACGAGAGACTTGGGGAAACACTGGGTGGAAGGAAATTTGTGGCTCCTCTCAGATTCCAGAACTTTCTGTCACCGAAATGAGAGGAAAAAGTGTTTTTTTGGCCACATTTTGATGTTTGCAAAGGATTCTGGGTAACAGAACCTGGTCAAAGCCCCACAAGTCACCCCATCTTGGATTCCCCTAGGTTTCTAGTTTTCAAAAATGCTCTGGTTTGCTAGGTTTCCCCAGGCGCCAGCTGAGCTAGAGGCTAAAATCCACAGGTAGGCACTGTTTTCTATGAAAAAATGTGATGTGTCCACGTTGTGTTTTGGGCCATTTCCTTTCGTGGGCGCTAGGCCTACCCACACAAGTGAGGTACAATTTTTATCGGGAGACTTGGGGGAACGCTGGGTGGAAGGAAATTTGTGGCTCCTCTCAGATTCCAGAACTTTCTGTCACCGAAATGAGTGGAAAACGTGTTTTTTTAGCCAAATTAGGAGGTTTGCAAAGGATTCTGGGTAACAGAACCTTGTCAGAGCCCCACAAGTCACCCCATCTTGGATTCTCCTAGGTCTCTAGTTTTAAAAAATGCACAGGTTTGGTAGGTTTCCCTAGGTTCCGGCTGAGCTAGAGGCCAAAATCTACAGGTAGGCACTTTGCAAAAAACACCTCTGTTTTCTTTCCAAAAATGTGATGTGTTCACGTTGTGTTTTGGGGCATTTCCTGTCGCGGGCGCTAGGCCTACCCACACAAGTGAGGTATCATTTTTATCGGGAGACTTGGGGGAACATAGAAATAGCAAAACAAGTGTTATTGCCCCTTGTCTTTCTCTACATTTTTTCCTTCCAAATATCAGAGAGTGTGTCAAAAAGACGTCTTTTTGAGAAATGCCCTGTAATTCACATGCTAATATGGTCACCCCGGCATTCAGAGATTGTCAAATAACCACTGCTCCTCAACACCTTATCTTGTGCTCATTTTGGAAATACAAAGGTTTTCTTGATAGTTATTTTTCACTCTTTATATTTCAGCAAATGAATTGCTGTATACCCGGTAAAGAATGAAAATGCACTAAAGGGTGCAGCTCATTTATTGGCTCTGGGTACCTAGGGTTCTTGATGAACCTACAAGCCCTATATATCCTCGCAACCAGAAGAGTCCAGCAGACGTAACGGTATATTGCTTTCAAACATCTGACATTGCAGGAAAAAGTAAAACGTAGAGAAAAATTGCTGTTTTTTTCACCTCAATTTCAATATTTTTCTTTTTCAGTTTTATTTTCTGTAGGATCTACACAATGACCCCTTGCTAAATTCAGAATTTTGTCTACTTTTCAGAAAAGTTTAGGTTTCTGGGATCCAGCATTGGTTTCATGCCCATTTCTGTCACTGACTGGAAGGAGGCTGAAAGCGCAAAAAATCGTAAAAATGGGGTATGTCCCAGTAAAATGACAAATTTGTGTTGAAAAATTGGGTTTTCTGATTCAAGTCTGCCTGTTCCTGAAAGCTGGGAAGCTGGTGATTTTAGCACTGCAAACCCTTTGTTGATGCCATTTTCAGGGAAAAAACCACAAGCCTTCTTCTTCTTTTTTGAAAAAAACGAAATTTTCACTGTATTTTGGCTTATTTCTTGGCCTCCTTCAGGGGAACCCACAAAGTCTGGGTACCTCTAGAATCCCTAGGATGTTGGAAAAAAAGGATGTAAATTTGGCTTGGCTAGCTTATGTGGACAAAAAGTTATGAGGGCCTAAGCGCGAACTGCCCCAAATAGCCAAAAAAAGGCCTGGCACAGGAGGGGGAAAAGGCCTGGCAGCGAAGGGGTTAAACCAGGAGATGACAAGAAAAAAACCACCCATCTTGGATAGTCTCTTCAGAAAAATTGCCCTCTAATAAATCACTTACATATTAAACTGCATCAATGACTTCACATGATTTTTCAACGTGCAGTTATAAAGAAAACACACTGTCCATCAGTTTGGAAAATACTGGAAACATTGTTGCATACTACTAGAGTGGACGGGGTATGGCCAAATGGACAGGCTTGGAGGTAAATTAGCACTGTTGTATACCCAGCAGCAATTAAAAGGGAGAAATGTCTTGCATATGGAAAAAATCCTAGAACTCATCAAAGCCAAGAATGAATACTTGGAAGCCGGGTTGCTGCATAGCAATCTCAGCATAACAGGAGTCCCTGAAGCAACAGCCATCACTAGGACGGAGGATTATGTGAAGTGTTTACTCTGCGACCTCTTCGGTGAAGCCCTTTCACCCGCCTTCATAGTCGAGAGTGTGCACCATTTGTTGGATCCGTGGCCACTTCTGGGAGTCCTGGCCTGTCCCATAACTGCTCACTTGCTGAATTGTAAAGACAGAGACACAATACTGCGGCTCCCCTGTGAACGAGGGGCCATCAACCATCAAGGCAACGATCTCTCATTTACCCAGATTTCATCCAATCGGTCCAGGTGGCCCGCAAGGAGTTCCAACTGACCAAGAAACTTCTTCAAAATGCAAATATTACGTATGCCCTTTTATATCCAGCTAAGCTATGCATCACATATGAGGAGAAATCACAATATTTTCACTGACTCCAAATCAGCCTTGAAATTTGCAAAGCACATCACCGCAAGGAGGGTCTTATCCGATGGCTCAGTACACAGTGGGGAAGACTCCATCCTCAGCAACAATGATTGACCTCAGCCCTTTCATAGCATCCCTCAGGGTACCCCGCTGTCGACCGCGTTAGGAGCAAACGAGGAGTCAACATTTTAGGGATATCAACATTGCTTCCAAAGGCTGCTGCCGGGCCTTCTGACTCGTGGATGCCTGCTACCTCATTGTTTCAGGTTTACCGTTTTGTGTCCACGGGCTGATTCAGGGGGGCCTTGTGCCCAGTCGGCCACACCACCACTTTCTGGCCAGGTTGTTTGCTTGGTCTCTTGCCAAGCCAAGGATGGATCCCAAACCTGCTACTTTCACTTTCAGGTTCATTTGGGGTAGGGGTGGGATTGGGTTACTCAACCTTGTTTTTGGGTTGGAGTGGGAGGTGAGTGGGTTTGGGGTGTTGTAAGTTGTTGTTTGATGAGGTTGCTTTCAGTCCCTTACAGACTCCCTGCAAGGTTACTCACTACTCTGCCATCTCACCACACATGGGCTGTCCCATCACGTACCGCAACCCCACCCCTGTGCACCCTACGGCTGCTGACATGACCACCACCTGTCTTACCTGGAATATTCGTAGTCTGAATGACTGAAGAAAGACATGCCTAGTGCAAGCATATCTCATTAGACACAATATTGACAGGTAAACCCACAGTACATTCAAGAATAATATTTCTGAGCTTGTAGTGTATGGTCACATGCAGATTGGAATTATCACATGGAGTCCAGGTATTAGGTTCAAGGTAGTTCATTGATGCTCTTTTGAACAGGTCATAGGTATTTGAAAAAAGAGCCAAAAGAGAGCCGACACGTGTTTCGCCCCCTATGGCTGGTCTACCTGGGGCTTTTTTAAGGCTAGCAGAAAGTCATCAGAAACAAAATCCATTGATGTACAACACATGTTGGCCGGACATTGTATTCAGTCAGACTAGAAATGAATACATTTCATAAATCTGAAGCTGGTATTTCGGGCAAATCCCGCATAAACTTGGTCCACACCACAACCAATAACTCACATCAGACTCAGAAAGGGCATTCTGAAGGCTGAGAGAGATGGACCATAATAACACTGTCTTTTGAACAATATTGACATCTGCTTCATCCAAGAGCTTCACTTGACACATCCATAAGCACCTGGACTGAGTGCACACTGGTGTAGAGAATCCCACACTTCCCTCTACTCCAATTATGCGCAAGGGGTTGCCATCTTATTACGGAAGGGCATACAATGGCAACTGACATGATCGATAAATGAAAAAGCTGGCTGCTATGTCCTACTTGCTGGCTTACTTCACAGACAACCTGGCACATTGGCAACCATTTACGGACCCAGGATGGAATGCCCAACTTTTTCATTGAAATATGGAGACACGCAACCAGCTTGTGTCCCAGAGCTCTAATATGGAGCAGTGATTTTCCCAAATTCTTGAAAGAGCAGATATAGAGGGTGGGTTCATCCCGCTGCCCCCATCAAGAGAAGCTTTGGCCCTTAAGAACATTATGCATGACAACTGTCTCCCTGACGTGTGGGACAACACACACCCCACAGAGAAAGAGGACACATGTATTAAAGATTTCCACAGTACGTGGTCCAAAATAGGTTATTGGTTGCTGTCCCGGAATGCTCAGACTTGGGTGACCGTGGTAGATCATCCCCTCTGCACCCTCTCTGATCATGCCCTGGTTCTCTTGAAGATATCTATTCCTCACTCACCTCCCCCCCGGACCTTCACCTGGTGAATCCCATCCAATGCACTGTGAGATGCAGCCCTTTGTGATGAGATATGACAAGGAATTGTAGAATACTTTGAACACAATACAGGCTTGGTTATCTCCCCATCCACACTGGGGGAGATTTTCAAGGTGGTTATTCAGGAGGCATGCATCCCCAGACAGTCTGGGGTCTTGCAATCCACACGTCAAAGGCTAGCTCCACTCAAAAAAGAGATCCAAGCTACCGAACTGGAATGATTCCGGCCTTGGGACACATCTGTCCTAGCTGATATCTGTGCTAAATTGTCAGAGCTCACTGAGGAGGCAGATCAGGAAGTTAAGTATCTAGATTGTGATGTACAGGCCTGCTGCTAGGGAGAGGGGGTCCGTCTGGGCAGGACCCTTGTGGTACTACTTCGCAGACCACAAAGAGCTTTTGGACGATGACCAGATCACCCCTCTTCCCTGAGGAAGATATTAGATATGATGTCCTCATTTTACACAAATCTATACACTGCAACACAGGTCCAGCTTGACAAAGCTCTACATAATACTTTGATGACATTCAACTTGTGTAGCTAGATCAGGCCCATTGCACCTATCTGGGTGCAAGCCTCCCTGGTGATAGGGCACCAGGCATCGATGGTCTGACCATGGTCTTTTATAAAGAGTTTGCACCCCTATTGGAACCCCACCTGTTATCCATGCTTGAGGAGTCCTTGGAGAGGGGGCCCCTTACCCTCTCTCTCAAAGAGGCAGCCATAGTAGCTCTTCTTTAACCTGACAAACCCCCATCTTTCTGTGACTCCTATCGTCCGCTGTCTATGATCAATGTGGACAACAAGATTTTCGAGAAAGCTCTGGCCGATCAACTTCTCCCACACCTTCCCAAAATGGTGCAGCCCAAACAATCTGGGTTCAAACTGAGACGTGCTACCTCACACAACTTATGCACAACCTTCACTGTCATGCACCATTTGCATCCCCAGGTAGCCCCAAGGCATTTGATTCCCTTCAGTGGAATTACCTTTCCATGTTACTGGCACTCCTTGGCCTGAGAGCCTGATTTCTTTGGCAATTAAATCTTCTTTATACTCTGCACACTGCCCGCATCAGGCTAAACTGCATGATCTCTGAGCACTTTCCTATTACTTGTGGCACACACCAGGGATGTTGCTATCACCCATACTCTTTGCTATAGAAATGTAGCCTATGTCATCCCACCTCCAACAAGACCACGCACACCACGGTCTAGGCTTCAAAATGAGAGGGCTGATTATCTTCCTCTAAGTGGATGATATCACTCTTTATGTCCATGTGCCATAAAAAGTCTTGCCCCACTCACCAGAGAGATTATCTGCTTTTGCAGATTCTCGAGTGTACAGATCAATTGGTCCAAATTCGTGCTATTTCCCCTCACTGACAACACCCAGTCACTCCTACTAGATTACCCCTATAAGTGGGCTACCGAGCTGGTACACTATCTGGGGCTCTGGCTAAGCTGTAACTCAAATGAGCTTTGGTCAGCCAACTATAGCAAAGCTATGACATGGCTAGAGGACAGGATATCCATCTGGGCCCACCTCCAACTCTCCTTTGCTAGACGAATCGTGATTGCAAAAATGGTCATATTACCAAAATTTCTGTATCTCTTCCTTAATATGTCCCTTCCACTCACAGCACATTTTCTAAAGTGCCTACACTCCAATCTTGTTGCATTAACATGGTTGGGCAACAAACCCAGAGTCAATGGGAACTTCTCACTCTCCCACTTTTCTAGGGTGGCTTGGCTGCACCCAATATGTCGCTCTATGCAATATGTGCTCAGGCTTCATATTTGCATTTCTGGATACATCCTACACCTTTCCACCCCCACATGACCATGGAGACCGATCGGGTGAACTCCTGACCCTTGATCACAGCCTCATTTGAACCTCACAGAGCCATGCAGACTGAGATGGACATGTGGAATGCTTATGCTAGGCCTGGGATAACCTGCCAAAATTAGCGGGCCTGTCATGTCTGTATGCACCTACTATACCATTCAGCCATAACTCTCAGCTTACTCCCCTGCTTGATGCTGATGCCAGGGCAAGAACATATGGAAGGGATTTCAGGAATTTTTCTAAACTCTACAGAGATGATCACTTCATTCCACCTTTTGAAGCATCTGCCCACCCCTTTGTGCTGGAGGCACTGTTGTACCATCAATTACGAGTAACCTGCCGAACACTGCACAATACCTTCCCTGTGCCACCCCAAACCCTCCAGGAACTAGAACATATTCTCATTAACTCCTCACCATGCAAACTCATAACCAGGCTCTATAACGCTGTTAGAAGTGGGGTCTCTAGTTGGCAGAGGTATACACCCTTTTCAAAGTAGGGACCACAATCCTAGTCAGGGTAAGTCACAACACAATTTAAATTATCCTGTGCCACCCTCTGGTAGCTTGGCACTGAGTAGTCAGGCTTAACTTAGAAGGCAATGTGTAAAGTATTTGTGCAATAAATCATACGGTAACATTGTGAAAACACCACAAAAATACACCACACAGGTTTAGAAAAATAGATAATATGTACCTGAATAAATATTCATTGGGTGAGGGCCTTCAAGTGGAAGCATTAACTGCTGTAAGAGGTGGGAGGACCAACAACTCTGGACCAGGAAGCCAGCAGAAGTCCAGCTCAGCATGACCTCCCAACATGAGAAGATTTTTCATCGTACCCTGTTGAGAACCCAACAGCAGCATCAAGATGGTAAGTTTTCTTTGGAGTTATTATTGTTAGATAACTATGTTTTGTTACAGCAACAAATTATGGCCCTCATTACAACGCTGGCGGTCAGTGATAAAGTGGCGGTAATACCGCCAACAGGCCGGCTGTAGCAAAAATGGAATTATGACCAGGGCAGAAACCCCTCAGACAGACAGCCCCTTTAACACACCGACCGCCATGGCGGAATCAATAAGCACCACAGTGGTAACCGCCAACAGCTAGGCGGAAAACAATTTACCGCCCACACTATTATGACTGGCCTATCCACCACATTTTCTGAGGCGGTATCAACGACATCAAAAGCCTGGCGGAAACAGATCTCAGAAGTCAAAGGACTCACTTGTGGAGACTCAGGGAACAACCACAATGCCATGGAGCCCAAGCTGCACATATTCCCCATGCTCGTCTACCTTCTACTGCATTATGAACATCTACGCCTGCGAAGATGACCACGGTTAGTACTACCGCCTAGCACACAAGGGAGCAGGGGAGGAAAAAGAGAGTGACACACACACTCAACATGCAACACCCCCACCCCCTACACCATACACACAACCTGATGCAGTAACATTACATATTCACCCCGTACCCCTCAGGAATAATGCAAGGACAAAATGATTTAAAGAAAGTAGTGTAATACGACAAAATACTATGAATAAGTGCATCAAAATCCAAACATATATACATATTTACAAATGTAGGGACACTGCCCAGTCCTCAATGTCCGTGGGACTAGGGCTATATCACATAGGCCAAGGCCCCACCTCACTCCTGCAACAACACAGAGAGAACACTGCAGGGGCATCAGGTCAAAAATAGACAGGCACCTCAGGGGGACGGGAAATGGGGGGGCATCTCAGCCAGAAGATGGTACAACGTCACTGGTCCTGGATTGGGCTACATGCCCACTGCTTGATCCTGGGGAGTGCAAGGCCACAGTCTCTCAAGTGGGTGGCTTGCCCACTGCTTGGTCCTGGAGAGTGCAAGGCCACAGTCTCTCAACTAGGTGGTTTGCCCACTGCTTGTTCCTGGGAAGTGCAATGCCACAGTCTCTCAAGTGGGTGGTTTGCCCACTGCTTGGTCCTGGGGAGTGCAAGGCCACGGTCTCTCTAGTGGGTGGCTACTTCCACTGGTTCTGGAGGGGGCACTGTGCCCAGTGTGCTTCATCCTGGGAAGGATGGGGTGAGTGGATGGCTTCTTCCACTGGTTCCGGAGGGGCATTGTGCCCAGTGTGTTTCATCCTGGGAAGGATGGGGTGAGTAGATGGCTTCATCCACTGGTTCTGGAGGGGGCATTGTGCCCAGTATGCTTCATCCTGGGAAGGATGGGGTGAGTGGATAGCCTCTTCCACTGGTTCTGGAGGGGGCATTGTGCCCTGTGATGCTGATCTTGGGGAGTGCAAGGCTACAGTCTCCCTCCTGGGTGTCAGACCCACAGGATTTGCAGAGCCCAGGCCGCACAACAGCCCATGGATGTAGGACTACACAATGCCTGCCGGCGGTGACGGCAGATCAGTGGTGGGAGTAGCGGTTCAGGTGTTGGTCCTGGCAGTGGTGGGAGGAGGCTCCAGCCCTTCCCCTGCTGCCCCGGATGGCTGCCCACTGGGGCTGCTGCTGCTGCTGGTGGCGGTGCTGGTGGCGTTGCTGCCAGTGGTGGGGGGAGGCTCCAGCCCTACCCCTGCAGCCTCGGATGGCTGCCCACTGGGGCTGCTGCTGACAGCGGTGCTGGTGGCGGTGCTGCCAGTGGTGGGGGGAGGCTCCAGCCCTTCCCCTGCAGCCTCGGACAGCTGGGTTGGGTGTCTGAGTGCTTGCATTTGTGTACTTTGGGAGGAGGGGGCACAGACACAGTGGGAGAGGACACAGGGGACATGTGCATGGATGTGGGGGTGGTGACTGCCAGTGAGGCGCGTGTAGTGATAGGGGTGATGGTGGTAGTGGATGAGGATGTAGTGTATACAGGTGTGAGTGTAGACGCTACTGATAGGGAGGTGGACGACGAGGAGGAGGGGGACAAAGTGGAGGCAGTTGATGTTGGTATGTCTGCATCTGGATGGTGTTTGTTTGAGTGCCTGTGGGATGATGTGTGGTGCTTATGATTGCTTGTGATTGCCTGAACCACTCCTGTTTGTGCATGCTGGTCTGCCTGTGTGCTTGGGATAGGTTGGTATTGAGGGGAATGGGATTGGGTAGAGGAAGTAGGAGGGGAAGGCTAGAAACAGGGACAATGGCCAGAGCCTGGATTGATCTCTGTTGGGCCGTCATGCCAGAGTGAATGCCCTCCAGGAATGCATTTGTCTGTTGCAAATGGGCTGCCAGCCCCTGGATGGCATTCACAATGGGTGACTGCCCAACAGAGATGGATCGCAGGAGGTCAATAACCTCCTCACTCAGGGCAGCAGGGATAACTGTGGTGGGGCCTGAGGTGCATGGGGCGAAGGAGATGCCCACCCTCCTGGGTGAGCGGGCACGGGAAACACGATGAGTGGCTGCTCGGAGGGTGGTGCTGGTACAGGGGTGGCGGCTGTACCTGTAGTTGGTGTCGGCACAGAGGTGTCTGCCACCACCAGGGAGTTTCCATCGGAGGAGGTATCACTGTCCGAACTGTCCCCTCCAGTCTCCGCCATGGAGCTCCGTCCCACTGGTGCCCTCACCGTCAGTGGATTTGGCCTCCTGGGCACTGTGGGATGCAGCTCACCCCGTCGCCGGTGCCTCTGCTCCTCCGCCAAATGATGCAAATGCACATAAGGACATGATGGCAATACAAAAAGGGGGGGGAGACAAAGGATACACTTGGTCAATGGCGGCAACAACACCACTGGAACAGCCCTACTCACTACGCAATGCACTACCAGTCACAATGGTAGTCACTAGCCCATGGACAGGGACACCTAACGCCAATTGCGGCATACCTGAGACCCACAGACCCCTGCCCAGTAGTGGACGCCTACTAGCTTGGTTGTAGGAAGTTTACATCAGACCCTGCCCTACATGGGACCTACCCTGCAATGTCCGGCCTGGCCTAGGGGCACCCATAGGCCCACATCCCCCACCTGGGTGCCACCCCACCACGCGCAAGTAGTATTTTGGGGCACTGTATTCACCCCTTTGTGGCTGCTGTGATGACCCCAAGCACCCATCCAGCTCCAGATAGGCCACCGCCAGTATGCGGGCCATTGGGGGATCAGGGTTCAACGGGCATCCCTTCCTCATTGGGAGGCCATCCCAAGCTGGGCCTCTGCGGTTTTCCGTGCCCAGCATCTCAGGTCCTCCCACCCTTTCCGACAGTGGGTGCTCCACCTGCCATAGACCCCTAGGGTCTGCACGTCCTTGGCGATGTCACGCCATTTTCCCTTTTTCTGATGGGCGCTGACCTGAAGAGAAATACACATAGGAAAAGGTATCAGTCGGACCGTCCTACCTGTTACACTCATGGCCCACCATAGCGCTCACATCCCCTTACGCACAGACATGGCCCACCATACATGCAGCATGCTGCTCAGGGACCTTCCACCAACCCCCCCCTACACGAGGCCTTCATACACACCACTCCATGCATTCATGCCCCATGCATTGTACTCACAGAGTACTCACCTGTTGGTCTGGAGGCCGATACAGCATTCGGTACTGGGGTAGGACCTCATCCACCAGTCTCTCCAACTCTGCCACAGTGAAGGCAGGGGGCCTTTCCTCAGTGAAAAGAGGCATGGTTGGTTCAAGACACAGGTCACAGCAGCACATGCAGTGTAGGTCCTCTCCTGTTGAAGGTCAGGTAGCAAGTGAGTGAACAGATAAAAAATGGTCGTCACTTCTGCGGCGGTGCATACCGTCACCGCCGGCGTACATCACCATTGGCCACTGTAAACCATAGGGCCCAATGGTAACCAATGAGGAGTTGCACTGCGGTTCTCAACCGCCTCCCGCAACGGTGCACAACGTCTGCAGAATTACTTCATTTCCACATGTCCCTCCTAACAGGACAGGCGGATGCCATTTTAGGGTGGGGGAGGGGGGGCTGCCTGGCCGACTGTACTGCAGTGATTAAAGCTTGTTAAACAAATACATAGTTGAATCATTTGACAGACTCCATACTTGTATTTTTTCAAATGGAGTTTATTTCAGTTATGATAAGCAAAGGGGGATGTGCAATTGGCGTGAGTGATGGTGGAGGAAAGTCCAGGACAGAGTTCAGTCTATGTTGATCATAGGTGCATTTTCCAAGGGGCTATAGGAAGTGGAGCAATGGCAGTTCAAGGTGGACACGGTGACAGTGTGTGACACAAGGGTGACAATCAGGAGAGTCTTATATCCTGGCGGGGGTCTTGGCAATAGTCTCTGGCTTCTGCCTGGATCACAGGGAACGTTTACGGGTTGGTTCTCCTTCTGCAGGGGGAGGGGTGCTGGTGGACTGTTTGTCCTGTGGCAGGGCCTCCTGTCCACCAGCGGCAGCGGAGGTGGAGGGCTGTTCATCGGTATGGCAAATGGTAGGTGCCCAGTAGTGTGCCACTGCCTCACTCATACTGTTGGCCATGTCTGCCAGCACCCCTGCAATGGATACCAGGGTGGTGTTAATGGACTTCAAGTACTCCCTGATCCCCAGGTACTGTCGCTCCTGCAGCCGCTGGTTCTCCTGCATCTTGTCCAGTATCTGGCCCATCGTCTCCTGGGAATGGTTGTATGCTCCCAGGATCTTGGTATGTGCCTCCTGGAGAGTCGGTTCCCTGGGCCTGTCCTCCCCCTGTCACACAGCAGTCCTCCCAGCTTCCCTGTTGTCCTGTGCCTCTGTCCCCTAAACGGTGTGCCCACTGCCACCTACCCCAGATCCCTGATCATCCTGTGTATGTGGGGTGGCCTGGGGTCCCTGTAGTGGTGGACACACTGCTGATTGACGTGGCCTGGGGACAGATGTATGGGTCTGCTGGGTGGGTGCTGTGCTGGTGTTTCCTGAGGGGGGAGGCTCTGTGGTGGTATGGGACTGTGCCTGGGTAACCAACTGTCCGGAGATCCCTGATGGGCCAGGTTGGTCATCCAGATCCAGGCGTCCAGAGCTGCTGTCATCACTGTGGGCCTCTTCTGGGGGGGAGGGACTGGATGTTGCTGGCACCTCCTCTCCGGTGACGTTGGCTGGGGGATCTGTGGGGATGTAAATGCAGTGTTATTGTTTCTACATGTGACATCTTGTGCATGGGTGTGTTGCCCTCTATGGTTGTTATTGCCCTGGCAGCTTTGCCTTGTGTGAGTAGTTATTTGGTGGGCTTGCTGTTTCCCTCTAGTGTGCATGCCTTAGTGATGGGTGTCCATGCAGGTCTGTGATGGGGGTCCATGAATTGGTAGAGCAAGCAGGGCTTGTTATTGGGAGGGGTGGGTAGTGATGATGGGGTGTGTGGGAGGTGGTGGAGTGATGGTTGTGAGGGTAAGGGTGAGGGTATGTGATGGCATGCAGGTGGGGGGGTGGTAGTAATAGAGATTTAACTTACCAGAGTCCAGTCCTCCTCCTACTCCTGTCAGGCCCTCAGGATGCATGATTGCCAAGACTTACTCCTCCCTTGTTGTTAGTTGTGAGGGAGGAGGTGGGGGCCCACAGCCAATCCTCTGTACAGCTATTTGGTGTCTTGCTGCCGCGGACCGCACCTTCCCCCGTAGGTCGTTCCACCTCTTCTTGATGTCATCCCTTGTTCTGGAGTGCTGTCCCACGGCGTTCACCCTGTCCATGATTCTCCACCTTAGCTCCATCTTCCTAGCAATGGATGTCTGCTGCACCTGTGATCCGAATAACTGTGGTTCTACCTGGATGATTTCCTCCACCATGACCCTTAGCTCCTCCTCTAAGAACCTGGGGTGTGGTTGTGGTGCCATAGGTGTAGTGTGAGTGGTGTGGGTGAGGGTGTGTGGGGTGATGTGTTGGGGCGTGTGATGTAAGGTGCGTGGATGGTATATAGGTGATGGTGGTGTGTGGCTGTGGTCTTGTCTGTGGTCTTGCTATCTCTCTTGTGGCACTCGTTTGTAGTCATAAATGGTTGTGGGTAATGTTTGTGTGTGTTTTATAGTGGTGTGGGTGTGTGAGTGTGGTGTGTGTATGGGTGTCAGGTGTGTGTTACTTGAATTGTCCAATGTAGTATTGTTTTGTATGTGTGTGTATTTTGAGCGCAGCGGTATGTAGCACCAATGATTTACCGCCATTGAATGTCCGCCGCGGTGATTCGTAGCTCATAATGTTGTGGGCGTAGTTCTGTTGCCTTAACGGTGTGGGTTTTGCTACTGCCAGTTTATCACTTACCTCTGGGCTGGCGCACTTGTGTGTGTGGCTGTATAGTGGCAGATTGCTATGTGTGTGTCTTGCTATGGGTAGTGGTAATCCACTGCGGTGGCGGTATGTTGGCCGCAGTCAGCATGGTGGTAAGCGGTTCTTACCCCCAATGTCATAATGATGGCCAATGTCATCAACATAAAAGTTGACACACAACCAATGCACAAGAAAAGTTATTTTTAAACATGGTACCACTATGTTTCTGATCACTAACAAAGGTCTGTTTTCAGGAGCCACTTGCCTGTTTAAGAAACAAAAGGCACATTAATGTGTATATTATAAGCGGCAGTTGTACCAAACAAGCCACAATTTATCATTATGTCAGGTGTGATTCTCCATCACAATTGTGAAGGAGGTTTCATTGGCCCAATTACAAATGACATAGCATAAAATAGACTCATGATACAGTGGATGTTCCAAAGGTTACATTGTTGAGTTGGTATCATACACAAACAATAGAGAACATGTGAGACAAAATGACTAGAAAGATGAGAATAATCACAACAGTTTTATTTTTGTAAAAACATGTAACAAATATGTTTTCACTACAAAATGCAAGTCAATTTATATTAAAAGTTGCACATTGGCATGATGACTTACTCCTGCACAAATGCACATGTAAGCCAATCTGTATTTTCCAAACATGATTTTGATAGGCATACATTTCTAAATGAAACAGACAGGAATGTGTACCAATTGGTAGCAGAGTAACACATACCCAAAACAAACTGTTGTACGTCCTTGGTTATGTCCAGATGATGAATCAGTATTGAAGAAAAGGGTATTACTGAAAGGGACATTTGCAGATGGACAATGTAAAAAGTTTTTTTTGGTTAAATATTGATTTTTGTAGCCTGAGTTCACTATTCAAATCAACCAATCTGTACCATTCAGAGGTGTTAAACAATTGCAGGCGAAGCTTCCACATGTTTTAGATAAATGATGAAAAACTAAATGGGAGTAATGATGGGAAATTACTTAATCTGTGAGCAAATGGTTCCTTTAAATGTTCCCTACATGCAAGAGGTTATGGTAAATTATACCTAAGTTTGAGAGCTTTGTAGCAGGTGAAATATGAAAATTAGGAAATGTTTTTTGAAAATACATCATGATCATTTTTATTTACACAGATACAATACAAATATTGTATATGTCTCTTTAGCATCTTCAGGCAGGAGTAGGTGAATGGGACATTGACCATGAAGACAGGAAAGCGGGAAAGCAGCTGGTCAGTGTGTTCAATTGTGAGACATCATACACCAATGGACACAGTGGCATGGAGGGTGAAGGGATTGGAACGGAGGCCACCAGCTCATCATCATCTTTGGAGGTCTCTACATGTGACCAGTTCCTACTAGTGGCGGACCGTATAGGGCCTGTCCTATCTGCATATTTGTCCACCATCCAGATTCCCATCTCCACCCTCCCTTTTACCTCCCCCAGTTGGCATACCTCACCCCCCTAAAAGGGCTGGGGTCTTCTTTGCCGCAGACACCTTCCTCCAGGCCATGTTCTGTCAGCTGCGTACAGTGAAGATGCTATTGACTTGTTACACATCATCTCTGTAGGGCGGACTGTGATTGAGAATAGCATCCAGGGCCTCAGTTGCTGAACGCAACAAATTATACATTTCTGGGTGATACTCATAGTTCAATGTCTGGCATGCTGAAATCTATTGCAAAAATAGCCTCTGCACTGACCGTAGCCCCCCAACCAGCTCAGCCTTGTACCCTAACTCCGATCCCTTCCTCATCCTAAATACCAACTCCCACCCCATCCCAAGCACACTCACTTCTATACAGACACAAGAATCACACCCACACACACATAAACACAAACACAAAAAAAACACAAACACCCATCCAACATACGCACACTACTGACACTGCACCCACAGGTACGCAACTATCACACCCACAAGCACCACAACCACCACCACCACAACACCCACCACAACAGACACAAGCACCACAAACACCACCACAACTACAACCACCACCACAACTACCAGCACACCCACAATCACAACAGTAACCAGCACACCCACAACCACCACCTCACCCACAAACACCACAACCAAAACATCCAGCTTAACAGCACACTCATCCAAACACATTCACACAAACGCACACCTACACGCAAAACAACAACCATCAAATCCAAACACACACACTCACCTGAACACCAAACACGTTCCAAGAAACATGGTAATTTTGGTGCAAGCATTCATCACGATAATGGACACTTACATTTCTTGTGAACAAACATTTTGTCTTGTCTGGTGCAGGTTTGCGTTTTATAAAATGTATGTTGTTCTAAAAATATGTAACACATAAGTATCTGATTTGATAGAATAGGAAAAATGATTAAACACAACTGTATGTTCACATTTTGACTTTGGAATTAATGTGACCTTTGGTGTAGGTGTTCATTAGCATGAAATCAGCTTGCACCAAATTTGTATGTGTAAATAAAAAATACAGTTGTGTTTCTTTACATTTCTTAGACAACCATAATACTCACATATGCATTGCACATTATTATACTTTTGCTTGTAAGTGTGGCTTATAAAGGCAGGAGTCCAGTGTTAATATATACAGACAATTCAGATGGTAACAGCTAAAAAGACACTTACCTTTGATTCTGGTGACCACTGGGTTATTTTGTATTGTGTTCAAGTAGCAACAGCAAAAGAAGGACTTGTATGATCAGGTTCATGACGGAAAGGGAAGTGAAAAAGAGGAAAAGGTAAGTTTCAAGCTTATATCCCTTCTAATCTGCCAAATCAGGTGTGGAGGTTTAGCCGTCACAGTTACATTGGCAGGAAGGCACATCGTGATTCGCCTGGAGGAAAAAGTGACTGTAGTCCTGCCGGCGGCCGCTTTTGCCTATGGCGCCATCAACAGGGGTGTATAATTCTGGCAGTGCTGGTGGATCGTCAAGAGATTTTCAGACTTTTGTCGACAGACATTAGCCAGCAACTAAAAGTAGGGAGCGGACCACCTCGTCGGTGGTTAGATTATCCGACAGAAAAGCGATGGCTGGACCAATCATGCCAGCATCTAAATCAGGCCCTAAGTTTAGTTTAAACAACATAGCTGCCGTTTACTTCTGTAAAGGCAGTAATTAGCCAATTATATACTGCATTGTCTGTATACTGCAGAATTACTGTTTACCACAGGACAACATATCACTAAGATTTGTGCCTTATAACTTTAATAGTACTGAAACACTTTAGATCTACTACCAAAAATAGGACTTATCGCCATGGGAGAATCATGAAGTTCGTGCTCAAGTATATCCTTCTAATATATAAATCCTTTCACAAAAGATACTTGAGTGTATATAACTAATGTCCCATTGGCCCAGAATTACACTGAAATTCAGAAAATGTCACAGATGGCAATCTGAAAGCTTGGCAGCTATTTTGGACCCAAAGAAGCAGGATACATTTACACGTGACATCACACGTCGCCTAAGAGGGCAGCACAGTAGTGAAGGGAAATGTAATATCTTTTTTTGCCAAACAAGAGGGTAGCATTTAGCCTCATGTTTGAAGACAGGTAAAAAAAAAAATATTTAAGAATAACCAAAAAAGTGCTGGTGTGCTATATATTAGAGGCATATTAACCCCAACTCTAGGTAATGCAATTCCTGGGTTCAGACGGTGTACTGTCAAGTATCAAGTGCCTGGCCTGAAAACTAAAATATTCAAATTTACTTGTGTTGACAAGGTGAAGATCATTATTTTCTATGGGAGAACAGACCGGGGCACAGAAAATAAGTGCCTATGTTCGTGCTACTGAGAGTACAATGGTTATAATCCAGATACAACAGAAGTCCCTTCTACGAATGACAAATGACATTTTAACTACAGTTGTGTCCATTGTACCTCACTATTAAGCCTATTGCTTGATAATCCAAAATGGTGACTCCACCTTTGCTCAATATAATATAATCTCTTACTGCTATTTATTCACTGTGATGAGATTTGTTGTTTGATAGTCCAGTGAAGATCATTTTCAGTATGATTCTTTTCCCAGAAGTGTTGCATCAGTTTAGTTGTGTTCTTTTGACACCGGATGCAGTGATCCTATGCTTGTTAATTTGTATCTTGGCTTTGCGTGTGGTCATACCTATAAACAATAGGCCACAAGGACATGTAAGCATGCATATCATGTTGTGTGAGTCACAATTTGTGAAACTTTTAAAGTGACAGGGGGTTGTCAGTCTTAAGTCAAGTTATTTTGCCCTGTTAGTGAATTTACAAATGTTACAATGCCCACAAGTGTCATGGCCTACAATTGTGGGTAAGTTTGTGGTGGAAATTAAGTTAGGTCTTGTCTCCAACTTTTTGGGCTGCATGTGGACCAGTTTTTCTCTGACTGGTTTATCTCATTTGAACAAGAACATTAGTTTGTCAAAATTCAATGACCCAGATGTTAGAATATTCCAGTTCTTACTTACTATCTTTTGGACCATGTCGGAATGCAGTTTATATGTGGTTACGCATATCATGTGGTCTGGTGGAGATTCTGTGTGACACCTGTGTTAAGGTATCTTTAGGAGTATTCAGAGCTCTTTTATAGGTCTTCTGTATCACTTTCATAGTGTGTCGGTTGTAGTCATGTTTCTCAGAGCAATTGTATCTGAGTTCCAGAAATTGACCGACTGGAAGGTCATCCCTAAGGGCCTTTGGACGACAGCTTTTATATTGTAATGGATTTTTGTGGTCGTTGGGTTTGTAACACACCTCCCTTTTCAATGTGCCCTCAGTGGGCTTAACAAGAGGTCAAGAAATGGGATTCCCTCCCTACGGGTAGCCATTGTGAATTTCAAGAACTTATTGGTTTTGTTGATCCAAGCAGCAAATTATTTAACTGATTCTTCTGTACCTGATCATATTACAAATATCTCATCAATAGAGAGCTCCCATAACACTATATTGTCTAGCTACAGCTTAAGGCCACTGTATATGTTTTGTTTTAAAAAATAAATGTGCATAAATACAGGACACACTTGGACCAAAGGTATTCCCAATGGAAGTACTGTGGATCTTGAGGTAGAAAGTCTTCTTCAAACCTGAAATTATTTCTGGTGAGGGAAGTATGTGCAGTCTCTAGTACAAATTCTCTGGGTGTTATGGATGACCATTCTGATTCTGACAAAGGACTGTCAAAAACTCTCAGAGATTACTCTTCTGGTATGCTTGTATAAAGAGCCTTGACATCCAGTGTCATTAACAATTGCGTCCCAGGATTGAATGGCATGTTGTCCAGCACATTTAGCATATTTTTGGTATCTTTGTACAAAAGATGGCATTCTCTTAACCAATGATCTTAGGAAATAATTTACAAATGTTCATAATGGTTCAAGTGCCCATCCTATACCCGCCACAATTGGATGTCTAGGAAGTGGAATATTCCCTTTGCGGATTTTAGTAAGGATGTAAAAGTAAGGAACTACTGGGGTGGGTTCAATCTCCTGTTTGTGATCCATGCTTTCTTATCTGCTTCTTTCATCAATAAGGAAATATCATCCATGATCACTTCTGTGGAATCCTGTGACAGTTTTTTCTAGTGTCCTTAAGGAGCCTAAGGCATACCTGTCTGTACATTTCTACAGGTAGTATGACATCAGCTCTACTTTGTTAGTCGGTTAGTTCCAGGCTCTCGCGCTGGATCTGTCAGTGCTTTTATTTCTGCTCTGGATGTGTTTTGGAAATGCTGATCATGTCTGTTAGCTAACACATCTATTTCTTTTACTACAGTATGTTCAAAGGTCTGTATCTCTGCTGGCATCATATTAATAGGTGGATTGAAATGAGATCTCTTGTCCTTGGTCTTGGTCTCTTGATCCGTTGGTTTACCTTTAAAGAAAACCTTCAGATGGATTTAAACAAATCTACCAATTCCTTCTTCAATTTGAAGATATTGTACTCCTGTGTGGGCATGTAACCTAAACCTTTGATTAGAACTTCTGGTTGAGTTTCGGTCATTTTTTTAGTACTTAAGTTAATCACAACAGCCTCTATCAACTTGTCCCTGTTTGTGGTGGTGCTTCCCGCTATTGTTGTTGTATGTTCCACGATACTCTGCAGTCCTTTTTTCTTCCTCTGCCCCTCCTTCCACCTCTTGCCAAAAAGCACAATGTGCATAGGAACCACTTGAGGTTGGCAAGGAGAGTTTGCAATGAAGGTCCATGTTATGGATGCCAACCCATCAGTGGTTGTTGGTATTGAGGAAGACCAAAAATTGTTTTTTGGTACTGACCTCTCGTTCCTAGGATACATGTATCTGTATTACTATTTCACTCTAATTCAGAAGGTGTGCACTTGGCAGAAGAATTGCCTGACACCTCAGTCCTCTTACTCTGGAACTCTGGTCTGGAGTAGGGGAAACACTCCTTCCACGGAAAATATTTTAGGGCTTTTTGTAACTTCTGAATCTTAGATGTTGTTAGATGGTCCTTTCAAATCATTAATGACCTTATTGACTTTAGCTAGTTTTTCCCTAAACATTGTTACTGACACCTGAGTTTTCAGTACTGTTTGGCTGTTTTTTTTTACCCAGTAAAGTATCTGACAATTTCTTAACTATTTGTATAGTTAGAAAAGCCAATCCCTAGTGCATTTCCATGCTATTAAGGACCGATTTATGCTGACTTTGACATCTTTGAGAAACATCTGTGTGTCGTTGGTTACAATGAGACTCCTGTGAGCAGCATTACCTTGAAGATACTCAGTCATTTTAATTTGTGTCTGTTTTAAGTCTGCAAGGCCTCCAAATCATTTGCATTAGTAATGGTTTGGTAGATTGCAGTGTCACTTAGTAGGGGCTGGTGCTGCTGAGATAGAGGAAACTACCTCATCATCGAAGGCTAAACTTTCTTTCATTATAACTAGGGACTGTGGTACTTTGCTGGAGCTGAGCTGCTCTATATCATGATTTATCACCACAGGAGAGTCAAGAGATTCACACTCAAGTACGTCCTGCTAATACCTAAATCCTTTCACTAAAGATACTTGAGTGTATATTACTAATGTCCCATTAGTCCTGAATTGGTAAGGCAACAATTGAAGTGGGTCATCAAAAAGAAATTGGAGAGTTCACGTCACCCACAACTTATCTTGGCATGCTTCATCACAGATGATGTCTCACACTGGGTTAGGATGATACCAGTCTAGCATACTTAACCACCTGCATGAGACTTGGGAGTTCTTATATGCCACTTCACGCTATGCTTTTCCGATGTAAGTCACTCCACTATATGTAACATTACTGTATACTACTTCACTTTACACCTCTCCACTCTACGCCAATCTACTCTATGTCACTCCATGCCACTCCATTCTATGCTATTTGTCTCTACACCACTCCACTCTACTGTACACTACTTCACTCTTTGTCACCCCACTCAATGCCACTTCACTCTACACTATTCCACTCTGCGCCACTCCCCTCTATGGCTTTTCAGTCTCCGGTGTTCCACTCTAAACCACTGAACTCTATGTCACTCCACTTTACGCCAATCGTATCCACGCTTCTCCCCTTTACGGCACTCCACTCTATGCCCCTCCACTCTACGCTATTCCACTCTTTGTCACTCCACTCTACAGACTTCAGTGTTTGCTATTCCACACCACATCCACTCTATGCTGCTCTAATCAATGCCACTCCACTCTACGCTATTCAACTCTACACCTCTATGTACTATGTCTACTGAGTTGACAACACTGTGTACGTATCTGTCTGAGTTTAGTAATTTCAAGGCAGTGTGTAAAATATAAATTTAAGCTATAACTTCAGAATTTCTAATGTTTGAGTAGCTTAAGTTAGTATGCATAGAAAGAATAAATAAAGTTTTCCTGACTATAAGTTTTAACCTTTGTTTCTTTTTATTGAAAAAATAGCTAGGATTTTTTTTATTTCCTAATAAAAGTGCATCTTGATGAATCTTAACAAAACTTTCCAACAAAAAAAGTAAATTCTCTTTAACTCCTTCCTGGAATTTTTTGGGGTGATCTGTCAAGCAGGGACTGCGAAAAAAGGTGGTCAAAGAGCAAATTTCCCCATGCATTTTCCATAGACTTCTTAAGGCAGTGATACCCCTGAGGATTCTGGGTAGGAAAACATTGGGGGATCCACGCAAGCCACACCTCCCTGGACTCCCTCAGGGATCTAGTTTTCAGAAATGTCTAGGTTTGGTAGTTTTCCCTAGATGGCTACTAAGCCCAGGACAAAAAACGCAGGTGCCCCCCGAGAAAAACAGGTAGTTTTGTATTTGATAATTTTGATGTGTCCAGATAGTGTTTTGGTGCATTTCCTTTTGCGAGCAGTAGGCCTTCCCACAAAAGTGAGGTACCATTTTTATCGGGAGACTTGAGGGAACACTGGGTGGAAGGAAATTTGTGGCTCCTCTCTGATTCCAGAACTTTCTGTCACCAAAATGAGAGGAAAAAGTGTTTTGGGGGCAAATTTTGAGGTTTGCTAAGGATTCTAGGTAACAGAACCTGGTCAGAACCCCACAAGTCACTCCAACTTGGATTCCCCTAGGTGTCTAGTTTTCAAAAATGCACAGGTTTGCTAGGTTTCCCTAGTGCCAGTTGAGCTAGAGGCCAAAATCTACAGCTAGGCACTTTGCAAAGAACATGTAAGATTTCAATGTAAAAATGTGATATGTCCATTTTGTGTTTCCTGTTGCGAGCATTAGGCCTACCCACGCAAGTGAGGTACCATTTTTATCGGGAGACTTGGGGGAACACAGAATAACTAAACAAGTGTTATTGCCCCTTGTCTTTCTCTACATTTTCTCCTTCCAAATGTAAGACAGTGTGTAAAAAAGATGTCTATTTTAGAAATGCCCTGTAATTCACATGCTGGCATGGGCACCCCGGAATTCAGACATCCCTAGGTGCCGGCTGAGCTACAGGCCAAAATCGACTGCTAGGCACTTTGCAAAAAACAGCTCTGTTTTCTTTGGGAAAATGTGATGTGTCCACGTTGTGTTTTGGGGCATTTCCTGTCGCAGGCGCTAGGCCTACCCACACGAGTGAGGTACCATTTTTATCGAGAGACTTGGGGGAACGCTGGGTGGAAGGAAATTTGTGGCTCCTCTCTGATTCCAGAACTTTCTGTCACCAAAATGAGAGGAAAAGGTGTTTTTTTGGCCAAACTTTGCTTTGAGGTTTGCAAAGGATTCTGGGCAACAGAACCTGATCAGAGCCCCACAAGTCACCCCATCTTGGATTCCCGTAGGTGTCTAGATTTCAAAACTGCGCAGGTTTGCTAGGCTTCCCTATGTGCCGGCTGAGCTAGAGGCCAAAATCCACAGCTAGGCACTTTGCAAAAAACAGCTCTGTTTTCTTTGTGAAAATGTGATGTGTCCAAGTTGTGATTTGGGGCATTTCCTGTTGCGGGCGCTAGGCCTACCCCCACAAGTGAGGTACCATTTTTATAGGGAGACTTAGGGGAATGCTGGGTGGAAGAAAATTTGTGGCTCCTCTCTGATTCCAGAACTTTCTGTCACTGAAATGAGAGGAAAAAGTATTTTTTGGACCAAATTTTGAGGTTTGCAAAGGGTTCTGGGGAACAGTACCTGGTCAGAGCCCCACAAGTCACCACATCTTGGATTCTCCTAGGTGTCATTTTTCAAAACTGTGCAGGTTTGCTTGGTTTCTATAGGTGCCTGCTGAGCTAGAGGCCAAAATCTACAGCTAGGCACATTGCAAAGAACATGTCGGATTTCAATGTAACAATGTGATGTGTCCATTTTGTGTTTCCTGTCGCGAGCATTAGGCCTATCCACACAAGTGAGGTACCATTTTTATCGGGAGACTTGGGGGAACACAGAATAGCAAAACAAGTGTTATTACCCCTTGTCTTTCTCTACATTTTCTCCTTCCAAATGTTTGACAGTGTGGAAAAAAGATGTCTATTTTAGAAATGCCCTGTAATTCACATGCTAGTATGGGCACCCCGAAATTCAGACATGTGCAAATAACCACTGCTTCTCACCACCTTATCTCGTGGCCATTTTGGAAATACAAAGGTTTTCTTGATACCTATTTTACAATTTTTATATTTCAGCAAATTAATTGCTGTATACCAGGTATAGAATGAAAGCCCTTTGCAAGGTGCAGCTCATTTATTGGCTCTGGGTACCTAGGGTTCTTGATGAACCTACAAGCCCTACATATCCCCGCAACCAGAAGAGTCCAGCAGACGTAACAGTATATTGCTTTCAAAAATCTGGCATTGCAGGAAATAGTTACACAGTAAGACGTGGAGAAAAATGGCTGTTTCGTTCACCTCAATTTCAAAATTATTTTTTTCAGCTGTTATTTTCTGTAGGAAACACTTGTAGGATCTACACAGATGACCCCTTGATGAATTCAGAATTTTGTCTACTTTTCAGAAATGTTTAGCTTTCTGGGATCCATTGGTACTATTTTTGGAAGGTCATCTGCCCCCAAAGGGTGGCAGAAAGCCCACCAGAGACCAGGGAAGCTTTTTCTTTCTAAAATAAGAGGGTGGGGTATGGCCATACCCCCACCCCAAATAAAGGGGGGCAAAGTTGTTCTGCCCACCAGTGGGAGATGGGGCAATTACTCCTGATCCACACCCCGGGGGGGGGGGCAGAAAGTCAACTAGATGCCAGGGAATTAAAAAAAAATAGTGGGGTGTTGGCTACCAACCAGTATGGGCCTGGTTATGCCCTCACCCCAACTGAAGGGGGCAACAGTCTTTCAGCTCTCCCCCACACAATAAAACATATTATCCCACAGCAAGCAAGAGGACATTTGATTATTTGGGGTTTTGGTTTTACATTTGGGCCATTAGAGCTTGGCTAACTCTCAAAATCGGCCCACTTGGAATGGTGAGGGCTGCACTTTATGGACTTTGGGGCGCTGCCATGTAGAAAAATCCACAAGACCTAGACACATATAAAAACTAAACATCTGGGTGATTCCAGGGTGGTGTGTTTCACATGCACCCCGCACCATTTTCTTACCCACAATGCCCTGCAAACCTCCAACTTTGCTGGAAATCACACATTATTCCAACATTTTTGTGATGGAACCTTCCGGAATCTGCAGGAATTCACAAAATTCCTACCACCCAGCATTGTCTTATCTATACCGATAAACATTCTGCTGCACTTGGCAGCCTAAAAATGTTTTTTTTCAAGCTGCCCTTTTGGACCCGCTTTGGTTCCCCCTCAATTTCAACATATTTTTGGCTCTTCCCTGTCACAAGCACTTGGCCCACCTACACAAATGAGGTCTAATTTTTACCGGGAGACTGAGGGAAACATTGGGTGGTATGAAATTTGTTCCGGTGCGGTGATCCCACACAGAAATGTGAGAAATATGTGTTTTTTTTAGCTAAATGTGATGTTTGCTGAGGATTCTGGATAAGAAAACATTGGGGGATCCACGCAAGCCACACCTCCCTGGACTCCCTCGGGTGTCTAGTTTTCAGAAATGTCTGGGTTTTGTAGATTTCCCTAGATGGCTGCTGAGCCCAGGACCAAAAACGCAGGTGCCCACCCCCAGCAAAAACAGGTAGTTTTGTATTTGATAATTTGGATGTGTCCAGATAGTGTTTTGGGGCATTTCCTTTCGCGAGCAGTAGGCCTACCCACAAAAGTGAGGTGCCATTTTTATCGGGAGACTTGAGGGAACACTGGGTGGAAGGAAATTTGTGGTTCCTCTCTGATTCCAGAACTTTCTGACACCAAAATGAGAGGAAAAAGTGTTTTTGGGTCAAATGTTAAGGTTTGCAAAGGATTCTGGGTAACAGAACCTGGCCAGAGCCCCACAAGTCACCCCATCTTGGATTCCCCTGTGTCTAGTTTTCAAAACTGCACAGGTTTGCTAGGTTTCCCCAGGTGCCAGCTGAGCTACAGTCCAAAATCCACAGCTAGGCACTTTGCAAAAAACAGCTCTGTTTTCTTTGGGAAAATGTAATGTGTCCACGTTGTGTTTTGGGTCATTTCCTCTCACAGGCGCAGGACTTAGGGGAATGCTGGGTGGAAGAAAATTTGTGGCTCCTCTCTGATTCCAGAACTTTCTGTCACTGAAATGAGAGGAAAAAGTATTTTTTGGACCAAATTTTGAGGTTTGCAAAGGGTTCTGGGGAACAGTACCTGGTCAGAGCCCCACAAGTCACCACATCTTGGATTCTCCTAGGTGTCATTTTTCAAAACTGCGCAGGTTTGCTTGGTTTCTATAGGTGCCTGCTGAGCTAGAGGCCAAAATCTACAGCTAGGCACATTGCAAAGAACATGTCGGATTTCAATGTAAAAATGTGATGTGTCCATTTTGTGTTTCCTGTCGCGAGCATTAGGCCTACCCCCACAAGTGAGGTACCATTTTTATCGGGAGACTTGAGGGAATACTGGGTGGAAGGAAATGTGTGGCTCCTCTCTGATTCCAGAACTTTCTGACACCAAAATGAGAGGAAAAAGTGTTTTGGGGCCAAATGTTAAGGTTTGCAAAGGATTCTGGATAACAGAACCTGGTCAGTGCCCCACAAGTCACCCCATCTTGGATTCCCCTAGGTGTCTAGATTTCAAAACTGCACAGCTTTGCTAGGATTCCTTAGGTGCCGGCTGAGCTACAGGCCAAAATCCACAGCTAGGCACTTTGCAAAAAACAGCTCTGTTTTCTTTGGGAAAATGTAATGTGTCCACATTGTGTTTTGGGGCATTTCCTGTCGCAGGCCCTAGGCCTACCCCCACAAGTGATGTACCATTTTTATTGGGAGACCTGGGGGAACACTGGGAGGAAGGAAATTTGTGGCTCCTCTCTGATTCCAGAAATTTCTGACACCGAAATGAGAGGAAAAAGTGTCTTTGGGCCACCTTTTGAGGTTTGCAAAGGATTCTGGGTAACAGAACCTGGTCATAGCCCCACAAGTCAGCCCATCTTGAATTCCCCTAGGTGTCTAGTTTTCAAAACTGCACAGGATTGCTGGGTTTCCCTAGGTGCCGGCTGAGCTACAGGCCAAAATCCACAGCTAGGCACTTTGCAAACAACAGCTCTGTTTTCTTTGGGAAAATGTGTCCACGTTGTGTTTTGGGGCATTTCCTGTCGCAGGCGCTAGGCCTACCCCCACAGGTGAGGTACCATTTTTATCGGGAGACTTGGGGGAACGCTGGGTGGAAGGAAATTTGTGGCTCCTCTCTGATTCCAGAACTTTCCGTCACCGAAATGAGAGGAAAAAGTGTTTTTTTTGGCCAAATTATGAGGTTTGCAAAGGGTTCTGGGTAACAGAACATGGTCAGAGCCCCACAAGTAACCACATCTTGGATTTCCCTAGGTGTCTAGTTTTTAAAACTGTGCAGGTTTCCTAGGTTTCACTAGGTGCCGGCTGAGCTACAGGCCAAAATCCACAGCTAGGCACTTTACAAAAAAATGCTCTGTTTTCTTTGTGAAAATGTAATGTGTCCACGCTGTGTTTTGGGGCATTTCCTGTTGCAGGCGCTAGGCCTACCCCCGCAAGTGAGGTACCATTTTTATCGGGAGACTTGGGGGAACACTGGGTAGAAGGAAGTTTGTGGCTCCTCTCTGATTCCAGAACTTTCTGTCACCGAAATGAGAGGAAAAAGATTTTTTTGGGCCAAATTTTGAGGTTTACAAAGGGTTCTGGGTAACAGAACCTGGTCAGAGCCCCAAAAAGTCACCACATCTTGGATTCCCCTAGGTGTTTAGTTTTCAAAACTGTGCACGTTTTCTAGGTTTCCCTAGGTGCCGGCTGAGCTAGAGGCCAAAATCTACAGCGAGACACTTTGCAAAGAACATGTCAGATTTAAATGTAAAAATGTGATGTGTCCATTTTACGTTCCCTGTCACGAGCATTACGCCTACCCACGCAAGTGCAATATAATTTTTATCAGGAGACTTGGGGGAACACAGAATAGCAAAACAAGTGTTATTGCCCCTTGTCTTGCTCTACATTTTTTCCTTCCAAATGTAAGACAGTGTGTAAAAAAGACGTCTATTTGAGAAATGTCCTGTAATTCACATGCTAGTATGGGCACCCCGGAATTCAGACATGTGCATGTTTAGCTTTTAGGGATCCATTGGTTTCTCACCCATTTCTGTCACTAACTGGAAGTAGGCTGAAAGCACAAAAAATAGTAAAAATTGGGTATTTCCCAGTAAAATGTCAAAATTGTTTTACCACTGCAAACCCTTTGTTGATGCCATTTTCAGCGAAAAAACCACAAGCCTTCTTCTGCAGCCCTTTTTTCCCATTTTGTTTAAAAAAACGAATTTTTCGCTGTATTTTGGCTAATTTCTTGGCCTCCTTCAGGGAAACCCACAAAGTCTGGGTACCTCTAGAATTCCTAGTATGTAGGAAAAAAAGGATGCAAATTTGGCATGGGTAGCTTATTTGGAGAAAAAGTTATGAGGGCCCAAGTGCAAACTGCCCCAAATAGCCAAAGAAAGGCTCGGCACAGGAGGGGAAAAGGCCTGGCAGCGAAGGGGTTAAAAAAAACCTTAGAAATTCATTGACAAAAACAAAGGTTAAAGTAACATTATATAAATATTATAACTTGCGCTCCCACCATGCACTGCTTATGACCTCATATATTACATAGCTCATGGACTGTTCAATGAGATCATTTCTGACATTACTGATGATGATTGAAATGATGACATCACTGATGGCCATAGGACCTTATGTTTTTTAATGGGGAGGTGGGCTAAGTGGCCCCTCTCCTCAAGCCTTATTAGTCTCTGGAGACCCAAACCCACAGGTCTTTTTTTTTAAAGAGTAGAAGGGGAGTGGGGCCAAGTGCTGCCACACACCAAGCCTTATTAGGCCCTGGGGATCCTATCCCTCAGGGCTATTTTTTTATTAAAGGGGTGGTGTGCATGGCCACCTTCCCTGCTCTTTGGTAGGCCGTGGGGGCCCCAGCCCCAAGGGCTGTTTTTTAACTAAATTGGTAGGGGGGCCGTGTGGCCCCCCCCCCAACTCCAGGGTGTAGGAGGCTGGACTGGCTTGTAGTGAGTACCAAGGGGTACTTGCACCTTGCACCAGGCCCAGTTATCCCTTATTAGTGTATAGGGTGTCTAGCAGCCTAGGCTGATAGATAATGGTAGCTTAGCAGAGCAGCTTAGGCTGAACTAGGAGACGTGTGAAGTTACTACAGTACCACTTAGTGTCATATGCACACTATCATAAGAAAACACAATACACAGTTATACTAAAAATAAAGGTACTTTATTTTTATGACAATATGCCAAAGTATCTTAGAGTGTACCCTCAGTGAGAGGATAGGAAATATACACAAGATATATATACACAATAGCAAAAATATGCAGTATAGTCTTAGAAAACAGTGCAAACAATGTATAGTTACAATAGGATGCAATGGGGAAACATAGGGATAGGGGCAACACAAACCATATACTCCAAAAGTGGAATGCGAACCACGAATGGACCCCAAACCTATGTGACCTTGTAGAGGGTCGCTGGGACTATTAGAAAATAGTGAGAGTTAGAAAAATAACCCTCCCCAAGACCCTGAAAAGTGAGTGCAAAGTGCACCAAAGTTCCCCTAAGGACAAAATAGTCGTGTTAGAGGGAAAATGCAAGGAAAACACAAATCAGCAATGCAACAACGATGGATTCCTGACTGAGGGTACCTGTGGAACAAGGGGACCAAGTCCAAAAGTCACAAGCAGCTCGGAGATGGGCAGATGCCCAAGAAATGCCAGCGGTTGGTGCAAAGAAGCTCTTACTAGGCTGAAGAACTGTGAATACTGCAGGAACGACAAGGGCTAGAGACTTCCCCTTTGGAGGATGGATCCCCCACGCCTTGGAGAGTCGTGCAGAAGTGTTTTCCCGCCGGATGGACGCCAACAAGCCTTGCTACACGCAAATCGTGCGTTTGGCGTTTTTGGACGCTGCTGGGGCCCAGGAGGGACCAGGAGGTCGCAAATTGGCCCTGCAGAGAGAGGGGACGTCGAGCAAGACAAAGAGCCCTCACTGAAGCAGGTAGCACCCACAGAAGTGCCAGAAACAGGCACTACGAGGATGCGTGAAACGGTGCTCGCCGAAGTTGCACAAAGGAGTCCCACGTCGCCGGAGACCAACTTAGAAAGTCGTGCAATGCAGGTTAGAGTGCCGTGGACCCAGGCTTGGCTGTGCACGAAGGATTTCCGCCGGAAGTGCACAGGGGCCGGAGTAGCTTGCAAAGTCGCGGTTCCCAGCAATGCAGCCCAGCGAGGTGAGGCAAGGACTTACCTCCACCAAACTTGGGCTGAAGAGTCACTGGACTGTGGGGGTCACTTGGACGGTGTCGCTGGATTCGAGGGACCTCGCTCGTCGTGCTGAGAGGAGACCCAAGGGACCGGTAATGCAGCTTTTTGGTGCCTGCGGTTGCAGGGGGAAGATTCCGTCGACCCACGGGAGATTTCTTCGGAGCTTCTGGTGCAGAGAGGAGGCAGACTACCCCCACAGCATGCACAAGCAGGAAAACAGTCGAGAAGGCGGCAGGATCAGCGTTACAGAGTTGCAGTAGTCGTCTTTGCTACTATGTTGCAGGTTTGCAGGCTTCCAGCGCGGTCAGCGGTCGATTCCTTATCAGAAGGTGAAGAGGGAGATGCAGAGGAACTCGGCTGAGCTCATGCATTCGTTATCTAAAGTTTCCCCAGAGACAGAGACCCTAAATAGCCAGAAAAGAGGGTTTGGCTACCTAGGAGAGAGGAAAGGCTACTAACACCTGAAGGAGCCTATCAGCAGGAGTCTCTGACGTCACCTGGTGGCACTGGCCACTCAGAGCAGTCCAGTGTGCCAGCAGCACCTCTGTTTCCAAGATGGCAGAGGTCTGGAGCACACTGGAGGAGCTCTGGACACCTCCCAGGGGAGGTGCAGGTCAGGGGAGTGGTCACTCCCCTTTCCTTTGTCCAGTTTCGCGCCAGAGCAGGGGCTAAGGGGTCCCTGAACCGGTGTAGACTGGGTTATGCAGAATTGGGCACATCTGTGCCCAACAAAGCATTTCCAGAGGCTGGGGGAGGCTACTCCTCCCCTGCCTTCACACCATTTTCCAAAGGGAGAGGGTGTCACACCCTCTCTCAGAGGAAGTTCTTTGTTCTGCCATCCTGGGCCAGGCCTGGCTGGACCCCAGGAGGGCAGCTGCCTGTCTGAGGGGTTGGCAGCAGCAGCAGCTGCAGTGAAACCCCAGGAAGGGCAGTCTGGCAGTACCAGGGTCTGTGCTACAGACCACTGGGATCATGGAATTGTACCAACAATGCCAGGATGGCATAGAGGGGGTAATTCCATGATCATAGACATGTTACATGGCCATATTCGGACTTACCATGGTGAAGCTACATATAGGTAGTGACCTATATGTAGTGCACGCGTGTAATGGTGTCCCCGCACTCACAAAGTTCAGTGAATTGGCTCTGAACAATGTGGGGGCACCTTGGCTAGTGCCAGGGTGCCCTCACACTAAGTAACTTTGCACCTAACCTTTACCAGGTAAAGGTTAGACATATAGGTGACTTATAAGTTACTTAAGTGCAGTGTAAAATGGCTGTGAAATAACGTGGACGTTATTTCACTCAGGCTGCAGTGGCAGGCCTGTGTAAGAATTGTCAGAGCTCCCTATGGGTGGCAAAAGAAATGCTGCAGCCCATAGGGATCTCCTGGAACCCCAATACCCTGGGTACCTCAGTACCATATACTAGGGAATTATAAGGGTGTTCCAGTAAGCCAATGTAAATTGGTAAAATTGGTCACTAGCCTGTTAGTGACAATTTGAAAGTAATGAGAGAGCATAACCACTGAGGTTCTGGTTAGCAGAGCCTCAGTGAGACAGTTAGGCACCACACAGGGAACATATACATGCACACCTATGAGCACTGGGGCCCTGTGTGACAGGGTCCCAGTGACACATACATATAGGCCACAAACCTATGAGCACTGGGGTCCTGACCAGCAGGATCCCAGTGACACATAACAAACATACTGAAAACATAGTGCTTTCACTATGAGCACTGAGGCCTGGCTATCAGGATCCCAGTGAGACAGTGAAAACAGTGACAAACACCCTGACATACACTCACAAACAGGCCAAAAGTGGGGGTAACAAGGCTAGAAAGAGGCTACCTTCTCACACAACCCCCCCCCCAAACGAAGGACAATAAGGCTAACCTTGGCCAGTTGAGACTTTATTGTCTAAGTGGTGATAAGTAGAGAGTAGCTCTGCAATAGACTGGTTACTCCCTTTATCATCCACTATATGGTTACTTCCCTGTGGGGATGTAAACCACCCTGTTTGAAGTTTTTTAGCTAACCAACAATGTGAAGATGTATTTTCAGAGTTTCTATCAGTAAGTTTTAGTTTAGAGCAGTGGGAATTGTCCACTGAACCTATTTGTAGTGATGGAAATGCCAGACAGGGATGCTGTCTCAGAAAAGCCATAGCTGGGCAAAAACTTTGTCCATCTGGCTGGAAGAGAGAACAGGGATGCTGTTTCTCTTGAGTTGGAGCAGGGCAGGGATGCTGTCCTATGAGCTCCACACTAGGGCAGGGATGCTGTCCTAAGTGTTGTGAGGTAGTGCAGGGTTTCTGCACTAAAGTTTCTCTGGGAGGGTTGGAGGGATGCTCCATGTTAACTAAAATGGTGCTGTTTTTCTCACCAATGTTAGTTATCCCACAGAGAGGTACTTCCACCTCAGGGAGTCCAGCTTTGCCAGCTGATGATTCCCTTGGAACAGGTGCCACCCCAGGAGAGGTTTCTCCCACCACAGGAATGGTATCCTGAATGGTAGGGTGGTTAGGGGATACTGTGATACCCTTTTTACCTGTTGATGGAGAGGGATCCTGAGTTTTCAGGCCTTCTCTCCTTTGCTTTTTCATTTCACTTGAAATGAGAGGGAACAATTCCTCAGGGATGCCCAGCATGGCTGCATGGGCATAAAACTCTACATCAGCCCAACCTGAGGCCTCTAGGTCATTACCTAAGAGACAGTCTACAGGTAAGCTAGGTGATACCACCACCTGCTTAGGGCCAGTAACTCCACCCCAACTAAACTGAATTATAGCTAAGGGAAGAAACTTAGTGGAGTTATGGACATCAATAATCTTATACTGTTGTCCAATGATGTGTTGTTCAGGAGGCACTAGGTTTTCAGTCACCAAAGTGAAACTGGCACCTGTGTCCCTGTAGGCCAAGGCCTCAACACCATTTATTGAAACTGTCTGCCTGTACTTATCCATTGTAAGGGGACAAGCAGCCAGTGTGGCAAGGCCAATGCCACTAGGTGTGACAGAAACTGTCTTGGGACTGATTACATCAGTTTCCACTATGGACCCATAAGTGAACCCAACTACACCCTTTGCTTGACTGTTGCCAGCAGTCCCACCACTAGTACCACTACTGCTAGGGGCACTAGAGCTTGATGTATTAGTGGTGGTAGGCTCAGGGGGTTTACCTGGACAGGACTTATCCCCTGGCCTATGGCCTCTATTTTTACACACAAAGCACCAAGGCTTTTTAATGTGTGCAGGTTGGGAAGAAGAGGAAGAATCAGTTTTATCCCCACCCTCTGAAGAGTGTTTAAGAATTGAAGTGGGATCTTTGGTTTTACCCTTATCCCCATGCTTATCTTGAGATTTTTCACCATCTTTCTTCTTATTGCCATCTTTGTCACCCCCTGTATGAACTTTTCTGTTCACCCTTGTTATGACCCATTTGTCTGCCTTCTTTCCCAATTCTTGGGGAGAGGTCAGATCAGAGTCTACCATGTACTAGTGCAACAAATCAGACACACAATTATTAAGTATATGCTCTCTCAGGATTGTGTTATACAGGCTTTCATAATCAGTAACTTTACTGCCATGTAACCACCCCTCCAAGGCCTTCACTGAATGGTCAATGAAATCAACCCAGTCTTGTGAAGACTCCTTTTTGGTCTCTCTGAACTTTATCCTGTACTGTTCAGTGGTTAAGCCATAACCATCCAGGAGTGCATTCTTAAGAACTGTAAAATTATTGGCATCACTTTCTTTCACAGTAAGGAGTCTATCCCTACCCTTTCCACTAAATGATAGCCATAGGATAGCAGCCCACTGCCTTTGAGGGACATCCTGTACTGCACAGGCCCTCTCAAGTGCAGCAAACCACTTGTTAATGTCCTCCCCCTCCTTATAAGGGGGAACTATCTTGTGCAGATTCCTGGAATCATGCTCTTTTGCAGGATGACTATGGGGAATACTGCTGCTGCCACCATGGGTATCTAAACCCAACTTCTGTCTTTCCCTCTCTATTTCTAAAGACTGTCTATCCAAATCCAGCTGTTGCTTCTTGAGCTTCAGTCTGGTTTGTTCCACTCTCAATCTATTGAGCTCCCTTTCTAACAATCTGTCATCAGGGTGGGTGGGAGGGACATTTCTAGATACAGAGGTATGATGGGAATGAACAGAAGGAGACCTGTCCCTTACAGAGGGCACCCTAACAGCTTGGCTACCAGCATAATGTGAGAGCACATCATCAGTATGATGTGATTCAACCTCTGTACCAACTATGCTAGACTGTCTAGTAATGGGCAGGCTGAGAAGTTTCTTTCCTGAACCTTTTCCTGGGGGAGTCCCTGGATCAGATTGAGAACCATTAGCTACTTTTTCTACAGATTGGGCACTTATGGCCTTATCCTGTACTCTAAGCATATTAATTAACAGTTCTAAGGAAGGATTCTTCCCTACACTCAAACCTCTCTCTATGCAGAGACTCCTTGCTCCTTTCCAGCTAAGGTGATCATATGCAAGTTTGGACAGTTCAACATTTTTTCCTGTGCCAGACATTTTTTAGAGAGAGTTAAAGTGATAGAAAAAGAGAAAAAAGTTTTCAGAACTTTTTGGAAAGACAGAAAAAAAAACTTTTTAAACTTTTAAGAACTTTTTGAAAGTTTAGAAGTACTTTTCAGCACTTAGAAAAGAGTGAAAAGAGGAAATGCAAAACTTTTTGGCTATGTGTATATACACTGACCTTGTTTTGTATATTTTTCTCTTATGAAAAGTACAATGACAAGAGTGGTAAGTAGTCTCAAAGCACTTATCCCACCGCTGCACAACCAATGTAGGAGGCTGGACTGGCTTGTAGTGAGTACCAAGGGGTACTTGCACCTTGCACCAGGCCCAGTTATCCCTTATTAGTGTATAGGGTGTCTAGCAGCCTAGGCTGATAGATAATGGTAGCTTAGCAGAGCAGCTTAGGCTGAACTAGGAGACGTGTGAAGTTACTACAGTACCACTTAGTGTCATATGCACAATATCATAAGAAAACACAATACACAGTTATACTAAAAATAAAGGTACTTTATTTTTATGACAATATGCCAAAGTATCTTAGAGTGTACCCTCAGTGAGAGGATAGGAAATATACACAAGATATATATACACAATAGCAAAAATATGCAGTATAGTCTTAGAAAACAGTGCAAACAATGTATAGTTACAATAGGATGCAATGGGGAAACATAGGGATAGGGGCAACACAAACCATATACTCCAAAAGTGGAATGCGAACCACGAATGGACCCCAAACCTATGTGACCTTGTAGAGGGTCGCTGGGACTATTAGAAAATAGTGAGAGTTAGAAAAATAACCCTCCCCAAGACCCTGAAAAGTGAGTGCAAAGTGCACCAAAGTTCCCCTAAGGACAAAATAGTCGTGTTAGAGGGAAAATGCAAGGAAAACACAAATCAGCAATGCAACAACGATGGATTCCTGACTGAGGGTACCTGTGGAACAAGGGGACCAAGTCCAAAAGTCACAAGCAGCTCGGAGATGGGCAGATGCCCAAGAAATGCCAGCGGTTGGTGCAAAGAAGCTCTTACTAGGCTGAAGAACTGTGAATACTGCAGGAACGACAAGGGCTAGAGACTTCCCCTTTGGAGGATGGATCCCCCACGCCTTGGAGAGTCGTGCAGAAGTGTTTTCCCGCCGGATGGATGCCAACAAGCCTTGCTACACGCAAATCGTACGTTTGGCGTTTTTGGACGCTGCTGGGGCCCAGGAGGGACCAGGAGGTCGCAAATTGGACCTGCAGAGAGAGGGGACGTCGAGCAAGACAAAGAGCCCTCACTGAAGCAGGTAGCACCCGGAGAAATGCCAGAAACAGGCACTACGAGGATGCGTGAAACGGTGCTCGCCGAAGTTGCACAAAGGAGTCCCACGTCGCCGGAGACCAACTTAGAAAGTCGTGCAATGCAGGTTAAAGTGCCGTGGACCCAGGCTTGGCTGTGCACGAAGGATTTCCACCGGAAGTGCACAGGGGCCGGAGTAGCTTGCAAAGTCGTGGTTCCCAGCAATGCAGCCCAGCGAGGTGAGGCAAGGACTTACCTCCACCAAACTTGGGCTGAAGAGTCACTGGACTGTGCGGGTCACTTGGACGGTGTCGCTGGATTCGAGGGACCTCGCTCGTCGTGCTGAGAGGAGACCCAAGGGACCGGTAATGCAGCTTTTTGGTGCCTGCGGTTGCAGGGGGAAGATTCCGTCGACCCACGGGAGATTTCTTCGGAGCTTCTGGTGCAGAGAGGAGGCAGACTACCCCCACAGCATGCACAAGCAGGAAAACAGTCGAGAAGGCGGCAGGATCAGCGTTACAGAGTTGCAGTAGTCGTCTTTGCTACTATGTTGCAGGTTTGCAGGCTTCCAGCGCGGTCAGCGGTCGATTCCTTATCAGAAGGTGAAGAGGGAGATGCAGAGGAACTCGGCTGAGCTCATGCATTCGTTATCTAAAGTTTCCCCAGAGACAGAGACCCTAAATAGCCAGAAAAGAGGGTTTGGCTACCTAGGAGAGAGGAAAGGCTACTAACACCTGAAGGAGCCTATCAGCAGGAGTCTCTGACGTCACCTGGTGGCACTGGCCACTCAGAGCAGTCCAGTGTGCCAGCAGCACCTCTGTTTCCAAGATGGCAGAGGTCTGGAGCACACTGGAGGAGCTCTGGACACCTCCCAGGGGAGGTGCAGGTCAGGGGAGTGGTCACTCCCCTTTCCTTTGTCCAGTTTCGCGCCAGAGCAGGGGCTAAGGGGTCCCTGAACCGGTGTAGACTGGCTTATGCAGAATTGGGCACATCTGTGCCCAACAAAGCATTTCCAGAGGCTGGGGGAGGCTACTCCTCCCCTGCCTTCACACCATTTTCCAAAGGGAGAGGGTGTCACACCCTCTCTCAGAGGAAGTTCTTTGTTCTGCCATCCTGGGCCAGGCCTGGCTGGACCCCAGGAGGGCAGCTGCCTGTCTGAGGGGTTGGCAGCAGCAGCAGCTGCAGTGAAACCCCAGGAAGGGCAGTCTGGCAGTACCAGGGTCTGTGCTACAGACCACTGGGATCATGGAATTGTACCAACAATGCCAGGATGGCATAGAGGGGGTAATTCCATGATCATAGACATGTTACATGGCCATATTCGGACTTACCATGGTGAAGCTACATATAGGTAGTGACCTATATGTAGTGCACGCGTGTAATGGTGTCCCCGCACTCACAAAGTTCAGTGAATTGGCTCTGAACAATGTGGGGGCACCTTGGCTAGTGCCAGGGTGCCCTCACACTAAGTAACTTTGCACCTAACCTTTACCAGGTAAAGGTTAGACATATAGGTGACTTATAAGTTACTTAAGTGCAGTGTAAAATGGCTGTGAAATAACGTGGACGTTATTTCACTCAGGCTGCAGTGGCAGGCCTGTGTAAGAATTGTCAGAGCTCCCTATGGGTGGCAAAAGAAATCCTGCAGCCCATAGGGATCTCCTGGAACCCCAATACCCTGGGTACCTCAGTACCATATACTAGGGAATTATAAGGGTGTTCCAGTAAGCCAATGTAAATTGGTAAAATTGGTCACTAGCCTGTTAGTGACAATTTGAAAGTAATGAGAGAGCATAACCACTGAGGTTCTGGTTAGCAGAGCCTCAGTGAGACAGTTAGGCACCACACAGGGAACATATACATGCACACCTATGAGCACTGGGGCCCTGTGTGACAGGGTCCCAGTGACACATACATATAGGCCACAAACCTATGAGCACTGGGGTCCTGACCAGCAGGATCCCAGTGACACATAACAAACATACTGAAAACATAGTGCTTTCACTATGAGCACTGAGGCCTGGCTATCAGGATCCCAGTGAGACAGTGAAAACAGTGACAAACACCCTGACATACACTCACAAACAGGCCAAAAGTGGGGGTAACAAGGCTAGAAAGAGGCTACCTTCTCACACAGGGCTACTACTAAAATCAAAGTGGAAGGTAGACAAGCAGCCCCCCTCTTTGAGCCCTTTCTTCCCCCAGGGATCCCATTCCCTGGGGCCCTCATCAATACAGGTGAGTGCTCTGGTGCCCACTTAGGGCACCCACCATACATTCACTGGGATGTGTGGGGGAGCCCCAAGGGCCCTCAGGCCCTAGCCAGCTCCCCACATTCAGAAGGAGCCAACATTGCCGACAGCTACTAATGATGCTCCCCACAGGTGGAAGCAATATTTTGATCTGTTTCTCTGCCCACATCACTACAGGAAGGGAGCAAATCAAATGTCTCTTCCCGGCCGGCAGGAGCATTTTTAAATATCTTGTCAGTTGGCAGCAGATTTTGTGCTCACTCCCACTTGACAGGAGATGCAAAAATGCTCCAGCCAAGCAGGACCAAACATAGGTTTCCCTGCCCTCGCTGGTGTGGGCAAGGAGCTTGCTAGGGGTGGCCTCCCCCGGACTTAGCTAGTGAGTTGGCCTTGGGTGATGGGGTCGGTGGGCCATTAATGGCTCAGGAAGGGGGGCTGTGTGTCCCCACCCCTTTTAATTGCTTTAGCTGCCCCAAGAGATGGAGTCCCCAGGGCCTTTAGAGGCTTGGGAATGGGGATGTGTGCCCCCCCCATTTTGAAAAATGTCAGCCCCAGAGGTGGGCCTGTGTATAAGGGTTTATCACTGGTAATTATAGTTAGGACCACTTTTCCATAGGAAATTGATTTTTTGGTTTGCAAATTTGGCACAGTTTGATGAATCTTCCTTAAATTTTCCAGAAATAGTCTCACCCACCTCAGCTACTTCCTGGAAAGTTTTGGGGTTATCTGTCAAGGTGCGTGTAAGAAAAATGTGGGTCCTAAATTTGTTTTCCCCGTGCAATTTTACATAGGAAAATTAGACACAGGTACAACCAAAAGAGCTTAACAAGATTACACCAAATTGGACAGAAACCTAAATCTTGCTCCAGAAAGTATGCTTTTTGTGATTTGCTGTAAATCCATCAAGTCGTTTTTGAGAAATGAAGGTTAAAAATGTACATTTATTCCACACAATGGAGGATCCAGGGAGCCAACAGATCTCGAGATAAGTTCTGATTGGATGCCCACCACATCAACAAAGATGCAATGGCAGCCATTTAGGACTTCGGGAGCCAGTCCAGTGTCCTGTAAAATAAATTAACAAAATATGTAGGAGGGGTAGGGGTATCCTGCCCCCGTAGGCCTATTGTGGGGGTTCCAGATGGACACCCACCTGGGACCAAAAATATACATTCTTTTTTCTTGGTAAAATGGATCCACGCAGGATCCACAGCTCTTTGACACAGAGAATAAATAAAATACAGCCTCCTACACTTTTTTACTAAGAGCCCACAAGCGTAGTCCAGGGCCCAAAGGGTCATTCCATGAGGTTCTGGTAGGGGAGGGGGCCTATAGCCCGCACCTGGAAACTCATTAAGGCCCTAGAGACATTGTGCCCTAGGGTCAACTCTTAAACTTAGGCATCAGACCCTCATATCGGAGCCACTTACCAGCCCCAGGGAACCCACCCCCTGGGGCTGGATGACACCAGTGTCCTGAGGACCCTACTCCCCTGGACACTTCTGTTTCCTTATGGGAGACTATGGAAATTCCCCGCCTACACTCTACCAGAAAGGAAGAACAAATTGCCTGCGTAGGTGGACAGAAATGATGGGTGCTTGCTGGAAAGCCAGAAGGGAATGTGGCGGGTTTGGGGCTCCGCCCATGATGCTCAATGATTTTGGTGATGTGGGTACCTCAAATGGACACCGGGGCACCCACTTTGCATAAAAAGGCAGCCTCCCACCAGCATGATGGCTAGGGAGCTGGTCTGGGCCACAGGGGCCTTGGGGCTTCCCTTAGTGCCTCCAATGATTTTGGTGATGTGGGTGCCCTGGTCTGGCACCAGGCACCCACTTTGCAACAAAATGCCCAAAAAATAATACATGAGCAGATGGAGCCACTCATTTATTATTCAGTGCTCTGTGCAAGGAGGGCCCCATAACGCCCTAGGGTTTTTTCAATAATATGTTTTATTCCTGTGGAGACCCTAGAAACAGCAGGGACACCAACATTTTTTTGTAGAATTTATTTTTTGTGTGATTATAAATAGCGATAACATACAATATTAAAAATTCAAAGTCGAGAAGGGATTCAAAACAATTTTTACAATTAGCAGAATGCCATTACAAACAATAGACACATAAACTAGCTTGGGAAACAGATCGAAGTGACTATCAAACTTATTGCAATAGTTGAAATTGTGGTCCTGACAGTTGCCGGTACCTAAATAAAAAAGTGCAGCGTGCAATGGTAGAAGAGCAACTTTTGTCAACTAGTAAAAGGCACAAGGAACCTTCTGTTCATGCCTAAACCGGGGGCATAGTTGGAGTTGATAAACGTATTATAGGAGGCAAAAACTCTAAAAACTAGTTGACTACGACAAAGTCCAAAGTGCAATATCCAAAAATAGCAGCAAGATTTCATAAACTGATGTAGCTGTAAACAGAAAAGCAGATGGCGGCACAAAGACCCACCTAATGTTCGCACCCGGGATCAGCGATTGGGCAACGTTTAATGAAGGGATGAGGATGCGCGATTAATAAAACAAAATGCAAAGTGCCATATTATGAATAGCAGCAGAGGTGCCTATAAAGTGCTTGACCAATGGTTGCAGTAGCACACCGCAAGAACAGTATAAAAAGCGAGAGCAGACTTTGTCCACAAAGGATGGGCACAGCTGCCTAATTCTCCTGCCTAATGCAGACACCTGTTTAGCGGTATGCGTTGAGCAAAAGGACTAATGTAAACGGTAGCCCCCAATAGCTGATAATGGCTAGGTGCAAAATACAACTAATAAAATAACAACAAGATTGCAATAATGGAGGAGGCATCAGTGGGCAATCATGTAAGGTACTCTCGCTAACTCCATTCAGCGCCTTCCGCGCTCCATCCCGTTTTCCTTGCTGCCACCTCCTGATTTTGCTTTTTTCCTGCCGCTGAGTCCCCTGTGGCCCCTCCCGCCTCCCCCCTCCTTCTCACCGCTTCGTTTCTGCCAATTTCCCGCTGCTGCGTCCCCTGCGGCCCCTCCCACCTCCCCCCTCCTTCTCACTGCTTCGTTTCTGCCAATTTCTCACCTCTGCGTCCCCTGCGGCCCCTCCCACCTCCCCCCTCCTTCTCACTGCTTCGTTTCTGCCAATTTCCTGCCGCTGCATCCCCTGCGGCCCCACCCTCCAGCCCTCTCATTTGTCAGGCCCTCCCGCCTCCCAGCTGCCACTCCCACCCTCC
This sequence comes from Pleurodeles waltl, assembly GCF_031143425.1. Taxonomy (NCBI): domain Eukaryota; kingdom Metazoa; phylum Chordata; class Amphibia; order Caudata; family Salamandridae; genus Pleurodeles; species Pleurodeles waltl. Next base: position 724,131,855 of record NC_090447.1, read on the forward strand.
CCTCCTCTTATGGCAGCCGCGGCACTGCAGCGCAGCGCAGCGGGCGTGCCGCTGGTGCACCACAGGCAAGCCCGTCTGCGCCTGTCCGTGCCTGGACCGCGCCCAGCGCCAGAACCCCTGGCCCCAGCAACAGCCACCCTGCCAGCATTTGCTACGATGCCAACACCCTCCGTGCACTCAACACCAGCCGAGACACCACCTTCTTCCAGGCCTCTCCAAAGAGCACGCACGGACCCTTCTCCTGCCACAACTGTAGCTTCACCTGCAACAGATCCCACATACCTCCTAGGATCAAGACCAACCACCTCCATTGCATACTCCTCAAAACCCCCTCAGCACGCAAGCACACCATCTAAGTCTGGGACCTGCTCGACTCCACCTCCCCGGATGTGGCCTTTCTAACCGAAACTTGGTGGAATGACTCCTCAGCACCCGACATCGCCATAGCCATCCCGAACGGATACAAAGTCACTCGCCGAGACCGCACCAACAGAACCAGAGGAGTCATAGCCATCGTCCACAAAGCCACCCTTGAAGTCAAAACCACCCTGGACGACTCCTTCAGCGCCGCCGAACTCCTTCACTTCCAAGTCCGCACAGACTCCAACACCATGCTCAGAGGAACACTCATCTATAGACCCCCAGGACCCAGGGCACCTTTCAGCAACGCCATCGCCGAACTGGCCAGCAACCACGCACTCGCCTCCACCGACTACATCCGCCTCGGGACCTGAACTTCCACCTCGAAAACAACAATGACACCAACTCCACCACCCTCGCCGAAAACCTCGCCAATCTCGGCTTCACACAGCTCGTCAACACACCCACCCACACAGCCGGTCACACCTTTGACCCCATCTTCTCCACAAGCAACCACGTCACCTTCAACCATACCACCGAACTCTACTGGACCGACCACCACTGCGTCCACTTCACCTTCAAGAAGCAGACAGAACACCACCTCACCCAACAGCCACCCCGCCGACGATGGGTTAAAGTCACCGAACTTCAACTGTCCAACGCCCTATCCCAGAAACCGCCAGTCGACCCCACCGACCCTGACATCGCCGCACACAACCTCAAACTATGGATCAACGACTGCGCCGACCGCCTTGCTCCACTCTGAAAACCCTCCAACAACCACATCAACAAAAAAGCCACCTGGTTCACCGACGACCTCCTAGCCTCCAAACGCCACTGCCGAAAACTCAAGCAAATATGGCTATTTGAACGCACTCCAGACAACCACACGGCACTCAAGGATGCCACACGCAAACACCACCACCTCATCAGGATAGCAAAAAGATCCTCCTTCAAGACCCACCTAGAAAACAACGCCCACGACTGCAAAGAAATTTTCAGCATCTTAAAAGAACTCTCCAACCCAAACGCCACCGTCAACGACATCACCTCCTCCCAAGAACTATGTGACGCCCTAGCAACCGCCTTCCTCTGAAAAATCACGGACATCCACAACAGCTTCAACTCCCCTCACACTCTGGACGCTCCCACCCCACCCACCACGAACTCCACCCGCTCCAGCCGACTGACCTCCTGGACCATCATCAGTGATGACGAAACCCGCAAGACCATGAACTCCATCCACTCCAGATCACCATCAGACCCCTGCCCACACCACATCTTTACCAAAGCAGACACAGCCATCGCACCACACCTACGGAAAGCCATCAACATGTCCTTCGAAACTGCAAGATTCCCGCAAAGTTGGAAACACTCTGAAATCAACGCCCTTCTCAAGAAACCAAAGGCAGACCCCAAGGACCTGAAAAACTTCCAGCCCATCTCTCTGCTCCCTTTCCCGGCAAAGGTAATCGAGAAAATAATCAACACTCAGCTCACCCGGTACCTCGAAGACAACAACATCCTCGACCCCTCCCAGTCCGGCTTCAGACGCAACCACAGCACCGAAACTGCCCTCCTCGCCGCCACAGACGACATCAGAAGCCACCTCGACAATGGAGAAACATCAGCCCTCATCCTCCTAGACCTATCAGCCGCCCTTGACACCATCTGTCACCACACCCTAAAATCCTGCCTCCACTCAGCAGGAATCCAGGACCAGGCCCTCGAATGGACTGCATCGTTCCTCGCCGACAGAACCCAAAGAGTCCACCTGCCCCCGTACCAATCCAAAGCCTTCAACATCATCTGCGGCATACCCCAGGGCTCATCCCTCAGCCCGACGCTGTTCAACATCTACATGGACCCCTCGCACAAGTGGCCCGTCAGCACAACCACAACATCATCTCCTATGCCGATGACACCCAACTCATCCTCTCCCTCACCAAGGACCCGCACACCGCCAAAACCAACCTCCACAAGGGACTAAAAGCCATTGCCGACTGGATGAGAGACAGCCAGCTAAAACTGAACTCAGACAAAACAGAGGTCCTCATCCTTGGGCGCACCCCCTCCGCCTGGGACAACACATGGTGGCCGACCACACTGGGTAAACCACCGACACCCACCGACAGCGCACAAAACCTCGGCTTCATCCTCGACTCCTCACTCTCCATGTCTAAACAGGTCAGCGCCTTCTCCTCCTCCTGCTACAACACCCTCTGTATGCTCTGCAGAGTTTACAAATGGATCCCAACAGAAACAAGAAAAACAGTAACCCAGGCCCTCGTCAGCAGCAGACTCGACTACGGCATCGCCCTCTACATCGGTATCTCATCCAAACTCCTACAACGCCTCCAACGCATCCAAAACGCCTCCGCCCAACTCATCCTCAACATCCCTCACCACTGCCACATCACCCCCCACCTAAGAGACCTTCACTGGCTCCCCGTTAACAAGAGGATCACCTTCAAGCTCCTCACCCACGCACACAAGGCACTCCACAACACCGGACCAACATACCTGAACAACAGACTCAGCTTCTACACCCCCCAGCCGGCAACTCCGCTCCACCAACCTCGCCCTCGTCTACATCCCCCGCATCTGGCAGAAATCCTACGGCGGCAGATCATTCTTGTACCTCGCCGCCAAGATCTGGAACACCCTCCCGTCGGATCTACCACAGACCCAGGACCTTCTTTCCTTCAGAAAACTCCTCAAGACCTGGCTCTTCGAGCAGTAGCAGCACCCTCCCCCCCCCACCCCAGCGCCTTGAAACCCTCACGGGTATGTAGCGCGCTTTACAAATTGATTGATTGATTGATTGGTACCCCTATGCAGCAGAGCTTCATGCCTGCTTGAGTCACACATTTGACATGCAAGATGTTTAAAGTGATGTTATCCGAGTTAAGAGAGTTGGTGATTTCCTGCCGACGTGAAAGTATGCACAGTTTGTTCCATTCAAACTTTAAAAGTGATTTTCGTTGCTCAAGAAAGGCTGGAAAGCTGCAGATGCTGTGTTGGGAAGTTTCGTCATACATTAAACACCCCCTGCACGTTGTTGATTCTGTGGCTGGCACCACCTAGATAGGTGTTTCTGGAACCACCATTCACCAGGCCTAAAGGCCATGAATTTTGATTTTTTGTGTTATGAGTATGTCCAGGACAAACAAGGTAAAATCACCTTTGTTGGTAGAAGTTGATAGCCAACACATGCCTGTGCTTTGCTAGAACATCCATGTCAATGAAGTGCACACAATTTTTGATGCATTGCTTAAAAGCACATTGACTCATGTGTGAAGCCCAGAGTTCCCCAGCATTTCAAATTCAATGGCAGTCTTCGAGGTACAGAAGGTCGGATTGTCTGGGACCACTAGATTGAATTTTGTCCTACAGTAGGGCCTCCTGGCTTCCTCTCCTGGCAAGCTGAAGTTTGTGGCAAAAGTATTGTGCCTGCCCCTGCCAGTCGCTGGTTGAGGAGGCCGAACTCTAGCCAGGTCTGGGCTGCTGAAGAAGATCTCGGCAGACAAAGGACAAACTTATATCTCCCCATAACAACTTTGTTCAGAAGCTTGCCATCCATCCCCAGCAGAATTTCACTACGTTAAGTCAGGGATGGCATGATTTTTGCCTTCATTACCTTCAGGAGCGGAATAATCCTCGCCCCTCACAACAAGCTTGACAAATTTGAGAATAATGACAGGAGGGCCAAATGCTTTAATTTCAACTACCTTCATATGCCAAGAAAAGGTGTACCTTGCATCAATGGTGACTCCCAGGTATTTGTGTGATTGTCCTCTCAAGATCTTATTGTTGTTTGTAGGAAAGTCCTCCTTTTTGCCCTGGTCACCCCCAAACTTTTTGGACTTTTTTACTGGTGGTTACTGACTCTTGGCTGTGCCCTGGGTGCTGCTTACCAGTCGCAGGACCAGTGCTTTGTGTAAAGTGGATATGCAAATTAGGATAATTATAATTGGCAAAATGAGCCTACCTATAAGTCCCTAGTATATGGTAGGGCATGTAGGTTTAGGGGCCCCAGCATAGGTAATGCACCCATAGGTGCACTGCTGAGGTGCCCACTGTCATTTTAAAGGCAGCCTGCCTTGTTCGCTGCTTTTAAATTAAAGTTGCATGCAAATTCGACATTATGATACTAAAAGTACTTCCAAAGTCTCAAATTACCTTATTTTTAGATATATCACCCCTAAGGTGTGCCTACATGCCCCTAGATGGGGTGCCATGTAACTATAAACAAGGGCCTTATAAAAATAGTTTTATAAGCCCTGGTGAGGTAAAACAGGCAAATTTGTGTTTCCCTTGCTAATGCGTCCCTTACTAGATAATTTATTCGCTCTGGGACTCGTTTTAGACCGATGAATCTTTTGACCCTGATTGAAGACACCTTAAGACAAGATAACTAATCAACATGCCAATCAATAAGTTAATAACGTCATCAATATTCACCATAACAAATCAATTCAATGACATTAATGAGAATCAGGACACACCATGACCTTTCAGTCATGAATAACCACACCGAATTTGTAAGGATTTGGGGCCAGATGTAGGTAGGCTTTTGCACCTCGCAAACGGCGAAAAACGCCGTTTGCGAGGTGCAAAAGCCCTCAAGCGATGCAGAAACACATTTTGCGAGTCGGAACCGACTCGCAAAATGTGTTTCCGACTCGCAAATAGGAAGGGGTGTTCCCTTCCTATTTGCGACTCGCACCGCAATTTAAGTTGATTTGTGACCGCGAAAGCGGTCGCAAATCAACTCTCAGTTACCATCCACTAGAAGTGGATGGTAACTCATTCGCAAAGGGGAAGGGGTCCCCACGGGACCCCTTCCCCTTTGTGAATGCTCACAAAATAATTTTTTCAGAGCAGGCAGTGGTCCTATGGACCACTGCCTACTCTGAAAAAAGCCGAAACAAAAGGTTTCGGTATTTTTTTCTATTTGCAGCTCGTTTTCCTTTAAGGAAAACGGGCTGCAAAGAGAAAAAAAAAAACTGCTTTTATTTAAAAGCAGTCACGAAGATGGTGGTCTGCTGTCTCCAGCAGGCCACCATCCCCGTGAGTGCCTAGACTCGCTATGGGGTCGCAAACTGCGACCCACCTCATAAATATTTATGAGGTGGGTCTTTGCGACCCCATAGCGAGTTGCAGAAAGTGTCTGAGACACCTTTCTGCATTCCAAATTGCGACTTGCAATTTGCGAGTCGCAGGGACTCGCAAATTGCAAATCGCAATTTGGAATCTTTCTACATCTGGCCCTTGATTTTTATTCCCTAATCATTACAATCTACTAGCAAGTTTCTTAGTTTTAAAACCATAAAACACATCAACACCGTTATAATATGGCAACTCGAATAAGATTTCACCAAAGCAAGAATCATAAACATTAGAACATAGCACAATGTCAGCATGGATTCATCTTAGCAGAGTATCATTAACGTATTATTCAACAAAGCATTGATTCAGTCATTTGTCTATTTGCGTCCGTCTAGTGAATTCCTTACCTAACCTCAAATTAGCATTAGCATGTTGGGCTTCATGCAAAACGTTTTAGCAACACAAATTTGGAAAACATCTATCCATGGTCTCTGTCAAAAGAAGCAGTTGGTACCCTGAAAGGAAAGGCAAACAGACAATTACAATTTCATCATCATATAGTTACCCTCCGTAATGGGTTAGCATACAGAGTCAGTCTTCGTCCTCAGGACATCAGTTGATTCGCCATCATCCTGGAAACACAGCAAAGTTCAGCAAGACGGGGTAAGAAGGGACACTTCCCTCATAAGGAGGAGAAGTATAGAACGGGCAAGGTAAGGGTGAGGATGGCTTGTAGAGCAGAGTGACAAAGTGGCTGGGTAATAGCAAGAATAGTCCGCAATGGCATATAATGGCTCCTTGTGTCAAAGGATTTTATCCCTTTTCTGTTGTACAGTCCCCTAATTTCCATTTGGGCAGGTCTGGCGCACCACTATCTCCATCCAATAGTTTACTGATCGTCCCACCAAAATTGTCACCTCATAGCAGTTCTCACGTAGTTTACTGGTTCTTGGGACTGACGTCTCCAACGGGTAGAATGTCCAGTATGATTTCATGTTCTCCTGGTCCTCTCACATCCCCAGTCAGTAGTTCCATTGTCTATACCGGTTTAGGCGACCTTGTACCTGTTGCAAGTTTACCCTGTTGCATTCAGGAAGAATGTTTCCTTGAGCAAGTCGAGTCTCATGAGAACGGATCTACTACAGTTACACTCATTTTCTAGCTTCTGGAAAAATACGACTACATGTCCTTCAGCAAGTCAGCACACTGCACGTTAGAAAAACACATTTAATATGCAACCAGGCAGCTAGGCCCAACTCATGCTAACTACGGCCTAGTGATTGATTAGCAAAACCTTAACGTATAATTCTTAATACTCAATACAAAATCATACATTAGTACATCAATAATTCATTATTAGTCAATTTTATTAGTCACCGTATATATTGGCGGCCACTCCCCGTGGGTACATTTCAAACACACGTTTAGTAAAACACAGCAATATTTTTCAATGCAGCATTAATACGCATTAACTCACACACATTTTCATGTTAATTTTGATTATAAGAGCTACTCTCCAACAATCCCTCCTCTGATGACACTTGTCATCACACAAAACCTTTCCCTTCACAACCTTTCACTTTCTCAATTCACGCATTTCAAATTCTTCCCCCCTTTTTGACTTTTCATAAATTTATTTGAATATTTTCTCCTTTTTCTTTTCCTCTTTCCTCTTATTGCATTTTGCCAATTTTTCTCTAATTCTCTTACTAATTTTACATGATAACCATAGTCTGAATAAACAAGCTAAAACAATCAATATTCCTTGTATTATTTTTGCAAGTATCCCATTCCAAATATTACTAAGCCAACTTCCCACTTTAGCAAGTCCCTTTCCAACCTTTTCCCAAACTCCGGGTTCTTTCAGCTCTTTCAAATCTGTACTATCTCTCGTTAGGTTAGTAAGCATACTTCTAATCTTATTACTATTGTCGGGTATAAATGCACAACAGTGGCGCTCATTAAGCATCCTACAGACTCTGCCACTTTTCGCTAAAAGAATGTCTAAAGCAAGCCGGTTTTGAAGAGTCATAGCCCTCTCCGCAGCAAGTTCAGTATCCATCAGGAGTATAGCCCCTGTGAAGTTTGTCAGCATGGTATCCACAATAGTAGACAACTTTTGAATCTTTATGGAGTTCAAGATAACCCCCACTGAAGGAATTGTGGCTCCAAATATATCACCTACGACAACAGCCGCTGTCTCTCTCTTCTGTCTAGTATGATGTAATTCAGACACTTTAGGAAACTTTCTTATGTCATCAAATTGGTAAATCTTTGGAAAAACTATTCCCAAATAACACGTCCCATACCATCCCTTAGGAAGACGGTAATAAGCATTAAGTCCACATATGGATAGATCCCAGGGATCTCTGGATCCTGTCCATTTAACATGAACGTCCACTTACTCTGAAACAAAAACACATGTCTGCACTTACTCGTTCCTACAAATAAAGTGTCATGATCAGATTTTGGCCTATGTATACAAAGCTTTCCTGCGTGTAATGCGTCTGTAGCTAATTTGCCTTGCGTCTTTATTGCACTATAAGCATAATCATTTGCAAACGTTTGTTTTTCTAATCCCTTTTCTAGCTTTTCTTTTAACGCTTTTCTTCTATCATCAGTGTGATCTAAAAAGCTCTTTTCTACAGGCGTTAGTAAGCAGGTTAGATTATTGCGCTGCACATAAGCTGTGCCAAATGTCAATGTGGGCTCAAAGAAACCCCTAACTATTTTTATACTATGATCTCTAACTATCTTGCTCAAATATTCATTTATAGGCACAAAGGAAAACACTACATCTAGATTAGAATAGAAGTATTGAATATATTCTTGATTATACAACCTTGTTAATAACAAACTCAACTTATCCCGTAGGTTAGTGGCAAACTATGGTAGGTGACCCCTTCTTGTACTGACGAAGGAATGTTCATGCACACATAGCAGTTCTTTGCATCCATTGTTTCAACATACTCATTCAACAAGCGATAGAAAACATTAGTAGATAGTTCCCTTTTTGTGTTAGTTCCCTCATGCAAATATTTTGTATCCTGCTCAAACCTCTCTCTTGGTGTTAGTGTAGCAGTCTCAGGAATTGAAGCATTGTTAATCGTACTCTTATCCACCAATGGCATTCCCACAATCACACCTATAATTACTATTGCACACACAACACCCAAAATAACACTCAACCATCTACGAATCTTACCCCTATTATCATTATCTCTAATGTTACTCATGATCTGTAAAGAATCAGAGAGTAGAATAATATAAAGCAAACAATCAACTTGAGGAAGATCTAAAGCTCTTTTTTTTTTTTCTCTTCGAGCAAAGTCTTTCTTTAGCAAGTATTTACAGCGTTTCACTCACTCCTAGGACCCTTTGTCACATCAGGTTAGCAGCTTGTCATAATTGGTTTTTCAGGGTCGATTCAGGTTAACAGTGTCACATCCGGTAATTTATCAGTCTCTTTTCTCAGGTTTCTCTCTCTATTCAATTTCAGCTTAACACAGTCTCTTATTTGTGGGCACTTCAACTACCATAATATTGACCGGGAATTTCACGAGCAAAACAAAATGCCAAAAATTCTTGTTGCCACTCAGCTGATGTTGCATAAGCCCATTCAGGACCTGCGTACCTCCTGTTTGCAACTCTCTTTCTTTTCAGTTTGCGATCACACTGCAACTCTCCTTCACTGAGATCTTCTTTCCTTGTTGTGTCAACTTCTTCCTCTATTGTTTCGTTAATGACCACTTTCTTTTTTGCAGCTTGTGGTTCCGGCCAGTTATCTCCTTTAAGTGTTTTCCTACCGCTCGGCCTTTCAGGATGTTGACCAGTGCCCTCCTCTTGTGCTATGGTGTTTTCTCTTGATGGATCTGCAAGCGTCTTAGGAGGAGTCGGAACACTTTGACCTCCTTCTACCTCACCGCCTTCGCCTTCAGGGTCTGTCAGGGGTTCAACTTCAAACCCGTATCCGTCTGCTTCTGGGAGTACCTCTCTTTGGGTCAGTTCTCCTGGTGCCTCAGCTGAGATAGGCTCACAGTCACCCCTCTGGATTTCGTTTGCTGGTTGAGTGACCAAGCCGTCCTCAATGGGCTCTCCTTCAGTCTCACTTACCCTTTGATTACTCTCTGGCCCTGAGACTTCCTTCTCTGGAGCTATTGCCTTCGACAAATCGAGTTCCTCATCAATTGGACACGTCACCTTCTTGGTGTGACTGGCATGGATCCAGTTGGGAAGTCCTGCACATTTCACAGCAGTAGTAGTTGTCAGTATCACTTGATACGGCCCCTTCCAAGGTGGATCCAAACACAACTTCCTCCCGTGTTTCTTGACAACAACCCAGTCACCGGCTTTCAGGGTGTGACCTGGATCATTTATTGGTGGCAGTGTGGTGGCTTCCACCTGGTGAGAGAAAGAGCGGACCACGTCAGCCAGACCCTTGCAGTAGTCCAACACCATATCATCCGTGATATTCACAAGAGCATTTGCAGGCACTGCGGGCAACCTCATAGCTCGGCCCATGAGAATTTCATGAGGAGACAGTCCTGTTTTCTTGTCGGGTGTATTTCTAATTGACATTAGCACTAAGGGCAGTGCATTTGGCCATTTCAAATTCGTAGCTGCACACATTTTTGCCATTCTCGACTTCAAGGTACCATTTATTTGCTCCACTAGTCCTGAGGCTTCAGGGCGGTAGCTACAGTGCAACTTCCGTTCAACGTTCAGTGCAGCCCACAAGAGCTTAATCAACTCATTGTTGCAGTGACTTCCCCTATCTGATTCCAAAGAGATTGGAAACCCGAAACGTGGTATCAACTCCCTAAGCAGCAGCTTCGCTACTGTGAGACTGTCATTTCTACGTGTAGGGTAAACTTCAATCCAGTGACTGAAAATGCACACAATCACCAACACGTACCTCAGACCTCCACACACAGGCATCTCAATAAAATCCATCTGCATTCTGCTAAATGGACCTCCTGCTCTCCCAGTGTGGCTCAAATTCACCACGGTCCCTTTTCCCGCATTCATCTGCAGACAGATAATGCACCTGTGACAGATAACTTCTGCAGCTTGTCTGAATTTTGGATTGAACCAATAGATTTTGAACAACCTGATCATTGCGTCTCTCCCAACATGTGCTTGACCATGGTAAAACCTCACAAATTGTGACAAAAGGCTGTTTGGCAAAACCATTTTCCCCTCATCTGAAACCCATAAATCATCAGGTCTCTGTACACATTGCATTTTGAGCCAAGAGCGTTTCTCCTCTCTGCTGGCACGTCCCTGCAACAATTTTAACTCTTCCAGTGTGTCAACCACCCTCAATGCATAACCTGAGCATGTTTCATTTTCAGTTTCAGGTAACAATTCCCACTGGTCTTGAAACGATATACAGTTCAATGCACAAAACCTTGCGACTTGAGCTGCATATCCATTTCCCATTGACACAAAGGGGGTCATTTTGACCCTGGAGGTACGAGACCGCCAGGGCTAAAATGACAGAAGCACCGCCAACAGGTTGGCGGTGCTTCCAGGCGTATTACGACTGCGGCGGAAGCGCTGCGGTCGCACCGCCGGGGCCGGCGGTATTCTGCCACTTTTGCCCCGGCGGTGATAATCCGCCTGGGCAGCGCTGCTTGCAGCGCTGCCGAGGGGATTACGAGTCCCCGATCGCCAGCCTTTTTCTGGCGGTTTGCACCGCCAGGAAAAGGCTGGCGGAACAGGGACTCGTGGGGTCCCTGGGGGCCCCTGCACTGCCCATGCCACTGGCATGGGCAGTGCAGGGGCTCCCTGACAGGGCCCCATGCAGCTTTTCACTGTCTGCTATGCAGACAGTGAAAAGCGCGATGGGTGCAACTGCACCCGTCGCACGGCCGCAACACCACCGGCTCCATTTGGAGCCGGCTCCTATGTTGCGGCCGTGATCCCCGCTGGGCCGGCGGGCGGAAACCAGGTTTCTGCCCAACGGCCCAGCGCGGATCTCCAAATGGCCGCGGCGGGGGTGCGGCGGCATTGGCGGCCCGCCAAGGTCGTAATGACCCCCAAAGTCTTGTGATTTAACATGAGCATTGCATTTCACCACGGCAATTTCAAGAGGTAACTGAATCGCATGCAACAATTCCTTCATTATTTCGCCATTTTTCACTGGAGAACCAGAAGAGGTCAGGAAACCCCTCTGTGAGCATAGCTGGCCAAAATCATGGACAATTCCAAATCCGTATCTGCTGTCAGTATAGATAGTGACTTTAAAATTTTCGGCTGCATGGCATGCCCCAATAAGAGCAACCAATTCAGCCACTTGAGCAGAGTATACTCTTTCGAGCCAGGATGCTTCTAGGATACCAGAGATTGTACACACGGCATATCCGGCTCTCAGTACTCCTACTGAGTCTCTCAGGCATGAACCATCAACAAAAATAATGTAATCATTCTCTTCCAATTGGGTATCTTTAATGTCGGCTCTAGGTTTGGTGCACAGATCTGTTACCTCAAGACAATCATGTTCTACTTCCTCAGCATCATCAATATCTGCATTTTCATTATGAAGCAAAGTTGCCGGGTTCAACACAGTACATCTCTTCAAAGATACACTCGGTGACCCCAGTATAATTGTTTCATACTTAGTCAGGCGAGCATTCGTCATATGCTGAGTCTTTGTTCGGGTCAACAGAATTTCAACGGAATGCGGGACCATTACTGTTAAGGGATGTCCCATCACTAAACCTTCACACTGAGTGAGGCTTTGACCAACTGCTGCAACTGCATGCAAACAACCCAGTAAGGCTGCTGCGACTGGGTCCAAAGTAGGTGAAAAATATGCTACTGGGCGGTTTGCACCTCCATGGACCTGTGTCAGGACAGACAAAGAACAAGCAACACGTTCATGACAAAACAGTACAAAAGGCTTTGTGTAATCAGGCATACCTAAAGCTTGTCCCCTGTACATGCTTTTTCTCAGTTCAATGAATGCCCTCATCTCTTTCTCGGACATGGTTATGGCACCAGGGCCATCCTGAATTTCTTTGACAGTCAACCTCACCAAAGGTTTAGAGATAATCGAAAAATTGGGAATCCACTGTTGAAAGTAGCCCACCATTCACAAAAACACCCTAACTTCCCTCTTGATTGTCGGGGATTCATCTGCAATATGGCTGTCACCCTTTCTTTTGATATTTTACTTGACCCTTTTTCAATCAGGTGGCCTAAGTACTTCACCTCTTTCTGACTGTACTGTAGCGTCTTTGGGGACACTTTATGTCAGTTCTTTCCCAAATGATTCAGTAAGGCAATAGTTTCGTACCTGTAGTCATCTTTAGTTTTGGACGCAATCAACAAATCATAAATGTACTGTACTAAAATCGAACTAAAAGGCAATTCTAATGATTCCAAGGCCTTCTTCAATATCTGATTGAAGATGGAAGGTGATTCTGAAAACCCTTGAGGAATTCTACACCAACTGTAAAACTTTTCCAGGAATTTTAAACTGAAGAGAAATTGGCTGTCCTCATGAAGAGGCACCGAAAAGAATGCTTGAGACAGGTCCACGACTGTGAATCACTCTGCATCACACGGAACCTGAAACATAATCACGGCTGGATTTGGCACTATGGGGCAACATTTTACCACAATCTCATTAACATTTCTCAGGTCTTGGACAATTCGAACTTTCCCACAAGGCTTTTTCAGACCCATTATTGGTGGATTACACGGCTGCTCATCACTTCCTTTAGGACCCCTTGCTTTACAAAGTCTGCGATTATCTGCGTCACCTGTATAAGGACATCTTGTGCCATGTGGTAATGCGGTACTTGGGGAAACACTGCATTTGGCTTCACCTCAACCTTGACTGGTTCTACTCCTTTCCTGTCAAGTCCAACACTTTCTCTGTCACTGTTCCCTGTAATTCGGTTGGCAAATCAGTCATTGTGAGCATCGGGTAGAAGGTTATCAAAGGGTACTCCTCATCAACGGTAACCGGTTCTGAGATTTGACCATCCTCCCCTTCATCATCACTGTTTGTCTGCACCTCAATCCCTTCATTGGAACAGGTAATCGAACACCACGTTTTACACAGTAAGGGCCAGATGTAGCAAAGGGTTTGCGCCTCGCAAACGGCGAAAAACGCCGTTTGAGAGGCGCAACAGCCTCTCTGCTATGCAGAAATGCATTTTGCGAGTCGGATCCGACTCGCAAAATGCATTTCCGACTCGCAAATAGGAAGGGGTGTTCCCTTCCTATTTGCGACTCGCAATGCTATTCAATTTCATTTGCGACCGCAAAATCACAGTTACCATCCACTTGAAGTGGGACCCCTTCCCCTTTGTGAATGGAAAAAAATAATAATTTTCAGAGCAGGCAGTGGTCCAATTAAAGTTTCCTTTAAGGAAAACGGGCTGCAGATGGAAAAAAAAAAACTGCTTTATTAAAAAGCAGTCACGGACATGGTGGTCTGCTAACTCCAGCAGACCACCATCCCCGTGAGTGCCCATACTCGCAATGGGGTCGCAAACTGCGACCCACCTCATTAATATTAATGAGGTGGGTCTTTGCGACCCCATTGCGAGTTGCAGAAGGTGTCTGAGACACCTTTCTGCATAGCAAATTGCGACTTGCAATTTGCGAGTCGCACGGACTCCCAAATTGGAAGTCGCAATTTGCTTTGTTGCTACATCTGGCCCTAAGTCTTTTCCCAGTAGGGATACGGGACTCGAGTCACAGACTACAAACCTATGTAATCCCTGGAAGGAACCAATCTCAACTTGGACCGGATCTGTAATCGGGTTAGTCAAAAGCTGATTTGCTACTCCTACCACCCTTATGGTACACCCCGAAAGCGGCAATTTCGGAACCTCTGCACTTCTGACTGTTGAGCGTGTAGCTCCTGTATCAACCAGGAACGAAACCTTGTGACCCATCACCTTCCCTTTCACATAAGGTCCCCTCTGATCTACTTCTAGGGACGCTGCAAGCCTGCACTCCTCACTATCTGAACAATCATCAGACCATTCATCGTTTATTCCATCCTCACCACGCAATGGAAACTGTTGTAAAGTATTATTTTGACTCATTGTTTGGCCCGTGACCTGTTGAGGAAGCATCACCTGTTGCTGTCCCATTGGAGATAATGGTAACTGCATTTGCTGTCTAGGTACCATGGGAATCTGCTGCTGTACCTGCTGCATCTGTGCTGGTTAAACACATGGCATTTGTATTTGCTGCATGGGCTGGAGACCGTGCATCTGAACCATATTATTCTGAAAGTTTGGATTTGGATCCCTCATTCTCAGACCCCTTACATTTTGAAATGTACCAACATCATTGCTTTGTTGAACAACACCATCCTGCACCATCATTAGGCACTCTCGCTTCCAGTGTCCTACGCCCCCGCACACATGACATGGTAACATCTTTTTCATCCCTTGCACATCATTCTGAACCACAACAGTAAATAAATCTGGACCCCGGTTCACAAAACCTCCTCGACCTCGTCCTCTCGGTTGTGCCTGAAACATCCAGTTTCCTTGCGGTTGCTGCTGTACCATCTTCTGTACTCCATTTCCCTGCATCCCTGCTTGAGCTGCTCTAATTTGCATCACCATCACCTTCTCTTTCAGCTTTTTCTGCTTCAATTCAATCTCATCGTTACAGTATTTTGCATACTGCAACACCTCATCAATAGGCTTCGCTTGCCAACAGATCAAATGATTCTTAATCATCTGGCTAATCTCTGGCCTCAACCCTTCAACAAATCTGAACACAAGGTGATTCATGTCTTTCGGTTCTATGACCTCAGTGCCACTATAGTGTTTGAATGCCTTTAAAAATCTCTCATAGTAAGTATGTATCGACTCCTTGCCTTCTTGTGCCGTACGATCAATTTTCTGCCAATCAGTGACTTTTGGCGACACCTTCTGTTTCAAAAACTCAGTCACCTTATGGTAATACCTCATCACATCAGGAGAAGGTGCTCCAGTAGCCTTGTCCCTTGTTGGTTCCTCTGTTGGCCAATCCACACCCCTCTTGCACTCAAGCTATAAATCAGCTGGGACTATAATCTCAAACAATGTATTCAAGTCTTCCCAAAGACATTCCGCAAGCTTCAAATGCTGTCCGCCTGCTGATACCACTCTATTGGCTTCTCCCTCAACCTGGGGTAGTCATTTGTGAATGACAGAATGTCACCTCTAGACCACAGTACATGGACTAGAACCCCTCCAGCTGTTTCTCTCATTGGTAACATTTTTATTGTTCCCGTATCTGGTGCAGCTTTCGCCTGCTGCGGTTCCAGGCTGTCACTTTTCCCTTTATCTCTCTTCTTTGCCCATCTGCCTTCCCACTTCTCTAATGCTCCCCAAATTTGAGCACTCTGCAATATCTCTTTGAGGTGAGCCTTCATTCCAGTGGATCTCATGTGATCGAAATCTTTAGGTTCAAAGTCTAACCTATAACTCCTCTTCAAATGCTTAGTATTGTCTAAGTCTATGCCGTATTTGTCCGCTAGGTTTGCCAACCTCTGATGCACCGTGCTCACTTCTTTGTTTATTTTGGGGCACAGAAACCTCAATTCTGCTTCAGTGTATGACTCTAAACTGTTCACCCCCATTGTTCCTTCTACTAGCTCTGTGTCTTCCACACCCAGCCTCACAAAAGTCAGGTATTCTTCTCTTTCTGATTGCTCTGCAGTCACTGAAGTAGTCTGCAGCGTGTTGAGTTTGTCTAACCACTTGTTTAATTGTTGCACTGTTAAGCCTTGCAACAAGACATTTCCAGACTGCATCATTGGTGTCTGTGACGTATTTGTACTCATTACCTGTGGGGTTAGTGTACCCAACCCTGCTTGCCTCATTGTCTCTAAAGGAACCCCAATCGGACTGAAGTCCAACAAGGACCTAGATCTTTCGGCTGTCTGTTCTCCTTGCGTCATCACTTGGGAGCTTCCTGCAAACCCTCCTCTTATCGCCTCTTGAGTCATTACCCCTTGGTCGCATACGTTAGGCTCTGCTTGTGCATACAACGGTACTGTCGGACCAACAGTAATTGGCAATGATATAGCAGCTGGTGTCTGTCCAGTTCCCAAACCCTGTGGAGCATTAACACCCATAGCTTGATTCATCAAGGGTGCTGTAACTGCTGACTGCAGTCCTGCGACCGAAGTGTAATTCGGAACCACCTGTTGCTGCGGCTCGATCTGCACTAACTTTGATCTCATGTATACCGGATCAGGCGGCACCATCAAATTCGTAGTTGTCTCTAGTACTGGGACATCAGGGTAGAGCCTCTGAACTGGTGGTGGCTGCAACTGTATCTGCGTGTCTGGTGCAGTGGATACACTGGCACCATTCTGTATTGGAACTGTGTTACTTGTCTGTACTGTATTCATGATTCCCTGATTTTGTGTCGGATCTCCAGGACCCGCACTAGTACTCGGTCCACTATCATTCATGGCATATGGTGGCGGTCAATCATTTAGCAACTGATTAAGAAACTCATCATCGTCTGATTCATCTGCATCTGCCCAAGACTTCTGAGTCTCCTTTGGCTTACTAGAGCACTTGTCTGTTTTACAAGTGGCTTTCTTTCCCTGTGTTTCGGCTTCTTGAGTTATTGCCGGAAACATCCTAATTCCGTCTACTATTCCCCTTCTCCACATCTTGGCCTCACTATCCCATCTAGCCTCGGCTAGAGTCTTTTCTGCCATTCTCATTCTCCTCACAAAGGTCTGCTGTCTCTGTCGTATGGCCATTAAATCCCAAATCGCTAATGGCTCAAACTGAGCTGGTCTCGGAGGCGGTTTTTGTTCACTTAAAACCCTCCGCAAATTTTCCAAAATTCTTATATTAAACGTTCCGTACTCCGGAAACACCAAACATCTGTTCTTTTCTGTCATTTTGCACCATTGCTTTAGCCAAAGACATGGCGCAACTCCCTTCTCCTCCATTACGGTATAAGCCGCAGTATCCTCTGGCGGTGTAGGCTCCCCCACACTCGCTGTAATGTACGTATCTCCCCTCAAAGCACTCTTTAGAGCCTTGAAAAACTTCATTTTTGCGTCTTTTATTTTGTTTAGAATCTAATCAGGACGTGACTTTAATTCCCATAACACTCTTCGCTTCCCCTCTCAACCAATTGCCTCTCATGGATGGCTGCCAATCCCTGCACTACCCCTCTCGGAAACTGACCTATCCCAGCGCGGCTCCAATGACGTCACACTCACACACACTGTGGCTGACAAAGTCTTGCGGCTTGTCTTCCTCACTCTCAATTCACACAAAAACTATTCAATATTTTGCGAGCACCTTAGCAATACACTCAAATTTACTGGTTTACCACAGGAAGGGTAACACAATCGCTTCAGAACTTTACAGAGATTTCACTTGAAGCCTCGGCCGCTACTCTCGCCTTCTCAGATCCCGCATTCGCAAGCAGAATTCGACCCACAAATCCTACTCTCGACTTGTCAATGGTTCGTTCTAGTGCACTTTAGAACTTGCCAAATCTTCATCGAAGGTTTCATTCACACATTTGACTCAAACTCGACTCGTCAACCACGCCCGATTGACCTATTTAAACTGCACAAATTACAACATAAACCAAGTGTCTCATACACTTCTCAATATACTCCGGAGTCTCAGACCACGACGGGTCCGTACATCACCAACAACCACGTGGACAATTTTTGAGCACAAAGCGCCACACTCACATGAAGTTTGCCGACTTCCCTACTCTCATACGGCGGAGTACGCCCACTCCCACTAAAACATTACCTGGCCTAAACTCTCACAAACCTCACAAATTACCTGCGATATGCATAAGCTGAGCAAGTGCAAATTCTACACCACCCATGCTATCACTAGAATGCCGAGAACATACCCAACTCACTTAGGCAAGCTCCGAGATTCCGGGAAAGTCATTTGGGACTTAGGGGCACATCATACCTCCAATTTGCATTATCTCAAAAACAATTTTTAAACAATGGTCCCTCGTCCTAGGGCCCCAAAGGGCCTAAACCGTCCTCAGCTACCAGAACTTCTAACGCGTCCCTTACTAGATAATTTATTCACTCTGGGACTCGTTTTAGGGTGATGAATCTTTTGACCCTGATTGAAGACACCTTAAGACGAGATAACTAATCAACATGTCAATCAATAAGTTAATAACGTCATGAATAACCACACCGAATTTGTAAGGATTTGATTTTTATTCCCTACTCATTACAATCTACTAGCAAGTTTATTAGTTTCAAAACCATAAAACACATCAACACCGTTATAATATGGCAACTCGAATAAGATTTCATCAAACAAGAATCATAAACATTAGAACATAGCACGATGTCAGCATGGATTAATCTTAGCAGAGTATCACTAACGCATTATTCAACAAAGCATTGATTCAGTTATTTGTCTATTTGTGTCCGTCTAGTGAATTCCTTACCTAACCTCAAATTAGCATTAGCATGTTGGGCTTCATGCAAAACGTTTTAGCAACACAAATTTGGAAAACATCTATCTATGATCTCTGTCAAAAGAAGCAGTTGGTACCTAGAAAGGAAAGGCAAACAGACAATTACAATGTCATCATCATATAGTTGCCCTCTGTAATGGATCAGCATACAGAGTCAGTCTTCATCCTCAGGACATCAGTTGATTCACCATCAGCCAGGAAACACAGCAAAGTTCAGCAAGACGGGGTAAGAAGGGACACTTCCCTCATAAGGAGGAGAAGTATAGAACGGGCAAGGTAAGGGTGAGGATGGTTTGTAGAGTCAAACAGCAAAGTCTTTAGGCAGAGTGACAAAGTGGCTGGGTAATAGCAAGAATAGTCCGCAATGGCATCTAATAGCTCCTTGTGTCAAAGGATTTTATCCCTTTTCTGTTGTACAATCCCGTAATTTCCATTTGGGCAGGTTTGGCGCACCACTATCTCCATCCAATAGTTGACTGATCGTCCCATCAAAATTGTCACCTCATAGCAGTTCTCACGTAGTTTATTGGTTCTTGGGATTGACGTCTCCGACGGGTAGAATGTCCGGTATGATTTCATGTTCTTGTGGTCCTCTCACATCCCCAGTCAGTAGTTCCATTGTATATACCGCTTTAGGCAACCGTGTGCCTGTTGCAAGTTTACCCTGTTGCATTCAGCAAGAATGTTTCCTTGAGCAAGTCGAGTCTCATGAGAACAGATCTACTACGGTTACACTCATTTTCTAGCTTCTGGAAAAATACGACTACATGTCCTTCAGCAAGTCAGCACACTGCACGTTAGAAAAACACATTTAATATGCAACCGGGCAGCTACGCCCTGACTCATGCTCACTTCGGCCTAGTGATTGATTAGCAAAACCTTAACGTTCAATTCTTAATACTCAATACAAAATCATACATTAGTACATCAATAATTCATTATTAGTCAATTTTATTAGTCACCGTATATATCGGCAGCCACTCCCCGTAGGCACATTTCAAACACACGTTTAGTAAAACACAGCAATATTTTTCTATGCAGCATTACTACGCATTAACTCACAAACATTTTCATGTGAATTTTGATTATAAGAGCTACGCTCCAACACGCTCATTCTAGTGAATGGCTTCCATAGGCTAGAATGGGGAAACTTTATTTTAATTTATAAAGTCCCCTTAAGTGACAGATACCACAAGTTTGGTATTAAATTAATTGTTATAATAAACCCCACAACTTACAATTGTTGGATTTAATATAACCTTTTCAGGTAAAGAGTTTTAAACTTTACCTAAATAGTTGCCAACTTCAGCCCTGCAGTGTTTTTGCTGCTTTGCTCTGATTGGCCACCTCTGGGAACCTGGCCAGGCTGCCTTGATGAGGTGTGAAGTGGCCTGGCTCAGCACAAGAGACGTGCCTGGGGGAGGAGATCTTCTCTCACCAGATGGGGAAGCAGGAAGGGGGGAGGGATGCCAAACTGATCTTCAAAGGCAGGGAAGGACATTTGGAGAAACCCAGCACCTCCCTCACACCCTGCAAACCCAGACAATAAGGTGCCCCCTTGATTAAATTAGGAGAGGGCAGGAGAGGGGTGTGTTTAGGATTTTTAGCCACACCAGTGGGTGGGCTCAGCCAGAAGTAACCTCCAAAAATCATTTTCAGCCATGATAGATTTTTGAGAAATGTTGCTCCCTGGGATTGATATTTGCCACACTTCCTATGAAGTGGTCATCACAGGAGGATGGACCCTGAACCTGATTGGAGAACCAGGAGCCCCCCTGTATGTCATCCAGGAGCAAGGATAAAATTGGCAGACCTGCACCCACACCTCAGATCCCTACCAGGAAGAACTACAGGAGAAGAAGGACTGCCCGGCTGGACCCCTGACCTGCACCTGGACACTGTACTCTGGAAGACTGCACTAGCTTCACACTTGGGCTTCACCAGAAGAAGGACTTTACCTGGCTTCAACTGTTTCAAGGAGGAGCGCCCTCTTTGCTACAGGTAAAAACTTGCTAACCAGAGTCCCCTGCACAAACTCCCAAAAAAACTGACCAGCTGAACACTGTCCAGTGGCCAAAAAGGAGTTTGCACCAGGTGCATTCTGGGAGTTGTAGTCTGAATCCCTCAAGAAGCATCTCAGAGCTTCTGGAACCTTGGGGTGAACTGTGGATGTCAACAGAACCTCAAAGGAACATCTGGAGAAGATCCCGAAGTTTGGAGAAGTTGGGAGAACTTTTTGAAAAAAGCTCCAGAAAGGGACCTACCCGCCACAGCAACTCTAGCCGGCTTGCTTCAACCGTGACCCGGCTTGACTTGCAGGTTCATCCAGGTGAAGAAAATCTCCCAAGAAATGACTAAGTCCGAACGTAGAAAGTTGACCAGGACCTTCCAAACAGTGTATCTGGGGAGGTCGGATCAAGATTCAGGTTTGCCCCGGTCAAAGGATTTTCATCTCGAAAAAACAACTAAGTACGAAGGTAAAAATCTCCACCAACGACTCCCGCGATGCGTATCCGAGGAAGAGTTCCAGGAGATCGGATTGGACTGGCGACTTGGTCCAGCTGAAGAAAATCTCCAGAAAAATGACTAAGTCCTAGGGGAAACTTTTGACCAAGGCCTCCCGAGGGCTGTAGTCGAGCAGGGCTCCATCGTGGTCGGCCTTAAACTTTGACTTTTCCCTGGTCATGGTGCGACCAGATGACCAGATTGTGGCTATTCATTTCTAAGCACTAGAAAGCATTAATTCTTTAAAAATTCATATCTCCGGTTCCCTTTAACCGATTGTATTTGTTTTGGTTTACGCTTTGTCTCCTAAGTTAAGCCGTGTCGCTCATTGCCAAGCTATCAAGCGCTAAGCCGGGTTTAATTTATTGAGGCCAAACTGGACATAGGTGGAGGTTAGTGGCCTATTGCTAAGTGTAGGTACTTTTCCTGCCATTACCAATAACCAATTTCCCAACATTGTTGAAGTGCCAGCCACTTATCTTGTTGACCTTCCTGCCCAGTGGTATGCTTTTGGATTTCCTTAGGTTAACCTCCAGGCAGTTGGCAATGGAATAGGAGTGCAGCAAATTTAGCAAGCACTGCAGACCAACTCCTTCATAACAAAACAACACTAAGGCCCTCATTACAATCCTGGTGGATGGTGTTAAAGTGGCAGTAATACCACCAACAGGCTGGTGGTAATTACTGCTAAATTATGACCATGGTGCAAAGATCTCTGATAGACAGCCAATGTGCCACACCAACCGCCAGGGCAGAAACAACAGCCACCACGGCGGTAGTCACCTATAGCTAGGCGGAACATTAGACACTGCAATCCGCCACCTTTTCTGGGGCGGTACCAACGACATCAAAAGCGTGGCGGAAACTGAGCTCAGAAATCAAAGGACTCACCATTGGAGACACAGGGAATAACCACTCCTCCATGCAGCCTGCACTGCATGTCTTCCCCATGATCTTCTACGTGCTGCTCCACCATGAACACAAACGCCGGCGAAGACGACGACGGTGAGTACAGACACTAAGCACACAAGGAAGAGAGGGAGGAAAAAGAGAGTGACACACACAGGCACCACCCCCCCAACACCATACACACAATCAGCTGCATTACTAACACATTTTTACCCCGTTACTTGGATGAATAATGCAAGGACAAAACGATTTTGAAAAAGTGAATGCAATGAGATCAACACATCAAGAAAAATAAGTTGGGCAAGATAATAGATATATACATATGTCTCGAAAAATGGACACAGTTCGGTCACAATGTTCATAGGCCACATGGCCACAGGCCTAAGTCCAAGGCCACACATGTCACCTGCACCAACACCGAGAGAACACTACAGGGGAATCAGTTGGTAAATAGGCAGGCACCTCAGGGGGACGGGGGAAGGGGCACCTCAGTCGGGAGATGGAACAAGACCACTGGTTCCAGAGGGGGCAACATGCCCTGTGGTTGGTTCTGGGAAGTGCAAAGCCACAATCTCTCAAGTGGGTGACTTGCTCTGGAGGGGGCAACATTCCCTGTGCTTGGTCCTGGGGAGTGCAAGGCCACAGTCTCTCGAGTGGGGACTTGCCCACTTGCTCTGGAGGGGGCAAAATAAAATGTGCTTTGTCATGGGGAGTGCAAGACCAAAGTCTCTTGAGTGGGTGTCTTCCCCACTTGTTCTGGAGGGGGCCTCGTCCCCTGTGCTCTTGATCCTGGGGAGTGCAAGGTCACAGTCTCTCAGGCTGGTGTCATACCCATTGGATTTGCAGGGGGCAGGCCGCAAAGCAGCCCATGGAGGCAGGATTTCATACCGTCCGCCGGTGGGGAAGGCTGCTCACTGTAGGTGGTGGTGCTGCTGGTGGGGGGAGGCTCCTGCCCATCCCTTGCAACCTCGGACGCCTGCTCACTGCAGATGGTGGTGCTGCTGGTGGGGGGAGACTCCTGCTCATCCCCTGCAACTTCGGACGGCTGCACAACCATGTTGGTGGTGGTGGTTCCATCACAGTTCCTGCCCAAGGCCACTTGCTCTTCCTGCCTGCTGGTGCAGGCTCCTTGCTCTTCCTGGCAGTTGGGGAAGATTCCTTTCCCTTCTTAGCAGATGCTTCAGGCTCCTTTGTCTTCCTGGCAACTGGGACAGGCTACTTTCCCTTCTTAGCAGCTGCTGCAGGCTCCTTTGTCTTCCCGGCAGCTGAGGCAGGCTCCTTTCTCTTCTTGCCTGCTGGGGTAGGCTCCTTGCTCTTTCTGGCAGCTGGGGCATGCTCCTTTCCCTTGAGGCCTGGTACAGGCTTCTTCACCTTCAGGACATGTGGCCTGGATCCTTTTCCACCATGAGTGGGTGTGGTGACAACTGGGCCCGTGGACTGGGTGGCTGAGGTGCTTAGCTCGGTTCTTTCCACCCTGCCATACGTGCAGAACAGGGGGAGGGGTAGGGAAGAGATCAATGGTAGAAAGGAACAGTTTTTTAGGGACGTTGGGGTGGGAAGAGGGAGAAGGAATGGGAGTGGAGGAAGAGGGAGTGGTTGTTGGAGGTGTCTGCTGATTTTGGGTGCAGCTGCATGGGCTGGATGCTGTTGTGAGGTGGATGGCTGTTGGGTGTCTGAGTGCTTGCATTTGTATACCTTGGGGGGGGACAGGACACAGGGGACATGTTCATGGCTGTTGTGGAGGTATCTGCCAGTGAGGTTTGTGTTCTGCTTGGTGTGGTGATGATGCTGGTAGTGGATGATGATGTAGTGCATGCAGGTGTGAATGTAGACGGAACTGGGAGGGAGGTGGAGGAGGAGGAGGAGGGGGGACAGTGGGAGTAGTGGATGTTGGTGTGTCTACATCTGGATGGTGTTTGTGTGAGTGCCTGTGGGATGGAGTGTGGTGCTTGTGTTTGCCTGTACCACTCTTGGGTGTTGTCTTGTGTGCATGCCCGTCTGCCTTTGTGCTTGGGATGGGTTGGGATTGAGGAGAATGGGACTGGGAAGAGGACGTTGGAGGGTGGAAACAGGGACAATGGCTGCCATCAGAGAGGAGGCCAGATCCTGGATCGATCTCTGTTGGGCCGCCAATCCAATGTGAATGCCCTCCAGGAATGCATTAGTCTGTTGCATCTGGGCTGCCAGCCCGTGGATGGCATTCACAATGGTTGACTGCCCTACAGAGATAGAATTCAGGAGGTCAATAGCCTCCTCACTCAGGGCAGCAGGGCTCACTGGGGCAGGGCCTGAGGTGCCTGGGGTGAAGGAGATGCCCACCCTCCTGGGTGAGCAGGCACGGGCAACTTGATGAGGGGCTGCTGGGAGGTGGGTGCTGGTACGCGGTTGGCGGATGTACCTCTAGCTCGGGTGGTCACAGAGGTGTCCGCCACCACCAATGAGCTTTCATCGGAGGAGGTATCTGTGTCAGAACTGTCCCCACCAGTCTCCGCCGTGGTGCTCACCTTGCCCTCCGTCCCACTGGTGCCCTCAGCGTCAGTGGACTCTGCCTCCCGGGTCCTGTGGGATGCAGCTCCCTCCCTCGCCGGTGCCTCTGCTCCTCCGCCAGATGATGCTAATGCACATAAGGAAAGGGTGACAAAACAAGAAGGTGGGGAGAGACAAAGGATACACTTGGTCAATGGCTGCACCAACTCCACCGTTGGCGTACACAGCACCCTCACACACTGGAACAGCCCTACACAATATGCCATAGCACTACCAGAGAAACAGTTAGCAGCCAAGGCATGGGGAGGGGCACACACCGCCAAATGCAGCACACCTGGGACCCACGTAGCCCTGACCAGTAGTAGATGCCTACGAGTTAGGTTGCAAGACTTTCCCTTCTGAACCCCAGCCACCAAGGGACCTACTGTCAAAGCCCAGCTCACCTGAGTCCTTGTTCAGTTCTGATGGAGGTTGAAGACAATCCGACCCCACCCTGAAACTGCTTGTTCCAGCACACTAGTTTTTAAAACAGTGCACTAAGAACAGAAGCTCAAGGGAAGGGGGAAAGTGGATAAAATAAAATAAAGAGAAAACACCGTTCTTGCGTTTCCACTGTTGAAGTGCTGCACAAATCTGCGGCCCTCTCTGACTTCTGTAGAAACTGGTGCCTAATGAAACATAAACAAAGAACAGATAAGTACATCCTATTCCTAACTGGGTTCCTGACTATCCCTTTATTTATTAGACATTTTCTTCTAAAAGTACCTCTTGGATCCTGGTCTCTAGTTTCCAGGTTTGGAATGTGTTACTGCTCTGGGATGTGCTTTCTATTACTCTAAAGCTTCTAAAACATTAAACAAATACCGTTATCAGAATTACCAATATCAAACATTCATCTTAATATAACTAAAGCCTAAATTGCCAATAGCAGACTCACTTTTCCCATATTTCCAGAATCTTTTATAAAACAAATACTGTACTTTTACGTCAAAATACAGAATGTAATTTGTGCAAGTCCTTGATTTACTGTTTGCCTTGCTGTTAATGGTTTCCACGGTTCGATTCTTAAAAGTTCCATAAAAAAAATGTTTGCTTCACAAAGTTCCGCAAAGTATTCTTGTAACAAAGAGTTTGAATCACAATGTTCGTGGAAGATATCTTGTTTCAAATTGTCTATACACGAATCCAGAAATTGTTGTCAAAGTTCTTTCAGGTAATAAAAGTTTTGCACTTACTTGTTGCTGGCAAGAGATACTGATCAGTCTAACCTTGTCTTCTTTCTCTTTTGCAGGTTGCTTGTAGGAGACATGCTGAGGCAAGGAGGAACCGGAAACCGGAAGAAGGAAGAGCCAGCAGCTGCGCCCATTGAAGCCAATGAAAGTCTGTTGAGAGCAGGAGTGCCAGCGCCGAGGGATCTGTCCTCAAGTAAGCGGGAGGTAGACGAGCACAAGCACTGGGTGAGGCTCGGGGGCTGCCTTTTGTAGACAGGGCTGGGTGTGGTCCTCACATGCTGCACATGTTCTTGAAAGGTGTGCAGAGCTGGGTGTGGTTTGAAGAGCTGGGTGTGGTCCTCACATGCTGCACATGTTCTTGAAAGGTGTGCAGAGTTTCAGTTATTATGCAAATGAGTTAAATTAACACATGGCCTAAAGAGGAGTGTTTTAAAGAAGCCTTGGTAAAAGCAAGGCCCAATGTGTAAACAAAACAGCACATTAAACAACATACACAGAAGCCTAGGGGGGGGGAAGGTGAGATAACAAGAAAGGCTTTCAATAGTAAGTTTAAAAGGGAGCTATTACAGAACCCACTAGTGCAGTGAGAGGGGACATGCTCTTTGCTGTGCACAAACCCTAACACCTACGCTGCAATGTCAGGCCTGGCCTAAAGGGCACCCACTGACACACATCCCCCACCCGGATACCACCCTACCATGCGTAAGTTGTAATGAAGGGCACTGTACTCACCCCCTTGTGGCTGCCTTGATGCCCTCAAGCGCCCATCCAGCTCAGGATAGGCCACCGCCAGTATGCGGGCCATCAGGGGGATCAGGGTTGGACGGGCACCCCTTCCTCATTGGGAGGCCATCCCCAGCTGGGCCTCTGCCGTCTTCCATGCCAAGCGTCTCCGGCCCTCCCACCGTTTCCGACAGTGGGTGTTCCGCCTGCCGTAGAACCCCAGGGTCCACACGTCCTTGGTGATGGCACGCCATATACCCTTCTTTTGATGGGCGCTGACCTGCAGAGGTAATACACACAGGAAAATGGAATTGATCAAACAGTGCTACCTATTACACTTATGGGCCACCATACCCCTTCACATCACCATTTACACACACATGGCCCAGCACACAACCAACACGGTGCCCAGAGGACATCCACCTACCCCCCTTACATGAGTCCTTCAGACACACCACTCCATGCATTCATGCCACATTCATCGTGCTCACAGTGTACTCACCTGTTGGTCTGGGGGCCCATACAGCAGTACGTACTGGGTAGGACCCCATCCACCAGTATCTCCAACTCCTCCGTAGTGAGGCTGGGGCCCTTTTCCCAGCCACACGGGCCATGGCAAGTTCCAGACACAGGTCATAGCAGCACATGCAGTGTAGGTCCTCTCCTGTTAAGGATCAGGTAGCAAGTGAGGGATGAGATATAAAATGGCAGTCACATCTGCGGTGGTGCATACCGTCACTGCCGGCATAGATCACAATTGGCCACTGTAACCCATAGGGCCCAATGTTAACCAATGAGGATGTTGCGTATGCTCTCATTATCCTAATGAGACTACTGGATTTTTGGGTGGCAGGATCGTTCACAGTGCTCAGGACTAAGTCTAAGCCACGGCGAAGGACCCTTGTCACCCCCAATCCGGTTTTGCTCCGGCTAACTAGCAGTGCCTCATCTCTCCCAGAGGGAAGAGATAATTGGGCAGCCGAGCGCATGATATCTTAGTGCTTCCCAGGGAAGTCGTGGTCACTGAGATCCCAACCAGTTCTCTCATACACAGTGCGGTCTCATATACAAATGACAAAGGCAGTTTGAGTTTTAAAGACTGGTTTAATAAAACAACTGCATTTTAGATAACAAGGCGTGAGCCGCAATAACCAGAACCATACAACACAGTAGGATTGAAATAGTAACGAGGAGAGTGAAACATAGGAATAACGCTATCATAGTGCTACTAGATTACGTTCTCTCTTCTAAGTTCTATTTTGAACAGAGCATGTTAAGCTCTAAGCCTGCCTTTCAGGTTCCCCCGGGAGGACATCAACCCTCATATCTGAGCAAAGGCCTGTGATCTGGATCAGCATCTGCAACAGGGCAGTCAGCGTCTAGTTGTGGTTCCCTGGTCGGAATCTCCCTCTTACGTGTACCAGGACTAGGAAGTGTTTTTATAATTAACACACCGGTGTTCTAAGAAACGTCCCTACGTAAGAATGTGTACTTTCTACGAACCCTAAAGACTGAACTCCTACCACGTCTATCGGCAATGTACCAGACTGTATCCTTGACTGAAGCACAGAGCGAGCAAAAATGTATTGTTTGAGAACTCCGGTGCTGAGGTCAGCTAAACAGTGCGATAGAAGAAAATAAAACAAGACCGTGAAACTGGTTATTGAAAAATAACAGTGCAAGGCTGAATAAAATGCATCTAGGGCAAAGTGCACAGAGGCCTAATGCTTTAAGCAAACGCGCATAGGCTATAATAAAAATGGCTACACTACAAGGAGTTGCACGGCGGTTCTCGACCGCCTCTCGTAAGGCCGTACCACATCAGCTGAATTACCCCACTTCCCCCTGTCCCTCCATACAGGACAGCCGGACGCCATTTCGGGGGGGGGGGCAGGACCTGGAAAATTTCTGCGTCACTGGTGAAATTAGGACATGCTAGACAAATCACACTTACCCATCACAAGTTAACAGCATGCAAAGTTCTGTTTTATCTCCATTGTTCAGTTTGTGACTGGCTTCTCACTCTTTTGTCCCATAGATTGCTACTGCTGCGGATGAATAGGAGATGGAGACATACTCCTGTGTACAGACACCTGGTGGACTTGGTAACAATGGAGGACAGGCACATTATCCTTACCCATAGACTAGACAAGCCACGCTCAGAGAGCTGTGTGCCCATTTGGAGCCTGACTGGATATCTGCTATCTGTCACTCCACTGGGATCCCCCCTCTTGTGCAAGTTCTATGAATGCTCCATTTCCTGGCAACTGGTTCTTTCCAAGTGACAGTGGGCTTAGCAGCAGGAATGTCACAGCCAATGTTCTCAATGATGCTGACAAGAGTGTTGTCGACCCTGATTAAACACATGTGCAGCTACATTATATTTCCCCAGGTAGAAGATTTGGCCACAGTGAAGGCCGAGTTCTATGCAATGGGACATATCCCCAACATAATTGGGGCGAGTGATGGAACACATATTGCATTTGTCCCCCCCATCAGAATGAACAGGTGTACAGAAATCGTAAGAGTTTCCACAGATGGTGTGCTTGGTGGACCATTACATCTCCCACATCAGTGCTAAGTATCCTGGGTCGGTGCATGATGCCTTTGTCCTGAGGAATAGCAGCATCCCAAATGTGATGGCCCAACTACAGAGGCACAGGGTGTGGCTAATAGGTGAGCCCTGGTTCCCACCCAGTATATGTTGGTATATGGGTATGAAGTGGCCCATATAGGATAGTGTGTGGCTAAATGTTGTCCTTCAAAATTTGCTGGTGGCTCTGGTTACCCCAACTTATCATGGCTGCTGACCCCTTTTAGGAATGCCAGGACAAGGCCAGAAGAATGTTAAAATGAGGCACATGGTGGAACCAGAAGGATGATAGAAAGGACCTTCGGTCTCCTGAAGGCCAGGTTCCTCTGCCTTCATCTGACAGGTGGATCCCTGTGCTACTCACCTAAGAAGGTCTGTCAGAGAGTAGTGGCATGCTGCATGTTGCACAACCTTGCCCTGAGTCTCCATGTGCCTTTTCTGTAGGAGGTGGAGGCTGGAGATGCCCGTGTGGCAGCATTGGTCCCTGTGGACAGTGAGGAAGAGGAGGCAGAGGATGAGGATGAAGACAACAGAACATCAGTGATCATACAATACTTCCAATGACACACAGGTAAGACAGTGTTAATTCACATTTTAATAACATTTGTTTGATTTTCTGTGGCACTGGCATGCTGTTATTTCCCACTTCCATGCCCACTTACTGTACCCTCTGGCAATGTATTTTGCAGATGTTGGTGACCTCACATATGCTCCTGATGTGATCACTGCAGCCAGCTAAAGGTCATTATTCTATGCTCATGTTCTGTACAGTTGAATTGCAATGTCTATACCTGTTTAAATGAATGCATACTTGAAACAGTTGACATACTCCAAACTTCGATTTTTTTCCAAGTGTGTTTATTGAAGTGCTAAAATATTGAGAGGGAAGTGCAACGGAATGGGGTGATGATGGAGGAAATACCAGCGTATTGTTCCAGTCTGTAGCACAGGTGCATTGTTCATGGGGACATAGGAAGGGGAGCAATGGCAGTTCAAGGTGGACAGGGTAACAGAGTGGGATACAAGGGTGACAATCAGGAGAGTCTCATTTTCTGGCAGGGGCCTTGGCAAGTGTCTCTGGCTTCTGTCTGGATCGTAGGGAATGTTTGCGGGGTGGTTCTCCTTCTGCAGGGGGAGGGGTGCTGGCGGCCTGTGAGTCCTGTGGCGGGCCGTTTGGCCACTAGCGGCAGCGGCAGTGGAAGCCTGTTCAGCTGACTGGCTAGTGACAGGGGCCCACTGTTGTGTGACTGCCTCCCTCATAATATTGGCCATGTCTGCCAGCACCCCTGCTATGGATATCAGGGTGTTGTTGATGGCCTGCAAGTCCTCCCTGATCCCCTGGTACTGTCCCTCCTGCAGCCGCCTGTTCTTCTGCACATTGTCCAGGATCGGACCCATTGTGTCCTGGGAATGTTGATATGCTCCCGGGATCTCTGCATGTGCCTCCTGGAGAGTCGATTCCCTGGGCCTGTCCTCCCCTGGTACACAACAGTCCTCCCACTGTCCCTGGTGGCATGTGCCTCTGTCCCCTGAACCATGTGCCCACTGCCACTGACCCCAGGTCCCTGATTGTCATGGGTATGAGGTGTGTCCTAGGGTCCCTGTAGAGGTGCACAGACTGCTGACTGACGTGTGCTGGGGACAGAGGTATGAGAATGGTGGGTGGGTGCTGGGGTGGTGTTTCCTGATGGGAGAGGCTCTGTGGTGGTGTGTGACTGGGCCTGGGTAACCGGCTGTCCAGAGGTCCCTGATGGGGCAGGTTCGCCATCCAGATCCTGAAGACCAGAGTTGCTGTCATCACTGTGGGCTTCTTCAGTTGGGGGACTGGATATTGCTGGTACCTCCTCTCCCCTGACATTGGCTGGGGTACCTGTGGGGATGTAAAGGATGTGTTATGGTTTCTGTGTCTGACATATTGTGGCTTGCCTTCTTTGGTTGGATTTGCCCTGGCAGCTTTCATTTGTGGATGTTGGTGTATGGTGGGATTGTTAGTTCTCTTTGGTGTGTATGCTTTAGTGATGAGTGTCCATGTAGGGCTATGAGGGGTGTCCATGCACTGGTACAGCATGCAGGGCTTGGCATTGTGGTAAGTGAGATGTGATGGTGGGGTGTGTGGGAAGTGGAGGAGTAATGGGAGTGAGGGTGGGGTTATTTGATGCTATGCAGGTAGGAGGGTAGTAGTTGTAGAGAGTTGACTTACCAGAGTCCAGTCCTCCTCCTACTCCGGCCAGGCCCTCAGGATGCAGGATTGGCAAGACTTGCTCCTCCCATGCTGATAGTTGTGGGGGAGGAGGTGGGGGTCCACCGCCAGTCCTCTGCACAGCAAGCTGATGTCTTGCTGCAATAGAACGTACCTTCCCCCGTAGGTCGTTCCACCTCTTCCTGATGTCATCCCTAGTTCTAGGGTGTTGTCCCAGGGCGTTGACCCGGTCCACGGTTCTCCACCATAGCTCCATCTTCCTAGCTATCAATATCGGCTGCACCTGTGCTCCAAATAGCTGTGGCTCTACCCTGATGATTTCCTCCACCATGACCCGTAACTCCTCCTCTGTGAAGCGGGGATGTCTTTGTGGTGCCATGGGTGTTGTGTGAGGTGTGTAGGTGAGGGTGTGTTGGGAAATGTGTTGGGGTGTGTGATGTGGGGTGCGTGAGTGGTATATAGGTGTGAATAGTGTGGGGCTCTGGTTGTGTTTGTGGTCTTGGTGTCTCTCTGGTGGCAATGATTTGTATTTGTAAAGGGTTGTGGGTAATGTGGGTGTGTGTTTTATAGTGGTGTGGGTGTGTGGGTGTGGTTTGTGTATGGGTGCATGTGTGTGTTGTTTGAATTGTCCAATGTGGTGTTGTTTTGTTTGTGGGTGTCCATTTTGAGCGCAGTGGTATGTACCGCCAATGGTTTGCCGCTGTTGAGTGTCCGCTGTGGTGATTCGTGGGTCATAATGTGATGGGCGTAGTTCTGTTGGTGTAACGGTGTTGATTTTGATACCGCCACTTTATCACTGACATTTGGTGTGGCAGATTTGTGTATGTGGCTGAATACTGACAGACTGGTGTATGTGTGTCATAATGTGGTGAACGGATATCCGCCGCGGTGGTGGTAAAATGGTGGAAGTCAGCGTGGCGGTAAGCGGGATTTACCACCAATGTCATAATGAGGGCCTATGTCTGCATCAGGCATAATGTTTGTAAGGGGGGCATTCCCCCCAGGGAGGCCAGTAAAAACGGCGCAGTGAAATTTACAACCATTTTTAGCGTGATTTTAAATGCCTGCTCAGAGCAGGCATTAAAATGACGTGCCCATTACTTTCAATGGGTCTCCCTTTACTTTGCAGGATTAGCGCCACAATTTATGGCACTAATCCTGCAAATTACCACTATAGCATCATTAATTCTGACGCTATTGTACTAACGTGCGCCATGGTGAGCCATATTGTAAATATTCGCAGTATGGCACAAGAAAAGTGGTGCATCACAGCTGATGTGCCACTTTCTTGTAAATCTGGCCCCATGTTTCTTGTGGGGCAATGATTTCAAAACCACTCCAAAAAACTGGAAGATCTGTCAACTGCTGTTTCTGGGCAAAGCCACAAATGTTCCAAAAACATAAGGAGAGAGGTAAAGACTCATCGGAGCATGGCTGTGTACTTTCCTTGATTCAGTTGGAGCGCCTGCGGGCTAAAGCTGAAGAAAAACCAACTGCACTCAGCACTTAACCCCTTGATGGGTCATGTGTCACCATCTGTTGTTCACTGAGAGCTGTAGGTTTGAAGCTCAATGTGCTTTTACAATATAGTAAGGCTCTTCCTTAGACACAACTGGGGTAGTCTGCAGTTTTGCAAGAACTGGTGGATAGGCTGGGTTGGGACTGGGACTGGTGTAGTAATGGCCAAGTTGTCCTGAGGAGGTGTTCCTGCATGCTCAGTGCTGAGACCATTTGTTGAGAGGGAAGCTTCAGGGATTGAGCTTCAGAAGCTTTGGAAACTTGGGGGCATGTTACCTTAACCGAAATTGAGCTTTGCCTGGGACCAGGTCTTGATGCCTTTTATCTCAGTGAAGACGGTGTTGAGAAAGGCTGGAAGTGATGACAACTTGTCGATACTTGGGGAGCGACAGCAAACTGCCTGCGCCAGTTTGGAAGTGAATTGAGCTTATTGCCAATTTTGGCAGTAAAAATGGCAAGCGAGATTAAGAGATCTACTTGAGGATCCAGCTTATCAGAGTGAGAGTTGAGGGCGGTTTCTGTAGATTGAAGTGTCTGTAGGAGTTGTAGCCAGATGGCACACGGTGTGCCCGGTGGAAGGCCTATGTAGGCATTACCATGTGAGCCAATACTATGAGGCTCCTAAGGAAAGGAGAGTGACAGCTTTAGAAGTGATTGGTCATTCAGTTCCATGTAGACAGGCTTGGACTGGGATGACCCAGGGTGTCAGGCATGAAAGATTTCATTGAAGATAGTAAGATGATTCTTCCCATTGAAGTCCGGTTCTGGTGGGTGGCTGGCGGTCCGAATGGGGTTTTTGTGCTAGGTTTCAGGATTAGAGCTGGTCAATATTGCACTGCTATGTGTTAGCATGGCTCTTGGTTGTGCAGCTTCACTCCTTGCTCCTGCCCTCTCCTACCACCACACATAAACACTCCTTGCATCCCCACCTCACCGCTTGCCATTGACACTCCTCAAAACCACTCCACTGCCTGGCCTCTCAACTGCTCCCGGGTGTGGCTAGAGACCGCAGTCTTAAGGATGAATATGGCCATGAACAAGCCTGCAGGTGGTGTGGGCGGAGCAGGAAGAGCCTGTTTTGGCTCTCTGATGGGGGGCAAGAGCGGCAGGAGTGGGCAAGAGCGGGCACTTTTAAAGCATACAAAGTGTGCAGAAGCAGGCTGAGGAGATTGTGTTGATTTGTTGCTTCATGGTGAGTTTGCTGTCCAGGATGATGCAGATGTTGGGGGGTTCATTTTTTCTTGTGGTGGGTGGGTCCGAGTTCTGCTGGCCACCAGGTGTCATTCCAAAGGAAGGTGGAGTTGCCAAAGCTCAACATGCAGTTGTGGAAGTTGTTCTTTGCTGTTGTGGGGTTCGTGGAGAGCGAGAGAATGAGCTGGGTGTCGTCCATGTAGAATAAGATGTTGATTTTGTGGTTCTGACAATATCTGCCAGAGGTGTCATGTATATGTTGAAAAGCGTGGGGCTGCGGGATGAGCCTTGGGGGATGCTGTAGATGGTGCTCTTGGGTTGTGAGATGAAGGGGAAGATGGACTCTCTGCGTGCGTCCTGTGATGAAAGAAGAGGTCCATCTGAATGTGTCTTCTCTGATTCCGATTTGGTGCAATCTCTTGATGAAGGTGCTGCAGGAAATGGTGTTGAAGGCTGTGGAGAGGTCAAGAATGATCAAGGCAGCTGATTCTCCTTTGTCGAGTAGTGTGCAGATGTCATCTGTGGCAGCGATCAGGGCAGTCTTGGTGCTGTGGTTAGCTTAGAATCCTGATTGGGAGGTGTCTTGCAAGTTGTTTCTATCCAGGTGTTCCGTGAGCTGACAGTTGATGGCCTTCTACATAATCCCAGGCAAAGAAATCCACCCCATGGGTGGAGTTTCTGGAATTCAGATACTGCACGCTATGCAGAGTAGTGCACAGTTCTGGAATACAGCATTCAGGCACACAGCGGAGTTCGTTCACGAACGCAAGATTGGGTTTTGGCACTCTCTTGCGAGTGCCACGATATTCCTGCGCTAATAGAAAGTGTGCAAGACTTTGCTTTGGATTGTGCTGTTTCCAGCTGTGGGTGCACCTGGAGAAGATTTTTACTCCAGATACATCTAAATGTAGTTAAAAAGTGTCTTTTAAATGGATTTTCCTCTCTAATAGACCCTTTAATTAGTTTTTAGACTGAGAAGCCTTTTTTCTTTTCAAACAGGAAGGAAGTGTCCCAGGGACTCCAACTTCTTGTTCCTGTCCAACAGGCTCTTCCCACTTCTTTGTCAATCTGCTGGTCACCTTTCACTTGGATTTCGAGGTAGGTCACTCTCTTTGTCTCCTGTATTTACCTTTGGATTTAAGGCCTTTGTTTTTGTAAAGTCACACTAGTAAGTAAAAAAAACTACTGCAGAAAGGTGTTGTTTGTTTTCT
This sequence comes from Pleurodeles waltl, assembly GCF_031143425.1. Classification (NCBI taxonomy): domain Eukaryota; kingdom Metazoa; phylum Chordata; class Amphibia; order Caudata; family Salamandridae; genus Pleurodeles; species Pleurodeles waltl. The sequence continues at coordinate 724,167,360 of NC_090447.1, forward strand.
TGGGCATGCACCAGAATTTCTTTGTACCTTAATTTGATTTTACAATTTTTATAATGATGGGTAGCCTGACGTTTAAGTATGGGTCTAGTTATTTATTTTGCATTTCATTGATTTTTCATCTTTTGTTGCTCACTATGGCACATCATGTCAATAAGGTCTCTTCTACCTCTTTTGGCTTGCTTAGGCTTTTCAGGAAGGTTTTTAGAATCCTTCCATTTGTGGCCAAAAGACGTATCATACAGGCCCTGATTAGTTCGCGCCTAGACTATGGTAATGCTTTGTATATTGGATCTCCCAAATTTGTGATTAGAAAGCTGCAGGTGGTGCAGAATGCCTCAGCCTGTCTGTTTCTAAATATACAGAGGCATGAATCAGTCAACTCAGCAATTTCTCTTCTTCACTGGCTTCCTGTGGTACACCACGTAGAGTTTAAGACCCCTATATCTACAGAGCTTTGTATAATAGAAGTCCATCTTTGCTTAGGACATTGGCTTCCTTCTATAAACCCTCTAGACAACTTAGATCCTCTGCAGCAGCCCTAGCCATGATTCCTAGAGTAAAGAAGTCTAGATGGGGTGGAAGTTCTCTGGCCTATCATTGGGCCAAGTTATGGAATTCCCTACCACTCAGTCTTCGCCTCACCAGCCATGAGCTATCCTTTTGGAAAGCTCTAAAAACTTGGCTGTTCAAAACATAACCACTCTGTCGGTTACCAGAGTCTCGCTCCCAGCGCTGGGAGGCCTTCGGGTAGCCATGCGCTTTATAAATTAACATAACATAACATTTGTAAAGGAAAATTGTTGCACAACTCTGTACCTTTTCTACATGTTTGTAACATTTGCAATATTATTTTACTATGTGGCCTAGAAGTCCAAAGTGCAGTCTAGCTAGTAGGCCCATTACTAGTAGTCATCAGTGCATGAAATAAATTCTTCAGTGATATATGTTTTTAAAACTTCAGATAGGGCAGGGATGGCATTGGATTAAATTAAAAAAGGGGGTATTTTTTAAATTTCATTTAAAAAAAAAAAAAGTTTATGTGGTAATATTTGATGATGTAGGAGGATGTGTGTACAGTGAAATTTTTATAGCTGAGTTAATTTTCATGTTTTGTATTACTGAATAATTGCTAATGTTTTCTGCAGTGTTACCTCCATGCCTCCTTATGGCCAGTGTGTGTTTGTCATCATCCACCATTTGTCTTTGTTCTCCATGTCGCTGGCACAGTGGAGACCGACTTCACTATCAAACCTTCTCTGAGAAATGTGACACGGGAAGCACCACCAGCTCCCATATTTGTAAGGCCCCAGCAGAAACCTGCACCTACCCGTACCTCAGCAGAAGTGTGCACTGTAGAGAGGCAATTGGCACACCTACTTGCCTTCAGTTCTTCTTCAGACATTGGCCCAATAAGAAAGTACCTCTGCCTAGCTTGGAACTTTTTTGTGATTAGCAAACAGGAGGAGAACATTGCAACATGCCCTATTTGCCACGCAAGGGTTCGTCGAGATTAGCCTGGTTCACACTATGATGCTGGAGGCTAGAAGACCCATATTAAAAAAACATCATGCAGTCTGGTGGGACAAGCACCTTAAAGAATTCCTGAACATGGTTCCGGTGGTGAGAGCCAAGAAACATCAGTTACGACTGGTCAAATCACTGTGGAAGGTGAGTAAGAAGAGGGTGACCTCCTCATGCAAAGCAGCCCTGTCCCCGGAAGTGCCAGAATCACCCACCTCAGCGATCTCACAATGGCACAGGAAGACTCAGAGACAGATGGAGACACCACAGCATATGGTGACTGCCACACAACACACATTGAGTCTGCCACCACCTACATCTCAAAAGTAGCCTGCGTCAGTGACCTCACAAATGAAGAAAATCCAGGCTACAATTATGGGCATGGTTAGGCAGGAGGGGCCTTATGACCACAACCAACCAATGGCACATTTGTACAATGGGAAGCTGGCAAAAATGTTAGTGCTGGGCCGTCTCCCTTTTTCATTTGCTGAAGTAGTGGAATTCTTAGAGTTTGTGGCAGCCATCTGTCTGAAATGGAAGGTTCCAAGTCAGACATATTTTGCCAGAGTTGCTGTTCCAGTATTGCACTACGATGTACTGCAATTGGTTGGACAAGCTTTGCAGCAAAGTATTGTTGACACTAAACACCTAACAACAGACATGTGGACCAGTTGTCTGGCGCTGAATTACATGTGCATTACTGCACACTGGATCTCTTTTGTGGAGGTATAGTAAAAGCTATCTAAAGGTCTTGGCCCTGAAGAAAGTTTTAAGAGCGTTCGGCGGCATGCAACAGTAGCCATGCTCGCCATAGAGAAATGACACACAGCTGCAAACATCTTGGAGAAATTTAATAGCAAGGAGTCTGAAAAGCTGGAACCCATAGGTCTCCAAATTTTATTTGTTGCCATGGACAATGACAATAATATAGTGGAGGCCATGGCAGAGGGTGGCTATTTCAGGATCCTGTGTTTGGCGCACTGCATCAACCTGGTTGTGCAAGACTTTCTCAAAAAAGAAGACGTAGTCAGCGACATACTGACGACCTTCAGATGAATCTGCACTCATTTCAACCATTCTTTTAAACCCCAGAAAAAGTTGTGGATCTTTCAGCGTGGTAACATAGTATTAGTTAAAGCCCTAATACAGGAGGCACCAACACGTTGCAACTCAACATATTATATGCTGCAACATCTGTTTGAGCAGTACTGACAGATCAATGACTATGTTATTCTAAGAGGAGGGAATACAATTGGGAAAGCTATGACCATGGATCCGGACAAATGGGACGAAGTCAATATCTGACACAGATGCTGCTTCCTTTTGAAGTTTTCACACGGGAAGTTAGCAAGGATGACAGTACGATGCGCCAAGCTATCCCGTTGTTGCGTCTGCTAATGTACCAGCTAAAGAAGGTGTCTGAAAGGTTCGCAATCGAAGGTGTGAATGAAAACTCAGAAGTGTATACCTTGGTTGAGAGCCTAAGCTATCTATTGACTTGTAATGCAAGGCTGCAAAATGATATTATCTAATCCAAAGAGGACAACTATACCACTCTACTTGATCCATGCTACAAAAAATGTCTTTCTCTTTCATTCCTTTTTCTGCCTTTTTATTCCAAAATAAAAGAGGTGGATTTTTGAGCAACCCAGAGAATTGGAAGACAATGGCTGGAACTTAGAGTCCTACTCCGTAGGTCTGGGGTGCCACTTTCAATTTCCAGAGAGGGCAGTCTTGTCTCACAGCAGCCAACACCAGCAACAAGAACACCAGCAACAACAGCATCAGAAGGATCAGACCGAACCTCTTTATTGGCTAGGTTTCAAGTAGCAGGTCTTCAGTCCAGTGCAGAGCCAAAGGCAAAAGAGGCAGAGAAAGTGGCAGAACCAATGACACTTTAGAGGATGTAGCAGGAGTATCTGGATGACCCCAAAAAGATGTATGCGGAATAAAAGCAATTGGTGTATTGGTATAAGAAGATGCACCAGTAGCCAGAGCTCAGCAGACAGAAAAAAAAGTATCTGGCTTGTCCTATAGCCAGGATATCTGCTAAACGTGTGTTCAGTGCAGTTGGTGCAGTTGTTATTGAAAGAAGGACCAGTCTCTCATCTCAAAACTTGGAGGGATTAACGATTATTAAAATAAACCAGCATTTAATGCCACCTGATTATACTTTTCCCAAAACACCACACGAGGAGGAAGAGGATGATTGGTCAGAATCAAGTGTGTTTGCTTACCAACTTCTGAGTGAATCACCTGAGTTTGAGGATGAACTCTATTTCCCAGACTAAATATGCCAGTGGCACCATAGAACTTTAAAAAAAAAAATTATTGTTTAACGTCTTTCTTCTTTCTTTCTTTCTTTCTTTCTTTCTTTCTTTCTTTCTTTCTTTCTTTCCAAAAAAATGCTAGTGAAAGATTATGTTTGTGTCAGATTTATCCTGTCCCACCATTTTTAAGTCACATATTATTATGTGGCTCGATTGTAGTTGGACCAGTGTGCAGTGAAGAAGCCCCCATTTTGGAGACAATGCCCATCTCCCTCAAATGCCAGTGCCTATCCTTTGTTTGACATCACCTAGCAGGGCCGCCCCAGAGGATCATTGATTGAATTAATGTCAGTGCCAAATTCTAATGTGATGCTACTTGCTACCAATGGAGATAATATTTTCTTCAACCACATGCTTGGCTTGGAGGCGGTAACTACTAACTATTGCACCAATGAGTGGTGATATATTGAATGATTGTGAGTGATGATTGATGATGTATGTGGTGACTGACAGTGAGGGAGGGAGCTCAACAAATTTGTAAACTTGATTCTGATGATTTACATTGTTTGGGAGCTGATGGGTGATAATTTTTTCCTGAAAGTGATTGAACTTTCAGACTTAGTGAAATTTACCTGCAGAGACCACTTTTTTTGTTCTGGCTCCTCAGACCAGACCAGTCACTTAAGTTACCAAACACAAATCTACACAAAATACGCCAGTTCTGTTTCTCTATTTGTTATTCAACAGCAGTGCATTTTACTATACAGGTCTACCTCGCGCGGCTTGGGACTGTGTTGTATTTCCTCAGAATCAGAGGGAGAAAGATGGAAGGAGTCGGGGGGGGGGACTAACTGCTCACAGCTAGAAAGTTATTGACTTCAAAGAAACAATGATGATGATGAAGACTCTGAGGCCTAGTACTCACTCAGATCTGTGGACTGGACAGAGGTGCTTTGTTGGGAAATGCTGCTGAGTAGGTGTTTGCTGCATTGCTGGCTCAAACTTCAAACTCCTCTTATGTTCTTGCTCTGCCTCTCAGTCTCCTTGGTGCACTCCTGACTCCTCGTGAATCTTACCTTGCTTCCTTCTGTCCTTCTCCTTTTCTCTATGATACAATTACTGTTTTTTTTATATACAGGCCTTCTCCTAGTTCCTCTCCTGCATGAACAAAACTTAGTGAAAGCTCAAGACTCCAGCTTACCAACCAGACAGGTTCAGCCAGGCACCCAAAAGTAATGGACCTTTCAAGGAGAATGGAATTGCACAGTCTAATTTGGCAATAGAGTATCATTTTCCTTTTAACAATCATAATTTTTTGAACTGGGTAGGTTAAATAAATTCAGACCTCCATAATTTGTACTTTTTAAACCTAGAAGACATAAAAGTTAGAGATACATTATCTTGGGTTTCTCTGGGGCAAAAGGATGATTTGCAATGCATTTATCTGTACTGTGTCATACTTATCGCTTCATTATTTCCTTTCTCAGCAGATTGATAATGATGTGCTGCTCGGTGCCCTGATGAATATTGTCATGGTTTCCTTCATGTAGTGTTTGTCTTTGTCACAGCTTTCCCCAAATCCCCTTTCCCACCCATTCATTGAGCCCCCTAACCCTCTTCCCCTAGGCTGTGTGATTTATTGAGGAGTGTCTTAATTTGATACCATAAATGGATCACACACTTGCTGGGGTGGATGTGGTGAAAGTGACACCAACTCACAGCATGACCTTCTATTACCTGAGCAATGTTCCACACCGGCGCCATCAATATCATCATCGATGCCTGTTGTAGGAGAGTACCCTCTTTTTGGCATGTAACTTCCAATTTCTGCCTGATGACAGTGTGCTTTTGACTGTGTCACTGGGATCCTGCTAGCCAGGACCCCAGTGCTTATGGTTTATGGCCAGCTTGTCATTGTGTTTGACTGTTTTCTAAATTGTCACTGGAGTACTGCTAACCCCCATAAGTCCCTAGTATATGGTACATATGTACCCAGGGCATTGGGGTTACAGGGAATCCTTATGGGCTGCAGCATTTCTTTTGCCACCCATAAGGAGACCATACAAACACTTCTTCAGGACTGCCATTGCAGCTTGTGTGAAATGGTGCATGCACTATTTCACAGCTATTTTCGCTGCACCAGGTCACACATAAGTCACCTATATGTCTAAACCTCTGACCCTGAAGGCTAGGTGCATAGTACCTGTGTGTGAGGGCACACCTGCAATAGCAGAGGTACCCCCACATCATCCAGTCCCATTTTCCCAGACTTCATGAGTGAGGGGACGCCATTATAAGTGTGCACTACACATATGTCAATACGTATATGTAGCTTCACAATGGTAACTCCGAATATGGCCATGTAAGGTGTCTAACAACTGGGAATTCTACCCCTATACTGATACCAGTATTGGTTGCACAATCCCATGGACTCTGGAGGCTCCACCATGGCCCACCAGTACTGCCATACTAGCCTTCTGTGGTTTCCACTGCAGCCCCAGCTGCTGCCACCTCACAGACAAGCTTCTGCCCTGCTGGGGCTTGAGCACCTCAATCCTAAGAAGGCAGAACAATGCATTTCCTTTAGGAGAGGGTTGTTACACCCTCTCCCTTTGGAAATAAGTGTTACAGGCGTGGGAGGGGTATCCTCCCAGAGCCTCTGGAAATGCTTCGAAGGGCACTGATGGTGCCCTCCTTGCATAATCCAGTCTACACTGGTTCAGGGACCCCCAGTCCCCCCTCTGGCCCGAAACTGGACAAAGGAAAGGGGAGTGACCACTCCTCTGTCCATCAGCACCCCAGGGGTGGTGCCCAGAGCTCCTCCAGATTGTCCCTGGGTTCTGCCATCTTGTTTTCAGGATGGTCAGGGAACTCCAGGAGCATCTGAGTGGCCAGTGCCAGCAGGTGATGTCAGAAGTCCCTCCTGATAGGTGCTTACCTGGTTAGGTGACCAATCCCCCTCTCAGGGCTAATTAGGGTCTCTCCTCTCAGTGTTTCTTCAGATTCGGATTTCAAGACTCCAGCAGGAATCTTCTACATCCTTTACTTCATCTTCTACCGAAAGATCAATCGCTGACTGCTCCAGGAACTCTACAAACTGCAACAAAGAAGCTAAGACAACTTCTGCAACCTTGTAACTTCAGTTCCTGCCAGTAACTGCAACAGTTTCCAGGTCATGCAACATCTGAAGACTGCCTGTCTTCAGCCTGAACCAGAAGAACCTAAGGAATCTCCCGTGGAGTGACGGAGTTACTTCGCTGCTTCAGCAGACACCTCTCTGCAGCAACGCCCAATGGCTTGGGCCCCCTCTCCAGATGACAGGCATGGATCCAGCAGCATGGGTGGTGGATTAAAGTGACTCTGGCAGTCCCAACATCTAGCTGTCCAATTTTGGTGGAGGTTAGAGCTTGCCTCCCCACACAAGACAGTACCCCTGTATACCTGTGACTTGCAGTTGCCAAGGGTTTTTTGTGACCTTCCCAGAGGTTCTTCGTTCACAGCACAGCATAGGACCCCAGCACTCTATCCTGGGATGTACAGCTTCCTGAGTGGTTGTCCGGCGGCGTGGGAATCCTTTGTGTTGTGCTGCATGGGCGTCTATTTGCACCTTCTTTGTCCCCATTCTGTGGGACTCCTGTGCACTCTGCCTGGTCTTCTGAAGGCTCTCTGAGTTGCTGAGAGCCCCCTTTGTTTCCCCCTCCTGGGTAGAGGCCACCAGGTCCTTTCTGGTCCAGGGCAGGGCCATTTTCTGCTAACCGAGAGCTTTGCGTTTACTAAGGCTTGTTGTCAGAATACAGCGACGCAAACCAGACTGCATTCATCCTTCCGGCATGGGAGATCTTCTGCACCAACAAGGAACCCGCATCTGTCTTCTTAGGTACAATTCTGACTTTGTCTTCTCACCAGTGGTTCCACTTTTGCACCTTCGTCCGGGTTAGCAGGGGCTCCCGTTCTCCCTGTTCTCTTCAGTGCTTCTTGGACTTGGTCCCCTTCTTCCACAGGTCTTCAGGTGCAGGAATACATTATTGGTGTCTTACAGTCTCTTCTGGTTCTTGCATTATCTTCTATCACGACTTCTAGTGTGTTTTTAGGAAACATGCTGTGTTTTACTCTTTCTTTCCTGGGCTCTCGTGTGGGGTACGTTACTTATCTTTGGTGTTTTCTTACACTCCCAACACCACTCTACACACTACACTTGCCTAGGTGGGAAACTGACTTTCGCATTCCACTATTTTAGTATATGGTTTGTGTTCCCCCAGGCCCATTGCAACCTATGTTGATTTTCACTAGTTTCACTATTTTCTTACTGTGTACTTACCTTTTTCTGGTTACTAGTGTATATATTGTGTGATTTACTTACCTCCTAAGGGAGTATAGTCTACAAAGTATTTTTGGCATTGTGTGACTAAAATAAAGTACCTTTATTTTTGTAACACTGAGTATTGTCTTTCATGTGTGTAAGTACTGTGTGACTACAGTGGTATTGCAAAAGCTTTGCATGTCTCCTAGTTCAGACTTGACTGCTCTGCCTACAGCTACCTCTAGGCAGCCTGGCTTCTAGACACTGACTACATTTCACCAATAAAGGATAATTGGACCTGGAATAAGGTGTAAGTACGTTTGGTACCCACTACAAACCAGGCTAGCCTCCTACATCTGTTATGTTGTGTGTTGCGTAAACACTTAGCCTTGTCCAATCACTCTTGACTCTGAGCCAACTTTTCATGAATCCATGATTTAATTTTCTAAGTTTAGTTTTTAGATACTAGTTCACCATCATTGCTCAGAAGAAGCTGATCTTGCTAGTTTTTATAACATATCAGGTATTCTTTGTTATGTGTAAAATACTTTAATTGTGGTAGTCTGGTCTCAGTCTTCTTAAAGTTATGATATGGTGTGACCCACTCACTCTCTGTTTTCTTTCAATCTATTTGACAGTGATGGATAACCCTATGATGAATCCTGCAGTTGGAGTTCGCATAGGTGGCCGTGGCACCTTCTGTATTCCCTTTAGCGCGCTAGACTGCTACTACTACTACCTACCAGCCCTTTATGATGCCATCTTGGGAAAAACCCTCCATAAGAAGACTCTGGCCTAACCGCCAGGGCCGCCGGCAACGGAAGCACCGCCAACAGGCTGGCGGTGCTTCATTGCCCATTCTGACCGCGGCGGTAAAGCCGCGGTCAGAAAAGGGGATCCGGCGGTTTCCCGCCGGAATACCCGTGGCAAGGCTGAACCTCCATGGCGGCGCTGCAAGCAGCGCCGCCATGGGGATTCCGACCCCCTTCCCGCCATCCTGTTTCTGGTGGTTTTGACTGCCAGGAACAGGATGGCGGGAACGGGTGTTGTGGGGCCCCTGAGGGCCCCTGCACTGCCCATGCCACTGGCATGGGCAGTGCAGGGGCCCCCTAACAGGGCCCCAGCTTCTATTTTCACTGTCTGCTATGCAGACAGTGAAAATCACTGCACTGCACCCGTCGCACCCCTGCAACACCGCCGGCTCCATTCGGAGCCGGCCTCTGTGTTGCAGGGCCTTTCCCGCTGGGCCGGCGGGCGCTCCTTTGGCGGCCGCGCGCCGGCCCAGCGGGAAAGCCATAATGGTCTCCGCGGTCTTTTGACCGCGGAGCGGGCAAATGGCGGTGACCGCATGGCGGGCGGCTACCACCGCCCGCCGCGGTCAGAATGACCGCCTCTATTGCTTCATTTATTCTGGTATGAGAAGAACTATGGATTGAAGTTAACTTGTTCAGTTAGCAATTAACTCCTACTAAAGAAGATGTTGTCTTACTTGTCTATGAGTGTCTAGCTTTTTGTAGGCAAAATAAGCGATGGCAAACATCCCCTAGTGGTCAATATAGATGCAGAGGGCAATAGAGCAAGCATATAAGTAAATGACATACACTTTTTTTTCAGCATATTTAAAAAACAGGCTACACTAAACGACAGCAGTGAAAACTAAAGCACCAAAATAAACATTGAGACATAAATCAAGTAAACTAAACTATCCCCTTTATTTTAAACAAATACAAAAACCCACCCTTTCCACCCATAAAAGGGCCCACCTGTCTCCCTAAAAAGTAGCCCTGTCTCCAAAAAGTCCACCGAAAAGTTCAATATGTGAAGTTCTTGAAAATAATCCAGTCCCAACTCCTTCCCCCCGTACCTACAACGTGTCCCTTCCACCAAAACATTTTTTTTTAAAAGAGTCAGAAGCAGGCGTTCTCGACACGGGTCAAGAGATCATCGAAGGTTGCCTCTATGTGTGCCACCCAGTGGTCCAGGTGTGCAATATGTTGCAAAATGAGACTTTGGAAGATATGGTCTGAGCGTGAGGGGAGACAGCCGTGGGACCGGCTGATGCTAATTGGCGACTGCGCAGGTGGTGCTGCTGGGAGGCTGGAGGCACTGGTTGCCGGTATGATGAGTTACGGTTGGCGGCCATGTTGACCTCGGCCTCATCTTCCTCCTCCTCCTCCTGAAGGATGACCAGCAGCCGATAGTCATTGTGGACACCCTCCAGCCTATGCCACAACAGCCGGGCTGCTATCTCCTGGCGAGTTGTAGGATGTCCGCCAAGAGTGGCAATAGCTGAAAAAAATAGGAAAATGACAAATTATAAGCCGGGCTCGGTGCAAACAGTACAGTGGCACAATAGCAGTATGTTGCTGGTCCCCTAAGTCCACTGGAATTTGATGTGGCTGATAACGATGAGACACAGGGCCATTTTTTTCCCACACAAGCCTCGCTGTAGTAGACGAATAACAAAAGGGTAAAATTTGAATTGGCATGAATCTGTTATGAAAGTCATGAAATATTGATCAATTATAAATGAATGTGGCGTATGCGAAAAGGGATTTTTAAAAGAAAACATTGGGTGGCTAGGACAGAACTTTTGAAAGAATAAAGGAATGACATTCTAGGAGGTGACAGAGTGGGCACTGGGAGGGAAGGGAGCAGACCTTTTAAGTTTGTAATGCATTGACAACTTTGTAAATTCTGCATTAAGTGAAGCAGATGCACATTGCACAGAAAATACTATTGTACTGCTGTATTGAACCACAGTACCGTTACATCATCATCAGTGAGTTAAGGGAGAAGACAGAAAATTAAAATACCCCCACTTTGAACGAAAGCTTTGATAACCATGCTAACCAAGCAAAGTAGGTAAACACCAGACACGTCCCTCTGGACATCAGCTCCCTTATTTCTTGGTCCAAGCAATTATACATTCATCTTTTCATTCATATGTTCTATTCACTATTCTATACCCACCATTTAGGCTATACACATTCTTACCCAGTCTTTCCTTATTCCAATTTAGTCATCCATATTTATCCACCCATCCATCCATACACTCACCTATCCAGTATCCACCCTTTCAAACACCCTGCTTTCACTTATTCATCAATTTACCCATGTATTGTTTGTTACCATCCATCTATTCCTTGCCTGAGCATCAGCTTTCACCCATCCTCCCTTCACCCACTGAGGCATCCTTTCACCCCTTTCGCCCCTTTTATCCATCCTGTCATTTGCTCATGCATCTCCTATCACTCACCTACACATCTTTTACTTTCACCCCCACGTCCTTTCACTCATAAACCATTTCACCCAATCTTTCTTTTATCTGGCCATCCTTTCACTTTTGCATCAAGCCATCATTAGTAGCATCTGTTCATTATGAGCTTTTTGTCTGCTGATTTGCAGAGAGAAGAGACCATTAAGAACTCAACCACGCTGCAGCTCCTAAAACAAGGGCTTCATAAGCAACACCCATGCAGTGAGTATATTAGTAATTGTCAATGAGCAAGAGCAATATGACTTACCAGCTCGCATCTCTGCTGCCGCCGGGTCTCCCCCTCTAACTGCTGCTGCAGCTGGCACACTGGTGCTGCCGTTGGCTCCTGCACTGGTGGTTGGTGCGGATGGAAAAAACATTACACATTTTAGTTCTGACAAAATACAACGACAATAGATCACTACAGTTTTATCTTATTCTATCAATCACTTTAGGAATTTTGTCAGTTGTTGGAAAAGTCAGGTACACAAATCATTTTGTAACGGAGGGGCAAAGCTAAGTCACTGAAGCGCAATAAAGGGGTGGAATACTTTGGGCAATCCAGGAGAATCATTTTGAGGTCTTGGTTGGTAAAATAAATGGGATTGAGCAAGGCAAAGAAAACCTTCAAAAACATGCGTAGAGAAGCTGATTCAGGCATGCAATCTTAATTTGCTAAACTACGAGCCATAGTTGCAAATGTCTGATGTAGGGCAATGACGCAAACCTTCTTGCAGTGCTGCCCTGTGTCAAAAGAAAAGGGCAGGAATGTGCCAACTCTACAACAGATATGGCACATTCCTTGCTGGCGTACAATGCTGCCATGAGTCAATGCAGGCACCCTTGTACCATGCTGGAAGGGTGCTTGCATTGAGGAGATGATTGTTTTAGTGCACGAAGGTAGACCTTCCTGCAGAAAAACAATCACAAGATGAGTTGTCCTTTTTCTATGTGTGCTGCAGATTGCAGCACACACAGAGAAAGGAAAAAAACGAAGTGAAATTAAGGTATTTCTCCTCGTTGTATCTCCCTTATGCCTCTCCTGTGGAGGTATAGGCTTTTGACGCATTCCCAGGTTTACAAAGCCTTGTAAATTTGGGAATGTGTCAATGCCATTAATGTTGCATGGGAACACCCACCGTAATACCCATGGCACGCCTTCCTGTTGCAGGGTGAGTCAATGCAGTGACTTGCGTGACATTGACTCAGTCCACATTTACAAGGCCATGAAGAGCCACACAAGGTGGATTTATGTGGCCTTGTAAATATGGCCCTACAGTGTGTGCTGCTGGACCATCACTAAACGTAAATTTTGTCAACACAAAGGTCCTTGTAAATATATTTTGTCCTACATTTACAACCACGTACCACTAACAATACATTTATATTGCAACAAATTATCTTTGCTTCTCCCAACCACTTTTGATAGGGCGATTTAGCCTTCACTTTTTATCAATGCATAGATGCATACATACTGTGATGATATCATACTACACATCACCAGAACATTGTGATTGGGAGGGACTGCATAAGATACCTAAAGAAAGGTAAAGAGAAGTGAATGCTAACTCACTGATATTACTTATTATTACTACCGCTAGCTTATTCTTGGTGACCGGAGGAGTCTCTCTGTCTTAAAAAATCAGCTCAAACGCACATCCACGAGTACAATTAGGAAGCGCTGATTCACCTTGCTAGCTCAAACTGGATCACATAATAAATAAACATAACCTTAACTTACCTCTTAGAATCAGCACTGCTATTAGAAAAATAAAATGGCACTATGGAACACAGACAATACATAAATAACTATTACTCACTGAGCCCTGACACCTTGAAGCCCAGCAGGTCAAACAGGTCCTGTTCACAGTCGATGATTCCCGCTCAATTATGAGTCAACTGCTTCCGGGGGCGCTGGACCAAAGTGTGCAAACAAAACAACTGGTGCACCCTCGCCCACAGCAGGTGATGCTCCAGAAGGGCGTAACAGCTCCCAGGCCTGCCACATGCTACCATAATGGAGGGGAGGTGGCGCTGCATAAAAAAGACATGTTCTGCTGCCTCTGTGAAAATGAGCAGCTACACCCATTGGCAGTGCCGATGCCCACAAGGTGACTAGCATCCGCCTCAGGGACGCCACTCCCACTGCCGTCCTCAGACATGGCTTAGAGTGGGAAAAAGAAAGGGGAAGAAATAGAATGGAGGAAGAAAGAAAAAATATCAAAAGGGAAAAGCAAAAACAAAAAAAAATATTCAAAAGTCACAAAAACACACCAAAAAATGACAGAAATATAAAATGCACAAACAAAAAAACACACACTGATGAAATAAAAAAAAACGAGGGGTGAATAATTTGCAAAAGGGTGGGGTGGTAAAGATTAAGGCCCTCATTATGACATTGGCGGTAAGTCCCGCTTACCGCCATGCCGACCGCCACCAACATACTGGCGCTGCGGCTGATTACCGCTACCCATATTATGACACACACATACCAATCCGGCTCTATACAGACACACACACAAGTCCGCCAGCCAAAAGGTCAGTGATAAATTGGTGGTACCAAAACCCACACCGTTATGCCAACAGAACTGCGCCCACAGCATTATGACTTACGAATCACCGCTGCGGACATTCAACCTTGATAAACCATTGGCGGTACATACCACTGCGCTCAAAATACACACACACATACAAAACTACACCACATTGGACAATTCAAACTGCACACACCTGACACATATACACACACCACTCTCACACACCCACACTACCATGAAACACACATTTACAATACCCACAACCCCTTATGACGAAAAATATTGCCAACTGAGAGAGACAGACCAAAAGCAACAACAGAACCAGAGCCACAAAACACCATCACCCATACACCATCCACGCCCCTTACAGCACACACCCCAACACATCACCTCACACACTACACCAATGGCACCACAAAGACACCTCAGGTTCTCTGAGGAGGAGCTAAGGGTCATGGTCATACGGGTAGAGCCACAGCGATTCAGATCGCAGGTGCAGAAGATATCCACTGCTAGGAAGATGGAGCTATGGCGGAGGATCGTGGACAGGGCCGATGCCGTGGGACAGCACCCAAGAACAAGGGATGACATCAGGAAGAGGTGGAACGACCTACAGGGAAGGTGCGTTCCATGGCAGCAAGACACCAGATAGCAGTACAGAGGACTGGCGGTGGACCCCCACCTCCTCCCCGACAACTAACAATATGGGAGGAGCAAGTCTTGGCAATCATGCATCCTGAGGGCATGGCAGGAGTAGCAGGAGGACTGGACTCTGGTAAGTCAAATCTCTATTACTATCACCCCCACCTGAATGCCATCACCCCTGCCCTCACCCCCATCACCCCACCACCTCACATACACCCCACCATCACAACCCACTCGTCCTAATGCCAAGCCCTGCACGTAACACCAATGCGTGGACCCCCATAACAGACCTGCATGGACACCCATCACTAAAGCATGCACACTTGAGACAATCACCTAGCCCACCAAATCACTACTCACACAAGGCTGAGCTGCCAGGGCAATAACAACCATAGAGGGCAACACACCCAAGCACAAGGTCGTGCACACAGAAACAATAACACTGCATTTACATCCCCACAGGTTCCCGATTCACCTTCACAGGAGAGAAGAGGTGCCAGCAACATCCAGCCCCCCCAGAAAAGGCCCACAGTGATGACAGCAGCTCTGGATGCCTGAATCTGCATGACCAACCTGTCCCATCAGAGACCTCCAGACAGTTGGTTACCCAGGCACACTCTCACACCACCATAGAGCCTCCCCCCTCAAGAAACACCTCCACAGCACCCACCCAGCGGGCCCATGCCACTGTCCCCAGGACACGTCAATCAGCAGTGTGTCCACCACTACAGGGACCCCAGGCCACCACACAAACACAGGATGGTCTGGGACCTGAGGTCAGTGGCAGTGTGCACAGAGTTCAGGGGACAGAGGCACAGGACAACAAGGAAGCTGGGAGGACTGTTGTGCGACAGGCGGAGGACAGGCCCAGGGAACCGACTCTCCAGGAGGCACTCACCAATATCCTGGGAGCATACCACCATTCCCAGGAGATGATGCGCCAGATACTGGCCAAGTTGCAGGAGACCCAGCGGCTGCAGGAGGGACAGTACCTGGGGATCAGGGAGGACCTGAGGGATATCCACACCACCCTGGTCACCATTGCAGGGGTGCTGGCAGAAATGGGCATCACCATGAGGGAGGCAGTGGCACACCAATGGGCCCCTGACACTAGCCAAAACAATAAACAGCCTTCCACCTCCGCTGCCGCTAGTGGACAGGAGGGCCTGCCATTCGAACAACAGACCACAAACACCCCTCCTCCTGCAGAAGGAGAACCACCCTACAAACGGTTTCTGCGATCCAGGCAGAAGCCAGAGAACATTGCCAAGATACCCACCAGGAAATAAGACTCTCCTGATTTTCACCTTTGTGTCCCACTCAGTCACTCTGTCCACCTTGAACTGCCATTGCTCCACTTCCTATTCCCCCTTGGAAAATGCACCTATGATACAAATAGACTGGACTCTACCATAGATTTTCCACTATCAGCAACCCAGCCCATTGCAATACCCCCCCCACTTATTAGCACCTAAATAAACACCCTTGGAACAAACACAAGTATGAAGTGTGTCAATTGATTAAAATATGTATTTGTTTAACAAACTGTAAACATTGCAATTCAACTGTACAGTTATGTACACATAGGTATGACCTGTAGTTGGCAGCAGTCAACACACCAGGAGCCAGAGTGGGGCACAGATATCTGAAAATAGAGATGCCAAAGGGTACAGTAAGTGGCCATAGTAGTGGGAAAATCAGCCTGCCATGTACAATGTCCAACACAAAACTGTCAATGGAAGGTGAAGTTACAGTGTCTTACCTGTGTGTCACTAGAAGTAGTGTTGTATGATTGCTGTTTTGTTGTCCTCATCCTCATCCTCTGCCTCCTTTTCGTCACTGTCCATAGGGTCCACTGCTGCCACATGCCCATCTCCAGCCTCATCCTCCTGCAGAAAAGGCACCTGGTGTCTCAAGGCAAGGTTATGCAACATGCAGCATGCCACGATTATCTGGCATACCTTCTTGGGTGGGTAGCACAGGGAACCACCTGTTAGATGGAGGCAACAAAACCTTGCCTTCTGGAGGCCGAATGTCCTCTTGATTATTCTTCTTGTTCGCCCATGTGCCTCATTGTAACGTTCCTTTGTCCTTGTCCTGGGATTCCTCACTGGGGTCAGTAGCCATGGGAGGTTGGGGTAACCAGAGTCACCTGTAAATATTGATGGATACCTGATAGCCAGACACTAACCCTTAGGGCCCACACCATACCCATACACCAACATATACTGGGTTGGAACCATGGGCTCACCTATTAGCCACACCCGGTGCCTCTGGAGTTGAGCCATCACATATGGGATGCTGCTATTCCTCAGGATAAAGGCATCATGCACAGACCCAGGATACTTTGCATTGACATGGGAGAGGTATTGGTCCGCCAGGCACACTATCTGCACATTCCTGGAGTGAAAGCTCTTTTGATTTCTGAACACCTGTTCATTTCTCCGGGGGGGGGGGGGGCAAATGCAATATGTGTACTATCAGTAGCCCCAATAATGTTGGGGATGTGTCCCATTGCATAGAAGTCAGCTTTCACCATGGTCGAATCCTCAACCTGGGGGAAAACAATGTAGCCATGCATGTGTTTAATCAGGGCAGACAACACTCTGGTCAGCACTATTGAGAACACTGGCTGAGACATTACTGCTGCCAAGCCCACTGTCACTTGGAAAGAACCGGTTGCAAGAAATGGAGCATAGATAGGACTTGCACAAGAGGGGGGGATCCCAGTGGGGTGAGAGATAGCAGAGATTAGGTCAGGCTCCAATCGAGCACACAGCTCTGTGATCGTGGCCCTGTCAAGTCTATAGGTGAGGATAATGTACCTGTCCTCCAGTGTTGCCAAGTCCCCCAGGGGTCTGTACATGGGGGATGTCTCCAGCTCCTATTCATCTGCAGCAGTTGTAATCTAGGGGACAAGAGAGTGAGCAGCTGGTCAGTATTCCACATTTCCAAACTGTACACTGCATTGCATGTTGTGACAGAAACAGTATGCTTTTGGATAGGCCCAAATGGTGCCTATGTGTACTGTGACACGGTTAGGTGCCATGGCCTGCCCCCATGAAATGGCGCCCGCCTGTCCTGTGGTGATGGACATGTGCAAATGAGGTAATGCTGCTGACGTTGTGCACCGTAGCGGGAGGCGGTCAAGTACCGCCGTGCAACTCCTCATTGGTTGTCATTGGGCCCTATGGATTACAGTGGCCAATGGTGAAGTACGCCTGCGGTGAAGGTACATGTCTGACATTTTCTATCTGTTCTCTCACTTGCTACCTGACATTCAACAGAAGAGGACCTACACTGCAAGTGCTGCTGTGATCTGTGTCTGGAACCAACCATGGCTCGAGTCACTTGGGAAAGGGCCTCTGCCTTCACCGCTGTGGAGTTGGAGAGACTGGTGGATGGGGTCCTACCCAGTACCGAATGCTGTATGGGCCTCCAGACCAACAGGTGAGTACACTGTGAGCACGATGCATGAGGCATGAAGGAATGTAGTGCTGTGTGTGAGGGCCTCGTGTAAGGGGGGGTTGGTGAAAGGGTCCTGGGCAGCATGCTGCATGTATGGTGGGCAATGTCTGTGCATCGGGGATGTGAGGGATATGGTGGGCCTTGAGTGTAAGAGACCGGATGGTATGGCTGATACCTTTTTCTATGTTTATTTGTCTGCAGGTCAGCGCCCATCAGAAAAGGGTATATGGCGTGTTATCGATAAGGACGTGCAGACCCTGGAGGTCTACGGCAGGCGGAGCAACCACTGTCGCAAACGGTGGGAGGACCTGAGACTCTGGGCACGGAAGATGGTGGAGGCCCAGCTGGGGATGGCTTCCCAATGAGGAAGGGGTGCTTGTCGAACCCTGACCCCCCTGATGTGATGATGATACTGGCGGTGGCCTATCCTGAGCTGGATGGGTGCTTGAGGCCATCACAGCAGCCACAAGAGGGTGAGTACACTTTCCAAATCTACTACTTGCGCATGGTGGGGTGGTCTATGGGTGGGGGATGTGAAACTGTGGGTGCCCCTAGGCCAGGCTGTGCAGGGTAGGTCCCATGTTGGGAAGGGGCTGATGAACACAAAGCTAGTAGGCATCCACTATTGGGCAGGGGTCTGTGGGTGTCAGGTATGCTGCTATTGGCGTTACATATTCCTGTCCTTGGGCTGGTGACCAGCATTGTGACTGGTAGTGCATTGCATACCTGCTCCCTGTGTGAGGGTGCTGTGTATGCCAACCGTGGTGTTGGGGCAGCCATTGACCAAGTGTATCCTTTGTCTCTTCCCACCCCCTTTTTGTTTTGTCACCCTGTCCTTATGTGCATTAGCATCATCTGGCGCAGGAGCAGAGGCACCAGTGACAGAGGGAGCTGCATCCCAAATGGCTTATGAGGCTGAATCCAGCGAGGGTGAGGGCACCAGTGGGACTGACGATGAGGGGAGCACCACGGCGGAGACAGGAGGGGACAGTTCAGACAGTGATACCTCCTCTGATGGACGCTCCCTGGTGGTGGCGGACACCTCTGTGGCCACCAAAAACTACAGGTACAGATGCCACCACGTACCAGCACCGCCCTCCCAGCAGCCCCTCAGTGAGTTTCCCCTGCCCGCTCTCCCAGGAGGGTGGGCATCCCCTTTGCCCCAGGCCCCTCAGGCCCTGCCGCAGTCAGCCCTGCTGTCCTGAGTGAGGAGGCTATTGACATCCTGCGATCCACCTCTGTTGGGCAGTCAACCATAGTCAATGCCATCCAGGAGCTGGCAGGCCCTTTGCAACAAACAAATGTATTCCTGGAGGGCATTCATTCTGGCATGGCGGCCCAACAGAGATCAATCCAGGCTCTGGCCTCCTCCCTGATGGCAGCCATTGTCTCCTTCTCTAGCCTCTCCCCCCAACTTCCTCTACCCAGTCCCATTCCCCTCAACCCCAACCTATCCCAAACACACCTTCAGACCAGCATGCACCCGAGACAACACACAGGAGTGGCTCAGGCAAACACAAGCACCACACATCATCCCACAGGCACTCACACAAACACCATCCAGATGCAGACACACCAACATCCACTGCCTCCACTGTGTCCCCCTCCTCCTCGTCGTCCACCACCCTTCCAGTAGCGTCTCCACTCACACCTGCATACACTACATCCTCATCCACTATACCCATCACCATCACGCCTATCACTACATACCCCTCACTGGCAGTCACCACCCCCACATCCATGCACATGTCCCCTGTTTCCTCTCCCACTGTGTCTGTGTCCCTCCTCCCAAAGTACACAAACGCAAGCACTCAAACACACAACAGCCATCCACCTCACAACATCATCCAGCCCATGCACCTGCACCAAAGCACAGCAGACTGACATCTCCTACATCCACTCCCTCTTCCCCCACTCACAAACCTTCACCTTCTTCCTGCCCCAGTGTCCCTAAGAAGCTTTTCCTCTCCATTGTTGACCTCTTCTCTACCCCTCCACCCAGCCCGGTCCTTCACGTCGGGCCAGGGTGGTCAGAACCAAGCCGAGCACCTCAGCCGCCCAGTCCACAGCCACAGTAGTGTTGGCAGCTACTGTAGGTGGGAGAGGCTCCAGGGAACCAGCCATCAGCACTGACAGTGTGCCCGCACCAGCTGCCAAGGAGAAAGGCAAGGAGGCACCACCAGCTGCCAAGAGGAAGGGCAGGGAGGCACCACCAGCTGCCAAGGGGAAAGGCAAGGAGGCACCAACAGCTGCCAAGGGGAAGGGCAAGGAGGCACCAACAGGAAGGGCAAGGGGCCTGCCCCTGCAGGCAGGAAGGACAGGAGGCCTGGTGCTGGGACTTATTCGGAGCCCCCAACTCCAACCATGGCGGTTCAACCATCCGAGGCTGCAGGGGAAGGGCTGGAGCCTCCCCCCACCACTGGCATTCCAGACACCAGCACCGCCACCAGCACCGCCACCAGCTCCACTGCCTGCAGCACTGTAAGCAGCAGCAGCCCCAGTGGGCAGCCATCCGAGGCTGCAGGGGAAGGGCTGGAGCCTCCCAACACCACTAGCATTCCCGACACCATCACCGCCACTGCCACCACTGAACAGCCATCACCGCCGACGGGCAGTGTGTAGTCCTGCCTCCATGGACTGTAGTGCATCCTGGACCCTGCAAATCCTGTGGGTGTGACACCCAGGTGAGAGACTGTGACCTTGCACTCCCCAAGTGCTGCATCACAGGGCACAAAGCCCCCTCCAGAACCTGTGGAAGAAGCCATCCATTCACCCCCTCCTTGCCAGGATGAAGCACACTGGGCACAAGCCCCCCCCCCCCAGAACCAGTGGAAGGAGCCATCCACTCACCCCCTCCTTGCCAGGATGAAGCTCACTGGGCACAAGGAACCCTCCAGAACTACTGGAAGAAGCCATCCACTCACCCTGCCTTGCCAGGATGAAGCAAACTGGGCACAAGCCCCCTCCAAAACAACTGGAAGAAGCCATCTACTCACTCCCTCCTTGCCAGGATGAATCTCACTGGGCACAAAGCCCCCTCTAGAACCAGTGGAAGAAGCCATCCACTCACCCTCTCCTTGCCAGGATGAAGCACACTAGGCACAAAGCCCCCTCCAGAACCAGTGGAAGAAGCCACCCACTCACCCCATCCTTGCCAGGATGAAGCACACTGGCCACAAGGCCCCCTCCAGAACCAGTGGAGAAGCCATCCACTAGAGAGACTGTGGCTTTGCAATCCACAGGACCAAGCAGTGGGCAGACCACCCACTAGAGTGACTGTGGCTTTGCACTCCTCAGGACCAAGCAGTGGGCAGACCACCCACTAGAGAGACTGTGGCTTTGCACTCCCCAGGACCAAGCAGTGGGCAGACCACCCACTTGAGAGACTGTGGCCTTGCACTCCCAAGGACATCACACAGGGCATGTAGCCCCCTCCAGGTCCAGTGGTGTTGTACCATCTTCTGGCTGAGGTGCAACACCGTTCCCCGTGCCCCTGAGGTGTGTGTGTATTTTTGACCTGATGCCCCTTCAGTGTTCTCTCTGTGTTGTTGCAGGAGTCAGGTGGGGCCTTGGCCTATGTGATGTGGCCCTGTGGCCCACAGACATTGTGGACTGGGCTGTGTCCCTCCAATTGTATATCCTCATATACTGTTTTGATTTTGAAGCACGATTTACTACAATGTTGTATTATTACACTCACTTTAATCAATTCCTTTTGTCCTTGCATTATTCATGAGGGGTACGGGGTAAATATTTTTTATTGCTGCATCTGGTTATGTGTATGGTGTTGGGGGTGTTGTGTGTTGCATTTGTGTGTCACTCTCTTTTTCCTCCCCCCCTCCACTGTGTGCTAGGCGGCAGTACTCATTGTGGTCGTCTTCGCCGGTGTTGGTGATCATTGTGAAGAAGGAGATAGACGAGCATGGGGAACACCTGCAACTCGGGCTCCATGGTGGTTTGGTTCTTCCTTGTGTCTCCAGGGGTGAGTCCTTTGCCTTCTGTTTACTGTTTCCGCACTGCTTTCGATGTCATTGGTACTGCCCCAGAAAAGGTGGCTGATAGGTGTGTCATAATAGTGTGGGCGGTACATTGTCTTCCGCCTGGCTGTTGGCGGTTACCGCCGCGGTGCTTGTTCCTACTGCTGTGGCAGTCAGTGTGTTAAAGTGGCTGTCTGTGTGCAGTGGTCATAATTCCATTTTGGTTACTGCCGACCTGTTGGCGGTATTACAGATACTTTATCACCGACAGCCAAGGTTTTAATGAGGGCCTAAGAGTGAATTAAAAAGTAAGGCCCAGAACCATGCACAGAGACAGAGAAAACAAAACCACCCCTGGTAACCGTGTGGTGCTGTTCGTGTGATATTTGCAATGCGAGAATGCAAATCGTGTTCCTGAGCATACTAAACATAGCACAAACGAGTGCGCCGAGCAACTCGCCCGCTGTCCGGATTCGGTGGAGTTTGATGAGTTTTTTAACCATTTTGCAGAATATCATGTAGTGGGACTCTGCGAGCTCTGCCCACACCTACTTCTACAGGACTGTGGTGGGAACAGAAGCAGGGAGATGGGGTGGTAGTTTTAGAGATCGCTGGGGTCTGCTGAGGATTTTCTGAAGAGATGTCTGACCTCTGCATGTTTCCATGCATTTGGAAAGGTGGCTAAGGTGAGAGATGTGTTGAGAATGATGGTGAGCTGGTGGCAGATCTCATTGTTTCTTGGTTGAAGAGGTGGTGGGTACATGGATCAGTGGGTGCTCCCAAGTGCATGGAGTTCATTAAGGCTGTGGTGACTTGTGAGTTGAACTGTTCATATGTAGTGAGATGTTGGTCAGGGAGGATTCCGTGGGGGTGGTGAGGTTGAGGAGTTCAATGGGTTGGAGATCAAAGTTCCTGTAGATGGTGGATATCTTGTTGTGGAAGTGATTCGCTAGAGCTTCAGAGAATTTCTGTGAGAGAGGTATAGTGTTTTTGGTGGTTCTAGGGCATGAGAACTCTGACAATGGCAAAGACTTCCTTAGTGTGGTTGGCGCTAGCCTTGATGCTGTGAGCAACATTTTTGAGTTATTGGCGGTATTTGCTGAGGGCTGGCCTTAAGGTGGTTTGTTTGGTATCATTTCTGCTGTTGTGCCATCTTCTTTCCAGTTGTCTGCAGCTGTGTTTCATTCTGCTGAGTTCTTGAGTGTACCAGCTGATTTGCTTGATGAATCTGCGAGTTTTGGCTGGTTTGATGGGGTGACTCAGTCGGCGGCGTTGGCGATCCAGGTGTTGAAGTTCTCAACTGCCTGATTCAGGTTGGTTGTGGTGTCCGGCTGGGTGATGTTGAGGGCGTCCATCCATTGAGCCTGTGTCACTTTGCTCCAGCTGTGGAAGGAGGTGCTGGGAGGGTTGGGGGTGGTGCAGAGTGTTGCTGCGATGGTGGACCAAGGAATGATCAGTCCAGGTCAGTTCCTTGGTGTAGCTGTATTTAAGTTTGTTGCTGGACATGAAGATCGCCAGGGTGTGTCCTGCTCTATGTGTGGGGTCTGTGGCCAACTGGGTGAGGCTGATGTTGTACATTCTCTGCAGGAGGTTAGCGGAGTTAGTAACTGTGGGGTCGTCCAGGTGAAAGTTGAGGTTCCCTAGGAAGATGCAGTGCTTTGATTCGATGGCAAGTGGGGCAATGACATCTGTGATAGTGTCACTGAATCTATGACCCCAGGAGAGTGTATCATATTTTTTAAAGCTCTCCAAGCTAGAGCTGTATGCTCTTCAGCTGGAGTGCAGGGCCTTCTAGTGGTTGATACTATGGCTGCACCTTGTGGCTTGAAAATGTTAAAACAACACAAAGACGTTAAGTTTTTTTAAAAAATGCTTTAAAAAATAAAAATAACAATCACTAGCATTAAACACTGTAATGTGTGAATTTGTGAAATGTACATTATAGTTACTGGTGACTTTTTGACAAAGCCAATGAGTCTACTTTAAATATGTTGATGTGCTGACCCCTTAATAAATCCAATAAGCCCACCGCTTTTTTTTATTTGTTGTTTTGACCCTTAGACAAAGCTCTCTGAGCTGGAGTAATATGTCTACAACTGGAGTGCAGGGCCATCTAGTGGTTGATTCTTTGGCTGCACCTTGTAACTTGAAAAAGTTAAAAATTATTCAAAGACATGTTTAATATTTTTTTAATGCTTTTAAAAAAAAATATGACAGTCACTATTATTATACATTGCATTGTGTGAATTTATGAAATATACATTACAGTTACTGGTGACTTGGTGACAAAGGCAATAGGTCAGCTTTGTATATGTTGATGTGCTGACCCCTTAATAATATATTTTAGTATTTTGGCTTTTAGGCAAAACCAGTAGGCCAGCCTTAATTAAAATGACACCCTTTATATTGTTACATGACATAGTCAGCCATGTATGGTGGAGGGTTGGGTGCCCCAGGTGGAGTTGGCCCAATCATACGCAACACATAGCAATGGATATTTTACGTTAAAAACATAGAAATTCAATGGAAAAAAGAAAGGTTCAAGTGATGTTATAGTTAGGAATTGTATTAATATGTTACTTTACATTTAAATGAACCCTAGAAATTCAGTGAAAAACACCAAGATTTATGGGGTGTTATAGTTTGGTGGAAATGTCACTTAAAACGTACTATTTTAAATGAATAAAACAAGTGAAATTCACCAGTTATAGTTATTTCAGGCAATTATAAAGTGTGTCCTAAAGTAACCATAACCCGAGCCATATGTAGGAATGAGGCTGAAATGCTGTGTTCCTCTATAAGATCATGGAAGCCTGGGGCAACTTGAAGTATCCTTAAATTGTATGTCATCATTTACTTTTTTTCTTATACTACATGATCACAACATCACTCTTTCCACAACACCCTTTCTGCAAACCTCTTAAATTCCTGGTGTGTTACTCTTTCATATGAAAGAGATTGTATAGACGCAGACATGAAAGATAAAAGCCGAGTGTAGTGTGAAAATAAACACATCACGAAGCAGTGTCATTTGTTTCAAAAATATAAAAGAACCAGTTTAATGCAAGTAACTTTAAAAATTTAAGATGGGACTCTCAAAGGATAGAGAAATGCAGATATATTCTATTTTTCCTGGGGGACAGGTAGCGGACGGATCCCATATAATTCGCTGCTAGCCATGATCGCCCCCGCACTTCCTCCAGGGTGCTTCTGGATGCCGAAACACCGGCTGAATGACGTCATGGCAGAAAGGAGCTGCTTCATGCGTGGCGGACCAAAAGGCTCTCCAGAGTGTACATTTGGAGTTTAGCAGTTTCGGCAGTTCTGCGCATCCAAGAACGGCATCGTGAGGGAAAGCGGCTTCCTAACAGCAGGACTTAGCCTTTTCATCATCCTATACCCTCACGCTTGGGCGTTTTAATGAGTTTGCAGCACAGGGGAGCCACCAGGTTTTAAACCGGTGGGAAGTGGTTTTGCCTCCTGTAAGCTGCTGCATTTTTACTCATGTGTGGGTCTCTGGACAGGCCTTCCCCTAGTTGATAGTCCTAAGCTCTTTTTGCTGGGATGTGAATTCGGAGTTCAGCTGTCTCGGCTATTTTATGCAACCAAGAACAGCATCACAAGGGAAAGTGGCTTCTGAATGCCTTCGCGCATGGCTGTTTTATGGAGTATGCAGCACGGAGAAAAATGCCAGGATTTGCACAGTGGTTATCGATTTTGCTGCCTGCCAAGCTGCTGCATTTTCACCCGGTTGTAGGTCGTTGGGCAGGTCCTCCTCTAAGAACTAGCCTTAAGTTATTTGTAATGGATGTGACTACTGCTGAGGGGTGTGTAATTTACAAGCCTTGTACATCCATGGCTAGATCTTGCGCCCATTCGACTTGTGCTCATTTGACTGCAGGAAGTGGCCAAAGCCCCTTTTGAATGTGGGAAAATTGTAATTTTAATAGTATTTATATAGCAGTTACTACCCCTGACGAGGCATCGAAGCGCTTCTCGGCGAGTAGCACGTTACTCCGGAACCCAAAAGGAATTAGTGGTGGGTAGTATAGGGAAAAATGAGCACAGTTTTGTAAAATTATGAGTTAATTAGAACCACGGATATGTGAGTTTGTTATGGATTGACTGGAGTAATGGAGGGGTAGAGGAGGGAAGAATCCAGAAGGGATAATTGGGAGTTTATACTAATAGGATGAGGCTTGGGATGAGTAAAGGTGGGATGGAAAAGGGAAGAGTCTGTGGAAAGGGTTAGGGAGATCATAGTAGCAGGAGGGGTTTTGGATGAGTCAATGGTGAGATAAATGAGGGATAATTTAGTAGGGTTGTTTGGGAGATCATGGTAGTAAACTGAGATTTGGGTGAGCTACATGTGGAAGAGGAGAGAAGAGCTTAGGCAAGGTTATTTAGGAGATGAAAGTAGTAGAATGGGTTTGGGATGAGTCAGAGTGGGGACGGAGGATAGATTGATAGAGACGTGATGGGTAGACAAAGTAAAGTTTACAAAAGAGTAAAAATATGTAATTTCTTTATTCATAATTATATATATATATATATATATATATATATATATATACATTTTTATCATTATTTTTTATTTAATTTATTTATTCATTATTATTATTTTACTTATTTATAATTTGAATTTTATTGATAGATTTTATTTTATTTTTATTTAATTTTTCTCTGGTACAGTAGGACTAGAGTAATAAATAAATAGATATGTAAATACATAGTAAGGGAATATATGTTCAAGGAATATAATAATGGGTATAATATGAGAAGAAAAGTAGTATTGTATAAACACAGACTTTCAAGATTTGTAATATTTGAAGTTCATTAATAAGTGTACTTTTCTAACATTTATTCATCTTTACTCAATTTTTGAATAGCCAAATGCTTGTGATAATAAAAAATTTGATCAGTGTGATATAAAATGAGAGCAGGGATTCATAAGTATCGAATATAACAACTTATCAAGGAGCTATGCAATGACCTATGAACATGTTAAGCATAGAATAACATATATTCATATTTATATCTATATATACACACATACATGCACACATGAACACACATGAACACACATATACATATATATACATATATATATATATACATATTTAAACTGTGAGTAAATATACATTAGTTAAACAGGTTTAAAGAGTATGTGTGTGATTTATTGTTATGACATAGTAGTGATACATATTTAATAAAGAACTATACATATCTAGAATATACACATAATCAGCTTAAAAATATTTATCAACACAGGCATATGCAGTCCATAAATGTTTGAATATGGTGGTTATGAAGGAAAGAGCCAACTCTTAAGTAGTTTTCTGAAGACAAGATAGTTATCTGTGGATCTTATATTTGAGGATAATGAATTCCATAGTTTGGCTGCTTGAACGGAGAAGGATGTACCACCTAACGTCTTTTTCTTGTATGATGGTGTTCTAAGGTGGGGTGCCAATCTTGAGTGGAGGTTTCTTTGTTGAATGTATTTGGTAATTTTGTTTCTGATAAAGAGTGTCCCTGTTCCTTGTATAGCTTTGTGGGTGATACAAAGCAGCTTGAAGGTGCATCTTCTGGCAACGGGTAACCAGTGTAGTGCTCTCAAGGCAGGTGTCATGTGGGCTTGTGGCTTTACATGTAATAGTAGCCTGGCAGCGGAGGTCTGAATACGTTGTAGTTTTTTCATCTTAGATAGAGATGATCCAAGGTAGAGGCCATTGGCATAATCCAGTTTGGATAATACAAGCCAGATAGTAGCCTGCACAATGTGTGTAAATCTGAGGTGGGGGAAGATGCGTCGTAGAGGCTTCAAGTTGATTAAGCTTGTTTGTGCTAATTTGTCCACTTGGGCATTCATTGTTAACTTGGAGTCCATGGTAATTCCAAGGTTTTTAACTTCCTCTGATAATTGAGAAGGTGGTCCAAGATCGCCATGCCAGGTGCACAGTGGGTCATAAGTTTTCCAGTCACTACTTATGAGTATTTCTGTTTTGGAGGCATTTAGTTTGAGATGGCTCCAAGTCACCCACTGATCAATGGCTCTGAGGCAACTGAAGATTTGTGAGTTTTCAATGTTTTGGGGGCATTCTAATTTAAGTAGTATTTGTGTGTCATCTGCATAGTTGTAGCATGTGAGTTGAAAATCATTGATCAGTTCTGGTAATGTTATCATGTAGATGTTGAAAAGCAAAGGTGAGATGATTGATCCTTGGGGGACCCCTGCTTTTGTGCGGTAGGGTTTGGACGAGAAGGGGTGGGAATAGATGATATTCGTTTTTTTTTTTAAGGTAGGATGTAATCCAGTCGAGAGCAGTCCCTTCTATGCCGGCTTCGTGGAGTCTTTGAATTAGGGTGTCATGGTCAACCGTATCAAAGGCAGCCGAGAGGTCCAAGAGAAGTAGTGCAGCAACTCCATTGCAGTCAACTGTGTTTTTAAAATCATCCCAGATTGCTATGAGTGCCGATTCTTCCTGGGCGGAATCCAGTTTGGTAGTCTGAAAGTATGGAATTGTCTTCAATTAATTGTGACATCTGAGCGAATGCTGCTCTTTCTATCAGTTTGCCCAGGAAATGTCCATTTGTGATTGGTCTGTAGTTGTTGGGGTCATGTAGGTCCTATTTCTCAAAACCGTTCATCTCGATCGTAATTCAGAATCTGCCTCAATACTTGCTCTTAGAGCAAAAAAAATACAGTTCAAGCGAAGTCAACATCTGCAAGAGCAGCCCACAGATTTCTGTTTTGTCAGGGGCCAGGAATGGCATCCAAACAGTGAACTCCAAACGATTTGGTTCATAAGGAAGATAAGGTGGGGACTATACATGACCCCCAGTTGATGGGCACAGAAAGTAGTGTGTCAGCTGCAACTTTGTTTAGAATGGAGGATAATCATAACAATGGGTGCAATGAGTTGTGTGAGAATAATTACAACAATGAGAGGAATTTTACTTCGATTACTGGCTTGCTGGATGACACACCTGACTTTAATATGAAGCAGTTTACCAAAGGGTATCCTTTGTTTGCTAAAGGAATAGTAGTGTCATCAAGACACTCAGGTTCACTTCAGGTGTCTGCTATCTCTATTTCAGCAGATTTGTTGCCCTCTGTAATAGGTTCATCATCGGATTCTTTTCTGTCAAAGGCCATTAATTATCAGCGTTCCCAGCCTTCAAATTTGGAGCCTAGTTTAGTGATAAGTCTGCAAACGCAGCTCCAGACTGCAGAAACATTGAGGGTGCAGGAGATTCATCACCAGAATGCACAGGAGGACACAACGCCCTCTGCACAACTTGATATGAAGACAATGCTCAATGTCATCTTGGATGAAATTAGAGAACTTTGGGCTTCCCAAGCACCTGAAATCACAGCCCTGCATCAGAGGCTGTCCACAACTGAAAAAGCTATGATGCATATTCCTCAAAGACTGCAGGAAGCCAGATCCAGAATGTCCCAATTAGAGGATCAAAAATCTTAACGCAGGAGGAAGTCACTCAGATCAGGAAGCAAAAATCTCTACTGGAATATGAAATTGAAGACTTAGAAAACCACTCACGGCTCTCTAATCTCCGGGTAGTTGGTGTTCTTGAAGGAGTGAGGGCCCTCAGGCTCTTCAGTGGGTGGACTCCTTCATCAAGAGTAATGGCATGCCAGAATATTCAGGCAATTTGATATTAATCATGCACATCTAATACTGGCACAACCATTTCCTAATTCAAAATTGCCACAAACAATATTGGTCAATTTTACTTACTATTGTGTTAAAGAACACATACCTGTGAAGGCAATTGAGAAGAAGGAGCTTTCTGCAGCAGAAATGCCTCACTGGCATATCTTTTCTGATATGTTGGCTGTAGCAGCTTGTAGCTGAAAGGATTTTGTTAAAATGCTGTATTTGTTTATACCACATGGTGCTCAAGCAACAATTGTGCAACAAACAAAGTTAACAGTCTTGGTCAAAGGGCAGTTCCATATGTTTACTGATTTGACAGAGGCTCAGGAGTTCCTCCATAAGATCTCTAATTGAGTGTTGCTATGTCTGGTGCATTGTCTGCTATTTTGAATGTTGTGATAGGCCTATGAAGTGGATGATGTTGATTTTTCTTTTTTTTTTACGTGGGCACAGGAAGTTGGGGAGAGTAGGTCACTTGTTCACTACACTGTATTAACATGACACCCCAGGAGGGTGGTAGGCAATTGTGAGAGGGGTGTTGTAAGCGATTCCTCTCCTACAGGGATCAGGGGTTTTTGTGGTTGGGTGCGATGGATGGGTGGTCTTCGGCTTGTGGGGGATCCATGGGGTGGTCAGAATTGTATATGGTCAGGACTCCTCAATAACCTACTGTATACGAAAGTCATTCACAAGGAAGGTATATTTATCTAATGGGTTTCAAAGCTAGATGTATCTGTTGCAACATTAATGGTTTGTCTAATAAGAGGATGTATGGGGGATGATGAGATGGTTGACCTCTTTCTCTGCAGAAGTTCTATTTCTAGAGACCCATTTTAAAACTAATCTCCCAAAACCTATTATTCTGAAGTATTATTCAAAGGCTTATTTTGCCTCAGTTGGATTGGCTGTAAAGGGAGTGGCAGTTTTTTTAGGTAGAGGGTTGGACTGGGGAGTCTCTTGAGTTATCAGGGATCCCCAGGGAAGGTGGATTTGGCTGAAAGCTAGTCTAAACCGCAATGTCTTGAATCTGGCTAATTATTATGCTCCAGATTCAGACGACCTAGATTTGATAAAGCCAATTTATAATGTTGCCATGAAACCAGTGGGTCCTATAATTTGAAGGGGGCTTCAATTACATTTAGGACTTGAGTTGGGATACGGCTACTAACATTTCTCCATCACTTAAATGCGTAAGCTCAGATATTTGGGCTAACTCATTCTCTGATCATTCTTTGGCCATGTTCCTGGCCAAGTTTGAGGGAGGAGAGGTCTAGGTGGCAGATGGATCAGAACCTTCTTTCCAACCAGGATTGGGTTAAGAAAATGAGAGTGTTTATTAGTGGTTTTATCTGATTTAAATAGGGGTACAGCATCACTATTTTTGGTCTGGGGTGCCTTCAATGCCACAGTTAGGGGGCAGAATATTGAATGTGTGGCTCAACAAGCTAATGTTTGTGTGGAATGGATAGCTGAGCTTCAATCAGCTGTTGATGTTGTCCTGCGGAGGGGAAATAGGTCCCAGGTGGCCAACTTTCAAGAAATAACCAGTTGGCCACAGCTAAGCATGATCTGAGAGGATTTTGTATTCTTAAGAAAATTACCAGCTCGAGGGCTTTACAGTAGAAGGTATATGAGGAAAGTCAGATGATCTGATTGTTTCTTGCATGGTCAATGTGTACTGAGAGGCCGCATTCGTCCAGGATCTACAGAAGTGGTCAGTGATAGGGCTGGAGTGTCAAAGGTTTTTTTGCAGCATTACAAGATCCTTTATGAAAGCAAGTATGCCTTCCTCAGGCCAGTATATCATAATATTTTCAGTCTATAAGGCTGCCACAGTTGTCTTCTTCCTATGTAGGAAGACTGGCCTCTATTATATCAGCTCAAGAGATTCAGCAAGCTCTTGCCATGATGCTCGGTGGGAAGGCTTTGCGGTAACAATTGCTTTCCAGTTAAGTTTTTTAACTTTTTCGCAAAGGAACTCATACCATTTTTGACTGAGTTGTTAAATTTTGTCAGGGAGGGCAGGAAGGTTCCTTCTTCTGTAAAAGAGTCCATGGTTGTTAGTTTCTTAAAAAAAGATAAAAACCTTAGGATGTCAATTCTTATCAACCAATCAGCTTGTTGAACACCGACTACAAGCTTTTAATGAAAATGGTGGCCATTTGTTTCAAGCCAGCAACTCAGGCTGCACTACATAATGATCAGTCAAAGTTTGTGGCAGCAAATGCTGATTTTTTTATTCACACGCTGGATTATTTTGCAGTTAACCAGATCCCTGCAGCTGTAATTATGGTTGATGCAGAGAAAGCATTTGACGTGGTGAATTAGGACACCCGTTTTTTATGGCTTCGCTTGTTTAGTTTCCCCGCTCAATTCACTGCAGGGTTGCAGAATCTTTATATAGGGGCGCAAGCTAAGGTGTTTGGGAATTCTCATCTTGCAGGGTGACCGATATAAACAGGGGACACATCAGAGTTCTCCTCTGTCTCTAATCCTATTTACCTCCTAAATAGAGCCAGCTATCTGGTTTTATCAAGAGAGCACAGCTTCCCAAAAAACTAGATATAAGATTGAACAGGACTTTAGTACCCAACTTTGAGCACTTTATTCATCTAAGCACATTCCACTAGGTTTTGAGTATCTTACTTTGCATGAGTGTAAATACCTTGGTCTGATAATTTCACATTCTCAGTTGAGATTTTGGAATGCTTGTGATTTTAACAAGCCCAGACATTTTGGGGCTGATTCTGACTGTGGCGGGCGGCGGAGGCCGCCCGCCACAGTCCCGCCGACAAATGACCGCGGCGGCCATTCTCACATTTCCGCTGGGCCGGCGGGTGCTCTCCAAAAGAGCCCCCGCCGGCCCAGCGGAAATGCCCCTGCAACGAGGATGCCGGCTCCGAATGGAGCCGGCGGAGTTGCAGGGGTGCGACGGGTGCAGCTGCACCCGTCGCGTATTTCAGTGTCTGCTTTGCAGACACTGAAATACTATGCGGGCCCTCTTACGGGGGCCCCTGCAGTGCCCATGCCATTGGCATGGGCACTGCAGGGGCCCCCAGGGGCCCCGCGGCACCCCCTTCCGCCATCCTGTTCCTGACGGGAGACCCGCCAGGAACAGGATGGCGGTAGGGGGTGTCAGAATCCCCATGGCGGCGGAGCACGCTCCGCCGCCATGGAGGATTCCCCCGAGCAGCGGAAAGTCGGCGGGAGACCGCCGACTTTCCGCTTCTGACCGCGGCTGAACCGCCACAGTCAGAATGCTCGAGGGAGCACCGCCAGCCTGTTGGCGGTGCTCCTGTGGTCGGTGACCCTGGCGGTCACCGGCCGCCAGGGTCAGAATGACCCCCTTTGTGTTGAAGGGTAAATGTACGACTTGGCAAGAACTTCATGCCCGGTCTGGTGTTCACTGTAAGTTGTTCTTTTTTGGGTTTCATCACACTTCCTCTTTTTAAAGAATCTTTGTCTGAAATCCAGCTTCAACCCACTCCCCTTTCCAAGTGCACTTTTTAGGTCAAAACTCAGGGGGAATGGCAACTGGTATAGAATATTATGGGATCAGGAGGGTACTTACCAGGCCAATTGTTTTATAGGCAAAATTAGTTTGCCTACACAATGCACTTTTTCGGAGGTAGAGTGGCAGTCTAGTTTGTTATTAGGCCATAGGACTTTAAGGGCAGCAAACTGTAAGAGAATGCCCTTCCTTTCCTCCTGGATGGCTTATTATGCACATGTGGCTGTCCACAGAATATATCCAGTGGTGGAAGATCATTGTTTTTGTTGTCAGCAACAGGGTATCGGAGGTTTGATGCTTTTTATTTCACTTGCCAAATGGGGGCACAGTTTTGGGAAACTGCCTTTGTTGTTCCTAGTATTGGCCTCTAGATAAAGATCACTTCAGAAGCTTCTGTAATTCTTTGTGGGTTCCTTAGTAAGAGTCAGTGCCCCAAGATTGGCAAGTGTGGTCAGGTGTTGATATCGATAGCTTCTCTAATTATACCTATACTACAGAATTGGAGAACATCCAGGGTTCCCACATATCAAGAGTTTGAAGAGGCCTACGCAAGACAGGTAGGTGGTTTAAAGAGCTTTAATGCTTCATGGCCGTTTATAGATGCAATAGAGACGGAGGGCCTGGCTGCAACAGCAGCGCAATGGTAACACCACTCCCTTCCTAATTGTAGAATGTAGGCTATTTTAACAGGGAGAATTACTAAATTGCAATGGCGGTTTTCTCTGATGGCTGGTATTTTAGCTCTATTTTCTAATAACTTGACTATTCTATGAATTAGTGTTTCTATTTCGCACAATGACACTTTTCTTGAAAGCTGCTATCATTGGTATACACTTTAAGCTACTTGTTGTTAATCGGGGGCTCTACTAAGGCACAATTGCACTTTTTTCTGATGGCTGTTTTCTTGAGTTGTATCTTTTAATGGTTCTTTAAATAATGGATGTACTAGGGATTGGGGAGTGGGAGATGTAATTTGGTATGATGATTTTTTTGCTTATGGTTATTATATTTTGTGTACTGTGTAATTTTCTGCCAGTGTTTGTATAGTGACTGGAAGCTGGAGATCTAGGATGGCACACTGGCACTTTTCTGTGGACTATGCAATAGAGTTTTTTCTTTATGATGTGTTCTTGATTGGCGATTCTGCGCAGTAAAAAAAAAAAAAAAAAAAGATTCTGTTTTCCCTCTCTTGACCCTTGCTGCATGGAATAAACATGTACCTATTAAGATCTCCCTTCTACTTATCATGGTTCCTTTCAGATAAAAAAGATTAGAAGAATGAAAAGCAGTTTTCATTTTCCCTGCTGTGTTTAAATTGCAGTTGTAATTATGCTCTGTAACCGGCCCTTCACCTCAGCTGCTGGCTTTGCACCATGCAATATGATGTCACAACCCAACTGTAATAACTTACTGCGGTTGATTAGCTATGTTGTATATGGAATAAAGTAACCTCTGCTGCCCATGATATGGATTTTGCAAGTACCTGAGAAGTTCAATGTCCACATAGAGGAATGAGAGTTAAGGCTGACATCTTTATTAAGGTCAGGGAACTCCAAGGTGGATTGCAATAGCCTTAAAATGTATGGTAGGAGGTTACTTTAGTCCTTATAATACATGGTAATATACCCTTCAAACAAACTGCTTAAATCCTTGGTGTCTTTCATGTTTAATGCAGACAAGAAGAATTAATGTAGAATCTACACTGAGAAGTTGAACACACCAAAAAAGCAGTCATTCATTTTTACAAAAAATGTATAAGAATCAGTTAGTGAGGTGAAAAAATAGTGTGGCTCTCATTGTTTAGAACCATGCAGAGATTCTATCTTTCCTGTAATAGTAGAACAAATAAACATATTACCATAAATACCTTCTTTCAGTTCATACTTTTTTCTTTTTAGGAAATCCATAGCAGAAAGAGCACCAGATTACATTACACAAGATCATTTTATATTTGTAGGCACATGGAGATTAGGGGCCAGATGTATCAAAGTACTGTTTTGCATTTCTTAAATAGCAAATTTTAAGAAATCTCTATTTAAGAAATGCTAAATGGTATTTAAGAAAAGAGCGATTCCCTACTAGCGATTCCCAGAGTTGCCATCTCTAGTAGGGAATTGGTATTAAGAAAAGCAACTCCATTAGTTCCTATTGGCCTTAAGGACTATAGGTGCGAATGTTTTTGCATTTCCTAATTTTTTATTTCTTTTTAGGGAATCGCAAATTAGGAAATGCAAAAACCAGGGGTGCCAAGGGCCTAAGGCCCCCTTTGAGGCCCCCCAAAATGTAATTGTGCAACATGTGAAGTGCACACATGCCCTAGGGGCATGTGTGAGCTAATTGACACTTTTAAAAATGCATTTTTAATACATTTTAATTTGCCCATGGCTACCACAAACGGAGTTGGTGATAATTGCATTTTCTAAATGCCCAGCTCGCATTTAGGAAATGCTTGGAACATGTGCATAGGAAATCGCAAATAGGAATTTCCTATTTACGATTTCTTATTTAGGGAATCGCAAATTGCGATTCCCTAATAGGAGTTGCAATTTTAAGGAATTGCTATTTTCGCGATTCCTTGAAATTGCACTGCGAATGCCTTTCATACATTCTATATGGCTATTTTGCATGTGCAAATGGTGGACTTTTGTGATTCACACCGTTTGCAAACGCAAAAGAGTTTGATACATCTGGCCCTAACTGATTTGCCCATATTTGCAGGATATTGAGCTGATAGCAGGAATTGAAACTGGTTGCCTGGTTCCAAAGCTGGCAGATCTGGCCACATCTCCTCCACATGCATTATGGCATCAGAACTCAACTGAATGAACTTATTGTTATCATAGTTGAGCAGCTACGACAGGCGACTAGAGAGGTGACTAATCGTCTGAAATTCGGAATTGAGAACAGGCTTTTATACACGGATTTCAGGGCCCCGTGTATTATCACTCGATAATTTGCAGTGTTCTTCTTCCATGAAATGTGGGTGGTTCATTCACCATGTGCTCTTGACTGTCACATCCATGTAAATGAAATGCAATATGTAGGCAACTATTTCAGGTTTCCATGTAAAATGCAAACAGTTATTTCGCTCTTACCTAAGCATTTACTTGACAAAATGCTACAAAATCGCTCTGCTTACTGCTAAAAAGTGAAGAGAAATTCCGGTGAGTAATTAAGTCATCCAAGTTAAAAAGTGTAAGTCAGTTTTACATTATTACTATCATTAAGTAGTGTATTGAAGCATGATAAATTTCCAAGGAATTGTCAGCCTCTTTATCATGGAAACTCGTCTATCTTTTACTTCTTTGATAACTTCTGCGCTCAACTAAGTAGGGCGTTTTCTACCAATGTTTTTGTGTTTTTATTACAGTATGCAGCATTCTCTCATACGAAGTATTTGCTGCAGCACCCGGATTGTTTATAATATGAGTATACAGAACAAAATTGACAAACATTGTCAATGTTGCGCAATTAAAATAAAATAATTGTGGTGTTATTTTGTAAAACAGGCAAGGCTATCGTTTTTAAACATTAGGTACACACTTCATGTACGGTTGTTCCGATATCACAGACTTGAACGGACAGCTTCAAACATGCTTAATTTATTCAGAAACTCATACCTTACACAGTAGAGTAATTGTGCACAAAGTCAATATCGGTGGACAGAGGAGTAGTCAGAACAAATAAAAACCATCCCGCTCGGACCCACAACCACCATGACTGTGAGTGTTGCAGTTCCTTCCTATGAGGGCTATTCTTTCCTATTTGATCACTTTTCTCTCCTGTCTATTTATAATTACTCTAATCTCCCCCTTTTACTCTCTCCCCCGTCCCCATGCATTTCTTCTTTTTGTGTCTCTCTCTAACCTTTTTGTACCACTTTCCTCCTCCTTTTCTTTTCTTTCCGTTTCTCCTCACATCTCTCCTGCCAGCTTCCTTCCTATTTTCACATTAACCCTTTCCCTCTAATCTTACCCTGCTTGTGTCGTCATCCAACCACCCCTTTGTTACTTTCCTCATCTCTCATCCATCTCCCTATTCCATTTTTAAGGGCGAGCGCAAAGCGCACAGTTCCATGTTGTTATCTCTCTTTGGGCTTCAAACCACCCCATGTCACGTCAATGTCTTTCATTGGTTCGTGGGCTTGCCCTTTGAAATCTGCTTGCTTTCATTAATGGAAGGCATGCAGACGTCATGCCTTTTCCGGTGGTTAGCCCTCCTCGAGCGCAGCGACCAAGTACTAAAAACATACGACGGTCGCTGTTTTCCTTCCGGTTTGTGGACTACTTTTTATCTCTTGTTCTCTCTTCTCCTTTCTCACTTCTACCTCCCCTGCCCATTTGTAAGTTTCTTTCCCTCACTCTCCTCCTTTTGTCCTTGTTCTTTTTTCTCACCCTTCCGTTTCCCTTTTCCTCTTCATCTTTCTCTCTCGCCTCCCTTCTGAACAGTTGACTTAACAACAACAATTTCGTTTTGGCCAGTGTGGTACCCTTGATTTGGGCAGTTTGTGTGCAATTGTGGATTACAATGAATGCACTTGATTAAAAAAAAGGTATGAATTAGACCAAAAAATTTTCACATGGTATTCTTCCTCCATAAGGTCCAACAGTAATATAAATACTATTTGGCTGAAAATTATTTTCGACAGTTACCGATGCCATACCAACACTTTCTACAGTGAGCTATATGAATTTCTGGTGTTAAAATAGTGATGTGATTTACATAGTTTCTGCAGTGTTTAAACCCTGGTGATTAGGGCAGTTTGCAGTCATATCCATTCTTAGTTTCAACTTATTAATCACATGGAATAATTTTTAGCACTTAGAAAAAACAGAAATATTTTTAACCTAATGCAAACAGAGTTGAAATATGTAGGCTGGTCTTTCCACACAGATAGAACACACCAGCAGATGTGCATCATTAAAGGATAGGAGGGAGGGAAAGACAGCTATGTGATTGTTTGCCCTCCTCCTGTTAAACACCACAGGGCATATTAATACTTTTTGACGGAAAACTGTGCAAACGCAGTTTTGCGTCATTAAGTTTAGTGTTGGCTTGCACCATTTTTAGCACCACCCGGGCATCATATTTACACTAAGGACGCAGGATGGCACAAAAAACTGGTTAGAGTACAAAATGTTGACGTTAACACTTGCGCCCTGTTGTAAGGCAAATTGACGCCAATGCTGAAAAATTTACTCTAACCTGTTTTACGGCACATAAACATGTCACAAACGGATATGCACCATTTTAACTCTGCATTTGCATCAACTTTAGACGCAAATGCAGGACAGTTTGCAAAGCAGAGGAAGAATGGAAGCAGCAGGCCAGGAGAGACCCTTTGGTGACCCCATACACTCAAGAACCAGCCAGGAGGACACAGAAGTCCCAGGGCAAGGAGAAGAAAAAGAGAACGTGTTGGTTTAGTACACTGGAACATGAAATTCTTGTGAGAGGTGACGGAGCACCAACATCAGCTATTCGTCACCTCCAAATTGCCAATTTGCAAGAGCGAGGCAATATGGCAGCAAATAGTAGACAAAATTAACAGTGTGGCAGAGGTGAGGAGAACTGTAACCGAGTGCAGAAATGCTGGCATGATTGCAAGCGAAGAACTAAGGAGAAAATGGCAAGGAACAGAAAGGCAGCACTGCAAACTGTAGGTGGAAGTCCAGCACCACAGGAGAACCGGAATGAGATGGAGGAGATGGTTGCAGCGGTCATCCTGGAGGAACTGGTCACTGGAATCACAGGACAGGATAGCGCAGACTACCAGGAACCACCACAAATTAACAAATGCAAGAAGGGAAGGCACATAGGACTCACTCAATGCATGGGAAAGGAGTGCAGAGGGGCAAATTGCCCATGAATCATGTTGCACCATTTAAACATAAGCAACACATATACACACGCCTTAGTTGTGCCATGCACCACAACACATACACAACCTGGACATATGTTAATCACCAGGGCTAAATACCAACCTGTACATATGCAGCACATAGGATGGAAGGCATGTCTAATTACTGTGCCTGTGGTTGTGTCATTACATCATCCATTGCATATAGTTAAATAAACTCTACCAACACAATTACGTCGTGGTGGTGTCTCTTGCAGAAACGCTTTGTAACTGCCTTGTCCCATTGCTGAAACACATGTGTGCTGTATCTTACAGCACACATTAAAATGGCACCTTAGCTAACATTACTCAGACACGTGCAAGAAGCGCCACCACCCTGCACATAAACAACACATCCTCATAAGGCAGCCACTTCACCATCATGCAGTAAGGATGGCTGTCTGGGTGAAGGGAAAAGTAATCTGTGCAGCTGCTGGGGGAACTGCAGAGTGGTCCTGTATCACAGGAAACATGGCACTACCCAGTATAACTAACCATGTGCAGTGTGGAGCCACACATATTGACGCTGATCAGAACTGCGCCACTAGAGAAAATATGCACTACAGATTGTAATCTGTAGGTCACAACACATACATGCTGAGCTCACAACAACTCTGACACAACCATGTAAACCACATAGGAATGGGTAAACAATCACACAAACACAACATATGGTTTATGTCTGTGAACATCAAGGTGTACAATTTCTCATTGATGGGTGGGGGGTGGTGCATGGACAAGTCTGGTGTTGGTAAGACTGCTAGTGCATGCAGTGTACCCTTCGCGGTTGGCAGTATGAGTAGCACGCTGGGATGGCTGGTGGAAATCTGTCTCCTCATGTCAGCTCTGTGGGGCAGTTACCACTACATTGTTGGTGGATCAAATAGAGCCAGCATCAGTCTTGGGGTGCATTGGATGTGACAGCACATGCTGCTTTCATTACTGTAAATCAGGCAGTGAAAGCGCAGAAGGGGCCTGGGCATAGGGCCCCCTGCACTGCCCATGCCAGGTGCATGGGCTGTGCAGGGGCACCCAGGGGCACACCACACAACATTACCACCAACCTTTGCATGGGGATTTGACCGCCATGCAAAGGCTGGCGGAAAAGCGGGAACATAGCTGGAGGGTAGAGCTGATTGTAATGCTGGTCTGGTGTCGAAAGACAGGTGGCATTGCCAGTCTGTAAGCTGCTGGCAACCTGCCAGTGCCATGCCATTGCCCATGGGGCATTCCCCATGGACAACATGTGCCACTTCTACCTGCGCTGTTGGCGGTGGTCATGTTGCAAGTGGCAGTCTGGAGGTCATAGGACTGCCAGACTTGTAATGTGGGTCCATGTATGCACCAGTACAACTATCTGCAAAATCTCCATCAAACTAGTTTGAGACCCTGATCCAAGTTCAACATAAGTCAACTGGCTATGTCCATTATTTTGTGGCATCAGGCACTGTCAGGATGATGTTCACATCAACAAATAATACCCATGCTGGCCATCCCTGGGTCCACTCTACCACAGTGCAAGGATGGCTGCATTGAGGAGGAGATCATAGTTGTGTAGGAAAGAGCGCCTTCCAGCACAACCAGAAACTGAAAGGGCAATCTGATAGGTCCATGTGTACTGCGCAATGTAGCACACACACACATAGAGCAACATGAGGGCAATCAAATTAAACAACAATATAGCGCTAAGAAATGCCATCCCTGGGGTGGTGTACAGTTTAGTTGTCGCCCTGGTGTATGAAAAACACGTAAAACTGGGCCAAGGGCAAATTGCAATGTGTGTTATTGTGGCTTGACCACTGCAACAGCCATTGCAAGGCCTTACCATGCAAACTGATGTGTAGGAAGGGTCCACAATAACAAGATGGTGTCAAGCCACCAAAAGGGAATACATCACACCATGTAAATATGAAGCAGCCTATTACACCACCTGAGCTTACCTTTATGTGACACTTAGGGGAGGCAAAGGGCTGAGAAATTGCACCCATAATGTACAAGAACAATGTTTGGGCTGTAAGTTGTCAATGAGCCTCCAATAGCAATTTAATGACGTGCATGTCAACTGCCACAACACAGAAAGATTGATTTTGCACCATCTCAGTGCAGAGGATGATGGCACTCCTGCTGATCTGCCTGTCCTGGAGCTCTGCGATGACCTGGATGACCCAATGACAACCATCAGCCAAGAGACCCTCCAGGATGTCCTGGTATCCCTCCAGATACCACCTCCAGTTGCAAGGAGGACAACCAATGTAGCAGCCATCTCAGATGACCCACCCAAAACCCCAAATTTACAACTTGCCAGCACAGACACAGCTGAGGACTCTGAGGACCCGGGGACAAGCTTCCAGAGGACAGAGGCAGTTGTGGGTGGGGATGGAGACCGTGGCAGCCAGCCTAGAGGGAATGCACATGTGCCTCATGATGGCTAATGAACACACAGCTGCCAACCAAGGCACACACTCCCCACTGTGTGGAGTCCAGTAGTGTCTGACGGACATAGTTGTTGCCATGAGGTAGAGGCCACATCAGCTGCCCTCCTAAACTGACAACAGCATGATTGAGAACAAGCTGGACTCCATTCAGAGTGAAGTGGCCTCCCTCAAGGCAGACATGGCTCCCTACCACCAGGATGTTGCTGCTAACATGAAAAATCAGAAGCTCCTCCTTGCTTCCTTGCTGCAATGATGTCATATGTTATATCACAAATGGCAGCTGCCGGGAATTGAGATTCCACATCTTCAACCACTGAAGTGTGTGTGGCCCCCCTACCAACCTACCACTACCACTAATGGCACAGGAGACACCGCACACATCAGAAGATGAAGATGTGGAACAGTTCACCTTTACTCAGAAGAGTACCTGATAGCACCAGCCTGCCACATGAGCAGTGTTCTCCTTAGTTCTGTGCTAACGATCATGCCACTGTTATCACATTATGATATGTGGACTCCTTACCCACACACTGTTGACCTGTCTGCTATTGACTTTCATTGTCTCTCACTCACCAATTGGCAATTATTGTTCCTCCACATTTATTGACACTACTCCGAAGCAGGTCCCAAGACATGTCCCTCAACCCTGGACTTGTATTGTGTCACAAATGTATGGATTTCACAAATGGGGTCACTGAACTGGATATTGTAAATATCTCACTACAACACTTCCACTTGTAAATGAACACCTTGTATACAATTAGCACGTCTATGTCTATTGTGGTCCATCGACTCAGCTAAATGATTTTAATCTGTGAATCCATGTAATTGGTCACAGAATATCAGTACAAGAGTGCACAAAGCTACACACAAGGTTCCTAACATGACAAATGTGTATGCTGGTCTCATCACCTACAAGCAGTTCACTGAGTCTGTCACAAATGAAGGACACATATATGGTTCCCTCACCATATATGGCAGGTATGGCTGAAAAGCACGTCTAGGGCAATATTGTCAGCTAGGTGCACCAGAAGAACTCATTGGTGTGGTACAGAGTTAGCTAATCACATTAGTGATGGCCACCGGTCAGTTATGAAGGATATAGTTTGAATTGTGGCTTTTGTAAGATGTCCCACAGTTCCCAACATTCCTACTACAGGACCCCAACATTGACAGCTGAAGTACCAGACCTACCTGATGAATACAAAGTATACATAGTCATCATGAGTGGTGGGTACACTGGATTACAGATGTATGGACTAGTAGATGTGATGTTGCAGTCAATGTGACAGCTCTGTTGTAAATAGGGATTATACATGGTAAATGAGGCTTATGTAGGCTGGACAGATTCCATGGACCATTTCCCTAATTTGGGCAGTACACACATGGGGAGAACCTTGAGACTCACACTAATTACACAAACTGTTTGCAATGATAACAGGATATTTATTATAAAAAGGATCCACTAAAAAACAACTAAAACCTAACCCTACCCTAAACTAACCTATACTAACTATACTTATCATACAACTAAACTATATAACCTATGCTAAACGTAATTTACACATAAAACATCACACTCTAAACATTGGCCCCCCCACCCCCTTAAGAAACAAGAAACAAAAACAAGTAGGACAACGGTTAATATAAATACACATGTACTAACTAAATATATATATTTTTGTATTTTTAAAAGAATATATATATATATATATATATATATATATATTATTTATGTATTTTTCATAACAACATATATAAACCCCAACATGACCTCCCACCCAACGACCCACCTATAAAAACCCAAGAATAGAACCCCCCCAACTATACTTATCCTAACTAATGGCTCCACTACACTAACCTACCACTAACTACATACAAAACACACTAAAATATGGTACAACTTTAAAAGGGAGGGGAAGTAACTGGGAGCCATCACAGTCTGAGTTTATTTGCAGGACTTATTAACCTTCTTTTTAATGTCCTTGAGGACTTTGCGGTCCTCTGCCAGTGCCTCCTCCAACCTGTCCAAATGCTGGAGTATCAGGGTGATGTCCTGACGTAAGTCTTGTTCCAATTGTGATGGCCCAGCGGCTGGTGGTGGCAAAACTGGTGCGGGGTGGTGACTGGTACTTTAGATGTGGATGGGGTGGGTGCAGCTGGGACCCCCTGCATTGAAGATGTTCCTGCTC
Organism: Pleurodeles waltl; assembly: GCF_031143425.1. Classification (NCBI taxonomy): domain Eukaryota; kingdom Metazoa; phylum Chordata; class Amphibia; order Caudata; family Salamandridae; genus Pleurodeles; species Pleurodeles waltl. The sequence continues at coordinate 724,211,056 of NC_090447.1, forward strand.
CATTCTTTGCCTTGGGTTGGTGAGTGGTTTCCCCGTGTAGAAATGCATGCCATTCCCCATATGCTTTCTCATAACAGAAACAGGGTGCCATACGGTGGTAACCTACGTGCATCTCCAGGGTGTGGCGGTAGCATTCTGACATGCGGTTGAACTGACACCTTTCATCATTGGTCATGTTGGCAGCTGCAAAATGAGGACAAGCTACCATCCGTAGCAGCATTGGGTGCAGCATGTACAGATTTGTAACTTGCACAGCAACAGCTGATTACACATACAGTCCTACATACATGCCTCAAAAATATTGTATTGCACCTCATCTGCCTCTATATCCAACCATACATCCCAGTATCTTGTACATGTCAGTGGGATGACATGAATCCATTGGAAATCAAGTGGGGCCACAACTGATAGGAACTAACAATGAACCGCTCAACATCACTCTCATCTACACTTCGAGAATCACATGTCCCAACAAGTATGGATTTCCTGTCTCCCTGAGCTGAAGTGGGGTTGAGCATGCAATACATCAGCTCAACACCCCTGGTGATGCCCCAAGGACTGAGTACCCATGATGGAGTGTAGGAGTGGGCCAATTGGTAGGGGGTCTGCTATCTACAAAGCTAGTATTCTATGTTGTAGTACATCTACATTCATGTGTCCAGGTGTAAAACATGGCCTGAGTCTACATAACTGGTGTCCAGCTGCATTTCCCATGCTGTGGCCACATTTACAACTGATGCTACCTTGATATGAGAAAGGTTGGGCAAACCCAAACCTGCACAATCACTGTTGTCAATACGTTACAGCACTGGAGCCCTCTACCCTGTGCCATGTAGTACTACATGTGTTCAATTGCATGAGAGTCATGCGTTGATTTTGCTTCATGGTGCAGTGGTAACGTTGAATTGCTGCTCAGGGCCCAGGCGTCTTTTTCGCATCATTGTGGTGTGGTGTTGATGCATTAGCATCATTTTTTTATGCATATCGAAGTTGCATCATTTTTTCTATTGTAGCCCTTGAATGCACCCTGAGTCATTTCACATATTACATGGCCTGCTCTACTATGTTGTAGATGTTTTTTGACTACATGTGCAAGTCTCTGCATGAATGTCATTTCTCTGTCATTGGTATGTGCAACCAATACGTGTTTTCATGACTCAGCTGTAGGCACTCACTCATACTTTGTGCATATGTGCATGTGTCCTACACTGTGTCCACATGTATGTTGGCACATGTGTGCTATGTGTTCACATATGTGTATGACTAGTGAGTAGCAGGTGGAGTACATAGTTACGTTTGTGGGCAAAAGGACGGGGAATACATGCCTACGTACCTAAAAACATATTTTTATTTAGGCCCTTTGTCATACACATGCTGAGGCATGTTTCAACCATTACATTGTGTACTCAGAGTACACAGTGGAATGGGACTGCATTGACATAAATGTATCCCCTGTCAAGTTGAGTGTGCATGCGTGTCTACTCACTGGTTACTTCTTGTACTTAACTAGTTATAGGACAGCTGCATATGTGCCATGTATTTTCCTATGCATCTTAGTTGCTGCAGATGTCATTGACACATGTTTTGGTGAAGAATGCTATAGGCCATGTGTCTGTATGGATAGGTGTTGTGTTGTTTGTGTCATAGGTCAAGACATTGCTATAAGGGGATGTGCAAGCTCACATTGACATCTTCCTGTGTAGACAGAATCTGTCCTTTTAACTATTGCCTGTGTAGTCTCATCACTAGCACATATGTAGTATACATCAGTTCACAATTGATGGGGACATTCACACTCTCACAGGTATGGTGACACCTATGCCATTATGTTGCTGCTAGGTTAGCTTTTGTAGTGAATCCATTCACATTACCATGACTGGCCCATTATGGAGGCACATGTGTGCAGAGATTTTTGGGATATGTGTGCCTGCCTCCATATGTGTTTTCTGATCTGTCAACATCATGTTAGTCATGACTGTCACAGACAATGCCATACCACTGTTATGCAGTGTTGCAGTGTGGCATAGATGGCAGGCCTACCCATCTACATCAATATGTGAGTTTGTATGGCAACATAAACCCATGGTTGCATGGGGAGTTGCAGGTTGATGGTGGTCCACTTCACTCTGCCACCTGTGCACATGCATGAAGCATCTGACATTATCACACGTTGATGTTGTCACAGCAGTGGTGTGTGGGTTTATTGAGCTCGTATCTCTACCATTTATGATAGCTACTTTCCAGCCTGTGCATACTCCCTAGTGGATGGAGGCATGCACAAATGTGAACATACAGACCTGGTTGTGATTAATTCCAATGCAGTACGAGATGTCAGTCTTCCCCTCTCAGGTACAGAGGACGAGTACTCACACATGTAGGACACGTGTGGATGTTTAGGAGTCCAAAGTTGTGTCCATGTTCAGCCTGCTCAGGGGTTGCATGACTGGTGTGACATAAAGGTTGGACAAATGAAATGGTTAAGATTGAATTATATGTGACTGTCTCCTGTACTTGTACCATGCAAAGGTAATTAACATGGTATGGGGGTGGCAAAAATGTCTGGGTCATGTACTAACGTGCCCATCCGCTCTGTGCATCAGTTAAAGTTTGACATGTAGACATTGATGTCTTACGGTGTTTGTTTTGGGGTTTGTCTGGTCATTATTCCTTTTGTCTGCCATGATGGTGAGGTATGTTTGTGTCCTCCATTGATCCCAGTCTTTTGTTTGCTAGCACCTTCTACACATCTTCTACAGCAACATTTTCAGTTGATATTGGGATAGGATACTACATGTACTTGTGCAATGTGGAAATATTCCCTTCTACAACTGTCAACACAGTAGTCAATGACCTTGGTGATATTAGTGAAATGGAATGAGTGCCAGGCACACATGACATTGCACATGCCACAGTACTTGAGTAGTCTCCACATTACATGGCATGTTGTATCAGCACAAATTTGTGGGTATCTCAGAGCTGTCCATCCACATCTACAGTTGAACGTGGCAATGCAATTCTCCCAGCATGCCACAACCCAGCTGACTCTTACCATGACTGACTGATGTTTATGTGTATAATCTCCTTTGTGCTGTATTCATCCTTTGCCAGATGCTGACGACATGGTTTTGTCTACTCTGACTCAGTGTGATGTGGGTCTCTGACTGTATAGAATGCTGCACATGTTCACACATGCCACACATGATTGTGATATAGGAGGGCAGTGCATGCATTAGCAAGTTAGTTAACTTTGGTTCTATGCAATGGATCTGTCACGTAAGTGACAATGAGTGGTTTGTATTGCTATGTGCTGTGTAATGTTGTTATACAGGGCATACAGTGTGGACATTCAGACACAAGGCAATCATTGTGGACAATGGCATACCCTTTGCTACCTAGGATGGTCACCCATACATTAGTCTACACGTATTTCTCATTATTAGCAGTGGGCATGTGTGAATCAAGCCTATTTGTGTGACAGGTGTGCATCCTATGTAGATGGATATGTCACACACTCTGCCTACATTCCAGCCAGACTATCATTTGGCAGATCTATTCTCCCGTTGAAAATCATAGACCATTCAACCTGTAATATTTTAGTATATGGATTCAACACCCCTAGCTGCTTTATGTAACTTCCAAGCCATTGACCATTCCCCAGCCAATGTGTATGTGCCATAAATGATTTACAGTCCTCTGTGTGTCAGTGATGTGGCCTATTGTAGTGCCAGTGCATATTCCCATTGATACACTGTGCAGGCTCAGCTTCCAACATTGACTAATTACCATGGGCAATTACTGAACAAACAACGTTACCTATGATGTCGCTCCCTTGACACACATGTACGGTGCAGGCCAAGCTAATCTCACACAGTGTTGTGACAGTGGTCAGTTCTGACATTACTTTACCTCCATTTCCTGACAGCCCCTACCTTATGTGTGTGTCCCTTGCATGCTACCTGTTAGGGATGGTGTTATGTTGGTAAATGGCCCATGAAATAGCACATTGTCCACATGATGCAACAATATATGTAGTAGTGCATGGATCTTGGCCTTCAGAAGTCACATGCCAGGGATTTAGGAATCACTGATATGTGAGATGGAGTCTGTAGAACCCCCTACATCACCAAAGATATGTGTACCATACTTGTTGCTTCTGTGTTTCTGACACACTCCCTGAGATTAGATTCACATTCCAAAGGTATATGTATTGGACAATGAGTAGACCAAGAATGATGTTGTTGAACAACATTTATTTGAGGTATTTATAGAGTACGTTTTTAGTTGACTATGTATAAAAGTTGTCAACAATTGTCTGTCTCCTGCGGACTCCTGCAGCTGTGCATCCTCCTCATTGTGGACATCTACTGTACATCCAAGGGGCTAGTGTTTCTGACACACATGTTGTGCAGGATAGCACATACAAGTATGATCTCGCATACAGGAAAGGGACAATACAGGAGGCTTCCTCCTGTCATGTCCAGGCACCTGAACTGGGATTTGAGAAGGTCAAAGCTCCTATCCACCACATTGTGTTTTCTGCTGTGCTTCATTTTATGCACACTGTTCATTGGTATCTGGATTTTCAAATAGGGTCATGACCCACAGCTGTATGCCATAACCTTGGTCAGCTGCAAAGAAAAGAGGGAGAAATTTAGTGAAGATGTGAGAGGGATCATGAATATTCCATGGCAGTAGTCGTTTGAGTACTGACTGAAGGACCTGTATGTGGCCATCTGGATTCCAATACGTGTGCTCATCAAGTATGTAACATGTTTTGTGTAGTCAAATTAGGTAGCAGGGTCCTCATATTAGATGGAGGCTCCCACCTCCTTACAGCACAATGATGTCGAGAGATGTGGCTAGCATAGTTGCCCTACAAAACCAGCCTATTCTGTCAATGTAGGCATGTGACATTACTCATGCAGTGCAACACTTAGTGGTCCTTAGTGGCAGATGGTGGTTGCATCAACCATCTTGGCCCTCATTACAAATCTGGTGTTCTCAAGTATGCACAGACCCACAGTGGCAGTTGGACGCTGCGGTCATGGCAGTATGACCCCCATATTATGACCGTGGTGGACCCGTCATGTTTGGACCGCCAACATTTCCAGGTTATCACCAGCCAGCTGCCTGGCAGTCCCAGCCGTTTCAATCTGCCTCCGGATTTGGACTCCCAAATGTACCAGCCTTTGCATGGCAGTCCCACCGCCATGCAAGGGCAGGCTGAATCGGTGTGTCAGGTACCCCCTGGAGGTCCCTGCACTGGCCATGCACTTGACATGGGCATTGCCAGGTCCCCATTGGACAGACCTGTAGCACTTTCCAATGCAAAAATTTACATGCAGTAATAACCACTACCGGTGCTGCTGCACCCACCACAATAGCACATTGCAGGCGGATCACTTACAAACCGGCTGCAATGTTTTGGCCCTCTTCCCAGCCGTACAGAAAATTATGTTTCCACCGTCAGGCCCAGCAGTGAATTCCTAATTGGGCCAGCAGGGTTTAGACCAGAATGGCAGTCTAACTGTGGTGGAAGTTTAACAAGCTGCCTCTGCCTGACAATAAACTCATGATGGGTGTCCAGGTGTCCAAGGGCGTGTATCATATATTAGCATGATGATCACATTTGATACTGGTGTATGTCCTATCTTCTTGGTAATGGAATTTTCAACCAGACTTACTACACATGCACAGTGCAGACTTTAGGAGGGAGCCCTGCTATATTTGTGAAAGGTCACTTAGTATAGTGCATGTATGGCCAGTCATGTCCTCCATACTCCTACAGAGGTCTACTATGGAATCTATGTAAATTCCAGTTTAGCAGTGAATCAGCCCTATGGTATACTATTGTTAGCCTACAGTACAGGCATGATGGTGTTATGGGGCGCTAAGTGGGGAATGTGAGGTGTCATTTGAATACTTGTGGCACCATTTCTCATGATTCTGCTCCATTGTCTATAATTGGAGGTATATTAGTTTTCGGATGTGTGCAATACAACGCATTTGACAGATGTATGTGCAGCCTACTGGTATGTCAGGCATGTGTAGATGGGATGTAGTTGTGGTTGGCACCACTTGGGTGTCATTTGATGGTCGATTGTGCCTGAGTCTTGCACACCATGAATGAGGTGGGGATGTGCCTAGGTGTGAGTTTCTTAACATGCTCATTCCATAGGCCATTGGCATGGCGAAGCTATTTATGGTTTAGTCACTCATGTGTATGAAGTATACATAATAGTCAACCAGTTGACACTTGTGGTGGTTTGTGGTCTTATTCTGTATGCAAAGCAAAGATAGCTCTTCCTGTCCTTCACGTGGTGAGGCTGTTAGTTTGTGGCTGTGTCAAGTACATGTGGGTGTCTGTACTTGTGATGGCCAATCATTGTGGTGTACTATGGCATGTTGCATCTATGTTGTTGCCAGTACATCTGTGGTCCCATGCCCATGTATCTTTGTTGTGGTGTATATATTGTTTGTCCTACAGGGATGGTGTGTTGTGTGTGTTTTGATTGGTTGATTGACTTACAGACAAGTAGGCCACTGCAATATTTTCCAACCTGGAACCACTCGTTGATGGTAGAGTGCCGTAATATGTAAGCATCATGGACGCTGCCAGGGTACTTGGCTGAGATGTTGGTGAAGAGCCCACGGTGGTCCACAATGGCCTGCACATTTATCGAATGTGTGTGCTTGAGGTTCCTGTATAGATGTTCCATAGCTGCAGGTGGCACCAGTCGCACATGGGGCAGTCAATTGCACCCAGCACATATGCAAACCCAGCAGTCAGATAGAATCCTTGCTTGTTCTCCTGCTGCAGTTGCTGGGTGATTGGGAAGCAGATGTTGTGGGGTGTGAGGTGAATGATGGTATCTAGGACCTTAGGGAGGTAAACAGATATTGATGGCTGGGAGAAACCACTAGTGCCCCTGTTGTCTGAAAGGATCCAGAAGCCTGCACATGCAGAACAGTGAGGAGCTTCGTGATGGGTGGGATGTTGTAGGACGTTTGCAGCCTTGCTGTAATGTCTGGTGCAATCTGATTCAACACGAGAAGAATGGACTCCCGGTTGAGACAGTAAGTCCTGATGATGTCTTGCTCCCTGAGGCCAAGGAGGGTTGTCTTCTGCCAAAATATCCTCTCCTGCCTCCTGCGTTGCCTTTGTGGGTGGAATTCTGGTATTTGGGGTTGCTGTTGTGGAGGTAGGGGGAGAAGCTGTTGTTGCGGGCATCTGCGGCGTGTGTCTAGCTGGAGCAGTACGCCTTCCATGCTGTCCTGGAGGTAGGAAATGTTCCTTCTGTGAGTTTTCCTTATACAGTGGTGTATGTGCCTCATTTTAATGCCTGGTCAGACCCAGGCTTTAAAATTTGACGCATAATGGGGTTAAAGTCGTTTTTTGCTTCCGCCACCCACCGTGCTTCATTTTTGCATAGGGGGTTAAATATGGCGCTAGGGGCTTAGAGTCAAATCAAATCAAATTAAAACACGTCTTTATTTGGATCTTTCATAGATATCCATAAAAGAGCATAAGTACAAAGTTAATTAATAAGTTAAAAAGATAAAAAGAAACATTAATAAATAGCAATAGGATATCTGTGCATAATATGATCATTAAAATAATTGGGACCTCTAAAAATTTGCACACATGATCAAATAGTCGTTTGGTCATCTAAAATATTATTTGCCGAAGTGTGCATAAAAAAATAGCAAATGCGATATATGTACATAAGATGATCAGTAAAATAATTTGAACCTCTCAAAACTTGCATACCTGATTGGATAGTCATTTGGTCATCTTAAAATATTATTTGCTGAGCTGTGCAAATTTATAACAAAGTGCTGACAGTTAGAATCAAGATATTTCCTTTCTTTTATCACTGCAGCAATAAAATTATATATAACCATACATATAAAATCAGACTGGAGTAACTGCAGATGCAAAATAGCTTCCTTACACTTCCTGATATTTAGTGATCTAAGAAGTGGCATTAAAAATACCTTCCTATGCTCTTTGTACAGCTTACAGAATGAAAACATATGCATTTCTGATTGTTCTGTACGCATATCACATGGTCAGGGTATTAGGTCCCTATTGCGGTACACCTTAGGGGGAAAAGCCACTAAAAATGGGCCAGGCCCAGGCAAACCCTTGTCAAGAAAAATCTATGGTGCAGCGGGACAGTTAAAATATAGGGTTCAATTTTGTATGTGGTACATAAAGGAAGATAAGTTATCACCATGCCTTTCCCCAAATCGTGCCTCTCTCTATCAGTAGCCAATTTCTCTTGAAATTCATTTGTTACTACTGGGATGTCCTGCTTGACTATGGCCCCAGGGTTAAAGAATAAGTCTGATCTGTGAAGGTAATGTATATAACCCAGGGACATCTCTGTACTCCATGCAGCCTCATGCAGGCCATAAGCAGTGTCTGAGTAAGAGCTGCTTTTGGCCTAGCCCAAACAGACATCCAGAGGGCTAAAGGGGCTAACTTAATCAAGTCCTCCGGAAAAGGGAGACCTAATTCTGCATGTGTTAATTGTAGGGGGAACACTCTGTGAGAGTGCAAGTAAACCTCTCAGAAATGTGTTTTCTCTTATTTGCAGAGATGATGCACCCGTATAGCCTCATGCCCCAGCTCCATATCTGACAATGAAAGTAGGCCTTGCCTTATAGATGGTGGTGATGGGCTTTAGTGGTGTGAAGACTAGTTTGATAATGAGTTTGCGTAATGCTGCCACTGTTTGGTTGTACTGTGTGACCCTAATTTCCTTAAGGTGCTTTCAGGTAGACCCATCATCAAAGGGAATCCCCAAATACGTGAAGGTATTCACACTGCTCAGTTGGATGCCTTCAATATAAAACTGAGGGGCTCTAGTTCTTGGGCGGCCACAGATCATAGTATATGATATTGTTTTGTTTGTGGACAATCCCAAGGCCGTCATGAAATCCACAAATCTGTTTAAAAAAATTTGAAGGCCCCTTCCGGTTCGTGCCATCAGGACACAATCATCGGCATACATTAATACTGGTTGTGGTCTGTCTGCAAACTTAGGGGGATCTGCCTTTTCATCAATCAGAGCTTCCTCTAGACCATTTATATTGAACGTGAAGAGGAAGGGTGCAAGAACGAACCCTGTCTTACCCCTTTCCTAACCTTAAAGGGGCTGGTGCATTGCCCCTTTTGCCCAAATTTGACCTTAGCTTCCACATCATCATTGTGAAGTTGGGCCAACAGGGACACTATTTTGGGACTAGCACCTTTATAGGCTAGCATAGCCCATAATTTGTTTCTGTCCATGTTACCAAAAGCTGCTGTTAAATCCATAAATGCAAAATAAAGACACCCTTGCTTCGCCCCCATGTACTTTTCTTTGATCAGGAGGAGGTTCAAACATTAGTCGACTGTCCCCACCACCTTCCTGAAACCAAACTGAGACTTGGAAATGATTTTACTGTCAAGAGCCCAGGATTCCAAATGATCCAGGAGGATTCTCCCAAAAATGTTGGCGGTGGTGTCAATCAGAGAAATTGGATGATAACAAGTAGGATCACTATGGTCTCCCTTCTTAAAAATCGGGACAATAATGGCACTGGACCATGAAGGAGGAAGGACAGAGGTTGACGCAGCTCTGAAAACGTTTACCGAAATTGGAGCCCAAAGATCAATGTTATACTTAAAGAGATCAGCTGGGACCCCATCCGGCCCTGGGGCAATGAGCCCTTAATAGCTAGCATGACATCATTCAGGTGAATATCCAGTTCCTCAATGCCAAGCATGGCATGGGCATTTACGACAACCATTTTGCAATCATCCTATTGACCTTCATACAGCTTTGTAAAATGACTGACCCATTTCTGCTCTGGGATGTGTACCTCGACACCTTTGATGGTATTAGAGCTAAAAAAAGGGGTATTGACAACTTTCCAGAATTGTGCCCTGTCATTAATAGCTGAGGCAATAATAAATATCTCGCATGCTTCTTCTCTTATCACATTCTTCCTAACTGAAACTGCCTTCTTGTACTGAGCCCTGCATTTCGTGCCCTCTGATTTGTTTCTCGGAGTGGATTTTAACTCCCGTATGAGATTTGAATGGGCGTGAGTGGTTGATTTATCGAACCATTTTACAAGTTGGATTTTGGGAGATTGGGTAGGTAGAGTTAAATGTGCTCTAACTGCCATGCCTATGTCTGCAAAAGCTCCCAGGACCTGGGACGGGGGTAGTCAGTGTTTAGGCAGGTGTCCAAGTTTTGGCCCACAACCCTACTTAAGAGAGTTTCTGTGTCAACATTTTGCCATTTACACAGGACATCTTTATTCCTATGGTATTCAACAGGGCCTCCCATTTTCTGCAGACTTCTCTTTTTGGAACCATATTGGAACAATAGGACCAGCGGATAATGATCGTTGAGGCCACTTGGCACAACCATAAAAACACCCAGTTTGTCCTGTCAGGACTTGATATCATTACATGATCAATTACAGACCCGCCGTCCCTCCGAATGAAAGTAATATCGGGGAGACTAAAGGTCAGTGAGATGCGACTTGTCAACACTAAATCATGAGTCCTCATAAGATTATTTAGCTTGTCCCCACAGGGGTTGTGGGTAAAGAGGAAATAGTTGCAATCATCTTCATCATTTCATCCACAGATCCTATCATCCCCTGTGGAACAAAGGAAGACATTGAAATCCCCACCCCATATAATTATGAAATCCTTATCCAAACAACAAACCATATCCTCAGTGGCCTTTTCCAGGGCGTGCTTAATCTCATTGTTAGATCTCACAAAATCATTATGGTGAAAATTGACCAAGAGCATTAACGGGCTGCATTCATGGACAGCAACACTAGTTGATAGTAAGGGGAGTCAGTTCTACATTTAGTTAACTTAGCACCTGAGGTGATGTTGATCAGCGTCATCAGCCCCCCACTGCTGCACCGACAGGTTTTCGCGTAGCCAGGGTTGTGACTGACTGAAACCCTTTGATATAAATCGCTCTATTGACCCATGTTTCTTGGAGGCAAACCACCTGCTTGTTTTCTAACAAGGCGAGCCAATCATTACTGTGGTATTTCTCACCAATACCTGCTAAGTTCCAACAAAGTGCTTGTCAGTGTTGTGTGGAAGATTGTTCAGCCCCCGCATGCTGCAAAATGGAATTTTGCCCCTGTATATCAAAACTCTCAACTTCCAAGTTCTGGTCGAGAGGGTTTTCCTTTCTGAAATTGTGTTCACCCGTGTCCCCACTAGAAGGACTATTTTGAGGGTAACTGCAGTTATGATTGCATTCATCATTTGTGTCAGAGTGAGCGGATGGGTTAAAGTCAAAGGCCTGTCACTCTCTCTGAGTCAATCAACTTCATCTAGATAATGGACCAGAGAACTATATCGGTTCTGAGTGGGGACAGAAAATTTAGAGGCATTACCAGGGTTGCTGCTGACGCCCTTGGGTGGCTGATAAAAATAGCCTAGCGGTACAGCCTGGATGTTGACATTACTCTCCTGTGCGGTTTCACAGTGTTTGAGTATCCATTCTACCTGCTGTGGGTTTTTAAAATTTACTACCACACAGTCACTTGGGAGGCTTTTCTTACTGTTACCCAGCCAAAGTACCCTCCTTACTCCAAGATACCACTCCAAAGGCACTCACTGGTCCCCCTCCCCAGTGTTTTATTTAGCCATTAGACTATTTTATTTTTGAGTTGGTCATCCTGCTCGTTAGTATTGAGTGACAGGGGTTGGACATTTTTCAACATGATTATTCAAGGGGTACATTGAGGTGAAGTTGGAGAATTTGTAGGTTCTTTCCCATAGGTGTATTGTGTGCTTTAAACTCCATCAGCCCTGTACTCCCAGGGGCCTGTCCTCTCCCATTATTCCCTAGAGGTGGAGATAAGGATTTAGCTGGAATTCTACTGCAATCGGCGGCTGCTCCATTGGAGTGTTCATCAGCTTATTCGGTCCACCTAATCTAGGATGTTGGCTCCTATCACGTAACGCAGCACAATAGTCTGGAGCTGGGCCTGAGGGACAGACCACCATGTCTAGCTCCATGTTCAGGGTAAGGTTTAGGCTACAGTTTGTGGATTCTAGTAAGTGTTTTAATGTGGAGTCTATACTCTGCAACAGGTTTACTAGAGGTTTAAGGGCTTTCTCTAACAAGGATTCCATGTAGGCTTTGTCCTCACAATTGGTCTCGGGATCTTGGGGGCCCACCGGTTCCACCCTCTGTTTTTTCCCAGCTATAGATGGCTTACCGGCCAGGGAATTGCCCTACTTAGACCCGTTAGATTTGGAAACTTTTGGCTTGGACATGGTTGATTTCCCAGGGGTGGACTTTTTCCATTTTATAGGGGAAGAAGCAGTAGCTTCCACACACACAATGGTGTATTTATCTTTAATAGACAGGTTGTCTTCTCTACCAGAGGTAATGTTTAGTTCATCCTGCAGGACACACCCCTTTTGCATGCTTGATATCTTGCACCCCTTATTTGCCTTACTAGCCTCCAAGGGGGTCCCACACACCTCCCCTCCCATAGTTGCAGTGTTACTTGTCTTGGACATGGGAGAGGGCTTAGAAACAGGTATTTTCCTTGAAACCCCCAGACTTTCTTCGACCAATTCAATTTTGGTGTTTAGTGCGGACATGGCCATGGTAAGGTATGATCCTATGGAAGCTGTGTGGTTAGTATCTTTAGAGGAAGTCATAGTGCTCACCTTTCTTTTGCCCATTTTGACTTAAGTGCAATAGAACCCAGAGGAAGAAAACAGCAATACAATGTAAAGTAATGTAGAGTACCAACGAGGCCTGCTTGATGATGGATGTTAAAGGGGTGGCCCAGCCCAGCCTCTTTCTGGCTCGGATGGGAGTGGACGGGCCCGCCCTTGGCCTGTGCACGTCCCGCTCTGCGATGTCCCACTGGCGCTTTATAGCGCTTGCTGGCAGGTGAGTGGGGGCAGCTGGAGCAAGACAATGGCCACCTCCTGGGGCCAACAGCAGCCTGGGACTCATAGTCCCCCTCTCAGTGTTCAGCGTGTCCTGTGCTGAGATGTCCCCCTGGTGCTTTACAGCGCTTGTTGGCAGGTGATTGGGGACAGCTGGAGCAAGAAAATGGCTGCCTCCTGGGGGCAAAAGCAGTCCAGAACTCGTAGTCCCCCTCTCAGTGTTCAGCTCGTCCCACGCTGCGATATCCTCCTGGCGCTTTATAGTGTTTGCTGGCAGGTGAGTGGGGGCAGCTGGAGCATGAAAATGGCTGTCTCCTGGGGCCAAAAGCAGTCTGGGACTCGTAGTTCCCCTCTCAGTGTTCAGCGCATCCCGCACTGCGACGTCCCCTGGCGCTTTATAGTGCTTGCTGGCAGGTAAGTGGGGGCAGCTGGAGCAAGTAAATGGCCACCTTCTGGGGACAAAAACAGTTTGGGACTCGTAGTCTCCCTCTCAGTGTTCAGTGCTCGAAGTCATTTTTTAGACGGGAATGCCTACCTTGCATCTCATTAACACAAGGTGGTTTCACGCATCTGAAAAATGACGTCTAGCGTCAAAATATGAATAAAGAGTTAAGTTTGTGCTGAATTTGTGTAAAAAAATATGCAAATTCAGCCCAACCAGATTATAAATATGCCCCACATCTGCCAAATAGTGGTGCTGAAACAATTTCCAGAGTGGCGATACTGCCATCAATGTTAATTTATTGAACTCACGGTGACCGTGAAAATCCCAGCATCACACAAAGAACAAAAGTAGAAAGTGGGCAAAGCCTATTCAGCAAAAGAGGTGTAAGGGTGTAATATGTACCTGGCAGGGCCTTTTGAAGCACATTGTCACACATTTATTATTAAAATATGGTTTGGTATCAGACTGTCATTTATAGACAGTGCAACCTCCACTAAAATGGCCACCTAATTTGTACAGACATATTTTACTGATAAAACTATGTAGTGCACAATTGGTAATGTGTGGAAATTGGGTTTCAGCAAATAGTTGTCATCTGGGCATCACAAAATAAAGGGGGTCATTCCGACCCTGGCGGGCCGTGACCGACGGAAAGCACCGCCAACAGGCTGGCGGTGCTTTCCTGCCCATTCTGACCGCGGCGGTAAAGCTGCGGTCAGAAAAGGGGATCCGGCGGTTTCCCGCCGGATTACCCCTGGCTGGGCTGAATCTCCATGGCAGCGCTGCTTGCAGCGCCGCCATGGAGATTCTGACCCCCTTCCCGCCATCCTGTTTCTGGCGGTTCTTACCGCCAGGAACAGGATGGCGGGAACAGGTGTCGTGGGGCCCCTGGGGGCCCCTGCACTGCCCATGCCACTGGCATGGGCAGTGCAGGGGCCCCCTAACAGGGCCCCAGCATGATTTTCACTGTCTGCTTAGCAGACAGTGAAAATCGCGATGGGTGCAACTGCACCCGTCGCACCCCTGCAACACCGCCGGCTCCATTCGGAGCCGGCTCCTGTGTTGCAGGGCCTTTCCCGCTGGGCCGGCGGGTGCTCCCTTGGCGGGCGCCCGCCAGCCCAGCAGGAAAGTCGAAATGGCCCCCGCGGTCTTCTGACCGCGGAGCGGTCTTTTGACGGGGGAAGTTTGGCGGGCGGCAACCGCCGCTCGCCAAACTTGGAATAACCCCCAAAGTGTCTTGATTTGTTTTGCGCCTAATAAAATCTCTGTTTCCATGACACGTCTGAATTACAAAACAAACACGTATTTTGTACTTTAACAACTGCTGATACATTTGGAAATATCTGTACAGTTGATTTATAGACATTTACATTTTGTTGTGTGTTTGAAAAAATAAGTTGTACAGCGTTTTCTTTCACACCAGCAAGATTGTCACATAGTTCATTGTTCAAAATCCTCTCATATTGCAATCAGACAAAGAAAATTAAACATCAATATGTATGTTAAAAGAATAAACTTGGGGTGCTACAGAACACCCTGCAACTCTACCTCCAGTGTCTATGCTGTCAAAACAAAATAACGTTGACGTAAGTTGGGAGCGAGCCTGACTGTCCTGGATCCCATCTCGCTGCCTTTCTTGGGAGATGAGGCGACCCTTATCTAAGAACAATAGTTCTACATTGGCAGGCCTCCAAGAAGAGGAACAGGCCTGTGCAAGGAGCAGGTGCTTTCTGTCAGTGACAAGCTCCACCGGATTCAACACAAAGTGGTCTGTGGGCCCAGTAGCATGCTACCTTTAACTTGATTTGTTATAATAACTTCACATACCAGATATTTATTTTGCTTTGAGTTCCCAGTCAGGCGGTGATTTATTTTAGGTTTCTTTTTTGAAGTTATACATGTTTAAATAACAGTGTAGTTGCTTACGGTTTGAATGCTTGGTTAGATGGTGATTTATTATTGTCTCAGCTGCAAGTGATAAAAATACTAATGAAATCCATGGCACAATTTAAATTTTTGCTATTTCGAAAAACAAGACTAATAAAAAGGCCACATCAGTGAATAGTCCTAACTTTCAAATATTTAATGCAGCATATAACGGCCACATTTCAGTGGTCACAAACTTTCTTTATATTTTGTGTCAAATGCTAGCTGGTCAAGGACAGACCTATTGACTTTGCCAAAGCTTGTTTCAGGAAGTGTGGGAGTGTGTGGGAGTGTGTGTAGGGGTAAGGAAGCTTTAAAACTGAAGCACACATTCCAAATGAAGTAACACAGAAAATAAATAAACATACATGAAATTTGATATTTATTGTATGCATATGACTCTAAATAAACACCATTTTCAGTTCCCACGCACTTGGCATGGGCAGTGCAGGGGCCCCCAGGCACAGCCCTGTCACACATTCCACTGCCCGAATTACGGGCACTGGAATGCGCTACCAGGGCTGCAGCACCCACCGCACCGCCACATTGACACTTGCTCCATTAGGAGCTCAATGTTAAGGCCCTGTTCACCGCAGGGCTGGCGGGGGGGGACACTGTTCCTGTCTGCCAACCCTGCAGTGAACTCTTAATGGGGCCATTTATGAAGCTTCTTGTAAATTAACTTTTCTTGAAGGTATTTTTTTTAATGCAATTGAAGAATGTCAAGTGGTTTTCACCTCATCCCACTACACCCTATTCACTCATTTCTTACCGGTTACTGTTTTGTCTTTTTTGTTTTCTCTCTCTGCCATTCAGAGTTCTGCAGTTATTTTAATATGACAACCAGTACAAATCTCTCAAATAAATGAATAAATAGATGCTGGATGAATTAATGCTACTTATCAGCTATTCAGCCAAGAGAGATGGTTTAGGTTGGAATATCCCTTTACCCTGCTGCCTGGGAGCAGTTTACAATAAGGACAGACAGACGTCAAGATAAATCCCTTACTTAGATACCAATGACAAGTGGGATGGAGGAGGTGAGATATTTACTACACCCAGTAAATACCATTACCAGGGAGAAAGGTATTTAGTGGTTGGGCTGAATACCTCCTATTCCAAGCTTTTTGCTTGGAAATGAGGCAAACACGAGTAATCATTGTCTAAATCACTGAATTCTTCATGTTTTTATTTTTCTACTTAGACATTTACCCAAATAATTTTCAGGAACTAGTTCATGGGACAATAGCTGGGGATGCAAAAACTATCCCACAATTTATAATTCAGATTAGGGTTATATTAAACAATTGTGTGTCTTTTATTGAAACTGGTAGTAATTGAATTAAGGATTCAGATTAACATTAGTAGCAAGGTTGAGGAAAGTGCTGTATTCTATTGTGTGGTTGTGTGACCTCACAGTGAAATACACTCAAGTTACTGCCTTGGGTCTAGTCATGCTCAATTTTAAATGTTAACCCAACTCTAATTAGCTGTGGCTTTGAGTACATAGACTTGAATAATGGAACCTGTATAAAGTGTTTAAAAGTACAGAAACAAGAAAGTCACACCACACAAAATAAATCCAACACCAATTTATAAAATTAGATCTTATTGTCCTGGACTTTTAGACACCAAAACACACGAAATCAACTGGAGGGTTGCACAGTTATAGAAATGTAAGTAACTCATAAATCACTGCTTTGCATGTGAAATTCCAACAAGCATTGGTAAGTGGAAAGTTTGGAAACTATAAAACTTTTGTGAAAGTTGTGTTAGCTTATTCTGGCCCACTTTGGGTGATCAGTGCAGGTAGGGAGGAAGTCAGGGGGGCAATAAGGAGTTGTAGAACAGTTACTATGTCACCAAGCAGTCCCAAATCCTGTCTCCGGCTATATGGGCAAATTGCCATAGACTTCAATGGAGTGGCTCTGAAGAAAGGGTTACAATGCTGTGAGGTCAACAGGGTCTTCCTGGGGTTACGCCTTGGTCCATGATCAAATGGGATGACTATAGCCACAAGGGCAATGTCCCTAGAATTCCTTGTTGGTCAAGCAAAATTCCAGTTGCCACAGGACTACGGGTCTCTGGCAACAGTGACAACAGCAGTTCTCTTTGGTGAAGGTTAATGTTCATCTTGGATGACCAAACTGCCCTCTGATTACTCTTCCAGGTCCAGCAGACTCAGGTGCAACTTTTGAGCATGGGACTTGGTCGTCTGGGCTGCATGTCGGCGGTCAGAGGCAATCAAGCGATTGTGGCTACTGACTGGCAGAATGGGCTTCCTCAGCTTTTGTCGCCCTGGTGCTGTAACAGGAACTCAGCCAACTGACTCTTGGAGTTCACTTCTGTCTTGGTCTCAGAAGAGACTTTTCCATGAGGAAGACACCCTAGGCACAGTCCTCTCTTTGCTACCCCAAGGATCAGCAGGTGCAGTCCAGAAGTTAGTGCAGCCTCTCTTGCCAGGTCCAGGGAATAGCAGGGCAGTCATTCTTTGGTCCTCTCGCTAGTCCAGATGTATTCTAAGGTCTTGGTGCCAGAGCTGCCATATAAATGCCCAGAAGGTGCCCTTGGGAGATGTGGCAGCTACTAGCCAATGACCTACCAGGACTTTTCTCATCTGATGACACCTTCCTGCAAAGTGTGGCTTTCAGCTACCCTAGAGTGCACTAGTCTCCCCATTCCCAACATGGCAGAATCCCTCTCTCAGGATAAGGAGCTTGGCAGCCTACTCTAGAGGCATGGCTACATGAGTGCTACACACCCTTAAAAAAACATTTTGGCAACTGGTCTCTCATTCTGTCACTGGTGCCTTCCCATTTACATGAACAGAAAAGCAGCCTCTCTTGTGTGTGTGTCCACCATTTGCCCATTTAAAGGAGGCTTCCACTTTGTAGCTCTCCTTTTTGGCTCACACCTTGTGTGGGTTTCTGCCAGGGAGGGGTGACACCTCTTCCAATTGCAGACCTCTATATGGCTCTCACTCATAGGAGTCATTCACACCTCTCCCCAAGATGGTGGAAGACTGTCTTGTGGCCAGCATCTGTGAATGGGAAATGGAAAACTTGAGCAACAGAGTTGGAACTTTCTAAAAGTTGAATTTCTTTAAAAGTTACAATATATTCAAAATGGGCATTACTGTAACAAATATTTTGCTACCTTGAAGTACTGATTTAGTAGCACCATTCAGGTGTTAGCACAGCTGGGTTGTCAGTGTGTAACCATATACTTGCCAATGAGTTACTATCCTTTCCACGTAATAAGGACAATTTAGAGTTTTTACTCTTAGGACTAAAGAACTACATCTTTAATTAGGAAAAACGAATAGGAATTGACACAAGCATAATTAAACTGATTCTAACATGATAAGCCTAATTTATCGTTCATTTTTAAAGTTCAAGGTAGTTGTAGTTCATACTGATGGTCATCATCACAAGTGTTTGACTATAGAAGAATGTAATTTTATTTTTTTCATTTGGAACTGTATGTTTTGTCATTTGCTTTTTGCCAGGTTTTGCAGGTTTTTCCCAAAGGCAGGCGTTCAAGTAAATGATCGAATCATTCTTTAGACTTCAATGTTTCTCTGAGAACTTCTTGAACACTACACAGCACCTGCTGTGCCAAAGACACACTGTCTAAGAGAAAAGGTGTGTTAATGTGGCAGAAGGTTATATTATCTGTAGATGGCATACTAAAGAATGTCAGTTGTCTGTTGTGCTTAACCCTCCTTGAGTTGCTGATGATTCTGTGAGTTTTGATGGTGTACATCTTAATAATACTGTATAGAGATTGACTGCAATCACTGGGCTGCGCATTTTGTGACTGTGTGTGTGAATGTGTGTGTGTGTGTGTTTGGTATGTGTCATTTTCGAGAGGGACCTTCAGAGGTAAGGTGGTCTATTCTTCTAGCCTTCATGACGGTACAGATCTCACTCCTTTATTTCTGAAGAGAGTTGTCCATTTTCAAGAGATTCAAGCAATGGCATTCTCTAATGTTATATAGTTCTCAGAGTCTGAATAGAACTCTGCTTTCTCTTTTTTTCTGAACTCCAGACTGTTCATTCCCAAATGTTTTGCACGAAGAAAGGAGAGGGCCCCCTTACTGTCCAATGGTAGGTTAGGGTTGCCATCATGCCACATGGCCTTGTCTGGTCAGTCTTGGTGTCCTTCGACCCCTCTGAGGAGAGAGGTGTTTGTCACCTCCAACCTCACCAAGCCTTGGTGAAGCTGAATTTTTCTTCTAGATCAAAGTGTTTTTATAAGTTAGTTAGCTATAGAAACAAGGAACAGAAGATGGGCACAGTATTATTACTGTTTCCTCAGAATGAGTGTTTAATAAATCGATGTTAATGGTGTATAGGTGACTCAAATCCTTAAAGTGTAGTTAATACACTCTGTACTTTCTGTACTTTGCCATTTGTAAACCATTTGGCAAGAATCACACCCTAATTCCATATGAGAATATCCTAAATGCCCTCCAAAGAATGTACAAGGGGTCCTCCTTATTGGGGACACGACTTCTATTTTGTATTTTGTACATGTGAGCACCATAATATAGTATGAGTTACAACTGTATAGTAGTGCACCCCAAAATCTAAGCTATATGCACAATCATTATATTGCAGTTCCTACAGATGTGACACCAGCAGCAATCATTTTAATGTTGTTAAGTGTTTGCTATCAAGGTCTACGAGAATCAAATTCTCTTTCATGTTGACTTTCAATAGGTAACCAAGTAGGAGCAGTGAGTGACATTTTTTCAGGATGTATTCATATTGTAGACTGTACTAGTATTTCATGATATCTGTGTGATATTTGGTTTGCTGTGTAGGTTAGAGGAGGGTTGTAGAAACTAGAGAAATAGAATTCTAGGAAGAGTCCAGCAATAAACCAGGACTTAATCCTGTAATTCAGGATTAAACTAGTCACACTACAAGAGTACATCACACCTACCGATAGCAAAATATTTGTAAATTGGACCATGTGAGTATGAACGAACTGTTCTGATGGCTGGACGTCAATTGCAAGTAAGTAGGAGCCAAATATTGCAATCAGTCAGTTTGTGGTATTTCTGCTTTGGCAGCTAGTCGTGTTTTGTAGTGACATATAGCAAATACTTATAGGCCAGATAATCTATCAAGGAACTTTGCTTACCTCATCCACACATTAATAATGAGGTATTATTTGTAGACCTAGAGCAAGACTAATGAAACATTCAAGCTGCACAAGGCACCTTGCTCTGCTGGGGTGCATTAAAGCCGGAGGGCAGAAATGCACCATACTTAACATTATATGAAGCATTCCCGTAATTTCCTTGTGCTGGCCCACAATGTGCTGCCTTACACCAATGCAGACACCATTGCACCACAGTGCTAGGCGCCTGGGTTGCAGACAGGATTGTTTCTGCACAAGAAGCTTTACCTTCCTGCACAGAAACAATCCTATGAGGTGTTTTCCTCTTTCCACGTGTGCTGCAGTATGCAGCACACATGGAAAGAGAAAAAAAACAGGGAGAAATAAAAATATTTCTTCTCATTACACCTCCTGTGGAAGGCATATCATTTTGATGGATTCCCAAGTCTACATCTAATGGTAAATCTGGGAAAGCTCCAAAACCTATGGGTGGATGCATGGGAACACCCATGCTCCATCCATGGAATGCCTTTCTGGGGCAAAGTAACACAAGGCAGCACTTGCTCTGCCTTGCATTACTTCAGATTTATCAACCCATGCAGGGCCATGCAAGGTGGCCTTGCGTGGCTTGATAAATCTCACTTAGATTTTGCATCACCCTTGTGACCCCTTGCATGGTGCAAGGGTGGCTCAAAACCTTGATACACCTGGTCCCTAGTCCCTTAGATGTCATCAAAGGTGTGCATTCAGAATATCGAACCTACAATAATGGCAGGACAGAATACCAAGGACGAAATAGTAGAAAAATGTATTGACAGGTAGGAAAGTAGATTTGCTATACCTAACCCCACATATATATAACTATGCGGTACATATATGCTCAAGGTACATAGATGCAGAGATAGAAATAGTAACTCTATACTTACTTATGTGCACTTACTTTTTGATATTTTTTCTAGGGTTGGGCAGCATTTGCAAAATGTTGTCTTCCTGGAATTCCACAAAGTTACATAATAACTCTGTGAGTTTCCATGTAGCTCTGCAAATGGGTAGAAATAGGCATGTCACGCTGCTCATGTTGTGACTTAGCGCAGGGAGTTCGTTCCATGATTAAAAATCTGCTTGAACGGCACCACACAGCATGCCTAAGGGCTCAGCTACTCAGGTTGATTTTGCTGCTGCTCGAGTAGCTGTTCTACTTGAATGGCAGCCTTCTGAACACGAATGGTTGAGATCACTCATGTTAGAAAAGTCTCACCAGATGTCCTCCTAGCGATTGGAAATCATGCTAGGGGGCACAAATCTTGCTTGTGCTCACCAGGCTGGAGCCACACACAAGATAACATTCTGTCACATGGCAATTGGTAGAATTTGTCCAGAGCATTGCATTTCAAAAGTAAAGCGGAGTCGCCAAAATTCCACCAATTCCATGGGCAGAACAGAATATTTCACCAAGCCCCAATTTTGTCCCTGGATATGCTGTCCTCAATATTCTTCTATTTCGATAATGATTGGTATTCAGTAGTACAACAAATAGTAATGAATCTGTACAAATGTTAAGGACCTCATGTACGTACCTTTTTTCTCGTTGCAAACGGCCCAATTCACAGAATCGGGCCGTTTGCGACAAGAAAAAAGCATTTTTGTATGTACAGACCCATTTTTGCGAATAACAAAAAGGGTTTGTGAGTCACAATTAGGAAGGGGCATTCCCTTTCTAATTGCAAGTCGCAGTCTGATGTGTGATTGTTTTGTGACCGCAAATGCGGTCACAAAACAATCGCAGTTAGCACCAGTCTCAAATTTGAGCTAACCCATTCGCAAAAGGGAAGGGGTCCCCAGGGGACCCCTTCCCCTTTGTGAATGCATGCAAAAACATTTTTTCAGAGCAGGCAGTGGTCTCACGGACCACTGCCTGGTCTGAAAAAATTAAAAGAAAACTTTTCATTTTTGTTTTAGAAATGCATTCCATTTTTCTTTGAGGAAAACGGTCTGCATTAAAAGAAAATACTGATTTATTTAAAAGCAGTCACAGACATGTTGGTCTGCTGACCCCAGCAGGCCACCCTCCTTGTGAGTGCCGCCATTTCCAATGGGGTCACAAGTTGCGACCTACCTCATGAATATTCATGAGGTAGGTCATTTGCAACCCCATTGGGAATTGCACACAGTGTGAAGTACACTGTTGTACATACGGTTTTGCGACTCGCAATTTGCGACTAGCAAATGAGTCGCAAATTGAGAGTCGCAAAACTCAGGGTCATACATCTGGCTCTAAATGCGGTGCTTAAATGAGCAATGGGATTTTTTATCTCAGCACCCACAACACTGAGCAGAAAACTGCAGTCATTGTACTTGGTGGACAATGAGGCCTGTTTTACATTTTGCAAAAGCAGCAGTGGCCTTTTCAGCCTCTGTGACTCATATCCACTTGTCTTGATATGGGTGGTCATTCTGACCTCGGCGGTAAAAGGCGCCTACCGCCGGTCAGAAATCCTCCATAATCCCGCCGCGGTCGCGGAAACCCGCCACGGTCATTCTGACCCGCAGCAGCCAAACCTCCGAAAATCCGACAGCCACAACAGACCGCCAGACCAGCGGTCGGCGGAAAAGTGGAGTTGACAAAACCTCCACCGTCACGCCAACAGAAATACGCCCATGCCATTACGACCCACGAATCCACGCGGCGGTCTTTCAAACGCGGTTTTCCATTGGCGGGACACACCGCCGCGGTCAGAATACACACAAACGAACAAAACTCAGCCACATTGGCCGATTTGAATTCCACACACCTGATACACATACACACACCACTCCCACACACACAATACAATATAAAACACACACCCACATCACCCACAAACCCCTACGACCAAAAATTCAGAAAGAAGGCCAGAGCGAGACACCACCATCCACAAACTAACAGCCACAGCCACTCAACACCATCACCCACACAATATCCACACACAAAACAACACACACCACCACACTCAACACACTTAACTACACATACTCCACCCCACACATCATACACACCACCCCATGGCACCCCAAAGACACCCCCGCTTCTCAGACGAAGAACTCAGGGTCATGGTGGAGGAAATCGTTCGGGTAGAGCCCCAGCTGTTCGGCACACAGATCCAATACACCAGCATTGCCCGGAGGACGGAGCTATGGCAGAGGATTGTCGACAGGGTCAACGCTGTGGGACAGCACCCCAGAAATCGGGAAGACATCAGGAAGCGATGGAACGACCTACGGGGGAAGGTGCGTTCCATGGTATCCAGGCACATCATCGCCGTGCAGAAGACTGGCGGAGGACCCCCACCTCAACCCCCACAATTTACAACATGGGAGGAGGAAGTCTTGAACATCCTGCATCCTGACGGCCTCGCAGGAGTCGGCGGAGGAATGGATACTGGTAAGTTGAAGCTTCAATACTGCTTCCCCCCCACCTGCATGCCAAATCATACCCCAACCCTCACCCCCATCCTCGAACCCCACCCCCACCCCCATCCTCACCACCACCCTCACCCCCACCACCATCCTCACCCCCACCACCATCCTCACCCCCACCCCCAGCACACCTATTCCCTGCCAATGTCTCACCATCACAACCCACACATCCCAAAACCTAGGCCTGCATGCGTCCACTAAGCATGGACACCCATCACCAAAGCATGCCCAATGCATATACACATCCCCCCCACAAGCCACCCTCACCAAAGCCCCCACACACGAATGCCAGCACTTGGGGACACAGGAACCCACAGATACACCCATATGCCACACATTGAAACTATAACCATACCTCTATACCCCTGCAGGACCCGACCGTCAACACACTGCCACGGAGGGCCCAGAATTCTCCACACCCCCCACCCAAGAGGCCGTCAGCGATGACAGCAGCTCTGTCGACCTGGACACCGATGACCAGCCCGGACCATCGGGGACCTCTGGACAGTCGGTTCCCCTCACACAGGCACAGGCCACTACAGACCCAAACCCCTCTGGGAACACCAGCACAGCTCCCACCCAGCGGGCCCATGCCTCTGTCTCCAGGGCGCGTCAATCTGCGGTGTGTCTACCACTACAGGGCACCCAGGATAACCCACCACCCCAACAACAACAGGGACCTGGGGGCAGTGGTAGTGGGCACACCGGCCAGGGGGCAGAGGCCCAGGGAAACAGGGCAACTCGGAGGGCAGCTGTGTGACAGGGGGGGGACGGGCCCAGGGAACCCACTCTCCACGAGGCCCTCACCACCATCATGGGAGCATACAACCGCTCCCAGGAGACGATGGCGACGGTACTGGCCCGGTTCCAGGAGATCCAGGTACTGCAGGAGGAACACTATCGGGGGTACAGGGAGGACATCAGAGCCCTCACCTCCACCCTGGTTACCATGGTAGGGCTGCTGCAGGACCTCATCAACACCAGGACGGACACTCAACAACAACAAAGGGCCCCTGCCACTAGCCTGGACCAAGAACAGCCAACCACCTCCGCCGGCGCTAGTGGACAGGAGGCCCCCGCACAACAGCAGCCCACCAGACCCCCACCTCCTGCAGGAGAAGAACCACCCCGCAAGAGGGCCCTGAGATCTCGCAAGAAGACAGAGTAGGATGTCAAGACCCCCGCCAGCAAAGGATACCACCTGATGTCATCCCACTGTCCCACATTGTCACCCTGTCCATCCTTGAACTGCCCATGCTCCATCTCTCCACAGGCCTCTGGACAATGCACCTGTGTGACTGTTACTCTGGACTCTGCCATGGACATTCCTTCACCATAGCCCCCACCCACTTGAAACCACCCATCCCATTTTGAGCACTGAAATAAACACCTATTTTGCACAAAACTATCTGGAGTCTGGCTGTGATTTCAAAATTTTGTAATTGACATGACAGTGCAAATATGTCCTTGTACATAGTGAAGTCAACAAACAGCTGCCACAAAGCTGTAGTCCATGGGGAAACGAAGCACAGGACTCGTAGTGGGGACCCCAGATCTGAAATAGGGAGGGAAAAGCCACAACTCAGTCATCATACACTGGGGCAAATAGACAGGCAGCAGAGATGCAGGAGAGTAGTTCACATTTACTAAATTATGTTTGAATTGTTACCTGTGTCCTATTGGAAGTACTGTTCAATGATTCTGTCCCTGTTGTCTGTTTCAGCCCCGTCGTCTTCCTCCTCGTCACTCTCCACAGGTTCCACCGCTGCCACAACACCACCGTCTCGACCATCCTCCTGCAGGAAAGGCACCTGGCGGCGCAAAGCCAGGTTGTGAAGCATGCAGCAGGCCACGATGATGTGACACACCTTCTTAGGTGAGTACATTAGGGATCCACCGGTCATATGCAGGCACCTAAACCTGGCCTTTAGGAGGCCAAAGGTGCGTTCGATCACCCTCCTAGTACGCCCATGGGCCTCATTGTACCGTTCCTCTGCCCTGGTCCGGGGATTCCTTACTGGGGTCAGTAGCCACGACAGGTTGGGGTACCCAGAGTCCCCCAATAGCCATACACGGTGTCTCTCTAGCTGTTCCATCACGTAAGGGATGCTGCTATTCCTCAGGATGTAGGCGTCATGCACTGACCGTGGGAATTTGGCATTGACATGGGAGATGTACTGGTCAGCCAAACACACCACCTGGATGTTCATAGAATGGTAATTTTTTCTGTTCCTGTACACCTGCTCCCTGTCTCTTGGGGGAACCAAAGCCACATGGGTCCCATCAATGGCACCAATGACGTTGGGAATATGTCCAAGGGTGTAGAAATCACCCTTCACTGTAGCCAATTCGCCCACCTCAGGGAAAATGATGTAGCTCCTCACGTATTTCATCAGGGCAGACAACACTCTGGATAACACCTTCGAAAACATGGGCTGAGACATCCCAGAAGCAATTCCCACTGTTGTCTGAAATGACCCACTTGCCAAGAAATGGAGTACTGACAGGACCTGCACCAGAGGGGGAATCCCTGTGGGTTGGCGGATGGGGGACATCAGGTCGGGCTCCAGCTGGGCACACAGTTCATGGATAGTGGCACGGTCAAGACGGTAGGTCAGGATAATGTGGCGTTCTTCCATTGTCGACAGGTCTACCAGCGGTCGGTACACGGGAGGATTCATCCGTCTCCTCGCCAAACCCAGCGGACGGTGCCTAGGAAGGACAACATGGAGCACACAGTCAAGCAACCCACAGGTACGTACTCACAGCTAGCACAGTAAACGATTCTCTATGCAGTGAATGGCGTGTCTGAGTGGCTATGCAAGGCCTAGGCCTGTGTGACGCAGTTGAAATTGAGCCATGTGGACCCTTGAAATGGCGGCTGCCTGACCTGTGAAGTGTGACAATGGGATGTGAGGTCAATGCGCTGGCGTGGCACACCGCGGCGGTCGGCGGGTGAAGACCGCGGCGCGAAGCCGCATTGGTTAACATTGAAGCCTATGGGTTTCAGGAGCCAATGGCGAAGGGCGCCGGCGGTGGCGGTACGCACCGCCGCGGTACGCACCGCCGCGGACGTGACCGCCATTTTCTATCTACTTATCCACTTGCGACTTGAACTTTCACAGGAGAGGACCTATACTGCAAGTGTTGCTGTGACCTCGGTCTGGAAGGGACAATGGCTGCTGCGACTGGGGAAAGGGCCCCTGCCTTCACTGGAGAGGAGTTGGAGAAACTTGTGGATGGGGTCCTCCCCCAGTATGCGCTACTCTACGGTCCTCCAGACCAACAAGTGAGTTTAATTCAATATGGATTTGGGGCCACTGGCTGGCTTGGGGGCCTGGCGGGGGGCCTGGCGGGGATGGGGGGGCATGTTGGGCCTGGCGGGGGGCATGGCGGGGGGCCTGGCGGGGATGGGGGGCATGTTGGGGCTGGCGGGGGCATGGCGGGGGCATGGCGGGGGGCCTGGCGGGGAAGGGGGGCATGTTGGGGCTGGCGGGGGGCCTGGCGGGGATGGGGGGCATGTTGGGCCTGGCGGGGGGCATGGCGGGGGGCATGGCGGGGGGCCTGGCGGGGATGGGGGGCATGTTGGGCCTGGCGGGGGCCTGGCGGGGGGCCTGGCGGGGATGGGGGCATGTTGGGCCTGGCGGGGGGCCTGGCGGGATGGGGGGCATGTTGGGCCTGGCGGGGGGCCTGGCGGGGGCATTGCGGGGATGGGGGGCATGTTGGGCCTGGCGGGGGGCCTGGCGGGGATGGGGGGCATGTTGGGCCTGGCGGGGGGCCTGGCGGTGGGCCTGGCGGGGGGCCTGGCGGGGATGGGGGGCATGTTGGGCCTGGCGGGGGGCCTGGCGGGGGGCCTGGCGGGGATGGGGGGCATGTTGGGCCTGGCGGGGGGCCTGGCGGGGATGGGGGGCATGTTGGGCCTGGCGGGGGGCCTGGCGGGGATGGGGGGCGTTGGGCCACTGGCAACGAAAATGCAGACAAACTTGAACGTGGTATTTCTCCCTCCCTGTACGTGTCACATAGGTCCGCGCCCATGAGAAGATCGGGATTTGGCGTGCCATCGCCAAGGAAGTCCGGACCCTGGGGGTCCACCATCGACGGGGCACCCACTGCCGCAAGAGGTGGGAGGACATCCGCCGCGGGACCAAGAAGACCGCCGAGTCTCTGCTGGGGATGGCCTCCCAACGTAGGCGGGGTGCCTGCCGTCAACTGACCCCCCTGATGTTCCGGATCCTGGCGGTGGCCTACCCTGATTTGGATGGGCGCGTGAGGGCAGCACAGCAGACACAAGGGGGTGAGTACAAGCATCATCTACTCTGTTGTCGCGCAGTGGAGGTGTCTGGGTGGGGGAGGAGGGCTGTGGGTCCCCCTAGGCCAGGGCGATATCTGTAGGCTGGGCACCCCCGTAAGCCCCTGTGTCCCCAGCCACCACCCTCAGTAGTGTGTCAGTACAGCCATCCCTGGGCCGTGTCATCCATGGGTGCAGTTGTCAACTCTAGGCGTGTAGGGCATGTTCCACGGAATGCGTAGCGGACCCCAAGTGCGCAACTTAGTGCAGGGGGCATCTGTGTCTGTCATGTCCGCTAACTGTACCGGTGATCCATGTACTCAAAATCTCTTTATTTCTCTCTCCCCCCCCCTTTTTGTTTGTCTTTCTGTGCATGTGTGCATCAGCATCATCAGGCGGAGGAGAAGTGGCACCGGGGCAGGAGGGAGCTGCATCTCACATGGCCCAGGAGGGCCATGCCACAGAGTCTGACTGGACCAGTGAGACGGAGGGCGAGGGGAGCTCCACAACGGGGACGACTGGACCCTGCAGCGACACGGACACGTCCTCGGAAGGGAGCTCCCTTGCGGGGGTGGCACCATCCGTGCCCCCCGCCATTACAGGTACAGCCGCCACCCAGCGCACCATCTCCGCCCTCCCAGCAGCCCCTCAGCGTTCGCCCCGTGCCCGCTCTGCCAGGAAGCCGGGCATCTCCTTCGCCCCAGGCACCTCAGGCCCTGCCCCTGTTACCCCCGCTGCCCTCAGTGTGGAGCTCATTGACCTCGTGAGGACGCTCATTGTTGGGCAGACTACCCTTTTGAATGCCATCCAGGGGGTGGAGAGGGAGGTTCATCGCATCAATGCGTACCTGGAGGGCATTCATTCGGGTCAGGCTGCCCATCAGCGATCGTTCCAGGCTCTGGCCTCAGCACTGACGGCAGCCATTGTCCCTGTCTCCTGCCTCCCTCTACTAACTCCCTCCTCCCAGTCTCCTGTTCCTCTGCCTGTCCCATCCACACCATCAGACCAGCCTGCACACACCTCAACACCCAAGAGAAGCTCATCCAAACATAAGCACCACAGATCACGCAGACATTCACACACGCAACATTCCGATGCAGACATGCCAACAGTCACTACCACCTCTGTGACCCCCACCTCCTCGTCTCCCTCCTCCCTCCCTGTGACGTCTACACTCACACCTCCATTCACCTCACCATCAGGCAATGTTTCCATCACCAGCACACCCTCCAGTCCAGTCCGCACACGTGCAGTCACCACCCCCACTGCCATTTACACGTCCCCTGTGTCCTCTCCCACTGTGTCTGTCACCCCCTCTTCCACACCACACAAACGCAGCCACCCACCCACCCAACAGCCATCCACCTCACGACAGCCTATCCCTCCTGCACCTGCACCCAAAGACAGCAAACGTGACTCACCTACAACCACATCCTCTCCCTCCACTCCCATTCCCACTGTACCTACCACTCTCCATTGTCCCAAGAAACTCTTCCTCGCCACTGCTAACTTCTTTCCTGACCCTGAGCCCCCCCCTCCTTCTCGTCGGGGTAAGAAGAGCACCTCAGCCACCACCAGCCCTGCAGCCCCCTTGACAAGGGTGCAGGGGTATTGGAGCCCACCAGCCCGCATGTCTGGATCTTCGCCCAGCAGCAAGGGGACAGCCAGCCCACCCCCTGGGAAGAGGAGCAGAAGGCGGAAGGGGCGCCGCAGGAGCCCGGCTTCTACATCCCCCCCGGACACCACCCAGACACAGTCACCAGCCACAGCTCCAAAGGGAGGAAAGGGCCACAGACTCCCGACTAAGGAGGGCAAGGGCAGCAAGTCGGAGAGGTCAGGCTGCAGGCCTGCTGCCCAGGAGGAGCACACCACCCCCATAGCCGCTGGCCAGGGAGGGCCCCACCACCCACAGCCCAGGTGGGCATTGAAGGAGCACCATCCCCGCTGCCCAGGAGGGCACCACCAGGCAATGAGCAGTTGGCCATAGACCGGCCGCCGTCTCAAGAACCGCTGAACTGGGCCCCGCCGTCTCCAGCACCGCTGAACTGGGCCCCGCCGTCTCAAGCACCGCTGAACTGGGCCCCGCCGTCTCCAGCACCGCTGAACTGGGCCCCGCCGTCTCAAGAACCGCTGAACTGGGCCCCGCCGTCTCAAGAACCGCTGAACTGGGCCCTTCAAGGCAAGACCCGCTGAACTGGGCCCTTCAAGGCAAGAAGCGCTGAACTGGGCCCTTCAAGGCAAGAAGCGCTGAACTGGGCCCTTCAAGGCAAGAACCGCTGGCCCTTTGGCAGACGTGGCAGGGCAGGATCTGTCTCGGGCAGGGCTGCAGGATGTCCTCTGGCCAACATGCCTCCTCCAGTGGCAGTGGAGTCTGTTATGGACTGTTTGGACTGTGGCTTTGCTCTCCCCAGGATGGCCCAGTGGGCAGGCCACCCACTGTATGGACTGTATGGACTGTGGCTTTGCTCTCCCCAGGATGGCCCAGTGGGCAGGCCACCCACTGTATGGACTGTATGGACTGTGGCTTTGCTCTCCCCAGGATGGCCCAGTGGGCAGGCCAACCACTGTATGGACTGTATGGACTGTGGCTTTGCTCTCCCCAGGATGGGCCAGTGGTCATGGAGTCCCCTCGTGGATCTGGCGTCGTGTACTCAAGTGGCTGAGGTGCCCCCCCTTCCCTTCCCCCTGAGGTGCCTGTCCTATTTTCTTTCTGATGCCCCTGCAGTGTTCTCTCCGTGGAGTTCTTGTCGTGGGACTGGGCCTTGCCCCTTTGCACAGGACCCCTGTGGTCCACGGACAGTGGTTGGACTACATTTAGTAGCTGTATATATTTTGTACATAGTTTATTTATTTATTGGGATTACTGGTGTCCATATTTCAATATATCTGCCCGTTTATGATCTCTTCTTTTGGTCTTTGCATTATTTCGGAGGGGGGGGTTTGTGGGTTGTGACAGTGATCTGTGGGAATGCATTGATGTGTGTGTTGTAGTGGGTGTGGGTGGGTGGGTGTGTGCCGGTAATCTTTTCCCTCCCCTGTGTCGTAGGTGCAGTACTCACCTATGTCTTCCGCGCCGCCGGGCGTGCTCCTGGTACAGGAGCAGGTATAGGAGTGCGGGGATGACCTGCAACTCGGGTTCCAAACTGCCGGAATCTCGCGTGGAGTGCGTAGAGGTGAGCGTTTTCCCGTCTGTAGTCTGTTTCCGCCGTGTTTTTATCGGCGGTGCTCCCGCCCCGGAAAAGGTGGCGGATTGGTGGGTCGTGATAGGGTGGGCGGTACATTGTCTGCCGCCTGGCTGTTGGCGGGGACCGCCGCGCTGTTTGTTTGTTCCGCCGTGGCGGGCGGAGTGTTAATGCGGCGGGCTGTGTTGGCGGTTCCCGCCAGGGTCAGAATTGCATATTTTGGACCGCCGGCCTGTTGGCGGCTTGGCCGCCGCATTATCACCGACCGCCAGGGTCAGAATGAGGGCCATGGTCTCTAGTTTGTAGCAGAGATGTTATTTTTTTCTTGAATGATTACCAGCTTAAAGTAGGCAGTAATACAAGCCCAGCAGCTCAGGTACCCCCAAAACCCTCAAGGGGCGACATCCAGGTCAAGACCAGAGAGTATCTGTGGGACATAGAAGACCCAGGAGTCACTCATCACATTTTGCATTACGCCACTGCTTACAAGTAGCTCTTACCTGCTTAAAATCCGCAGGGTCCACGTAGACTCATATGAAAGGCTAACATCCATTTCTAGATACAGTCGGCTGTGTGTGTACTGTTATTTTTCAGCTTCTGATATTAAATGTCCCAATTCAAATTATTGGAAAATAATTATAGTCCTCGCGCCACAGCAGAATTCTTCTTTTAGAGCCGTTAATAGAATGTCTTTTTACTTGTCTTAAAACATCATCCTGCAGTTTCGAGCGACTTTCATTCCGCGAACTCTGTGGGAGGTGTTCATTATGTCTCCAAATAAACAGCTGTTGTTTCTGAGTATTTAATTCGGAATATGCTTCGACTCGAGGCCATACCACTGTAAACCTATAGATTTGATCTTAGAATAGTCAACCCTTTGATCTCGGTATTCATTTACACTTTACCGTACATTTTCATTGACCTGATGTACGTTTGCAGGAATTGTTTAGCCATAGTTCAGGTTCAGTGAACCTTCACGCCTTGCGTCCCGCTGTCGTTGCATATGATGCACTATAGGTAGCTAGGTCCCTGCATATATATGTTGATGAAAAAAAACGTTGAGTAAGCAGAACCCCTTTCTTATACAGTAAATATATAATTAAGCCCAAAATACGGTTAAGAACATAAGATAATAGGTTCATAAAACCCTGGGAAAGAGGAAGATCAAGGTCTTAAATCCTCAGGCATTCTTTAAGTAAAATATCCGCAAAGCCAAGCTCACAGTGCGTTAAACTGACCCACATCTGTTTCTAATGCTCAGCGTAAAATGGACAAAATGTACTAAAGCAACGCTTCATGTTAACCAACTTTTGCAAGGAAACATAAGCCTCCTTATGAGATCTAATCTTAGATGAGCGTAGAATTGGGCACAGGAAGTGCTTTCTTGCACAGGAATATAAGTGACAAAATAGAATAAAGTCCATTGTGCTTTGTTGGGAAAAATTGTCTCAGAGACTTCTCAGCAACAGAGAACCTCCAGCAGCTTTCCTAGGAAATAGAACTAAAAAAATGCAGGAGGTGTAGGAGGCTGGACTGGCTTGTAGTGAGTACCAAGGGGTACTTACACCTTGCACCAGGCCCAGGTATCCCTTATTAGTATAGAGGGGTGTCTAGCAGCTTAGTCTGATAGAAAAGGTAGCTTAGCAGAGCAGCTTAGGCTGAACTAGGAGACGAGTGAAGCTCCTACAGTACCACTAGTGTCACTTGCACAATATCATAAGAAAACACAATACACAGATATACTAAAAATAAAGGTACTTTATTTTTATGACAATATGCCAAAGTATCTCAGTGAGTACCCTCAGTATGAGGATAGCAAATATACACAAGATATATGTACACCATACCAAAATATGCAGTAATAGCAATAGAAAACAGTGCAAACAATGTATAGTCACAATAGAATGCAATGGGGGCACATAGGGATAGGGGCAACACAAACCATATATTCTAGAAGTGGAATGCGAACCACGAATGGACCCCAAACCTATGTGACCTTGTAGAGGGTCACTGGGACTGTAAGGAAACAGTGAGGGTTAGAAAAATAGCCCACCCCAAGACCCTGAAAAGTGGGTGCAAAGTGCACCTAAGTTCCCCAAAGAGCACAGAAGTCGTGATAGGGGAATTCTGCAAGGAAGACCAACACCAGCAATGCAACAACAATGGATTTCCTGACGAGAGTTCCTGTGGAACAAGAGGACCAAGTCCAAAAGTCACGATCAAGTCGGGAGTGGGCAGATGCCCAGGAAATGCCAGCTGTGGGTGCAAAGAAGCTGCCACCGGATGGTAGAAGCTGTGGATTCTGCAAGAACGACAAAGGCTAGAAACTTCCCCTTTGGAGGATGGATGTCCCACGTCGTGAAGAGTCGTGGAGAGGTGTTTCCGTGCAGAAAGACCGCAAACAACCCTTGCTAGCTGCAAGGGTCGTGGTTAGGGTTTTTGGATGCTGCTGTGGCCCAGGAGGGACCAGGATGTTGCCAATTGCGTGATGATACAGAGGGGGCGTTCAGCAAGACAAAGAGCCCACTCAGAAGCAAGCAGCAACTGCAAAAGTGCCAGAACAGGCACTACAAAGTGGAGTGAACCGGAGCTCACCCAAATTTGCACAAGAGGGTCCCACGAAGCCGGAGGACAACTCAGGAGGTCGTGCAATGCAGGTTAGAGTGCCGGGGACCCAGGCTTGGCTGTGCACAAAGGAAATCCTGGAAGAGTGCACAGGAGCCGGAGTAGCTGCAAAGCACGCGGTTCCCAGCAATGCAGTCTAGCGTGGGGAGGCAAGGACTTACCTCCACCAAACTTGGAATGAAGAGTCACTGGACTGTGGGAGTCACTTGGACAGAGTTGCTGTCAAGGGACCTCGCTCGTTGTGCTGAGAGGAGACCCAGAGGACTGGTGATGCAGTTCTTTGGTGCCTGCGGTTGCAGGGGGAAGATTCCGTTGACCCACGGGAGATTTCTTCAGAGCTTCTAGTGCAGAGAGGAGGCAGACTACCCCCACAGCATGCACCACCAGGAAAACAGTCGAGAAGGCGGCAGGATCAGCATTACAAGGTCGCAGTAGTCGTCTTTGCTACTTTGTTGCAGTTTTGCAGGCTTCCAGCGCGGTCAGCAGTCGATTCCTTGGTAGAAGGTGAAGAGAGAGATGCAGAGGAACTCTGATGAGCTCTTGCATTTGTTATCTAAGGAATTCCCCAAAGCAGAGACCCTAAATAGCCAGAAAAGGAGGTTTGGCTACATAGGGGAGAGGATAGGCTAGCAACACCTGAAGGAGCCTATCAGAAGGAGTCTCTGACGTCACCTGCTGGCACTGGCCACTCAGAGCAGTCCAGTGTGCCAGCAGCACCTCTGTTTCCAAGATGGCAGAGGTCTGGAGCACACTGGAGGAGCTCTGGGCACCTCCCAGGGGAGGTGCAGGTAAAGGGAGTGGTCACTTCCCTTTCCTTTGTCCAGTTTCGCGCCAGAGCAGGGCTGAGGGATCCCTGAACCGGTGCAGACTGGCTTATGCAGAGATGGGCACCATCTGTGCCCATCAAAGCATTTCCAGAGGCTGGGGGAGGCTACTCCTCCCCAGCCCTGACACCTTTTTCCAAAGGGGGAGGGTGTAACACCCTCTATCTGAGGAAGTCCTTTGTTCTGCCTTCCTGGGCAAAGCCTGGCTGTCCCCCAGGAGGGCAGAAACCTGTCTGAGGGGTTGGCAGCAGCAGCAGCTGCAGTGAAACCCCGGGAAAGGTTGTTTGGCAGTACCCGGGTCTGAGCTAGAGACTCGGGGGATCATGGAATTGTCTCCCCAATGCCAGAATGGCATTGGGGTGACAATTCCATGATCCTAGACATGTTACATGGCCATGTTCGGAGTTACCATTGTGACGCTATACATTTGTCGTGACATATGTATAGTGCACGCGTGTAATGGTGTCCCCGCACTCACAAAGTCTGGGGAATTTGCCCTGAACAATGTGGGAGCACCTTGGCTAGTGCCAGGGTGCACACACACTAAGTAACTTAGCACCCAACCTTTACCAGGTAAAGGTTAGACATATAGGTGACTTATAAGTTACTTAAGTGCAGTGGTAAATGGCTGTGAAATAACGTGGACGTTATTTCACTCAGGCGGCACTGGCAGGCCTGTGTAAGAATTGTCAGATCTCCCTATGGGTGGCACAAGAAATGCTGCAGCCCATAGGGATCTCCTGGAACCCCAATACCCTGGGTACCTCAGTACCATATACTAGGGAATTATAAGGGTGTTCCAGTATGCCAATGTAAATTGGTGAAATTGGTCACTAGCCTGTTAGTGACAATTTGGAAAGAAATGAGAGAGCATAACCACTGAGGTTCTGGATAGCAGAGCCTCAGTGAGACAGTTAGTCATAACACAGGTAACACATACAGGGCACATTTATGAGCACTGGGGTCCTGGCTGGCAGGGTCCCAGTGACACATACAACTAAAACAACATATATACAGTGAAATATGGGGGTAACATGCCAGGCAAGATGGTACTTTCCTACACAACCCCCCCCCCAAACGAAGGACAATAAGACTAGCCATGACCTGATGAGTCTTCATTGTCTAAGTGGAAATATCTGGAGAGTCCATCTGCATTGGAGTTGGTACTCCCAGGTCTCTGGACCACCTCAACAATTTAGGGTTTTCACCTTTCATTTGTTTTAGCCAAAGTAGAGGTTTGTGGTCTGTCTGAACAATGAAGTGAGTGCCAAACAGGTATGGCCTGAACTTCTTCAGTGCCCAGACCACAGCAAAGGCCTCCCTCTCTATGGCAGACCAACGCTTTTCTTTAGGGGTCAACCTCCTGCTGATAAAAGCAACAGGTTGATCCTGGCCCTCAGAATAAAGTTGTGATAAGACTGCCCCTACCCCTAATTCAGATGCATCAGTTTGAACAATGAATTTTTTGGAGTAACAGGGGCTTTTCAGGACAGGTGCAGAGCACATGGCCTGCTTCAGCTCCTCAAAAGCTTTCTGACAGTTTGCTGTCCATAATACCTTTTTAGGCATTTTCTTAGATGTGAGGTCATTAAGAGGGGCTGCAATGGAGCCATAGTTCTTTATGAACCTCCTGTAGTACCCAGTGAGGCCTAAAAAGGCTCTCACTTGAGTCTGAGTTGTAGCGGGAACCCAATCTATAATAGTTTGGATTTTCCCCTGAAGTGGTGCAATCTGTTCTCCACCTACCAGGTGTCCCAGATAAACCACTTTCCCATGCCCTATCTGGGACTTTGAAGCCTTGATAGTGAGGCCTGCCTTTTGCAGGGCCTCTAAAACTTTCCATAGGTCGACCAGGTGATCATCCCAGCTGGAGCTAAAGACAGCTATATCATCTAGATATGCTGCACTAAAGGCTTCCAGCCCTTGCAGGACTGTATTCACCAACCTTTGAAAAGTGGCAGGTGCATTTTTCAATCCAAAAGGCATTACTGTAAATTGGTAATGGCCTCCAATGGTTGAAAATGCAGTTTTTGCTTTTGCATCCTCTGATAACTTGATCTGCCAATACCCTGCAGTCAAATCAAAGGTGCTTAGATACTAGGCAGATGCCAGTGTATCTATTAGCTCATCTGCCCTGGGTATAGGGTGAGCATCAGTTTTGGTTACCTGGTTGAGACCTCTGTAGTCAACACAAAATCTCATTTCCCTTTTACCATCTTTGGAATGAGGTTTTGGTACAAGTACCACAGGAGAGGCCCATGGACTTTCAGAGTGCTCAACCACTCCCAGTTCAAGCATTTTCTGCACCTCATGTTTTATGCAGTCTCTGACATGGTCAGACTGCCTATAGATCTTACTTTTGACAGGCAAGGTATCTCCAGTATCTATAGTGTGCTCACACCAAGAAGTGGTGCCTGGCATAGTAGTAAAGAGTTCAGAAAACTGACCCAGGAGATTTATGCAGTGGTCTTTCTGCTCAGCAGTAAGACAATCTGCCAAAACTACACCTTCCACTAGAGCATCTTGTTATGTGGAAGAGAAGAGATCAGGGAGAGGGTCACTCTCTTCTTCCTGTCCTTCATCTGTTGCCATGAGCAGGGTGAGATCAGCCCTGTCATAGCAGGGTTTCAGGCGATTGACATGGAGCACCCTAAGGGGACTCCTGGCAGTGCCTAAGTCAACTAAGTAGGTGACTTCACCCTTCTTTTCAACAATTATGTGGGGTCCACTCCATTTGTCTTGGAGTGCTCTTGGGGCCACAGGCTCCAAGACCCACACTTTTTGCCCTGGTTGGTACTGAACCAAAACAGCCTTCTGGTCATGCCATTGATTTTGGAGCTCTTGGCTGGCCTGAAGGTTTTTACTGGCCTTTTTCCTGTACTCAGCCATCCTAGATCTTAGGCCAAGTACATAGTCCACTATGTCTTGCTTTGGAGCTTTTAAAGGTTGTTCCCAACCCTCCTTCACAAGTGTTAGAGGACCTCTTACAGGGTGTCCAAATAGGAGTTCAAAGGGGCTGAAGCCCACTCCTTTTTGGGGTACCTCCCTGTAAGCAAAAAGGAGGCAAGGTAACAGGATATCCCATCTCCTGCAAAGTTTTTCAGGGAGTCCCATTATCATTCCTTTGAGAGTTTTATTAAACCTCTCAACCAGTCCATTTGTTTGTGGATGATAGGGTGTGGTGAACCTGTATGTAACACCACATTCCTTCCACATGGCCTTTAAGTAAGCAGACATGAAATTGCTTCCCCTGTCTGATACCACTTCTTTTGGGAAGCCCACCCTGGAAAAGATTCCCAGGAGGGCCTTTGCCACTGCAGGAGCTGTAGTGGTCCTTAGAGGAATTTGCTTCAGGATATCTGGTGGCATGGTCCACTACCACCAAGATAAACCTATTGCCTGAAGCAGTAGGAGGGTCAAGGGGGCCAACTATATCAACCCCTACCCTTTCAAAGGGAACCCCAACCACAGGCAGTGGAATAAGGGGTGCCTTTGGAGTGCCACCTGTCTTGCCACTGGCGTGACAGGTTTCACAGGACTTACAAAATTCCTTTTTGTCCTCTGACATTCTAGGCCAATGAAACAAGGGAACAAGCCT
Source organism: Pleurodeles waltl (assembly GCF_031143425.1). Taxonomy (NCBI): domain Eukaryota; kingdom Metazoa; phylum Chordata; class Amphibia; order Caudata; family Salamandridae; genus Pleurodeles; species Pleurodeles waltl. Next base: position 724,249,479 of record NC_090447.1, read on the forward strand.
GTCCCAAGTTTTCATTTGCCCCAAATGTCCAGCTAAGGGAATGTCGTGGGCTAGAGTTAGGAGGAACGTTCTGTATTCCTGACGAATCACCAATCTCCTGGCAGCTCCAGGTTTTGGATCCGTTGCTTCAGTATACAAAAGGTTATCCTCCCAGTAAACTCTGTGAGAGTCACTGACATCCCCAATTGCTTTTTTGACAGCTTGCTGCCTTAGACCCTCTAGTGTGGGACAGGAATGCTGTGCCACACTCAGCTCCTCCCTGGCAGGCCCCCCTTCACCCAAAAGCTCAGCAGTGTCTGCTTCAAGCTCCTCTGGTGTAGGTTCTGCACAGGGTGGAAATTCTTCTTCCTCAGAAGTTGAATTCACTGTAGAGGAAGGGATAGTAGGTAGTGTTTTACCTTTACTAACCCTAGCTTTAGGGAGCACTTGGTCCATTCTTCCAGGATCCAAGTCACCCTGTCCTTTTTGCTTTTTTGCCTGAGCCCTGGTTAAAGCAAAAATATGCCCTGGAATGCCCAGCATTGCTGCATGAGCCTCCAACTCCACTTCTGCCCAAGCTGATGTCTTTAAATCGTTCCCTAGTAGACAGTCTACAGGTAAATCTGAGGCAACCACAACTTTCTTTGGACCAGTAACCCCCCCCCAGTTGAGATTCACAACAGCCATGGGGTGGCTAAGAGTGTTGTTATGAGCATCGGTTACTTGGTACTGGTGACCAAGTAGGTGTTGTTCAGGGTGGAGCAGTTTCTCTATTACCATTGTAACACTGGCACCTGTGTCCCTGTAGGCCTGAACCTCAACATCATTTATTAGGGGCAGTTGCTTGTACTTATCCATATTAAGGGGACAAGCAACCAAGGTGGCTAAATCAATAGCCCCCTCAGAGACTAACACAGCCTCTGTGGTCTCCCTAACAAGACCAACCCCAACTAAATTACCAAAAGTGAGCCCAGCTACTCCCTTGGATTGGCTATTAGTAGGTTTGCTCCCACCACCACTGCTATTACTAGGGGCACTAGGTGTAGCAGCAGGGGTTGTAGTGGTAGTAGGCTTGGTGTTTTTCTTTGGGCAACTGGGATCAGTTGTCCAATGGCCTTTTATTTTACATAAATAGCACCATGGTTTCTTTTCTTTGTTTTGATTTGAAGAGGATTTGGGCCCACCACCCCCACCAGAGTGTTTTTGTGGGCCTGATGAAGACTCATTTTTAGATTTGTCCCCACCCTTGTCATAAGACTTACCATCCTTCTTCTTGCCATCCTTGTCACCCCTGTATGAACTTTTCTGTTCACCCTTGTTCTGACCCATTTGTCTGCCTTCTTTCCCAATTCTTGGGGAGAGGTCAGATCAGAGTCTACCAGGTACAGGTGTAACAAATCAGACACACAATTATTAAGAATATGCTCTCTCAGGATTAAGTTATACAGGCTTTCATAGTCAGAAACTTTACTGCCATTTAACCACCCCTCCAAGGCCTTCACTGAATGGTCAACAAAGTCTACTCAGTCTTGTGAAGACTCCTTTTTGGATTCTCTGAACTTCATCCTGTACTGTTCAGTGGTTAAGCCATAACCATCTAGGAGTGCATTCTTAAGAACTGTAAAATTATTGGCATCACTTTCTTTAACAGTAAGGAGCCTATCCCTACCCTTTCCACTGAAAGATAGCCATAGGATAGCAGCCCACTGCCTTTGAGGGACCTCCTGTACAACATAGGCCCTCTCAAGAGCAGCAAACCACTTGTTAATGTCACCCCCCTCCTTGTAAGGGGTAACTATCTTGTGCAGATTCCTAGAATCATGCTCTTTTGCAGGATGACTATTTGGAATACTGCTGCTGCCACCATGGGGTCCTAACCCCAACCTCTGCCTTTCTTTTTCCAAGTCAAATGCTTGTGTATCTAAATCCAGCTGTTGCTTCTTGAGCTTCAGCCTGGATTCTTCCACTCTCAATTTATTGAGCTCCCTTTCTAACATTCTGTCTTCAGGGAGGGTGGGTTGGGCATGCCTTGACACAGAAGAATGGTGTGAATGAACAGAGGGAGACCTGTCCCTAATAGATGGCACTCTAACATTCTGGCCTACAGAAGTAACACTCCTACTGTGATGAGAAGTAACACTCTTACTGTGATGTGAAGTCACATTAGTACCAGCCATGCTAGGTGGCTTGCTAGGGGGCAGGCTGGGAAGATTCCTTTCTAACTCTTTTACTAGGGGTGCCCCAGGGTCAGAGTGGGAACCATCAGCTAATTTCTCTACAGATGTGCCAACTAAGGTCTTATCCTGTTCAATGAGCATATTAACTAACAGTTGTCTTGAGGGATTCTTCCCTACCCCTAAACCTCTATCTAAGCAGAGACTCCTTGCTTCCTTCCAGCTAAGGTTGTCATAAGCTATGCTGGCCAGATCAAGAGTTTGGCCTGTACCAGACATGATAGAAAAGGTTTAAGGGACAGAAAAAGAAAGAAAAAGTTTTAGGACTTTTTAAAGAACAGAAAAAAAACTTTTTAAGAACTTTTTGAAAGTTTTAGAGGTACTTTTCAGTACTTGGCAAAGAAGTGAGAGAAGAAAAGCAAAACTTTTTGGTTAGGTGTACATACACTGAACTTGTTTTGTATATTTTTCTCTTATGAAAAGTACAATATGACAAAGTGGTAAGTAGTTGCAAAGTGCTTATCCCACCGCTGCACAAAGAATGTAGGAGGCTGGACTGGCTTGTAGTGAGTACCAAGGGGTACTTACACCTTGCACCAGGCCCAGGTATCCCTTATTAGTGTAGAGGGGTGTCTAGCAGCTTAGGCTGATAGAAAAGGTAGCTTAGCAGAGCAGCTTAGGCTGAACTAGGAGACGAGTGAAGCTCCTACAGTACCACTAGTGTCACTTGCACAATATCATAAGAAAACACAATACACAGATATACTAAAAATAAAGGTACTTTATTTTTATGACAATATGCCAAAGTATCTCAGTGAGTACCCTCAGTATGAGGATAGCAAATATACACAAGATATATGTACACAATACCAAAATATGCAGTAATAACAATAGAAAACAGTGCAAACAATGTATAGTCACATTAGAATGCAATGGGGGCACATAGGGATAGGGGCAACACAAACCATATACTCTAGAAGTGGAATGCGAACCACGAATGGACCCCAAACCTATGTGACCTTGTAGAGGGTCGCTGGGACTGTAAGGAAACATTGAGGGTTAGAAAAATAGCCCACCCCAAGACCCTGAAAAGTGGGTGCAAAGTGCACCTAAGTATCCCAAAGAGCACAGAAGTCGTGATAGGGGAATTCTGCAAGGAAGACCAACACCAGCAATGCAACAACAATGGATTTCCTGACGAGAGTACCTGTGGAACAAGGGGACCAAGTCCAAAAGTCACAATCAAGTCGGGAGTGGGCAGATGCCCAGGAAATGCCAGCTGTGGGTGCAAAGAAGCTGCCACTGGATGGTAGAAGCTGTGGATTCTGCAAGAACAACAAGGGCTAGAAACTTCCCCTTTGGAGGATGGATGTCCCACATCGTGAAGAGTCGCACAGAGGTGTTTCCGTGCAGAAAGACCACAAACAAGCCTTGCTAGCTGCAAGGGTTGCGGTTAGGATTTTTGGATGCTGCTGTGGCCCAGGAGGGACCAGGATGTCGCCAATTGCGTGAGGGGACAGAGAGGGCGTTCAGCAAGACAAAGAGCCCACTCAGAAGCAAGCAGCAGCCGCAGAAGTGCTGAAACAGGCACTACGAAGTGGAGTGAACCGGAGCTCACCCGAAGTTGCACAAGAGGGTCCCACGAAGCCGGAGGACAACTCAGGAGGTCGTGCAATGCAGGTTAGAGTGCTGGGGACCCAGGCTTGGCTGTGCACAAAGGAAATCCTGGAAGAGTGCACAGGAGCCGGAGTAGCTGCAAAACACACGGTTCCCAGCAATGCATTCTAGCGTGGGGAGGCAAGGACGTACCTCCACCAAACTTGGACTGAAGAGTCACTGGACTGTGGGAGTCACTTGGACAGAGTTGCTGAGTTCAAGGGACCTCGCTCGACGTGCTGAGAGGAGACCCAGAGGACCGGTGATGCAGTTCTTTGGTGCCTGCGGTTGCAGGGGGAAGATTCCGTCGCCCCACAGGAGATTTCTTCGGAGCTTCTAGTGCAGAGAGGAGGTAGACTACCCCCACAGCATGCACCACCAGGAAAACAGTTGAGAAGGCGGCAGGATCAGCGTTACAAGGTCGCAGTAGTCGTCTTTGCTACTTTGTTGCAGTTTTGCAGGCTTCCAGCGCAGTCAGCAATCGATTCCTTGGCAGAAGGTGAAGAGAGAGATGCAGAGGAACTCTGATGAGCTCTTGCATTCGTTATCTAAGGAAGACCCTAAATAGCCAGAAAAGGAGGTTTGGCTACCTAGGAGAGAGGATAGGCTAGCAACACCTGAAGGAGCCTATCAGAAGGAGTCTCTGACGTCACCTGCTGGCACTGGCCACTCAGAGCAGTCCAGTGTGCCAGCAGCACCTCTGTTTCCAAGATGGCAGAGGTCTGGAGCACACTGGAGGAACTCTGGGCACCTCCCAGGGGAGGTGCCGGTCAAGGGAGTGGTCACTCCCCTTTCCTTTGTCCAGTTTCGCGCCAGAGCAGGGCTGAGGGATCCCTGAACCGGTGCAGACTGGCTTATGCAGAGATGGGCACCATCTGTGCCCATCAAAGCATTTCCAGAGGCTGGGGGAGGCTACTCCTCCCCAGCCCTGACACCTTTTTCCAAAGGGGGAGGGTGTATCACCCTCTCTCTGAGGAAGTCCTTTGTTCTGCCTTCCTGGGCCAAGCCTGGCTGTACCCCAGGAGGGCAGAAACCTGTCTGAGGGGTTGGCAGCAGCAGCAGCTGCAGTGAAACCCCGGGAAAGGTAGTTTGGCAGTACCCGGGTCTGAGCTAGAGACTCGGGGGATCATGGAATTGTCTCCCCAATGCCAGAATGGCATTGGGGTGAGAATTCCATGCTCTTAGACATGTTACATGGCCATGTTCGGAGTTACCATTGTGACGCTATACATATGTCGTGACATATGTATACTGCACGCGTGTAATGGTGTCCCTGCACTCACAAAGTCCGGGGAATTTGCCCTGAACAATGTGGGAGCACCTTGGCTAGTGCCAGGGTGCCCACACACTATGTAACTTAGCACCCAACCTTTACCAGGTAAAGGTTAGACATATAGGTGAATGATAATTTACTCAAGTGCAGTGGTAAATGGCTGTGAAATAACGTGGACGTTATTTCACTCAGGCTGCACTGGCAGGCCTGTGTAAGAATTGTCATATCTCCCTATGGGTGGCACAAGAAATGCTGCAGCCCATAGGGATCTCCTGGAACCCCAATACCCTGGGTACCTCAGTACCATATACTAAGGAATTATAAGGGTGTTCCAGTATGCCAATGTAAATTGGTGAAATTGGTCACTAGCCTGTTAGTGACAATTTGGAAAGAAATGAGAGAGCATAACCACTGAGGTTCTGGATAGCAGAGCCTCAGTGAGACAGTTAGTCATAACACAGATAACACATACAGGGCACACTTATGAGCACTGGGGCCCTGGCTGGCAGGGTCCCAGTGACACATACAACTAAAACAACATATATACAGTGAAATATGGGGGTAACATACCAGGCAAGATGGAACTTTCCTACAGGAGAAACAAGGAGAGATAGGGCTCACATCCATATGACAAGTTCATTACGTTGTAATTAGCAATGGCACACAGTTTGTCAAAGTTCTCCTGACTGTCTGTTGGACCTGGCCCTTTTACAGGGTCATTCCCCAGACTTTTTGCCTTTTGCCTCCTTATTTTTCTGATCTTTGTTGGCTGACGTTTTGACTCTAAGCACTTTTTCACTGCTAACCAGTGCTAAAGTGCATGTGATCTCCCTTACAAAATTGGTGTGATTGGCTTATACCTAATTGGCATACTTAATTTACCTATAAGTCCCTTGTAAAGTGGTATCCCTATACCCAGGACCTGTAAATTAAATGCTACTAGTGGGCCTGCAGCACTGCTTGCGCCACCTACTGAAGTAGCCTTTCAAACTTATCTCAGGCCTGCTAGTGCAGTGCCTGTGTGCGCAGTTTTCTGCCACAGGGACCTGGCATCTAAATTTACTTGCCAGGCCCAGAACTCCCCTTTTACTACATGTAAGTCACCCCTAAGGTACGCCCTAGCTCGCCCTATGGGCAGGTTGCCATGTATGTAGAAGGCAGGACAAGTGCCAGGTTGCATGACCTGTCCTGGTAGTGACAAACAGCCTAACTTGGTGTCTCACTTCTGTGAGTGCTGCCTTCTCATAGGATTGCATTGGAAATGCCCTGCCTTATGTGTAAGGGGCATTTTCTGATTTATGAGGGGTAGCATAGGCATGTTTGGTATGGTTGTGATAGTGATGAGAAATGCTGGTTACTGGTGTAGGTATTTTTTTATTAGTATCACAGAAATGCCACTTCTAGAAAGTGTGCATTTATATCTGCTTATGCTGGTGTTTTGCAGCTTTCCTCCAATCCACATCTGAGCAGACCGACAGTTGGTGCTTTGTGCATACTTTTCAGACAGCCTGAACACAGGGAGGGTGGAGGTGTCACAGAGGTGCATCAACATATTGTATAGCCTTCCTGGGCTTAGAGAAGGGAGAGGCGGGGCACACCTGGATTTGTATAGGCTGTGCCCTGGCCTCACACAATAGGGTTGTTTACCCCCTACTGTTGTTTGGAGCCTGTGCTGGAGGAGGGAAAGGGCACTCCCGGAACCAGTTGTAACTGGTTGGAACCCCCTCTCCTCCCCATTACAAAACACACTGTAAACCGAGTATAAGTACAGGGGAATTCTCCCCACAATTTGGACATCACTTTGGACATTCTAGGAACTCCATGAACCTTACCTGGAGCTGGACAGGACGTTGTTTAAAGGACTCACCAGGACCACCTTGGACTGCTGCTGCTGTGCTGACCTGTTACCTGCCTGGTCACAAGGAGGAACTGCCACTGCTTGCACCCCCTTGTAGTGCCTACCTGCTGCTGGATCCGCCAGCCCTGTGCCCCCTTCTTCATCTGTTGTCTCCAGAGGCAGGGTGCTGTGGCCCCTGACCTCTGTAAACTTCCTCCAGCACGAGGAGTGCTGCTGTTGCTGCATAGCGCTTTGGGAGCGCTTCTTTGTGACCTTAAAGCGCTTTTCAAAAGTGTGTTTTGCCTGCTGGAGAAAATCACAGACGCAGCCCGGGCTACAGATTTGGCCTTAGCTCTTTGAAAAACACTGTTTATGCCCCCAAATCACCGTCGCAACCCGGGCGTCTTCTTAACCTCCAGCACGAGGATCACGCTCTTTCCAGTGCCCCCGGGGCACGAGAAGACAGAAAGCGGAGCAAGCGTGCTCCTGTAGGCCACCCCGAGGCACGGTCTGCTCCTTGGAGCACCCCCAGGACTCCAGCCGCCTCCGACTTCCTCTAAACTTTCACTGTGCGGCCCGGGATCCTATGTATACACTCGCTCACCACATCGGGTGCAGGCGAGTGTCTACTCAGGCCCCAGGAGGGGTTCGCTCATCAAAAGCCTCACCAGCAGGACTCGGGGGAAGGTGCGGGGAGCGCCCCCTTCCCCCGGTCTCTTCCCTAGGAGTAGGACGGTCCTCTCTTATTTGGAAAATGGGCATTTGTCATTAAAAACGGGGAAGGGAGACCTCGATGGAGGCCACCTTCCTCTCGCCCCATACTTGTGTGTTGGGCCTTGCCTGGCCCCCACTACACGGACAGGGTGTGAGTAGGCCGAGGCAAGCCTTCACCAAGATCGTGGGCCCCCAAAGGGGCCCGTTTATCATGAGGAGAGGGTGCCGGCCACCCCTCTCCCCCAGGAGCACCCCGTGGCCCCCGTTGTGCACACAGGAGCGCCTGGGGCCCCCATGTTCCTCTTTAGGCACAGGGAGTGCCTCTTCTTCAGGACACCAGGTGCATAGAATTCTTACTGTAATTCTTGACTACTGTTTATGTTGCAGAATCCTGAGTACTTATGTGTTCTAATGTTACAACTGCTTATTCTTGCAGAGTATTAGTAGCTTGTGTAACGTTCTGACAACTGCTAAGGTAGCAGGGTATTACTTACATGTAATGTTGGTCTAATTATATTTTGTGCACAACAGTTTATTTTTACATAGCTCAGTGTTGTGTTTACTTTTGTGGTGTACATTTTGCGTCACATGTGTTGTGTGTGTTGTGCAAACGCTTTACACATTGCCTCTGGGTTAGGCCTGACTGCTCGTGCCAAGCTACCAAGGGGGTGAGCAGGGGTTATCTTGGGCGTGTAACTCCCTTGCCCTGACTAGAGTGGGTGGGTTCTGCCTGGCTTAGGTGCATATCCTAACCAACCAGGAATCCCATTTCTAACAGCGTCTGTCCTATCCTTCCTGAAAAGCCTACTTCACCTAAGATACAGCCTTTGCATTTATATTCACAGTTTTCTATAACTATTCCAGCAAACCTAACTCTGAGAACCCCAACTTAATATAGTTAAACCTAGGAACTGTATAAACGTTATCCAGAGAAAGATTCCCCTAGATTCTGAGCCATAATAGTAGAGATTTCAAGTTAATCCTATCTCCCAAAGGAATTAGTTCAACCTCTGAGTGGTGCATAAAAGCAGGGGTGGATTGAGCCACAGCCAAAAGTCTTCACAGAAATTCATCCTCAACCTACTGCAATGGCCCGACATACTTAAATCCCCAAACTCTTGCTCCATGTGATGCCACAGAGATACATTCACTCTTACAAATATTATTCATTTCTCTGATCGGCATGTGTCCGAGCTTCCTAGCAAAGGTAAAAACTGACTCCACAGTTCTTTGACATTGTATAGCCCTAGTATTATGTAGGTTTTTTCAAATGAAATTTTAATCAAGGCTAATCCCAAATAAATAAAACTCTTAAATCTTAAGATTTCCATCTCACCCAAGTACAACTACCTTGTTCTCACATTGTTAGGGACAATGCTCATTGCAAAGGATTTATTTATATTTGTTTTAGGATCCAGGCCTCCCATAAAACTATAAAGTTCATCTAAAAGAAGCCGCAACCCTTTTGCAGTTCTCAACATTAAAAATGAATCATCTACATACAATAACACTAGGAGAACTCTGGACTTTATTTTGGGCAGAACTTTACACCCTTAGGACAAAGGAAAATCTAGAACATTAACAGAAGTGAGAACAGGAGCGGTGTCATCGCACACCCTTGTCAAACCCCTAGCAAAGAATTAATTTTAGTGGAAAGTTCACCCACCTTACCCATATCTAACACTTACTTTAGTGTCCCAATGCATCCTTTCTATTAACCTTATTAAAGCTTGATCAATTCTCATCTTAGCCATATTATCCCAAAGCTTCACTCTGTTGACTGTATCAAAGGCACAGGAGAAGTCCATAAATGCAAGGTGATTGGAACCTCTTCTGGCCTTTGCATACTTAACAATGATCAGTTGAAGGTTTTGGCACTGTTCTACAGTGCCGACCCCAGATGGAACCCATACTGGACTCTTGAAAGAGCCTGATTATCCTGCCCTCATGCCTTCAGTGTGGATGTGAGGATCCTTCCCAATATCTTAAGAGAGTTTTTAGGAAGAAAATAGGGTGGTAACAGGCTGGTGAGTTTCTGTTACCTTCTTAGAAAAATGGAAGAAACTAGAGCCTTTCTCCATGTTGAAATGGTTCTCTTTTTATAGATGCCATGAAAAAACATTAGTTAAAATAGAAGCCCTATTCAAAATATTATCGTTAAAGAGATCCAAAGGAACCCCATCTGGCTCGGGTACCTTTCTGGCAAGCTCTGAATAATAGCAGCAACATCATCCTTTGTCTAAATAGATTCATTAATGGCACCAAATAGCCCTGAATTATGGGCTTCTGCTTCTCTATCATCAATATCAATAGTTTAGTTACCAAGATTAAAAATGCTAGTAAAATAGTCTACCCAAACTTCTACGGGTATAACTCTGTCCAATGTCTGCTTTTTATACCCATTGAAGAACTGTTGATTTACAACTTTCCAAAAGGCTGCACTGTCCCTCAATTTAACAGTCTTTTTGAATCCTCCAAGGCAGCCTTTCCTAACTCTGATCTCTTAGCCTCAAGATTATCTTTATAGAACATTCTGGCCAAAGTGCACACATGATTGGCCCAGCTTGTGGAATGGATTGATTTAGTTGTTCTGGTTAGCCCCAGACCTTTATCAACTGCGGCACAGAGAGCACTAAAAGCATTCATAATAGACGTTGGGGGGGGGGGTTCCTCCACCAATGTCAATGTTAAAATAGGTTGAAAATTCTCCTTGACAAAATTATGCATGAAGGACTCCTTTTTTAATGTCTCCCATGTTATTCTAATGCCCTTATTGCATTAATTAGTTAATGGTAAATTCTTCAATCTCCCTACAGCATCCAACAGGTTCAAATCAATGACCAAGACAAGAGGATTATGATCACTAGTACAAGAAGCACTAACCTCATTCTCCAATACAATTTCAGCTAAATCCAGGGATAAAATAAAAAAGTAAATCTCTCTTTAATTAGTGGCTCCATTATGAGTAGAAAATAGGGTACTCCCATTAGACCTGTATTCTTTGGCAAAAGCCATGTTATCTGGATCACATTCAGAGTCTTTCTGAATAGTGTATGTGGGAAGTATAAAGAATCCCCTCCATCATGAACCTTAGCTCCACCGGGGGATGGTTTGCTATTTCCACACAACCTTATGTTAAAATTCCCTGCCCAGACTATTAGTGTCTCTGTTATAACTATCCATAAAGGTTTCTAAGCTCTCAACTGCAGTCGTCACTCGTGATTCTAATATGTTGTTATATAGATCAATCAAAAAAGCACCTTATGAATATGTAATCTACATTAAGATCATCTGAAAGTGGGATATAAAACTGATCATTCTAGTTGAGAGACCTATGATTATAACAGCGATCAATATAGGTAACCCCCCCCTTGACCCATCTTGAGCTAGATAGAGTGGCTGTACTATAAAAAGATGAATAACCATTTACATGAAAATCACCTAGGAGCCAAGTTTCTTGCAATAGGACAATTGTCAATAACACAAAATCCAATCAGTATTTGTTAACTTATTGTGGAGATCAGCAATTTTCCATGACAGAAAACTTTGCCCAGTTACAACAGAACTGCTTGGGTTAGAAATGGGGACCTCTAAAACCATGAAAGGGCTATACTCCTAAGGCCCCTTTTGCCTCAAGAGCTCATAGGCCACAGATTGCCTTATATCAAGTTGTGATCCGGGCTGAAGAGCCACCTTCAAATTGAGGTAAAATCAGTCCAGGCCCTCCAGAGAGGCATGTGCTTCAAAAGAATTTCAGACCTCAAAGTTGAAAATTGGGCTACCACCCCAGGGTAATGAGCCCTTGCTTCCACAAATCTGGATGGGAGCATCTCCAGCCTAAATAAATTATCCAGTGATAAAAGCTGAATAGGGCCTGAACCTCATCAGTAGAAGTAAAACTGCTTTATTAATGATTTGAACAAGTTAGGTGACCTAAAGTTGATGATGGGACAATCCCCAGAAACTTCCTTTCAGCGATGCCCGATTTAGAGAGTTCTTCTGATCATTAAAATCTCCTTTGAGAAGTCAGTGGGCCACCTGGATTTTTCCCTTAGCTAATGTACTACTTTATTTTTCAGAGCACAATAATCTTCACACATGTGCAGTGCTCAAACCAGAGCATCTCTCAGTATTAGGGCAAAAGGCATACACACAGGTGGAAGCTGAGAGAAAGAATTACCAGGGCTATAACCCAGAGATTTAGAAGAATCATTAGCTGACTCTAGAGCTTTTTACCTCTTCTTCTTCCTCCTTCCTGGGGATCTGATTTCCTTATCAGCAAACATGCTTCTGCTCCCTCTTACTTGATTTGATGACCCAATAGACGAAGTGGTAGGCTCCGCTGGAGCTGAAAATGGGTAAGTAATTAGGGGCTACTTGGGGGTCAATAGGGGGCACTGCAGCAGGTGCTTGCGCCACAGGGGTGAGGTTCAGTTTGGACATCTATTTCTCTATTTTCTCTAAACGGTGTATAATCTGGTTCAGTCTACCCATAAAAGAAGCCAAGCCTGAATTAGAAAAGACCTCCATAGCCTCAGTAACTCCATGCTTCCCTATGGTATTAGGGTCCATGCAGTCCAATAGAGTTGATTGACCAGGGCGCTGTCTCCTTGATTTGGCCTCTTCATCAGCTCTCCTCCTTTTTCCACGCTTGTCCCCTTGTTTTAGCAACATCTGGATAAACATTGGATTGAGATCGTGCACCCTCAGAGTACCCGGCAGCCTCCACAACAGAGGCGTTAACAGCACTAGTTGAAGTACCAGACACATCTGTCCTCACCTCTGATGTGTTTGGTACAGAGCTCATATTGACAATAATTGCCTCATGTAACATCTGGAGGGCAGAGAGCAAGGAGAGGAACATATGTCCCTCTGCCAACTCTATCTCCTTCCCAATCACTTCCACTGCCTGCTGCAGAAAGTCATCCATGGTGGTGCCTGGGAAAGATATCCAAGAAATCATAGAGGCTTCACACTTTCCCATTTTAGAAAATTGAAAAAGCAACCCTTAATAGTTCTAAACAAAATGTAAGCAGTGCCTTATGTTAGATAAAAGCCTCCTCTGGGCGATCATGGGCAAAGATGGCCGGGTCTTGGACTGGTCTTTGACATGGCACCTGCAGGGTACACAGTGTGCTTTGAGAGCTTCAGTCAAATAAAGCCCTCCTTCTGGGCTCCAATTGTATCCTGGGGGCTGAAGTCCCCCTTCTCATACTCCTGAATGTGGCGTCCCTTACCCAAGGGAAACCCAACATGCTTTGAGGGCTTCAGTCAATTAGAGCCCTCATCTTGGAGTCCAGCTCTACACTGGGGCTGAAGTACCCCTCCTCCTGCTCCTGAATGGGGTGTCCAGTCGTATGTATGTATTTTTAGTATTTTTGTATTGTATTATATACATACTTTACAGAAAAACAACTCTGAGTTGAACCGAGACATTAATGCTGGTGTGACATTAAGAAATATTCAAATGCCCTCTTTGGCTTTGTGGCTGTTGGTATTTTCTTGACATCTGAGACTGTTTTGTAGATAAATTAAAGTTACCTATATCATTTATTTTACTGATGACATAAATCACTTGCATGTCTTCAAGAGTATAATAGGCGAAATGTGAAAATAAACACTTTCATACAAATGAAAGCATAAATACTACACCGAACGCAAACTGTTTTTTGCACTCTTATATTAGTCATTGGTGTTTCTAGGAGTGAATTTTAGACTGGGAGGCACCAATTGTCCTCTATATCTTTCTATCTATCTAAAAAAACAAAGGTTACAAGGACGTTATTAGATTGAGAATTTAGTTGCACAAAACCACAGAAATTCCACAGTTATAGTTAGAGTTATTACAAATCGCGCCCTAAGGTAGTCATAACTCACGCCAGCTTGTACAGTTTTTTTTCCAATAATTTGAATGCTAATGTTTCATTTATATTTTGTAATGGCGTCATAGCAGATGTCATGACTGCTGTAATATCTGAGTCAATTAGCAGTGCAAAATGAGGGCATGAGTTATAGTTACCTTAGTGTGCCTAAGGCCAGGCCCTGCGGCCAAGCCCCTATAACCGCCCAACCCCACACCATGCCAGCCTTTGGCCATGCATGACAGGGGTTGGCCAGAGGGCCTGGCCTACAGCCAGGCCCTGCGGCCAACACCCTATAACCACCCAACTCTGTGGCACTTACGCTCTGGCCGTCAATGGCAGGGTTTGCCACAAGGCTTGGCCACAGGCAAGTCCTCATAACCACTCAACCCAGCATCATGCACGGCTATCAGCCGTGCATGGCAGGTATTGACCACATGGCTTGGCCTGCAGCCAGCCCTGTGGCCGACCCCCTATAATCCTATAACCATCCAACCCTGTGCCAGGTGCGGCTTTGTCCATTCATGGCAGGGGCTTGCCACAAGGCCTAGCCACAGGCAAGCCCCCATTACCTTTCAACCCCAAGTCATGCACGGCCTTCAGCTGTGCATGGCAGGGGTTGGCCACAGGGCCAGGCCTGCAGCTAGCCCTGCGGTCAACCCCCTATAACCACCAAACCCACACCACACACAGGCTTCTGCATTGCAAATTGGGGTTGACCACAACCAACCCTCTAGTGTCGTTCTGGGAGTGAAATGTGGATGTGAGAGTGTGTACCTGGGTGTGGGTGTGAGAGTGTCTGTCTGGGTGTGACAGTGTGTGTGAGAGAGTGTCTTTGGGTGGGAGAGTGGGTATGAGAGTGTCTGTCTGGCTGTAACAGTGGGTGTGAGAGACGGTCTATGAGGGTGTGAGAGGGTGTCTCTGGGTGTGACAGTGATTGTGAGAGAGTCTGGGTGTAAGAGTGGGTGTGAGAGGGTCTATGTGGGTGTGAGAGTAGGTGTGAAAGTCTCTGTCTGGGAGTGACAGTGGAAGTGAGATTGTGTACCTGGGTGTGAGAGTGGATGTGAGAGTGTCTATCTCGGTCTGGGGAGTGGGTGTGAGAGTGTTTGTTTGGGTGTAAGAGTGAATGTATATCTGGTCTTTGAGTGGGTGTATGAATACATATAGTTTTTGACATTTTGCGAAATCTGTGGATCCACACTTCGAATTTACACCTTGGGCTGTTTGCCTGACAATTTTTGCCATTATTTATTCTGTTGCTACACATATATAAAGGACATGCGGTTAGGGGCACTCTATCCTGACCCCTTCATAAAAATTACAGCCCACATTTCAGCCGCAGGGACCATTTCCCGATGCAACAAAATGGCAGTCCAAACTTCCCTGTCAGGTTGTGGCCAGCCAATGAGAATCTTGCTGTGGCTCGCATGTCCGCAGATCGACCCGCGGTTAGATATGAGGAGGGTCCAGGTCCCTAGAAAGCTATGTTTTTCCTCATTTACTAACTCCAAAACTACTGAACAGACTTGCACTAAATCACATTCACAATCTGGGCACCAAGATCTAGCTTCCTGCCAAATTTGGTGTGTTTATGTTCAGCTGTTTGGGCTGTCGGCTTATCTAAAGACCCTATGGAAAAATTAATGGATGGACGGGGAAAACATATTTTGGGACCCCCCTGTTTATCGGCCAACACTTGATGGACCACACCAAAACTTTTAAATCAGCAACCAAACCAACTGTAATATTAGTCTTAAAAATTTTGTGAAGATTCATCAAGTAGTTCCAAAGATATTGGCAAAGCAAAAATGTATCTTCCAATGGAAACTAGGTCCTAACTATACAACCTAGGGGCGGCTGCTAGTAGGTAGTATATATATTGGCAAAGTTTGATGAATGTTCGTGTGCAGGAGATTTTGTTGTACATGGAATGTTTCATAGAGATTGAGCTGGCGGGGGCTGAGAAAAAGAGGAGTCAAAAAAGCTAAATTTCCCATGCTAATTGCTATACAGACTGAACAGCTGGAAAGAATGACACCAAATTTGGCAGAAAGCTAGCATTTCGTGCGCAGATTGTACTTTAGGTTATTTGGTGTTAATCAGTAGTTCAGGAGAAATTAAAGAAAATTCACATTTGTACATCTCTGGCTGCCACCAAAAAGTTTAAAAAAAATGCAGAGGGGCAGGGTAGAATCACCCTGAATTCTTAGGTCTTTTCCCATGAATTCACGACGACCTCACAAATTCAGTATTTTTTTTTTTTTTAAACAAGTGCGGGCTATTACATTAGGGGGGGCATGTGGCACCCTCAAGGCGCCAATGATGGCACTGGCAACTGCCACCTCTCAGAGCTGGCTCCTGCTATGTCCCTGGGTCCCCATCCCAGGACATAGCTGTTTGCTCTGACTTGGCGTGAGCTTTGACAGCACCCACCAAGTCAGAGCAAACACTCTGGTCTGAATAAGCGAGAGTCGTCAAACAGCTCTTGCTTACTCAGCGGAGGTTTCCTCTGTTTCCCTGCCTGCATTAGCAGCTCCCTCTCTGTGACAGCAATGCTGGCTCCCACAGGAGGTGGGGAGCCGGCTGGGGTCCAGGGGCCTTCAGGCTCCCTCTGCGGTCTGCAACTTTGTGATAAGGTGCCCTGGGAAGGTGACCAAGGTTTCATGCCCTGGTCCTGGGGGATGGGGTCCATGGGGAAGAGATCGGCATTGGGGAGGAAGGCCGTGCAGCACCCCTCCCAAAAGAAGAAATTATTATTAGGCCAGGCCCGAGGGTTGGGGTCCCTGGGTTGAGAGTGACCTTGGGGAGGGGGGTTGCCTGGTTCCCACCTCAAAAAAGGAAATAATGTTTAGGGTGGGACCTGGGGGATGCGGTCCGAGGGGCTAAGATCATCCTTGGGGAGAGGGGTTGTGCAGAACCCTCCACAAAAAAATAAATAGTAATTAGGCCGGGGATGGGGTCCCCGGGGCTGAGATCAGCCGTAGGGATGGGTCCTGTGTGGCCCACCCCCACCCCAAAAAATTAATAATTAGGTTTTTACTGGGGAATGGGGCCCTTGGAGCCAAAATTGCCCTTGTGGGGGATGTGCAGCCCCTCTCCCCAAAAAACAATTGATAATTAGGTTTGGCCCCAAGAGATGGGGTCTCTGGGACTAAGATCGGACCTGGGTGAGGGGGGCTGTGTTGCCCCCATCCCCAAAAAACAAAATAAAATATTAAGGTCAGGGCTCAGGAGATGGGGTCCCCAGGGCCTAGATCAGCCTGGGGAAGGGGGCTGCACGCCCACCAAAAGAAATAATTAAATATTTATAGGCTTGGCCCCAAGGGATGGGGTCTCCAGGGCTTAGATCAGCATGGGGAGGGAGGGCACCTGGCCCCACCCCCCCTAAAAAAGAAAAAAAGTTTGTCTGGGCCCAGGGGTATGATGTCCCCAGGGCTGAGATAGGTCTGGGAAGGGGGGCAGCACCTACGGAAGGGGGTTGGGTAGTTATAGGGGTTGGCCTGAGGGGTGGGGTTGCCTGGGTATACCCCCACTGAACATGGCTGAAGGCTGTGCGCAGTGTGGGGTTGGGTGTTTATAGGGATTGGCTGCAGGGTCTGGCCCCAAGCCAGGCCCTGTGGGCAACACCCACTGCACATGGTCAAAGGGCATACACAGCACAGCTTAGGAGGTTATTGGGGTTGGCTGCAGGCCAGGTCCTGTCGGCAACCCCCAATGAGCACAGCTATAGGCCATGCACGGTGGTGGATGGATTAACATATAGTAATGAAAATTACTTTTTGTTTTTAAAAAACCCATAGAAATTCACTGAAAAAACAAAGGTTACAGGGATGTTATAGTTAGGAAATATAATTTATAAACAGCATAGAAATTCAATTTAAATACGAAAGGTTATGGGACATTATAGTTATGCTTACATTTCAGACATACAAAACCATAGAAATTCCGCAGTTATAGTTGCCTGAGCTAATTATGGCTTGCGCCCCAGTAATCCATTGCTTATGAACTCACCTATTACTTCACTCATAACATGGTCAGTGACATCACTGATCACATCACTCATGATATCCTCTTGTTTCAAATCTTTTTTTGACATTCTCAAATTGTTTCATCATTTCTGTATCTTCTGAACAATATTGTCTAACTGTAAAAAAGTACCCCTAGGGGATTCTCTTAAGTAAGCTTTGTGGATGAAAACTACTCCTGTGTAAGATGCTATTTGTTGCCGGTGCATTGTTGTTTCCAAAAATTGATCCCGCATATAAACCTTGATATCCAAAAAGCACATTATTCATGGAATGGCAGGAGCATGAAAAATACCTAGGAATCACTTTGATACGGAAAAGGTGAAATAACAACAGCAATAAAAAAGAAGACCAAGTGATAAGAATGATAACATTTTTAGCATTCTTAGGAAACATTGGAATCTATTGATAAATGATCCTGGTATAGGTCCCATGGTAGGGACGAGACCAAAGATTACCTACAAGAAGGCTCCCTCTATTAAGGTCAAATTTGTGAAAAACCACTTTACCAGGGATATGCCTCAAATCTTGTTGACAAAAAAGCTTGGGTTTTACCAAATGTTTGAAATGCAAAGCATGCCGCATTGGAGAAAACAGGAATAAGCAAGATACACTTTATGATGAACTTTTAAGAACAATCAGAAAATAACACGTTAAACAACTTATATAATAAATGTATTAAAATGTGAATGCGGCATGAAATATGTAGGGAGAACAACTTGTAAATTAAAAATATAAAAGCAGTGAATAAAAATGATCTGAGTTATGCAATGGTGAAATCTCAAAGTTTGTGTCATGAAAATAACTGGAAGACAATGCGTGATTTTGGAATAACCCATGTCCCTCAGAATGTAATAGGAGACAATAGAACTTTGAGACACCGTTGTTTGGAATCCAGATACATAATAAAATTAAGGACCGTGATTCCTTTTGGCCTTAACACTGATGAAGAATTATATATACATATGTGAGAATATTTAATGGATGAAATTATATTTTTAGAAAATACATATGTCAAATAGAAACTATGGATTTCATTTTATCGCCATGTTGAAGTAATCATTGGTTTTAATATACAATGGGTGATTTGGAGTAACTTTATCCCTGAAAGTTTTCCCCTTTCCAAAAGAATGTCATTTAATGAGAACTTTTACTTGAAGGAAATGACATCATTAGAAACATAAAGTGAAAAAGTGATGAAAATGTAAACGCGTGTTTACTGCTTAAAATACAAAGATATAGAATATACAAACTAATAATGATGCAACTGAAAACAATTTTGTAAATAGGAATACGAATTCCATAACATAAAGACATTCTATGTAGAAATTATGGCGTTCAGAATCAACAGGGGCAGAATATACGTACAGAGCCATAATTAGATGTAAAAATAAAGGGATATCAAGCATAATTCTTAATTCAATTTACAGGGACTAATCTTTGGAGATGGCGTTAAATTGTAATGTTTGAAAATATTTTTTCTCTTAGAAATGATAGAATGGTAAAATAAGGGTCAATATAAATTATAATGCATAGTGTTTGATATTTTTTTGAGAAGAATATAAGAAAAATGTGAGAGAAATATCAAAAAATTGTGGAAAATAGAGCACTATTTTGTAAAAACTACATTATCCATAATGCCCTAGGACTGATTGCAGTCATATGACTATATGAAATGAAAGAGAAAAGGAGCTAGATTATCCATGA
The DNA here is from genome assembly GCF_031143425.1 of Pleurodeles waltl. Taxonomy (NCBI): domain Eukaryota; kingdom Metazoa; phylum Chordata; class Amphibia; order Caudata; family Salamandridae; genus Pleurodeles; species Pleurodeles waltl. The sequence goes on from NC_090447.1 coordinate 724,268,705, forward strand.
TCAAGACCTAGGTGGTCAAAATACCTCGGGTGGTGGAGACATTCACTTTTTGTTAAATAAATACAATTGGCTATATACTTCCTGACTTCCTGGAGTGCAATGGTTTGACCTTTGTTGAAGTATGTATATAAATATATATATACATATACATATAAATATATATATTCACTAGAAAAGCAAAAGTTACCAGGACATTATCTCAAGAAACTATAATTTGTGCCCTAAGAGGTAACTATAACTCATTCCCTAACAAGCACAGTATTCTTATCAAGAATTTCACTGCACGTTTTGCTGGCATATTATTAAAGACTCCATAGATGATGTAATGAGCGATGCAATATGTGGATAATTAGCAGTGCATGGTGAGGGTGCACAAATTATAGCTTGCCACATAATCTTACAGTGCTCTCCTTGTGCAACACATCCATTGTCTCCTTTTGGAAACGTCAGACACCATCAACATTATTCCTTGAGGCCCCTTGTCACAAACACCTCCATACCTTATCTAATAAAACAGGTATCTGTGCCATACCATCTCTACTGTTTCCACAAACCCAAGCAAGCCTCTGTACCCAATTGTCTTCATAACATGCACCTTTCTCTCCACTTCTAATTCTTGACACTATAAAAAGCTGCTGCACTTGCTGCATTACATTGTATGAGAGGATGGGAGCAGGAAAGCACCTTATTTACTAAGAAATGGCATGGTCCTGCTCTCTCCCCAGCACTGGCACACAATTAGGCTCCCTAGGGCCATGCACACAAATTTACATCATACTGTTTGTGTGATGTCTAACATAAGTTTTGTACTGGAAGGGTACTTGTGTAGTATAAAATAATAGAGTTTCTCATGTTAACACCACTCTCAAAAAAGGTGGTTGCATGGGAATGCCACTCATGGAATGCCACTCTGATGCAAAGTAATGTAAAGCAGCACAGAGTGCTTGTTAAAGCTGTCGACCTGAAAAACTTCCGCCCCATCTCTCTTCTGCCTTTCCCAGCCAAGGTAATAGAGAAGACCGTCAACAAACAGCTGACCACCTTCCTGGAAAACAACAACCTGCTCGACCCTTCACAAACCGGATTCCGAACCAACCACAGCACGGAAACCGCCCTCATCTCAGTCACTGACGACAACAGAACCCTGATGGACAACGGTGAAACAGTCGCCCTCATTCTCCTCGACCTCTCGGATGCCTTCGACACCGTCTGTCACTGCACCCTAATCACCCGTCTCCGCTCCACCGGGATCCAAGGCCAGGCCCTGGACTGGATCGCCTCCTTCCTCTCAAACCGTTCCCAAAGAGTTTACCTCCCTCGGTTTCGCTCAGAACCCACCGAGATCATCTGCAGCGTACCTCAAGGCTCATCGCTCAGCCCGACACTCTTCAATGTCTACATGAGCCCCCTCGCCAACATCGTTCGCAAGCATGACATCATCATCACCTCCTACGCCGACGACACCCAACTCATACTCTCCCTCACCAAGGACCCCGCCAGCGCCAAGACCAACCTACAAGAGGGTATGAAGGACGTCGCAGATTGGATGAGGCTCAGCCGCCTAAAGCTGAACTCTGAAAAAACGGAAGTCCTCATCCTCGGCAACACCCCGTCCGCCTGGGACGACTCCTGGTGGCCTACGGCCCTCGGCACCGCACCGACCCCCTACAGACCACGCCCGCAACCTCGGCTTCATCTTGGACCCTCTTCTCACCATGACCAAGCAAGTCAACGCCGTGTCCTCCACCTGCTTCCTCACCCTCCGCATGCTCCGCAAGATCTTCCGCTGGATCCCCGCCGACACTAGAAAAACCGTGACCCACGCCCTCGTCACGAGCCGCCTGGACTACGGCAACACCCTCTACGCCGGGACCACAGCCAAACTCCAAAATCGCCTGCAACGCTTTCAAAACGCATCGGCACGCCTCATCCTCGACGTACCCCGCAACAGCCACATCTCCGCACACCTGAGACACCTGCATTGGCTCCCAGTCAGCAAAAGGATCACCTTTCGACTTCTCACCCACGCACACAAAGCCCTCCACAACAAGGGACAGGAATACCTCAACCGACGCCTCAGCTTCTACGTCCCCACCCGCCTCCTCCGTTCCTCTGGTCTCGCACTCGCTGCCGTCCCTCGCATCCGCCGCTCCATGGCGGGTGGGAGATCTTTCTCCTTCCTGGCGGCCAAGACCTGGAACTCCCTCCCCACCAGCCTCAGGACCACCCAGGACCACTCCGCTTTCCGGAGACTCCTAAAAACCTGGCTATTCGAGCAGCAGTAACCCCCCCCTTTCCCCTAGTGCCTTGAGACCCGCACGGGTGAGTAGCGCGCTTTATAAATGTTAATGATTTGATTTGATTTGATCCTTAGGGTGATATTTCCTCCACCTTTTTGCTTTCCTCCTCCATTGTTGTGCTGATCTCGTTTGTGCTGGCCTTAGGACTCCGTACACTTTACCACTGCTAAACAGTGCTAAAATGCTTGTGCTCTCCCCCTAAACATGGTATTATTGGCTTATCCCCGATTGGCATATTTAATTTACTTATATGTCCCTGATCAAGTAGTACTACATGTACCCCGGGCCTGTAAATTAAATGCTGCTAGATGGCCTTCAGCACTGGTTATGCCACCGACTTAAGTAGCCCTTTAAACATGTCTCATGCCTGCCATTAGAGAGCCTGTTCATACAAATGAAAGCATAAATACTACACCGAACGCAAACTGTTTTTTGCACTCTTATATTAGTCATTGGTGTTTCTAGGAGTGAATTTTAGACTGGGAGGCACCAATTGTCCTCTATATCTTTCTATCTATCTAAAAAAACAAAGGTTACAAGGACGTTATTAGATTGAGAATTTAGTTGCACAAAACCACAGAAATTCTACAGTTATAGTTAGAGTTATTACAAATCGCGCCCTAAGGTAGTCATAACTCACGCCAGCTTGTACAGTTTTTTTTCCAATAATTTGAATGCTAATGTTTCATTTATATTTTGTAATGGCGTCATAGCAGATGTCATGACTGCTGTAATATCTGAGTCAATTAGCAGTGCAAAATGAGGGCATGAGTTATAGTTACCTTAGTGTGCCTAAGGCCAGGCCCTGCGGCCAAGCCCCTATAACCGCCCAACCCCACACCATGCCAGCCTTTGGCCATGCATGACAGGGGTTGGCCAGAGGGCCTGGCCTACAGCCAGGCCCTGCGGCCAACACCCTATAACCACCCAACTCTGTGGCACTTACGCTCTGGCCGTCAATGGCAGGGTTTGCCACAAGGCTTGGCCACAGGCAAGTCCTCATAACCACTCAACCCAGCATCATGCACGGCTATCAGCCGTGCATGGCAGGTATTGACCACATGGCTTGGCCTGCAGCCAGCCCTGTGGCCGACCCCCTATAATCCTATAACCATCCAACCCTGTGCCAGGTGCGGCTTTGTCCATTCATGGCAGGGGCTTGCCACAAGGCCTAGCCACAGGCAAGCCCCCATTACCTTTCAACCCCAAGTCATGCACGGCCTTCAGCTGTGCATGGCAGGGGTTGGCCACAGGGCCAGGCCTGCAGCTAGCCCTGCGGTCAACCCCCTATAACCACCAAACCCACACCACACACAGGCTTCTGCATTGCAAATTGGGGTTGACCACAACCAACCCTCTAGTGTCGTTCTGGGAGTGAAATGTGGATGTGAGAGTGTGTACCTGGGTGTGGGTGTGAGAGTGTCTGTCTGGGTGTGACAGTGTGTGTGAGAGAGTGTCTTTGGGTGGGAGAGTGGGTATGAGAGTGTCTGTCTGGCTGTAACAGTGGGTGTGAGAGACGGTCTATGAGGGTGTGAGAGGGTGTCTCTGGGTGTGACAGTGATTGTGAGAGAGTCTGGGTGTAAGAGTGGGTGTGAGAGGGTCTATGTGGGTGTGAGAGTAGGTGTGAAAGTCTCTGTCTGGGAGTGACAGTGGAAGTGAGATTGTGTACCTGGGTGTGAGAGTGGATGTGAGAGTGTCTATCTCGGTCTGGGGAGTGGGTGTGAGAGTGTTTGTTTGGGTGTAAGAGTGAATGTATATCTGGTCTTTGAGTGGGTGTATGAATACATATAGTTTTTGACATTTTGCAAAATCTGCGGATCCACCCTTCGAATTTACACCTTGGGCTGTTTGCCTGACAATTTTTGCCATTATTTATTCTGTTGCTACACATATATAAAGGACATGCGGTTAGGGGCACTCTATCCTGACCCCTTCATAAAAATTACAGCCCACATTTCAGCCCCAGGCACCATTTCCCGATGCAACAAAATGGCAGTCCAAACTTCCCTGTCAGGTTGTGGCCAGCCAATGAGAATCTTGCTGTGGCTCGCATGTCCGCAGATCGACCCGCGGTTAGATATGAGGAGGGTCCAGGTCCCTAGAAAGCTATGTTTTTCCTCATTTACTAACTCCAAAACTACTGAACAGACTTGCACTAAATCACATTCACAATCTGGGCACCAAGATCTAGCTTCCTGCCAAATTTGGTGTGTTTATGTTCAGCTGTTTGGGCTGTCGGCTTATCTGAAGACCCTATGGAAAAATTAATGGATGGACGGGGAAAACATATTTTGGGACCCCCCTGTTTATCGGCCAACACTTGATGGACCACACCAAAACTTTTAAATCAGCAACCAAACCAACTGTAATATTAGTCTTAAAAATGTTGTGAAGATTCATCAAGTAGTGCCAAAGATATTGGCAAAGCAAAAATGTATCTTCCAATGGAAACTAGGTCCTAACTATACAACCTAGGGGCGGCCGCTAGTAGGTAGTATATATATTGGCAAAGTTTGATGAATGTTCGTGTGCAGGAGATTTTGTTGTACATGGAATGTTTCATAGAGATTGAGCTGGCGGGGGGCTGAGAAAAAGAGGAGTCAAAACAGCTAAATTTCCCATGTTAATTGCTATACAGACTGAACAACTGGAAAGAATGACACCAAATTTGGCAGAAAGCTAGCATTTCGTGCGCAGATTGTACTTTAGGTTATTTGGTGTTAATCAGTAGTTCAGGAGAAATTAAAGAAAATTCACATTTGTACATCTCTGGCTGCCACCAAAAAGTTAAAAAAAAATGCAGAGGGGCAGGGTAGAATCACCCTGAGTTCTTAGGTCTTTTCCCATGAATTCACGACGACCTCACAAATTCAGTATTTTTTTTTTTTTTAAACAAGTGCGGGCTATTACATTAGGGGGGGCATGTGGCACCCTCAAGGCGCCAATGATGGCACTGGCAACTGCCACCTCTCAGAGCTGGCTCCTGCTATGTCCCTGGGTCCCCATCCCAGGACATAGCTGTTTGCTCTGACTTGGCGTGAGCTTTGACAGCACCCACCAAGTCAGAGCAAACACTCTGGTCTGAATAAGCGAGAGTCGTCAAACAGCTCTTGCTTACTCAGCGGAGGTTTCCTCTGTTTCCCTGCCTGCATTAGCAGCTCCCTCTCTGTGACAGCAATGCTGGCTCCCACAGGAGGTGGGGAGCCGGCTGGGGTCCAGGGGCCTTCAGGCTCCCTCTGCGGTCTGCAACTTTGTGATAAGGTGCCCTGGGAAGGTGACCAAGGTTTCATGCCCTGGTCCTGGGGGATGGGGTCCATGGGGAAGAGATCGGCATTGGGGAGGAAGGCCGTGCAGCACCCCTCCCAAAAAAAGAAATTATTATTAGGCCAGGCCCGCGGGTTGGGGTCCCTGGGTTGAGAGTGACCTTGGGGAGGGGGGTTGCCTGGTTCCCACCTCAAAAAAGGAAATAATGTTTAGGGTGGGACCTGGGGGATGCGGTCCGAGGGGCTAAGATCATCCTTGGGGAGAGGGGTTGTGCAGAACCCTCCACAAAAAAATAAATAGTAATTAGGCCGGGGATGGGGTCCCCGGGGCTGAGATCAGCCCTAGGGATGGGTCCTGTGTGGCCCACCCCCACCCCAAAAAATTAATAATTAGGTTTTTACTGGGGAATGGGGCCCTTGGAGCCAAAATTGCCCTTGTGGGGGATGTGCAGCCCCTCTCCCCAAAAAACAATTGATAATTAGGTTTGGCCCCAAGAGATGGGGTCTCTGGGACTAAGATCGGACCTGGGTGAGGGGGGCTGTGTTTCCCCCATCCCCAAAAAACAAAATAAAATATTAAGGTCAGGGCTCAGGAGATGGGGTCCCCAGGGCCTAGATCAGCCTGGGGAAGGGGGCTGCACGCCCACCAAAAGAAATAATTAAATATTTATAGGCTTGGCCCCAAGGGATGGGGTCTCCAGGGCTTAGATCAGCATGGGGAGGGAGGGCACCTGGCCCCACCCCCCCTAAAAAAGAAAAAAAGTTTGTCTGGGCCCAGGGGTATGATGTCCCCAGGGCTGAGATAGGTCTGGGAAGGGGGGCAGCACCTACGGAAGGGGGTTGGGTAGTTATAGGGGTTGGCCTGAGGGGTGGGGTTGCCTGGGTATACCCCCACTGAACATGGCTGAAGGCTGTGCGCAGTGTGGGGTTGGGTGTTTATAGGGATTGGCTGCAGGGTCTGGCCCCAAGCCAGGCCCTGTGGGCAACACCCACTGCACATGGTCAAAGGGCATACACAGCACAGCTTAGGAGGTTATTGGGGTTGGCTGCAGGCCAGGTCCTGTCGGCAACCCCCAATGAGCACAGCTATAGGCCATGCACGGTGGTGGATGGATTAACATATAGTAATGAAAATTACTTTTTGTTTTTAAAAAACCCATAGAAATTCACTGAAAAAACAAAGGTTACAGGGATGTTATAGTTAGGAAATATAATTTATAAACAGCATAGAAATTCAATTTAAATACGAAAGGTTATGGGACATTATAGTTATGCTTACATTTCAGACATACAAAACCATAGAAATTCCGCAGTTATAGTTGCCTGAGCTAATTATGGCTTGCGCCCCAGTAATCCATTGCTTATGAACTCACCTATTACTTCACTCATAACATGGTCAGTGACATCACTGATCACATCACTCATGATATCCTCTTGTTTCAAATCTTTTTTTGACATTCTCAAATTGTTTCATCATTTCTGTATCTTCTGAACAATATTGTCTAACTGTAAAAAAGTACCCCTAGGGGATTCTCTTAAGTAAGCTTTGTGGATGAAAACTACTCCTGTGTAAGATGCTATTTGTTGCCGGTGCATTGTTGTTTCCAAAAATTGATCCCGCATATAAACCTTGATATCCAAAAAGCACATTATTCATGGAATGGCAGGAGCATGAAAAATACCTAGGAATCACTTTGATACGGAAAAGGTGAAATAACAACAGCAATAAAAAAGAAGACCAAGTGATAAGAATGATAACATTTTTAGCATTCTTAGGAAACATTGGAATCTATTGATAAATGATCCTGGTATAGGTCCCATGGTAGGGACGAGACCAAAGATTACCTACAAGAAGGCTCCCTCTATTAAGGTCAAATTTGTGAAAAACCACTTTACCAGGGATATGCCTCAAATCTTGTTGACAAAAAAGCTTGGGTTTTACCAAATGTTTGAAATGCAAAGCATGCCGCATTGGAGAAAACAGGAATAAGCAAGATACACTTTATGATGAACTTTTAAGAACAATCAGAAAATAACACGTTAAACAACTTATATAATAAATGTATTAAAATGTGAATGCGGCATGAAATATGTAGGGAGAACAACTTGTAAATTAAAAATATAAAAGCAGTGAATAAAAATGATCTGAGTTATGCAATGGTGAAACCTCAAAGTTTGTGTCATGAAAATAACTGGAAGACAATGCGTGATTTTGGAATAACCCATGTCTCTCAGAATGTAATAGGAGACAATAGAACTTTGAGACACCGTTGTTTGGAATCCAGATACATAATAAAATTAAGGACCGTGATTCCTTTTGGCCTTAACACTAATGAAGAATTATATATACATATGTGAGAATATTTAATGGATGAAATTATATTTTTAGAAAATACATATGTCAAATAGAAACTATGGATTTCATTTTATCGCCATGTTGAAGTAATCATTGGTTTTAATATACAATGGGTGATTTGGAGTAACTTTATCCCTGAAAGTTTTCCCCTTTCCAAAAGAATGTCATTTAATGAGAACTTTTACTTGAAGGAAATTACATCATTAGAAACATAAAGTGAAAAAGTGATGAAAATGTAAACGCGTGTTTACTGCTTAAAATACAAAGATATAGAATATACAAACTAATAATGATGCAACTGAAAACAATTTTGTAAATAGGAATACGAATTCCATAACATAAAGACATTCTATGTAGAAATTATGGCGTTCAGAATCAACAGGGGCAGAATATACGTACAGAACCATAATTAGATGTAAAAATAAATGGATATCAAGCATAATTCTTAATTCAATTTACAGGGACTAATCTTTGGAGATGGCGTTAAATTGTAATGTTTGAAAATATTTTTTCTCTTAGAAATGATAGAATGGTAAAATAAGGGTCAATATAAATTATAATGCATAGTGTTTGATATTTTTTTGAGAAGAATATAAGAAAAATGTGAGAGAAATATAAAAAAATTGTGGAAAATAGAGCACTATTTTGTAAAAACTACATTATCCATAATGCCCTAGGACTGATTGCAGTCATATGACTATATGAAATGAAAGAGAAAAGGAGCTAGATTATCCATGATCAAGACCTAGGTGGTCAAAATACCTCGGGTGGTGGAGACATTCACTTTTTGTTAAATAAATACAATTGGCTATATACTTCCTGACTTCCTGGAGTGCAATGGTTTGACCTTTGTTGAAGTATGTATATAAATATATATATACATATACATATAAATATATATATTCACTAGAAAAGCAAAAGTTACCAGGACATTATCTCAAGAAACTATAATTTGTGCCCTAAGAGGTAACTATAACTCATTCCCTAACAAGCACAGTATTCTTATCAAGAATTTCACTGCACGTTTTGCTGGCATATTATTAAAGACTCCATAGATGATGTAATGAGCGATGCAATATGTGGATAATTAGCAGTGCATGGTGAGGGTGCACAAATTATAGCCTGCCACATAATCTTACAGTGCTCTCCTTGTGCAACACATCCATTGTCTCCTTTTGGAAACGTCAGACACCATCAACATTATTCCTTGAGGCCCCTTGTCACAAACACCTCCATACCTTATCTAATAAAACAGGTATCTGTGCCATACCATCTCTACTGTTTCCACAAACCCAAGCAAGCCTCTGTACCCAATTGTCTTCATAACATGCACCTTTCTCTCCACTTCTAATTCTTGACACTATAAAAAGCTGCTGCACTTGCTGCATTACATTGTATGAGAGGATGGGAGCAGGAAAGCACCTTATTTACTAAGAAATGGCATGGTCCTGCTCTCTCCCCAGCACTGGCACACAATTAGGCTCCCTAGGGCCATGCACACAAATTTACATCATACTGTTTGTGTGATGTCTAACATAAGTTTTGTACTGGAAGGGTACTTGTGTAGTATAAAATAATAGAGTTTCTCATGTTAACACCACTCTCAAAAAAGGTGGTTGCATGGGAATGCCACTCATGGAATGCCACTCTGATGCAAAGTAATGTAAAGCAGCACAGAGTGCTTGTTAAAGCTGTCGACCTGAAAAACTTCCGCCCCATCTCTCTTCTGCCTTTCCCAGCCAAGGTAATAGAGAAGACCGTCAACAAACAGCTGACCACCTTCCTGGAAAACAACAACCTGCTCGACCCTTCACAAACCGGATTCCGAACCAACCACAGCACGGAAACCGCCCTCATCTCAGTCACTGACGACATCAGAACCCTGATGGACAACGGTGAAACAGTCGCCCTCATTCTCCTCGACCTCTCGGATGCCTTCGACACCGTCTGTCACTGCACCCTAATCACCCGTCTCCGCTCCACCGGGATCCAAGGCCAGGCCCTGGACTGGATCGCCTCCTTCCTCTCAAACCGTTCCCAAAGAGTTTACCTCCCTCGGTTTCGCTCAGAACCCACCGAGATCATCTGCAGCGTACCTCAAGGCTCATCGCTCAGCCCGACACTCTTCAATGTCTACATGAGCCCCCTCGCCAACATCGTTCACAAGCATGACATCATCATCACCTCCTACGCCGACGACACCCAACTCATACTCTCCCTCACCAAGGACCCCGCCAGCGCCAAGACCAACCTACAAGAGGGTATGAAGGACGTCGCAGATTGGATGAGGCTCAGCCGCCTAAAGCTGAACTCTGAAAAAACGGAAGTCCTCATCCTCGGCAACACCCCGTCCGCCTGGGACGACTCCTGGTGGCCTACGGCCCTCGGCACCGCACCGACCCCCTACAGACCACGCCCGCAACCTCGGCTTCATCTTGGACCCTCTTCTCACCATGACCAAGCAAGTCAACGCCGTGTCCTCCACCTGCTTCCTCACCCTCCGCATGCTCCGCAAGATCTTCCGCTGGATCCCCGCCGACACTAGAAAAACCGTGACCCACGCCCTCGTCACGAGCCGCCTGGACTACGGCAACACCCTCTACGCCGGGACCACAGCCAAACTCCAAAATCGCCTGCAACGCTTTCAAAACGCATCGGCACGCCTCATCCTCGACGTACCCCGCAACAGCCACATCTCCGCACACCTGAGACACCTGCATTGGCTCCCAGTCAGCAAAAGGATCACCTTTCGACTTCTCACCCACGCACACAAAGCCCTCCACAACAAGGGACAGGAATACCTCAACCGACGCCTCAGCTTCTACGTCCCCACCCGCCTCCTCCGTTCCTCTGGTCTCGCACTCGCTGCCGTCCCTCGCATCCGCCGCTCCATGGCGGGTGGGAGATCTTTCTCCTTCCTGGCGGCCAAGACCTGGAACTCCCTCCCCACCAGCCTCAGGACCACCCAGGACCACTCCGCTTTCCGGAGACTCCTAAAAACCTGGCTATTCGAGCAGCAGTAACCCCCCCTTTCCCCTAGTGCCTTGAGACCCGCACGGGTGAGTAGCGCGCTTTATAAATGTTAATGATTTGATTTGATTTGATCCTTAGGGTGATATTTCCTCCACCTTTTTGCTTTCCTCCTCCATTGTTGTGCTGATCTCGTTTGTGCTGGCCTTAGGACTCCGTACACTTTACCACTGCTAAACAGTGCTAAAATGCTTGTGCTCTCCCCCTAAACATGGTATTATTGGCTTATCCCCGATTGGCATATTTAATTTACTTATATGTCCCTAATCAAGTAGTACTACATGTACCCCGGGCCTGTAAATTAAATGCTGCTAGATGGCCTTCAGCACTGGTTATGCCACCGACTTAAGTAGCCCTTTAAACATGTCTCATGCCTGCCATTAGAGAGCCTGTGCATGCAGCTTTGAACTGCCATTTTGACCTGGCAAGAAAATGTTTTTCACAGCCCAAACCTTCCTTTTAATGCACAAAGGTCAACCCCAGAGTAGGCCCTGGAGAGGCCAGAGGGCAGGAAGCAATGTATTTAAAATGTATGGTTTTTAAGTTTTGTATGTTTAGTTTCTCACTATTGCAACATCTATTTTCTTATAAGATAACATTGGAGTTTCTTTATTACATTTTATAAGTGTAGTTTCCAAATAAGAGGGATAACCAGTTCATGTTTAGTGTCTCCGGAAACACAATTTAAAATTCTCACTTATGGTAAACTCAGATTTTATATTGCAATTCTGAAAAGACCACCTTTAGAAAGTTGTCATTTTCTTGCCTTAGCCATTTAATGCCTGTAGCCAGTCTTTAGTCACATGACTGGGTGTAGCTGATATTTGAGCTTTGTGTATTCCTCCTAGATACTCACACAATAGGGATGTTAGGTGTGCCTGGATGGGCCATCACTGGCAGGATGGGAGGGAGGAACTGGCCATAGCCCCACTTACACCTGAATAAGCCATATTCTGCCTCCACACATAGGGCTGCATGCCTCCTGTAGTTAGTCTGGAGCCAGGGCAGGTACGGCAGGATGCAGACTGCTGTGCTGCTACCAGGACTGTCACTCTGCTGGACTTTAGCTCTAAAGGAACTGCTGTCCCTATGTGCTGACCTGCTGCCTGCTTCCCACTTGCCTAGTGAAGAAGAACTGGACTTTCAACTTCATATTGAGCCCAGGACTCGAGAGTGACTAAAAAGGATAGTCTGCTGGCCTCCTGATCATCTGAGCCTCCGGGACATAAAAGGGTCCCCAACTATCTCCTGGACCCAGCTGCAGCAACGTATTGACCACCATGTGGTACCTCCTAGGTCCTGGACCATTGGTGTCTGGCTCTTCAAATCAATCTTTTGTGCTCTTTGTGACTGCGATTGGCCCAGTCACCGCAGAACCATGCCTAAGTTCAGTGTGAGCCTCCACCAACACATCTCTTTGCATAGCAAGCATTGATCACCCATGGAGAACCACCTCTACGAAGCTCCAACCTGCCTGTCTCCAATTCACAGCCTGCTCTTACCCCCACACTGACAGCCACCTGCAATGTTCTCCTTGCTACCTGCGACCTTCTCCAACGCGAATTGGACTCTTGGCACTAAATTTGAGAAGGTAAACCTTCAGTCAGACTAATTTGGGACTGTATCTGGTCTGCATTCCATTGCGGTTGGTCTGAACATTTGACTTTTACCCAATCTGTGCGACTTGATAGCTGTGGTTGGTGCTTTATTCTTTTAGGTTCTATTTAACAGTTTATTCTTTAAAAATTCATATCTCCTGTTTAACTGACTAGATTTATGTCATTTTGGTCCTGTTTTATTTATTAAATTAAGCTCTCTTGTGTGATGTTTTCACTGTTTTACTGTTTGAAGTGTTGGACAAATACTTTTCACATTGCCCCTAAGTTTAGCCTGACTGCTCCATGCCAAGCTACCAGGAGGTTAAGCACAGGGTACTTTGGGGTTTGCTTATGCCTTACCCGGACAAGGATTATGGTTGCTGCTTGGCCAGGGCTCATGCCCCACTCAACCAATAACCCAATTTCTTACAGTGCTGCTTTGCATTATCAGGTATATTACCAGCACAAAGTAAGTTTTGTTCTGGAAAGTAAATTCAGAATAGATATTTTGTGCTGGTTTGCATCACGTTAATGACACAAACGCAGCGCAAAATCATAGTAAATCTGCCTCCAATGTGCTCTTACCTTCTAAGGTTATCTTGCCTCCAATGACATGATTTACTGTATTACTGAATAGCTTTCATTACTACTCTGGTGGAACGGTGGCCATTGTGGATTAGTCTGTCACCAGTCACTGCACCACAACCATAATCAGTTAGGTCAGATAACTTGGCCCACACTGGCTAGGACCCTTGATTGAAGGCTCTCCATGTCCCTATAACAGAAGGTCCAAATTAGAGCAGCGCCCCGCCTCAACTAGAACCATAGATTCCTGACTCAGGATTCCCAGCCTCCTGCCCTTGGCAGCATATCCCAGAAGACAAGGAGAACCTTATCACACTGATCTATAGCTCGAGATTTTGACGTACCTAGGACAACTCCTTTCCTATCAAGATTTCATGGTAACACTCACCTAGGACACTTGGGCTCCCCTCTTTAGGGAGGGCAGAATAATGCATGCTTCCACAGCACCCCACAGCCCTACACTATCCAACAAAATGAAACCACTTGGTCTGAACTCTTTCTCCATCACTTACCCCCAAACCTCTCAGCTACAGCAAAACATCAAACATAGGCTGATCAAACAACACCCTGAAACACTCATAGCTGATATCTATTACAACTCCTGCAAACGACAAAAGAAAACAGACCCCATCTTCTACACAACCCAACATGCAAAATGGTGTACAATCCTCACCTTCATATGCTTAAAACCTCCAACATCTCATTTGGCCACAAACCAACAATATCCAACTAACTCTCATTCAAAGGTACTGTCACCATAACTATCTACAAAAACGGAATTGTCATGATCCAAGCCAATGATGTCAACCTAAGTTCTTTTTAATCCATATTCCCTACACTATGGAATGTCATTTCCCATTTGCACAACTTTACCTTCCCGTTCCAACCTCCCCAACAGGTTGTAATGTAGGGAGAAAAGCTCAAGCACTGGAAGTTCTCACTCTATCCCCGCCTCCACCATATATTCTGCCCATGCCACATCCCGAACAGATCCTGCTACCACTATCACACTTGACTGTACCACAACCCCTTGCTCTCATGCTTAGGGCTGCTGAGCCAGACCCATCACCACTATCAGACCAGCTCCAAGCAACGATGACAATCCTATTCCCCAACCCAACAATCCTATCAACAAACCTTCCCCTATCCAACCCCACCCCGTACCTCATTCTCCCATGCTCTGGTTCTGCAATGGTTCTCATAATTTCTACATAATTGCTCCCAACAAATAAAAATACAAAAACTCGACTTCAGTTACATATTATATAACTCAGTGTGTCCCCAAGGCTCAGTCCTCTCACCCACACCCTTCAATATCAACATGGAGCCCCTCACTATCATATTCAAACAATGAAACATTGCCTACCACCTCTATATAGACTGCACCTAGCTATACCTGGAAATATCCTCACTAGACAAAGTACGCCGGCTAAATGTCTCGAAAAAGTCAAAAACTGTAGCACACAACCACCTGAAACTCAATCAAGACTCAGTCTTTGGCTGACTGTTGGAAAGTGGATTATTGGTAAGGGCATGTAAGTACCTCCACTTAACAATAGGCCACTAGCCCCCACTAGGTTCAGTTAGGCCTCAATAAATTAACACAGCTCAACACTTGGTAGCTTGACAACAAGCAACAAGGCTTAACTTAGGAGACAAAGAGGGTCATTATGACCCCGGCTGTGAGTGTTAATGTGGCGGTATTAGCACCAACAGGCTGGCGGTACATACCGCCACATTATGAGAATGGTGGGTTGGCTGCAGCCAACCTGCCACTTCTCCACTCATACCACCATTGCGGTATCAGCCGCCAGGTCGAAGATTTCAATCTCCAGCCCGGCGGCCGGCGTAGTAGCGGCGGCATTTTGAGCCTGCCTTCATGGTTTTCGTAGCGTTAGGAATGCCACGAAAACCATGATGGTAGGCCCAACTGATAGGTGTCTCCCCCACCCCAATATACACCTGACAGCCCCCTCCAACCAAACTCCCCCCACCCCTCTGATCATCTCACTCCCCCACCGCCTCCAATCCTCACACTCAACCCCATACACGCACACACCTTCAGACATGCACCATGCATACACCCTATCACTCACACTGGCATACAAGCATACTTCCAGACATGTTTACACACATTTTTACACACAATCACACTGACATGCAGACACACAGTCACTTCACCATTCTTACATGCATTCACTCACATGCATACACCCATGCAAACAACACAACACACACAGACGCATTCACACACACACTCACACATTCATGCACACAACCAGACATACACACACACACAACACACCCCACCCCTCTCCCCTGTGGGAAGCCCGACTTACCTTGTTCTAGGAGGTCTTGCTGCAGGGAAAGGGAAGGGGCGCTGCTACCGCTAGCAGCGCCCTGCCAGCAGAACACTGCCAGGCCATATCAAAGGTCATGATATGGCTGGCGGCGTTCAACTGGTGTGGCGGTGCTGGTGGTTGCAGAGCCAGCATACCACTGTCCGCGAGTATGATCACTGCCGGATTTCCGCCCTTCTGGGTGAAGTCCAGGAGTGATCATAATGTGGCAGATGGATGGTAGCTGCGGTTACAGTATTTTAGTTGCCGTCACTGCGGCGGTAGGCGTTTTTTACCACCAATGACAAAATGAGGGCCAAACTATGTAAAGCATTCAAATATCACAAAACATTAATTAAATAAAACTCAGGAATCAGTTTAAAAATCAAAAACCAATTTATAAAAATAGGAAATAAATGTATATTTATGTTTGACACCAAAACAAATAAAATGGGATAAGGGGAACCGGAGATATCAGTCATTAAAGAATTAATGTTTTCTAGTGCATAGAAATGAAAAGCGCCAATCTGGTCATCTGGTTGCACCTCGACTGGAGCAATGTCAAAGTTTAAAGCCGACCGTGATGGAGTCCTGCTCAGCTACAGCAAGCGGGAGGCCTCGGTCAAAAGTTTATCTTCAGTCTTAGGGCCAGATTTAAAGAAAAGTGGCGCAGCGCGGTGCTGCGCCAAAATTGGCAGCGCTGTGCTGCATACCTTTAGAAATGCAGGGATGAGCCTTATTTAAGGGAATACTGTGCACCCCTATGTTTCCCCCTGCACTGGAGCTAAATTTAGCTGCCAACGCAGGCATCCTTGCACAGTTGTGCAAGGATGTCTGTGTTGAGGGGTGTGATTGTTTAAGTGTGGGAAGGTGTCCCTTTCTGCACATAAACAATCATAGATGGCACTTTGGCACTTCTGTGTGTGCTGCATGATGCACCACACACATAAGTGCCATAGCATCATTTTCAAATGATTGTTTATGTGCAGGAAGGGACACCTTCCCACACATAAACAATCATTTCTGGCATTTTGCTTTCTCTATGTGTGTGGCAGAATGGAGCACGCAAAAAACAAGGAAGAATAAAAGTATTCCTCCTCCTTGCGCCCTTCTAACGCCTACCCTGGTGTGCTGCCTCAGGTTTATGAGATTTCATAATACTGTGGCAGCATCAAAATGCAATGGGTGTTGCTGTGGCACTCCCACAGCGACACCTATTGCATGCCCCTTCCATGCACAGTGCTGTGTCGGAAGGGGCCGTATTTACAAGGTGGCGTTAAGTCACAAAAAGTGGCTTAACGCCACCTTGTACATACGGCACTGTGATTAGCACCACAGGAGCATCACTAAAAGTGACGCCCTTGTGGCGCTAAGGGCCTATAAATACGGCCCTTAGTGGGTTTTTTTAATTTTTTTTTTTTTTTTTTTTTAAACACAGTATTGTAAAATGTCATCAAAGAAGAAAAATCATGATCAATACATAGATATACAGATGCCAGTCACTGATGTTTTCATGCACCGGAATGATAGTAAAAAAGAAAAAGAAAATTAATTGATTGCTTAGCTTTCAGTCCATCCTCTCTCGGGGCCCTGAAACCATGAAAGCAGAGGTACTCAGATTCTAGAGCATCTTTTTCTAAATGCAGCACCCTTTATTCTACATAGACAGTATTCCAAATGATATACAGATAAAAGCCTTGTAATCCATTGATTCCAGGAAGGGGGGTCAGATTCCCGCCAATCAGATGCCACACCCCGTAACACAGACATTGCCAAAAACAGAAAGTATTGCGATTGATTCTTGCAGACAGACTCATCAACCCCCAAAAACACCAGCTGGGGTGTTAGATTACTATCCTGTTTCAGCAGTTTTTTCAACAATTCTGAAATATCATTAATAAGCCTAGACAATTTCTGACAATTAATAAACATATGGTAGAGATCTGCCTCCGGAATTCCACACCGGGGACAGGTACTGCCCTCTGTCCTACCCCAGCTAGCAATCTTAGCCGGTGTGTAATGTAGGTTATATAAAACCTTATAATGCTGAGCTTGCGGACTGGCTGACAATAAAACATTTTGAGCCATGTCTAAAGACTCACAAACCACAGACTCATTAGCACCTACCCACCGCTCCCATTTCTTGACAAGCACTCCCACATAATCCTGCACTAAATCTAGGAGAAGCGGATACAGGTTTCTAATAGTGCAGCCTGTGGCTTTACCACGGCGTCCAATAGTCTAATCCTTCCTCCACACGGGTTGTGTTTGAAGGTGGTCAGTAGGAAATACCTGATCTGCTAAAATTTAAAAAAATCTCTACTGTCTAGAGCAAACTCTGCTTTCAGATCCACAAACGTCTTTAAGTGGCTGCTCTCATAAAAAAATCACCCACTTTCTGGACCCCATGATTAGCCATTTTATACAATGCCTGACTTAAAAAATCTCTGGAAACATTGGCGTGTTCCAGAGCGGCGTGTAGTAACAAACGTGTCCCATACCTATCTTGCGCTTGGCCTGCACCCATACTTTAAAAGCAGCTCTGATCATTTTAAATTTAACTTTCTTAAAGTAACTGGGTTCTAATATTCGTAAGAAGACTGTGTCAGCCTCCTTTCCCCAGATCAGTGTATAAATAGAGGGGAGAGTATCTTGCATGGTTCTACCCAAAAAACATAGGGCCTGATTACAACTTTGGAGGAGGTGTTAATCCGTCCCAAAAGTGACGGTAAAGTGACGGATATACCACCAGCCGTATTACGAGTCCATTATATCCTATGGAACTCGTAATGCGGCTGGTGGTATATCCGTCACATTTGGGGCGGATTAACAACTCCTCCAAAGTTGTAATCAGGCCCATAATGTCTGTGCATATTGTAATACGGCCGCCATGTAGTATAATTTGAAACTAGGAAGCGCCCAACCCCCTCTCTCCCTTGGGAGTATTAAATAGCGGAGAACCCGACGTGTTTTAGTATAAGACCATAAAAAATTGGTAGTCAATCCTTCCATTTGTTTAAACCAATCCTGCCCTATTTCTAGTGGTATAGTTCTAAAACGGTAAAGCACTCTAGCTAGAAAGGTCATTTTTATCACGTTACAGCGCCCCACCAACGAGAGTTGTAAGTTATTAATATGCCGCAGTTCCTTTTTAGCCTTCACTAAAACCGGAGCCAGGTTTATTTCTACTATTGCATCAAGGTTTGATGTTAGCTTAACCCCTAAATACTGAACTTGGGTCATCTTGCGCTTATCCTCAATAGTTGTCCAGCCATTAGCTAATATTTCACATTTGGTCTTATTCAGCAGCTATCCAGACACCCTTCCAAATCGTACCACCTCATATTCTATCTCCTTTAAAGCAACCACAGGGTAAATTGTAACAACCACGATATCATCCACACAAGCCAGTATTTTATTGCTGCCCCCTATCAATTCCAATGACCTAATCAATCTGTTGCTTAATAATTTTCTGAGCAATGGATCAATATATATAGCAAACGGCAATGGTGAGCACGGGCATCCCTGTCTTGTACCTTTCTGGATGATAATGGGGGCTGATTTTAACCATGCTGCTTGCATGGTGGCAATAGGGTTATGAAAAAGCTGCTGAACAGCCCTAATAAACCTAGGGCTGATGTTATTTTTACGCAAAATTGTCCATAAAAAGGACCACTGCACCCGATCAAATGCTTTCTCCGCCTCAAGCAATATTACTGCCATCAGAAGCTTGGCCACATTCCTGGCATCCAATAATGTAATTACACGTCTGATATGATTGGCTGTGCCTTTCCCAGGGATACATTTGTGCTACCACGAAGAAACCAGATTAGAAATCACAGAGGTTAATCGACTAGCAAGCACCTTTGCATAACTTTTGGCATCGCTATTGACTAAAGAAATCGGGCAATATGAGCCCGGTAAATGCAGTTCCTTGCCTTTTTTTTAAAAAAACGATCATGTTAGCCTCCACCCATGAGGTCAGCAATAGGGACCCCACCTGTACTTTCAGAAATAGGCTAAGAAGTTCCTTCCTTAGCTCCAAAAAAAAAGATTTTATAAAATTCAAGGGGAATCTGATCTGCGCCTGCTGCTTTCCCACTTGTAAGCGCACTGATTGCTGTGCCAATTTCCTCATCCAACAGAGGGGCTTCCAGCTCGCTTTTGTCTCCCTCTTGCAGCTGCCCCATCAAGATGATAGCCATGTGCTGGGATATTTCCTCCTCCTGGGGATATGCTTCTTGTGAGTAGAGTTTTTAATAAAACCTTCTAAGCACTTCTAAAATTTCAGGGCCGCCGCTGACTAGTTGCCCATCTTCATTCTCATGTGCGTTAATGTTACCATGGGTTATCCTCTGACGTATTTTTAAAGCCAGCTGCTTACCAACTTTCTCGCTATATTCATAGCATTCCTGACAACGTGACAGAAATTTGGCCGCGGCTGTTTCCATATATATTTTTACAGCCTCTGCTTTTGTAACAGTTATCTCATTTAAAATATCTCACATCTATACCTTAGTCGTTGCTCGGCTGCAATCAGCTTTCTCTGTATTAGCTCTAATTGTTCAATGCGCAGTCTCCCTTTTCTCACCACGTACCTCAGCGTCTCTCCTCTTACAGCAGCTTTAAACGTATCCCATACTATATGGCTGGGGGCAGTGCCCCGGGTTATCTAAAAAAAACTCCGGGATCCATGCCCTTATTTGTTGCACATACGTTGGGTCGGCTAGAAATGCTCTATCAAACGACCAAGACCTAGCCTGGAAACCTTCCTTCCCTAAACCCACATCCAAGAGCAGCGGGTTAGAGTCCGACATTATTCTAGGATATCTCTCAACCCTTAGCCCCTCTTGCAGAGATGCTGACACAAAAAAATAATCTAACTTTACTGATTTTTTTATGTGGAAAAGAAAAAACGTATGGCCTAATTCTAGCGGCCTGCACCTCTGCCAGACATCAATCAGACCGTAGTTTAATATTAACGTCTGGAGTGCCGAAAAAACTTTGGTTTTCCTCCCCTGGTATGTCATTTGCTCTTGAATGGGGGTTTCACTATTCAAATGTATATTAAGATCACCACATATTACTATTGGGGTCTCCCAAGATGCAAGCTCCCTATTAACTAAGTCCAAAGCCTCTAGATCATCTACATTTGATCCATGAATTGAGCAGATTGTGAATTTCGACCCTCTAGCCAGACACTCCAACAACAAAACCAGACCCATTTTATCTGTAAATCGTTTTAAACCACCAAAGACCTAATGCATGTAAGTATAGCTACCCCCCTAGTAGTTGTATTCTGATTTGTATACGCCACCAACTTCCATCCTGGAAATTCCATTAAATGTTTCTGCGCTCCAGCAATATGTGTCTCTTGCATACAATGTCGGTCTTAAAGGCCTTAAAGCCTTCCTTTACCAGCTGCCGTTTTTTACCATCATTGAGCCTGCAAACATTCACTGTAGCTATACTCATTTTACTTTCCTGACCCATATTATCCATCTTCTTCTACACCCTAATTGTACCAACCACCTAGTTTTTCCAGATTCTGCGTTGACAAAAAACCTGCCATTACTGCCGTCCTCCCCACTGTGTGCCCCTTTACACCCTCTCCCCTCACCCTGATCAACCCCAACCCCCCTCAAAAAAGATAAAACACCCACCTCTGTGTTGCAGCTTTATAAGGAACTTTTAGCCGAGCTGGGCTTAGAAGATTCACCTCCGCAGCTGCTTCCTGAAAAGACGCAATCATCTGTCTCAGCCACCATCGTCTCTCTACATTAGCATGTGCAAAGTCTGGTCTTGAGAAGAAGGATACCCCATCTACATTTACCCTTGAATTGGGGTGAGTTTTTTCAAACACTGTCTGCCGAAGCAAAAATTGCCAAAGTATATAATGATAGCCCTGGGGTAGTTCTGACCTCCGTTAGTAACCACTTGTTTGTTCTTGAAAAGTGGGCATCGGTGTCCTCTCTGAATCTCTGTCTCTCAATTCCATCCATTAAGGTCTGGGAAAGCTCTCCTTAATAGCAACACTATACAAGCCCTGTTGTCTTGTCCCTCCAGCCCCTCCGCTATGCCCAGAATCCGGAGATTATTCTGTTGCTGACGGTTCTCTGCATCTTCTAGTTTCCACTGCATGTCCAAGATCTGCTGCTCCTGTGCAACTGTCTGCTTAGCTGTAGCCTTAACCTCTGTTTCCAGCGCATTGGTGCGGGTCTCCATTGAACTAATACGTGTGCTTATGTCATGACAAGACTTCACCACTCTTTTAATGGAAGACTGTAGTTGTTTATTCACAATTTTAGCTTTCCTACTCTCTTTTTGTGCTTGCTCGTGATTGTGTACCATAGTACGATAAATGAGTTCCAGCGAAGGGTGCCCGGCCTGCTCTGAGGGCCCAATTATTGATCCTACAGGGGTATCATCAGCAGTGCAATTTTTTTAAAATGCCTGCTGGGTGGCCATATAGTCCCACTGAAGCTCCCCTGCTCCTTCTTGGTCATC
Source organism: Pleurodeles waltl (assembly GCF_031143425.1). Classification (NCBI taxonomy): domain Eukaryota; kingdom Metazoa; phylum Chordata; class Amphibia; order Caudata; family Salamandridae; genus Pleurodeles; species Pleurodeles waltl. The sequence goes on from NC_090447.1 coordinate 724,290,683, forward strand.
CGGTTGTGCCCCCCATAAAGTGTCCCAAGGTTACCACCATTGCTGAACTGATCAATCGATTTCCTTCTACAGGTCAGTTTATTCGACCCCCAAATACTAGCAATGGAGCTGCATTCTGAATCAATGTCTGTTAATGGAGTGGTTTGCTTTTTGCTTTTTGCAAAATGCAGCAAGCATAAAAAAGCAAAAAACTAGGAAGAAAAAAAGTATTCCATCTCCTTGCGCCCTTCTAACACCACCCCTGGGGCTGGTGTTACATTTTGGTGCTGCCTGAGGTTTACGAGATTTCATAATACTGTGGCAGCGTCCACATGAAATGGGTGTTGCTGTGGCACACCCACAGCAACACCTATTGCACGCCCCTTCCATGCACAGTGCTGTGTCGGAAGGGGTTGTATTTACAAGGTAGCGTTAAGCCACAAAAAGTGGCTTAACGCCACCTTGTACATACGGCACTGTGATTAGCGCCACAGGAGCATCACTAAAAGTGACACCGTTGTGGCGCTAAGGGCCTTTAAATATGGCCCTTAGTCATTTTCTTGAAGATTTTCTTCAGACGGATGAAATCGTCAGCCCGATCCAACCTCCCTGGACCCCTCTTCAGATACATGTCGCAGGAGACCTCGGTGAAGATTTCTACGTTCGGGCTTAGATGAGTTTTCAGGATGTAAATCTTCGACCAGCCTAAACCTAAAACTTGATCCGACATCCCTGGAGCCCTCTTCGGATATGCTGTGCTGGAAGTTCTGGTCAACTTTCTACGTTCAGACTTAGGACCTCATTATGACATTGGTGGTGACTGTTAAAGTGGCGGTAATACCGCCAACAGGCTGGCAGTAATTACTGCCAAATTATGACCATGGTGGCGATTCCTCCCATTGACAGCCAATGTACCACACCAACTACCAGGGCGTTAACACCACTGACCACAGCGGTAGCCAACAACAGCTAGGCAGAAGACAAGGTACTGCCCACCATATCATAACACAGCAAATGGCCAGGATTTCCGGGGGGGTACCAACGCCATCAAAAGCTTGATGGAAACAGAACACAGAAAACGAATGACTCATTAAACGGTACACAAAGGACTCCCCCGCCTCCATGGAACCAGAACTTCATGTCTTCCCGATGCTCTTCTATGCCATGGTCCATCTGGAACACCAACGCCAACGAAGACAACAACAGTGAGTACAGCCACCTAGCAGACAAGGGAGGGAGGGAGGAAAAGGAGAGTTTCACACACACACACAATACACACCATTCACACACTCACCATACACACAACCAGCTGCAGAGATAAACCAATGTCACAGGACACATGTGTAGTGCTTTCCTCTTATTTAGTTTCTAAGCACTAACATAACACACTAGAAATGCACTTGTGAGGTCAAAGAAGACTTTTATTGTTATTTTATTCTTCCCCAACCACAATGTTTATGAATGAATGACGAATTAGTAGCTTTCAAGTCCGCGTTAATCAAACAAAATATATCAGTTTGCAATATACACAGCAGGTTATATTTATAAGATATTGAATGCAAAGCAAAACAAATACTTCACCGTGTAGGAACTATTTACAGCTACATCTTTCTAAGGTCTGCAAGCTGATGACCCCTGTCAGCCGCGAGAAAGAGTTTCATCTACCCACACGGGATGCTGGCAGCTGGCGCCAAGCTCCAGCACGAGGTCCGGCAGATTCGAATCTGACTCTCTGCAGCCTGTTACATTCGTTACAAAGGTGTGCCCCCTCCTCTCAGACCTGGGAAACTGAGCAAGCCTTTTGGAGACTGGCCAGGTCTCCAAGACTACTCCTGTTCCCAAGCTCAAGCGAGGAAAAACAACGCCCATGTACCCTCTCTTATCAGGTCTAGTCTACTGTGAGAGCAAAACATCTTGGTTCATCTGGTGCAAAAACACAGCTTGGAAAAATACAGCTTGGATTCTCAACTGCAATGTCTAACTCCACGTTAAAGGCAATGGGCAGCTAACCTAAATATCAAATGCAATGTCTAGTGTCAAAGGCAATAGGCAGCTAACCTAAATATCAAATACAATGTCTAGTGTCATGTCAAAGCCAATAGGCATCTAAGCTAAATACAAAATGCAATGTCTTATATCATGTCAAAGCCCATAGGCAGCTGAGCTGAATATAAAATGCAATGTATAATATCATGTCAAAGCCAATAGGCAGCTGAGCTGAATACAAAATGCAATGTATAATATCATGTCAAAGCCAATAGGCAGCGGAGCTGAATATCATGTCAAAGCCAATAGGCAGTTAAGCTGAATACAAAATGCAATATATAATATCATGTCAAAGCCAATAGGCAGAATATCTAATAGCATGTCAAAGTCAATAGGCATGCAATGGCAAAGCCAATAGGCGGCTAGACTGGATACAGCATGTCAAAGCCAATAGGCAGAATACAGAATGTAATGGCTAATGCAATGTCAAAGCCCATAGGCGGCTAAACTGAATACAAAAAGCAATGGCTAATGCCATGTCAAAGCCAATAGGCAGAATACAGAATGTAATGGCTAATGCAATGTCAAAGCCCATAGGCGGCTAAACTGAATACAGAAAGCAATGGCTAATGCCATGTCAAAGCCCATAGGCGGCTAAACTGAACAAAACATACCATGTGCTACTGGTGAACATTGAGCAACTAATATGCGCAGTGGTGAAACACAAAGTCATTGGTCAAAACAAAACTTATCAAATGGCAGGACATTCCGCCCTTTGACCAATGAATTTTTGTTTCACATATCTCATATTTCAAACAAACAAAAAAAAAAACATCAGATTTGAATAATCAAAACAATCCCTGTAAAGCAATAGAAGTGGATTAACACATTGATCTCACAACCTTTCACATCAGATACATCTACATAGAAAAGACTGGGCAATTTTTATACTCTGAATGAGTCTCTAATTCAACAGTGTTAGCAATTTGATGTGGCATGAGTTCTGCTCATGTAAAAGAGGCACGGTCCACCTGAAAGGTTTGCTGGAAGATAAGCAAAAGTCAGAGTTCCATACGAGAGGGAAAAAAAAACACAGCAAACAAGTTGAACTTGAACTGAAGGCGCAGTTTGCGCAAAATGGATCCATGGTGCTGGCACTTTACTCAGCCAGGTTCAGGTTGGGGATTCGGTCCCTTCCCCGACCCCACACGCACACACTGGAAAGGGGACCACACAGCACACTCAGGGACAGTGGCGAAACGTGGTAGGATCTGCAAAAGAAACAAGTATGACTTTTCTTGCAAATAAAATTTTTCATTTAAACTGCACCCTTCCTCTTTCTTTCCCTGTTTTATAATCAGCAGGACGTTTTTGGGGCCCTTTGTTATATTTTCTGCAGGTTCTGGAGGGTCACTTGGGGCTTCAGCCCACACATCAGCACTGAGGTTTTTATCTGCTGCGCCACAGCTTCCCTTTTCTTGCACTGTCAGAAGGGCTGGGGCAGACTCATTCTTTACCAAACCTCCATTTACTGCATTTCTGCCAAGTTGGGCCATTCTGTCTCCAATTTGTATGAATGAATCAGATTCTTTTCTAGGTATCAGCATAATTTCGATTTTTCCTTGGTAATTTGCAGCAATCACTTTCCCTAAAACCTGATCAATTTGCCATTTCTGTCCTGGTAACTTTCCTTTCCCCAACTGCTCTGTGACTGCTTGCATGACAGATTGCTTTTGTGCGTGCTGCACAGTTTTTATCAAATCTAGGGGAATGTGCATCTCTCTCATCTCTGCCCACCTGTAAGTGGCTTTTTCTCTCAGCTGTTCACATTTCTGGGGCACCCACTTAGCCATCCCTACTAAGGCAGAATTCTGGGTGTACACTTCTCTCTCTGAATTTTTCTCATTAACATCTGCAAGGTAATTGAACCAGTTAGGTACAAGCCATGTGGCTAAAACATTATCAAAGAACCAAAAATCAGCGTAAAAATGACACATCTCACGTAGCTCTTGCTTTAAAATCTGACACACATTATACAACGCTGTTCCTTCTACTGTGCTAGAAAACAACATTTCAGTCAATGAATCATTAGTAAAACAAACATGCTTTTTATCTTCAGTAGACACGAATTCAAATGGTGCACACAACTTCATTGATAACTCTTTTACCTGTGGTACTCTAGCCCTGTCTTGCAAGTACCAGATCCATTGTATGATTCTAGCTAGGGGCACTATTTTCTTTCCTTGTTCTTGAGTTACATGTACATAAGTATTTCCTTCTTGCACTGCGCAGAAACTTAAAGTCTGCATTATTTCATTTGCCAAATCACACGCGCGCAGCTGCATATAATTTTTCACAGTGACCATATACAAAAGTGTTAGGATTTCACTCAAATGAGGGCTTTTCTTTTTCCAAAAATCAAACAAGCTAATGAAACTCGGTGTCTCTTTCTCTAAAATCTTTCGTTTTACTTGTGCATTTTGCAACGGTAACTCGTAAATCACATTCTGAGCTCTCTCGTCCGTGTTATCAGTTAAGGAATGCATTTTGTCTGCCAAAGACCCTGGCTCACACGAAAACTCAGTGCAGCTCGGAGCTGTCTTAACCCCCTCATTACTGGAATGGGACAAGAACGATTCTTCAAAAACAGCCTTTTTATAACTTTCAGTCGGGCTAATTTGCTCACGTAAATTCCTATTTTCATGTTCCAACTTCCTACATTTCTCCTGCATTTCTCTGTAAGCAGATAAAGGTATCCAGACCTTTCTGTCATCATTACTTCCAAAAGACACGTTTTCTACATATATACAACAGGAATTATTTCTCAAAACATTATCAGGCCTTTTAGCTACACATGCATTTTCTTCTGTAATTCCCCAAACAGAAAACAATTCACAGTTTTTCTTAGCACCATCAGGCAGTTCATCAACACATGTATTCTCAGACATGGTCTGCCGTGCTACTGTGATTCTCCAAACAGAAAACAATTTCTGTAATTCTCCAAACAACAAAAAACAATTACACTTTTAAAGTGTGCACTTAGAAATCTACTAACTCGTCAAACCCCTTCTTAATCACCTCTTAATGACCGACACCCCACGACTCCAGGTACCAATTGTAGTGCTTTCCTCTTATTTAGTTTCTAAGCACTAACATAACACACTAGAAATGCACTTGTGAGGTCAAAGAAGACTTTTATTGTTATTTTATTCTTCCCCAACCACAATGTTTATGAATGAATGACGAATTAGTAGCTTTCAAGTCCGCGTTAATCAAACAAAATATATCAGTTTGCAATATACACAGCAGGTTATATTTATAAGATATTGAATGCAAAGCAAAACAAATACTTCACCGTGTAGGAACTATTTACAGCTACATCTTTCTAAGGTCTGCAAGCTGATGACCCCTGTCAGCCGCGAGAAAGAGTTTCATCTACCCACACGGGATGCTGGCAGCTGGCGCCAAGCTCCAGCACGAGGTCCGGCAGATTCGAATCTGACTCTCTGCAGCCTGTTACATTCGTTACAAAGGTGTGCCCCCTCCTCTCAGACCTGGGAAACTGAGCAAGCCTTTTGGAGACTGGCCAGGTCTCCAAGACTACTCCTGTTCCCAAGCTCAAGCGAGGAAAAACAACGCCCATGTACCCTCTCTTATCAGGTCTAGTCTACTGTGAGAGCAAAACATCTTGGTTCATCTGGTGCAAAAACACAGCTTGGAAAAATACAGCTTGGATTCTCAACTGCAATGTCTAACTCCACGTTAAAGGCAATGGGCAGCTAACCTAAATATCAAATGCAATGTCTAGTGTCAAAGGCAATAGGCAGCTAACCTAAATATCAAATACAATGTCTAGTGTCATGTCAAAGCCAATAGGCATCTAAGCTAAATACAAAATGCAATGTCTTATATCATGTCAAAGCCCATAGGCAGCTGAGCTGAATATAAAATGCAATGTATAATATCATGTCAAAGCCAATAGGCAGCTGAGCTGAATACAAAATGCAATGTATAATATCATGTCAAAGCCAATAGGCAGCGGAGCTGAATATCATGTCAAAGCCAATAGGCAGTTAAGATGAATACAAAATGCAATATATAATATCATGTCAAAGCCAATAGGCAGAATATCTAATAGCATGTCAAAGTCAATAGGCATGCAATGGCAAAGCCAATAGGCGGCTAGACTGGATACAGCATGTCAAAGCCAATAGGCAGAATACAGAATGTAATGGCTAATGCAATGTCAAAGCCCATAGGCGGCTAAACTGAATACAAAAAGCAATGGCTAATGCCATGTCAAAGCCAATAGGCAGAATACAGAATGTAATGGCTAATGCAATGTCAAAGCCCATAGGCGGCTAAACTGAATACAGAAAGCAATGGCTAATGCCATGTCAAAGCCCATAGGCGGCTAAACTGAACAAAACATACCATGTGCTACTGGTGAACATTGAGCAACTAATATGCGCAGTGGTGAAACACAAAGTCATTGGTCAAAACAAAACTTATCAAATGGCAGGACAACATGTTAAATGAAACAACAACAATGAGAATCAGCAAACACTATAATTTGATGCCAACAGACACCATATTGTCTACACGAAAACAAAAGCATCCGTCAATGTTCAAAAAGGGCCAATGGCCAGTCCTAAGTCCAAAAGGCCCACATGGCCACGGGGCAAAGTCCAAGGCCCAACTTGACTCCTGACTATCTGGACTTCACTGTGCAGGGGCATCATGTTGGTAATGGGTCGGCACCTCAGGGGGTAAGTGGGGAACATGGCCACTGTTTCTGGAGGGTGCTCCATGCCCATTTGTCTTTGCTGGGGAGTGCAAGGCCACAGTCTCTGAATTGGGGAACTTGCCCACAGGTTCTGGAGGGGGCTCCATGCCCAGTGTCCCTGGTGGGTGGCCTGCATGCCCTCTGCTGGAGGTGAAAGCTCCTTGCTCATTGCTAGTGGAGGTGTTACCCTAGCTTCCTCTCCTGGAGGTGAGGGTGCCTTGCTCACTGCTGGTGGAGGTGTTACCCTGGCTGCCTCTGCTGGATGTGAGGGCTCCTTGCTCACTGCTGGTGGAGGTGTTACCCTGGCTGCCTCTGCTGTATATGAGAGATCCTTGCTCACTGCTGGTGGAGGTGTTACCCTGGCTGCATCTGCTGGAGGTGAGGGCTCCTTGCCCACTGCTGGTGGAGGGGGCCTCCTGCCTCCCTTTGCAGGTGCAGTGGGGACCTTCAATTTCTTGGGTGGTGAAGTGGGTACCTTCCCTTTCTTGGGTGGTGGAGTAGGAACCTTCCCTTTCTTGCCTCTAGGAGGTGCCGACACTGTCCCCACCTACTGTCCCTTGGTTTTCACCATCCTAGTCCTCCTTTTCTGAGGCGGAGGTGTGCTCACAGTATGAGTGGCAGCCATCACACCCTGGGGCCCCCTTTGTGCCAGCAGCTGAGGTTTTGATGGGAGCATTGGCAGACTGTTTGGCTGAGGTGCTGTGCTGGGTTGTTAAGATCCTGCTCTTACGGACTGGACGGGGTGGAGGGGGAAGGAAGAGGTCAAGTTGGGCAAGGAAAAGCTTCTTAGGTACGTTGGGGCAGGATGTGGGAGGAGGGATGGGAGTGGAGGTTGAGGGAGTGGATGTCAGAGGTGTACATCTACTGGATTTGGGTGCATGGACAGTTGCGTGTGTGAGGTGGATGGCTGTTGGGTGTCTTAGTGCATGTGTTTGTGTCTCTTAGGGGAGGGGGCAGCAAGTGAAGTGTGTGTGTTGCATGAAGTGGTGATGGTAGTGGTGGCTGTTGATGCAGTGCATGCAGGTGAGAGTGTGGATGTGACTGTGAGGGAGGAGGAGGAGGAGGGGGAGACAGTGGAGGCAGTGGATGTGGTTGTGTGTGCAACTGTTTGTTGTTTGTGTGAGTGCTTGTGACTTGAAGTGTGCTGCCTGTGTTTGACTGTGCTACTCTTGTCTGCTGTTTTGTGTGCATGCTTGTCTGTATGTGTGCATGGGATGGGTTGGGGATGAGGAGACTGGGATTGGGAAGTAGTAGTTGGAGGGGGGATGGTAGGAACAAGGACACTGGCTTCCATCAGAGAGGAGGCCACAGCGTGAAACTATCTCTGTAGGGCTGCCAACCCACTGTGGATGCCCTCCAGGAATGCATTGTATTGCTGCATCTGTGATGACAGCCCCTGGATGGCATTCACTATGGTTGACTGCCCCGTAGAGATGGGTCTCAAGAGGCCAATAGCCTCCTCACTGAGGGCAGCAGGGCTCATTAGGACAGGGCCTGAGGCGCCTGGGGCAAAGGAGATGCCCATACTCCTGGGTGCACGGGCAACTCGGTGGGGGGCTACTGGGAGGGCAGTGCTGGTACGGGGGTGGTGGCTGTACCTGTAACTGGGGTGGTTCCAGAGGTGTCCGCCACCACCAGGTAGCTTCCATCGGAGGAGGTATCAGATTCAGTGTTGCCACCTCCTGTCTCTGCTGTGGTGCTTCCCTCGCCCTCCGTCCCACTGGTCCCCTCGGCATCGGTGTACTCTGCCTACTTGGTCCTGTGGGATACAGCATCCTCAGTCACCGGTGCCCCTATGCCAGATGATGCTAATGCACACATGGACAGGATGACAGAAGAAAATGGGGGGAGAGAAAGGGAGCATTGGGTCAATTACAGCACCAACACCACAGATGGCACACACATTACCATCACACACAGGGACCAAGATTGAGCTCTATGCATCACACTGGCATTCCATTGGCTAGGTACCACGTCAAGATGAGAGCCAACCACTGCCAACTGCACCCCTCCTGGGACCTACAAAGGCCAGTCTGACATGGATTGCCACCTATCTGGAATACAAGATGTTGCTATTCACCTTTTTACCTTGTGCTGAACCACGCAGCAATGTCTGAACTGGCATTAAGGCACACCCACTTACTGAAATGCACCACTGCCAGCATAAAACAATGGTTGTCACACTCACTGTACTCACCCCCTTGTGGCTGCTGTGCTGCCCTCAAGCGCCCATCCAGCTCTGGGTAGGCCAGCACCAGTATGCGAGCCATAAGAGGGGTCAGGTTCCAACCGGCACCCCACCCTCATTGGGAGGCCATCCCCAGCTGGGCCTGTGTGGTTTTCCTGGCCCCACGTCTCAGGTCCTCCCACCTTTTCCTGCAATGGGTGCTCTGCCTGGCATAGACCCCCAGGGTCCACACGTCCTTGGTAATGGCTCGCCACAATCCCTTCTTCTGATGGGCGCTGACCTGCAGAGGTAATACAGACAGGAGGACACCATTAACCAGACAATCACACATGTGGCCCACAAATTACATTTCCATCTCCATTGGCACACACATCTCCCAGTGCCATGCATGTACACTACCACAGACATACCCCACACCTTGTTGCATGCATCGTCCCCATGGTGTACTCACCTGTTGGTCTGGAGGCCCATACAGCTGTCCATACAGGGGTAGGACCCCATCCACCAGGTGCTTTAACTCCTCTGAAATGAAGGCAGGGGCCCTTTTCCCAGTCACAGGGGCCATGGCAGAATACAGACACAGGTCACAGCAACACACGCAGTGTAGGTGTTGTCCTGTGGAAAGTCAGGAATCAAGTGAGATTATAGATAGAAAATGGCAGTCACATCCGCGGAGGTGTACACCGTCACTGCCGCTGATGATCCTCATTGGATGCTGTACTCCATAGAGCCCCATGTTAGCCAATGAGGAATAGCACGGCGGTGCAAGACCACCTTCCGCCATGACACCCAAATCCGGCAGAGTTACATCACTTTCACCTTTCCATACTTACAGGACAGGCAGTCGCCATTTCATGGTAGTGGACAACAATCAGAAATTTGAAACTGCTTCATTGCTGTGAATCATACATACATTGCCATTCACATAGTCCGATTACATGCATGCCCAATAGCACTAGGGTGGTGGTTCCATTGTTTAGTTTGTAACACCCTTCACACTCTTGTGTTCCTTAGCTACCTACTTCAGAGGAATATGAGGAAGAGGCAAGCCCCTGTGTACAGACCCCTTGTGTACTTGACTGCACTGGAGGAGAGGCATATAATACTGACTTACAGACTGGAAAGGGCCACAATCACAGAGCTGTGTACTCAATTGGACCCTCATCGGCTATCAGCTATCCGTCATCCCACTGGGATCCCCCCTCTTGTGCAAGTTCTATCAGTGCTCCATTTCCTGGCAACTGGCTCTTTCAAAGTGACAGTGGGCTGGGCAGCAGGAATGTCACAGCCAATGTTCTCAATCGTGCTGACAAGGGTTTTGTCTGCCTTGCTCAAACACTTGTGCAGCTACATTGCTTCCCCCCAAGTGGAAGATTTGGCCACTGTGAAGGCTGGATTCTATGTAATGGGACATATTCCCAATATTATTGGGGCGATTGATGGAACACATATTGCATTTGTCCCCCCCCGCACAATGAACAGGTGTTCAGGAATTGGAAGAGTTTCTACTCACTCAATGTGTAAATGGTGTGCTTAGCTGACCAGTACATCTCCCACGTCACTGTCAAGTATCCTGGGTCAGTACATGATGCCTTCGTCCTGAGGAATAGCAGCATCACAAATTTGATGGCACAGTTACAGAGGCACAGGGTGTGGCTGATAGGTGAGCCTGAGTCCCCACCCAAGATATGTCAGTGTACGCCTTCTGGAGTAATCCCCCATACCATTGTGTTAGGCTGATGTTTGTCCCTCAGTTCTTGCAGATGACTCTGGATACCCAAACCTGTTGTGGCTCCTGACCTCTGTGAGGAATGCCAGGACAGGGGCTGAGAATCAGTATAATGATGCACATGGGCGAACCAGGTGAATCATAGAACATACCTTCAGCCTCCTGAAGGCCAGGTTCAGATGCCTCCATCTGACAGGTGGATCCCTGTGCTACTCCCCTGAGAAGGTCTGCCAAACAGTTGTAGTATGCTGCATGTTGCACAACCTGGCCCTCAGATGCCATGTGCCTTATCTGCAGGAGGAGGAGACTGGAAATGCCCCTGTGGCAGCAGTGGACATTGAGGACAGTGAGTATGAGGAGGCAGAGGATGAGAATGTGGACAACAGAACATCAGTAATACGACAGTACTTCCAATGACACACAGGTAAGACAGTGGAACTGACCATTCCTCTAATTATTTATGTTTGCAGTGTGGCTGTAGCAGGGTGGCAGTCACTTCCTTTGCATCTCAACTGACTGTCACCTATGCCTTCTCAATTTGCAGGTGTTATTACAATGGTGTACTGATGTGATTACTACAGACGTCTACATGTCATTATTTGTATGCTATCACAAAGTTCAGGTCAATTGCACAAGATGTAACTGTGAACATAATTGCACATTTTCTTCACATAAAGCTGTATCACTCAAGTTGTGTTCAAGGGTGTTTATTGTGGTGAAATATAAAGAAGGAATAGCGCAATGGAATGGGTCGATGGTAGAGGAAAGTCCAGGATATTGATCCAGTCTATTTGTAGTACAGGTCCAGTGTCCAAGGGGCCATAGGAAGGAGAGCAATGGTAGTATAAAGTGGACAAGGTTAGAGAGTGGAACACAAGGGGGACATTTAGGAGGGTCTCATTTCCTGGTAATGCTCATGTTCCTGGCAAGTGTCTCTGGCATCTGTCTGGGTCATAGGTCCGTTTGTGGGGTGGTTCACCTTCTACAGGGGGAGGGGTTCTGGTGGCCTGAGGGTCCTGTGGCAGGGCCTCCTGTCCGCTAGCTGCAGGAGATGTGATGGGCTGTTCAGTTGACTGGCTGGTGGAAGCGGCCCGCTGGTGTGCTGTACATTCCCTCATGATGTTGGCCATATCAGCCCTATCAGCCAACACCACTGCTATGGAGACCATGGTGGTGTTGAGGGCCTGCAAATCTTTCCTGTTCTCCTGACGGTGTACCTCCTGCAGTTGCTGGTTCTTCTGCATGTTGTTCAGATTCTGACCCATCTTGTCCTGGGATTGTTGGTAAGCCCCCAGGACATCAGTGAGTGCCTTCTGGACAGTTGGTTCCCTGGGCCTGTCCTTCCCTTGGCAAACAGCTGTCCTCCAAGTGTCCCTTTGCCCCTGTGTCTTTGTCGCCTGAACGGTGTGCCCACTGCCACTGACCCCAGGACCCTGATTGTCTTGGCTGTGACGTGTGGACTGGGATCCCTGTACAGGTGGGCACACTGCTTATTGACGTGTCCTGGGGACAGAGGTGTGGGGACATTGGGTGAGTGCTGTAGTCTTGTATACTGAGAGGGGAGGCACTATGGTGGACAGGGGGGTGAGCTGGGTTGGCGGACTGACCAGTGGTCCCTGATGGGCCAGGTAGGTCATCCAGATCCAGAAGTCCAGAGTTACTGTCATCACTGAGGGCATCTTCTGTTGGGGGACTGGATAGTCGTGGCACCTCCTCGCTGCTGGGACTGGCTGGGGCACCTGTGTGGATGTAAGTGATGTATTGTGCTTCATGTCTGTGACATATTGTACATCCCTAGCTTCCCCTATATCATTGTTGTTGCTCTGCCACCTTTGTTTGTGTATGGTGATGTAATGTGGGCTTGTTAGTTCTCCCTGCTGTGCATGCATTGGTGGTGGGTGTACATGCAGGGCTGGGAGGGCTGTATATGCATTGGTATGGCATGCAGGGCTTGGCATTGGGGTTAGTCACATGTGTAGGTGCACTGTGTGGCATGGAGTGGAGTGATGGGAGTCAGGGTGATGGGGTGGGATGACATGCAGGTATGGGGGGTGATAAGTAGTCAATTTTGACTCACAAGTGTCCAGTCCTCCAGCTACTTCAGTGAGTGTCTCAGGATGCAGGCTTGCCATGACTTGCTCCTCCCATCCTATCAGCTCTGGGGGAGGAGGTAGGGGTCCACTGCCAGTCCTCTGGATGGCATGCTGGTGCCTTGCTGCCATGGAACGTACCTTCCCTCGTGGGTTGTTCCACCTCTTCCTGATGTCGTCCCTTGTTCTTGGATGCTGTCCCACAGCATTCACCCGGTCCATGAATCTCCACCAAAGCTCCATCTTCCTTGTAATGGATATTTGCTGTACCTATGCTCCAAAGAGCTATGACTTTACCCTGACTATTTACTCCACCATGACCCGCATCTGTGAAACAGGGTGCCTTAGTGGGGAAATGGGTGTTGTGTAGCATGTGTTATGCAGAGTGTGTTGAGTAATGTGTTGAGGTGTGGGATGTGGAGTGCGTGACGCATGTATGGGTGTTTGTGGTATGTGTGTAGTTGCCTCTGTGATTTGCGTGGCTAGATATTGCAGTCTTTTCGTGTTGGCAAAGGGTTGTGTGTAATGTGGGTGTGTGTTATAAAGTGCTCTGTGTGTATTTGTGTCAGGTATGTGATTTCAGTTTTGGCCAATGTCGTGTTGTTTTGTATTTGGGTGGTCATTCTGACTGCGCCGGTGTGTACTGTCAATGGTTTACCACGCTGAATGTCCGCTGTGGTGATTCATGGGTCATAATGTGGTGGGCGTTGTTTTGTTGGCGTAACAGTATGGGTGTTCGTACCGACACTTTACCACTGACCTTTGATCTGGCGGATTTGTGTTTGTGGCAGTATTCTGTTGCTTTCATTTGTGTGTCATAATATAGTGAACAGAAGTTCCCCTCTGCAACGGTATGTTGGTGGCCGTCACTGTGGCAGCAAGCGGCATTTACTGCCAATGTCATAATGACCAACTTAGTCACTTTTTTGGAGCTTTTTCCTTCAGGGGTCGACCCTCCTCAGCAAGGCGATTTCGATGTGAGGTCATCGAATCACCTTTCTCAGAGCTCCCGGCGAAGTCCTGAAATTCCAGGGCTCCAGAGCTTTTTAGCGGGACGCACCTGCAAGTCAGGCAAAGACACGGTTGAGTCAGTCTGGCTAGACTCACCGTGGTGGGTCAGTCCCTTTATGGAGCTTTTTGGACCCGGCCCTTTCTACAGGGTCATTCGTTAAACTTTTTGCCTTCTCCTCCTCATTTTTCTGACTGTTATGATTCTGGTCACTTTATCACTGCTAATCAGTGCTAAAGTGCATGTGCTATCCCTTGTAAACTTGGTATGATTGGCATATACTTGACTGATACATTGAATTTACTTGTAAGTCCCTTGTACAGTGGTATCCCTATACCCAGAGCCTGTAAATTAAATGCTAGTAGTGGGCCTGCAGCGCTGCTTGCGCCTCCCATTGAAGTAGCCTTTCAAACCAGTTTCAGGCCTGCTAGCGGCGGACCAGCGTGCACAGTTTGCTTCCACAGGGACATGGCATCTAAATCTACTTGCCAGGCCCAGAACTCCCCTTTTACTACATGAAAGTCATCTCTATGGTAGGCCCTAGTTAGCCCTATGGGCAGGGTGCTATGTATGTAGAAGGCAGGACTTGTGCCTAGTAGCGTGGCCTGTCCTGGTAGTGAGAAACAGTCTATTCAGTTTCTCACTGCTGTAAGTGCTGCCTTCTCATAGGATTGCATTGGAAATGCCCTGCCTTATGTCTAGGGTGTATTGTCTAATTTATGAGGGGTAGCGTAGGCATGTTTGGTATGGTTGTAATGGTAGAGAGAAATGCTGCTTGCTGTGCAGGTGGATTTTTTATTATCATTATAGAAATGTCACTTCTAGAAAGTGAGCGTTTCTCTGTGCTTATGACTCTGGTGCTTTTTAGCTTGACTCCAATCCACGTCTGGGGTGAGTGCCTGTTGGGCTTTGTGCATTCACTTCAGACAGCCTGTACACAGAGAGGGTGGAGGTGTCACAGAGGTGCATCTACATATTGAATGGTCTTCCTGGGCTGAGAGAAGGAGAGCGGGGCACACTTGCATCTGTAAAGGCTGTGCCCTGACCTCACACAAAGGGCTTGTTTATCCCCAAATGATGTTTGAAGCCTGTGCTGGAGGAGAGAGGGGACACTCCCAGACCAGTTGTAACTTGTTGGAACCGCCTCTCCTCCTCATTGAAAATGCCTTGCAAAACTGAGTATAACTAAATGGGATTTTTCCCATTAAAACAGACAAGAAACATACTTGGAACTGGATACAGAATGCTGCCGGAGGGACTCACCAGGAACCGTCTTGGAATGCTACTGCTGTGCTGACCTGTGACCTGGAGGGTCAGTAAGGGGAACTGCAACTGACTGCATCTCCCTTGTGCTGTCCAGTTTCTGGGCCCTGCCGCCTGTACCTCCATTTGTTGTCTCCAGGGGCTGTTGTCCCTGTTCCCCAGCATCTCTGTTTTCCCTGCACTGGAGTAATGCAGGAGGAGCACTTTGTTGCCCGTGCTGCAGCACCTAGAAAGCACTTTTACTTTATTCTGAGTGCCTTAAGATGTGCCTTTTGTTTTAATCAAGCGCAGTGAAAGCGCTTCCGCTTCGTTGCCACTGAATGATCACCGCTACGACCCTGGCGTCCTGAAATTGATGAGCACATTGGAAGTGCGCTCTTGACAGTGCCCCCGGGGCACGAAGAACAGCAATCTGGAGAGAGCGCAGCCCTAACGGTGGCCCTAGGGCAAAGCGCGCTCCAAAGAGTACCACTGGGGCACCCACTAACTTCAACTTGAGCCCAAAATCACCACACAGCTCAGGACACCCTGAAAACATCTTGGTCGGAGATGAGGAAGCTGCCGGGTGTTTGCCAGCTGGAGGCCGGAGAGGATAGTGGTCTCCCCTCCCCGGCTCACCCTAAAAGGATCGGACCGGTCAGGAGTGGGAGCCAACGGCCACAATAAGCGTGCTGGACACCAGGTACCACCTTTGGGCTGGGGAGGGAAGCATCATCGGAGGTTCCACAACCCTGCTGAGCCCCTCTCCACTTTCCTTCTCTTTGGGCCTTATGGATTGGGGGAGGGAAGCCTCATCAGAGGTTCCCTTCCCCCCTTAGCCCCCAGTTGTTGCGCGCTTGCAGGCTGGGGAAGGAAGCCTCATCGGAGGTCCCCTCCCCCTCGGGACCCACAGTTGTAGTACACTTGCGGGCTGGAGAGGGAAGCCTCCCAAAGCCTGAACATGAGCTCACACAAAAGAAAGAATTACTTATAAAACCTAAAACTTCTGAGTAAAATCAAGTCCTTCCACCCACTGGATGATCTCAAAACTGCCAGGCAAGCTCTGGTTTTGTCAAGACTGGATTACGCCACCCTTACAGGCACTGCCAAATCTCACTTAACCCTCCAGAGAGCCACACAAAATGCAGCAGCAAGAATGTTCACCGGAATCAAAAGACATAATCACATCTCCCCCTCACTGAAAGGTCTAAAGTGGCTCCTGTTTGAAGATCACTGCTGCTTCAAAACTGCTTGTCTCACTCACAAAATCCTTTACACCGGTAAAACAGCCTACCTTGCAGCCAAACTCACAAAGGCTGGCCAGACGACAAATCTAAGAAAGACCAACAACCTGCTTCTCATCCCCAGAAAAAGCATAAACAAAAAGCCCTGGAATGCTCTTTCTCAGGGGCCGTGGCCCCAAAATCTGGAACTCCCTTCCAGTTTATATCAGGACTGACCCCTCCTTCATGAGCTTTAAGAGCAATTAAAGAATCTCCTCATCAACCAGCACCTTAACCCTCTGAGCTCTAACAACAAGCGCTAAAGGGAATATGTACACTGATCTATTTATGTGTGTCATAATGTTTCTCTCAAGGCAATACCTTGGTTCTATTCTACTTACTTTAACTAATTGTTGACTGACACTGCCTTGGACAATGTTGTAAAGCACTCTGCTACCCCTGGGTCTTGCCAGTGTTATACATAAAACTCTTTAATTAAAATAAATATATAATTAAATGACTCACTAACTAATCCTAACCCATTTTCTTTGTAGTTACTGTTGACCTTAAGTTCATGCATCTCATCTTGCAGCAGGGAGACAGACCTCCAGGTTAATTCATTTTCACAGGTTTGATTTTGACATCTATCCAATTGGGTTTGTTCTCCACATATGTTCCTCCCACTGTTAATGCAAAATGACTTAATTAAAAATTGTTAATGAGTGTTTATGTGTTCTAATAATGAGTTTGTTAGAAAACGGTTAATGTAGAAAAATGAATGTGCACGTTTGAAATTGTGACCTCGGAGACTGTCCACCAGATTTCACTAATGTACTAATAAATGACTAGCATACATGAAAGATAGAAAAACGTATAAAATTAATGTAGTATTGTGCCATATTGAGAGATATAACCTATGTTTTGCAATGATTGTAGGCCTCAACTTAGCTAATGTCTTGGCCTAGTCTAGCCAGGCCTCATGCAGAAGCTGTATTTCTTTGCGTTTAATGGAAAATGCTGACAGGTTTAAATAACCGTGAACTGCTCATTGTTTTATAAAATTTGCTTAGCTGAAACCTCTATGTGAACCGATGGACAGAAGATGACACTGAGTGTATTTTCCCAGGACTTGAACAATGAAGACACTTACTAAAGAAGATGCAACATTTTCGATACCTGACGAGCCGGATGATGAGGACATCGTAAAGCATACCAATCAACCACATGAGAACTGTGAAATATTAGAACACATAGATTTGGAATAAAACAACTATTGGGTAGAGTCATAACTTGTGATTAATTGACCAATTAGGAATTGGGGGATAGTCTGGGTAACTTCGATCTAACAACGTGACAGAGAGAAGTCAGACAGATGGAGAGGGATGTCAGATGCTAGACGCAGATGCTAGATGTTGGGGAGCGAGACTGCAAGATTACTGAGGCGATTTGAGATTCTGTCATTGGGCTCTTACGTTTGTGAGCCTGATGTGATGCTGACCAACTGATGACCTGGAGAAGAAGATTGACTCTGTTGTTGATCCATATCGAGGATAGGTAGATATGATAATGTGATTGAATATAACTTTGTGCCTTTTCTTTCTAGGTACCAACCGCGCTGTCTAAGTTGTTTTCTTAGTTAGATGATTTTTCCAAAAATTATTTTTCTAAATTTAGCATGAAGTCTCACATGCTGATGATAATCTGGATTACATGAGGTTTTCATTATATGATGACTGACAGATTTAGAGACAAATGATTAGCAGACTGTTTTGCTGAACTCAATGAATAGAGAAAACTTATTACCTTTGACCTTTCTGTTGACTTTTGCTAATGCATTAGAATATGTTTTGATGCAAGTTTTGGTTAGATTATGTTTTTGGCACCCTATAATAAACGAATACGGAATTTTTGATTTGATTTGAATTGCATTGAATTAATCCTATAATTTAGTATTGTAACAAATAGGGAAATTAAAATCACTAAAACGTATAACAAATGTTGGTTATTCATGACTGAAAGGGTATGGGATGTTGTGTTCTTTGATTCATTACTGATGATGACTAATGCTTATTAAGTTGTGTATTGATCATAAGAGTACCAACCACACCCTGGCTAGGATACTTCATGTGAATCAAAAGGTTCATCGACCTATGCGTGTCCCCTTGTAAGTTTACTTATTAAGGATTAGGCGCTCTAGCACACTTTTCCATCTGACTTTTCTCCCCAATAACTACCCCCTTCAACTATATCCCATATTACCAGGTGAAATATTTCCTTATTAATACCCCACAGTCTGTCCTGATGCTCAAAGCTGAATATGCTTTTCATCAATCAAACTTAGTTCGGAGACAATGCAATCCCAGTCCAGCATGAGACAACTCCCCCTAGTTTTGCAAGTCACAAAAAAAAAACTTTTGACAACAACTGAAAAAAATTAACTGTGATCTTCAGGACCTCTGAGGATTTCACAAATTTTAAGATTTCAGCATAAATGAATGAAAATCACTCCTGGTCTGCTTCTTTCCATACACATGTAGTCTCGTGCACATTGCTGCTGGTTTACAGACCTCTGAACAACTAAATATTTGCAGATGCTTTCCTAGATATCATCTTCAACTGCACGTTAAACCGCAACATTCTTGGCACTGTGGGTGAGCTAACCATCCTGTTCATCTGAACAAAACTCCCACAGAAATGACCCCTTATGACTAATCTAGAGCCTCACAACATTTTCCAATCCACCTTTGGTTTTGCACATAGACCTGTTCACACCCTTCGTGCAATATTCTTTCCACCTAGCAGAACACCTGCCTGTTATGTTGAGTAAATACCATCTCTTCTCCCTTGCTGATCTCCTCATGATAACTTCCACTGAAGCAATAGTGACCAAGAAAACTGCCTACATACAGTGGAACAAATATGATCTCTTGGCACACAACTCACATTTATTGGTGATCTTACCTCCTGACTTATTAAGAGAAGGAGGCCAACTCTGCAACTCATTCTCTCTAGGTTTCAAGAGGCTCTGTCCCTTTAAGACATCCATTTGACTAAAATCATCACACTTCTTTAATGAAAGAAGTGATAAAGTAGATAAAATAGAAATCACTGCCCTGTCAAGAGAGGAAATTTAACAACTAACCTCACAAAAATCATCTCCAACAACTCAGTTGAGTTTACAAATTGTTGTTCAGGTCTGGATGCTTACTTAGAATGTAGTCACGGTTTTCTACTGTCTAATATACGGGTGGCTGTTTTGGGAAACCATAATGTCAGCACACACTGAAATGTGTAGTAAACAAGTGACCTCCAGAAGCTGCCACCTTCTCAGGAGATAAAACCCAAAGATGTAAAAAAAAAGCTCCTTGCCTGGGAAGGGCTTCAGAGGATTGAAGAAAGCTCAGAATTCAGAAGGCAAGATTCAGGATCAACATGTAGAGAAGGTGAGGAAACAAGTGAAGGAAGATAGCTTATTGTAATATACCGCCCAACCAGACTGAGGAGTGAAAATAATAAAGAACAGGAAAAGGGAATTACATCAAACACCTCATAACAGGAAACAAAGTAGATTGGGAAAGTCAGGAAGAAACAAAGAGAGGGACAGCCATGATAGAAAGCGAAGAGAAAACAGAACAAATTTCTGAAGTGGGCTACCTGCAGGACACATTAAAAGGCAGCTGCAAACCCTTTGGCAGACGATTTGCACTCTGGCATTGGAGAAAGATGGAAAAGCCGACAGGAGCCCAGAGCGCAATACCAAATAGGCCCAGATGAGAGACTCTCCTAGCTTGCAGATATGGGCTTTGTATGATGTCTCCATCTCGGACCAAGAAGCAGCGACCACTGCAATTGTACACCAGGAGTGAACACGTACCACTCTTCTAACCAGTTCTACCTAGCTAAATGTCCTACTAATGAATTTTATGGGCTTATTTCCTAAATCCACAACCAGAAATATATCATCAATAAGACACTGTCAGTCTTACATTTTCTGTAATGACAATGCAAGGCAGGCCATTTTAAAAGGAAACACTGAGGTGAAGGAAACTATACCTAGTTACAGACTTCTTAGCTTAGCCTTCTTCAAACAGCTGCCAGACTTTCAGTTCAAGGAATTGGTCAAGGCAATCGGCTAAGTTGTATCACTGTGTGATCCTGGCCTCACTTATACATGCACTGACATCCTGCTCTTAACCACTTTTGACACCTTTGCAAAGATCTTTGTCAACAGCTTTTTGGAAGCATTGAGTACTTGTGACTCCACCCTCAAGATCTTCTATATCAAAATACTCATGAAGAATATGAATCTAGAGCAGCAGACCCCCAGATTCAAATCATTCTCTAATGAAATGTTTTTGAGAAAAATGACTAAGAGAACAGCTTTCACCCTGGGTGTTGCTTTTAGAACAGGCAATTAATTATTCTTTCATGATAGGTATTTTTAGAATTTATCGTGCATCTGCTCATTTGCTTAGGCCAAATGTCAATATTCATTTGCAAAGTTGAGGCACTTCCGATATTCTAAAAAAAAGTGTATGTCACATGCAATATATTTATCATGTATTTTATTAGTATGCTTTTTTAGTTCATATATTAATGTGTTCATTTGAATAGATGGTGCTTCGAAGATAGCAGAAGAGGAACAGATTTTCACAAGAGTATGCAGTGTAATTCTCATTTTAATTCTCTCCTCACATCATGACAATGATATTTATTTTTCTCAAAATAAATGTTTGAAAAGTATGTAAATGCAGTTCCCAACCCTCTATGAGAGATGGATCAGGCCTTCATGACATGCCACACAGCAATGCAACTCAGCTCTTAGGTAGGTCATCCAGGGCCATCAAGGGCTGCTTGTTTCATTACATATATTCCAACAGAGATGGAATTTAAGGCCTGATTTAGATATTGACGGACGGGTTACTCCGTCACAATAGTGACTGATATCCTGTCCGCCAAAATCTAAATCCCATTATTTCCTATCGGATTTTAATTTTGGCGGACGGGATATCGATCACCGTTGTGATTCAGTTACCTGTTAGGCAATATCTAAATCAGTCCCTTAGTCTTGTATTCAGAGAGCCCTGAAGCGCAGGTACAAATGTACACTCGTTATTTCGAAATACTAGCCCTCATTATGACAATGCTTATGATGTTTTAAGATTAGGTAAGTGAGTATTCCAAAACACACCGTACATTATTTGTTGCCAAATTCATAATTTAACCGTATCTGTTGTGAAGCATTGTTATGTTCTTGGACAACACTAGCTCTCTGTAAAGCTGTCTAAAGTGAACTGTGGATTCTGCCTGTCATTCGAATGCTAATCCCGTCTTTCAAGAACTAAGCGCAAAGAAATAACCATTGATGGTGGAAAGAGTTCTTAATCTAGTGGTTGAACTGTGCAGTGTAAATCCGGAAAGTCTGTGATGAGTCCCAGCTTCCCTACTGGACCAAATTGTGATCTTAGGAAAGTATATTTATATTTAACTGTGCAGCCTGGAGGTGGAGGGTGGGGGTGGGGGTTTGGGGGGGGGGGGGGGGGGGGGAGTGACGTAAAAGAATCGCCCCGAACACCGACTTGTGTTAGATGGGCTTGCTTGCTTACTTCTCTAAGTAAAACTCATAGCTAATTTATACACCCCACCACTTCAAAATGTCACGCTGCAGTTTTGTACCTTTCCTAAACTGACTGTTTTCTGTAACACCCTTGTTTGTTAAATGTGTATTTTTTATAGCACGTGGTTGATTCTTAGCTTTTTTGCTGGGACTCATAAGCTAACTTGGCCAAAAATGCACTAAGTTTAGTTTATAACTGTATTACTAAATTCAGCTGAAGTTTTCTGAATGTGCATATTTATTTTTAAAAAGCTTTCGTCATTATATAAAGGCATTTCTATCTGAAGATTTAGGCCTAATATTCAGTTTTGTGAATTGTTCATCTTGTGCATAACAAAAAAAACATACACATGACTCAATTATTTTGGGACCTGCCAATTTAGATCATTAGTCCTAAACAAGTTAGTCTCTATTTGCAACACTTTTATTGCATTCCCTTCCCCACTGATTTATGCTTCACTGAACTTTCCTGGTAATTGGCTAAATTAGCTGTTTTTGGAACCCACTGAGATTGTTTCAAATCATGAAACACTAACATTTTGTTACTTAAACTCACGATAAATACTTTCGCTCTGGGGCGCATACACAACGTGTAAGAATTTATTTGAGAAAAGTGTAAATCGTTGTTTTGTTTTGGTGGGTACTACTTTCAATTTCATTCTATTTTTACAAGTACACCTGCTGGGTGGAAACCACGTGCCAGGCCGTTCATACAAAAGACATCACAACAGCAGAATGACCTCATCTTCGCCGCTGGTTCTATGTGTGATCCTGTCACAAGCACAGGTGCACCTTTAGGGCAGTGGGGGCGCTCTGGGTGCCGGGGGTGAGGGAGGGAGGGGGGGGTATGCGTTTATCATAAACTACAATTTAAAAAATTTAAAGCACCCGCTGCAGAGTTCCTTGTCCGTCCAGCTTTAGGGCAGCAATAAAAATGTCAAGATAACACTTGTGATTAATGTTCCTGCTACAGAGAGAGAACTGACATTTGTGAAGTGGTAGTTTTGACTTGACATAAAGTAGCCTAGAAGGTTAATATGTCTGCTGCAAAGAACAGCTCTGTATTTTATGTGGATAACTGAGTGGATTAGTAATGACAGTCTTTACCAGAAAGTTAAAACTAACAAAATGTATGTGAGAGAGGTGCTGTGGGGAGATGAGGGACACCTTTGTTGGGGAGGCAGGTGGGGGGGAGCTAGTGAGAGAATTCGCAGAGGAGGTCTGGGAGGGGTGTGGGGAGGACAAAAAAGATTGTCATACCTGGCGCCACTAGCACTAACGCCGACCACGCACAAGCATTTTATTTTGTTTGTCAATAACGTTGAATGTTTCTCTTAAATAATGGGGGATTTGGGCTTCATGTACCCAATATAACTTGCTAACAGTAAATATTTACAGCAATTAATTGCAAGAAAACCGACAAATTCAGTTGTCATCTTTGATTCATTGAAGAAGCTACATGAAAACAGAATGGGTGAGTGTAATTCCCTAAGGATGTATTTTGCATGAAGAAAACGGTGCTAAATGCAACAGAACATGAACAACGGCAACTGGTTTCTAGATTAATTGATTTTGTGGTAGGGTTTTTTGTGCCAAATTCTTCATAATTATGCAAACATGCATAAATATGTAATTTTTGTAACTCAAAATAACTGAAATCATTCTGATTACCCGACGTCATTATAATTTTGTCCAGGCTCTGGGTTTCAGCTACATAGTTGAGAAAAAAAGATTTTTCAACAATTTTGTCCTCTTTAGAGAATGCGAAATGAAACTTTAAAAAAAAATGTATTTTCAGAGTGATTTACGAGTAGCCTTCATAAAACATATTGTTAATAAAACACTGCAAGAATAAAGTTAGTATGTCACATCATCCGTTAGTCTATTAGTGACTCCCCAAATATTGTTTTGTACTGATGATGCCCAAGGCCCATGATAGTATTTTGCCTTCTATGACTGACCTTTTTGGGATGCTAAAGAAGAAAAAGAGAGTTAAAATCAACCTTTCGAGTCAATCAACACTGTAACCCATTTGGTCACACATTAAGATCCAGGAGACGGTAGATAATGTTCAAAAGTTTATTACAAATTTAGAGCCAAACTGATGTAGTGAATCTCAAAAACATGCTATATAAGTTGAAAATCACCAAAAGTGAAGTAAAATGTTGAATGAAGTTAAATTAAATAAGCAGAAGGCATACAAGCCTACCGGTTCACACAATACAAAAGATATGGAACATAATTTGATGGTCAGTATATGAATCATGATCTTCTTGCCTAATCATTGGAAGATGTAAATTATTCTAAGAATCCTAAACTAAACTGTAGGGAAATCCTAATTAAGGGCCAGATTTAAATCTTGATGAAGGGAATACTCTGTCACAAACTTGACAGATTTCTGTCTGCTGTATTATGATCTCCATAGGATTTGATGGGATCATAATAAGGCGGAAGGGATAGCCATCACATTCGTGACAGAGTATTTCCCTCTATCTACATCTGAATCAGGCACTAAGGGCCTGATTACCAGTTTGGTGGTCAGACCGCCAGACTGCTATGTTGGTGATGTTCAAGAGACCACCATATTGGCAGTCTTTCAGACCGCCCTATTGCAAGTTACACAGGGAGAACCACCGACCGCCAAGCAAACATGTCAGACTGCCAGCTACGCAGTGATCTGGAAATAGGTGGTCCAACCTCCAGCACCAACAGCACTGCGAGCAACCACTGAGCATATTACAAGCACAGTCGCTGGTAATGGACCCTTCATGGCGGTCAGCCAATGGCCGACAGAACCACTGCAGTTTGCAGTCAGAAAAGTACTAGACAATTGCACATTGGATGAATCTGAAAACAACCCAGCTGAAACACATTGCCACAATGGACATACTTGCAAAGGACACTATAAAAACATACCTTTACAGACCACCATCCATTACATTTACACAGCAAAACATATAAGCCAAAATGCTTTTTGTCTATAGAGTATATAAATAAGGCACTCATTTTTTTCACCATCCCATTGAACACCCTGCACACACTTTTAAGTCACTGTCACCCATTTCTTTCCACCATGTCACGTTTCAAAAATCCCCATTTTTCAGAAGGTCCATTTCCTGGTCTCCAGTAGAGAGAGTGATATGCCTGCACTTACCAGGAGGCACTGTTTATATTACTCCAAACACCAGACCACTGTTCACTTGTCCAAATACCCCTGTATATTAGCTCTCAATTGAAGTGTACTCACCTGACAGGATACCATTTGTCAAGTATGGGAGTGACATGACTCCTAAGGCCAGGAGGACCTGTTACTAAAATTCCAACAATCAGCCCAGTGTACACTTGTCCAAATACCATTATTCTAATCTCTAAACTGAAGTTTACTCACCTGGGAGGATAACATGAGTATAGTGTATTGTACAGGGAGTGAGTGCTGAGGCCAGGAGGCTATGTTGCTGTTACTCCAACCACCAGCCCAGTGTTCATGTCTCCAAATACCATTGTTTTGTAACACACAAATGAAGTGTAATCACCCAGGAGGATGACATTTGCGTAGTGTGTGTTGTACAGGGAGTGACATGACTGCTAAGGCCAGTAGGCCCTGTATATATAATTCCAATAACCAGCCTAGTATTTGCTTGTCCAAATAACCACATACCTCAACTCTCAATAGAACTGTCCTTACATGGGAGGATACCATGTCTACAGTGTGTGTAGTAGACGAGGTGACATGACTGTGACTTCCAGGAGACCTTGTGTCTCTAACTCCAAACACCAGACTAGGCTACACTTGTCCAAAGACCCCGGTTTCGTAACTCTCAATTGAAGTTTATTCACCTGTCAAGTGTGTGAAGTAGAGGGACTGACCTCACTGCAGCTCCCTGCAGGCCTTGGCTCTGTAACACCAAACACCCAGCACAGTGATCACTTGTCCAAATACCCCTGTTTATCAACTTCCAAATGAAGTATACTCACCTGGGAGTGATCAAGCACAGATCATGCACAAATCAGAGATGCGTCTGTGGACATAGCTCGATCTGGACTTGCTAACCCAAGATGAAATATTTGAGGACAT
Source organism: Pleurodeles waltl (assembly GCF_031143425.1). Classification (NCBI taxonomy): domain Eukaryota; kingdom Metazoa; phylum Chordata; class Amphibia; order Caudata; family Salamandridae; genus Pleurodeles; species Pleurodeles waltl. The sequence goes on from NC_090447.1 coordinate 724,316,607, forward strand.
GAATGACACCTTACCCAGTGTTTATAACAAGTATCCATAAGGCCTGAAGATGCATCACCAGATTGGTATTGCCCGAAGACACATTCACACTGCACTGGGCACATGATGACTCCAGTCACTTATACAACAAAGTCCTGGGTTTGCCTGCATCCCACTCAATTAATCCTTCAAATGGTCAAAGCCATATCTTGACTCTCCACTGTGTTAGCTGCAGTGATAATAAGATGTTATTTTCTCGCCATCTTTCAAAGTGCAAGTGATCTGCAATGCTCATCAGCTGCTTGAGTCAAAATGGCATGGTTACTTGGCACAGTTAGCTACAATGTAACTTTGTATAAGGTCTGCCTACTGTAAGACTAAACCTTTGGAGGTAGATTTCATAATTCAACCAGTAACATTGTACATTTTACATCAACAGCTTGAGCTGCCGCTGGGCACGCATGAGCCATGGAACAGACTGCCACTCCCCCACTGGATGAAGCCCTCAGTAAAGAAGACACTCCTGGACATCTGGACGTGGAGGAAGGTTCTGGCACATCTAGGTGACCTGGTCAGATGGCAACAGCGAATATCACTGTGGCTACTACTTCACCTACCCTCCCTGGTTTACTCAACATCACAGGCAGCCATTTGTCCCCCAACCTGTGTCCCATGCACAGTGTCTACCATCTTGTGCCCCCCAGTCCTGGATCCTCAGTTGCAGCGCAACACTTCCAATAATGAGGGTCCAGGAACAAGTTGGAGAGGGCACCCTGTGGCAAATGCACAGACCAGTGGAGGTAGGCTGTGTGAGAGGGATGCTATTGGCCAGCGGGGTGAGGCCACTCGGGCTGATCTTGGCCAGGACACCATCAGCCACATCTTGTGGGGTTTAGCAGGAAGACATGAATCAAGCAGCTGCAGAGGGACATGCACAGAGACATGCGGAAACAGATGGAGGCCCACAAGTCCAACATGACCTTCCTAACAGGGGGACTGAGGGACATTCACACCACCATGAGCAGGTCTTTTCAACATCAGTCTACCCCTTCATCAACTACTCATCAACACCAAGCACACCAACATCGGTACCAGCCACTTGAAGGGAGGCCCTGCCAGAGAAAGAACCCAACCCAGACACGCCTGCATCTGTAGCAGCAGATCCCCCCCCCACCATGCAAGCGGGGACATCCAGCAAAGAATTTAGGAGGTACAGATGGCAAGACACCCACCACTGCCAACATGTCACATCTTCCCAAAGGAACTTCTTTGTGTGCCACACATTCACTCTGTTGACTGATCCTCAATCACCTACATGTTCAAATGGGGGGATTACCCTGGACGTTTGACTCCAAATGGTGTGTCATCTACTCCAATGATTTCATTCACCATGACTGACCCCTTCACTTTACATTTTTGTTTCTTTCTGTTAAAAATGTATTTTCTGTATTAGCATTGTAGTAATTTCACCCATTTCAAACTCATTTTCTCCTTGCTTAATTTTCACATTTAGCTATGTGGATATGTCAGACCATGTGACCCATACGATGAAGATACAAGCTACATGTGCAAACAGGGATAGGTTACAGGTACATAGGCCCTCAATACAACCCTGGAGGGAAATCCCGCTTACCACCGTGCAGAAGACCGCCAACATACCGCTGCGGCCACGGAATTCCGCTACAGGTATTATGACCCACAGCTCGGATTCTGCCACAATACAGACACCCACACAAGTCCGCCACACCAAAGGTCAGTGATAATCTGGCGATAACAAAACCGAGACGTCACGCCAACAAGAATACATCCACACTATCACGACCCACGAATCAACGCGGCAGACTTTCAACCACAGTAAACCATTGGCGGTACACACCGCCGCGCTCAACATACACACACACACTTACAAAACACAACCACATTGGACAAATCGAAACACACACACCTGATACACATACACACACCACACACACACACCCAATCCAATATAAAACACCCACCCACATTACCCACAAACCCTTACTACCAGAAATTTGAAAGCAGGCCAGAGAGAGACACTACCTTAAACAACACCAGCATCCACAGACACACAACACCATCACCTATACAACATCCACGCACCTCAAACAACACACAACACATCCCCTCACACATCACAACACACACCATCTCACACATCACCCACACTACATAATAGCACCTCAATGACACCCCAGTTTCTCTGAGGAGGAGCTCAGGGTCATGGTGGAGGAAATAGTCTGGGTAGAGCCACAGCTATTCGGATCACAGGTGCAGCAGACATCCATTGCAAGGAAGATGGAGCTATGGTGCAGAATTGTCGACAGGGTCAACACAGTGGGACAGCATCCAAGAACAAGGGATGACATCAGGAAGAGGTGGAATGACCTATGGGGGAAGGTGCGTTCTGTGGTCTCCAGACACCAGATTGCAGTACAGAGGACTGGCGGTGGACCCCCACCTCCTCCCCCACAACTAACAACATGGGAGGAGCAAGTCTTGGCAATACTGCATCCTGAGGGCCTCGCAGGAGTACCAGGAGGACTGGACTCTGGTAAGGCAAATCTTTACTACTTTATACTCCACCCTACCTGCATGCCATCACATACCCCACCCTTACCCTCACACCCATCACCCCAACAACCCACAGATACCACACCAACACAACCCACACATCCCAAAAACAAGCCCTGCATGTAACACCAATGCATGGACACCCATCACCAAAGCATGTCCAGTACAGATACCCCCCACACAGACCCCAAACCAACTATCACACAAGGACCAAGCCTAGAATACAAGCACTGGAGTACAGGGGCACTCACTCATTGCACACAATGGCACACACAGATGCAATAATCATGTTTTTACAGCCCTACAGGACCCCTACCCAATGTCACCAGACAGGAGGTGCCAGACATATCCAGTCCCCCCACAGAAGCGACCCACAGTGATGACAGCAGCTCTGCACAACTGGATCAAGATGACCACCCCCGGCCCATCAGGGAGCTTGGGACAGTCGGTTCCCCTGACACAGTCACAAGCCACCACAGACCCTCCCCCCTCAGGAAACACTAGCACAGCACCCACCTAGCAGGCCCATCCCTCTGTCCCCAGGACACGTCAATCAGCAGTGTGTCCACCACTACAGAGAACCCAGGCAACCTCGCTAACACAGGACCATCAGGGACCTGGGGGCATTGGGCACACGGTTCAGGGGACAGAGGCACAGGACAACAGGGAAGCTGGGAGGACTGCTGTGCGACAGGGGGAGGACAGGCCCAGGGAACCCACTCTCCACGAGGCACTCTCCAACATCATGGGAGCTTACCATCATTACCAGGAGACAATGGCAACGGTACTGGCCAAGTTTCAGGAGACCCAGCGGCTGCAGGAGGAACACTACCTTGCGATCAGGGAGGACTTAAAGTCCATTAACAACACCCTGGTCACCATTGCAGGGGTCCTGCAAGACCTTGTCAACACCAGGAGGGACACAGTGGCACAACAAGGGGCCCCTGACACTAGCCTGGACGATGAACAGCCCTCCACCTCCACCAGCACTAGTGGACAGGAGGCACTGCCACAGGAACACGACACCAGCACCCCACCCCCTACAGACGGAGAACCACCCCGCAAATGGTCCCTGAGATCCAGGAACAAGACATTGCCAAGACCCCCGCCAGGAAATGAGACCCCCCCCCAAATGTCACCCTTCTGTCCCACTTTGTCACCCTGTCCAGCCTTAAACTGCCATTGCTCCACTTCCTATGCTCCTTTGGACAATGCACCTGTGAAACAAATAGACTTGACTCTGCCATGGACATTCCTCCACCATCCCCCCAGTCCATTTTACAACCCCCTCCACTTATGAGCACAGAAATAAACACACCTCAATCACAAAACAATCTGGAGTCAGTCTGTGCTTTCACAAATGTGTAATTGCAATAACCATGGAATATAGCAATGTCAATTTACTTGTGCACATACCGATGTAACACAGCTGTGGACCAGGAGGAAATATAGCAGAGGGCACAAAGTGGGACCCACATCTGTGAAATGGAAAGGCAAAGTGAAAAGTCAGGGTGCATACACTGAGTGAAAATGACAGACTTTTGCTACCTTCAACATTAGTATGAGATGTGAGAGGCAGTGACATCTTCTCGCCTGTGTCTCACTGGAAGTATTGCATGATTCTGTTGTTTCGGCTGTCGATATCCTCTTCTTCTGCCTCCTCTTCTTCACTGTCCACAGGCTCAACAGCTGCCACAAGACCACCAGCTGGACCATCCTTCTGCAGAAAAGGCACCTGCCGTCACAAAGCCAGGTTGTGCAGCATACAGCAGGCCACGATGATCTGGCACACCTTCTTTGGTGAGTAGTAGAAGGAACCACCTGTCATGTGGAGGCACTGGAATCTGGCCTTCAGGAGGCTGAAGGTGCGTTCAATCACCCTCCTAGTTCACCCATGTGCCTCATTGTAGCGTTCCTCTGCCCTTGTCCTGGGATTCCTCACTGGGATCAGTAGCCATGACTGGTTGGGGTAACCAGAGTCACTTGCAAATATCAAGGGACAGCTGTTAGACACACACTCTAACCCTTAGGGACAAACCCTACCCAGACACCTATTCACACTGTATTGGGTCTTTGGCCTCACCTATAAGCCACACACGGTGCCTCTGGAGTTGCCCCATCACATAAGGGATGCTGCTATTCCTCAAAATGTAAGCATCATGCTCAGAGCCAGGGTACTTGGCATTCACATGGGAGATGTACTGGTCTGCCAAACCCACCATCTGCACATTCATCGAATGGTAGATGTTCCGGTTTCTGTACACCTGTTCACTCCTGTGGGGGTACTAATGCCACATGTGTCCCATCAATGGCACCAATGATGTTGGGGATATGTCCCAGGGCATAGAAGTCACCTTTCACTGTGGGCAAATCCTACACCTGAGGAAACACGATGTAGCTGCGCATGTGTTTCAGCAGGGCAGACAACACTCTGGACAACACGTTAGAGAACATTGGCTGAGAAAATCCCTGATGCAATGGCCACTGTTGTTTGAAAGGAACCACTTGCCAGGAAATGGAGTACTGGCAGGACCTGCACTAGAGTGGGTATCCCTGTGGGATGGCGGATAGCTGACATCAGAGCTGGCTCCAACTGGGCACACAATTCCTGAATTGTTTCACGATCAAGTCTGTATGTGACTATGATGTGTCTCTCTTCCTTTGTCGGCAGGTCCACCAGGGGTCTGTACACCGGAAGATGCCGCCATCTCATCACCTGCCCCAGCAGACGTGCCCTAGGGAGGAGAACAGCGAGCAGACAGTCAGCCAACACTGAGGTATCACAAAATGTCATTTACAGAAATGTATCAATCTGCAATGTGCCTGTAACTGTGTGTATTCTAGGCCTAGGTAGGTTTGACGCAGTTATTATTAATGCCATGTGGCCCCCTGAAATGGTGGCTGCCTGACCTGTAAGGTGGGACAAGGTGATATGAGGTAACTGCGCTGGCGTTGTACACCGTCGCGGTGGGCGGTCGAAGACCGCAGCGCAATTCTGCATCGATTAACATTGGGCCCTATGGGTCAGAGGAGCCAATGACGATGTATGCCGGCGGTGACGGTACGCACTGCCACGGATGTGACCACCATTTTCTGTCTGTTCACTCACTTGATACCTGACCTTCAACAGGAGAGGACCTACACTGCAAGTGCTGCTGTGACCTGTGTCTGGAAGCGACGATGGCTCATGTGTCTGGGCTAAGGTCCCCTGCCTTCACTTCAGAGGAGTTGGAGAAACTAGAGAAACTAGTGGTCCTCCCCCAGTACACTCAACTGTACGGTCCTCCAGACAAACAGGTGAGTACACTGTAAGCATGCTGAATGGGCAATGCCTGCTTTGAGTGGTGTGGCTGGAGATACATGGGGGGGGCTGAGGCCCACATGTGCGGATGGTGAGTGTATGTGCGTCATGGCATGGGTGGGAACTGGTGGGCAATGAGTATGACGGTCCGGACGGGTGAGTAATGTCCGTTCCCCTGTACCATTCCTCTAGGTCAGCGCCCACCAGAAGAAGGCTATTTAGCGTGCCATCGCCAAGGACGTCCGGACCCTGGGAGTCTACCAGAGACAGAGCACCCACTGCCGTAAAAGATGGGAGGACCTGCGCCGCTGGAGCAAGAAGACGGCGGAGGCCCAGCTGGGGATGGCCTCCCAATGTGGGAGGGGTGCCTGTCGCACCATGACCCCCCTGATGTTCCAGATCCTGGCGGTGGCCTATCCCGAGTGGGATGGGCGCTTGAGGGCATCACAGCAGCCACAAGGGGGTGAGTACACTCTCATTCAGCTGACTCTGCGTGCATTACGATGTGTCTGGGCGGGGGAGGTGGGCAGTGAGTTCCCCTAGGCCAGGGTGATCTTGGTAGGCAAGGTCCCTTGTGAGGCAGGCTATGTGGCACCCCAACCCCACTAGTGGTAAGAGCCATCTACACCTAGTCAGGCTCCTGTGACTTCCAGGTGTGCAGCAATTGGGCTTAGGCCTCGTAACCCATGGGCATGTGAAAAGATCTAGGAACTATAAGTGCATGGCCAATTGCAGAGGGCTGCTCACTGTCTGTTGTGTCCGCCAACGATAGTGGTGTTGCATGCACTGAACATGTCTTTCTTCTGTCTTTCCCCCCCTTTTTGTGGTCTCCCTGTTCTTGTGTGCAATAGCATCATCAGGCGGAGGAGCATTGACACCGGAGCAGGAGGGAGCTGCATCCCACTTGGCCCTGGAGGGTGAAGCTACGGAGTCTGAAGCCACCAGTGGGATGAAGGGCGAGGGGAGCTCCACGGCAGGGACAGGAGCAGAGACCAGCGACAGCGACTCCTCCTCTGAGGGGAGCTCCCTTGCGGTGGCGGGACCCTCTGTGCCCACCACATCAACAGGTACAGCTGCCACCCCCCCTACCAGCACCGCCCTCCCAGCAGCCCCTCAGCATGTATCCCGTGCCCACTCACCCAGGAGGGTGGGCATCTCCTTTGCCCCAGGCACCTCAGGCCCTGCCCCAGTCAGCCCTGCTGCCCTCAGTGAGGAGGCTATTGACCTCCTGAGATCCCTCACTGTTGTGCAGTCTACCATTCTGAATGCCATCTAGGGTATAGAGAGTCATTTGCAACAAACAAATGCATACCTGGAGGGCATTCATTCTGGCCAGGCAGCCCAACAGAGAGCATTTCAGGCTCTGGCCTCAGCACTGATGGCAGCCATTGTCCCTGTGTCCAGCCTTCCCCCACCCACCCAACAGCCATCAACCTCACAACAGCCTCCAGCCCATGCACCTTCACCCAAATTCAGCAGACGTACACCTCCTACAACCACTACCTCTTCCTCCACTCCCAAACCCCCTCCATCTACCCATCCCAGTCTGTCTAAAAAACTTTTCCTGGCTAACATTGACCTCTTCCCTACACCTCCCCCGTCCTTCCCCTAGGGCCAGGCTTTCCAGGTCCCAGCCCAGCACCTCAGCACTACATCCCCAGGCACAGTGGTGCCAGCAACTGCGGGGTCATGGAGTGCGCCAACCATCAGGGCTGCCAGTGTGCCACTAATCAAGGGCAAGGACATTCCGCCACTTGCCAAGGTGAAAAAGGTGCCCACATCCCAGAGGGAGAAGCCGAAACCACCAGTCACCAAGGGGTCAGCCAAAACGAAAAGGGATAATGGCAAGACAACTGAGCCACCATCAAAGGTGGGGAAGGGCCACACTGCACGTGGAGCACTCTGGGCACCAGGCCCTCTCCAGAACCAGTGGAGAATGACATCCACTACCTCAGTCCTTGGCAGGATGAAGCACTCTGGGCACCAGGTACCCTCTAGAACCAGTGGAGAATGACATCCACTACCTAAGTCCTTGGCAGGATGAAGCACTCTGGGCACCAGGCCCCCTCCAGACCCAGTGGAGTGATACATCCACTACCTCAGTCCTTGGCAGGATGAAGTACTCTGGGGACCAGGCCCCCTCCAGAACCAGTGGAGAATGACATCCACTACCTCAGTCCTTGGCAGGATGAAGCACTCTGGGCACCAGGCCCCCTCCAGACCCAGTGGAGTGATACATCCACTACCTCAGTCCTTGGCAGGATGAAGTACTCTGGGCACCAGGCCCCCTCCAGAACCACTGGAGAATGACATCCACTACCTCAGTCCTTGGCAGGATGAAGCACTCTGGGCAACAGGCCACCTCCAGAACCAGTGGAGAGATACATCCACTACCTCAGTCCTTGGCAGAATGAAGTACTCTGGGCACCAGGCCCCCTCCAGAACCAGTGGAGAATGACATCCACTTGAGAGACTATGGCTTTGCACTCCCCAGGATAAAGCAGTGGGCAAACCACCCACTTGAGAGACTTGAGAGACTGTGGCTTTGCACTCCCCAGAATAAAGCAGTGGGCAAACCACCCACTAGAGAGACTTGAGAGACTGTGGCTTTGCACTCCCCAGGATAAAGCAGTGGGTAAAGCACCCATTGGAGATACTTGAAAGACTGTTGCTTTGCATTCCCCAGGATAAAGCAGTGGGCAAACCACCCACTGGAGAGACTTCAGAGACTGTGGCTTTGCACTCCCCAGGATAAAGCAGTGGGCAAACCACCCACTTGAGAGACTTGAGAGTCTGTGGCTTTGCACTCCCCAAGATAAAGCAGTGGGCAAACTACCCGCATGAGAGACTGTGGCTTTGCACTCCCCAGGATAAAGCAGTGGGCAAACCACCCACTGGAGAGACTTGAGAGACTGTGGCTTTGTACTCCCCAGGATAAAGCAGTGGGAAACAAATCACTTGAGAGACTTGAGAGACTATGGCTTTGCACTCCCCAGGATAAAGCAGTGGGCAAACCACCCACTGGAGAGACTTGAGAGACTGTGGCTTTGCACTCCCCAGGATACAGCAATGGGCATCGAGCCCCCTCGTGTAGCAGTGGCGTTGTGCGTTCATCTGGTTGAGGTGCCCCTCATCCCCCTCCCCCTGAGGTGCCTGTTTCATTTTGATCTGATGCCCCTCCAGTGTTCTCTCCATTTCCAGTCAGGTATCTTGTGTGGGCTTCGCCCATGCATTTTGGGCCCAGTGGTCCACAGACAATGATTGGTGCACTATCCGGACTTGTGTAGTTGGTGTACATAATTGTATTTACTGGATTTTGAACTTTGATAATGAGATTTCACATGTTTACATTCATTCAAATCATTTCCTTTGGTCCTTGCGTTCTTCCAGGGGGTGTATGTATACTGTTGCTGCATGTATTTGTGTGTATGGTGTTGTGGGCGAGGGTGGGCGAGGGTGGGGGTGGGGGTGTTCCGTGTTGCGTGTGTGTGTCACTCTCTTTCCCCTCCCCCCTCCCCTGTGTTGTAGGTGCGGTACTCACTGTGGTATTCGCCGCCGTCTTTGGTGCTCCTGATAGAAGAGAAGGAAGACCAGCATCAGCAGTATCTGCAATTCGGGCTCCATGGCGTCCTGGTTCCTCGTGGGGTGTGGAGAGGTGAGTGTTTCCCTTCTGTGTACTGTTTCTGCCGTGTTTTTGTTTGCGTTGGTTCCGCCCCAGAAAAGGTGGGGGATAGGCATCTTGTGATAGGGTGGGCGGTACATTGTCTTCCGTCTGTCTGTTGGCAGTTACCGCCGCAGTGTTTGTTTCTACCACCGTGGTGGTCGGAGTGTTAAAGTGGCTGTCCATGTAGGCAGTTTCCGCCATGGTCATGATTCCATTTTTTTTTTCGCCAGCCTGTTTGCGGTATTACTGCCGCTTTAACACCGACCGCCAGAGTTGTAATGAGGGCCATAGTGCCCAGCTCAGGATTACAACCATTACACAACAACACATTAAACACATACAAAAAATGTATTGCAGTGTTCAGCACATAGGCTGTCATTGTGTCTGGACATTTGGAAACAAGAAAGAGTGACTAATGCTGAGTAAATGACCATATTTCACGGTACAGACCCTCAGACCATGGAAGGAAGGAATTTGTCAGAAATTGCCCAATAGAATAGGCAAACATTAAGGAGCTTGATGTCAGCAGCTTGAGCCTTATCACATACCACACCAAAGAAATCCAACATCACATTATCCATTGTACAGACAGATGACAGTACAATGGTCCCTGATCACAGGGACATCATAATCCACTTCCCATGTACCTGGTTATATGACACAAACATATGTCAGTGTTGTGGCACAGGCACTGTGGCCTACAATCATGAAACACATCTACAGCTAGATACAAGTCATACAAAAAGAGTGGTTAGCCAATGTGAAGGAAAAATAACTTGGTTAAAAGTGAGTACTACATATTTTCAGACCACATGATGACACATATGATGTACCAGGCCCACCACAACACACAAAACAAGTGCAATAGACACTTCTGTACCTCCACCCACACACTGTGCAACCTGTCTTGGTACATGTCTCATATCCAAACTCTGTGACCTACATTACCTGGAACTATCTATGCCCAATTTGTATGTCAGAACAGCATCAGATGCCTGCAAATGTCACAACTCAGAAATGCCCACATGAAGATGCCATGGTGAAGGTACCCTGTACAAAAAACAAAACAAGGAGTTTAGACTTTAAACCATACATATGACAGAAGTCACATGACAAGCAAATGGAAAACAAAGTACATTGCAAGGAAACTGACACAAACAACGCAACCTCATCAAGGTGTGAATGTGCCAAAAGCTATCTTATCAAGCAGCCTTTGGCTGAATATTGCAGAGTTTCAGCTCCCTAGCTGTTTCCAAACACTCTAAAGTAGCTGTTGATGAGATCTTCTTGCAAGTCAGCTCCTTCCTCTTCACCACTGTCATCCTCACTTGGCATTTCAGGAGTCTCACCTGGAGACACTGCAGGCTCCCATTCCTTTGGGATAGATGGGATATTCCTCTATAGGGCGATGTTGTGGAGCATGTAGCATGCCACAGTGATCTGACACACTTTCCCAGGTGCGTAGAGCAGAGCTCCACTAGTCTATTCCAGACAGTGAAATCTGGCCTTCAGGAACCCAAATGCCTGCTCCACTGTCCACAGTGCTCTTCCATGGGCCTCATTGAAGTAGACTTCCCCAGTGTAGTTGGATTCCTCAGTAGCGTCAACAACCAAGGACTGTTTGGATATGCAGAGTCTCCTGCTAAGGAATGGGACATAAGTGCAACAATGAGTCACTCACTTCATGATTTTAGCACCTGGCATTGCTCACACACAATCAGGATGGACATGACTTGCCAACCAGCCAGGCCCCTTCTGGGTGCAGTTGTGACATCAGCTGGGGTATAGTGCTGTTACGCATTATGAAGGAATCCTGAGATGAACCCGGATAACGGGCACAGATGTTTAGGATGTAGAGATCCCCCAAACAGACAAATTGCACGTTGATGGAATGGAAGTTCTCTCTGTTGTGATAGACTTGTTCAGTGGCCTGTGGTGGCACCAAGCCAATATGTGGGCCATCAATTGTCCTCACCACATGTAGCAGGTGGGCAAAACCATAAAATTCAGCCTTTACATTGGCTAAGTCCTCACATTGGGGAAACCTGATATAGCTGTCAATGTATTTCACATTCAAAACCAGACTTAACATAGATTGGGACATACCAGCAGATAGGGCCACTGTATGCTGGAATGACTTGTACACTGGGTGGTATGCAGGTTGGATAACTAAAAGTTAGCAACAGATCTGACTACAAATTATGACATAAGTCCCCTACAGTTTGCCTATTTGGATGGTACAGCTGTATGATGTGCCTTTTTCCATGGTTTGAAGGTCTGGCAGTAGACGTTTGACAGGAGGTTGCTGCAACCTTCCTTTCCCAGGGTACCTATGTGTGACGAGACATGATTTGTAACGTTAGTCAGTGTGTCCACAGCAACATACATGATACATGCCAATAATATCATGTGAACCAGCATTTCCGACCGGATAGACATGACACACAGTACACATCACAATTGGCAACTACACAAGGGTCATATGTGACCCTCATGGTTGTCAACACATTTGTCCACAACATGAATTTGGATAAAACTCAAAGATGTGCTATACAATTGCCCCTCAAAATATGACTGTATATTCTGACCAACAAAAAGACCATTGGCAGTGGTGGACTGTGAACCACTGTCAAACGCCATTTGTGTCCTACAACATTCTACACTGGTGGTTGTGTAAAAGACAGATTAAAGATGCATGTGATGCTACAAAACATATATTGTATGTTTGACGTAATTTACAGAGCCAAATACAGCATTTCAGACCATCAAAATAGGAAATGCTTGACCTACTCCATTAGACATTAGGAACTGCCTGTGACCGCAGGCAGAAGTCTCAGGGCAGTAGGCGGTTCCATCTGCGGCAGACACAGCCATAGACTAACGTTGTTTTCTGTGGCGATTGCGGCACAATGGCTGTGTTTTCTGTGTGACATCTGCGTTCGTGGCGGACTTGACTGCCATGTAGTGTACAATCACTCACTTGACTCCTGACACTGCTGCCAGAAACACCTCCACAATCTGAGCTGCTGTGTGCCGCATCTGGGGTCAATCATGCCATGTCCAGCAGGTAATAGGGCCCCTAAGGGGCCAATACCTTCTCTCTGGATGAGCTGTGGAGGCTTGTTGATGAGGCCCTACCCCTGTACAGACAGCTCTATGGCTCACCAGAGGAGCAGGTAGGAATCTGATAGGCACAATTGATTCTGTTCAACACCATCCTTTCCCTTCTCACGGGCTACAATGTGCCCCTATATACCAGTTAGACCTCTTGTGTGCCTGTTGTTGTAGTCCGTGTGGCATCAATGGGATGTACATTGTGAAGGTATTGGTGGCCAGTACTATATGCTAAGTTCAGTCAAATTGTATTGTATGAGCGTATTGGGGTGTTAGATCCTCCTTGTGTTGGATGCACATAACGAGGTAAGTAAGGATACTTTACTGCTATGCATAACATCTCTTTCTTAATGATTGTTGTATATATTGGACAACATGTATTTGCATGACAGCATGATCTGTGCACACATCTTGTATGAGTCATTGAAAGTTGGCTGATGCACACCCTCAACTGTCACTGCTTGTCATTTGGCTTGTACAACTGCAGTAGCAATGAGGGACAAGACATGTATGACTAGAGGTTTTAGCCACAATGTGCATTTTCATGCCAGTGATGTGGCATCATGTGGCAAAGTGCATTTAACATGAGTAATGGGGAAGGTTATGAACCTGACTGTTGGCATGCGTCATGGAGTGACTTGTAGTTATGTTGAAATCACATATGGTTGTTTACAGCCATTCATCCACAGACATTTGGGTTGGCAGACTAAAATGGAGAGAGTGATGTAGTTTCCTATTGGGCAACATGATGAGGGCCTTCTACTGATACTTGCAAATCTCTGAGCCTCTCCACCGTACATAATGGTGTCTACTGTTACAATCAGAGTATGTAATTGTAAGGGGTGCCAGCCATTAGTGGTGATTTCTCTGGGACTTGTTCTTTCATTGTGTTGTGGATTTTAGGAACATATCTCCCTGTCAATTTGAACAGGATGTTTACAATGTACATTTCCATGCCAAATGTCTGGCATATCAAAGTAACATTGGTACTACCTCCATGACTCCATTGGGACAAATTTCATTTGATGAAATGTGTACTATTGATATGTTTCCAGTGTGACATGATTAATTCCATGTCACCTTCTCCAGGCTACTGTACTGTTGTCAGCAACACAGCATGTTCTGGGTTTATCATTTAACCCTGTTGTGTTATTGTGTATTTGACAAATAGATGTCTGAATGACCTTGTGTGGGATCTGTGGGAAAAAAGTTGACATTGGGCTACTATTGTATGTGTTAGAAATGGGGTCTCTGGTTGGCAGTTAGTTTGCATTCTGTCCAAGCAGGGACCCTCACTCTAGTCGGGGAAAGGGAGATACACACCTAGGATAACTCCTGCTCACCCCATTGGTAGCTTGGCACAAGCAATCAGGCTTATCTCAGAAGTCATTTGTAAAGTATTTGTACAAACACACACAGTAACACAGTGAAAACACGAAACAAGCACTCAACACCAGTGTAGAAAAATAGCCAATATTTATCTGAGTAAAAGAAGACCAAAATCACAAAAGATCCAACATACACAACCAAAGATGCTAATTTTCAAAGATTAAACTTCAATGTAGTGCTGAGAAACACAATAGCTCAAACTTGGGCTATCGCGACGTTGTTGATGGAGTCGTGTCCAACAATCCAAAGCCACTCGCAAGGAGAGCGGCGCCAGTCACGCAGTCGCACAAACCCCCAGGTACAGTACCTTTGGTAAAATAGGAAACAAGACGTTGCACAGAGTCAGGGAGGAGAGGCATCGCTGGATCCGGTACGGCTTTGGTAAGTTACTGTGGAGCAGGGAAGATTGAAGGGTTGGAGAATGCATTGTATGAGGACAGGCACAGCCCTTTCAGGTGCAGGCGTCAGCTTCTCCCTCCCTATTCTAGCCCAGAAGACTCATCAGGATATGCAGGACACACCTCAGCCCCCTTTGTGTCACTGACTGGAGGGAATTAACAAACAGCCCAACTGTCAGTCTGACCCAGACGTGGATTCCACAGGAAGGCAGTGGGATTTTCAAACAGACAATCTAAAAACCAACACTACTAAAATATGTATTTCTAAATTGTGAGTTCAGTGACCCCAAACTCCAGATCTCCATCTGCTCCCAATAGGAAGCTGCACTTAAAAATATTAAAAGGCAGTCCTACGGGAGAGGTAGGACTTGCAATAGTGAAAATCGGCTTTGTCCGTATTTTACTATCAGGACATGCAAAACACAACAGTAGATTTCCTACCTTTTAATTTCACTGCACCCTGCCCACAGGCATACCTTTGGGGTGACTTACATGTAGCAAAAGGGTTTGGGCCTGGCAAGTGGATGCAAGACTGCACACACAGACATTGCAGTGGTAGGTCTGAAATATGTTTATAGTGCTACCCATGTGGGTGGCACAGTCAGTGCTGCAAGCCCAATAGTAGCATTTGATGTACAGGCCCTGGGCACCTCTAGTGCACTTTACTAGGTTCTTACTAGTAAATCAAATATGGATAAACCAATCACCAATGCAATTTAGGCAGAGAGCATATGCACTTTAGCACCGGTTAGCAGTGGTAAAGTGCCCAGAGTCCTAAAGATAACAAAACTGGTCAGAGAAAAATAGGAGAAAGGAGGCTAAAGGTTTGGGGATTACCCTGCAAAAAGGGCCATGTGCAACAGTATGACAGCAGGTAAATTAGGTATTCTCCATGAGACAAATCATTGAAGGTGATGTGATCTCCCATTTGTTCAGTGGTTACTGTGATTATACAACCTCAGCAATGCAATTGTGGTTGCCTGATATCCAGATTTTCCTGTAGGCAACTTTTGACAGTTCAGACGACATGCATTTATATGGTATGGTACATGTAGAGGCCACTTTGGTGGAGTTTGTTGCTGGGGCTTACTTGACATGATGAAAATGTTTCTTAACACCGCTGTTGTTCAGGTTTGATCAGGAACATGTGATGTCCCTTTTTTGCTTTGCATTTTCAGCATCAGCCCAAGAAAGCGAAGGAGACAGGGCATGCTAAGTGGGGATGCATTTGGGCACGGTACCTCCGGTCAAGGCACAACTGACAGAGAGGGACAGAGGGTGAGGGGAGTGCCACGGAGGAGACTGGATCTACATCCTCATCATCGGCACTGCGCTCCTCACTGATGGTAGCCAGTCACCCCTCACATCCCGTCCCCCCTCCACCTCCCTCTTCCCACTACAAATGCCCCATTCCCCTACCTATCCCAAGCGCACAAACACACCCGCACATACCCACCTCAACACGCAAGCAGTACACATAAACACAATCACCACAAGACACACCGGCATGCAAGCACTCAACATACACCCACACACACCACATCAGCCACCACTTCAGCAGATACCCCCACCGACCCACACCACATCAAGCATACCCACAGGCATCACCACAACAAGTAGTGACACACCCACCATACCCACAGACATCACCCCAACAGACACACAGATATCCACCACACCTACCATACCTACAGGCCCCACACCACCAGACACACAGACATCCGCCACATCCATCATAACCGTAGACACCACCCCAACAGGCATACAAGCATCTACCACTACAGCATACCTGCAGACATCACCCCAACAGACACACACACATTCAACACTCCCACATCCTCCAGCACCTCCACCTACCAGCCACCCAAGACACACAAATGCCCACACTCACACATGCAATAGACACCACCCACACATAAGCACACATCACAAACACACCCAAGACATCAGCACCCACACACCAGACAGCCACTCCCTCCACCTCCAAATCCCCAACCCCTTCTGATGACCGCCCCGTGTTCCAAAGGAGAATTTCCTTTTTGAAATTGCACTTTCCCCTGTTCTCTCCAACCCCATTTCAAACCAGAGGCTCGACCCACATCCAACCCATTTCTTCCACATTCAAGTCCTCCCCTTTCAACCTGCCACCCTGCAAGCACCCATACCCCTCCCCCATAGAAGAAGCCCACCCCTCCTAAGAAAGAGTCTCCCAAACCCACCCATCCCAAATCCAACCCCCTCCCCCTCCCGGATGATCCCTGAGGTGCCTGCCTGTCTGCCCACTTCATTCCCCTTCCTGCAGAGATTCCCTGGCAGTAATAGAAGTCAAGTGTGGCCACAGTACTTGCAGTGACTATATGATGGACTGGCCAATGGCCTTTGATCATGATCCTTGGGTGTTTAATAAACCCAGATAGTTGTTTTTTGCGTTACACATTTGTCCTGGGATTCCTTTTGTAACTTTATGTTGTTTCAGGGTAATTTGTGTTGCCAACCTACAGTTGTGTGTGTTTCATCCAGATTGCTAATCCATTTTCTGTTGTTATGAAAATCTGACTTTGAGGGCATTTCGGGTGTCCCCCAGGACAAAGGTAGATGTTGACTGTATGGATCTGTGTTTGTTAATGCAATTGTGGAGTCATTGCATTGTGTTATGTTTGGAATGGTATGTGTTTCATCTTGTGTGGTCCAATGTTAGCATGTATGGTGTTAGACTTGTACCCCACATATAGACTGTAGATTTATTTCATGTGTGGCAGTTTGAGCTTTCTTAGTGCAGACATGGAGAGTGTTCCATTGTGCTACCTTTGTTTGCATTTGACTGTGCATGTGTCCATTTTGCTGTGTGTATCTTGCAGCTACTTCATCTACATGGTCGTCCAATGCAGCTGCTGTTGTATGTACATTTTTGAATGGCACTTCCACATTCTGCAGATAGGCATGTCACTTGGCTCTAGTATTGTTTGCCCGTGAGGTACATGTAGGGCCAGTTCCTGTGCAAATGTTGGTTTAGGGGCATGTGCAAAGTGATATGTGTTCCATTGTAGCATCCTTCCCTGAATGCTCCAGATTTCCCCATCCTTATTGTGCAGGTATTGTTTGCATAGTGAGCTTTGGAATTTGTCTCTCTGACGATTATGTACCCCTTTGTCCTTTCATTGTGTTGTAATGTGGGTGATGTGTGGGTCGATAGCAGGAATGTTTAATGGGAGAGATGTTTGTGTTCCATGACACATCCATACAGATGTGTGTTGAATCTGACGTACGTCCATGGCATCTGAGGAATGTGAGGTTATCAGTTATATTGGTGGATGTGATGTTGATGTGGTGTTGGTGTTGTGTGGCACAATGCTGTGCACACTTCACTGTCCCTAGGAGTTTGATAGCTGTGAATGTGTTAAGAACACAAAGGCCAGGGCACACCCAACGTATAATATTCATGTAGTATATCCAAGTGGTGATCCAAGAATTGAGTCGAAGTCCAGGTAAGCAGGTGACACAGGATATTTATTGAAGGTGAAAGCAAGTGGTCACAGTTCCAGTCAGAAGACCAAATATAATATAAGTCCAAGACAGAAAAATAGCTGTCACGTGTTTCGTCTTCAAGACTTTGTCAAGGCTTTAGCTATGTGGACACATGAGGATGAAGAGAAATAAATAGGAGTTCTGAAGGTTCATATGAAAGAAGAATAGCTCCTGATGAGCCAATCAAGTGCAGTACAGGTAGCAACAAGGGCTATGATAAGCCTTAAAAGTGATGTAATTCATGCCGTGACGATCGCGTCGGTGCAATGTTGAAAAATTTATCAAATATCCTGTGTCACCTGCTTACCTGGACTTCGACTCAATTCTTGAATCACCACTTGGATATACTACACGAATATTATATGTTGGGTGTGCCCTGGCCTTTGTGTTCTTATGGTTTAGGTTTCCACTCACTGCTCTCAGTGTGTGAGCCTTTGTACACCTGAGGTGGCAGGTATTTGGCTAGCCTGGCACCCACTACTAACATTTGCGCAAAAAAAGGACTACTACTGATGGACATTTGTTGAAACATTTGTTGATGTGCAAGCACCTTTGGCATTATCCACCTGTTTTCACTTTCATTTCAGCTGTGAATGTGTTGTTCTATGTGAATGACTCCGACTGTGTACACAATGACAAGTGTACTTGGAGCCCGTAGCGCAACAATCTGTTGTTGAGCGTGATGACACAGGTAGGTGTGTGTACTTGCGGTTCGTTGCATCCATATTGGTGTGGATTTTGTGCACCTTTGATGAGCAGCGGCAAGACATGTGTGATGGGCTCCACGTCGGCACCGGATGTGCTGCCTGCAGTGGAGTTGCTCCCAATATACTCTTGCTTTCTGCCTGCTGAGATGTGGTGGTTGGACCACCACGGTCACATTGGTGGTGTGCAACCTCATATGCAAACACTATCTCTGCTAGCCTGTTTGAGCTGCCTTGTCACTGCAACAGTCAAATGTGGTGATTTTAGATCAGCTGCCTATCTACTTCCGTGTGGGGTTCCTCATGGCTCTTCTCTGAGCCCTACCCTATTCAATGTGTACATGTCTCCCCTGGCCAACCTTATACGGTCATTTGGCCTTATACCAACGTCCTATGCTGATGACACTCAGCTTATTCTACCTGTGGACAAAAAATGGGAGGAAGCAGCAGATCACTGCTATAATTGCATTTCAGCTATTAATAATTGGATGGGCAAAAATTGTCTGAAATTGAATGGGGCAAAAAACGAAATTATTTGCTTCGGATCTGGGATAGAGCGCTGGAATGCTTGCTGGTGGCCTGCTGAGTGCAGAGCCCTCCCCATTCCCATTACCTCTAGCAGAAATTTAGGGGTCATCTTCGATGATCATTTATCTTTCAACCAGACTGCGGCAACATTTTTATGGATTCTGAAAATGTTGAGGAAAAATTTTCCCTATTTGAAACTAGAGTGGAACGTTACAGTTACTCTGGCCCTGATTATTTCTAGGCTGGACTACTGTAATGCTTTACTATCTAATTTGGATTATGTTTTGATGAAAAAACTCCAATTGATCCAGAATATGGCCGCTAAATCCATTTCAAATCTTCCTCGTTCTGCCTCAGCCACTGGTATCCTTAAACATTTGCACTGGCTCCCAGTGGCTCAACGAGTAATTTTGAAAATGTTATGCTTGACCCACAAAGCACTACATGCCACTGGACCCCACCATTTGGTATCCCAGCTTTGCTGGTACGCTCCCAGATGTAATCTAAGGTCTCGCAATGCTTTTAGGATCCAGGCCCCACGTACTAGGAAAGTCAAGTGGGGGGATAAGGCCTTTACTGCGGTCGTGGCTAGACACTGGAATGATCTTCCTATCCACATCAGAAAGGAACCCAACTACCTGAGCTTTCGTGAACTGATTAAAACTCATCTCTTCCTGCGCTAATTTATGTTCTCTTAGCTTGACTTTTCTTCTTATTTTCTGCTTCCTCTAGCACCGTGTTTCAGCTCTCTCTCTTCTCACCTTTGTTTTTAGCGCTTCAATGCTTATTTCTGAGCCGGAACGTACTTTACAAGTCTCATCTACATACATACATACATACATACATGTCCCTCTTATGACACATAATGGCACAGCCAAACGTATGTGTTACCAGTACTTTTTATATGGTTTGTGCTTATAATGACTTGATTGTCAATGTATATTCTGTTTTGAAATAAATGTTGTCATGGTAGCAAAATGCAAAGTGTTCCACAAAACACAGTATGCCACACAGTCCTGTGTTTGCCAGAATTGGAAGCCATAGGCGAGGATTTTCTCTGACTTGAAAAGCAGCTCGCGTTTTAATCATTTTAAACGTTTAACAAGGATGTTGGATTGGTCTAAATAAGTATTTAGAGTATTTATGGAAGCAAAAAATCTGCCATTCTGTGCTAAACTACTTTTGCTGGATTGTATTCCTGACACCCACTAGTTAAGGACTTTTTATAAATAAAGTTTCAAGTCCATTCGTCATAATTCATATAATTTACCACACACCTGTAGAGTGTTTATATTATTTTTCAAAATCAAAACGATCCATGAGAAATGAGAAAAACATTGCATGTACAAGTTTCTTATTAAAATGTGAGCAGGTGGGTATGTTTTCTGTGCAAATGTTGCTATATCTGACTTAGAAATCAATTTGCAAATGTCAATACTTTTCTATTGCTTGACGTAGTCTGGGCACATTGCTGCTCAGGAAAAAGGTAATGAAGAGTTGTATTTTACCACACTTTCACATTTTAACATGAAAAATCCTGGAGTGAATGAGTTAGCACTTCGATTCAAGACTTTTGGGATTCGCTGAGGCTGTGTCAACTGTTTACGTTATCCTTATACAAGTCTCTGCTAATTATCTTTGATTGGTAATTCACATAGTCTTGGGCAAGTTTTACGTTTTGGTGTTTTTTTCTCCCCACTTTTTCACAAAACGCACTCTTCACAAGAAAAGATATCTGTATTCAGTGTTTTCTCTATCCTTGTAAAATGAGGAGAATACGTCAAAAATTTACTGCCTGATATACGGTGCGTATTTCCAAACCAGAGATGTGCAAAATGCACACCAACGGGTTTCCAAATGGTGATGCAAACTGTAGCGGGACGTATGTCTCACTGCAAATTATCCATTTTCAAGGGGTTGGAAAACAACATGCCTAAGGAATATTAATTAGGCAAATCACAATTTTTGGTCCTTGTATTTGGTTGCGAATGCTGGCAACAGTGCTCATTTTCCGCATTTACTTTC
The DNA here is from genome assembly GCF_031143425.1 of Pleurodeles waltl. NCBI lineage: Eukaryota > Metazoa > Chordata > Amphibia > Caudata > Salamandridae > Pleurodeles > Pleurodeles waltl. The sequence goes on from NC_090447.1 coordinate 724,337,826, forward strand.
CCAAACAGGAAAGATAAAAAAAAAAAAATCTGTACATTAAAAGGACACAGCTTCATTTGGGAAGCCATCGGGAAGCAGGCAATGGCTACCTGAGGCTTCTAGTGAAAAATTTCAAGGCAGAAGTCGTCCCATCTGCAAATCAGTTGGCAACGTCGGGAGCTGAACAGTGGTCTAAGTCTTTCAAGTCCTCTCCTATTTAACATTTGGAAACAACCACAAAAGCCCATTTAAGATTTGGAGAGACTTTTCTGACTTATAAAAGGGCTTTTGGAAAGGAGACCCAGGGACCGCCATCACCCTGGAGCTAACTTAAATGTTGGAGGTTGGCCGTGGGGCCCACTTCTTAGAGCCAATAATGACCCTGGGGACAGCCACCCCCAGGGCCGGCTCCAGCTATGTCCCAGGGTACCCACTGGGAGGTGGCGGTCCCTGGGGCTGTCAGGGACTGTGCAGCCCCCCATACTATTTTTTTAGTATAGCCCTAGGGAGATGGTTGTCCCAGTGGGCCCGGGGGAGTGTGTGAGGCCCCCGCATTATTATTTACATTCACCCCAGGGAGGTGATGTTCTCTGGTGCATAAATACGCCCATGGAGGGGCCCCATGTACCCCCTCCATTTTGTTTTAAAGCTCTGCATGCCCCTGGGACCTGATCGACCTGGGGGCTTGATTAAAAACAAGTGTGGAAGAATGTGCTTGTTTTTGTCTTTCAAATTTTGACACAGAGTCACCAGTTTTGTGCATTTGCTGCAATTTAAAAATATATATATATTTTTTGCCATGGCAGACTAAGGCCAAGGCTAGGGAGTCAGATTGTTTGTAACCCTGACTGCATTTTTTGTGCAACTTAGCTGAAGCCAAGTCCCAAGATGGCTGCCAACACTTCCTGGTTGAAGTATTAGCAGCCAATCAGAGCTCTGCATTTCCCTGCACGAGCTCATTATTCTTCAGGAAGTCATCATGGAGGAACCTCAGCCCTAGATATGCAAATTTGGATTTTCTTACGTATCTCAACAAGTTCTGAACAGATTTACACCAAATTACAGAAAGCACAATCTGCTGAATAAAACTTAGCTTTCTGCAAAATTTAGTGTAATTCTATTCAGCAGATCGGGCTGTAGTCGTGTTCAAAGCTCCCATGGGAATTAACATGGGAAACTGACTTTTTTTGATCCCTCCTCCCCTTTTTCTCGGCCCCGCTTGACAGATCACGCTGAAGCTTTGGTGCTATGGCAGTGGCCCATTAGTGTCACATTTGCGGCAACAAATTTGCCCCAAATGAGGAGCTAAGGAGTGCAAGGGCCTTGTAAAACTGGCCCCTAGTGTGGGAGCATTGTATTGGCTCTGAACCATGCCATTGAGGAGATGCACCGATTTTCACCACGCACTTGAGGAGATGTGTTGAAGTTCCCCACATAGTTGTCGTGGTGCGTCAGAGCTGAAATGCGATGGAGTTTAGGTCTGGGTGCTGGCTGCATCGCTATTGAGGTGATGCACTGATTCCGATGAGCACAGTGGCTGTGGTGTGGAGTTTAATGTTGTCGTCAAGGCTCTCATTGACAGGGATACATCAACGCACTGGTTTTATCCATGCAACAACAGAGATGTGCCAGTTTGTCTATGTGACAGCAGAGATGCAGTGGAGCAACACTTGTATATTTACTTCCAAGGGCCCAAGACTGGGGTGGCACCACTGGCATAGTGCAGTTGCAGAGTTAGGTTGCCTGTAAGTCTTTTATGTCCCTAAGACATCATATAAGGGGACCAGTCACCTGGCCTTTGGAGCCACTTTGGGTTCTAGGATGGAGAGATGCAAGTTCGGTTCCTCTTGCCCAGGTAAGGAGGGCAGCAGGTCAGCACAGCCAGGTAGCAGTTCTTCCAGAGCAGCAGTCCAGCAGAGTGTCAGGCCTTTTAACAGCACAACAGTCCTTCTTCCTGTCAGGGTATTCAAAGGTCCAGAAGTGTACTAAATGGTAGGGTCTGAAGTCTACTTCTTTTTTTTGTAGCTCTATTATGTGAAGCTTTGTAGTTTTGCACTACGTATCAAAAAGACAGTAACATCTGAATGACAGCTGTTACAATATGGCTTGCCATAATGATCTATAAGTCCCGGCTCATGGTCGGAGATGTGAGTGTGCCTGGCTTCAGTGGGACGGCAGCGCAGTGTGAACTCACCGAGGTTAGGAGTGTGACTAGGGACTATGTAGCTGACGCATGAAGGAGATAGAGAGAAATGGAAGGGGCTTTGTGTGAAATGTGTGTGCTGTTGAAACAGTAACTGCAGGGGCAGGGAGGAGTCAGGTAGAAGCACGGGTGCGGTTGGTGCACAGTGTGTTGAAGAGGCAGCAATAGTTAGGGGAGAGTGGGGGCCAGACTCGTAGTGATGCTAAGGGATTAGGGGCTTGAATGGCCTCTGGGTGATGGTGGGGACCATCGGGGTGGGTTGAATACTACAGGGGAAGAAACAACCATGTGGCATTAAGAGAGGAGATTATCGTTGGGCACTATTTCTCCGAACCGTGTTAGCATGGTATACCACGCCATCTTAATGGACCATTTTCGAAGGTGGTGTGCCTCCTCATGATGCATGTTGATCCTTTCGGCTTCACCCCAATGAAGGAGAACTTTGTGCCACAGTACTGGGAACAGCAGTTGGGGTGCTCACCAACATAGTGTAAGGATGCTTTTCACAAGCAGCAGGACAAGGTTTGTAAACTGGACCAGGACTACATGTTTCCTGTCCAATCTATAGATCTCAAGGGTGTTTGCAGCCAAAGTGTTCAGATGGGTGAGTTTAGTGACTGTGGCAAGGGTGTTGTGAATGACTCACCACTAGTCCATCATGGTGGGGCACACCCAGAGCACATGCTGAAAATTGCTAATATGGGACTTACACCTGGGGCATGTGAGGTTGGCAGTCGTGAAAATGCAGTTTAACTTGGACATTGTTAAGTAGGCCCTGTGTATTTTTGTCTATTGTATACTCTTGAATTTGGCATTAAGGAGATATTTTGATGTGACTATCGCATATTGGTCCAATCTGAATCATAGAGAGGGCATTCAATGTCATCCTCCCACACCTGCTTGAGAGGTGCGAGAAGTTCCCTGTGTGTTCTCTGATGGCTTTGTTGAACCATGTAACCAGATGGCACTGTGAACCCATGGTGTATAGGGTGTGTATGACAGCATGAGAGGGGGGGTTCCTTGTTGACAGTCCTCCCCCAAGAGATTACATGTAGATAACAGTTGGCCGTGAAGGAGGAATTGGCTGGAGGGATATTGTTGTCTCTTCTCAGCTGGTCGAATGCTGGGAAAAGATTCCTTATTGTGTCAATAGATAATTCATGAGGGGGGCTAAGTCCTCTAGGATGAAGGACCCCAGGAATCGTGGGGGCATATGGGACAACATGGGCTGTTAGTTGGAGTAACCAGCCAAGGCACTTGTGAACCATCTAGATATGTAGCGACCACAAATGACTAATTTTAACTGATGACTCCACAAAGTGGCAAAGGATTTCAAATAGTAAGGGTCCATCATCAGTATAGGTCTCATACAAATTGCTGACTGCCTGACAGTGCACCACTCACTGAACACTCACTGAAGCTGGGGCGACTAGTAGTACAATTCAAAGGAGGGGTCTCTCAGCCCACCCTGTCCCACTGGTACTTGAAGTTTATGGAAACCTGCTTGATGTTGATTGGCAGATCATATGAGTTCCCCTTAACATGGAGTCTTAACTCTCAGTAGAACAACCTAGGTGGGCATACCGGCATATTGACAAAATAGTGTAGGAGGCAGAGGAGGATCACCATCTTGTAGAGGGTGATTTTACCTATCATGGACAGAGTAGCCACTTCCAGAACTTGGTCTGGGATTTGAGGCCATGATGGCCCACTTCAAATTGTCTTCAAAGAGGTTGCTCTGTGAGTGTTATAACACAATTCTGAGATATCGCAGTGAGTCCCTTGCTCAGGTGCATTGGGTGTCACCTAGTCAAAGGTCCTGTGGAGGGGCATCCTGGCGCACGGGGAAGGATCAAATCAAATCAAATCATTAACATTTATAAAGCGCGCTACTCACCCGTGCGGGTCTCAAGGCGCTAGGGGGGAAAGGGGGGGTTATCGCTGCTCGAACAGCCAAGTCTTTAGGAGTCTCCGGAAAGCGGAGTGGTCCTGGGTGGTCCTGAGGCTGGTGGGGAGGGAGTTCCAGGTCTTGGCCGCCAGGAAGGAGAAAGATCTCCCACCCGCCGTGGAGCGGCGGGTGCGAGGGACGGCAGCAAGTGCGAGGCCAGCGGAGCGGAGGGGGCGGGTGGGGACGTAGAAGCTGAGGCGTCTGTTGAGGTATTCCGGTCCCTTGTTGTGGAGGGCTTTGTGTGCGTGGGTGAGAAGACGGAAGGTGATCCTTTTGCTGACTGGGAGCCAATGCAGGTGTCTCAGGTGGGCGGAGATGTGGCTGTTGCGGGGTACGTCGAGGATGAGGCGGGCCGAGGCGTTTTGGATGCGTTGCAGAGAGGTACTTTATCCATTACTCACAAGCCTGCTGCAGCATCGAACTCCTGGAGGGTGGTGCGTACTCCTGTAAAGTCAGCTCCAACATCACAGAAATACAACAGCAGATCATCATCATGTAGCAACACTGCGTTGGTTGCCCCTGCCAACTGTACCCTCAGTGTTCTCCCTCTGCCTAAAAGTGAATGGCTGCAGGCTCAATGGCGATGAAGAACAGGACAGGTGAGAGACGGCAACCCTAGTGGGTGTCTAGGCCAATCGGGAAAGAGGCAAAGGTGAGACGGCTGATTCACACTCTGATTGTAGGATCAGTATACAGTAAGTTTGTATGCTAGAAGACGTTCACCGATGCCCAACCTAGCCAGAACATGAAAGAGGTAGTCCCAGGACAGCATGTTGAATGCCTTTTCTAAGACGAGAATGAGACTCACAGTGTGGAAGAATCTCAACAAAGCCTAGTACCTCACATGGAAGGAGAGTTGGAGATTGTGAGACGTGCTGCGGCCGGAAACTAACCTGTTCTGATCATGATAGATGATATTAGGCAGTATTTAGACATAGCGTTCTACTAGTATTTTTCCCAATATCTTATAGTGAGTGCCTAGGATAGTTGTGGGCTATTTGGAGGACAGGTGAGTGGGGTTTCTGCCGGGTCTCAACAGCAAAGAAATGAGGGATTCCCAAAGGGATGGTGGGAGCATTCATGGGTCAAGACCTTCTTTGTATATACCTACCATTTGGGGGACAAGGGAATCTAGAAGTAATCATAACATTCCAGCTGTGGTCTGTCCAGACCAGGCATTTTGTCTGGTCATGGGTAGCCTTCCTCACCTCCTGCACTGCAATCTGGGCATAGAGTTCTTCGCGTTCAAGGGCTATGATGTGAGGAAAAGTGAGACTTGCTAGGAAGGTTGCCATCATTGCCAAATGTGTTGTGTGGGAGGTGCTGGGTGAGGGTGGAGTAAGAACTGTAGAGCACTTGAAGTATGTCTTGTTGTGTATGCAAGGGAGGGCCTGGCCCGGATCTATCTCTGTGACTGTGGGAGCACTGACTTCTTGTAATGCCAACCATGTCATGAGGTGGCCTGCTTTTTCTCCTCTGGAGTGTACGAGACAATGTAGGCTGTATGCCAGGCTTTGGCCTCCCCAAGGGCCGTACGGGCATGTGTCATGCAGAGCTCATCGTTTGAGATTTGCAAGTGCTGCCTTTGGGTGGGTTAGGTCCTGATCCAGCTCATGGCAGAACCCCACTATGTTCTGAATACAGAGCCCTATGGAATCTACTTTGAAAGAGTCCCATTCCATAGTATGTGTGGTGGCCGTTACATGGTTCTTGGCAAATTAATGGCTGATATGTGTGATTTGGGAGTCTTGAAAGATCTGATCATCAAAGATGTCCTGGGGGAGCCTCCAAGTGGATACCAGTGCCAGTGATGCATGCCAGTCTATGTCTATAATGTGGGTGACATGTTCAGAGACTATAAATCCAAGGCAGTCGGAATGCTTGAGTTGGGAGAGGGCAGAAGTGGAGCAAAGGAAGCAATCCATGTGAATGAATAAATTGTTGCGGGGATGAGTAGGATGAGTATTGTTTAAGGGTGGAATAGCCACTCGCCAGACATCTGACAGTTCCCAGCACCAGAACTAACGGGTGAAGTGTGCAGCATAGAGATATGCCAGGGCTTGGGGGAGATGAGGGTGTGACTTATTGAGGTGGATGTCTAAGACACTGTTGTAGCCTTCCACTAATATCCATGGAATACCTGTCCATTGTGCCAGAATCTCTGACAAAGAGGTCTAAAAGCTGGATTGGTCTGTGTTAGGCATATAAATACATTCAGAGAGCACAAAGGTACTGTCTAGGCAGCCCTCAGTGAAGATGTACCTGCCTTTGTTGTCGCTAACTATGGAGAGCAGTTAGAAGGGAATATGTGGGTGTATCCAGAACAGCTCTTCTCATGCATATGCTGAATATGTGATACCATAAATTGTGCCTCTCCAGCACTTACTCACTCTCTGAAGCTTCCTGCTGGAAAAATGGGATTCCTGGAGGAAACATATATGTGCGTGTTGTCTCTTAAGATATGAGTACACTGAGAAACAATGTCACACTGAGGGCATGCCGCTGATGTTGAGTGTTAGACCTGGCCCTTTTACAGAGTAATTTCCCAGACTTTTTTTGCTTTTTTCCTCCTTATTTTTCTGTCCTTTGTTGGCTGACGTTTTGACTCTGAGCACTTTTTCACTGCTAACCAGTGCTAAAGTGCATGTGCTCTCCCTTACAAAATTGGTATGATTGGATTATACCTAATTGGCATATTTAATTTACCTATAAGTACCTTGTAAAGTGGTATCCCTATACCCAAGGCTTTTAAATTAAATGCTACTAGTGGTCCTGCAGCCCTGCTTGCGCCACCCACTGAAGTAGCCTGTCAAACCTATCTAAGGACTGCTAGCACAGAGCCTGTGTGCGCAGTTTTCTGCCACAGTGACCTGGCATCTAAGTTTACTTGCCAGGCCCAGAACTCCACTTTTATTACATGTAAGTCACCCCTAAGGTACAGCCTAGCTAGCCCTATGGGCAGGGTGCCAAGTATGTAGAAGGCAGGACATGTGCCACGTTGCGTGGCCTGTCCTGGTAGTGACAAACAGCCTAACTTGGTGTCTCACTTCTGTGAGTGCTGCCCTCTCATAGGATTGCATTGGAAATGCCCTGCCTTAGTTGTAAGGGGTATTGTCTGATTTATGAGGGGTAGCATAGGCATGTTTGGTATGGTTGTGATAGTGATGAGAAATGCTGCTTACTGGTGTAGCTGTATTTTTTATTACTATCACAGAAATGCCAATTCTAGAAAGTGTGCATTTATCTGTGCTTATGACTTTGGTGTTTTGCAGCTTGCCTCCAATCCACGTCTGGGCAGACTGACAACTGGGGCTTTGTGCATACTTTTCAGACAGCCTGAACACAGGGAGGGTGGAGGTGTCACAGTGGTGCATCTACATATTGTAAAGCCTTCCTGGGCTGAGAGAAGGGAGAGGCGGGGCACATCTGCATTTGTAAAGGCTGTGCCCTGGCCTCACACAATAGGGTCGTTTACCCCCCACTGATGTTTGGAGCCTGTGCTGGAGGAGAGAAAGGGCACTCCCAGAACCAGTTGTAACTGGATGGAACCTCTCCTCCTCCCCATTGTAAAACACTCTGAAAACTAAGTATTAGTACAGGGGAATTTTCCCCACATTTTAGACATCATTTGACATCACTTTGGACTCCAGCAACCTTACCTGGAGCTGGACAGGACGGCGTGGGAAGAACTCACCAGGACCAACTTGAACTGCTGCTGCTGTGCTTGCACCCCCTTGCTGTGATGACCTGCTGCTGGGTTCTCCAGTCCTTCATTTGTAGTCTCCATAGGCAGGGTGCTGTGGCCCTGACCCCTGTAAAACTTCTGCAGGGTGCTGCTGCGATTGTGTAGCGCTTCTAGAGCGCTCCTTTTGGCCTTCCAAGTGCGTTTTCACAAGTGCGTTTTGCTGCCTGAATGAAACCCACTGCCGCCGCCCGGGCCTTGCGCTTTAAAGAGTGGACTGTGGAGCGCTCCTACGCGCTCTCCTGAACTGATCATCGCCGTGACCCAGGGTCGTTTGCGCTCGTGAGGGCTCCGCTTTGCCAAAGAAAATCACAGCCGCAGCCCGGGAGGTTAGTGGTGACCTGACCACATCGTGCGCCATCCAGTGCCCCCAGGGCACCAAGAAAAGAAGAATGTGAATAAGCGCGCTCCAACAATGTCCCCGGGGTGAAGAACGCTTCTTGACATGCCCCCGGGGCCCCTGCAGGCACCAACCTCGGTGCCGGCTCCTCGCACCAACCCAGGTCGGGCTGGAGAGTGGTTCAGGCACCAAATCGAGTACAGCCGCTACTGGAAGCAGGAGGAAAGCCTCATCGGAGGCCCCTGCTTCCTTTCCTCTCTTTTTGGCAGCCGCACCGAGGATGAGGGCGGCTGCCTATCACCAAGCAGGGCACGGGGTGGAAAGGGAGTTCCCTTCCTCCCTGGTCACTGCTGTTGGGGTGAGATCGCCACAGTTACTTAATTCCTGATTGACTTTTGGGCCCCTCCCTCTGGGAGAAGGCCAATAGAGGCCCAGGGGGAGCCCCACAAAGGTTGCAGGTCTCAAGAGTGGCCGTTTCTGTTTTCTGTAAGGAGAGGGTGCCGACCACCTTGTGGCCCCCGTTGTGTGCGCAGGAGCGCCGGGGTGCCCCCTCATGCTCTTCTAGGCACAGGGAGTGCCTCTTCACCAGGAAACCAGGTACTTTCTAAGGATATAGTTGCTCAGTGAGCCAAGTATGGACCTAGGGGAATTTATTTGTTTTACCTGATTTTCCTGCCAGAACATATATGTGCTAATGTTCCTTTTATGGGCATGATTTGTTGAAATGTATTTTTATGACTTGTGATATGTTTTCTAATGTTCCTTTTATGGGTATTTAGGAGTTATCCATGACAAGTGCATAGAATTCTTACTGTAATTCCTGACTACTGCTTATGTTGCAGAATCCTGAGTACTTACGTGTTCTGATGTTCCTACTGTGTATTCTTGCAGAGTATTAGAAACTTGTGTAACGTTCTGACAACTGCTAAGGTAGCAGGGTATTACTCACGTGTAATGTTGGTCTAATTATGTTTTGTGCAATAGAGTTTATTTTTACATAGCTCAGTGTTTACTTTGTGGTGTACATTTTGCGTCACGTGTGCTGTGTGTGTTGTGCAAACGCTTTACACATTGCCTCTGGGTTAGGCCTGACTGCTCGTGCCAAGCTACCAAGGGGGTGAGCAGGGGTTATCTTGGATGTGTAACTCCCTTGCCCTGACTAGTGTGGGTAAGTTCTGCCTGGCTAAGGTGCATAACTTAGCCAACCAGAAACCCCATTTCTAACATTGAGCATTAAAATTCTGGTTAGAGTCCCATCTGGTAGGGGTGTATGATGATGTATGTGGACACTGCTGTACCCCTTGGGTTGTCCACCCCCCACCAGCCATCACCACCAGGTACTGGGTCAGTGTCTAGCATCACTCATGTTGCAAGGGATGTAACTCCTGCAGCATAATGAAGAAGGGGGAGAAAAAGAACTGGAACACTGACAGAGGCCTGCAGCAATATGGTGCCCGACCAAACAATATTTTGGTAAATGCTCAACCAGGGCCCAAGGAGAAAGCAGCATCTCGAGGAGACAGCGGAGAATCCAAGTTCAGATCTGGTCTGGCATTTAGTAGATTAGAAGTTTGCAGCCTGTCAGGCTGCCAGAGTCAAATGGTTGGTGGGATCAGGCCACTGAAAAAGGCTAGATCCTGTGGGGATCCAGTGGGTCTCCCCCGTCCTCAGCCAGGAGGGGGTCCTTGCAGTCCAGCTCAGTGCACAAATAGCCCCTGCTGTACACAGCCAGTGTAGATAGGGAGAGTTATCAGAGTTAGGCATTGTCTGTTTGTGAGGTATCTGGCAGGCCTGTGGTCAGATCCATAGAATGGGGAAAACTTGTGTCAAGGCGGTCATCACTGGCAGTTGAATTAGTGTCCAAATGTAGGTGGGCACAGGTTGGCAGAAGGTCAGAGCAGGGGCCGATTGTTGTTCCTTTTGTAGCTTCTGTGGAGATGACACCCTAGAGCTGTTTATAGGGTCATTGGCTTTCTGGCCTTGGTTCAGCATATTGGCTTGGTCTTTGGCATGGCTCCTGCGCAGGCCTGGGAGCTGGCGCCATCAGGGATGTGTTGTTCAATCCAGTCCCAGGCTCAGGAGTGTTCAGTGATGGGCTTGGATAATCTTTAATTTAGCTAGGTACAATAGCAAGTATTGGAGTTGAAGTTCCTGGAGTTGATGCTTGACACCAAGGAAGAAGAAGTGCTGTTGCTGTACCATCATCATATAATTTGGGAAGACAGAGACCTTGCAGTTCTTGACCTCCAGCAGCCCTGCTCAGTGGGGCACTCATAGAATGGTATCCCTATCTTTATAATGAAGGAGTCTGGCCTCAACTGGTCAGGGTAGGGAGCCTGGTGGTGGATGATGGACTGGGACACAGTGTGCCTGCTTGAAGTATGGTGATAGGTCCTGTGATGGGATAATGTACCGGATCCAATCTAGCAGGTAGGTGAGCACTAAGTCAAAGACTTCTGATCCTTCTGAGAGCCCCACCACTCTGACATTATCCAGCACGCTCGTTCTTGTATGTCTTCCACTCGGTCCTCATTTCTCCTCCTTTCTGCTCCGAACTGAGGGGTTATGCCTTTCAGGAAACATTTTGTTTCTGTCAATCTGGAGGCTAGTTTCCATTGATCATCACAGAGCAGGCTGAGCTCTGCATACAGTTCCCCACTCATCATTTCCTCTGAGGATCCGGACATCTCTATGGCCTATAAAATGATGTTTAGTTTATTTCCTGAGTGCGAGGGCAGCAGTGATTGCATATGGCTTGAGCCAGCCTACTCCGTAGGCTCAGTGGATAGCAAAGGCAGCCTAGATGGGCCCCATGCCTGTCTCCGATGGCCTATTAGTGGGTCCCAACAGCTGGAGGGAGGGCAGGAGGAGCAAGCTGTGTCTTCATGGGAACCCTTAGGGGAGATGATCCACAAGGCTAGAAAACCCCTCTGCTCAGGGGGAAGGGCTCCAGTCAGGTGACAGAACAATGCTCAGTGGTTTACTGGGGTTATGGTTCCATGCCAGGGAGGGAGCCAGCAATGCAGGATGTAGCTGCCGCTTGGGATAGGTCACGGAGATGTGAGCAGTGGGAGCGTGTGGTCTTGCAGGGTCCCTGGACATTACTTCTTCGTTTGCCACTTGTGGAATCTCTGGGCAGCTGAATCCATGTGGATGGCAGGAGAGGGGGGACCCAAGTGAAGATAATAAAGACCAGGTGCCCTGCTAACCCTGCTCCTGCCTCTGGAGAATTTATGATGGAAAGGTGCTGAGCTGGAGCGATCTGTCCTGGAAACATGGAAGTAAGTGGCGTATACTCCTGGGGTCTCCTCTGTCACTTGGCTGCTGGCACCACAGAGGGCGATGGGGCCTCATCTGGAGCCTTCACAGTTCAATCTCACCAAGATGTAGCTCTCTCTACCTTCCAAGATGGGGGGAAAAAGGTGTCACACCTTGTGGAGAGTGATGCAGCAGCAAAAGCCAGTCACCTTCCCACCACTGCCTGCTGCAGTCTGTGGGTCTTCCTTTGCACCATGTCCCCAGCCTGCTTTGGTATTGGTCTTACCGCCGATGGGTGGGGACCTCTGTGTGATATTGGGTGTAGAGTTGCAGGGGGTGAGGTGGCTCTCCCTCGCTGCAACTTGCCTTGGTCCTCAAACATCCTCAGGTCTGGTCTGGCTTTGGGTCACTGAGGCCCCACAATGTTTGCAGAACCCGAGTTAGTGAACAGGGCTATGTTCCTGTCCCAGCACCGCATCTATCCTTAGGGGCCATGACTAGTCCTGCTCCATCATGACTCCTGCAGCATCATGAGGCCTGGCCGGCTGGCCCCCCCAGGTGCGACTGGTCCAGTGGACTTTCAGATCAGGCCTGTCCCTGTGACCGGCACCAATGTCAATTACCTCTGGTGGTGCTGGTCCAGGACACTTCAGGGCATCTCACCACCACTAGGGAGAGAGACCCATCTAACACAGGTTGCTTGTGTGGTGAGGTTTCTTCAGCATGGTAGCTCAGCAGGCCAGTGTCACAGCCATGCGGGTTCTATGCAGACGATGGGGGAAGGTAGCTGGTTGCTCCAGGGTGTCTTAGCATTACTAGGGGGCCATCCAACTAAGGGCACTGGTGTGATGGCCTCTCCAGCGAGGTACTGCTGTGGGCCAACACCACACAGGGACGACAGGGGAAGAAAGAGTTAATCGGGGCCCTCTGGGGCTGTGCCAGAAATGGGGTCAGTGCTTCGGCTTCTGCTCTAGTCACCAGCTATGTCCAGGTGGGGGCTGCTCCACTGCAGCCACTATAGCCGCAAGGGCTCTGTGCTTCAGCCTCCTTCAGGCCAGGCCCTGATCAGCTCAGATATGACAAGGGGCATAATGGCCAAGCACTGGGACAGGCTAGCTGGGGCACCCTGCTGCTTCCTCTTGGGCTGTGTGATTGGCAAGGGAGGAAACCACTGGTGTGCAGCATTAGTGGGGATTCTCTCACTCCTCGACTTGGAGCTTTCTCCGCTGCAGTTCATCATCTTGCACAGCCAACCTATGCCCCCTCTGAGGTCCAGGTCTTACACCCAGTGGTGCTTGTGAAGGGGGGTAGACTTCACATAATTCTTTAGAGTGTACTGAGGTCCTCCCTTCCTGCCCTGGCTCCAGACTCACTAAAGGGGACATGCAGCAGTTTGTGTGGGGACAGGACCCAGCCTGTTCAGGTGGCCAGCTCCTCCCTCCCATTCTGTAGGATGGTTCATCAGGGTCCATCAAGTCACACCTAAGCTCCCATTGCTTGTGACTGTCTAGAGGAATTACACAAAGCCTAGCTGTCACTCACCCCAGAAAAGTGAACAGAGACAGGCAGCTGGAACCAAATGATTAAAGAAAGAAAACGCCAGTTTTCTAAAAGTCACATTTTTAGAGCTACAATTTAAAATCCGACATCACCCTAGGTTGTGATTTTAATTTGTGATTCCAGAGACGCCAAACTCGAAAAACGTATCTCTTCCAGATTATGATTTACACTCATAACATGTAATAAAGTAATCCTAATGTCAAACTATGGGAGAGAAAGACCTTGCAATAGTGAAAAAACAAATGTAAGAGCTTTTCACTAACAGAACATGTAAAACCTAAACGTACATGTCCAGCTTTTTAAATACACCTCACCTTGCCTTTGGGGCTATCTAGGGGTGATTTGTATATTTTTGAAAGGAAGACTTGGGTCTGGCAAAATGGTCATTCTGCCAGCTAGACATGGCAGTTTAAACTGCACACACAGGTTTGGCAATGGCAGGCCTGAGACATGTTTAAAAAGGCTATTTATGTGGGTGGCACAATCAGTGCTGTTGACCCACTTAATCTACAGGCCCTGGGCACATGTAGTGGACTTTACTAGGGACTTACAAGTAAAGTAAATATGCCTACTGGGTATATGCCAATCAAACCATGTTTTAGGTAAAGAGCATAAGCGCTTTAGAACTGGATGGCAGAGGTAAAGGGCGCAGAGTCATAAGGCCCACAAAAACAAATTCAGCAAAATTAGATGAAAGCAAGCAAAAAGTCTGGGGGAAGGCCACGCTACATCTGACAGGCTTAACAATTGGGCACATTTTCTAGATATAGTGATAGCACGTGTGTTTTTCTCTCCAGGGTAAAATCCGCCCCCCTAAACCATTGATTTCTTTTAACCCATTATGTACTGAGGACGCAACAGTCCCATCCTCAGACACGGTGGGTGTGTGCTGAGGATGGAACCGTTACATCCTCTGCACATTCCCAGGAAATCCCTTTGCTGTTTACAGCAGAGCGATTTCCTTTAGCTAAAAACAGCCTATGGCACTGGGAAAGAACTTTTCCAGCTCTTGAGGCTGTTTTTGGTTTTTGGTGAAATGACAATCAGTGTGCATGGTGAGCTGATGTCGTTTCACTGAAAACCAAGGTGAAATAAACCGATTAGCTTATTTCACTTTCCCTGCATCTGTGCTTGTGGGGATGTCTCTACCCCTGAGCGCAGATGCAAATGGAAGAGGTCTCATTGGAAAGGGGAGAATTTCCAGTTACCAATAGTACCCATCCCTAGTGGATCTCTGCTTAGGGATTACCCAGGAGGGTGATCCCCAAGCAGGGATCCACCCACTGAACACCTGTGAGGGGGGAGCGGCACCTTGAGCAAGGGCTTTAGCTCCCCCTTTTTTTGTTGGACATATTCAGTCAGTCTTTCTGCCCCTCCAGGGGGATGATCAGGGTCATAGTCCCAGAACTGCCCCCCAGGGGGGAAGAAAGCCCACTAGACAATTCTTTTTTAAAAAAAAATTCATCTAGGGGCTGCCCAGAATGGGCATTGCAATGCCCATATCCCTCCCAAAAAAATATGCACAGGCAATAATGACCGATCTTCCCCCAGGGGAAGAAAGCCCACTAGGCACCAGGGATTCTTCTTTTTATTCATTTAGGGGTGAGTCTGTCAGGAATGGGCATTGCAATGACCCATCCCCATTCCAAAATTATGGGCACAATCTTTCAGCCCCCCTTGGGGGCTACATGAGGGTTATTACCCCCATTTGCCCCACCGGGGTGCAGAAAGCCCACTAGACACCAGGGACTATTTTTGGTAGTGTTGGGGTGGGGGCTGCCAAGAATGGGCATGACACTACCCCCACTGCCTCAAAAAAGGAGCACAGTCTTTCTGTCCCCCTGGGGACAGGTAGGGGGGATTATTACCCCTAATCTGCCCCCTGGGGGGACAAGAAAGCCCTCTAGACATCAGGGAATAATGTTGTTTTTAAAAAGATGGATGAGGGCTGCGCACCATGGTCATTGGCATGGCCATGCCCACACCCAAAATAAATGGGGACAAAGTTGTTCTGCCCCTCTGGAAGGCAGATGAGGATAATTAGTCCTGATCCAACTCCTAGGGGGGCAGCTAGTCCACTAGATGCCAGGGAATTAGAGGGGTGGGGGCTGCCCACCACCATGGCCATTGTTATGCCCCCACACCAACTGAAGGGGGCAACAGTCTCTCTGTTCCCCCTGTGCACTAAAGCATCTCATCTCAATGGCAAGCAAGAGGACATTTGACTCTTTTGAAGGTTGATTTTACATATGAATTACATAGAAACCAATCCAACTGAGGTCAGTAGGAGTCTCCACGCAAGAGCTCCCATTGTCATTGGCTTGATCAATTCCTTTCACAGCACTAGACCCAGCCACACAAGCAGGACAGCAGTTTTACCAGCAGGGAGGTGGCAATGCTGGGTGGAAGAAATGTTCTGGATTCCTGTGGATTTGGAAGTTTCCATCACAGACATATAAGGAAAATGCATGATTTTAGGCAAAGTTTGAAATTTGCAGGGCATTGTGGGTAACAAAACCTAATGAGATCCACCCAAATCACACCATCCTGGATTCCCCTAGCTGTCTGGTTTTCAAAAATGTACAGGTCGGCAAAGTTCCCCTAGGTGTTGGCTGAGCTAGAGACCAAAATCTAGAGCTACCCACATCGGAAAAAGAGGGTCAGTTTTTGGTGCAAAAATGTGTCATGTCCATGTCGCATTTGGGGCCGTTTACTATTGCGGGCCCTAGGCCAACTCACACAAGTGAGGAACCATTTTTATCAAGCGACTTGGGGAATGCTAGGTAGAAGGATGTTTGTGGCTTCCCACAGATTCCAGAACTTTCCATCACAGAAATTTGAGGAAGATGTGTTATTATAGTCAATGTTTGAGGTTTAATAGGGATTCTGGATAACACAATTTGGTGAGAACCACACAAGTCAGCCTACCCTGGATTCCTCTAGGTGTACAGGTTTGCTAGGTTTCCCTAGGTGTCTGTTGAGCTAAGGTCAACAATCTAGAGCTACACACATTAGAATAAGAGGGCCAGTTTTCGGTGGAAAAATGTATTGCATCCATGTTGCATTTTGGGCCATTTCTTGTTGCAGGTACTAGGCCTACCCACATAAGTGAGGTACCATTTTTATCGGGAGACTTGTAGGAGCATAGAGTAGTAGAACATTTGTTATTAACAATTGGATTTCACTGCATTTATGTCTTTCAAATGTAAGCCAGTGTATAAGAAAGATGACACCATGAAAAATGCCCCCCAAATCATACTCTAGTACCCACAAATTCAGAGGTGTAGAAATAGCTACTGCTCTTAAACTCAATATCTTGTGTCCATTTCAGAAATACATGTTTCCTTTATACCCATTTTTCACTACAATAATTAGTCTGTACTCAATGAAAAGCCTTTATGTGATGCAGCTCAGTTGTTTGCTCTGTGTAGCTCGGGTTCTTGGAGAAACTACAAACTCTATATCCCTATATACCCCCAAAACCAGAAGGGCCTAGTGGACCAAACGGTACATTGCTTTTGTCAATCTGCCATCTTGACAAAGTTACGGATGAAAATGTTGTCACAAATGCCCGTTTTTTCATACACGTTTTCAATATTCGTTTTTTCCAACAGTAATTTTCCTTGGAGAAACCTTAGGGGATCTATACACATGATCACTTGCTGAATTCAGATTTTGGTCTACTTTCTAGACATATATAGATTTTCAGGATCACCCATGGGTTTCACACAGGTTTGCACCACAAACTGGAAGTGGGTTGAAAGCACAAAAAATAGGGAAATATGCTACCTCTTAGAACATGCTAAAACTATGGTACAAAATTTGTATTTTTGAATCAGCTTTGCATGGTCCTGAAAGCTGGGAAGATGGTGACTTTAGTACAGCAAACCGCTTGTGGATGCCATTTTTAGGGGGAAATAGGCACTTTTACCTGGAGCACCTTTTCCCTATTTTTCTAAAAAAATATATTTTTTTACTATATTTTGCCTATTTCTCAGCCCTCTTCACAAGAAACCACAAACATGATCACCTTTGGAATCCCAGGATGTTGGAAAAAGGGACACAAATTTGGCATGGATTGCTGATAAAAGTGCTCAGTGTTGGTAGGGGAGGCCTAGTAGCAAAGGGGTTAATAGATCCCATCTACTGACACACCGTGGAAGCAGTTTGAAGCACTTTGGAGCAGTTTGAGCCAATTAGCAGATTGATTACTACCCACTTTCTCCATATTTATCCTCCCATCAAACAAGGTCAGTGGTGGCATAATTTGCTATTCACCAAACAAATACTATGGGGGTCATTCTGACCCTGGCGGTAAAATCCGCCAGGGCCAACGACCGCGGGAGCACCGCCAACAGGCTGGCGGTGCTCCCTTGGGCATTCTGACTGCGGCGGTACAGCCGCGGTCAGAAACGGAAAACCGGCGGGAATGCTGCGCCGCCATGGGGATTCCGACCCCCATACCGCCATCCTGTTCCTGGCGGTTTTGGCCGCCAGGCACAGGATGGCGGTATGGAGTGTCGTGGGGCCCCTGGGGGCATGGGCATGGGCACTGCAGGGGCCCCCCTAACAGGGCCCCACCAAGATTTTCAGTGTCTGCCATGCAGACACTGAAAATCGCGACGGGTGCAACTGCACCTGTCGCACCCCTTCCACTCCGCCGGCTCCATTCGGAGCCGGCATCCTCATGGAAGGGTGTTTCCCGCTGGGCTGGCGGGCGGCCTTCTGGCGGTCGCCCGCCAGCCCAGCGGGAAACCCAGAATACCCGCGGCGGTCTTTTGACCGCGCAGCGGTATTCTGGCGGTCCCAGCCAGGCCGGCGGCTTCCGCCGACGGCCGGGGTCAGAATGACCCCCTATGACTTCATCAATGTCCAGAATACCATAATGATAATTTAATTTAATGTGATATATTTTTTGTACTACAAATTATATTTGCAATGCACTGAAATGATGACATGCCACTCCTCATATAACTGTTGAAATATTGTTGCCATAAAGTGTTCTATCTCCAAAAGGCTAATTGTAAAAGGCCAAAAGAAATCTGGTCTCATGAGACAGTGGCAGACAATTTTTTTTTTTTAAGAACCCATCTCCTCAATCAAAGGGGTGAATCTCCTGACCTCTCTCATGCGCTTGAGTTCTGTCAGGCATGGTGCTTCTTTATCAGCTCTAGCTGCTCAGTTTGAACAGATTTTCATTTGTTGATAGCCTCAATCCCATAAATGACACCGTTAATTTTAAAACGCAAAAACGTTTCCTCTATTCGGTGTAAAACACTTAGGGGGTCATTCCGACCCTGGCGGTCATGGGGGACCGCGGAAGCACCGTCAACAGGCTGGCGGTGCTTCCTGGGCTATTCTGACCGCGGTAAAGCCGCGGTCAGAAAAGGGGAACCAGCGGTTTCCCGCCGGTTTTCCCCTGGCCCAGGGAATCCTCCATGTCGGCGCTGCTTGCAGCGCCGCCATGGGGATTCCGACCCCCTTCCCGCCACCCTGTTTCTGGCGGTTCTTACCGCCAGGAACAGGATGGGGGGAACGGGTGTCGTGGGGCCCCTGGGGGCCCCTGCACTGCCCATGCCACTGGCATGGGCAGTGCAGGGGCCCCCTAACAGGGCCCCACAAAGATTTTCACTGTCTGCTTAGCAGACAGTGAAAATCGCGAGGGGTGCCACTGCAACCGTCGCACCCCTGCAACTCCGCCGGCTCCATTCGGAGCCGGCATCCTTGTTGCAGGGGCTTTCCCGCTGGGCCGGCAGGCGGGCTTTTGGCGGTCGCCCGCCGGCCCAGCGGGAAAGCCAGAATGGCCGCCGCAGTCTCCTGACCGCAGAGCGGTCATTCGGCGGTAACCGCATGGCGGGCGGCGGCCGCCGCCTGCCGCGGTCAGACTGACCGCCTTAGTCCCTCATTATGACTTTGGTGGTAAATCCTGCTTACTACCATGCTGACGGCCGCCAACTTACCGCCACGGTGGTGGATATTTGTTCACCAAATTATGACACACACATACCAATCTGACAGAATTCAGCCACAGACACAAATCTGCCAGACCAAGTGATAAACTGGTGATATCCAAACTCACACCTTTACGCCAACAGAACAACGCCCATCACATTATGACCCACAAATTACTATTGGCGGTAAATACTGCTGCGCTCACAATGGACACCCACAGACAAAACAACACCACATTGGACAATTCAAACAACACACACCTGACACCCATACACACACCACACCCACACCACTATAAAACACACCCACAGGACCCATAACCCTTTACAATTACAACTCATTGGCACAACTTTGACAACTAGAGCTACACACCACTCACACCCATGGCACCACAAAGACACCCCCATTTCACAGAGGGGGAGTTAAGGGTCATGGTGGAGGGAATCCTCAGGGTAGAGCCACAGCTCTTTGGATCACAGGTGCAGCAAATATCTATAGCTAGGAAAATGGAGCTATGGTGGAGAATCGTGGACAGGGTCAACGCCGTGGGACAACACCCCAGAACAAGGGACGGCATCAGGAAGAGGTGGAATGACCTACAGGAAAAGGTACGTTCCATAGCAGCAAGACACCAACTCGCTATCCAGAGAACTGGCGGTGGACCCCCACCTTCTCCCCTACAATTCACAGCATGGGAGGAGCAAGTCTGGCAATACTGCATCCTGAGGGCCTAGACAGAGTAGGAGGAGGACTGGACTCTAGTAAGTCAACTCTCTACTACTATCACCCCCTACCTAAATGCCATCACATACCATATCCCTCACTCCCATCACTCAATACATCCCACACACTCCACCATCACATCTCACTAATCTCAATGGCAAGCCCTGCATGCTGAACCAATGCATGGAGACCCCTCACAGCCCTGCATGGACACCCTTCACCAAAGCATGCACAGCATAGGGAACTAACAATCCCACCATACACCAACATACACAAATAAAAGCTGGCAGAGCAAAACCAACCATAGAGGGGAAGCCAGGGATGTACAATATGTCATACATAGAAACCATAATTTACATCCCCACAAGTCCCCCTGCCAATGTCACCGGAGAGGAGGTGCTAGCACTATCCATTCCTCCAACTGAAGTGGCCCACAGTGATAACAGTAAATCTGAGCTTCAGGATCTGGACGATCTACCTGGCTCATCAGGGACCACTGGCCAGCTGGTTACCCAAGCCCAATCACACACCACCACAGAGCCTCCCCTATCAGGAAACACCACCACAGCACCCACCCAGCGTACCCACACTCTGTCCCCAGGACACGTCAATCAGCATTGTGTCCACCTGTACAGGGACTCCAGGCCACACCTCGCACACAGGACAATCAGGGACCAAAGGTCAGTAGCCGTGGGCACATGGTTCAGGGGACAGAGGCACAGGCCAACAGGGAAACTGGGAGGAGTGCTGTGCACCAGGGTGAGGACAGGTCCAGGGAACTGACGCTCCAGGAGGCACTCTGCAAGATCCTGGGAGCCTACCAACATTCCCAGGACACGATGGGCCAGATCCTGGACAACGTGGAGGAGAACAGGCGGGTGCAGGAGGGACAGTATCAGGGGACCAGGGAGGACTTGCAGGCCATCAACAACGTCCTCATCTCCATAGCAGGGGTGTTGGCAGACATGGCCCACATTATGAGGGAGGCAGTCTCCCTCCAGTGGGCCCCTGCCACTAGCCAGACGTCTGAACAGCCTTCCACTTCCACTGCCGCTAGTGTTCAGAGGCCCCACCACAAGACAAACAGGCCACCAGCACCCCTCCCCTGCAAAAGGTGAACCACCCCGCAAACGTTCCCTATGATCCAGACAAAAGCCAGAGACACATGCCAAGACCCCCACCAGGAAATGAGACTCTCTTGATTGTCCCCCTTGTGTCCCACTCATTCATCCTGTCTACCTTAAACTGCCATTGCCCACCTTCCTATGTCCCCTTGGACAATGCACCTGTGCTACAAACAGACTGGAACAATACCCTGGACTTTCCTCCATAATCACCCCATCCCATTGCACTTTCCCCCTATATGTTAGCACTTCAATAAACACCGTTTGAAAAAAATCTATTTGGACTATGTCATGTATATCAAATATGTCTTTTTTTAAACAGGTACATACATTGAAAATGAACTGTACATAGAATGAGCATAGATTAATGACCTGTAGCTGGCTGTAGTGATCACACCAGGAGTATTTGTCAAATCACCAACATCTGCAAAATGAATTGCCAGAGGGAACAGTAAGTGGGCATAGAAGTGAGAAAAATTAGCATGCCATTGCCACACAGATTACAACCAAAACCATTGAAATGCAAAGTTACACTGTCGTACTTGTGTGTCATTGGAAGTATTGACGGATCACAGTTTTTCTGTTGTCCTCGTCCTCATACTCTGCTCCTCATCCTCACTGTCCACAGGGTTTGCTGCTGCCACAGGGACATCTCCAGTCTCCTCCTCCTGCAGAAAAGGTACATGTCGTCTGAGAGCCAGGTTGTGCAACATGCAGCATGCCACTACTGTCTGGCAGACCTTCTTGGGTGAGTAGCACAGGGATCCACCTGTAAGATGGAAGCACCGGAACCTGGCCTTCAGGAGGCCAAAGATTCTCTCAATTATCCTTCTGGTTCCCCCATGTGCCTCATTACAACGTTCTTCTGCCCTTGCCCGGCATTCCTCACAGGGGTCAGCAGCCATGATAGGTTTGGGTAACCAGAGTCACCTGCAAATATTGAGGGACAACATTTAGCTACACACTATTTTTTATGGCCAACAGCATAGGCATACACCAACATCTACTTGGTGGGAACCAGGGCTCACCTATTAGCCACACCCTGTACTTCTGTAGTTGGCCCATCACATTTGGAATGCTCCTATTCCTTAGAACAAAGGCATCATGCACCGACCCAGGATACTTGGCATTGACGTGGGAGATGTACTGGTCTGCCAAGCACACCATCTGCACATTCATGGAGTGGAAACTCTTCCGATTTCCAAACACCTGTTCATTCTGGCGGGGGGGACAAATGCAATATGTGTTCCATCAATTGCTCCAATTATATTAGGGATATGTCCCATTGCATAAAACTCTGCCTTCACAGTGGCCAAATCCTCAACCTAGGGGAAAGCAATGTAGCTGCACATGTGTTTTATCAGGGCGGACAAAATTCTTGTCAGCACTATTGAGAACATTGGTTATGACATTCCTGCTGCCAAGCCCACTGTCACTTGGAAAGAACCGGTTGCCAGGAAATGGAGTACAGATAGCACTTGCACAAGAGGGGGGATCCCAGTGGGATGACAGCAGATATCAGTTCAGGTTCCAATTGAGCACACAGCTCTGTGATTGTGGCCCTGTTCAGCCTATAGGTGAGTATTATGTGCCTGTCCTCCAGTGTAGCCAAGTCCACAAGGAGTCTGTACATGGGGGTATGTCTCCATGCCCTATTTATCCGCAGTGGTAGGAATCTATGGGACAAAAGAATGAGGAGGCTATCACAAACTGAACAATGGAGCCACAACAGTAGTTTGCATTCTGTAAACATGTAATGGGTCAGTGTAATTTGTCCAGTATGTGCCTATTTCTCCTGTGAGGCAGCATTATTCTGTAGGGCTGTTCCCCCCCTCCAAAAATGGTGTCCACCTGTCATGTGTTGAGGGGCTGCTGGAAGTGAGGTAATTCCGCTGACGTTGTGCGCCATGGCGGGAGGCGGTCGGGAAATGCCGTGCAATTCCTCATTGGTTAAAATTGGGCCCTATGGGGTACAGTGGCCAATGGTGATCCACACCGGCGGTGACGGTATGCACCACTGCGGACGTGACCGCCATTTTCTATCTGATTCTTCACTTGTTACCTGACCTTCCATTGGATAGGACCTACACTGCGTGTGCTGCTGTGACCTGTGTCTGGAACTCACCATGGCCCGTGTGACCAGGGAAAGGGCCCCAGCCTTCACTTCGGAGTAGTTGGAGAGACTCGTGGATGGGGTCCTACCCCAGTACAGACTGCTGTATGGGCCTCCAGACCAATGGGTGAGTACACTGTGGGCAAGATGCCTGTGGCATGCATGTATGGAGGTGTGTTTGAGGGCTCCCTGTAAGGGGGAGGAGTGTCCTCCTGGCTGGGTACACATTGAGTGCTGGGCTATGTGTGTTCCAATAGTGCTATAAAAAGGTATGGTGGGCCATATGTGTAACTGGCTGGACTGTTTGTCTAATGGTGTTTTCCTGTGTGTATTGCTTCTGCAGGTCAGCGCCCATCAAAAGAAGGGAATATGGCATGCCATCGCCAAGGACGTGCGGACCCTGGGGGTCTATGGCAGGCAGAGCACCCACTGTCGCAAACGGTGGGAGGACCTGAGACGCTGGGCACGGAAGACGGCAGAGGCCCAGCTGGGGATGGTCTCCCAACGAGGAAGGGGTGCCCGTCAAACCCTGACCCCCCCTGATGGCTCGCGTACTGGCAGTGGCCTATCCAGAGCTGGATGGGCGCTTGAGGGGATCACAGCAGCCACAAGGGGGTGAGTACAGTGGCTATCATTATAACTTATGCCTGGTGGGGTGGTATCCGGGTGGTGGTTGTGTGTCCCTGTGTGCCCCTAGGCCAGGCCAGACATAGCAGCATAGGCCCTCAGGTGGCTAGATGTCTAAGGGGACAATACTACATACCTAGCTTGTTAGCATCCACAACCGGCCAGGGCTGCGTGGGTCCCAGGTATGCTGCAGTTGGCGGTGTGTGCCCCTCCTCATGCCTTGGTGGCTAGCAATATCAGTGGTGGTGAAATGCATAGTGCATAGTGCATAGGCCTGTTCCCATGTGTGTGAGGGTGCTATGTACACCAATGGTGGTGTTGGTGCAGCCATTGACCCAGTGCATCCTTTGTCTCTCTCCCCCCTTTCTTGTTTTGTCATCCTGTCCTTATGTGCATTAGCATCTTCTTGTGGAGGAGCAGAGGCACCAGCGACAGAGGAGGCTGCATCCCACAGGACCCTGGAGGCAGAGTCCACCGACACTGAAGGAATCAGTGGGACGGAGGGTGATGGGAGCACCACGACAGAGACTGGAGGGGACAATACAGACTCAGATACCTCCTCCGATGGAAGCTCCCTGGTGGTGGTGGACACTTCTGTGACCAGCCCAGCTACAGGAACAGCTGCCACCCCCTTACAAGCACTGCCCTCCCAGCAGCCCCTCAGCGAGTTTCCCATGCCCGCTAACCCAGGAGGGTGGGTATCTCCTTCGCCCCCGGCACCTCAGGCCCTTCCCCAGTGAGCCCTGCTGCCCTGAGTGTGGAGGCTATTGACCTCCTCAGATCCATCTCTGTAGGACAGCCAACCATTGTGAATGCCATCCAGGGGTTGGCAGCCCGATGCAACAATCTAATGCATTCCCGGAGGGCATTCACACTGGATTGGGGGCCCAACAGAGATTGATCCAGGCTCTGGCCTCCTCTCTGATGGCAGCCATTGTCCTTGTTTCTACCGTCCCCACTCCAACTTCCACATCCCATTTCCATTCTCCTCAACCCCAACCCAAGCACACAGCCAGACGAGCATGCACACAGGACAACACCCACGAGTGTCACAGGCAAACACAGGCACCACACTTCATCCCACAGGCACTCACACAAACACCATCCAGTTGCAGATGCAACAACATCCACTATTTCCACTGTCTCCCCCTCTTCCTCCTCCTCCACCTAGTTACATCCACACTCACACATGTATGCACTACATCTACATCCACTACGTGCATCATCACCACAGCAAGCAGAACACACACCTCACTGGCAGACACCTCCCAACATCCATGCACACGTCCCCTGTGTCCTCACCCACTGTGTCTGTCCCCCCCTCCTGAAGTACACAAACGCAAGCACTCAGACACCCCACAGCCATCCACCTCACAACAGCATACAGCCCATGCACCTGCACCCAAATCCAGCAGACAGACACCTCTAACAACCACACCCTCATCCTCCACTCCCATTACTTTTCCCTCTTACCGCCCCAATGTCCCATAAACCTTTTCCTTTCCACCATTGACCTCTTCCCTACCCTCACCCCCTTCCTGCACGTATGGCTTGGGTATCAAGAACCCAGCCAAGCACCTCAGCCACACAATCCACGGGCCCAGTTCCATCCGCACCTACTGGTGGTGGAGAGGATTCCAGGCCACAAATACTAAAGGGGAAGAAGCCTGCACCAGCAGGCAAGAAGGGGGAGGAGCCTGCACATGCCATCCGAAAGGGGAAGGAGCCTGCACCAGCAGACAAGAAGGGGAATGAGCCTACTCCTGCTGGCAAGAAGGGGAAGGAGCCTGCACCTGCCATCCGAAAGGGGAAGGAGCCCGCACCAGCAGGCAAGAATGGGAAGGAGCCTGCACCTGCCATCTGAAAGGGGAAGGAGCCTGCACCAGCAGGAAAGAAGGGGAAGAAGCCTGCACCAGCAGCTGTCACAGAGCCCCCACTACCAACTGTGGTTGTGCAGACATCGCAGGGTGCAGGGGCTGTGCAGGAGCCTCCCATTACTACCACCACCACCACAGTGCAGTCATCGGAGGGTGCAGGGGCTGAGCTGGAACCTCCCACTACCACCAACACCACAGTGCAGCAGTCACTGCCGGCGGACACAATGTGATCCTGCCTCCAGGGGCTGCTGTGTGGTCTGTCCCCTCCAGAACCAGTGGGGAAGACACCCACTCAAGAGGTTGTGGCCTATCACTCCCCTGGACCAAGAACAGGGCATGCTGCCCCCTCCAGGACCAGTGGTCTTGCTTCCACATCCGGCTGAGGTGCCCCCTCTCCCCCCTGAGGTGCCTACCTATTTGCCAAATGATGCTCCTGCAGTGTTGTCTCCGTATTGATGCAGGTAACAAGTGTGCCCCAAGCAAACTGAGGACCGGTCAGTGTCCCTTTTTTGTACATTTGTACATATCTGTAGCATTAGCAAAATTAAAATTTATCCTGTGTTGATCTTATTACAATCACTTTAGTAAATTCCTGTTGTCCTTGCATTATTCAGCCGATTTATGGGGATTAACTTGTTTTCTTGGGCAGCTGGTTGTGTGTATGGTGTGTGTGTCTGGGGTGTGTTTGTGTGTATCACTCTCATTTTCCTTCCCCCCTCCCTTGTGTGCTAAGCGGCTGTACTCACTGTCGTTATCTTCGCTGGCATTAGTGTTTGTGTTGGAGTAGAACATAGAATATCATCAGGAACACTTACAGTTCTGGTTCCATGATGGAGTGGTTCCTCCCTATGTCTCCAATGGTGAGTCCTTTCACTTCTGTGCAGTGTTTCCACCAGGCTTTTAATGTTGTTGGTGCCGTCAAAGAAAAGGTGGTGGATTGTGTAGTCATAATATGGTGCACTGAACTTTGACCTCCGCCTGGCTGTAGGGGGCTACCACCGTGGTGCCTGTTGTTTCCGCCCTGGTACATTGGCTGTCTTTCAGAGATCTTTCCGCCATGATCAAAATTTGGCGGTAGTTACCGCCAGCCTGTTGGCGGTATTACCGTCACTTTATCACCAACCGCCAAGGTCGTAACGCGGGCCTAATTTTCCACAAAAAGTTCTGCAAGACTCTATCATATGATTTATGGATTTTCTGTCAACATATAAAAACATTTTTACAAATACATTGTTTTTTTCATTAATTTTGATTTCATCATCAATTCCATCAAAAAGATATAAGCAACATTCACAAACACCAAAAACAAATTATGAAAGAACAAATTGACCATGCCCTACAACCACCAAGGTGATGAATCATAGAGTCCCGTAGAAAGTCAAAACCAAGGTCACTATTGTCTCACAGTTGCCTAGAATTTGGGGGAGGTGGTAGTTGTTGTATTGCAGTGTAGTTGGTAGTATAGCTTTAAGGTAAATAGAACCCGGCGGTATCCCAGTAACAGGGATTCGGAAGGGGGACAACGGATGGTGTAAAGGGAGGAGGCGGTTGAAAAGGACGGAGCCAGGTCAGGGGTCTAATAACGAATAAACTTACCTCAAAGAAGAGTCGTACATTGTATTATTCTGAATGCCGGCGCTGAGATTTAACAGTGGCGACGAGTTGGTGCAGACGACGAACGGCGAACCCAGCGACGAACTGAAGTACAAAACGTCAGGAAGGTTAACCGACCCGACCCCTGACTTCGGTAAGGATTGCAGGCAAAGACGCAAAAGACGTCCGAAGGAGGAAAGCGGAAACACAATTAAACACTATTTTAGGGTTTAAACTTCTACGCGTGCAGGAACGGCAGTCGCGCTCATGACAACGAGCGTGCTGAGCACAGTATAAGCAATAGAGTTGCCTAGCAACGCGACGCCAACAGGAAAATAAACACGAGCGTGTGCAAGATATCGCTCACGCGCGTTTCATAGAAAAGAAAGAGAACATTATTATACATCCAAAGTGGAATATCGTGTATGATGCTGTGAATGCACCATAATGCACGCAGTATATTGGATATTATAAAAAAATATATATATATATAATAAAAGGAAATAAAGGAAGAACAAACTTAACCTGTGCATAGTAAGATGGCATCACAGTTGATAAATCCACCACCAGTATTTCTACAACATCCAGGCGAACCATGCATGGTTTGAGAAGATTGGAAAGATGCGTTTATTATTTACTTGGATGCCATTGGAGGGGAGATGTATGTAGAGAAGAGAAAATTGGCAATTTTGAAACACTGTCTTGGTGTGGAGGGGAGAAAAGTTTTGAAGACTCTACCCTTGCAAGGGGTGCAAGGAGAAGATTCTGATCAAGAGGAAGAGGTGTATGAAAATGCCATGAAGGCATTGGAAGAGAACTATGGAAAAAAAAAATATATTGTGGTGGAGCGGCATAAGTTTTTCTCATGTACTCAGAAACAAGGAGAGACGATAGATCAGTATGTGAGCAACTTACGAAGATTAGCTATAAGTTGTAAATTCAAGGATCTGAATGATGAAATTATTCGTGATCAATTCATAAATAGACTGAGGGATATGAAGATACAAGAAAAATTGCTTGGTTTAAAAAATCCTACGTTGGAAAAGACGGTTGAGGTCGCTAGACATGTGGAGAGTACACAGCAGTATGTTAAAGAATTAAATGTTACAGATTCTGGAAGTAAGGAACAGAATGCTGTGAGCGAAGTGAAGTTCATCAGGAAGAATGTGAATAAATATGAAGAAGGTTTTGGAAAGAAAAAGGAATGTTATAGGTGTGGCAGCAATAAACATTTGGCGGAGGCAAAGAATTGTCCAGCTGTCAATACCAAGTGTTTTAAGTGTAAGAAGGTTGGACATTTTGCAAGGGTGTGTAGGATGATAGGTGACAATAAAGTTAGAAAATCTGTAAATGCAGTAAAGGGAAGTGGAATAGTCAGTAAAATAAGAGACGATAGTACGAGTGAGGAAGAATTGGAAGTCATGACCGTGGAAGAAGAAGATGCCATGATCTGTATCCAACAGGAGATGAAGAAGAAGGAGTACAATCCACCTAAGTGCATCGTCAAAATAAATGGGAAACAATCGCATATGTGGGCAGATTCATGCTCACCATTCACATTAATAGATGAACGAGTTTGGGAAAACTTGAAAGAAAACAAACTTAGTCCAACAGATGTGATGCTGGAAGGATATTGTGGTGGTAAACTTCCAATTTTGGGTTATTTTGAAGCAGAACTTGCATTTAAGAACAGGAGAACTAAGGGGAAGATATATGTGGTGCGACAAGGAAGATCGTTGCTTAGATGGAAGGAACAACGAGCTTTGGGAATTGTACTGGAGCCCAATCATCCGGAACACGTGTTGCTAACGGAAGAAAGTGGGGAAGAGAAATGGGTGCAGAGGTTTCCCAAATTGTTTGGCAAGAAATTGGGTTGACTCAGGGGTTTTGAACATCAAAATATTTTAAAGAAAGAGGCAGTACCTAAGATACACAAGGCACGGATGGTACCATTGGCACTAAGAAGTAAAGTGAAGGAAGAACTTCAAAGGTTATGTGGAGAGGGTGTGATCGAGCCAATAGAAGTATCTGAATGGTTGAGTCCAGTGGTCATAGCGAAGAAACCTGATGGAAGGATTAGAATGTGCATCGATTTAAGAGACTTAAATGATAATATATTAGTGGATCGCTACCCCTTGCCAAGGATAAACGAAATGTTGACTGGTGTTCGGAAGGGAAGGTGTTTCACAACTTTGGATTTGTCGAACGGCTATCATCAAGTGCGGTTGTCAGAAGGGTCTCGGCATTTAACTTCATTCATCACAACAGAAGGGGCGTTTCGATGTATCAGAATGCCTTTTGGGCTGGCATCTGCCTCTGCAGTGTTCCAGAGGATAATGCAAAAGATTCTGGGCAATGTAAATAATTCTTTGTTTTTTCAGGATGATGTCTTGACCTGGGGAGAAGATGAGCAAGCGCATGATAAAGTATTGTTAGAAGTAATGGAGAAGTTGGAGGAAGCAGGACTTACCATTAGTAGGAAAAAATGTTAGTTCTGTGTTGGAGAGGTGGAGTACTTATGGCACACGTTGAATCAGGATGGTGTAAAACCAAAACTTAAATTGATAGATACCATATCGGAGGCTCCATCCCCTCAAAACAAGGAACAATTGAGGTAATTCCTTGGATTACAAAATTTGTAGATCATTTTGCGGACAAAGTGCACGTACTGAGAGACCTAATGAAAAAAGGATGTCATTTTGAGTGGTCCAAGGAATGTCAGGAAGCATTTGATTTGATCAAGAAGGCAATAGTGAAAGCAATTACATTAAAACCATATGACCCTGATGATCAAACCATAATTGTGGCGGATGCAAGTAATTATGCTTTGGGGGCAGCATTGTTGCAGAGACATGAAGGCAAGGAAAGGGTGGTAGCTTTTGCCTCACGTACGTTAAAGGGTGCTGAACCAACGTATTCCACAATCAAAAAGGAGGCTTTAGCATGCTGGTGGAGTGTGCAACATTTTCGGACATATGTGTGGGGTACAGAAT
Source organism: Pleurodeles waltl (assembly GCF_031143425.1). NCBI lineage: Eukaryota > Metazoa > Chordata > Amphibia > Caudata > Salamandridae > Pleurodeles > Pleurodeles waltl. The sequence goes on from NC_090447.1 coordinate 724,367,858, forward strand.
TTGAATTACGGACTGATCATAAACCGTTGATAGACATTTTCACTACGAAGGGTGCGAGCAGGGCAACACCAAGAATTGCGAAATGGATATATAGACTACAAGAATACACGTTCAAGATAGAATATGTACCGGGTATAAGGAATATAAATGCAGACTGTATGTTTAGATTGCCAATAGATGATGGAGAAAAGTTTGAAGAAGATGAATGGGTAGTGGCAGATATATCAGATATGGGTGGAGCCATAGATAAAGAGGAGTGGAAAGCTGCCATACAAGGCGGTCATTACAACCCGCTTCATCCTGTGAAGGATTCAGGTAGTGGATGCAGTTCTCCACTGGTTCTGGAGGGGGACTGGTGCCCAGAGTGCATCACGCTCCCCGTGACGGTCCCAGTTCCGTCACTGTCCCAGCTGCACATGGGCTAACGATGCTTTCCATGGCGGTCTTTGACCTGTTCAGCGGTGCTTGACTTTGCTGTCTCTGACCTGTTCAGCGGTGCTTTGCCATGGCGGTCTTTGCCCTGTTCAGCGGTGCTTGACTTTGCAGTTTCCGACCTGTTCAGCGGTGCTTTGCCATGGCGGTCTTTGCCCTGTTCAGCGGTGCTTGACTTTGCTGTCTCTGACCTGTTCAGCGATGTGTGTCATGACGGTCCCTCAGTGGCCATCGGGGCTGTGGCTGCCGGGGCCCTCCAGGGCACTGATGCTGGCAGTGGGCTCCTGACCAGTGACGATTGTGCTGCCCTCCTGGGCACTGACTCTGGCGGTGGTCTCCTGACCAGTGACGATTGTGCTGCCCTCCTGGGCACTGACCCTGGCGGTGGTCTCCGGACCAGTGACGATTGTTCTGCCCTCCTGGGCACTGACTCTGACGGTGGTCTCCGGACCAGTGATGATAGTGATGCCCTCCTGGGCACTGACTCTGGCGGTGGTCTCCTGACCAGTGACGATTGTGCTGCCCTCCTGGGCACTGACTCTGGTTGTGGTCTCCGTACCAGTGGCGATTGTGCTGCCCTCCTGGGCACTGACTCTGGCAGTGGTCTCCGGACCACTGACGATTGTGCTGCCCTCCTGGGCACTGAATCTGGCGGTGGTCTCCGGACCAGTGACGATTGACTCTGGCGGTGGTCTCCGGACCAGTGACGATAGTGCTGGCGGTGGCGTCCTGGCCAGCGGGGAGGATGGCGGCCTTCTCCGCCGTGCTGCTCTTCCCAGACTTTGGAGACTTCTTCTGCCCCTTCACCACCTTGTGAGGAGTCACAGCTGACTCGGCACTCCCCCCGGGACCCTTGTGAGCGGCTTTGCCGGCAGGAGTCTTCACCCTCTCCCGTCGGGCACTGTCCAACTTCCGGTGCTTTACAGGGGGGGGACTGGCAGTGCTTTGGCTCTGTGTCACACTGGCTGCCCTGGTGCCCGGTGCACTCCATATACCTCTAACACGCACCACTGGAACCTGACTTTTTTTGGCTGAGGTGCTAGTACGGGACCTATGAATTGGAGGGGGGGTGGCAAAGAGGTCAACGTTGCTCAGCAAAAGTTTCTGACGAACACTGGGATGGGTAGCTGGAGGGGGTCTGGGAGTGGAGGAAGAGGAGGTGGTTGTAGGAGGTGTAACTTTAGATGATTTGAGTGCAGGTGCATGTTCTGGAGGCTGTAGTGAGGTGGATGGATGTTGGGTGTGTGGATGCCCACGTTTGTGTACTTTGGGAGGGGGCGTCACAGACACACTGGGAGAGGACACAGGGGACGTGTAAATGGTAGTGGGGGTGGTGAGTGCAGGTGAGCAGGGTGTGGTGCTGGGTGTTCTGGTGCGAGTCCTAGTGGCTGTAGATGTAGTGCATGCAGGTGAGAGTGTAGATGACACTGGGAGGGAGGAGGGAGACGACGAGGAGGGGGACACAGTGGAGGCAGTGGATGTTGCTGTGTCTTTATGTGGGTGATGCTTGTGTGAGTGCCTGTGGGATGTGTGGTGCCTAGGTTTGCCAGAGCCACTTTTGTGTGTTGAGGAATGCACAGGCTGGTCTGATGGTGTGCTTGGGATAGGCTGGGGTACAGGGGATTGTGTCTGGGTGGAGGAAGTTGGAGGGGGGAGGCTAGACACAGGGACAATGGCTGCCATCAGTGCTGAGGCCAGAGATTGCAGGGTTCGATGAAGGGCAGCCTAACCAGAATGAATGCCCTCCAGGAATGCATTACTGTGTTGCAACTCCCTTTCTACACCCTGGATGGCATTCACAATGGTAGACTGCCCAACAGTGAGTGACCTGAGGAGGTCAATGGCCTCCTCACTGAGGGCAGCAGGGATGACAGGGGCAGGGGCTGAGGTGCCTGGGGCGAAGGTGATGCCCACCCTCCTGGGCATCCCCAGCTGAGCCTCCGCCGTCTTCTTGCTGCAGCGGCGAATGTCCTCCCATCTCTTCCGGCAGAGGGTGCCCCGTCTCTGGTGGGCCCCCAGGGTCCGGACCTCCTTGGCGATGGCACGCCAAATGTCCCTCTCCGTTCCTCCAACGACTCCTCCGAGGCCCTCAGGATGCAAGATGATCAAGACTTGCTCCTCCCAAGTTGTCAGTTGTGGGGGAGGAGGTGGGGGTCCGCCGCCAGTCCGCTGTACCGCGATGTGGTACCTGGATACCGTTGAACGCACCTTCCCCCGTAGGTCGTTCCACCTCTTCCTGATGTCCTCCCTATTTCTTGGGTGCTGTCCCACTGTGTTGACCCTGTCCACTATTCTTTGCCATAGCTCCATCTTCCTGGCTATTGATGTGTGCTGTACCTGTGAGCCAAATAGCTGTGGCTCTACCTGTACGATTTCCTCCACCATGACCCTGAGCTCCTCCTCCAAGAAGCGGGGGTGTCTTTGGCGTGACATGGGTTGGTGTGTGTGATGTGTGGGTGGTGTATGTGGTGATGAGTGTGGTGAGTGTAGTGGTATGTGGTGTTTTGTGCTTGGATGTTGTGAGGGTAATGGTGTTGTGTGCCTCTGTGTGATGGGGTTGTCTATTCTGTGCACTCTCTCTCGCCTTCTCTCAGAATTTCTGGTTGTAGGGGTTTGTGGGTGATGTGGGTGATGTGGGTGTGTGTTTTATATTGTATTGGATGTGTGGGTGTGGTGTGTGTATGTGTGTCAGGTGTGTGTATTTGGAATCGTCCAATGTGGCGGTGTTTTGTATATGTGTGTGTATTTTGAGCACGGCGGTGTGTACCGCCAATGGAATACCGCGGTGGAGAGACCGCTGCGTGGATTCGTGGGTCGTAATAGCATGGGCATGTTTCTGTTGGCGTGGAGGTGGAGGATTTGTTTCCGCATGTTTATCGCTGACCTTTGGTGTGGCGGTATTGCGTGGGTGTCTGAATTTCGGCGGATTCCGTGATGTGTGTCATAATAGCTGTGGCGGTCTACCGCCGCCGCCGCGGTGTATTGGCGGTCTTCTGCACCGCGGTACGCGCCTTATACTGCCAGGGTCGTAATGACCCCCTATGTGTGTTATTAGGGTTTTACGTATGTTAGTACGGATGTTAATTTATAGAAATGTGTACGTCTGTAATTCATGAGTATTATTAGCATTGTTACTTTTGTTCCTAGAATTTTTGTAATGTTTTATTATTATAGAAATTATAGATTTTGCTCATTTGTTATACAGAATAAGGGATGTGTTGTATTCCAGTGTAGTTGGTAATATAGCTTTAAGGTAAATAGAACCCGGCGGTATCCCGGTAAGGGAGATTTGGAAGGGGGACAACGGATGGTGTAAAGGGAGGAGGCGGTTGAAAAGGACGGAGCCGGGTCAGGGGTCTAATAACGAATAAACTTACCTCAAAGAAGAGTCGTACATTGTATTATTCTGAATGCCGGCGCTGAGATTTAACAGTAGTCACTTTCTAGGCATCAGTTTTCGTCCTATTCCCGGATTTGTTTCCAAGAAGAATAAGGACTGTTTCTACACCGAGAAAAGAAAGCAGTTTCGTCTTTTGAGTTGACCTTACAGTAAGGGTGCTGTTTTCTCCTCTCCTTATAACCTGTGATTCTAGAACAATATATTTTACGATCTATGCATTCCTATTGTGAATCCCCTATCTACTTAGTCCTCTGGACTCTCCTTTCCCATCCTTCCCAAATGAATACAAACCTTTCTCTATAGAATGCACCGAGAAAAACCCGAAGCCAATCGTCAGTATGCAATTCAAAGAACACCGGCCCGTATTTATACTTTTTTAGCCCCGCATTTGCGTCGTTTTTTGACGCAAAAACGGCGCAAACTTGCAAAATACCATTGTATTTTGTAGGTTTGCGCCGTTTTGCGTCAAAAAGCGGCGCAAATGCGGCGCTAAAAAAAAGTGTAAATACGGGCACCGTGTCTTGGGGTGATTTTAGCAATCAATTCAGGGAAGTTTGCCATCAAAGGGGTGGTTATTGCAAGGGTTTATTAAGTTTTTGGCAGTCATTCGTAAACTAAATTATCATAAATGTTACTTTTTTGTCTCTGTACCTCATCCAGTTTAGCTGCCTTCACCATAACCCATGCCTGGACACAAACCTGTTTCCATTCTCCTTATTTTACATAACCTCTGCCTGAGCAACTCAATAAACACTTTAATACCAGATAGGATTTTACCTTCATGGGTTCATTTTTCTCTTAAAGGCGTAAGGCCAAAATCCTTTGTGGAAAGAAACATTTCCCGCTCTTCCAGTACCGTATGACTCATTGAGTATTCCTGGTGGGGTATTTTTGGACTTCTCTCACTGACTGTTTGAAAGCAACCACTGGGATTGACTATTTTATCCCCGAACCTGGGCTAGTCAGGATTAAATGGTTCACTTCATTCAAGGCCTTGTATTTGAGTTAGCCTGCGAATCTAGGCTAAAGCTAGTTAACACTTGCATCTTGCCTTACCGACGCAATGAGAGACCAGATGCAGGCAGTGGTTGTAGCATATCATAAGATTCAAAGCGTCCACTGAATAATGGTCACAGGGAAAGGAAGACCTCACTCTTTCTCACGTGTAATGTTACAACCTCAACCCAACACTCGAGACACCTCTCAACAGAGGCAATTCCTGATGGCGATTTCAGTCATCCTCAGTGCAGGTTGTGTTCATCACTCTGGCAGTGCTTTATTAACCATGGTCCTGTGTAGTCCTCTGGCACAGTAATAGTTTTCCCTCTTTTCAGGCATTTTGCCACACTGAATATGAATTCTGGCCTCTGCTGCCATGCCTCATTCCTTGTGTGTCCTCATGAGTAGTAATGCTCCTGGTACCAACTCTTACCTTCCTCTAATGCGATTCAAATAGATACCATCATCATTACACAGCAGCCAAGTGTGGCCGCTAAGCAATACTGTACATTACTGTCCTGCTATTTGCTCTACTTTGGTTACAACACGTATTTGGATATAAACATAAAGGACTGTCAGCAATCCCCTGCATTGTCGTGCATCTTATACATGAAATAGAAATAACAGTACTTAGCCTATTCCCACTGTTTTCTCTCTAGTCTGCATTTCTGTTCAGTGCAGGGTCCCTAACATGTGGTCAGTCTTTAGCTCTGCCCAGTTTTAAGGTTCTTGATTCCCTAATACTTGCCGACAATTCCAGAACAAGATGGCTAACAAAGAATGCTATCCATTACTAACATCTCTACGAATTGTATTGTTGACTCTAACAAAATTGCATTTATCTATTTCAAAATTACCTTACCTGTAGCCAAGGCCTCTGACAACATTCAAATGAAAATCAGTGTAAGAAAATACACAACGACTATGAATTTAGAATGAGCTTAATTACGAGTTATGCATGTTGTGCAGAACATCTGCACATGTAGGAGGCAAAGGAGCCACATACATATGCCATGCATTAGAGGACTAGAGGAAAGATTTTATATATATATATATATATATATATATATATATATATATATATATATATTAACCATTCTACATATCTGTGGTATCCCATAGCAGTGATGCTAGAGTGTCTTTCACCATATATATATATATATATATATATATATATTCTTTTTTTGCAAACACACATGATATACCTCCTGTCATGTGCTGGAACAAACTGTCTTTATTCAGTACAATACATACCCACTACAAGAATGGATTAAGAATCACTTTCAATCAAAGAAAACAGAGGAACATTTTGTAACCCAGGCTTAGAGAACACTTTTCATATCTAAAAAGTTTCAAAGCAAATGTCAAATACTGCACCATTTGTTCTTGCATAAAGGCGTTTTGCTCTAAAATGCCTGCAAAAGCAACACCAGACCTTTGTGAAAACCAAGGAGCTTTTACACTTCAAAGATACTGTGTATAAGAATTGTGCAAAAGAAGCACAGACAAGCAACAAGACAAAGGACAAAAAGCATAGCATGGCTTTTCTCTCCTTGAAGCATTGTATTAACAGCTAAGCAAAGGATTAAGATCTGACCCAACTCATATGCGTCTTTGTTCACACTGGCAAACCTTTGTAACACCTTTTTTAACTGGACATGTAACAGATGCAAAAGAGGATTGCTTGGCTCATCAAAATGTCCTCCTTCCTGACTTCCTGTGTGAAAACCTCAAAAGGAAGTAGCATATGTGTCAGGCATTTGCTAGCCCTCATTTGTCCACCCCCATGGTCATGCTTTTCCCATTTGCATTCCCCTCCTCTTTGAAGGACATAGACAGTGATCAGTCTGTGCTGTTCAAACAGATGTTGCAACATGTAGTAGGTTGAGTTCTAGTGTGTTAGCACCTCCTGTACGAGGGCTTTAACCGGTACTCTATTAGCATCCTGACTAATGCTCAACTGCTCCCAGGCTTCAAAAGAATCACTAAAATGAGTGCAGATTGTTCTGCAAGTGGCCACTATGTTGCTGACTGTGTCTTCATTTTGAAAAAGTCCTGCACAATCAGGTTGATACAATGGGCCAAACACATGGCATATCCACCATTTGCCATGGCCTTGACTACATTACTGTCATTGTCCTTGGAAGGAAATCCAATTCTGAGTCCTTTGGGTCAAAGTCATTCAAACACCAAGCTGTTAAAATCTTCCAAGATGTTTTACAGCTGTATGGATTTCTTCATGGCAAACATCGCTACTGTTGCATGCCACCAAACGGCCATAAAGGTTTCCTCAGTGCTGAGACTTACAGATAGTGGTTGCTTAATCCTCACAAATGAGATCCAGTATGCAGTGATACACATGTGATCAGTGGCTTGACAACTCGTCTACATGTGTGTCATCAGGTGAATAGTGTGAATAGTGTGAACAGCACTCTGCTGCGTAGCTTGGCCAACCAATTGCAGCACATCATGATGGAGTGCTGGAAAAGTAACTCGGCAAAATAGGTCTGGTTGGGAACCTTCCATTTCAGGCAGATGGCCACCATAAATTCTAAAAATCTCACCTCTTCAACAAAAAGAAAATGGAGGAAGACCAGCGCTAAGACTAGCTAACATGCCATTGTACAAATGTGCCCTTGGGTGGTTGTGTTCATAGGGTCCCTCTTCCCTAAACATGCCTGTGATAGTAGCTTGGATTTTTTTCTTTTGTGATGCCACTGATACAGGTGACTTCTGGAGAGGTGGTAGACTCAATGTGCATCTTGGGTGAATCACTGTACACTTTAGCGTATGCATCTGAGTCTTGTGTCATTTGAAGGTTGCTGATGCCGGTGATGCTGTCACACTTCAGGGGGCAGGGATGCTTTGTGTAAATCTATATGTCATCATCTTCTTCCTCAAGACCTCTTTTTATCACCATGATCGCACCTCCTTCCCATCTCTCACCGCCACCAGCTGTCTTTTTAAGGTGCTACTCACACCGAATTGCATGATGTCTTTTCATATGGGACATTTGGCCTCCAGTATCACAGTGTGAACCTGGCTTCCCTCGACGAACACTTGCATGGCAAATTGAGAATATTGCAATGTTATCCTCCTGTTTGCTAATAGTAGAGAAGCCCCAAACTGGGGAGGAAAACTTTTTTAGTGTGCAACGTCCAATACCTGAAGACTGAAGTTAAATGGAAGTGTTGTTTGCCGCTCTGCAATGCATACTTCAATTGAGGTAGTGGTGGATTCAGCTCTCAGCAGTGGCCTTACAAATATAGAAGCTGGCGGTGGTGGTGGTGGAACCAATGCCACATCCTTCAGAGGCAGGTTGAATAGGATGGTTCATCATGGATCATCTCGTTCCTCACCGGAAGAACCCAGAGAGTCCGCCTCCCCCCGTTCAGATCCGAGGCCACCGAAGTCATCTGCGGCGTACCACAAGGATCATCACTCAGCCCCACCCTCTTCAACGTCTACATGAGCCCTCTCGCAGCCATCGCACGCCATCACAACCTCAACATCATCTCCTACGCCGACGACACCCAGCTGATCCTCTCCCTCACCAACGACCCAGCCACCGCCAGAACCAACCTGCACGAAGGGATGAAAGACGTAGCCGAGTGGATGATGAACAGCCGCCTGAAACTGAACTCAGACAAGACGGAAGTCCTCATCCTTGGATCATCACCCTCTGCCTGGGACGACTCCTGGTGGCCCCCTGCCCTGGGCAGCGCACCCAAACCAACGGACCACGCATGCAACCTGGGCTTCATCCTGGACTCCTCCCTCTCGATGACCAGACAAGTCAACGCCGTCTCATCATCATTCTTCAACATCCTACGCATGCTCCGAAAGATCTTCCGATGGATCCCCACCGAAACCAGGAAGACAGTCACCCAGGCACTAGTCACAAGCCGACTGGACTACGGTAACACCCTCTACACCGGAACCACGGGCAAACTACAGAAAAGACTCCAACGCATCCAGAACGCCTCCGCACGCCTCATCCTTGACATCCCCCGACACAGCCACATCTCCGGACACCTGAGAGACTTGCACTGGCTCCCCGTCAGCAAGAGAATCACGTTCCGCCTCCTCACCCACGCACACAAGGCCCTCCACGACCTGGGCCCCAGGTACCTCAACAACCGCCTGACCTTCTACACTCCCACCCGCCAGCTACGATCGACCAGCCACGCCCTCGCCGCCGTGCCACGCATTAGAAAAGCCACCATGGGAGGAAGATCCTTCTCCTACCTGGCAGCCAAGACTTGGAACTCCCTCCCCATCCACCTCCGTCTGACCCAAGACCACCTCTCCTTCAGGAAGCAACTCAAGATCTGGCTGTTTGAGCAGTAGCGGTCCCCCCCTCCCCCAGCGCCTTGAGACCCTCCGGGTGAGTAGCGCGCTATACAAATTTCTTGATTGATTGATTGATCTGCGCCACTCTCATACTGAAAATCATAGGCTCGTCCGTATCATTGCCACTTTCCATAATTCTAAGGATTTCAGTAACTTTCCATTTCTTTCCCTTGTCTCTTGTGGCAGGTCCAATCCATGTCCAGACCATCAGAAGGTTGACTTAGAGAAGATGGTGGAATAACCTTTCAGTTCCTTGCTGGAAATTTTGATGTCAATGGTTCAAGAGTTAGATCTTGCTCTGCAGGAAGTTCAACCTCCTGTTCTGCTCCTACATCAGGAAGAATTGTTGCTGGCTGAGGCTCCTGCTGTCTACTTTGCTCAGTTTCCTGACATGACTGGATATTTTGTGTCTGAGACAAGTCCAGTTCAGCCTCACTGCTCATTGACACAAATGCAGTGGCTGCCTCACTAAGAGACATGTGCTTGGCCTTAGGTAGGGGTGATACAGAACTGAGGCTCCCAGCTTGCTGCCTGGAGGACTGTGGGACAGGCACACCATGTTTCCTGAATAAGTAAGAGGGTGGCACACAAATGGTGGCAATTTATTTTTTATTCTCCTACTCACCGGACACTTTTGTGGCAGGAACATCTTTCTTTGGGACCATCTTCAAGCTCTGTCAGTTGGCACTTAGCTGCGGAAGCGGAAGTAGAGGAGGACTCAGGCTGTGTGGTGCCACTTTGTGCTGACATTCTCTCTAGCAGTAATGTGGGTGATGTATTTTGTGCACTGTTAGAAATGGGGTCTTTGATTGGCAGTCAGGTTACCCCCTGTCTAAGCAAAGACCCTCACTCTAGTCAGTGTAAAGGAGAATCACACTCAGCTAACCCCGCTCACCCCCTTGGTAGTTTGGCACGAGCAGGCAGTGCTAGGTGTAAAGTATTTGTACCAACACACACAGTAACCTAATGAAAACACTACAAAATGACACAACACAGGTTTAGAAAAATAGAAAATATGTATTTGAATAAAACAAAACCAAAAAGACAAAAATCCAATATACACAAGTCAAATTGTTAATTAAAAATCAAAAAGAGTCTTAAATCCTTGAGAAAACAGTAAAAAACCTGTTAGCGTTGAAAAGTACCTGGGTATGGTCAAAATAACAAACACGGGTGAGTGTGTGTCCAAAAAGGTAAGCGGTGTGTCGATTTCTCACTCGCAAGCGAGACCGTGCTTCGTTTCTCCTTCTCCGGTCGGCGTGCATCCTTTTTTCTCCCCAGAGGGGAGCGATGTGTCGATCCAGGCAGTACTTGGGTCTGGGCAGGCGTTGCTTCATTTTTCTGCGCCCAGCAAGGTTTGTATCGGAAATCCTGCCGCACGATATCAGCAAAGCCACGCAATGTGGGTTGCGACGTTACCAGCCTCCGTCAGCGGGTGTTGCGCGTCGTTCTTCCACCTACGTGCATCGATTTTCCAGCCACGATGCCGGTTGAACGTTGATTTCTGCCGCAAAGTCAGCAGTGCGTTGGTTTTCAGCCTCGTCTAAGAAGGTGCCTTGAGAATTTCCCTGCATGGCGGTCTGTGTGTGGATTTTCAGTCTTGGTCTGCAAGTTTCACCTGACAAGGCCACAGGAACTGATTAGGGCACTTCTTGGCAGGGCAAGAGTCTCTGCAGAGAGTCCAGGTGCTGGCAGGAGAATTGTTTGATGGCCCTGAGACTTCAACAACAGGAGGCAAGCTCAGGACAAGCCCTTGGAGATTTCCTCACATGCAGGAAGGCACACAAAGTCCTGTCTTTTTCCTCTTGCACAGGCAGAAGCAGCAACTGTAGGATAGCTCCTCGAAGCACAGTCACTGGCAGGACAGCACTTCTCCTCAGCTCTTCAGCTCTTCTCCAGGCAGAGGTTCCTCTTGACTTCCAAAAGTGATCTAAAGTCTGTGGTTTTGGGTGCCCTTCTTATACCCATTTTGTTCAGGTGCACTTGCACTTTAGCACTGTATAGCAGTGGTAAAGTTCCCAGGGTAACAAAAACAGCAAAAACAGAGCCCAGCAAACATCAACAACCTGGGAAACAGAGGCAAAAAGTCAGGGGAGACGACGCCAAGGATGAAAAGTATAACATGCATCTAAAAGCAAACAAAGAAGAAAAAGATTAAGAGAACTGTGGCATTTTTACAGTTTGAATTATTCACACAGACAATATAATTTAGAGAATGTATCCCAAGTAATTAACAATAGTACATCCCTTCCACTCCAAGCATAACATGATATTTCAATTAGGATAGCAACATACAGGTTTAAAAGTTTACTTTATGTGCTTCTGAGGCCTATGAGACACCTGTGGCAGGCACGGGGTGCAGGGGAAAATTGAATAATCCTTCAAAAAATGAATGCTGGTGTGTGCCTATGGCAGAAAAGAGTGCAGGGGAAAATGAAATAATCCTTAACAATGAATGCTGGTGTGCGCATATTACCTATTAAACCTATGACAGGCAGAGGATGCAGGGAAAATGGAATAATCATTAAAACATTCAAGCTGATGTGCCTTTATGGCCTAAGAGATGTTTGGCAGTGAAAGGGTGCAGGGGGTAATGGAATAATCCTTAAAAAGCGAATGCTAGTGTGCACCCATGTCAGGTAGGGGTTGTCGGGAAAATGGAATTATACTTAAAAGAAAATGTTTGTGTGCATCTGTGGCAGGCTGGGGGTGCTGAGGAAAATGGAATAAACCTTAGCAAATGAAAGCTGGTATGAGCTTATGACAGAGAGGTGGGCATGGAGAAATGAATTAGCCCTTAAAAATCAATGCTGATGTGCGCCTGCGGCCTAAGAAACATTTGACAGGTAGGGGGTGCAGGGAAAAATTGAATAATCCTTAAAAAATAATGCTGGTTTGTGCCTATAGCCTTAGAGACCTATGGCAGGCAAGAGTGCAGGGTAAACGAAATAATCCTTATACCAATAAATGCTGGAGTGTGCCTATGGCAGGCAGTAGGTGCAGAAGAAAATTGAATAATGCTTTTAAAATGAATACTGATTTGTCTATGGCAGGCAGGGGGTGCAGGGGAAAATGTAATAATCCTTAAAAAATTAACACTGATGTGCGCCTTTGACCTAAGGCCTATAGCAGGCAGGGGGTGCAAGGAAAAATTAAATAAAGTTAAAAAAAAATGTTGGGGTCTCACGAGGGACTGTGAGAAATCCTTGAGTAGGCAAGGAGGTGCAGGGGGGGAAAATGGACAAAAAACCTATAATATTATATAAACACTGTACATACATACTACAATCATCCTCAAGCACATTAAACTGATATCAGGGAAAAAGTAAAACAATGAACAAAAAACAAATAAGCAAAGCCTTCTTCTACAATGTCCCTTGAAAATGGCTTCAAAAACTGAAAAAATTATTTAACACACTGGCTTGCTATACAAACTGGCCAATAGCCACATTTTCAAACAAAAATAAGCAAGAAGGCATGGCCAACAAAGAACACATGAAGGCCAATGGCAAAAACACACTAGCTGGCTACACAAAATGGCTGTCTGCCACATGATCTAGCAACAGCAGGTAAGAAGGTATGGGCAAGAAAGAACACATGCAGGCCTGTGGCAAAATTACACCGGCTGGCTCCATAAAATGCCTGCCAACCACATGTTCAAACTACAACAAATAAGAAAGCATGAACAACAAAAGGCACCTGCAGGGCAATGGCAAGAGCACACTAGGGCCCGTATTTATGCTTTTTTAGCGCTGCATTTGAGCCACTTTTTGACGCAAAAGCGGCACAAACTTACAAAATCCAATTGTATTTTGTAAGTTTGCGCCGCTTTTGCGTCAAAAAGTGGTACCAAAGCGGCGCTAAAAAAGTATAAATACGGGCCTAGGTGGCTAAGCAAAAATGGCTGCCGGCCACATGTTCAAGCAACAACAAGCAAGAAGGCATGGACAAGAAAGAACACATGCAAGCCTATGGCAAAAGCACACTGACTACTACCCAAAATAGCCACAGGCCACATGTTCAAACAACTACAAGCAAGGAGGCATTGACCAGAAAGACCACATGCAGGCCTCTGGACACTGACTACACAAAATATCTGACGGACACATGGCATGGAGACCAAGTACAAAATGGTGGCCTATAGCAAACACAGATACTGGCCAAACAAATAAAATGGTCACTTGGCCAACAAACAAAAGAGGCATGGTAAGCAAAGAAGAAAATACCACTATTAATTCAGCAGTGCCAAAAATGAAAATTAAGTCAGCTGTAAATATGTTCTAACAACACATTTTGTACCAAGGCATTAAAATATTACCCCAGCAAAATACACTTTCTGCAGAAAAAAATGTGAAATACAAAAAATACATTTTGCATTAAATCCAATATCATCCCAAAATCATGGATGTTTTAAAACAACATGTACCAAAGAAATAGTTGTTTGATATATCTAATGTCTAGTACTGTCTGGATGGCTTGTGGGCAGACTAGGTCACATAAGCAAAATAAATGAATAGGACACATTTCACAAACATGGAGAAAAAGTACTTAACTGTGCAAACTTTTTCCCTCACAAAAGCTAAAAAAAGGAATGTAAAAAATAGGCCGTTAGTGCAACTCCAGGCCACCAACCACAACCACAATCACATTTAAAATTTGAGATAAAAGGTACAAATATGTACTGTTGAATGCTCTCTATCAAACAACACCCCATCCAAAACCTTTTACACCTTACTTGCTGTGATATCACGTAAACAAAGTCCTTAAATTCCTATGGTGTTTATCACAGCAATTGCAGAAAAAAAACTGTGATTTTTTCCACCTTGGAATCCAAATGAAAATGACCAGGAGATAGACAAAGCACTGAGAGGAGCCTTCTTGACAGGGAGAGGAAGTTGGAGTCTCTGTGACACTTCCTCCCTGTTAAAAAATATAGTAAAATAAAAAAAATGTGCTTTGTACTAAAAAACAACCTGAACCATGCATTCAAGTAGAATATTCACTCGAAAAGGTAAGTTGATTTAGTTGCTTCTTAAGAAGAAAATTAACTTGATGAGCAGCCTAACCGCTCGCAACTGGCAGCATTACAAAATGGCAAGGAGAGACTCCATTGTGCCTGGAAATCACAGCAGGGGAGGGCAAATCTCGCTCACAAGCGCACATTGATGGAGGCTCACGTGAGGTACTGGGTTTTTCAGAACCGGTACTGATCCGGTAACCCAGTGGTGCCAGGGTACACCCAAAGACCTCGGGTACTTTCCTGATTCAGACCACAGAAACTCAGAGTCTTCTAGGTGAAGTCAAAGATCGAATTTATTGGCTGCAACCAAGTAACAAGCGTCCTAGAAGTACAACAGCACGGTTTGTATGTTCTCAGGAGACTGTGTGTCAATGCAAAGTCAGGTTTCCTTATATACAGTTTTTTAAGCTTCAGGCAAACATTCTTGACATTTTGGTTGGTCATTCACATGTTTTCACTACAAAGGAAAAAACAGTGTCATGATGAAACCTCATATTTCATGTCATCCAACCCATAATAAATTACCCGGCAAGGCCTAGTATTTTACATCAGATAAGTGTGGACCCCCAATAAAAACGGGCACCTCCCCCTCGTAAAGTAAGAAGAAGAAAAGAGCAGGTGCAGGTGTGAGCAAGATTAGGCAGGGTGTGTGAGCGATAATAAGGGTTTTATGGCATGGTGTGCCTTGATGCTATCTGATTCGGCCACTGGGAGAGGGACTGACCAAACAGGTTTGGCCTGAGGCAATGGTTCCAGCTTGCCCAGGTCAGAGAAAAGTCAATCAAGGTGTACGTGTCCTTGGAATCAAATCTGACTGTATTATAAGCCTATGTGAGGGCAACTTCTAAAAATGGCTGCCGTGTATAAAATGGGAGCCACGAGTGCAGGACGAAAATGGCAATTTCGAGGTGAAAACGCTGCTGGAATTGAGCGAAAATGCTCATGCTTAGTGTACTAGTCATTATCAGTCTTTTGATACTAAAACCGTACTGCTGTGGCAAAGTAAATTACATGGGTCCAGAATTTTTAGAACCACAAACCCTCCTTTTGCCCTTACATAGGCAATAAACCTATTCTCATGCTAATCTGAGTCCAGGTCTATGTTTCTAAAGTCGTTGAGATGTTGCTGTAACATCATCCTAGTATTTAGGTCGTCTCTTGGTGCAGGTTTCCTTATGCATGATGTAACACAGAGGCCACATATCGCAGGAGCACACTGCACGCATAGACAGAACAGGAAAAGAATGGCCAAGATCATCCCAATGACCATCAGTATCTTCCATCCCCATGCTGATATCAGTTCCCAGAACCATCCCATTAATGACCAATCTCCTCTATCTAAATGAATAGATTCGGAAATTCTATGCAGTTTGGAGATGGCCTGGTATACTGTTGGAGCGTTATCTGGGACAAAAACACAGCAACTCGATTGGATCAATGTACATACTCCACCCCGGTCTGCAAGTATGACATCTAATGCGACCCTGTTCTGAAGGGTCATAAGACGATCCGACTGGAGCTCAGCAGTCAAGTTACCAAGGGCACCAGCGGTTTCAGCCACGGTGGATTCAACCACTCTTATCAATTGCCTTATGCTCCTGCTGTTACCTATTTGTCCCCAGAACGGCAGGAAACCCTTTACGAAGTCCCCAAATTCTTCTCCTGCAGTGTCTTCTTCACTGAAGACGCCTCTAACTATCCTTGTCTTGTGGTAATCTGCCGCTGCTGTGTAGGTAGGGGGCAACAGGAACGAAACGAAGCATGTGCCCGAAAAGTCAGGGGGCAACCATGTAAAGGCTCTATCATGGCAGATGAAATAGGTACCCTTAGCTGCCAAGAGCGGAGAGGAGGTCTGAGATGCGACGACATATGTCTCAGTGCAGACGCTTTCCCCTAGCTGAGCTCTGGGATTCTTGCCAGTACCTTGCAGACACAGGTGACCCTGATGGGGTACAACCCAAATCAGGGAAGATATCTTAGCTTGCTGTTTCTCACTCATTGTGGCTTCTTATCCGGTCATGTTCCATCCTATATATGCTATTGTCTCATCTCTGGGGATAGTCTCGTAGAAGATATTGTCCTTCATCATGTCTATGATACCTTTAACTAAAGCATTTTTCTTAGGGTTGTCTTCCGCAAAACGTAGGGGGTAGTGTGCATAGATGAATATCGTTCTGAATGCCCACACGGAACCATTGTGGCTGAAAGGCAGGATCAGATAAGGGATACCTTTATCTGCTGTGTGAGGCAGAAGGCCACACACCCAACAGTTAGTTGTATTTATCACTAGTTGGTGTTGGTGCAAAAGCTGGATGAAGGAGTTATTAATGAACTCTAGCCTCCTAGCAGATTCATGTTTAGGGAGGAGTTGAAAAGAATGTGGGGAAACAGTGGAAGGAGGAGGTGTAGACGAGGTAGTGGGTGCCAATATCACGTTAAAACAGAATAAAACATATCCTATAACAAACATAAGTATACTAAATAACATAAAAATGCACAGCAGCAAAAACCATTTCCTGGTTATCGTTTCACATATTCTCTTCTTGAAACTTGTCTTTCAACATGTTCTCCATTTTGGAAAGATTCCATCCTCTAACCGTTGCCGTTCGTGGCGGTTGGTTTACTTCACTTAGGAGTGTTCTGAATGTTCCAGGCCGCCCTAGAACAAACCAGACCTGTAGACCTTGTGTCCACAGACTACCCCCCTAAGTCTTTTCAGCCACGATCCTACAGCTGAAACCCGGATGGAGGTTCGAAAAACACAAAAAAAACAAAAAGTCATTCAAAAATAATTTTCCATATTGGAGAACTTTGCTAAAGGGAAGAAAAGTAAACTGTTTTATTTGTCCTTTATTCTTGGTCCTAGATTATAACGGTTAGTCCCAGGTATCGTGTGGTCCTGAAAAAGGAGTTCAGGTTCTGTAGTGTCCAATCGAACTGACGGTGATACTGCTGATTGTAAAATGTCATCACTTTCTTTCTCAGTGAGTGTTCCTTTTATTTGTGCATCGCTGAAAGGCAGAAAACGTGGCACGGTTTCAGTCTCTGAGTCGGCGACACCTTCCTGAACCCACCGGTCATATGGCAGAGGTAGGGGTACCCTTTTGCAATGGGTCCCATGGATCCAGTGTTTCTTCCCTTCTACTCGAACAGCTGATCTTGTGGAGAGAAGAACGAGGTGCGGTCCGGTCCACCTGGGCTGCTCATTTTTGGTTCGCTGAAAGTTCTTTATTAAAACCCAGGATCCAGGCTTAATGGGATGACCTGGAGATTCAGAGACCGGAGGCAGGGTGTCGTGGACCTGTTGATGTAAAACACGCAATTTAGCTGTCAATTCATACAGATAGTCAAGCAAAACAGGATGCTCTATCTCGCTAAACTTCTTGGGCCTGGGCACTCCCCATATATTGGCCGGGCGGCCAAAGACTATTTCATAAGGACTAAGTTTCACTCGTGAATGCACAGTCATTCTGGTTGATAGGAGTGCTAAGGGTAGAGCGTCAGGCCATTTAAGACCAGAGCTCGCTTGTATCTTGGCCAATTTTAGCTTTAGAGTCCCATTATAGCACTCCACTAATCCAGCTAATTGGGGGTGATTTGCAGCGTGAAACTTTTGGTTTATGCCTAGCCCTTCGAATACTTTCTTCATCACTTGACCCACAAATTCACTTCCATTGTCACTCCAGATCATTCTCGGCATTCCGAATCTAGGGAAGAACTCTTTCACAAGGGCTTTGGCTGTGGATAGCGCAGTATTGTCTTTTAGGGGATAGGCTTCCACCCATCTTGAAAAGGCACAAACAACAACGAGTACGTATTTTAAGTTGTTGCACCTCTCCATGTGGATGAAATCTAGCTGCAAAACCTCAAACGGATACGTAGGAGGTGCAAAATGACCAGCTGGAGTTGGGGTTCCTCTACCAGGGTTGTGTTTCAGGCATACCATGCAATTTTTAACCACATTTTCTGCGCACTTGGGAATTCCTGCATTTTGCTATACTGGGGCCAACAACTTACAAATCCCTTTCACACTGATGTGAGCCATTCCATGAGCCATTGTAACTACTGCAAGCACATACGCATCGGGTAGCAACCATCTTTGATGTTCTGACAACTCGACCCAACAACCATTCGCATCCAATTTACTCGTACTTTCTCTCCACACACTCAATTCTGTCTCTGTGGCTTCAGCTTGAATTGATTTCACGCTTTCTATTGTGTCTTCACACATTCCAACATCACCAATCCATCTTGCAGGGCCCATGACATACATTCGGCTCATCACATTCCTTGCTGTTTCTTTTGCGACCTCGTCAGCAAATGCATTCCCACGACCAACATCATCAGTCACCTTTTTATGTTCGCTACACTTCACAATCGCAACTTGCAACGGTAAAGTAAGTGAATCAAGGAGCTCATTTACGAACTGACCATGCTGTATTTTAGTTCCATGCGAGGTCAGGAACCCACGTTCCTTCCACAAACGCCCAAAACTATGGGCCACACCAAACGCATATTGGCTATCGGTATAGATAGTCACTTTCATTCCTTTTGATACTGTACATGCTCTTGTTAGGGCTATTAACTCAGCTGCTTGGGCTGAATTGTGTGGGATACGTGCAGCTTCAACAATCGTACACAAAGTTGTCACAGCATACGCCGCAGTCGTGTCACCATTCGTGAGCTTAAAGCATGAACCATCCACCCACAAAGTACCATCACTCTTTGCAAGGGGAGTGTCCAGAAGGTCTATTCTCCCTTTCGTTTCTTCTTCTGTTCTATGGAGACAATCATGTTGTTCAGAAGTATCTAACTCCGTCACAATTGGCAATAACGTAGCTGGGTTAAGTGTAGTGCATCTTTTTATATGTACATGGCTTGCTAACAATGTCAACTCGTAACCTGACAATCGAGCACTAGTTAAATGCTGTGTCTTGGTTCTGTTTAACAACGTGTCCACTGCATGTGGAACCATTACGATTAATGTGTTATTCATCACTAAACCAGCAGACTGTCGGATAGAAACAGCAGTTGCCGCTGCCGCTCTTAAGCAGCTTGGTAGTACCTTAGCTACTGGGTCTAAGGTTGAAGAGAAATAGGCGCATGGACGCTCCCTGTCTCCAAACTGTTGTGTCAAAACTGCTAACGCACAACCTTCTTTCTCATGGACATACAATGTAAAAGGCTTGCTGTAGTTGGGGGTACCCAACACAGGAGCTGAACATAATGCATCACGTAATTCGACAAAACTTTTCTGACAATCTTCAGACCATGGGACGGGATTTGGTGTATCTTTACAAGTTAATGCCACCAAGGGTTTGGCTATTAATGAAAAATTAGGTATCCATTGTCTGCAATATGATGTAATACCCAAGAAAGCACACACTTCTCTCTGTGTTCTTGGCACACTCATTGCCGCAACAGCCCTGATTCTCTCTGGGGTCAGTTGCCTTCCCTCCTTCGAAAAGAGATGACCTAAATAGGTCACTTCTTTTTGACAATACTGTAACTTTGAAAGGGACACTTCGTGGTGTAAATCAGACAAATGACGCAATAATGACAATGTTGCTTCTTTGCAGATCTCCTTAGTATCTGCAGCAACTAGCAAATCACCGACATATTGAATGAGAGTGGCGCCATCAGGTAACATAAGAGTGTCAAGTTGTGCTTTCAAAGCCTGACTATAGATAGATGGACTTTCACAATAGCCTTGAGGAGCTCTCTTAAATCTGAAGCTTCGTCCTCCCAAATTGAAGCCAAAAATGTCCCTGCTCTCTTCTGCAATAGGGATGCTGAAGAAAGCATTTTTCAGGTCTATCACTGAAAACCAAGTGGCTGAAGCTGGAATCATTGTCAACAATGCAGTGATATCGGGGACGACTGGAGACTGTGGCACAACTATTTTGTTCACCTCTCTAAGATCAATTACAAACCTATAAACATGTGGCTGAGTAGGGTCAGTATGCTTCAAGACAGGCAAAACAGGACTATTGCAAACGTTGCCTCTTGTCTCTTCAATTACATCCTTCTCAATCAGATCACAAATAATTGCTAACAACGCTTTTTCCCCTTCACTAGAGATCTTGTATTGGGGAATACGTGGCATTTTAACATTGGCTTTTAATGTTATCACATATGGCTGAATTTCCAAAAGACCTACATCATTAGGTCCAGTAGCCCAAAGAGTATTAGGAAGAGACGAAAATTCTGGTGGAAATCTGTCCTTTGACAAATACATTGGTGAAACCACTTTCTTACCCAATGTGAGTTGCACTCCAGAAGGAGAGCAATACAATGTTGCATACAATCTCTTTAACAGATCTAATCCTAACAAGTTCTCGCCACAACCTGTCGTCAAAATAAGGGATGTTTCAAATTTACAAGGTCCAACAGAAAGAGATATAGAGTTAGAAATCGGATTTCTAGCTGGGGCGCCGGAAAACCATACTGATACATTTGTTTCGCCAGACAAAGGTGCGCCAGGGAGTTTTGAGTGCATAATAGAACTCTTGGTAGCACCAGTATCCAACAGAAAAGGTTCTGACACACCTGATGCAGTCACCTTAACATAAGGCCCACTCTGATCTACTGGAACTGAAACAACTCCCTCTCTTTGTCTATGGCTGTCCTAGCAATCATTACTGTCCAAATGCTCATCCTCTGTATAGTAATCATCAGTATAGTACTGAGCCGTCCTACCAGATGCATTAACCTGTTGATCAAATCTGTTCATTGAGTTTTGAGGGAGGAATGGGCGCGTGCTCTGGGGAACATATCCACGTCCTCTTCCTCTAGGTGCTTGTGGAACACCTCGACCTCTTAAACCAGAAGTACCATTTGCGCGCTGTAGCAAAGCAGGGCAACTATACTTGAAATGACCCTCTTCCTTGCAATATGAACACTGATTGGGACCTACTGGGATACGTGGTTGAGCATACTCGGCTCTTTGCGAGTTTCTCTGAAACGGTTGGGGCTGATAGTTATTCTGATAGTTGTTCTGATAGTTACTCTGTGCACCACTATTTTGACCACCACGTGGTGGGTACGCTTGTTGTAACAGAACCTTCGTTTTCAATTCTTTAGTTTTCTTCTCTACTCTATCTCTCTAATCTTTATCTCTATTTTCGTAGTACTGTGCAGTAGCCAATATCTGCGCTGAAGAGGAAACTGCCCAAGAACTTTCTGAATCTTTTAACTTTTTACACAACTCAGGAAGCAGATTATGCACAAATTTATCGACGAACAAACGTTGACCACCTTCCGTGCTCATATCTTGACCACTGTGGTCCACAAACTTTTCTTCAAACCTGGTGAAGAAATCTGATACCGTTTCTTCTTTCTTTTGCTTACATGCAGACAATTTATCCCAGTTCACACGCATCGCAGGCATTATAGTTTTCATGTAATCAATAATCCTACCAGGAAGCTCTGTCACTAAAGGCTCAGGTTTAGCACCACCAATTTGTCGGGCATCTGCAGCAGCAATATTAGCCCATGTGTCACCTAACTCTTGAGCATGGTCTGTATGGCGAATCTTTCCCCATAAAGGCTGTGGAACAACATTCCCAAACAACATGTCTATGTCAGCTAAATTCATAATGCAAGACCCCGCAGTCTGTGACAATTCCTTGTAATACCCTGTGGGATTCTTACGGGGATCAGGCAATGTCTGCTTAAGGGCTAAAACTTCAGCTCGCTTCCATGGAACGTGTACCCATACACGCTGGAAATGAGGCAGGACAGGTGGATTAGCATTTGGGTCCCCTTCCCTCCATTGTGGGGGAACTTGTCTCATGGGGTACTGTTTCCCTTTCTTTTTAGCAGAAGAATCATATTTAAACAATAACCTGGAAACACCTTCAGTCCTAAACGACAATAACATCGCAACTGCTTTCTCGATATCTGAACCCACAATCAAACCTGTCGCAAAATCGAACCGTACACGACACAACTTAGGCGGATTGGGCTCCAAACCATTTTCCTCTAAATCCTCAGAAAGAAAAGTACACATTTTCTCAAAAACGTATCTCTGTTTCGGTTCTTCCCACTGATGGAAGACATCCATAACAGACTCTAGTTCATATCTCGCTGGTTCAGTAACCCATTTATGCGCCAAATAATTCAGTGTCTCTTTCTCCCTACCATCAGGCAATTGGCTACGCAATTGTTTACGCTCTGAAACTGGGGTCGTAGCTAATGACCCAAAGAGAGGGGATAAAAGACTAGTCACAGTGTTTGTCATTCTCTGACGGATAGAGGGAGAGGTTGACAAATGAACAGGAGGAAAAACAGAATGAGACAAGGCAGAGACAGAAGCAGTGTCAGAAACAATACCAGGAGTGGTAGTCGCTATAGTAGTCAAAGTTGTAGGAAGTAAAGGCAGAGCAGATGTCAAAGCTGGTGGCCCTTGAGGAGGCTGCACCGGAGGAATAGGAACCAACTGAAGAATAGCTGGTGGGTGCTGTGGAGGAGCAGGAGGCAATGCAACCACTGGTTGTGCAACTAGAGGTTGCGGAGGTGCTGTGGCATTCTGCGCATAGGGTGGTGGCGAACTTAGCAAATGCGACATTAGGGGATCTTTTTCAGAGTCTTTTGCTGCATCTTGCTGAAGAGGCGGCAAAACTGGATAGCATTTATCTACTGTCATTTTATGTCGCCTATGCAACTGCTCATTCAACTGTTCTACTTCGTTATCTTTAAACTGTATAGCAGCTTGCATAATCGAAATACCTTTTTCTCTCTTATTTTTCTTAGCTAATTTAATTTCCTTTTGCTTGGCTTCCTTACGCCATAAGCGGAAAGAATCAAACATTGCCGGCCGGGCGTCCTTCTTAAAAAGTCTAACTTCGAGGTTATCTAAGATTTCTGTGTCAAAGCTACCATTTTGGGGCCATTTTAAAACACCATCTTTTCTGGTGTAACGGATCCATACTTCATTATATGTGATGGGGCCTACTCCGTGCTTCACATATAGTTCATAGGTTGGAGTTCCAATCGGAGGAACCGGACATGAGTCCTCCAACAGGGAGTCCCTTTTACAACCAAGACAAAACAAATTTCCAAGTCTGCTAAGACCAGGCATCTTCGCTCACTAGTCTAGCTTCAAACTTCAAAGGATTATCGTTTACGATAGTCTCGTGAATACACGAGTCCTTCGGCTTTGGTACTTGCAAGTTCCAAATCAAAGTGATACCAAACCAAATGTCCAACTAAGGACCAAACCAAGTGTCCAACTAAGGACTGGGAGACGCTCCACTTATACTTAACTGAAAATATCGATGACGTCACCAGAAGACTCGTCTTATCGTTTCGCTCTACCAAACATCAAGGGTCCAAATCAGGGCGATAGCCAGGGCAGCAGTCTTTCGTAGCCGTCGGGAAGCGGGGAACCTCGCAGCAAAGACTTTCGGACCACGTCGACATGCAGGGGTCGATGAAGTGGCGGCCTTCCTCCAGAATTTTCACACGAAGCTCCTCACGGACCTCAGGCTTGGACCGGTACCGCTGGTATCGCCCCATGTTGGGCGCCAACTGAGGTACTGGGTTTTTCAGAACCGGTACTGATCCGGTAACCCAGTGGTGCCAGGGTACACCCAAAGACCTCGGGTACTTTCCTGATTCAGACCACAGAAACTCAGAGTCTTCTAGGTGAAGTCAAAGATCGAATTTATTGGCTGCAACCAAGTAACAAGCGTCCTAGAAGTACAACAGCACGGTTTGTATGTTCTCAGGAGACTGTGGCCCTCATTCCGACTTTGACCGGCGGCGGTTGCCGCCGGCCTGTCGGGGGCCGCCAGAATACCGCTGCGCGGTCAAAAGACCGCCACGGTAATTCTGACTTTCCCGCTGGGCTGGCGGGCGGCCGCCTTCAGGCCGCCCGCCAGCCCAGCGGGAAAGATGCTTCCACGATGAAGCCGGCTCGGAATCGAGCCGGCGGAGTGGAAGCTGTGCGACGGGTGCAGTGGCACCCGTCGCGTATTTCACTGTCTGCCAAGCAGACAGTGAAATACTTGTAGGGGCCCTCTTACGGGGGCCCCTGCAATGCCCATGCCAGTGGCATGGGCACTGCACGGGCCCCCAGGGGCCCTGCGACCCCCCCTACCGCCATCCGGTTCCCGGCGGTCGGACCGCCGGGATCTGGATGGCAGTAGGGGGGGTCGGAATCCCCTCGGCGGCGCAGCAAGCTGCGCCGCCTTGGAGGATTCAATGGGGCGGCGGTACACTGGCGGGAGACCGCCAGTGTTGCCGGTCCGACCGCGGCTTTACCGCCGCGGTCGGAATCCCCATTGGAGCACCGCCGGCCTGTCGGCGGTGCTCCTGCGGTCCTCCGCCCTGGCGGTCTTTGACCGCCAGGGTCAGAATGACCGCCTGTGTGTCAATGCAGTCAGGTTTCCTTATATACAGTTTTTTAAGCTTCAGGCAAACATTCTTGACATTTTGGTTGGTCATTCACATGTTTTCACTACAAAGGAAAAAACTGTGTCATGATGAAACCTCATATTTCATGTCATCCAACCCATAATAAATTACCCGGCAAGGCCTAGTATTTTACATCAGATAAGTGTGGACCCCCAATAAAAACGGGCACCTCCCCCTCGTAAAGTAAGAAGAAGAAAAGAGCAGGTGCAGGTGTGAGCAAGATTAGGCAGGGTGTGTGAGCGATAATAAGGGTTTTATGGCATGGTGTGCCTTGATGCTATCTGATTCGGCCACTGGGAGAGGGACTGACCAAACAGGTTTGGCCTGAGGCAATGGTTCCAGCTTGCCCAGGTCAGAGAAAAGTCAATCAAGGTGTACGTGTCCTTGGAATCAAATCTGACTGTATTATAAGCCTATGTGAGGGCAACTTTTAAAAATGGCTGCCGTGTATAAAATGGGAGCCACGAGTGCAGGACGAAAATGGCGATTTCGAGGTGAAAACGCTGCTGGAATTGAGCGAAAATGCTCATGCTTAGTGTACTAGTCATTATCGGTCTTTTGATACTAAAACCGTACTGCTGTGGCAAAGTAAATTACATGGGTCCAGAATTTTTAGAACCACACACGTTGTTCCTGTGAACATCGCAAGGCTCGAATGCAGAAAAATTAGACAATGCACAGATTGGTGAAATTTGGCAGGGATTCAGCATTACAAGCGTAAGGCAGAGTTACCAAATCCCACCAATTCCAAAAGCAGAATTATAGCTCTGGGCCTATTTAAATCCTGCTTTGCGGAGAATTGCAAAATCGTATGTTGAGTATGCATCTCTCAGTAGTGATTTTGAGTAGCTGCACTGCTACAATGTAGAGTCCTGCATTGCCATCAAGGGTACCATTGATGAGGGGCTTGCGATGTTAAGTCCTGCGTCGAAGATGCGTCATGCACCATCAGTTCCAGGAGACTGTGTGCTGTAATGTGAGGTCAATACAGCTATGAAGAGATGCATCGTATTGCATAGGTTCTGTTCACAAGACCACAGCTAGTCTGGAAAAGCACCTTGAGGCCCACTTCCGAGGGTACCGGCATGGGGTGGCACCACTTGGCGGCAAGACTCACAGCAGATGGAGTTCAGGTGCTAGATTCAAGATGGTTGGAGCCTTTTCTGTCCCTGTGGCTTTGATCAGGAGCTACCCAGCTAGCCCTTGGAGTCACTCTGGTGTTCCTGGGATGCAGATGCAAGCCCAGTCCCTTTCACTCAGGCAGCATGGAAGCAGGACAACAGGGCAGCAGAGTAGCACTCCTTTTTGTAGACCAGCACAACAGTCCTTCTGACTTTTTCCACAGGCCATAAGGTATACTGAAGAGTTGTGTATGAGGGTCCATTATTAATACCTAGGGCCCACTTTGAAGTTTGTGAAGGTGGCTAGAAGTTTCCACTACCAGACGTGTTTGTAATTTCCTGATTCCCTGCCCTGGACCCAGCCTCTCTAGAATCACAAAACACTAGAAATACTAGTTTCTAAACCCTTTGTGAGTGTACTGGACAGACCCTTTGTGATTTGTAAGTGTACTAGGTAACAGCTCCTCTCCCTTATCAAGTCAAAGATGGCCCATCCTGCCAACACCTTTCCCCCCTTTGTCTCCCTGTCTGGGAGCAATACACCAAGACCAACTGCCAGCTGCACCTAGTCATATGACACAGGAGACAGACTTCGGGGACCAAATGAATGGGACAAGAAACTCCAACTTTGATAAAAAGTCACATTTGCAGAATTGTGACTTAAAATCAGACTTTACCATTAAAGAGGGTTTTAAATTACAATTCTTTAGACAGCAAACTCGACATTCCTACTTGCTCCCAATTGAAAGTGAGCACCTATTTTATGTAATAAGGTAAATTAATGTTATCCTATGGGAGAGGAATGCCTTGCTGTAGTGAAAAACAAATGTAAGTGTTGTTCATGACTAGGACATGTAAATGTTAAAAGTACATGTCCAACATTTTCCAAACACTGCACACTGTTCATGGGCTCTTTTGGGCCTACAGTAGGAGAGACTTATATCTATGAAAATAGAATGTTGAGGCCCGGCAAAATATTTCTTTAGCCAGGCCAAAGTGACAGTCTAAAACTGCACACTCAGGTTGCAATTGTAGGCCAAGAACACGATTAAAAGTATATTACAATGACATCTTTTCACCATTCTGTGCCTTGGGAACTGACAGAAGATGGGGAATCTACCTGGTAGCCGATCCACCCAAAGTGCATCACTGGGTGGCCTGACTTTGCAGGAGCTTCCACTATCTCTTTCTCCACAGATGCAAATCCTGTTCAGCGTGACATCTCTGCAAAGGAGCCTTTGTTGGCCACAGCCTGCAACTTTGTACCGCTGGACATTTCCACCTTTCAAAAAAGTGACAAAGTCTGAAGGCAAAAATCTTCACTGCAACTCCATCCAGCAGCTCCTTTCTGATGATCCCTCCTCTTTGAACATGTCTGCTGCCTATCCACACCGGACTCTACCTTCTCAGGTGCTTTTCTTCAAAACAAATTCTAAATATGAAGGCAAGCCACATCCAGGCCTAATTCACCTTGTGTATCTGACTGATGCTCCATCAAGGTCAACCTTGACATTTTAATGTGTCCATAGACCCACGATTGCCGCTTTGAAATATTAGCCAATATTTTGCACTGAAAAATTTACAGATTTATAACTCCAGTTCTACTGATTGTTTTTAATTAATTTTGGTGTCATTTTATTATTAAAAATCACTATTTTTCTAAATACATTTAGGATTTCTCTTGTGTTGGATTTTCACTCTTTGACTGTTAGTGGGCCGCAAAAAAAGTTTATACATTGCCTCTGCCTTATATATTCACCCTGATAAAGATTTTGGTGTTGCTTGAGTGGGGCTTCCATGCTCGTCAACAAATAGCCCAATTTCTTGCAATAGGGATGGAGGCCTGCACATGATAAAAGGCCTCTGTCCATGTATTTGCATTGCCAAATGAGAATCTTTTTATTTTTTAAAGTAGCCTATGTCCATTAAATGACAAATTCTGCTTTCAGAAAAAAATCAATTTGGGGTAAATATCATGGAGAAGAGGAACCACTGCTTACTCCTCCTAAGGATGCTGACATGATTCACCATGGGGAAGGTGTCCCAAGGGAATGCACTTGTGCTCTGAGAATAGTAAAAGAACCTGGGAAGACTTTGAGCAGGACGGACAGCATCACCAAATTTAAGGTGTTAATCTCTACTGAAAAAGGGCATATATCCTGTCTGAGAAATTGGGCTGCTGGCTGAGGGGAATTTGAGCCCTTCTCAAGAATCAGCCATAATCCCCATATGGGTAAACCACAAGATGTCACTAAATTAACTTGTGCTTAACCCTCTAGTAGCTTGGCAAAAAAGCAGTCATGCTTAACTTAGAGGAAATGTGTAAAGTATTTATGCAGCATATCAACAGCAATAAAGTGTAAACACAACACATGAATAAAGAGTAAAATTTAATAAATTACTTGACACCACAATGACAAAAAGTCCAATCAGTCGATTCAGAGATATGCAATTTAAAAGATTTAGGTGAAAATAGTACTTAGAAGCACAAAATGTTAACTGTTGTTATCTGGTGACGCTGGACCAGGACAAAATGACAAGTTCAGGTTGATCGCAATGGAGCGTGGGCTGGATACACGGACCAGGTTAGGACTGCTGAGAATTGTACCTTGTGTCTTTGATGTAAGGTGTTGCATCGTGCAGCGCTTGTACAAAGGAACAATGCGGGGTCCTGCGTTGAGTTGGTTTGTGCTGCATTTCCAATGAGGAGCTACAAAGACTGTGTTGTGAAGTGTATATTGAGTTGTGTTGTGCTGTGTCAGTTCAGATGAGTTGCTGCCACGGCTGCCAGGGCACCAGGTTGCGTCGCATTCCATAGGTTCTGATGGGAACCACAGCTTTGCTGGCAGAAAACCTTTAACCCTTCTTCCAAGTGTCCAGGACTGCAGAAGGATCACATAGGGGGTTAGGTCTCAGAGCAGGCAGAGTCCAAGTGCAGGTTCAAGCTGGTTGAAGCCTTTTATCTCCCTGAGTCTCTGATCAGGAGGCCAGCCAACTAGCTGGGTAGGCATCACTCTGGTGGTCCTGGGTTCAAGGTACATGTCCAGTCCTTTTCACTCAGGCAGCAGGGCACCAGAGCAACGGGGCAGCAGAGCAGTCCTTCTTGCAGCAGAGCAGTCCTTCTTATGAGTCTTCTACAGGTCCATAAGTGATCTGAAAAGTGGTTCTGAGGGTCCAATATTTGCACCTTATGCCCACTTTGAAGTGGGAGAAGCTTCTGGAGTTTTCCCTACAGAGGTATCTGGAATTTTCTGCCTCCCTGCCATGGCCCCAGGCTGTCTGGGGGAATGATAGACAAATGTGAATTCCTTTGTCTGAGCAAAGCCAGTTCATTTGATGTGTAAATGTGGTACTTGACAGCTCCACCCCCTACCATGTCTGAGATGGCCTATCCTGCTAACACCCACACCCTCCATTGTGCTATCTAGGAGGAATACACAAAGGCTAACTGCCAACTACACCTACTCATGTGACCCAGGAACATGCTGCAGGCACCAACTGGTTAGGAGAAGAAAATACCAACTTTCGAAAGTGGCATTTTCTGAATTGTGACTTGAAAACATGAATTCCCATTAAAGATGATTTAAATTACAATTCCCCAGACACCAAACTTGACTTTCCTACCTTCTTTCAATCAAAGATTAGCACATATTATTTGTAATAAGGTAACCCAATGTTATCCTATGAAAGAGGCAGGCCAGACAGTAGTGAAAAATTAATTTGTGAGTTTTTAACTACTGGGACATGTAAAGCTTAAAAATACATGCCCCACTTTTTAATTTCAATGCACCTATGAGTTCTTTAGGGCGTACATTAGGTGTGACTTATATGTGTGACTTATTTGTATTAAAAAGGTAAGTTTATGATAGTCGAAGGGGTTATTTTGCCAAGTCTAACAGGAAGTTTAAAACTGCTGGCAGGCTGGAAGGGCTGGCTAGAAACATGTTTTTAAGGGCTACTTAAGTGTGTGGCATGAGGCGTGCTACAGGCAGTCTAGTAGCATTTAGGCCCATATTTATACTTTTTTAGCGCCACATTTGCGCCGCTTTTTGACGCAAAAACAGCGCAAACTTACAAAATACAATTGTATTTTGGAAGTTTGTGCCACTTTTGCATCAAAAAATGACACAAATGCGGCGCTAAAAAAGTATAAATATGGGCCTTAGTTTACAGGTTCTGGGTATGTAGTATAACCCTTTACTAGGGACTTGTCAGTAAATTAAATATGTCAATCACGTGTAAGCACATATGGAGTAATCACACACAGTTTAGCACTAGTTATAAATATTTCAATGCACATAGTGCTAAGGCCAACACAACAAATTAAGAAAAATAGGTGGGATGTAGGCAAATGTTTTAGGGTGACCCAGCAGAGAGGGCCACGTTTAACATCCTGAAACATGTTTAGAGATATGCAGCACTGGCAACACCAACATAGCTAAATATTAAAGACTTTCAAATTAAGTGAGTGATACCATGCACTGCATTTATCATGAGGCATATCGGTGAATTGTGTGCTGGAATGCCATGCAGTGTTTTCACTTTCCACTTTTGTGATTGGTTCCTTTGAGTTATTGGGCTTCCTGCACCCTTGGAGTAGTACAGAAATGTGAGGAGACTGTGAGCAGCTTCAACAGCACCCCACAGTTATGGTGTTACACCCCTACTGAAAAAGTACTAACATTCTGAAACATGTCTAGAGATACCCAGCACTGGCCTCATTAACAATGGTGAATACTAAAGACTTTCAACTAAAGTGATCCGTACCATGCCCTGCATTTACCACAATGAAACCTTGGAAAATTGCTGGTTTGCCAGGCAGTGAGACCTCCCTCCCTTTGTGATTGGCTCTTATGAGTTATTGGGATGACAAGCTCATTAGGATGGTTATACAGAATCCTGGAATCACTGGATCAACCTCACACCACGCAGCACCACATGAATATCATAGTTTCTGTCTCTCAAATGAGGTTATTAATATAGTCTTATAGTCTAATAGTCTTATAGTCTTATAGCCCACTGATGAGGGCTACACCGGTTTTTATAGACCCTAAACCTGAGTGGGGAAGACCTGTAAACATGAAGGGCACATTTTACCACCGATATAGCCTGGAATGAAAGGGCTATAAGGTTATTAAAACAGTCCATTTACTGAGGGCAGAATGTTCTAATATAAAGAAGGAGAAACACAAAGACAAACATTTGAATGTTAGAGCAGAAGCCAATACCAGACATTCAGTGTCTTCAATGGTGGTCTTTACATTCCAATGTTCTGATATAGCCTCTGCTGAGGTCTATACCAGTTGTTGAAGGCCTGAACCAGAGTTATAGGCTTGAGTTCAGGTGAGGCCTTTTAACAACTGGTATAGCTTGAAAAACAAGGGCTAGGAGGCTTTTGGAACATTTCATCCACTGAAGGTAAAATATTCTAAATCAAAAAGGGTGAAACAGAAAGTCAGGACTTGGACTGTTGGAGAAGAAGGCTCATACCAGCTATTTTTAGACCTGAGTCACTCCATTGTCTTCAATGGATCTCCCAACATTCTAATGTTCTAATTAATGTGCACATTAAACCTCAGAGCCATCTCATGGCTCACATCAACGTGGCTACAGGTATGTTTCAGAGCATGCACCACCAGGAAGCAGTTGAGAAAGCTGGCAGGATTAGGTGCTACAATGTTGCTGGTAGTCTTCTTGCTACTTTGTTGCGGTTTTGCAGGCGTCCGGGAGCAGTCAGCGGTCGATCCTTGGCAGAAGTAGAAGAGGGAACTTCAGAGGAACTCTGGTGAGCTCTTGCATTCGTTATCTGGTGAGATGCCCACAAGAGAGACCCTAAATAGCCCTCAGAGGAGGATTGGCTACAGAGAAAGGCAAGCACCTATCAGGAGGGGTCTCTGACATCACCTGCTGGCACTCAGAGCTGTCCATTGTGCCCTCACACCTCTGCATCCAAGATGGCAGAGGTCTGGGACACACTGGAGGAGCTCTGGGCACCTCCCCTGGGAGGTGCTGGTCAGGGGAGTAGTCACTCCCCTTTCCTTTGTCCAGTTTCACGCCAGAGCAGGGCTGGGGGGGGATCCCTGAACCAGTGTAGACTGGCTTATGAAAGGAGGGCACCATCTGTGCCCTTCAAAGCATTTCCAGAGGCCAGGAGAGGCTACTCCTCTCAGGCCCTTCACACCTATTTCCAAAGGGAGAGGGTGTAACACCCTCTCTCAGAGGAAATCCTTTGTTCTGCCTTCCCGAGACTGGGCTGCCCAGGCCCCATGGGGGCAGAAAACTGTCTGAGGGTTGGTAGCAGTGGTAGCTGCGGAGAAAATCCCGGAAAGTTAGTTTGGCATTACCAGGCTCTAGCTGGAGAACCGGGGATGCATGGAATTGTCCCCCCAATACCAGAATGGTATTGGGGTGACAATTCCATGATCCTAGACATGTTACATGGCCATGTTCGGAGTTACCATGGTGATGCTACATATAGGCATTGACCTATATGTAATGCACGCATGTAATGGTGTCCCCGCACTCACAAAGTCCGGGGAAATTGCCCTGAACAATGTGGGGGCACCTTGGCTAGTGTCAGGGTGCCCTCACAATAAGTTACTTTGCACCTAACCTTCGCTAAGTGAGGGTTAGACATATAGGTAACTTATAAGTTACTTAAGTGCAGTGTAAAATGGCTGTGAAATAATGTGGACGTTATTTCACTGAGGCTGCAGTGACAGTCCTGTGTAAGAATTGTCTGAGCTCCCTATGGGTGGCAAAAGAAATGCTGCAGCCCATAGGGATCTCCTGGAACCCCAATACCCTGGGCACCTAGGTACCATATACTAGGGAATTATAAGGGTGTTCCAGTGTGCCAATCAGAATTGGTAAAATTAGTCACTAGCCTGCATTGACAATTTTAAAAGCAGAGAGAGCATAAACACTGAGGTTCTGGTTAGCAGAGCCTCAGTGATACAGTTAGGCACCACACAGGGAACACGTATAGGCCACAAACTTATGAGCACTGGGGTCCTGGCTAGCAGGATCCCAGTGACACATATCAAACATACTGACAACATAGGGTTTTCACTATGAGCACTGGGCCCTGGCTAGCAGGATCCCAGTGAGACAGTAAAAACGCCCAGACATTTACTCACAAACAGGCCAAAAGAGGCTACCTTCCTACACCTGTTGTTCTGAAGGCCCAGACAGCAGTCGGTACTGGGGTAGGACCCCATCCACCAGTCGCTCCAGCTCCGCCGAGGTGAAGGCAGGGGCCCTTTCCACAGTAACACAAGCCATGGTTGTCTCCAGACACAGGTCACAGCAGCACATGCGTTGTAGATCCTCACCTGTTGAAGGTCAGGTAGTAAGTGAGTGAAAAGGTAGAAAATGGCAGTCATGTCCGGGCGGTGTGTACCGTCACCGCCAGTATACATCACCATTGGCCACTGTAACCAATAGGGCCCAATGATAAACAATGAGGAGTTGAACGGCGGTTCTCAACCACCTCCCGCAACGACGCACAACGTCAGCGGAATTCCCTCATTTCCACCTGTCCTTCCATACAGGACAGGCAGACACCATTTGGTGCAGGCCATGGATCATAACTGTGTCACAGTACCCAAATTCACTATTTGGAGATATCCCACCAAAATAATGTTACAATCACATTATGCTTTGAACTATAGTGGTAGGAATCTACAAATAAGGACCAGATGCTCACGCTTTTCCCCCATAGATTGCAACCTCTACGGATGAATAGGAGATGGAGACATCGCCCTGTGTACAGACCCCTGGTGGACTTGGCAACAATGGAGGACAGGCACATGATCCTCACCTATAGACTTGACAGGGCCACAATCACAGAGAACATTGCCAAGGCCCCCGCCAGAAAAAATAAGACTCTCCTGATTTTCACCCTTGTGTCCCACTCTGTCACCCTGTCCACCTTGAACTGCCATTGCTTCCCTTCCTACGCCCCCTTGGACAATGCACCTGTGATACAAATAGACTGGAACTCTTACCTGGACTCTCCTCCACCCCCCTGAGCCTATAGCAATCCCCCATCCACTTATTAGCACATAAATAAACATCCTTGTAAAAAATACAAGTATTGAGTCTGTCAAGTGATTGAACTATATATTTGTTCAACAATCTGTAGACATTGCAATTCAACTGTACAGTAATGTATACATAGGTATGACCTGTAGTTTGTTGCAGTCAATACACCAGGAGCCAGAGCGGGGCACATATATCTGTAAATAGACATGTCAAAGGGCACAGTAAGTAGCCATAGTAGTGGGAATATCAGCCTGCAGTCAAAATTTACAATACAAAACTGTAATGGAAGGTGAAGTTACAGTGTCTTACCTGTGTGTCACTGCAAGTACTCTCGTATGACTGATGTTCTATTGTCCACATCCTCATCCTCTGCTTCCTCTTCATCACTGTCCACAGGCTCCACCACTGCCACAGGTGCATCTCCAGCCTCATTCTCCTGCAGAAAAGGCACCTGGCGAGTTAAGGCAAGGTTGTGCAACATGCAACATACCACGATGATCTGGCAGATCTTCTTGGGTGAGTAGCACAGGGAACCACCTGTTAGACGGAGGCAATGAAACCTGGCCTTCAGGAGGCCGAAGGTTTGCTCTATAATTCTTCTTGTTCACCCATGTGCCTCATTTTAACGTTCCTCTGCTCTTGTCCTGGAATTCCTCACTGAGGTCAGTAGCCATGAAAGGTTGGGGTAACCAGAGTCACCTGCTAATATCGAGGGATACCTGTTAACCAGACACTAACCCTTATGGCCAACCCAATACCCATACACCAACACATAATGGGTGGGGGACCATGGGCTGACCTATTAGCCACACCCAGTGCCACTGGAGTTGAGCCATCACATATGGGATGCTGCTATTCCTCAGGATAAAGGCATCATGCCAGACCCAGGATACTTTGCATTGACATGGGAGATGTACTGGTCTGCCAGGCACACTATCTGCACATTCATGGAGTGAAAGCTATTTTGATTTCTGAACACCTGTTTATTTCTCCGGGGGGGGACAAATACAATATGTGTACCATCAATTGCCCCAATGATGTTGGGGATATGTCCCATTGCATAGAAGTCAGCTTTCACTGTGGCCAAATCCTGCACCTGGGGGAAAACAATGTAGCTGGGAATGTGTTTAATCAGGGCAGACAACAATTGAGAACATTGGTTGTGACGTTCCTGCTGCCAAGCCCACTGTCACTTGGAAAGAACCAGTTGCCAAGAAATGGAGCACAGATAGGACTTGCACAAGAGGGGGGATCCCAGTGAGGTGACGGATAGCAGAGATCAGGTCTGGCTCACACCTCTTGGATTGTGGCCCTGTCAAGTCTGTAGGTGAGGATAATGTGCCTGTCCTCCATTGTTGCCAAGTCCACCAGGGGTCTGTACACAGGGGGATGTCTCCATCTCCTTTTCATCCTCAGCAGTTTTAATCTAGGTCGCAAAACAATGAGCATCTGGTCAGTATTCAACATTTCCAAAATGTACAGTGCATTGCATGTTGTGACAGAAACAGTGTGTTGTTGTATAGGCCCAAATGGTGCCTATATGTGCTGTGATGCAGTTAGGTGCCATGGCCTCCCCCCCCTCAAATGGCACCCACCTGCCCTGTGTGGATGGACATGTGAAAATGAGGTAATGCAGCTGACGTTGTGCGCCGTTGCAGGAGGCGGTCGAGTACCGCCGTGCAACTCCTCATTGGTTGTCATTGGGCCCTATGGGTTACAATAGCCAATGGTGATGTACGCCGGCGGTGACAGTATGCACTGTCGCAGACGTGACCGCCATTTCCATCTGTTCACTCACTTGCTACCTGACCTTCAACAGGAGAGGACATACACTGCATGTGCTGCTGTGACCTGTGTCTGGAACTTACCATGGCTCGTATCACTGGGGAAAGGGTCTTCACCACTGCAGAGTTGGAGAGACTGGTGGATGGGGTCCTACCCCAGTAACGATTGCTGTATGGGCCTCCAGACCAGCAGAGGAGTACACTATGAGCACAATGCATGGGGCATGAATGCATGGAGTGCTGTATGTGAGGGCCTCGTGTAAGGGGGGGTGGTTGAGGGGTCCTGGGCAGCGTGCTGCATGTATGGTGGGTAATGTATGTGCATAAGGGGATGGGAGGGATATTGTGGGCCATTAGTGTAACAGGCCAGGCGGTATGACTGATACCTTTTTTCTATGTGTATTTCTCTGCAGGTCAGCACCCATCAGAAAAGGGGTATATGGTGTGCCATCAACAAGGATGTGCAGACCCTAGGGGGTCTGCAGCAGGCGGAGCACCCACTGTCGCAAATGGTGGGAGGACCTGAGACGCTGGGCAAGGAAGACAGCGAATGCCCAGCTGCGGATGGCCTCCCAACGAGGAAGAGATGCCCGTCGAACCCTGACCCCCGATGTTCCGCACTCTGGTGGTGGCCTTTCCGGAGCTGGATGAGTGCTTGAGGGCATCACAGCAGCCACAAGGGAGTGAGTACATTTTCACATTATACCACTTGTGCATGGTTAAGTGGCCTTCGGGTGGGGGATGTGGGCCATGTGGGCCTGTTGGTGCCCCTAGACCAGACCGGACATTGCAGGGTAGGTTCCATGTTGGGCAGGGGCTGATGAACTCCACCTCCAACCAAGCTAGTGGCCATCCACTACTGGGCAGGGCTTTGTGGGTCTCAGGTATGCTACAATTGGCGTTAGGTATTACTGTCTTTGGCATGCTGACTAGCATTGTGACTGGTAGTGCATTGCCTAGTGCGTAGGGAGGATCCCTGTGTGTGTGTGTGTGTGTGTTGTGTACACCAACAGTGGTGTTGTTGCTGCCATTGACCAGGTGTATCCTTTATCTCTTCCCCCCCTTTTTGTTTTATCATCCTGTCCTTATGTGCATTAGCATCATCTGGCGGAGGAGCAGAGGTACTGGCGACGGAGGGACCTGCATCCCACAGGGCCCATGAGGCAGAATCCACTGATGGTGAGGGCACCAGTGGGACGGAGGGCGAGGGGAGCACCACGGCGGAGCCTGGAGGGGACAGTTCAGAAAGTTATACCTCCTCCGATGGAAGCTCCCAAGTGGTGGCGGACAGCTCTGTGCCCACCCCAACTACATGTACAGCCGCCACCCTCTGTACCAGCACTGCCCTCCCAGCAGCCCCTCAGTGAGTTTCCCATGCCCGCTCGCCCAGGAGGGTGGGCATCTCCTTCGCCCCAGGCACCTCAGGCCCTGCCCCAGTTAGCCCTTTTGCCCTCAGTGAGGAGGCTATTGACCTCCTGAGATCCATCTCTGTTGGGCAGTCACCCATAGTGAGTGCCATCCAGAGGCTGGAAGGGCATTTGCAACAAACAAATGCATTCCTGGAGGGCATTCACTGTGGCATGGCGGCCCAACAGAGATCTATCCAGGCTCTGGCCTCCTCCTGATGGCAGCCATTGTTCCTGTCTGTAGCCTCCCCCCCTCTAACTTCCTCTGCCCAGTCCCATTCCCCTCAGCCCCAACCTATCCCAAGCACACATTCAGACCAGCATGCACCGAAGACAACACACAGGAGTGGCTCAGGAAAACACAAGCACCACACATCATCCCACTGGCACTCACACAAACACCATCCACATGCAGACACACCAACATCCACTGCCCCCAATGTGTCTCCCTCCTCCTCCTCGTCCACCTCCCTCCCAGTAGCGTCTCCAATGACACATGCATGTACTACATCAACATCCACTGCCTCCATCACCATCACGCCTACCACTACAAGCACCTCCCTGGCAGTCACCACCCCCACCTCCATGCACACGACCCCCTGTGTCCTCTCCCACTGTGTCTGTGCCCCCTCCTCACAAAGTGCACAAACGCAAGCACTCAGACACCCAACAGCCATCCACCTCACAACATCATCCAGCCTATGCACCTGCATCCAAATACAGCAGAAAGACACATCCAACAACCACTCCCTCTTCCTCCACTCCCAAACCTTCACCCTATTCCCACCCCAGTGTCCCAAAGAAGCTTTTCCTCTCCGTCGTTGACCGCTTCCCTACCCCTCCCCCCCATCCATCATGTCAGGCAAGGGTGGTCAGAACCCAGGCTAGCATCTTAGCCACCCAGTCCACGGCCACTGTAGTTTCGGCAAGGAAACACCCATCAGCACTGGCAGTGCGCCTGCACCAGCTGCCAAGGAGAAGGGCAAGGATGCACCACCAGCTGGCAAGGAGGCACCACCAGCTTACAAGTGGAAGGGCAAGGAAGCACCACCAGCTGGCAAGGGCAAGGGGAAGGAGGTACCACCAGCTTACAAGGGGAAGGGCAAGGAGGCACCACCAGATAGCAAGGGCAAGGAGGCACCACCAGCTTACTAGGGGAAGGGCAAAGGGACTGCCCCTGCAGGCAGGAAGGACAGAAGGTTTGGTGCTGGGACTGATTCTGAGCCCCCAACACCAACCATGGGGCTTCAGCCATCCGAGGCTGCAGGGGAAGGGCTGGAGCCTCCCCCCACCACTGGCAGCCACGACAGAAGCACCGCCACTAGCACCGGCACCTGCACTGCCACCTGCACCACCACCTGCACTGCCACCAGCAGTACCACCAGCACCGCCGCTAGCAGCAGCAACCTCAGTGGGCATCCGTCCGAGGCTTCAGGGAAAGGGCTGGAGCCTCCCCCACCACTGGCAGCCACAGCACCGCCACCAGCACTGTCACCTGCACCGCCACCTGAACTGCCACCTGCACTGCCGCCAGAACCATCACCATCAGCAGCAGCCCCAGTGGGCATCCGTCTGAGGCTGCAGGGGAAGGGCTGGAGCCTCCCCCCTTCACCCGCAGCCACGACCCCAGCACCACCACCAGCATCTGCACCGCCACCTGCACCGCTGCAAGTACCGCCGCTAGCAGCAGCCCCAGTGGGCATCCATCCGAGGATGCAGGGGAAGGGCTGGAGCCTCCCCCCACCACTGGCAGCACCGACACCAGCACTGGCACTGCCACCACTGAGCAGCCGTCGCCGCTGGCGGGCAGTGTGTTGTCCTGCCTCCAAGGACTGTGATGCATCCTGACCACTGCAAATCGTGTGGGTCTGACACCCAGGTGAGTGACTGTGACCTTGCACTCCCCAAGATCTACATCACAGGGCACTAAGCCCCCTCCAGAACGATTGGAAAAAGGCATCCACTCACTCCCTCCTTGCCAGGATGAAGCACACTGGGCACAAACCCCCCTCCAGAACCAGTGGAAGAAAGCATTCACTCACCCCCTCCTTTAGAGGATGAAGCACACTGGGCAGAAAGCCCCCTCCAGAACCAGTGGAAGAAGCCACCCACTTGAGAGACTGTGGCTTTGTACTCCCCAGGACCAAGCAGTGCAGAAGCCATCCACTAGAGAGACTGTGGCTTTTCACTCACCAGTACCAATCAGTGGGCAAACCACCCACTTGAGAGACTGTGGCTTTGCAGTCCCCAGGACCAAGCAGTAGAGAAGCCATCCACTAGAGAGACTGTGGCTTTACACTCCCCAGGACCAAGCAGCGGGCAAACCACCCACTTGAGAGACTGTGGCCTTGCACTACCCAGGATCAAGCAGTGGGCAAACCACCCACTAGAGAGACTGTGGCTTTGTACTCCCCAGGACCTAGCAGTGGAGAAGCCATCCACTAGAGAGACTGGATTTGCACTCCACAGGACCAAGCAGTGGGAAAACCACCCACTTGAGAGACTGTTACCTTGCACTCCCCAGGACCAAGCAGTGGGCAAACCCCCATCTTGAGAGACTGTGGCTTTGCACTCCCCAGGACCAAGCAGAAGAGAAGCCATCCACTAGAGAGACTGTGGCTTTGCACTCCCCAAGACCAAGCAGTGGGCAAACCACCCACTTGAGAGACTGTGGCACTTCCAAGGACCAAGCAGTGGGCAAACCGCCCTCTAGAGAGACTGTGGCTTTGCACTCCCCAGGACCAAGCACAGGGCATGTTGCCCCCTTCAGGACAAGTAGTGTCATACCATCTTCTGGCTGAGGTGCCCCCCGTTCCTCATCCCACTGAGGTGCCTGTGTATTTTCGACCTGATGCCCCTGCAGTGTTCTCTCCATTTTGATGCAGGAGTGAGGTGGGGCCTTGGCCTATGTGATGTGGCCCTGTGGCCCACGGGCATTATGGACTGGGTAGTGTCCCTCCATTTGTATATATGTAAATACTGTTTTGATTTTTGAAGACGTATTTCTAGTATTTTATCATATTACACTCACTTCAATCAATTCCTTTTGTCCTTGCATTCTTCCTGGGGGGTAAGGGGTGGATGTGTAATGTTGTTGCATCTGTTTGTGTGTATGGTGTTGGGAGTGGGGATTGGGGTATTGCGTGTTGCGTGTGTGTGTCACTCTCTTTTTCTTCCACTCTCCCCTGTGTGCTAGGTGGAAGTGCTCACCATGGTCGTCTTCACCGGCGTTGGTATTCCTGGTGTAGGAGGAGGTAGACCAGCATGGGGAACACCTGCAGTTCAGGCTCCATCACGTCGTGGTTCTTCCCTGAGTGTCCAGGAGTGAGTACTTTGACTTCTGTGTTCAGTTTCCGTCGTGCTTTTGATGTTGTTGGTACCGCCCCGGAAAAGGTGGGGGATAGGCCTGTTGTAATACTGTGGGTGGTACATTGTCTTCCGCCAGGCTGTTGGCGGTTACCGCTGCAGTGCTTGTTGCTACCACTGCGGCAGTCAGTGTGTTAAAGTGGCTGTCTGTGTGGGCGGTTTCCACCATCATCATAATTCCATTTGTTTTACCGCCGGCTTGTTGGCAGTATTACTGCCGCTTTATCACCCACCACCAGGGTTGTAATGAGGGCCTAAGAATTGGTCTACATTGTCTAATAGTAAAATACTTCTTTTTAAGAACAGGTTTAAAAAGAATTTGGTGTACCTTCGGTAGTACTTAAGAAAAATGAAATGCAAAATTATTTGACCTGATATTTCATCGCAGGGGAAAAGCCTCTTGTCAAGATTCTTCATAAAACCCAATAGGAAGCATAAATAAATATTTTATTGTGTCAGATCTAAAACAAAATAATAGGGAACACACCCAATGGCCCTGTGCACACCAAAGATAGTCCGTCGGGGAAAAAGATTTTGTCAGATTTAAATATGCAGTAACATTGGTTTTCGCTTCCGCTTCTCTTAATCATCTTCAGAGCTCAAAATCATAAAGTGCTTGTTCAACCTTCGCTTTACTAAGACTGTTAAGATGTGGGGTCAATAAAGGCAGACTTTTCTCCAATCTTCCAATATTCTGAATTGACATAGGCCAACCAGAGGATATATAGTCCTCTATCAAGAGAAAGGCAATTCCACATAATATCTTTTGTTAGAGCTGCCCCCTCGTTCCTTCAAATTGCAAGCCACAGTAGCACGGGCCAGGCTTTAATCCAATCCTCTATTTAAGAAAGCCCAAGCTTCCTCTGACAGATAAGGTGTGAAGAAGCTATAGGGACAGAAAGGAGTTTCCTGCAAAACCTATTCTCCTCTAGCTGGATAGTCTCACTTTGCATAATACCCCACACCTCAGCTCTATACATAGCAATTTAAATATATTGAGGCTCAGGGCCTGTTTACAAGTTTGGAGGTCCTACCACCATACTGTCATGTTGGCGGTCCCAAAAAGACCGCTGTGCCGGTGGTCCCCAAACCCCTGTATTACAATCTATTCAGGCAGGACTGCCATCTCATAAGCAAAAAATGCAGACCGCCAGCAATGTGGCGTCTTGGATCTAAGTGGTCTGACCAGCAGTGCCATCAGCCTTGTGGCCAACCAGCATGCCCTTTACAAACATACAGTCACCATGGCGATCTCCTCGCAGCAGTCAGCCAATCGTGGTTAACAAAAGTAACAGACAAGCATACATTGGATGAATTAAAAAACAACACAGCTGATAAACATTGGCTAAGTGGACACACCTGCAAAGGAGGTTATAAGACGCACCCCTTCACATACCACAATACTTTTCATTTCCACTGCAGCACAGCAAGATGGACCACACACCATTCTTGCCATTTTTTTTATTAGGCAGCTCTTTTTTCCCCATCCCATTTTACACCTTTCACACACATTGTCTAATATTTTTCCCCATATTCATTTGTCTTGGTTAGTTAGTCACTGTCACCCCCTTTAATTTTCAGTCATGTCATGGGCCAAAAACCCACAATCTTCAGAGGATAAGTTGAGAGTCATGGTGGATGAAATCATTAGAGTATAGCCATAATTGTTTGGAGCCCAAGTCCAGCACACTCCTCTCAGTAGGAAAATACGAGTGTAGGACAGGATAGTCAATATAGTGAATGCTGTAGGTACCACCCTGCATACAAAGGAGGACATTAGGAAGAGGTGGAATGACCTCAGGGGCAAGGTCCATTCCCTGGCCTCCAGGCATCAGCTAGAGGCCAAAAAAACTTGCTGTGGCCCTCCCAGTGCCCCATTAAGACTCTACTCCTGGGAGTAGAAGGTGTTGGCCATCCTGCATCCTGAGGGCTTGTCAGAAATACCTGGGAGACCATAGTTTGGTAAGTTACAACACCAAAACTGTCACAAAAATGCAATACCATGCCTGCTCACAGCTCTGATTTTCCACTGTCTTGTTCATTTACCTCACCAACTTTGAATATCCAGAGTACCTGAGATTTACAACTGTCAATGTGTATTATTGGCTCCAACATCACAGCTTCCAAGTCCCATCACATGGCATATGTCCAAATCGTGCCTGTAAATGTCACAATTCCAAAAACACATTCCTGAATTCATGGAATGTCCTAAAATGTAAATGTATGCTCAAACGTAAATGCAGCCTGCTTTCAGATATGTAATACCAAACATTTGTCAACTGTTGGGGATTAGAGAGAGTGACCTGACTGCAACTCCAAGAAGGCTCTGTTTCAGTAACTCCAAACACCAACCCAGTGTTCACTAGTGCAAATAACCCTGTGTTTTAACTCTCAATTGAAGTGTACTCACCTGGGATGATACCATTTGTAAAGTGTGTGTAGTGAAGAGAGTGATCTGACTACAACTCCTATGAGGCTTTGCTTCTGTAACTCCAAACACCACCCCAGTGGTCACTTGCCCTAATGACCCTGTGTCCTAACTCTCAATTGAAGTTTACTAACCAGGGAGTGACCAAGATACAGATCATGCTCAACTCAGAGATGTGTCTGTCTACCTAGCTACGTCTTGACTTGCTAACCCAAGATGAAACTATTGAGGACAGTAATGACACCTCACTCAGCATGTACAACAAGTATTCCTAAGGACTCAAGCAGCATCACTAGATTGCTATTGGCAGCCGACACATTGACACAGCACTGTGCACGTGATGATTTTAGTCACATTTAAAACAAACACCTGGGTTTGCCTGCATCCCACTCAAATAGGCCTCCAAATGGTAATAGCCATATGCTGTCTTTTCACTGTGTTGGCTGTACTGGTGGTAAGATGTCATTTTCAGGCCATCTTTCAAAGTGCAACTGAGCTGCACATCTCATCAGCTGCTTCAGTTAATTCAGTTTGGCATGCTTCGCATATGGCATGTCAAACTGAATCCAAAACCATGGTTACTTGACACAATTGGATTACCTACAACTTAACTTTGTCCAAGGTCTCTGCTTACTGGACATAAACGTTTTGCAATAACCCTCTTCATTAAGGTCCTCTTTTGTGTGTTACACATTCACTTTGTGGACTGATCCTGAATCACCTTCCATTTCCAATGGGAGGAGTACTCTGGACTTTGGACTTCCAGTGATGTGGCATCTACTTCAATGATTTCATTCCCCATGATTGACCCCTTCACATTTATTTTTCTGTTTGATTCATGTCACATACATTTTCAGTTAGTTGTGGCTTTACAATAAAATCCACCCATCACTGCCTCATTGGCTGCTGATATTGATTTCATATTTAGCCATGTGGATATGTCAGGCCATGTGAACCATACAATGATGTACCAAAGTATTTATACAATATGGGATATGTTGCATGTACACAG
Source organism: Pleurodeles waltl (assembly GCF_031143425.1). Taxonomy (NCBI): domain Eukaryota; kingdom Metazoa; phylum Chordata; class Amphibia; order Caudata; family Salamandridae; genus Pleurodeles; species Pleurodeles waltl. The sequence goes on from NC_090447.1 coordinate 724,411,644, forward strand.
TTTCCAGCTCAGGATCACAACCACCCCACACAAATACATACATACAAGTGTCTAGTCAAATGAAAAGTTTTATTACAGTGATTTGCCCAATGTGGTTGTGTTTTGTAAATGTGTGTGTATTTTGAGACCTGCGGTGTGTACCGCCAATAGTTTACCGCGGTTGAATGACCGACGCATTGATTCGTGGGTCGTGATAGTGTGGGCTTATTCTTGTAGGAGTGACGGTGTGGGTTTTCCTATCGCCAGTTTATCACTGACCTTTGGTGTGGGGGGACTTGTGTGTGTGTCTGTATTGTGGCGGATTATGAGATGTGGTTTGTAATACCTGTAGCGGATTTCCGCCACGGTACCTTGACGGGCATCAGCACGGCAGTGTGCTGGATTTACCCCCAGGGTAGTAATTAGGGCCATAATTGCCAATGTTTTAACTCTGAAATGCCCACATGAAGATGTCATGGTGAAAGTACCAGTACAAAGAACAAAACAAGGAGTAGAAGCTTGAAACCAAAGATATGATACAAGTCACATAGCAAGCATCTGGAAAACAAAGTATATCGCAATAAATCTGGCACAAACAAAGCAGCATCATCAAGGTGGAGATGTGTGAAAATCTATCTCATCAATCAGCCTTTGGCTGATATTTGCAGAGCATAAGATCCCAAACTGTTTCCAAAAAAAACACTAAACTCCACACATTCTCACAACTACAGTTCATTGTAGTCACAGTCATACCATCACATTGCATACTTACACACATGAGAAGTAGCTGAGGATGAGACCTTCTCATAAGTCAGCTCTTTCTTCTTCACCACTTGTTGGACCTGGTCCTTTTACGGGGTCATTCCCTAAATTTTTTGCCTTTTTCCTCCTTACTTTTCTGACCCTTGTTGACTGACTTTATGACTCTGAGCACTTTTTCACTGCTAATCAGTGCTTAAATGCACGTGCTCTCCCTTGTAAACTTGGTATGATTGGTTTATACCTAATTGGCATATTTAGTTTACCTATACGTCCCTTGTAAAGTGGTATCCCTATACCCAGGGCCTGTAAATTAAATTCTACCAGTGGGCCTGCAGCGTTGCCTGCACCACCCACTGAAGTAGCCTTTCGAACCTGTCTCAGGCCTGCTATCGCTGGGCCTGTATGCACAGTTTTCTGCTACAGGGACCTGCCATCTAAATTTACTTTCCAGGCCCAGAACTTCCCTTTTACTACATGTAAGTCACACCTAAGGTAGGCCCTAGCTAGCCCTATGGGTAGGGTGCCATGTATGTAGAGGGCAGGACATGTGCCTAGTAATGTGGCCTGTCCTGGTAGTGACACTGAGTCTTTTTGATTTCTCACTGCTGTGAGTGCTGCCTTCTCATAGGATTGCATTGGAAATGCCCTGCCTTAAGTGTAAAGGGTATTGTCTGATTTATGATGGGTAGCGTAGGCATGTTTGGTATGGCTGTAATGGGAGTGAGAAATGCTGCTTACTGGTGTAGGTGGATTTTTTATTATCATTACAGAAATGCCACTTCTAGAAAGTGAGCATTTCTCTGTGCTTATGACTCCGGTATTTTGCAGCTTGACTCCAATCCATGACTGGGCAGAGTAGCAGTTGGGCATTGTGCATACTTTTCAGACAGCCTGTACACAGGGAGGGTGGAGGTGTCACAGAGGTGCATCTACATACTGGATAGTCTTCCTGGACTGAGAGAAGGGAGAGGCAGGGCACACCTGCATTTGTAAAGGGTCTGCCCTGGCCTCACACAATAGGGTTGTTTACCCCTCACTGATGTTTGGAGCCTGTGCTGCAGGAGAGAGGGGGCACTCCCAGGACCAGTTGTAACTGTCTGGAACCTCCTCTCCCCTTCTTTTGTAAAACACACTGTAAACTGAGTATAAGTACAGGGGAATTTTCCCCACAATTTAGACATGAAGACATGAAGAGACTTACTTGGAACTGGACACAGGACGCTGCTGAACAGGACTCACCAGGACCCACCTGGGACTTCTGCTGTTGTGCTGACCTGTCTGGTCACTAGGAGGAACTGCCACCATCTGCATCCCTTGTGCTGGCCTGTGTTGGGGCCTGCCAGCCCTGTGATTCCTCCCCTCTTCTGGCTCCAGGGGCAGGGTGCTGTGGCCCCTGATCCCTGCATCTCATCATGCCGAGGAGTGCTGCTTGCATTCTGATATTACGCCTGGTGAGTGCTTTTACTGTGCCCCAGTGATGGAGAGCGCTTCTTGCCCTCAAGTTCACCGCTGCGACCCGGGCTCATTAATTTGCCCTCAGCGCCTGGGAAGTGCCTACTCCTGCTGAGCCGCCGCGCTGTGTAAAGCGCATCTTTAGGAGGGCCGCAATCACTGCCGCAGCCAGGGTGTTGCTTTTAACAAATGCACCACCCTTGCGCTTCTGCAAGTGCCCCCAGGGCACTAACAAAGGAAAGAAAGGAGCGAGCGCACTCCAATCATGCCCCTGGGGTGAAGCGCACTCTAAGAAGTGCCCCTGGGGCACAAGCAGGCACGTGCTTTGGTGCCTGCACACTGCTGCGGCCCAGGCGGACCAAGAGAAAGGAAGGAAATCTCCAGCAGGGAAGGAAGCCTCGTCCGAGGCTCCCTACAGGAGCCCCTCTTTGTTCTTTGAACGGGTATTGGGGAAAGTAAGCCTCATCAGAGGCTCCTCCTGCCCCAACGAAGACCTCATTTGGTTTGTAGAGATCGTGGGCGGGGCGGAAGCTTGCACGGAGGCACCCCGGACCGCAGGTTCCCTTTGTCAGCCCCCACGGTGGCCCTTGGTGTTTTGTGGGCATTGTTTTGCCCCCCAGAGATTACGGGCCCCGGGAGGGGCCTGTTATAAACACCGGAGAGGGTGCAGACCACCCCTCTTCCCCAGGAGCAACACGTGGCCCACGTTTCACACATAGGAGCACCTTGGACCCCACATTCATCTTTGTGGCACTAGGAGTGCCTTCTTCAACATAATACCTTTTGGACGTATTCATTTCTATTGTTCCTGATATGGACATTGTGGAAGGATATGTCTACCTGTTTGTTTTATGAGGTTACATATATGTGCTGATGCTCCCTTTATGGGCCTGGCAGGCTTATATGTGTTTTATGACTTGCCATAGGTTTTTATAATGCTCTAAGTATAGGCATTTTTGTATGTTTCCATGACAAGTGCATTTATTTCTCTACTGTGATTCCTGACTACAGCTTATTTTGCAGAATCCTGAGTACTTACGTGTTCTAATGGGACAACTGCTTATTCTTGCAGAGTATTAGTAACCTGTGTAACGTTCTGACAACTGCTGAGGTAGCAGGGTATTACTGACATTTAGGGGGTCATTCTGACCCTGGCGGTTGACTACCGCCAGGGCCGCGACCGCGGATGCACTGCCAACAGGCTGGCGGTGCATCCATGGGCATTCTGACCGCGGCGGTACAGCTGCGGTCAGAAACGGGAAACCGGCGGTGTCCCGCCGGTTTCCCGCTGCCCTAGGGAATCCTCCATGGCGGCGCTGCAGGCAGCGCCGCCATGGGTATTCCGACCCCCTTACCGCCAGCCTGATTCTGGCGGTTTTGGCCGCCAGAACCTGGCTGGCGGTAACGGGTGTCGTGGGGCCCCTGGGGGCCCCTGCAGTGCCCATGCCAATGGCATGGGCACTGCAGGGGCCCCCTAACAGGGCCCCACCAAGATTTTCAGTGTCTGCCAAGCAGACACTGAAAATCGCGACGGGTGCAACTGCACCCGTCGCACCCCTTCCACTCCGCCGGCTCCATTCGGAGCCGGCATCCTCATGGAAGGGGGTTTCCCGCTGGGCTGGCGGGCGGCATTCTGGCGGTCGCCCGCCAGCCCAGCGGGAAACTCAGAATTACCGCGGCGGTCTTTTGACCGCGCAGCGGTATTCTGACGGCGGGACTTTGGCGGGCGGCCTCCGCCGCCCGCCAAAGTCAGAATGACCCCCTTAATGTTTGGTCTAATTATGTTTTGTGAAATACAGTTTATTTTTACATAGCTCAGTGTTGTGTTTACTTTGTGGTATACATATTGTGTCATGTGTGTTGTGTGTGTTGTGCAAACGCTTTACACATTGCCTCCAGGCTAGGCCTGACTGCTTGTGCCAAGCTACCAAGAGGGTGAGCAGGGGTTATCTTGGACGTGTAACTCCCTTGCCCAGACTACGGTGGGTGGGTTCTGCCTGGCTTAGGTGCATACCCTAGCCAACCAGAAACCCCATTTCTAACACCACTGTTATCTGTAGTTGGCATTTCAGGATTCTCACCCAGTGGCACTGCAGGCTCCCCTTCATCTGGGATGTACGGGATATTCGTCTGCAGGGCAATGTTGTGGAGCATGCAGCATGCCACAGTGATCTGACACACTTTTCTGGATGAATAGAGGAGGGCTCCACCAGTCCTGTCCAGACAGCGAAATGTGGCATTTAGGAACTCAAAAGCCTGCTCCACTGCCTGCTGTGTTTTTCCATGGGCCTCATTGAAGCAGACTCCCCAGGTGTAGTTGGATTCCTCAGCAGCGTCAATGAGCAAGGACGGTTTGGGCATGCTGAGTCTCCTGTTGACACTGGGACATAAGTGCAACAATGAGTCACTGAGTTTATAATTGTAGCACCTGACATTGCTCACTCAGAATCAGGACAGCCATGACTTACCAACCAGCCAGGTCCTCTCTGGGTGCAGTTGTGACATCAGCTGGGGTATGGTGTTGTTCCGCAGTATAAGGGAACCATGGAATGATCCTGGAAAATGGGCACGTACGTTTGAGATGTAGAGATCCACCAAACAAACAACTTGCATGCTTATGGAATGGAAGTTTTTCCTGCAGTGGCACCAAGTCAACATGTGTGCCATCAATGGCACCCACCACATGTGGAATGCAGGCAAAACTATAGAAGTCAGACTTCACATTAGCTAAATCCTGATGTCGGGGGACCTGATATAGCTGCTAATGTGTTTCAACATTGCTGAGAGGAAATCTCTCAACACCAGACTGAACATAGGTTGAGACATATTATCAGATAGGACCACTGTATGTTGGAAGGACCCTGTGGCCAAGAAGTGCAATACAGACATTACTTGAACAATTGGGGGTATGCAGTATGTATTACTGTTAGCTGGCATCACATCTGGCTCCAACTGATGGCATAAATCCACTATTGTTTGCCCATTCTGATGGTACAGCTGGATGATGTTGCATTCCTCCATGGTCTGAAGGTCTGGCAATGGACGATTGACAGGAGGTTTTCGCATCTTCCCTATCCCATGCTACCTATGTGTGAAAATACATGATTTGGAACATTAGTCACGGTGTCCACAGCAACATACATAATGCATGACAACAATATCATGTGACAAAGCATTTCTGGCTGGAAATACATTATACCCCATACACATTACAGCTGGCAACTACACAAGGGTTAAATGTAATCCCCATAGCTGTGAAAACGTGTCCACAACATGGATTCAGGGGACACCCAACTATCTGCTACTCAATTGCCCTTAAAATTGTGACAGAGTTTCCTGACCACCAAAAATACTGTCAACATTGGCGGACCGTGCACCGACGTCATATGTCCTCTGTGTCCTGCAACACTCTACACTAGTGGTTGTGTAGTTGGACTCACAAAACAAGACTGATTGAGGATGTTTGTGATTATTCTAAATGTATATTGCTATTGTGACTCATAAACAAGGGGCAATGTACAGTATTTCAAACTGCCAAAATGGCGGATTCCTGACCTACTCCACTGGACATCAGGAACCACCCGCATCTGCCGGCGGTAGTTGTCCATGCATTGGGAGGTACCAACCACAGCGAACATAGCCATAGGCTAACATTGTTGCCTGCGGTGGTCACGGCCCAACGGCTGTGTCTGTCTGCGGTGATTACCACGTAGGTGAAGTACGTTTATGCCACATTGTGCAAAATCAGTCACTTGACTCCTGACACTGCTGCCAGCAACACCACCACTTCAGCTGCTGTCTGCCACCTCCATGAGCAACCATGCCACATCCAGCAGGGGAAATAGCCCCTTCCTTTTCTCCAGAGGAGCTGGAGAGGCTTGTGACTGATGTTCATCTCCTGTATGGTCATCTCTATGGCTCACCAGAGGAGCAGGTAAGTACCTCATAGGCACAATTGACTCTGTTCAACGCCATCCATTCCCTCCTCACAGCTACAATGTGCCCCTGTTTGCCAACTGGACTTCTTTTGTGCCTGTTGTTGAAGTTTGTGTGTCATCACTGGCACGCACAGATGTAGGTATTGGAGACCAGTACTATATGTTGTGTTCATTCACATTGTACTGTGGGATGTTTTTTGAGGCTCTAGATCCTCCTTGTGTTGGATGCACATAACTAGGCAAGGAGACTTTACTGCCATACAATGACATTTCTTAGTTAATGGTTGTTGTAAATGTTAGACAACATGTATGTGCATGACAGCATGAATGTATGCTTTGTGTCTGTCATTTGAGGATCTTGTAAGAAAAGTGTACAGTACACTGCGGTGCTCCCTCAGAGTCCCCATGCCACTGTTGCAAAAGGTGTGTTAGAGCACAAAGAATACGAAGTGATGTATCACTGTCCTCAGCCATGTGTCTGGTCAAGTGGGTAACTTGGCATCTGCCCCATAGAAGCCACTTGTCTTCAGTGTGTTATGAGTGCTGGTGCCTCACTATTGTCTTTCATGTGAAGGTGGCCATCACACATGTGGCAGAGCATTTATTGTTCTTTGTGTGCAGCTACAGATCAAACCTTTCCTTTGGTAAGTGGAGAATGTCTATTGACATGATTTATGTGCCATCACTGTTGCCAACATTCCTTGTACCTACATGTTAGCATGTGTCCCTTTCTCTTTTGACAAAATGTGTACGCTGATGTTTCATGCATGGTCTACCTGTGTTCATTGGACAATCTTTGTATTCCCTCACATATATGTGCATGCCATCCTGTATTTGGAATTGGACATATGCAACGTGGCTACATTTCATGTTGTACTACAGACGGGAGTGTATAACCATTGATTGTTGGCTCACACATACACTCACCTGTCACTGCATGCCATTAGGCATTTACAACTGCAGTAGCAATGAGGGACATAACTAGTAGGACCACCATTTTTGCCCACAATGTGCATTTCCATGCCATTGATGTGGCATCATGTGTCAAAGTGCTCTGCACATGTGAACTGGTGAACCTTTGTTGCATGACTGCTGGCATGCATCATGGAGTAACTTTCAGTTATGTTGAAATCATATGTGGTTGTGCATAACCATTCATCCATGGACATCTGGGTTTGCAGGACCAAAATGGAGACAGCTATGTAGCTTCCCATTGTACAAGATGTTGAGGGCCTGCTACAAGTACTTGAGAATCCCTGGGCCTCTCCAGCATACAAAGCACTACAGTAAGAGGATGTCAATGTAAGGGGTGCCACAGAGTAGAGGTGTTTGCATTGTTTTCTGGATTTTACAGACATAGGTCATTGACAATTTGCACATTTTGTCTACAGCTTACATTTCCATGCCAAATGTGTAGTATATCTGAGCAACAGTAGTACTACTCCGAGGACTCCATTAGGGCAATTTACACACGGTGAAGTGTGCATTGTTGATGTTTCCACTGTGACATGTGTATTTCCATGTCACCTTCTTCAGGTTACTGTACTGCTGTCAGCAACACGCCTGGATTTTGGAGCATAATTTCTTATTGTTGTGTTATTGTGTTTGCGTCAAATAGGTGTATGCATGACCTTGTTGAGATCTGTGGGAAGGAACTTGGCATTGGCCTACTATTGTATGAAAACAGGAAACTGAGGTATTCTCCATGAGGCAAATCATTGACTGATATGAGGTCTCATACTTCTTCAACGGTTACTGTGTTGCACAACTTTACTAATAAAATTGGAGTTGTCTGAGATTCTGATTTTCCTGTTGGCAACTGTTGACAGTTTATGTGGCATGCTTGCAGATGGTGTGATAATTTGACAGCCACTTTGATGTAGTTTGCTGCTGGGGTCTAATTGATGTCATGGTAATATTTGCTAGTCACAGCTGTTGTCAAGTGTGATCAGGAACATGCAGTGACCCTTTTTCTCTTTTTATTTGCAGCATCATCCCAGGCAAGTGAAGGACACAGGGTGGAACAAAGTGGGGAAGCAGCTAGCCACGATACCTCCATTCATGACACCACCGAAATGGAGGGACCCAGTGTGTTGGAGGGTGAGGGGAGTGCTACAGAGGACACATGATCAACCTCATCATATTTGAATTCTTCCTCTAGTGTCCACTCCCTAGTGGTAGCAGACCCATCAGGACCTGCTCCTGTACCATCCTTGTCCACCTCCCAAGTTCTCTCACCATCCTCCCTGTTGCTCCCCACCAAGATGGCCATGCCTGCTCACCCAAGAGAGTGGGCATCTCATTCGCACCAGGCACCTCACCCCCAGCCCCTGTCACCCCTTCTGCCCTGAGTGAGGAGGCTATTGACCTCCTGAGGAGTATCTCTGTGGGGCAGACTGCCATTGTGAATGTCATCCAGGAGTTGGCAAACCAACTTCAGCAGACAAATGCTTTCCTGTAAGGCATTCATAGTGACATGTCTGGTCTGCAGAGATCTTGTCAGGCTCTGGCCTCCTTACTGACAGCAGTCCACCCCTACAATCCTCCCCACACCACCTCCCACTTCCCAAATCCAAAATCTCTATTCTCCTACCTGTCCCAAGTACACAGACACATATGCTCATACCCATCTCAACACACATAAGCAGCACACATAAACACAAACACCACAAGACACACTAGCATGCAAGCACTCAACATATACCCACCACTTCAGCAACCACTTCAGCAGACACCAACACCACCACCACTCACCCACACACCACATCAACCCTACCCACAGGCACTACCACAACATGCAGTGACACACCCACCATACCCGCAGAAACCACCCCAACAGACACACACCAACCACACCCATCATACCCACAGACACACTGGCACACAGGCACTCAACATTTATTCACAGAGACCACATCGGCCTCCATTTCAAAAGATACCCTCACCACCCACACATCACAACCACCATACCCATAGACACTACCATGACAGCCAGTGACACATCCACCACACCCACCATACACCCAGACAAAAGCTCATAAGCCATGGACCCACACACCTCAGACACCATACCCGCAGACACTACCACAACACCCACAGATACATCCAACACATCAACCATACCCAGACACCCTGACACACAGACATATCCACACATCTACCATACCCACAGACACCACCCCAACAGACACACACACACATTCACTACTACCACAGCACCTCCACCTCCCAGCCCCCAAGACACACACATGCCCACACTGACATACACAACAGACACCACCCAAACACAAACATACCTCACACACGCACACTCCAAAGGCATCAACACCCACAGACAAGTCTGCTACTCCCGCAACCACCAAATCCCCAACCCCTTCTGATGACCCTACCCGTTTTGCCAAGGAGAGTTTCCTTTTTGAGCTAGACCTTTCCCCTGCTCCCTCCACCCCTTCCCAAACCCAAGAGGCCACGACCCATATCCCAACCTCTCCCTTCTACATCCAAATCCTCCTCTGTCACACCTGCCCCCTGCAAGCACCCATACCCCTCCCCCAAAGAAGAAGCCCACCCCTCCCAAGAAAAATCCCCCAAACCCACCCATTACAAATATGATCCCAACTCACCAAAGCATGATCACTGAGGTGCCTGCCTGCCCACTTAATGCCCCTTCCTCTGGAGGTTCCCTGGCAGTGACTGGAGTGAAGTTGGACACGTACTGTGTATGGACTCATATGGGCTGGCCAATGGGCTTTGACCTACATTACTTTGAGTAAATAAACCCAAGGTGTTATTTGTTGGGTACACATTTGTCCTGCCATTATTTTTCTACATTTGTGTTGTTCCTGGCATTTATGCAAATGAGCCACTGATAAAGAGTCTGTAGGTTTAGCAGCCAAGGCTAGACACAGCACAGCCACTGAACATTTGTGGTTGAAGCATCTAGGGGAGTTCAGTATAGGATGCAAGGGTTTAAAAAGAGCCTTCCTAATACTAGAACACAGGCCGATAAAGGCCTCCACCACCTGGTGGTCAACATCGTCCTCCAATAGGCACAACTCCACCAAACCTGAATTCTCTTTAACCAATTTATGAAAGAATTGAATAGAATCGTGCATTCTCCACACCAGCCTTAAGTTGTCCATTGATGATTGCAAATTATTAGCCCCATTATCAGTTCTAGGTCTTCCTTTTGGGTGTAATAGAAGAGAGCTTTCAATAGGGTTGTGATCACTACAAATAGAGGGAATAACTGTGCAATACAACAATATATCCACTAAATTGTGAGTGATAAAAACATCTTGCAAACTCCACCCACTGCCAGGGCCAATGATGGCGGAAAGCCAGTACACCCCAACCCGCCACCGCCATGCAGACAAATCCCCCACCCACCAAATAATGATGCACAAATCAGCTTGGCAGACCGTGAATGTTGAACGACCATTGGTGGTACGGACCGCCACGACCAGCAATGGGACCCGCCAACAACAAATGCACACATTGGCAAGTTCAAAAACCTCACACCTGACACACATCCACAATACTTTAAAACACACACATACACACCCCACAATCCTTTGCAATGCCAACAGCACAACAGATATTGACAACATAACACGCATACACTGGAATAACCATCACACACACAAATATACCACCAAAACACATACATAGCACAACCACCATCAGAAGCCACACACCCAGCCACACAACAGCACCTTCACCAATACACCTACAACACACCACCCAGAACACACACCATGGCTACCCCTAAACACCCCCGCTTCACAGACAAGGAGCTAAGGACCATGGTGGATGCAGCAGACACCCATGGCCAGTAAGATGGAGCTACGGCAGACGATTGTCAACAAAGTCAATGCCGTGGGAAACCATCCACGCAGAAGGGAGGACATCAGGTAGAGATGGAACGACCTGCGGGGAAGGTTAATTCCATGGCATCCAGGCACAACATCGCCGTACAGAAGACTGATGGTGGTCCCCAACCTCCTCCCCCCAAATACACTGACTGGGAGGAGAAGGTCCTGGCTATCCTGCACCTGGAGGAACTCACTAGACTCACTGGAGAACTAGACTCGGGTAAGTCAACTATTATACCTTAACAGTCAGCTCACCTATAATGCATGTATCACCCTACTACCACCAGGACCCTATACCCTACCCAGCCCACAACACCCACACACTCACATCCAAGTCACATGCACGCTAACAATCCCCCAAACAAATCACCATCCAGCCCCCTGTATAGTCACTAACCCCTGCATGGAATCCCAGTGGCACTACAGCACCCACAATGCACCACCATCCCCCTCAATAACTGCATCTAAATGAACATGAAGGGACCTTGCATGCCATTACATGGGACTTTAACCATCAATTAGTGCTGACCAGTGCTGCAATTGGCAAAAAAGTACAGGACACCCACATCTCTATTCCCTCACACACAGGCACCACCACCCATGCCACCCGGATGGAGACGTCAAGGAGTGCCAGTCCTCCACCTGAAGATGGAGGCCCCATTCAGGAGAGTGCAGAGGGATGTCTGGACACAGAGGAAATCCCTGGCCAATACCACACTACTTGACTGTCACCCTCCAGAAGCCCCACCCAGGACACCACTGACACCCCTGCATCTCAGCCACCACCATCAGCCATTGGCAAATGGACCCACACCAGTGTCACTAGACCACAGACTGGCTGCCCACATGTACAGAGGCCAGAGTCTCTACCCACCACCAGGCAGGATGATGAAGGGCCAACTGCAAGTGGGGCTGCCAGACCTATGCAGGGGACACAGGCCTAGGGGGCTAGGGCCAGTAGGAGGGCATCATTGGCCTAATGGGGTGGCCAAAGGGTGGATGCAGCAGCCCAGGGCATGATATCAGAGGTCCTGGGAGCATACCACTATTCCCAGGACAGGATGGGCCAGATCCTGACCACCTTGGAGCAGAATCAGAGGCTGCAGATAGCACACCACCAGGACACAATGGAGCCATTGAAACAGCTCAATACCACCATGGCCTCCATTGCAGGGGTGTTGCAGCACCAGTACCACAGCCAGCCTGAGCCCTCCACACACCTGCAGGCCCCTACCACTAGCCATAACACTGCTCTGCCATCTTCATCTGCAGCATCCACTGGACTGGTGGCACTGCCAGAGGACTTACAGGACACAAGCACCCCTACCCATGCATCCCAGCTGCACCTTCACAAATGTGCCCTCAAACACAGATGTCCCACTGAAACACCAGCCAGGACCAAGCCCAGTGCCAGGAAGTGACTCTGCCCTGAACTGTCTCCCTTGTTTGCCACTAAGCTACCTCGTTGACATGCCACTGCCATCTCACCATCTTCCAATGGCCCGATGGACGATACCCCTGTGCAACCAACAACTGATCATATGTACCTGAGTATGTTGTTCAGCATGTGCCCACTCCCTTTCACTGTCCCAACACTCATGTATGTTTTGACTTTGAATACATACAACTGTGCACTCAAAATATCTGTCCTTAATCAAGATGAGAGATCAATTGTGAATGTGAATGCATTAGCCAGTTACCATCATAATGACACTTTTATTGCAGGAGGGGATCCAACACACTGTAGTGTCTGAAATATATCACACTATACATACAATTGCATTCCCTGGCATCTACCACTTCAGTCATGATTTTGCATTTTCAATGGTAAAGGACACCACAGCACTTATTACTTGAGTCAAACTGAAACAATGCAGTGAAGACATCAGCATCATAGAACAGTACCTGAGAGTCACTGGAAGTATAGGCGGATTAACTGGGTCCTGGAGTTGATATCTTCCCCCTCTTCTGTTTTACCATCACTCTCATCCCTCCTCTGGGGTTGCAGGGCTGGTTGGACAGCACCATCCTCTTCCAGAAGGGGGATAGCTTTTCTCACAGCCAAGTTGTGCAGCATGCAGCAGGCCACAACTATCTTACACACCTTGCCATGGACATAGCACAGTGATCCTCCAGAGAAATGGAGGCAACATAATCTTGCTTTCAGGAGTCCTTTGGTGCGCTCTATCACCCTCTTAGTATGACCATGGACCTCATTATAATTCCTCTCTGGATCTGTCCTGGGATTCCTCACAGGTGTCAGGAGCCATAGCATGTTGGGGCGCCGAGAATCCCCTGCAAAAGGGGCCAAAAGTGGATTTAAACACACACATTTTACTTGCATACAGTCTGGCTGTCAGCTATGTAACTGATCCAGTGTCATACACACTCACCTATGAGCCAAGCTCTGTTCCCCTGTAGTTACCCCATGATGTGTGGCACACTGCTGTTTCTCAGGACAAATTAATCATGAACTGATCCTGGGAACCTTGCATTGACATGTGAAATGTACTGATTAGCAGTACACACAAATTGGACATTCATGGAGTGATAGGTCTTACAATTCCGATACACCTGTTCATTCACTCTAGGGGGTATGAGGGCTATGTGGGTTCGATCAATGGCACCTGTCACATGGGGGATATTAGCAAAGGCATAGAATTCTGATTTGATGGGGGTGAGATCAGCTCTTTGGGGAAACTGGACATAACTTTGCAAGTGTTCAACTAATGCATCCAGTAAATTGGACAGGATGTGGCTGAGCCTTGGCTAAGATACCCCTGCAGCCATGCCCACTGTTACTTGAAATGAGCCTGTGGCCAAAAAATGGAGCACAGATAGCACCTGCGCAGTTGTAGGTATGGCATGCTGATTCTGATTGGCCGGCTTCAGAACAGGATCCATTACAGCACAGAGGCCAAGGATTGTAGCTCGATTAGGTTGGTACGTTATGATGATATGACGTTCCACCAAGGTGGCCAGATCTACTTGAGGTCTGTAAACAGATGGGGCTCTCCTTCGCCACATGGGTCTGTACCTATGGGTGATGAAGGAACACATTTTGGGCTTGGACATGCACTTGCAACACATGGTGTCACTATACATTTGTACAATGTGACACATAGGTAGCGCACACACAAAGAATTAGGTAGTCCATCAGGCTAATATGTGGTGAGGTTTCACAGTCATAATGGCATCACAATGTAGACACACTTCCAACCATGAGTAAGTGTGGGAAACCAGTACTCATGTCAGTAATCAATGAAGGGGATAGAGAATGGGGCCATTGAAGAGGCCCCCGGCCAGGCTATGGAGATGTGGTGGAAGCAAAATGGCAGCCTCCTGCCTTCCAGGTATTGTAGTGTGGAAGTGACTTCATTCTGCTGGCGTTATTTGTCATGGCGGTAGGCGGTGTTCACCACCATGCACCTGATCATTGGATTACATGGTTGTCAATGGGGAACCTGGGCCAATCATGATCTCTGCCGGTGGTGACGTTGCACACCGCTGCTGTATCTACCGCTATTTTGACAGACACTTGACACCTGCCTCCTGCATTACGTGAAGGGAAGAACTCCACTGCGTGTGCTGCTATGTCCTGACTCTGGTCCCTGAGATGGCGCGTGTGACAGGGGAACGAGCCCGGCCTTTACCGTGGAGGAGCTTGAGAAGCTGGTGGACGGGGTCCTAACCCTGTATGCCAAGTTGTATGGGCGACCAGAGGAGCAGATGAGTTGCTATCTGTCCTCCTTAGATGTGTGTGATTGTGGCGGATGCCTGTATGCATTTTTGTTCGCTGTGTGAATGCTCACCCCTAGTGTGTCTGGCAGTTTCCGCTTGTTATTTGTTCATTTGCAAGTCTTCATGGGCAATGTAGTATGAACGTGCATGGCATTTGTGTACGAGGCACCCACACTGACATCTGTTTCTTTACTCTGTGAGTCCCATGCAGGTCAGCGCCCCCCAGCCGAGGGGCCTATGGCAAGCCATTGCCAAGGAAGTACAGACCCTGGGGGTCAACATCTGGTGGAGCACCCACTGTAGGAAGCAGTGGGAGGACCTGAGGTGCTGGGCTAGGAAGACCAGAGCGGCCCAGCTGGGGAAGGCCTCCCAATGAGGGAGCGGTGCCCAATGGACCCTGACCCCCCTAACGCCCTGCATTCTGGCAGTGGCCTATCTGGATTTGGATGAGTGCTTGAAGGCAGCACAGCAGTCACAAGGGGATGGATACCAACACTGTTGTGATGCCACTATGATGAGTGTAGTTAGATGCTAAGGGTTGCATGCATTGTAGTGCCAGGCACATAGACAGTTGTGTCCCTGCAGTCCTGCCCCCTGCCACGTCCGTGGGATAGTGTCATTGCTAGATTTGGCAGGGTCTGTAGGCCTGTGAGAGGTCCCCTTTTTTTAAATATTGTATTAAATGTAGCCTCATCAACTAGAAGATGTGTTGGCTTGGCATAGTCTTTTATGGGTTCACTTCACAAAGTGTATCAGAGTAGTGGTTCAGGATGATAATGTACTGTATTCTGGGGTCATGCCTACTAGTCAGGGGCACATTCATAATGTGTGTTTTGTCTGCTGAGTGTTTGTGCTTGAGCTGGGTGGGAGTGTATGTGTCCCAAAATGTACATATTTCCAGGAATTGACATCCTTCTGTCTTGTTTCATTTCCCCAGCCCTGTGCTCTTGTGTCCCTGGGTACATTTGCATCATCTGGTAAGGGAGCTGAGGCACTGGCAATTGGGGATGCAGCAGCCCACGGTTCCAAGGAGGCACAGCCCACCGACACTAAGTGGACCAGTGAGTTGGAGGGCGAGGGTGAGGCAACTACCACTGGAGGTAGTGACTGTGATTCCTTCTCCGATGGCAGCTCCCTGGTGGTGGCGGACCCTACTGGGCCCACCCATTATTTGTCATCTTCCTCCACCCCCCATACCATCACCACCCTCCCAGTTGCTCCCCACCAAGTTGCCCGTGCCTGCTCACCCAGGAGGGAGGGCATCTCCTTCGCCCCAGGCACCTCATCCGCTGCCCCAGTCAGCCCTCCTGCCCTCACAGAGGAAGCTATTGACCTCCTGAGAACCATCTCTGTAGGGCAAACAACCATCGTGAATGTCATCCAGGGGCTAGCATCCCAGATGCAGCAATGCAATGCATACCTAGAAGGCATTCACAGTGTCATGTCTGGCATACAGAGATCTTTTCAGGCTCTGGCCTCCTCTTTGACGCAGCCTGTGTCCCTGGCCACTCCGTCCCCCCTCCCACCACCTCTACCCCTTCCAGCACCCCACTCCCTTTACCCATCCCAAGCACACATACAGACAGCAATGTATACAGATCAACACACAAGAAGCACACTGATAAACACAAGCACCACACTTCCCACCACAGGCATGTACACACCCAACATACCAAGGCACACACAACAACATCCACCTCCCCCACTGTGTCAGCCTCCCCCTCCTTCCTGTCTGTCACCTCACCATGCACACCCACGTGCACTGCACCCCCAGTCACTGCTGCTGCCCCATTCTTGCTGTCACCACACAAGATGATATCCAGTCATGCACCCCAGACACCACACCAGCACTCACCATAACTACATGCACATACACTTGCAGAACACTCACCAGACCTGCAGACACTCACACAACATCCATCTACACTGGCAGCCTGTCTTCTCCCACTGTGTTTACCTCCATCCTCCCAAAACACTCAAACGTTCACACTCATCCACACCACACATAAGCATACTAAACAAGCACCTTCATCCACGTCCAGCACACCTACACCTCGTACAACCATTCCCTCAACCTGCACTCCCAGACCTGGCTCCAAATTCCCTCCAACTGCACCTAAGAAGCTTTTCCTCTCCCGTTTTGACCTGTTTGAACCCACTGGCCCACCCCGTCTTGTCCCTAAACGTTCCCATGCCCAAGCCCAGTCCACTCCTTCCTGCTCTAAGTCCACCCCAGTCCACCCTTCCTATTCTAGTGCCCCTTCCCCAGTGAGGAAGAAGCCCTGTGTTGCCCCAGCTCCCTCTGCCAACCCCGTACAGGCCACTCCCCCTCCTTCCAAGGGCAAGCCCAAACCCTCTCCACCTCCTAAACTTAAACCCCAAACTCCCCCTTCAAGACCTGAGTCCCCACCCCCTGGCACCTCCTGCTACCCCCTGCCTGTGTTCCCCGAGGTGCCTGGCTGCCCCATTGATGCCCTTTCCCAGTGGAGTTTCCTTTACCATCGTAGGGGTCAAGTGTGAGCTATAATTGCCATTCTGGGACTTTGCAATGGACTGGCCAATGGCCTTATTTTTACATTCATGTTCTTTGTTGCTATTAAATTTGAGTGCCCAGCAGTTCTGTGGGCACAATATAGAGACAATGTGCAGAGTTTCACTGTGGGGGTGTGGTGTGCACAGGTGTGTCCATTGGTGTAGGTATTTGTTGGCTTGTGTCTGGTAACTACATCTTGTTATGGTATGTATGGCTTTGGATGGTGGGAGGGGTTGGGAGTTCTTTGCAGGATGGGTGGGGTGGGTGTGTAACTGTGCCCTTTCTTCCCATGTGTACTGGGCTGCGGTACTTACCATTGTCATCTTCGTCGTTGGTCACGGTCCTGGAGGAATATGGCAAGGAGAAGCACTGGGATTATTTGCAACTCTCGCTCCATGTCTGCGTCAGCCTGTTCTGTGTGCCTCAGGTGAGTGTTTCCCTTTATATGGGTCATTTCCGTCACACTTTGCGGTGTTTCCCGCCATGTTCGTAATGACCACCATAGTCTATTATTGAGGTGATACATCAGCCCCTAATAGTGGGCACTTCAAGAATCTTAGAATCCACAACTTCCAAAGCATTTGTTAGATCAAGGGGGCAAGGAAAGAAATCAGCTCCTCACTTCTTGGGTCAGTATTGAGCAGCAGGCACGACAAAATATTCAGAGCGCTGGGTCCGTGGGAAAGACTCACGTTAAAATCACCAGCGAACCACAAATAAGCTGGATGTTCTTTCAACACTATACCACCTTATAGCATGGTGATGTAATGAAACAGTGTGGGGAACTAAGTATGCAAAATATTGGTAAATTAATTATTATAAAAGTTCACAAGATACAAATGAAGATAATTCTTTACCATTACAGGTTGAAAACTACTATGCAAGGTCTCTACAGACTTATTATGACCCCTGATTGTTACTTTTACCCAAATGGCTAGCCCTCCCAAAGCACGTCCATGGCATGAGGGAAGAGTGGGGACATTGTAACACTGATAACCATCAACATTGAATGAAGTGTATCCCAGGTTTCCTGGAATAGGACAATTTCATAGTCCCTAAGACATTTCAGCCAATCAGGTATGTTAATCTTTGACCGAAGGCCCATCACATTCCAGCTAAGCATTTTCAGTGGCTCAGCCCCCAACTCTGCACAAAAAGCCACAGGGTTAGCCGTAGTGAGGTGTATCAAGGGCATGTCTTTACTAGAAGTTAGATCCCGAGACACTAATAACCCACTTTGTAGTCATTCTACGTTGTCAAAATCACAAAGGGGAGCAAAAATACTTGTGCACAGGGGAGGGGACACCTGATGGGAGGCAACACAGGCCTGGGGGCGGAATGGTTGGCTTGTAGAAATAAAGGTACAGTAACACTTCTGGTCCACGAAGGGGGCATTGCAGAATTAATATAACAAAATATGAAGACCGAATAAAATAGAGTAGCACAAAGATCCCCTTCTTTTTTTAAATCACCAAAATCAACACTTCATCTGGGTGTACTGCACCAGATGACCACATAGTGTGGGTAAAGGTCTTGATCTCTCTTATAGAGGTAGCACCACGGTTAGCATTAGCCACATAGCAGCGTGTGGTGAGGTCATCATCAATAATGTAACTCCTATATTTTCTGTATGTAATAATGAAATTAAACTGTGCCAACTGTCCTCATCAGTGGGAGAAGGCTGGGACTTTATTCTAGATCTACAGGTGTCTGCAATGATCTCACAGACTCTTCTCATATTTTTCTTATAAGCAGCTTCTCTTAGGTCTGTCCACCTATGTTCTACAATCTGCTTTTTATTCTAGCCTTTAGGAGACTTATTTTTGTCTACAAGAGAGAAATAAAGGTATTTCTTCTCTTTGAAAAGGGAAGGGAACAAACTGCATTCAAATCAGTCTATTTATTTCCCTATTCAATGAAAGGATGGGCAGACAAGATGGCTTATAGAAGCGCTTAGTACATATCTGTTGGACATTATTTGTACTTTGCTTCATAAATTGGCAAAAGATGCTAGGGGCGTCATCTTTCCAGATGTCCAGGGCCAAAACTGCCTTCTCCAATAACACTTTTAAATTAGAGATCTTACTGGGGGTACCACTGACTTCTACAGGAATTTTTATTGAATGTCGAATGGGGACTGACAACTTTCCATGGCTCTACAGGGGCAGACTAACCTTTAGTGGGAAAGTTGAGAGTATTTTATCACTGTGCATTGAATCTACAATGCTCACATCAGATAAAAGGTAAAATGTAGAGTAAGAAACAATGAGATAATCAATTATTGAAAACCCCATCAGAGACTTGTGGGTTTAATATGTAGAAGAATCTTGGGTAAAACCTCTGTTTACATTCATGCATCCATGCTTTCTTAATTGGTCAAGGAGTAACAGTCCTCTCTTATCCTTTCTTATTTTTGAGGGAAGGAAAAGTGGGGAAATATGAAATGCTTCTTCTTTTTCGGTATCTGAATATAGACAGATAGAATAGGTTGGAAACTTTACAATTTATGTGTCCAATTAGAATAACCTTGAATTCCGCCCTTATTTTCCATAGCCTTTTTATAAAGGCAAAAATATCATATAAGAGATTGGTATAGGTTATTTCAGGTGGACTGTAAACATCAATCAGTACAATGGAGACCCTCAAATTCTTTCCCGCAGTCGGAGTTATTATCACTGCTTGAAAGAGATTAGATGGATCCTTACAACTATTGTACTTGCAATTGGTCTTCTTATTTAAGAGAGCTGTCCCTCACTTTGCATGCCATTTTCTAGATGGAATCGCATTACAGTTTATTAAAAGTAACCATTATGTTGAAATCGGAGGACCACCAGGTTTCCTGGATGTAGATGACATAAACTTTTACGCAATTTAAGAGTTTTTTTATCTTCGTAATAGTCATTAAACACACCTCATTCATGGCGACCACTTTTAAATCATTGCTAATTAGGCACTTTAAGGGCACCAGCCACCAAATGAATTTAGAACTCTCTTCCAGTGCTAAAGGGGGGGGGTGTCAGAAGCCGTGTATTATATGGTGCCTCACAAGTATCCTACCAATCACGACCGAGACCCATAAGAGTTTCAGATTTTCATCAGGATAATTATTATGGTGAGGGTAAAGACTCAGGGTTTGGGATACCCTTAGTCCAAATCAACTTCAAGTTTGTAATGACTGCAAAAAAAGCTAGTAAAAATGAGCGATTCAAAATAACATCATAATCAAGCAAGGCTAAAATATGCAACAGATAAGTATCTACAAAACGAGAAGAGGGAAAAAGTTTGCTCCCACAAATCTGTATGGGAATTGGCTTATCTTTTGGCACTATACCAAAGATTTTGCACGCTGAAATGAGAGAAGGTTGTAGAATTTTATACAACGGAGCTACCACATCTGCATCAATGTCTCTACTGACTAAAAAAGTAGTGGAAGATGAGACCATATTGACAGAATGGCCCACCTTATCCCCTAAATCATCAGTGACATATTGGAAATTAAATTGTTGGGGGTCTTTCTTCCATTCCTCTTTTTTGCTTTGGCTTTGCGTTTTGACTGAGTAGCCTCTGGTGTAGCACTCAAACAAGATTTGGCCTGATCTTTCTGCCTAAAGATAGGAAAAGCCTCTGGCCCGGAGCAGGATGCCCTCACTGATGAACAGGGTACAACCGGGTCCACTGAGCATAGGTCAGAAAAGTTGTTTAGGGAATAAGCAGGGCTTTCCACAATCTGCTGCTTCTTGATATGCCCCAAAGTATTCTTAAATGGGGGTTGACCAGCCTGTGTCCCATAGACTCTTTTTTTGCAAGGATTAAGACAAGCCGTCTACCTCCAAGCTTAAAGATGAGCCTGCTTATGCACCCTGATCCATCGGCCCCAGCTCACTTTTTTGTCAGCAGTGGGGACAGATTTCAGTGTACCCCCTCTCCCTTTGGGCCCATCAACACTTTCAAAATCGCAGTGAGGGTATCTGGGGAATGATGGGTATTGGTAACGATTTTTACTAAAAGAGCTAAAATATAGACAAAATTATTTCCAAACACTTGAGGGACTCAAAAATGTGTACATATTGGCCCGGGAGGTTGCAAGACATACTCCCAAGCAACTCCATATCAGGAGTGACTGACTTCTGGAGTGCTTATGATGAATGCTCAGTTGTCGTACTAATAAATAACTTTAAACCAGTAGCCTGTGGTGAAGCCGGCAAGTTGTGCGCAAGCTAATCTCTTTTAATTAATGATTTCTCAAGTGGGCTACCACATCTGCATCTGGAAGGGTAACGTCCTTGTTATGACATTTGGAGACCCCCCCCGGGCCCAGATTCACAATGTCCTTGGCGATCATAGGAATAGAGACAAGAGGCAGGATTGAAATTCGGCCCCTGCTGAGAAGAAGCAGAGAGTAACTCCAAATTAGGCCTAAAGTCGCCTTGCCCAATATTCTCTTTCTGAAAAAAAGGAGAAAGTCAGGTGTGAGCCTTTAATTAGATTTAATTGTGCCAACTAATTTTTAAAAGGGTTAGATTTTGTCTTTTTGTAAGGTCTTAGAAGGATCAGTCGGCCTGATTGAAGCTTTCATGCAGTCATATTGATACCTTTGCTATTCACCTCTACTAGGCACCCTTGTTTTCAACAAAAGCTAGCAAGAAATAAGCCTTCTTTACAGAGGACGGTTGTCAGGGCTATACTAATGAGCTAGATGACAGAATTCTATTTTATAGGAAATTTGAAAATCCAGGGGGACTAGCAGAGGGGTATCAAGAGGTGAAAACCATATACATGTCTCATTTTTCCACCAGAGTTCTACGCCAAAGGGCCACTTCCACAAGTATATGCCATCACTGCTTACTACTCGAGGTGTTTCTGATGAATCTAAAACAAGGCAAGACTGACTGTCTGTTGTCTCAAAAAGCAATGTGGCATTGTGTAAACCAAACAATATATTCCAAGCAGGCCTTTTAGTTTCAGGGGCTAAGGTAGATGATGGCAGATCCCAGGTTGGTGAAACAAACTGCTGCTTGATCCCTGACGATATATTTGATGATAGGGAGGGTGGGACAGAATGGGGGAGTGGGAGATGGGAGCTCACTCGACGCTGTAAGCCGCACCGAAACTAGTCAGGCTGCCTCCGTCGATACGAGGCTCAACCTTAATGCAGCAATCCTAAAACGCAGCTCTCCCCTCTACCACATTCCCCTCGATGTCTTCTGCGACTCCCCACATTTTCACCACTGCTTACTTGCTCACTGTGCTTGCTGGGGCCTTTTTCCCAGTCTTTAGGGCTTCCTTCACTTTTTACGGCTCTGCCCCCCAGAATGCCACTGCCCTGAGCCCACTGCCTTTTCCTGGAGCACTATGGGTGCAGTGCATCTCAATTGTCCAAAGCACAGACCTGTTTTCTGCCCTCCCCATGTATGGCTTTCAGCGGCTCTCTCCTGTCCTCTCTGGCTGTCCCGAGTATCGAGCATGGGTGAGTGGGCGAGCGCAAGTTGACCGCTGGCCTGGGGAATCACGCTTCCTCCGGCCTCTAATGAGCCCTCTCCGGCCTTTCAAATTTGTCCGTTGGGGTTTTACAAGCCATGAGCCACAGCTCTTGTCCTATGCCGTCCTGTGCCTCCTGTGGCTCCTGCAGTGTTTCTGCACTGTGGGCTGCAAACATGTGATCACGTTTCTCCAACTCTGGCACTCAAAACTTCATCCCGAGCTATGCAAATTTGCAAATGATCTTATAATAAAAAATTAAGTTCATGCTTCCACTTAGTAAACTATGGGGCTGACTTAAGAGCCCCTAGCACCATCCTAGCTACACATTAGAGTTATTTTTTTAATGCTAATGTGGCGGTTGATGGCCAAGACCCATGCCATATCTACAAAGTGATGCAATGCATGCATTGTGCCACTTTGTAACCCTTTGTGCTACAATATGCCTGCAACAGGTATAATGTATGCAAAGAGGGAGTTTCCCATTGGAGGGAGTGAAAAAATGGTTCATGAAAATCTAAGAGATTTCATTGCACCATTTTTTTCAGCACTTTTAACATCTGCTCAGAGCAGACGTTAAAGGGGGCAGGCCATTGGATACCTTGGGCCCCTATGTGACTTGCAAGAGTAGCGCCACAATTTTGGCGCTACTCCTGCACAGTGCATCAATAGCGTCAGGAACTCTGACGCAATTGCCCCCTACCCTGTGCCGTAGAGCGCTGTATTTTATGTACGGCGCACATATGGTGGTGGTAGAGGGACGCTAAGGGGCACAAGGTCTGAGTGCAGCACCACTTTTCTGAAATCTATGTTTATTAAGTGTCCATTTGCGCACAAAGAGTCAACATGCCACAGAAATAGCAGTATTATGGGCCTGATATATCATTCCCATTCGCAAACCAGGGATGTGCACCGAGTAGTGTGCAAATGAAAATGCAATTTTAAATGCAACCTATATACTAATAGGTCACATTACAAATAGTCTAATCCCGGGGGGGCAAAATAGGACCTTCCTAATGAATATTCATTACATGGATCACATTTTGTGACCACCTATGAATGACTGCTAATGCGTGGAGGGAGGCCTGCAAGGGACATCAGATCTGTCCCTGCATTTGCTTTCCCTACATAACAACACTTGTTTTAAAACCAGCCCTTGTTCAGTAAAGGCACAGGTGCCGCTTTAAGAAAAAATGTGCTTCCCATTTGCAATCACAGTTGCAGTTGAAATCCATTGATATAGTTCTTCGAAATCGCAAATAGAAGGGGGAGTCTCCCCTTTAACATTCCCTTCTAGTGGTGATTTGTAAGGATCTCAAAAGCTATTTCTACAAGCTGGATAGAATTTTCGGTCTCATAAAAAGACTTTTGTGTATTAAGAAAAGCCTTTTTGTGGTTACGAACCCAAGTGGTGTTCTGAATGCCAAGATTTGCGACTGGAAAAGGGCTGTGAATATCGGGCCCCACTGTTTCTAATCCAACATTACTTATTAAACAAACTTGGAAGGATGAAAGGCTAACTGGACCCATCACGAGTCAAATCTGTCTAAATTATACATAGATATCTGTAATGGATGTATCAGATTTGGTGCGTGCTGAGCGGTTGAATTTTTCATTTAAGTTTTCGGTGTGGAAGAAATGGCATTCCAGTGCACGCGTACTTTGGGGATTTAAACGATTAAATACAAGGAGGATTAAGACATAAAAACATAGAAAATTCAATAACTGTTCCACCTGCCTTTGTCCATAAAAAACAGTCAAAACGTCTCACTATCAGTCATCCTGCATCGCTCCCTTGGCAGCAGCCGCTTCAAAAATGCATTGAAACAACAGCTAAATATTCCTACACCTCTTTCCCATTTATGTATTTGACATTTCATAGCTGGTGGGATCGAGTGATGATGAAGGTTTAGTTTACCTTGACAAGATAGCATTTTCTTCGGACTATTAACCTGATCACTGGCCTGTGACAGATTGGGGAGAAAAAACAGCAAGCTCGAATGTTAGTGTGTTTCCACCACCTCCCCCCTTGAGCTATGAGAAGCAACGCTCAGAAGCAGAAACACGATTTAGTGTATTTCACGCACAGTTTTCCATAAACCCAATTATATACTAAGCTGCCTCAGCGACACATTCACTTCTTTGAAATGATTCATTGAACGCTGCATATCTTGCTATTGTTGAGATCTGAAACTGACGTCGCTAATAGCAAAGGTCAATGCGCCAAATACAGATGACTTTCGCACGTTTTTTTCTAGCAATTTAACAATGAGAGGTCTGAAACCAAGCAGTTCCTAATGTGATGCAACAAGAAGTGATGTCTTGAACTAACAGAAACAAAAAAATCATACACACACGAACTAGAAGTCCATTCAGAGATACATCTTTTACAAGAAAAAGAAAATATTTGCTTACATATACAAACATAGATTTGTTAAACTGAAGCATTCAGTAGAAAACTAAGGTCCTAGGACCTTCTGAGAACCAGACCAGACCTCAAATTTACTAATGTGCCTAGATGGAAAATAATCCTGTATTAAACTAGTCAAGTCACAGTTTTATGAAGGAGTCTCGGGGTTAAACTCTCCAATTAGATTGCCTGAGCTATACTTTGGTTAGTTTACATCTCACCCATAGACTCCATTAGCTGTCTAAAAAGAGCTCATCTCAGCACACAACACAACACTCGACACACTACACACAAATATACACACACAAACTCATAAAACCGCTTGAAATCAAGTTCTCTCATTAACCCAGTTCCCATTCCAATTAACTTCCCTAACACATAAAACTCTTTAATCTTTATCTCGACATAAACAAAGTGTTAGGCTTATTGTTTCATCAGTATGTTCCACCTGAACGGTTCTCCCCTGGCTAATGGCTTCTTAATGGCTTCAGACACTGACACCACCACATATTCTCCAATCCTGTTTGACTGCTAATCTTTCCGAATTGAAATCGACAAAGAATAATACATTCCTACTTATTTCACCACCTTTCCATCTCACTAAAGGTAAAAAATGACAGAACTTCACTAATATTTTTGACTCTCTTCTATTATTGAAAACGCCAAATCACTTGGGCTTATTGTTGAAAATCAGCGTAATCTTCAAAAGCATGTAATCATGATGGCTAGAAATGCAAACTATTAGCTTCAATGTATCTAACACTTTCCGGCCTGAAAAAGACAACAAGTATGTTTTTTAAACATTGATTTTTTTCTAGTTTAGACTATGAGAATGTTGGGCCCCGTATATAAATCAGGTAGGAATCGGTAAATTATTGCAAATGGCTGCAATTTGCAATATACTAAGGGGCTCTGAGGAATTTACTAAATTTTAAAGAACAAACCAGAAAATTACTGAATCTGTATTATTGCGATCTACTTTTGTGATTCATTAACACAGATTCCATGATAGCAAATCACTATTTGCATCTATTAAGCTTTTAGAATTAGCACATGATCACTGTAAGAGGCTGGCCTGGATTGTAGAGGGTACCTATGGTACTTACACCTTTTGCCAGGTCCTGTTATCCCTTATTAGTGAAATGTAGGCAATGTCTAGAAGCCAGGCCCTCTAGAGGTATCTGAGCAGCCAAGGCTTATCTAGGAATCATGCAAAGCTCATGCAATACCACTGTAGGCACACAGTACTCACACACATGAAAGAAAATACTCAGTGTTACAAAAATAAAGGTACTTTATTTTGATGACACAAATGCCAAAAATAAGGGAGACACTATACTCCCTTAGGAGCTAAGTAATACACAAATTATATACACTAGTATGCAGAAATAGGCATCCAAACAGTTAGAAAACAGTGCAATTAGTGAAAATCACAATAGTTAGAAATGGGCCTGGGGGACACAAACCATATACTACGAAAGTGGAATGCAAATGTTGTTTTCCCACCTAGGCAAGTGTAGTGTGTAGAGGGGCGCTGGGAGTATTGGAAAACACCAAAGGTAAGTAATAGAACCCACCCCAGAGCCCAGGAAAGCAGGGGTAAAACACAGTAACTTTCCTAGAACACACAGAAACACAAGAAAGAAGATTATGCAAGAACCAGAAGAGACTGCAAGACACCAACAGTGGATTCCTGGACCTGAAGATCTGTGGAAGAAGGGGACCAAGTCCAAGAAGCACAGGAGAGTCCAAGGAGATCAAGAGCCCCTGCTAACCCGGATGAAGGTGCAAAAGAAGAACCACCGGTGAAGAACAACAGTCAATACTGCACCCAAGAAGACGGATTCAGGTTCCTGGTTGGTCCAGATGATGTCCCACGCTAGATGGAAGACTCAGTCTGGTTTGCATTGCTGGAGTCCACCAACAGTCCTTGACACACGCAAAGCTCGCGATTAGCATAAAATGGCGCTGCCGGGGACCTGGTGAACTCTACCCAGGAGGGGGATCCAGAGGGGGCACTCAGCAACTCAGAAAGCCCACAGAAGGCCAGGCAGCATGCACAGTAGCCCAACAGCATGGGGACAAAGAAGGTGCAAAAGGAGGCCCACACAGCACTAAGACAAAGGCTCCCATGCCGCCATGGAACCACTCAGGAAGATGTGCCTCACAGGATTGAACACTGGGGGCTGAAGCTGCACAGTGTATGAAGAAGTTTGTGGAAGGATACCAACAAGCCTTGGCAACTGCAAAGCATGCAGTGCACGGGGGGACTGTCTTGCATGTGGAGGCAAGCGCTTACCTCCACCAAAGTTGGGCAGTAGGACGTCAGGACCGTCGCAACCACTTCAGTCTACCACCCGTGATGCAGGATCTATGCAGCATCAGGAGAGGGGATCCACGCAGCCAGTATTCAATGCAGTGAGGTGCCTGCTGAAGCAAGGGAGTGACTCCTTCACTCCAAGGGAGATTCCTTCACTCTTCTGGTGCAGGCTGAAGACAGGCTGTCCTCTGAGGATGCACGATTGGGAAACAGTTGCAGTTGCTGGCTGGAGCTGACGATACAATGTTGCAGAAGTTGTCTTTGCTGCTTTGTTGCAGTTTGTAGTGTTCCTGGAGGGTCCAGATGCAGCTTCGTCAGTGAGGGGAGGATGCAGATGATTCCTGCTGGAGTCTTGCAATCCAAATCTGAAGAACTACCCAAAGGAGAGTCCCCAAATAGCCCTCAGAGGAGGATTGGTCAGCTAAACAGGTAAGCACCTATCAGGGGAGGGCTGTGACGTCACCTGCTAGCACTGGCCACTCAGATACTTCCAGAGTTTCCTTCCAACTTGTAATCCAAGATGGCAAAACCCAGGGACCCTCTGGAGGAGCTCTGAGCACTACCCCTGGGGTGGTGATGGACAGGGGAATGATTGTCCAGTTTCTTGCCAGAGTAAGGACTGGGGGTCTGTGAACTGGTGTAGACAGGATTATGCAAGGAGGGCACCAAATGTGCCCTTCAAAGCATTTTCAGTGGCTTGGGGAGGCTATCCCTCCCAAGCCTGAAATTCCTATTTCCAAAGGGAGAGTGTGTAACACCCCTCCACCAAAGGAAATCCTGTGTTCTGCCTTCCTGGGCTTGAGTTTTTCAAGCAACAGGAAGGCAGAAAGTGGTCTAAGAGGTGGCTGCAGCCGGGGCTGCCTGGAAAACCTCAGAAGGCTGGGATGGCAATACTGAGGGTCCTCTAAGGAGCCCACAGAGTGCATGGAATCATACAACCAATTCTTGCAAAAGCCTTGGGGTATGATTCCAACATGTTTGATACCAAACATGCCTATGTACATTGTTACAATTATGGAGCTGGACATAAGTAGTGACCTATGTCCAGTACACATGTAAAATGGCGTCCCTGCACTCACGAAGTCCGGGAAAATGATCCGGAGGTCGTGGGGGCACTTCTGCTAGTGCAGGGGTGCCCTCACACACAGGTACTCTCCACCCTGCCCTCAGGGGTGGAGGGCCTGCCATAGGGGTGACTTATAAGTGACCTGGTGCAGTGTAAATGGCAGTAATGGCAGCCCTGCAGAAGCCTTTGCATGGGCTCCCTATGGGTGGCAAAAGATATATTGCAGCCCATAGGGTCTCCTGGAACTCCAATGCCCTGGGTACCTAAGTACCATATACTAGGGACTTTTTAGAGGGCACCAGTATGACAATTGTGTGTGAAATACTGGGTTACTAATATGCAACAGCCATAATTTAAGGGAGAGAGCATAACTACTGGGGTCCTGCTTAGCAGGATCCGAGTAGACACAGTCAAACACACTGAAAAACAGGCCAAATGTGTGGGTAACCAAGCTAGAAAGAGGCTACTTTCCTACAATCGCAAAACAGGCAAATTGCAAATTCAAAATACCATCAACTTCAAGCAGGTGGCAATCAAGTGGGAAATATGAAAGGGCTGAAACTCACTTTGCAAATGTTTAAAATGGTTATGGTGAGGCAAATGCAGACCTGTGGGCTAGGTTCAAGGACTCAACCCACTAGCCCTAGCTTCACTTCAATAAAGAGAAGAATTTATTTTCTTGATGTTGACCCTCTGCCCCTCTAATAGTGACATGCTTCATCATCAGGTCCACCGCAGCCCCTAAAACATGAGGTGGGCTCAACTGAATTTTGGAAGCAATTATAGATAGCCTGCCGGGAATCTAAGGATTAAAAATAGCTCATTATTCATAGAGGTGTCTCTTTATTAGTTATGATAGTGTGAATGGTTAAAATTAATATTAATGAAGGGAGTACACAAAGATATTATGGGCTTTGACCCTCCTTTAAATTTTGCAAGCATATTTCAGCCCTCAATAATGGCCTACAATGTCCTGGGCTTTCATTAGGATGTATGCTTGAATAGGAACCTGGTTCCTGTACTCGTCACGTCTGTAAGTGTATGTAGTGAAAATGCACACAGATGCAGGGAGCAAATTAACTCGCCTAGAGTAATGAAGCTCTATTGTAGTTCCTGTAGTGAAGGGAAACCAAGAGACACAATATACCCATTGCAGTAAAAGTCTCATTGTGACGTCTTCTATACACTTTTGGAGCACTATAAAGGGAATTGTGGTCTCGTGGTCATCAGATTTAAACAACAAACCAGAAAATTACTGATTCTGTATTATCATGATCTAATTTTGTGACTACGTAGTACATATTCTGTATTAGCAACTCACTTTTTGTATCTAATAAGCATTTACAATTAGCAACTGATCGCAAAACAGGCAAAATACATATGCAAAATACCATCATCTTGAAGCAGGTGACAATAGGTGGGAAATATTATAGGGCTGAAACTCACATTGCAAACTTCTTAAATGGTTATGATGAGCCAAAAACACACCCTGGCTGCACAACAAGAGAGAAGGAGGAGAAATAAAAGGGTTTTTAAGATTGTAACTTTATATGAACAGACAGAGGAGGAGGTTTATACTATATGCAGGTTGAGCAGGTAGGTTGTTATGGATTTAATAGCTAAACTTAACCTCGTTTTAGAGAGGCAAACATATCATAGCCAAGCCATGCCACGCATACGTACAGGTGCTTTGTTTTCCCCACCTTCTAGACTGCATCAGCAATATTAGGATCTGTAAGAAGAGAGAGGGATGAAATGCAATTGCAATGTGTAAGGACATTAACCCCTTCGCTGCCAGGCCTTTTCCCCCTCCTGTGCCGAGCCTTTTTTTGGCTATTTGGAGCAGTTCGCGCTTAGGCCCTCATAACTTTTTGTTCACATAAGCTACCCATGCCAAATTTGCGTCCTTTTTTTCCAACATTCTAGGGATTCTAGAGGTACCCAGACTTTGTGGGTTCCCCAGAAGGAGGCCAAGAAATTAGCCAAAAAACTGTGAAAATTGCATTTTTTTAAAAAAAATTGGAAAAATGGGCTGCAGAAGAAGGCTTGTGGTTTTTTCCCTGAAAAGGGCATCAACAAAGGGTTTGCGGTGATAAAATCACCAGCTTCCCAGCTTTCAGGAACAGGCAGACTTGAATCAGAAAACCCAATTTTTCAACCCAATTTTGGCATTTTACTGGGACATACCCCATTTTTACGATTTTTTGTGCTTTCAGCCTCCTTCCAGTCAGTGACAGAAATGGGCATGAAACCAACGCTGGATCCCATAAACCGCAACATTTCTGAAAAGTAGACAAAATTCTGAATTCAGCAAGGGGTAATTTGTGTAGATCCTACAAGGGTTTCCTACAGAAAATAGCAACTGAAAAAGAAAAATATTGAAATTGAGGTGAAAAAAACATCAATTTTTCTCTAAGTTTTACTCTGTAACTTTTTCCTGCAATGTCAGATTTTCGAAAGCAATATACCGTTACGTCTGCTGGACTCTTCTGGTTGCGGGGATATATAGGGCTTGTAGGTTCATCAAGAACTCTAGGTACCCAGAGCCAATAAATGACCTGCACCCTGCAGAGGGTTTTCATTCTATGCCGGGTATACAGCAATTCATTTGCTGAAATATAAAGAGTAAAAAATAGCTATCAAGAAAACCTTTGTATTTCCAAAATGGGCACAAGATAAGGTGTTGAGAAGCAGTGGTTATTTGCACATCTCTGAATTCCGGGCTGCCCATACTAGCATGTGAATTACAGGGCATTTCTCAAATAGACGTCTTTTTTACACACTGTCTTACATTTGGAAGGGAAAAATGTAGAGAAAGACAAGGGGCAATAACACTTGTTTTGCTATTCTATGTTCCCCCAAGTCTCCCGATAAAAATGATACCTCACTTGTGTGGGTAGGCCTAGCGCCCGCGACAGGAAACGCACCAAAGCGCAACGTGGACACATCACAGAAAACAGACCTGTTTTTAGCAAAGTGCCGACCTGTAGATTTTGGCCTCTAGCTCAGCCGCCACCTAGGGAAACCTACCAAACCTGTGCATTTCTGAAAACTAGAGACCTAGGGGAATCCAAGATGGGGTGATTTGTGTGGCTCGGACCAGGTTCTGTTACCCAGAATCCTTTGCAAACCTCAAAATTTGGCTAAAAAAACACATGTTCCTCACATTTCTGTGGCAGAAAGTTCTGGAATCTGAGAGGAGCCACAAATTTCCTTCCACCTAGCGTTCCCCCACGTCTCCCGATAAAAATGATACCTCACTTGTGTGGGTAGGCCTAGCGCCCGCGACAGGAAACACCCCAAAGCGCAATGTGGACACATCACAGAAAACAGACCTGTTTTTAGCAAAGTGCCTACCTGTAGATTTTGGCCTCTAGCTCAGCCGCCACCTAGGGAAACCTACCAAACCTGTGCATTTCTGAAAACTAGAGACCTAGGGGAATCCAAGATGGGGTGATTTGTGTGGCTCGGACCAGGTTCTGTTACCCAGAATCCTTTGCAAAGCTCAAAAATTGGCTAAAAAAACACATATTCCTCACATTTCTGTGGCAGAAAGTGCTGGAATCTGAGAGGAGCCACAAATGTCCTTCCACCCAGCGTTCCCCCACGTCTCCCGATAAAAATGATACCTCACTTGTGTGGGTAGGCCTAGCGCCCGCGACAGGAAACGCCCCAAAGCGCAACGTGGACACATCACAGAAAACAGACCTGTTTTTAGCAAAGTGCCTACCTGTAGATTTTGGCCTCTAGCTCAGCCGCCACCTAGGGAAACCTACCAAACCTGTGCATTTCTGAAAACTAGAGACCTAGGGGAATCCAAGATGGGGTGATTTGTGTGGCTCGGACCAGGTTCTGTTACCCAGAATCCTTTGCAAAGCTCAAAAATTGGCTAAAAAAACACATGTTCCTCACATTTCTGTGGCAGAAAGTTCTGGAATCTGAGAGGAGCCACAAATTTCCTTCCACCCAGCGTTCCCCCACGTCTCCCGATAAAAATGATACCTCACTTGTGTGGGTAGGCCTAGCGCCCGCGACAGGAAACGCCCCAAAGCGCAACGTCGACACATCACAGAAAACAGACCTGTTTTTAGCAAAGTGCCTACCTGTAGATTTTGGCCTCTAGCTCAGCCGCCACCCAGGGAAACCTACCAAACCTGTGCATTTCTGAAAACTAGAGACCTAGGGGAATCCAAGGAGGGGTGACTGGCGGGGCTCGGACCAGGTTCTGTTACCCAGAATCCTTTGCAAACCTCATATTTTGGCTAAAAAAACGCATTTTCCTCACATTTGAGTGACAGAAAGTTCTGGAATCTGAGAGGAGCCACAAATTTCCTTCCACCCAGCGTTCCCCCAAGTCTCCCGATAAAAATGATACCTCACTTGCGTGGGTAGGCCTAGCGCCCGCGACAGGAAACGCCCCAAAGCGCAACGTGGACACCACCAAAATTTTGGAAGAAAACAGAGGTGTTTTTTGCGAAGTGACTACCTGTAGATTTTGGCCTCTAGCTCAGCCGGCACCTAGGGAAACCTACCAAACCTGTACATTTCTGAAAACTAGAGACCTAGGGGAATCCAAGGAGGGGTGACTGGCGGGGCTC
The DNA here is from genome assembly GCF_031143425.1 of Pleurodeles waltl. Lineage (NCBI taxonomy): Eukaryota > Metazoa > Chordata > Amphibia > Caudata > Salamandridae > Pleurodeles > Pleurodeles waltl. The sequence goes on from NC_090447.1 coordinate 724,444,795, forward strand.
GGACCAGGTTCTGTTACCCAGAATCCTTAGCAAAGCTCAAAAATTGGCTAAAAAAACACATGTTCCTCACATTTCTGTGGCAGAAAGTTCTGGAATCTGAGAGGAGCCACAAATTTCCTTCCACCCAGCGTTCCCCAACGTCTCCCGATAAAAATGATACCTCACTTGTGTGGGTAGGCCTAGCGCCCGCGACAGGAAACGCCCCAAAGCGCAACGTGGACACATCACAGAAAACAGACCTGTTTTTAGCAAAGTGCCTACCTGTAGATTTTGGCCTCTAGCTCAGCCGCCACCTAGGGAAACCTACCAAACCTGCGCATTTCTGAAAACTAGAGACCTAGGGGAATCCAAGGAGGGGTGACTGGCGGGGCTCGGACCAGGTTCTGTTACCCAGAATCCTTTGCAAAGCTCAAAAATTGGCTAAAAAAACACATGTTCCTCACATTTCTGGCAGAAAGTTCTGGAATCTGGGAGGAGCCACAAATTTCCTTCCACCCAGCGTTCCCCCAAGTCTCCTGATAAAAATGATACCTCACTTGCGTGGGTAGGCCTAGCGCCCGCGACAGGAAACGCCCCAAAGCACAACGTGGACACCACCAAAATTTTGGAAGAAAACAGACCTGTTTTTAGCGAAGTGCCTACCTGTAGATTTTGGCCTGTAGCTCAGCCGCCACCTAGGGAAACCTACCAAACCTGTGCATTTCTTAAAACTAGAGACCTAGGGGAATCCAAGGAGGGGTGACTGGCGGGGCTCGGACCAGGTTCTGTTACCCAGAATCCTTTGCAAAGCTCAAAAATTGGCTAAAAAAACACATGTTCCTCACATTTCTGTGGCAGAAAGTTCTGGAATCTGAGAGGAGCCACAAATTTCCTTCCACCCAGCGTTCCCCCACGTCTCCCGATAAAAATGGTACCTCACTTGTGTGGGTAGGCCTAGCGCCCGCGACAGGAAACGCCCCAAAGCGCAACGTGGACACATCACAGAAAACAGACCTGTTTTTAGCAAAGTGCCTACCTGTAGATTTTGGCCTGTAGCTCAGCCGCCACCTAGGGAAACCTACCAAACCTGTGCATTTCTGAAAACTAGAGACCTAGGGGAATCCAAGGAGGGGTGACTGGCGGGGCTCGGACCAGGTTCTGTTACCCAGAATCCTTTGCAAAGCTCAAAAATTGGCTAAAAAAACACATGTTCCTCACATTTCTGTGGCAGAAAGTTCTGGAATCTGAGAGGAGCCACAAATTTCCTTCCACCCAGCGTTCCCCCACGTCTCCCGATAAAAATGATACCTCACTTGTGTGGGTAGGCCTAGCGCCCGCGACAGGAAACGCCCCAAAGCGCAACGTGGACACATCACAGAAAACAGACCTGTTTTTAGCAAAGTGCCTACCTGTAGATTTTGGCCTGTAGCTCAGCCGCCACCTAGGGAAACCTACCAAACCTGTGCATTTCTGAAAACTAGAGACCTAGGGGAATCCAAGGAGGGGTGACTGGCGGGGCTCGGACCAGGTTCTGTTACCCAGAATCCTTTGCAAAGCTCAAAAATTGGCTAAAAAAACACATGTTCCTCACATTTCTGTGGCAGAAAGTTCTGGAATCTGGGAGGAGCCACAAATTTCCTTCCACCCAGCGTTCCCCCAAGTCTCCCGATAAAAATGATACCTCACTTGCGTGGGTAGGCCTAGCGCCCGCGACAGGAAACGCCCCAAAGCGCAACGTGGACACCACCAAAATTTTGGAAGAAAACAGAGGTGTTTTTTGCGAAGTGACTACCTGTAGATTTTGGCCTCTAGCTCAGCCGGCACCTAGGGAAACCTACCAAACCTGTACATTTCTGAAAACTAGAGACCTAGGGGAATCCAAGGAGGGGTGACTGGCGGGGCTCGGACCAGGTTCTGTTACCCAGAATCCTTTGCAAAGCTCAAAAATTGGCTAAAAAAACACATGTTCCTCACATTTCTGTGGCAGAAAGTTCTGGAATCTGAGAGGAGCCACAAATTTCCTTCCACCCAGCGTTCCCCCCCGTCTCCCGATAAAAATGATACCTCACTTGTGTGGGTAGGCCTAGCGCCCGCGACAGGAAACGCCCCAAAGCGCAACGTGGACACATCACAGAAAACAGACCTGTTTTTAGCAAAGTGCCTACCTGTAGATTTTGGCCTGTAGCTCAGCCGCCACCTAGGGAAACCTACCAAACCTGTGCATTTCTGAAAACTAGAGACCTAGGGGAATCCAAGGAGGGGTGACTGGCGGGGCTCGGACCAGGTTCTGTTACCCAGAATCCTTTGCAAAGCTCAAAATTTGGCTAAAAAAACACATGTTCCTCACATTTCTGTGGCAGAAAGTTCTGGAATCTAAGAGGGGCCACAAATTTCCTTCCACCCAGCGTTCCCCCACGTCTCCCGATAAAAATGATACCTCACTTGTGTGGGTAGGCCTAGCGCCCGCGACAGGAAACGCCCCAAAGCGCAGCGTGGACACATCACATTTTTTCATTGAAAACAGTGCCTACCTGTAGTTTTTGGCCTGTAGCTCAGCCAGCACCTAGGGAAACCTACCAAACCTGTGCATTTCTGAAAACTAGAGACCTAGGGGAATCCAAGATGGGGTGACTTGAGGGGCTCTGACCAGGTTCTGTTACCCAGAATCCTTTCCAAACCTCAAATATTGGCAAAAAAAACGCATTTTTCACACATTTCGGTGACAGAAAGTTCTGGAATCTGAGTGGAGCCACAAATTTCCTTCCACCCAGCGTTCCCCCAAGTCTCCCGATAAAAATGATACCTCAGTTGTGTGGGTGGGCCAGGTGCCTCCAACAGAATAAGGCCCAAAACTTGTAGAGATACAGGGGATAGTACTGCGAGTTTATAAGGACATATTCTTTTATACATCTTTAGACTGACTCTGCTTTGGGGACCCACATACGTGAGGTGTCATTTTATTTGGGAGACTGAGGGGAACACTGGGGAGTAGGAATTTTGTGCTGGAGTGGTGATCGTACGAAGTAAAGTCAGGAAAATATGCTTTTTTTAAGCACATTTTGAGGTTTACAGAGGAGTCTGGGTAAGAAAATGTTGGGGGATCCACGCAAGCCACTCCTCCCTAGACTCCTTGGGGTGTCTAGTTTTAAAAAATGTCTGGGTTTGGTAGGTTTCCCTAGATGAAGGCCGCACACAGGACCAAAAACATAGGTGCCCTCTCCCCCCCCAAACACAGGTAGTTTTGTAATATATCGTTTTGATGTGCCCACATACGTCCGTGATGTGCCAAACACTAAAATTTTGAAAAGAAACACACTTAGGTTATGTGAAAAAGACCCCTCACCCACCAACCAAGTTGGTGGCATGCTTCATCATCGGGGTCCCACCTGAGGCACCTAGCGTGTCATAGGTGTGCTGCGACGCCTGATTACAGCGGAGCAGGTTTGGTCATTTTTACCACACATACTGGTTGGATTTGGCACGAGGGTGAGTGATGGTTCAGTGGATCAAATTTTACTAACAAGAGCTTTCACAAAAATGAAAAGCACTGTTAGTAACTGAAAGGCAAAAAACTGAACCAATGACTCACAGCTCGTGAGCTGTAAAGCCGCGACAAGGCACCAACCGCTTTACAGTCCATTCACACAACTTTCATACATGACACACACAAGGCCATTCACACCGCCAGCCACGGGCCCAGCACATTACAACACTCACATCGACAGACAGCGCCACTCAAGGGCCCATCACTTACATACGCCCACATGCCTGATACAACAATCACACCAGCTGATGGGAGTGTGTGGACTGGTGTTTGGCTTGCAGTGTGTTGCAGTAGCCAACATCAAGTCAATATGTACAGTCTCAGCCAAGCCCCACTCCACACACAATGGCATCATATATATTTTTTTTTTAACAGAGGAACCCCTAACTAAGTAGAAAGAATTACAAAACAACAAACACAAAAGCTCTAACTAACAACATGACAGAAATGCTAACCATGAAACTAAACACATGAAAATACAAAACAGACATGAGTTTACACTCATGGTTGTTCCCAGAAATTCTTCTGGGTGTGGTAATTATTAAAACAAGCACCGACACACAGCCCAGGCTTTGAAGGACAATCTGGGCAGTACATTCGAGTCTCCCTCCGGATACCTCTTCGAAAACACACTCTACATTTCTTAGCTGGAAAGTCTTTTTTGGGTGTGGGAGGAATGTGCTCAGCAAAGTGGCGATCTTTCAATCTAGCCACATCCTCCACCACTGCTTCTCTAGGAACTCTGGCCTGTTCCACCACAATAAGGCTCTCTATCACTGACTCCTGAAATTTCACAAATGTCATCTTTGAGTCTGGAGACCTATCCCTAAACACAATAAAAGCACTGAAGGTTGCTAAGTGGAAGAGGTGAAGTGCTAACTTCTTATACCAAACATAAGACTTACGAATAGCAGTATAAGGTTCCAACCTCTGGTCAACTCTATCTACACCTCCCATGTGCTTATTATAATCTAAAATGCACACAGGTTTGCGCACTTCAGCAACCTGGCCCCAAACAGTCACAGGGGAAGTACTCTCATCATGGATGGTACTTAGCATGTAGACATCCCTCTTGTCTGAAAATTTCAAAGCTAGCAGCTCCTCGTTCCGCAAGGCACAGCACTGTCCCCTCTCAAGTTTTTTACAGACAAGCTCCCTTGGATAGCCTTTCCGGTTAGAACGGATTGTGCCACAAGCAACTGTGTCCACTCTAAACAATTCCTTGAACAACTGCACACCAGTGTAGAAGTTATCTACATACAAATGGTGACCTTTGTTGAACAGTCGTCTACCAAGATCCCACACTATTTTCTCAGTAACTCCAAAAGTGGGAGGACAACCAGGGGGGTCAATATTGGAATCCCTACCAGTGTACACACGGAAACTATACACATATCCTGTCCTACTTTCAGACAGCATATACAATTTAATTCCATATCGTGCCCTTTTGCTAGGAATGTACTGCCTAAAAACCAAACGACCCTTGAAGAGGACCAAAGACTCGTCCACACTTATCTCTTTGCCTGGAACATAGACCTCCGAAAACCGATCTACAAAATGATCAAGGACAGGCCTAATCTTAAAAAGACGGTCAGAATCTGGGTGATCTCGTGGCAAGGCTAATGCATTGTCAACAAAATGCAGCATCCTAAGAAGAAGCAAATACCGATTACGACTCATGGTAGCTGGAAATATAGCTGTTGCCATCAAGGGACTAGTAGACCAATAAGAAGCCAGTGACGGCTTCCTTATCAACCCCATCAAAAAAGTCAAACCCAAAAACTTTTTTAGCTCCTCCAAATTTGTGGGAATCCACTGGGCAGCTCTAGAGTGTGGCCTAAGTCTAGCAGCGTTGTCCCTCAAATGCTGCTCCGCATACAAATTAGTCTGCTCAACAATCTCTTCCAAAAACACATCATCCATGAATAACTCAAAGAAATTGATAGGCATAAAGTTCTCTGTATTGGCGTTACACCCCGGGAGACCAGTAAAGGCAGGCAACTCTGGCTGCTCCATGTTTGGGGCAACCCAGACATCAGGTCTTCTAACGGGAAACCTTTCAGCCCCAGGTTGCTGCACTATTGGCACATCAATGTCCTCCTCTAAAACAGAACCTTCATCTGCACTGAGTGTGGCTTCATCATCAGAAGATTCCCCTCCAACAGAAACATCACTGCCAGAATCTCTGACTTCCTCCTCTGCCTCAGATGCAGAGTCCGTCTCATAGTCATGATCAGACTGTGACTCAAAAAGCATACCAACCACCTGCTGAGCGGTCATCCTGCGGCTAGCCATGATCTCTCCTGCTAAAATTAACTGGACAAATTCACCACCAACAACCAGCACTGTGTAAGACAAGTAACAAAGTGTAGCTTTGTTAGTAAGAGTTACAAACTCAAAAACTATACCGCTCACTTGCCTGAAAAAGCTTGATTCACCAGCAACTACACAGCAATCACCAATGATATCCCACTAAAAAGAAAGAAAGAAAGGCAAATTAGAAATAAGACACAACAAATATCATTGTGCACAAACCTAAGGACAATTTCACACACAATCCTGCATTTAGTACACCCCCTACAAACATGTCATTCATGCATGGCAACAATACTCCTTTGGAGTAAATTGTTTTTACTTACCTAAAACATGCAACTGTGCAAACTGCAGGTCAACCACCGCCAAAACCGCAAGGAGCCACAGCAAATAAAGCAAAAGCTTTGAACTAGAACAAAAAGGAGGAAAAATTTTGTTATCACAAATGCAAAGACTTCTTCAGTTGACAAACACCCCACCATCAAACATTTTAGAAATTGGTGCCTAAGTGGATTCTGTCATAGGGGCAGATGGGCCTACTAAAAAAATAGGCCTGTCTGCCCCAAGGAAGCCAGAAAATACCTTTAGTACTGTGTCCCCATGGAGAGCGACCCTTGCCAAAGGGGACAGCCCTCAAACAAAAAAAAACAAAAAAAACACACACAACACTATCCCTGGTGCCTAAGTGGCTTCTGCCCCCTTGGGGGCAGGTGGGCCTAAGAAAATAGGCCCATCTGCCCCCAGGGGGTGTAGAAATGGCCAACAGGTCAATGCCCCCCTTGGGGGGGCGCCCCGTGACCAAGGGGACGCCCCCCCACAAAAATAAACAAATAAAAAACAATCCCTGGCGTTCTAGTGGTTTCTGCCCCCCTTGGGGGCAGATCAGCCTAAAAATAATAGGCTGATCTGTCTCCAAGGGGTGCAGAAATGGCCTGGGTACATGTGCCCCCAAAGTGGGGGGCGACCCTTGCCCAAGCCCCCCCCCATCCACTAACACACACACACACACACACACACACACTATCCCTGGTGTCTACGTGGCTTCTGCCCCCCTTGGGGGCAGGTGGGTCTAGAAAAATAGGCCCATCTGCCCCCAGGGGGGGCAGAAATGGCCAACAGGTCAATGCCCCCCTTGGGGGGGCGCCCCGTGCCCAAGGGGACACCCCCCCACAAAAATAAACACATAAAAAAAAATCCCTGGCGTTCTAGTGGTTTCTGCCCCCCTTGGGGGCAGATCAGCCTAAAAATAATAGGCTGATCTGTCTCCAAGGGGTGCAGAAATGGCCTGGGTACATGTGCCCCCAAAGTGGGGGGCGACCCTTGCCCAAGCCCCCCCCCATCCACTAACACACACACACACACACACTATCCCTGGTGTCTACGTGGCTTCTGCCCCCCTTGGGGGCAGGTGGGTCTAGAAAAATAGGCCCATCTGCCCCCAGGGGGGGCAGAAATGGGCAACAGGTCAATGCCCCCCTTGGGGGGGCGCCCCGTGCCCGAGGGGACGCCCCCCCACAAAAATAAACACATAAAAAAAAATCCCTGGCGTTCTAGTGGTTTCTGCCCCCCTTGGGGGCAGATCAGCCTAAAAATAATAGGCTGATCTGTCTCCAAGGGGTGCAGAAATGGCCTGGGTACATGTGCCCCCAAAGTGGGGGGCGACCCTTGCCCAAGCCCCCCCCCATCCACTAACACACACACACACACACACTATCCCTGGTGTCTACGTGGCTTCTGCCCCCTTGGGGGCAGGTGGGTCTAGAAAAATAGGCCCATCTGCCCCCAGGGGGGGCAGAAATGGCCAACAGGTCAATGCCCCCCTTGGGGGGGCGCCCCGTGCCCGAGGGGACGCCCCCCCACAAAAATAAACACATAAAAAAAAATCCCTGGCGTTCTAGTGGTTTCTGCCCCCCTTGGGGGCAGATCAGCCTAAAAATAATAGGCTGATCTGTCTCCAAGGGGTGCAGAAATGGCCTGGGTACATGTGCCCCCAAAGTGGGGGGCGACCCTTGCCCAAGCCCCCCCCCATCCACTAACACACACACACACACACACTATCCCTGGTGTCTACGTGGCTTCTGCCCCCCTTGGGGGCAGTTGGGTCTAGAAAAATAGGCCCATCTGCCCCCAGGGGGGGCAGAAATGGCCAACAGGTCAATGCCCCCCTTGGGGGGGCGCCCCGTGCCCAAGGGGACGCCCCCCCACAAAAATAAACACATAAAAAAAAAACCCTGGCGTTCTAGTGGTTTCTGCCCCCCTTGGGGGCAGATCAGCCTAAAAATAATAGGCTGATCTGTCTCCAAGGGGTGCAGAAATGGCCTGGGTACATGTGCCCCCAAAGTGGGGGGCGACCCTTGCCCAAGCCCCCCCCCCATCCACTAACACACACACACACACACACTATCCCTGGTGTCTACGTGGCTTCTGCCCCCCTTGGGGGCAGGTGGGTCTAGAAAAATAGGCCCATCTGCCCCCAGGGGGGGCAGAAATGGCCAACAGGTCAATGCCCCCCTTGGGGGGGCGCCCCGTGCCCAAGGGGACACCCCCCCACAAAAATAAACACATAAAAAAAAATCCCTGGCGTTCTAGTGGTTTCTGCCCCCCTTGGGGGCAGATCAGCCTAAAAATAATAGGCTGATCTGTCTCCAAGGGGTGCAGAAATGGCCTGGGTACATGTGCCCCCAAAGTGGGGGGCGTCCCTTGCCCAAGCCCCCCCCCATCCACTAACACACACACACACACACACACACTATCCCTGGTGTCTACGTGGCTTCTGCCCCCCTTGGGGGCAGGTGGGTCTAGAAAAATAGGCCCATCTGCCCCCAGGGGGGGCAGAAATGGCCAACAGGTCAATGCCCCCCTTGGGGGGGCGCCCCGTGCCCAAGGGGACGCCCCCCCACAAAAATAAACACATAAAAAAACATCCCTGGCGTTCTAGTGGTTTCTGCCCCCCTTGGGGCAGATCAACCTAAAAATAATAGTCTGATCTGCCCTCAAGGGGGGCAGAAATGGCCCTAAAAGACATGCCCCCCAAAGGGGAGCGACCCTTGCCCAAGGGGGCGCCCCCCCATCCACTACACACACAATCCCTGGTGCCTAAGTGGCTTCTGCCCCCCTTGGGGGCAGATGGACCTAAAAAAAATAGGCCGATCTGCCCCAAGGGGGGCAGAAATGGCCAACAGTTCTCTGCCCCCTTGGGGGGGGCGCCCCTTGCCCAAGGGGGCACCCCCTCCCAACATACCTGCACAGAAAATATAATTCCCTGGTGATCCAGTGGTTTCTGCCCCCCTTGGGGGCAGATCCGCCTAAAAAGTAGGCCAATCTGCCCGCAAGGGGGGCAGAAATGGCCGTAACTAATTGCCCCCACAAGGGGAGCGACCCTTGCCCAAGGGGGCGCTCCCCGCCAGCAAGAAACACGAGCAAACAACAAAAAAAACAAATCCCTGGTGTCTAGTGGGCATTCCTGCTGCCCAATCGCAATGCGATCGGGCAGCAGGAATGCTCAAAGAGACACCGGGGGAAAGGAAAAGCCTTTCCTTTCCCCCGGTGCCTCTTTAGCCCAAACCCCCCACCCACCGGGAAGAGGAACTCACCTCTTTCCTCGTCGCCGCACAGGAAGCAATTGGCTTCCTGTGCGGCGAAATCCCCATAATGAAGTCAGCGCGCGATCGCGAGCTGACGTCATTATGGGGGGGTGGGGGGGTCGGGGGTGGAAGGGGAAGGGCTTCCCCTTCCATCCCTGACTTTGGGGGGGTGGGGGGAAGCACACAGAGGGAGCGAGAGCGCTCCCTCTGGGCTGTGTGCCGAGGACGTAGTGGTTACGTCCTCGGCACAGCAGCACTGTGCCGCGGGACGTAACCACTACGTCCGCGGCACAGAAGGGGTTAACTTTAATTACACATTTACAACATTTAACAGGTGTTTCCCAAAACTTCCCAAGAACTCGTATCTGAAGGAAATATATGCTCAATATTAATCAAGAATATTGATTAAAGCAGACATCAGTTTGATAAACATAAAAAACATACCTTTTGTTATATGACAAATATATACATTTGTAACATAGATGGGCATGAGTAAACATTTCCTTTACTAATATAAACTGCATGGGCCACAAAGCACTGCACTAATGAATCCATGGAATAATGTATCTCCGTATAAAAATGATTTGAGTGAGTGGTTGAATTGTATGTGCTTATGATGTTGTATGCATACATATTTGAATTAATGTTTTTACATATATGAAACACATGTAAATTGCACTTGGTGTGTTTTCAGATGTGTCAGTGGTACTGAAACCTATCATGGCTCTGAATGAAAAGTTGATCAATACGTTTCTCTAAGGGTGCTTGTGGTGGTTCAGGTGCTTTGTCCTCCTCCATTTCCTGCAGACTTTTGCCTTCTTGCTGCAACACTTTCCTTTTGTGTGAATGGAGGTTTTACCATCTTTCCAAGTGTTTTTGACACTCCTGTTTTGTCACACGAATCGTATTTATCATTTACGTGCCAAGATTCGTCTTTCTGTGGCCTCAGATATAGATGCTGATGACGTTCCAAAAAGTTTTAATTTTCAGCAATATATTCCTGTGTCAAAATGCCACACTCCTATTTGCTAATTTTCCTTTTACGCTCGCTCCTTCCCTCTTTCTGCGAATTCTGGTTAGCCATGGTGCAATATGGGGTTAGATGTCAATGGCTTCTTCCTTCTACCTCTCACAGTGCTTCTTTCATGTGGACTGCTGCACTACTCCAGTCTCTTTTCTAGAATCGCTGATGTCACAGATCTGAGACACAGCAACAAGCATAATTTGTGAATAATACTGTTTCCTAAAGTGCTAGTCCATATCCTTAAATAGTAAATCCAAAGAAATCCCTGTTAAAAACAGGACTACTAATACATAACATTTTGCCATTCCTTAATAGCAAATCTGTATTATTCACTATTTAGGAATCAGAAAATGTACTTGGCACATCAAGCCCATTCTCCTTTCTGGTAGCTCAAAAATCATTTTGCCCTCGTAAAAGCCTCCCTAAATGCATCATCTTGTCTGATGTTGGGGATTGAATGCTTTGGTTACATCCCTCCTGTCCTTTACTCTTTGAGCTGAATCCCTGTTAAGAGTAGATCCACATATGAATGTTTATGGCTAATGCATAAACTACTACACTTCGAACACTCTCATTACCTGGCTCAGACACTGAAGATCTCAGGAGGATATCATTGACTTCACGGCTTAGACACTCTTTTACTGGAAAATCCAATATTAAAAAATGAACCATCAACCAGTTATTCTAGGTTTCTGTCCCTAGCGCCTGGAGTTGTATCCTGATGACTATCTGCATCATTACCTTGCTACCTCCATGAAAAAAAAAAAACAACTAAAACAATACATTTTGTTTTTTTCACTTGCTTACTTCATCTCTCTAGTGATGGAATGACTTCTTTGTAGTTCGGTGTCCCTTCGTGATGTCTCGTGCCACACTTCATTTTTATGAATGTATTGAATAGATATTTATGCTACAGTTTAATTTTGTATCAATGATATTCTATATTTCTATATCCTTAGCTGTAATTGTTACTGATTTACTTTACAGAACATCTTTCTAATCCATTTCAGTATACCCTGTACACCACTGATGTAAGGACAATAGGTTGACAGCATACCAGACGTTTGTAGCACAGGACACACCCATCCATCTTAATATGAATCGGATACAGAGTGGACAGAGGATGGTGGAGATAGGAGGCGTGATTTTCTTTTTTTAGAAAAGATGCAGATTATGTTCCCTGGGAAGGGGCAAAATGTCAAGAAAAGTATGACACATGGGCTGAGAGTAGAAAAAGGAAAACAGACAGAACAATAAAAGCAGTTGACGTTATGAGGTACACTTGAGGTAGTCTATTAAGATGCTCGGAGAGACATCACCTTATCAGATAGGACTTTGAGTAAATTGAAATTGGGATTGCTGAAGTCAGGACATTCCATAGCCTCTAGTCAGCATACTAATCGGATTGGGGTGAAAATAGATATGTGTACGTGTTGCATATTTGTGCCCATTATAGGTAGTTTAAGGTAGAATTCCGTAAATAGTTTTATTATCTTTCTAATGTTATAGTTTTGAAAGTTTCATTAATTGAATTCTGGTTCTAGAATTGTGGGGACTTGGGAGTTGACTGCCTTGACTGAAGGCAGGTACTGTGCTGTCTCCCTAATAAATCTTTTAAAACTCTTCCTGAGCTCACTGGATTTACTACAAATAATTGTTTTGAAAACTATGCCTCTATCCTCTCTCTGAAAGATGAGTAAGGTAGCAAGAGAAAAACAATCAGAATGTTCCTACATTCACTAGATGTGTGAGTCAACTCTCAGTATTTCTAGGTATAAGTAATAGATTGAACAATCCTTGTGAACATTCTTTTGTCAGGGCCTCCACCATCAACTTTCGTCTACAATTGAGTGACTTAGCTACCCATTGCAGGTAAGCAGCTAAATATTATAATTCAAAATCTGGTACATTCAAGCCACTTCCAGCTTTAGAACATTTTAACTTGCTCATTGATATTCTGTACATAGTTGTATTCAGTTTCAAATCAAGAAGAATATCATTGTCTCTGAAAAAGACTCTTGATAACAGAACAGCATAAATAACAAAATAGTAAAGTAGGTGCAACATAGTCACCACATTGGCCACCACATTCCTCACCATCAGTGGCAGTATCTTCCAAGACGCTACCTAGCTTCTCAGAGGTGCCACTGCTGTCCTGAGATTTCCTTTTGCAACTCCAGAGTCTGTAATATTATCCCCGTCCTCATGTATCTAAGTCTGATTGATTCCCCCAGTAGACACATCCAGTAGACACATCCACCATAAGAGTGTAAATGAAAAGTGCAGGACCTACAGCAATTAACCTGCAGTCCTGATACATTTCTGAACTCTTGCAATGGCTCAATACTTGAAAACCTCCAGTACAAATGTAATTAAAAAATAGTTGTACATCCTCTACATACAGTGAGACAACGTGGGCCTCCTCATTAATTGGTGTGTCTCTATTTTTGTTTTTTCTCTGTACCACACTGGCCAATGATTCCATGGCCTGTGCAAAAATTATTGATTATGATGGACATCCCTGTCGTTCTACCTTTAACTTTTGTATGATTGAAATATACTTTGAACTGTATGGATCCTTGCCAATGAGTCAGAGTTTAAATCTATACCCGCCCTCCAATTAATAGTAGGGACAAATCACAATTGACACTTTGGAATCTTCCTCCAGTTACGGGCCACCATCCTTGTGGGCAGTGTAACGTTTGCCCTTTGACCAACCCTGTTAAGACCCTTGATCTGGAACCTTTTGGTCACTGGCGCCTCACAAAACATACCAACTGCAATACTAGACATTGCGTCTACATGATTACGTGCCCTTGTGGTTTACGTTATGTAGGCATGACAACCAGACCCGTGAAGACAAGAATAAATGAGCACCACAGTAATATTAGGTGTAGGCGCATTACCACTAAACTATGCACTCATTTTCTTGAAGCTCCCCACGATCCTGACGATCTGAGATGGGTGGTTCTAGATGCCACAAGTTTTAAGGGTGACAACAAGCGTTTGCTGTTTAGACTTGAACAACGTTGGGTGTACAGACTTCGATCACACGTTGTTGGCCTTAATGATGATATACCTTGGATAACATTGTCTCAGTAGGCCTACCTGGCCCCTTCCCTCTTTTTTGAGTCTCAAGTTATGGGGATTTCTTCGAATGGCCTGTGACAGTGGTTCTTTCTTTTTTTGATATAGCTTCCCACCAATTTTCCTAATACTTTCTATCATTGAGCCGAGTTCCATCTGGCTAGATAATGGTATCCTCTACTTTGAGGGACCTTTACCCTTTTCAGCTTCTTGATGTATAATTGCTTAACCGACTAGTCATCTCCAAAAATACCCCTTTTTTCTTATATTTTTTTGGGGGTTCCCTAAATTGGATGAATTTTCACTTGTACTTTCAGTACTGTCATAATGCTGTTGCCAATTGTTTCATAATACACCATGAGTTCTTGTATTCTTTAACTTTGACTCCCTTCATATCATGGCACCCATCAGTTGTGGACTGTTTGTCCATTTTTAGTGTTTACTAATTTTTTGCAAATGGCCTGGTGATCCTTCTTCTATTTTGTTAGTACGCACGCCGGAGAAACGCGATCACTTCCGCATTCCCCGGCTTGAAATTGTAACGCCTACCCGCAGCGACCATCCATTTGGGAGGACACGCTGGGGTAGGTGCGAGACGAAGGGACCGACACTGAGAGATGTGAGTACTTTGCCCTCCCTCTTTCCACCAGGTTTTGAAAGTGTGAGCGCTTGATATGCGGGGCTTTAGCTTGACCCCCGGGTACAAATACGCGCCCCTGGTAGGAATGTTTTACTGGCGCTTGGGCACCTTTACAGTTCTACTTTGAGCGTTTGGGCATATGATGATTCTGACCCAAGATGCCGCCATTGGAAACCAAAATCCAATGCGCTGTGTTCTTTGACAATAATGACCACAAGTTCTTCCTAATGAGTTCATCCACGCGGCTCTCATATATATTTTTTGCATACTCGGAGCACGGCTTGAATGATTCCTTAAGCTAGGTTTTGTTACTCGTTGATACCAAATAAGTGTGATGCATATTACAGCGACTGTGTATTATCATATTTTGCCCTGATTAAGGCTGCTATTTGGTCACACAGGATTGTCTTGATCATTGGCTTGACTGATAGCAGTTTTTTGTATATGTGGTTTTCCTTCTGTTTTCTTCTAATTAGTAGCGACAGTCCCAGGCTTGTACCTTCTAAGGAGCCCTTCCTACAGTTGGGGATGGTAAGCCCATTTCGTTTTCTGCACCATGCATTGTGGTTTTCACCAAGTGTGCGCACTAATTTAACACAAGTCACGTTTGCACTACCATTACTTATGTTGTTTCAATTTATTCATTAATTATTACAGGGCAACCTATGTGTGTTTAGTTGACCGGTTGGGCAGTACGCTTCAATGTAAGTGACTGCGTAGTGTTGTTTGGTTTATTTAATAGAGACAGTCCTCACTAGGTACTTTGTTCCTTGTGACACAGGAGAAGTTTCTTAGTTTTTGATGGTCCTGAAGAAGCGTCATAGGATCTGTTAAGACCGCTAGACGCGAAACATGTTGACCAGTATTTAGGTGGCCACAAGATAATTTCCCGTCCCCCACCATTCTAGAAAGTGTTTGAGCATTACCTCTCATCTCACCACTTTCGAGTTGTTTTTAATCTTGGTCTTATCCCCATGTATATTAAAGAGTGATTGATGGGGTCTAGAACCAATTTTAATTCTCTCCTGTCTTGAGCTATTGCCTGCCTGTACGTTCTAGTTTCACTCATTCCACCATGGCAGTGATTATAAAAGATCTCCGGCAAAGAGCCCCCTCATGGGGAGCCCATCAGACATTGCAGCGCCAGGTCTGACGAGGAGCACCCCGATGATGAAGCATGACATCCGAATGGATGTGTGAGGTCTCTTACTCCTAAACCAGTGGGTTTCCCTCTCTCTTTTTAGGAACAGTGTATTCATTATTGTTTATCGTTACATAGGGAGACTGTACACTGGACCTTTAATTCTCCCAGTCTCTCTTTTTGATGTTGATCAAAATCTATACCTTCCTCATGTATTATGAGAAATGTATAGTGAACAGCTAACTCTTGCAACATTCTCTAACCTACTTCATTCTTTGTGTATGATATGAGTCTGTTTTGAATATACAGTGTGAGCTCCCTATCTCCTATAAGTGCACATCTTCTATCTTTTGAATGCAACAAACAATAGAGCACTCAAGCTGTACTGGACAGACAAAGCTTTCTTGGGGTGCTTGTATTTACTTTCAGATGGGACCTGACCTAGTACTTAGTTGCAGACTATTTCTACTGAAGAAGGATAAAGGCTAATTTCAACATAGATGGTTCCTGTCTGAGGTGGCACGATGGGCAAAAATAATGACTTAGATTGAGACTCAGAGTATTTACAAGTGCATGAGATTAAATCAAGCACTTCATCATTAGTTTTCTGCTTCCCATAGTGGTTCACCCTAAGTGCCACTCATTTGTTCAGACATTGGTGTCATGCTCACTGTGTTTTAGGCCTCAAGCCACACTACTGATGAGGCCAAAAGAGTCTGAAACTGGTCTGGAGCTACTTGTGCCTCCATTCTAGTTCGAGTTCCAACAATCTTTATTCAGTCAGATTCTGACCATAAAAGCACATTATAAAATACACAATAACATAATCAAAAAGAAACAGTTCTGAGTAAAACGATAAAAAGATGAAACATTTTTGTCCACGAAAACACTACAATCTTTTTCCAGGATATTTCTTCCACAGCTTCAAAGCAGCAAGAATAACATTTAGAACAGAAAAACACACTTTTGGAGGGGACAAACTTTGTAAAAGGGAAAAACCCTCCTTATGAGACAAAAGGATCTTCTCTCAAAAAATAGGATATAAAAACAGATGCTTAAAATGCAGTGGTGTGTACAAAAGAGCATAAAGTGGATTGTGGATTGTGTGGAGACATCATCACAGGGACAACATGGAAGCGAGATAAACCAAGAACCTGACCTCGGAAACGCAACTGGACAGTGAACCATATTTAGACGGAGCCTTGTAAGGTAAAATCTATGCTCCATGTTTTCAACCCAGGTTAAGTACGGCTCCATCCCAGTGGAAGTGGAAATCGTCACATACCTATGAGGCGAGACTATGTCAAGGGCCTTTACTATTCTCACCTTTTCACTAGCCTCATAAAATTTTACCAGCATATTTAAGCTAGGATAGATCCGTCCTGGGTGTGTACGTGTTTTTCAAATATTCTAACCAGGGAATATCAGACATATGACTCAAAATCATACAGTCCTCTATTATCTTGCGTGAGAAATCCATCTCAGGAGAAGACCAATGTTTGGAGCCACAATAAAAGTGGGGCCACTCCCTCGTGGTCCTCCAAGAAGCCAAGACCAAGTTCCTGATGGGAAATGAAACTAGGTGTCATCTTCGGGATGGCAAGAAGCCTGCACAAAATGGCCTGAGTACACTCCCCATTGTACATATAGCGAACTTTGGTTGATGTGTCCCCATGAAGGCATTCAAGGAGACCCAGTTAATGGGGCTCAAAGCCTGCTTGTTCCATTAATTCCCATAATTTCCCTCTGTCTACTAAGTCAAAAGCACAGGAGAGGTCCATGAAAGCCATATAAATGGCATCTCTCCTAGCTTAGACATACCTCCCAATGATTAAGGGCAGGTTTAGTGCCTGCTCAACAGTACCCAATCCGGGGCTGAACCTATACAGAGCTTTGGAAAAATAATAATTTCCCTCAGACCATTCTTCCAGTTTGCTCAGAATTACATGCCCTAAGATTTTAGCAGAGGAGTCTAATAAGGAGATAGGGCAGTAGTTTACAGGAAGGTCCCTGTCCCCTTTCTTATATATGGGCACTATAATAGATTCCTACCAAGAATCCTGTGGACCTGACATAAATACTGCTTGCAATACATTAGTTAACAGAGGGGCCCAAAAAGCTAAAGCTAAATTTTGCTTGAACAGATCTAATAGCACTCCATCAGAACCTCGGGCCTTCCCAGCTCTCAAGATAGCTTTCGACACATCAGTCACAGTAATTGACTGCTCAAGCCATTTATTATAAAATGCTGGGGGATTTACTTTATTTAATGAAAGGGGATCAGTTTCTTCTGGGGGAGTCTGATTACAAATTTAAGAAAAATGAGCAAACCAATCACCCTCTGGAATGTGGCACTCTATGCCAGTGACCAGGCAATCAGAAAAAAGGACTGTGCCTCCATACATAGAGGACCTGCCTAGCACTTAGGGCTAGACCTTTCCTTTTGGAGGACAAAGGCTGGGTTGGATGGTTTCTGTCTGAGGAGACATGGTGGACAAAAAAAAACAATGGCCTGGATTGTAATACAATAATTATCAGTGACTAAGATTTATCCAAGCAAAAGCAATCTCACCTATCACATTTTTGTTTCCATCAGTTTGGCACCCTAAATTCAAGTGTATGTCCAGAGGTGGGTTCTGTGTCACTGTGATGTCAGACTGAAGCTGCACCACACTCACAGGCTACAAGACTAAAATCAGACAGGGATTGTCTTGTGTTCCCATTCAGAGGGGACCTGTTGTGGCACTGTGAGAAAATTGGATCCTTCTGGAGCAGGACCAAGACAGATGTGAACATGGCTGATTCTTGAGTCAGATGGTTTGGTGGGCAAGCAAATGATGAACTGTGGCCCACAGTAATTACTTGTGGCAGAGATTAATTTAAACAGCTCCTTGTCACTTTTTATACTCCCCTTTATACTTTTTCCACAGCACTACTTATATCCCTGCCATTTTTTGTGAGGAATGTATTATTAATGGGTGATCCATGAGGTAATACCAGTGTTGAGAAACTAACTATTATTGAGTGGATCATGAGGTAGTAGTGTTGAGAAAGGAACCATTCTTTTAAACATAGGAAACAGGACAACTACACTTAATAGGCATTTCAACCACACCTCAAATGTCCATTTTTGAAAAGAAACATAACAGGTAACTGTAGGTAACCCACAATAAACATCTTTTAATAAACTCCTCAACAGCTGCCTCTCAGGACTGAGAGACAGACATTTCAAGCCCATCATTAAAACTTACAACATGTGTAAACTGCTAGAACCCAAATGCACTTGGTGCGAAGCAAGGTGTGGGTGTATGTCGCATTCTGTTGTCACCCTTGGCTGTGCCTACATAGATCTCTATTTTAAAAGTGATTTCACTAATTATATGTAGGTGGAGCCCATATCTTAATGTTTCCATGCATTATGCAGGATGACTTCCATTGTGACCTCAGGGAACAGGGTGTTAAAAAAATATATCAGTTCACCCAGAGACAGTGGAGTTAATTAGGCGAAGGCATCTTCCTCTACAAAAGAGTTATCTCTGACCTCAACATTGTTTGAATTATCTCAAGCACTTCCAGCTGACTCCTCAGATGGCTTCTTTTTTGGAACTACACCATTGCTGCCACAGTTTCCTTGGTCGCTGCCAGTGGCTGCCACTGGGACAATCTTTTCACTTATCTTACTCTATTTGTTGTACACTGTTTCATCTTTATTTTTTAATCATCAGGTAACCAACAATAATTTTTCCCTGTAGTAAGTGCTTCTTTCCATTTCCAGCCATCTTTTTGATCAGGAATAGGAGCACATACCCAGTTCTCTCTGATTGCGTGTCACTTCTGGGAAGACTTTGATGTGGGACCAAAATGGTGTAATTAGGAAAGAGTAGGACAATATTATTTTGCAACTTAAAATAGCCAGCTTTTTATGTTTTTTGCCTAATCTGGTCTCAGTCCAGATAGATTAGTATTCTGACTACTATATGCGTTGGAGGTAAGCCAGGTGGAAGAGGTCTCGTCAACAACCGGTGAGTGTGTTCAAATGCAAATAAGTTTGATAGTCCCTCTGAGACCAAAGATTTAACTATCCAATGTTTATAAAAATCAGCTATGCGAAACCTTCAGTTTGGTTTAGTAGGCCCAGTATACCATGATATTTGTCCTGTTGCAATGGACCTTTGAATCCTCGTGTAGGAGGCTGGCCTGGCTTATAGTGGGTACTTGATGGTACTTACACCTTGTGCCAGGTCCAGTCCTCCCTTATTAGTAGATAAGTAGTGTTCTAGCAGCTTAGGCTGATAGAGGTAGCTATAGCAGAGCAGCTTAGGCTGAACTAGGAGACATGCAAAGCTCCTACTATACCACATATATCATATAGCACTATATCATAAGAATCACAATACTCAGAGTCACTAAAAATAAAGGTACTTTATTTTAGTGACAATGTGCCAAAAATATCTCAGAGGATATGCTCCCTTAGGAGGTAAGTAAAATACACAAAATATATACACAAACCAAAAATCAGGTAAGTAAACAGTTAGAAAAGTAGTGCAAACACTGTAGAATACAACAGGATGCAATAGGCCTAGGGACAACACAAACCATATACTAAGAAAGTGGAATGCGAACCACTTGGGGACCCCTGGCCTAGTGTAGTGTTCAGAGGGTCACTAGGAGTGTAGGAAAACACTAAGGGTGTCTAAGATACCCCACTCCAAGACCCTGAAAAGTAGGAGTAAAGTGAAACTACTTCCCCAGAAAAACACTAAAGTTGTGATGGGAGATTCTGCAAAGACCACAACAGACTGCAGACACTGAAGATGGATTCCTGGACCTGCAGACCTGCAAAGGAAGAGGACCAAGCCCAAAAGTCATGAAAGTGTCCAGGGGGGCAGTAGCACACTAAACCCTGGATGAAGGTGCAAAATGGCTGCCTCTGGATGGAAGAAGCAGAAGATTCTGCAACAATGAAAGGTGCCAGTAACATCTCCTTTGTGCAGAAGATGTCCCAAGGAGTGCTGGAGGATGCAGAGTTGTTTCTTTGGAGAAAGACCACAAACAAGCCTTGCTAGCTGCAAAAGGTCGTGGGAAAAGAAAAAAGGTGCTGCCCGGGCCCAGAAAGGACCAGGAGGTTGCCACTTTAAAGAGAAGACAGAGGGGGCCCTCAGCAACACAGAGAGCCCATGCACAAGAAGGCAGCACCCACAGAAGTACTTGAACACGGGTTCAAGAAAACTGAGCATGGCGGTTGTCTCAACACTACAAAGGAGAGTCCCACGAAGCCGGTGGTCAACTCAGCGAGTTGAGCAATGCAGGACAGAGTGCTGGGGACCTGGGCTAGGCTGTGCACAAAGGATTCCTTGCAAAAGTGCATAGAAGCCTAGCAGCTGCAGTTCAGAGGATTACTGTGTGGAGAGGGGAGGCAAGGACTTACCTCCTCCAAATTTGGACAGTTGGACCACTGGACAATCTGGATCACTTGGATCCACCACCTGTGTTCCAGGGGACATGTTCGTCAGGGTGAGAGGGGTCCCAGAGGACTGGTGATGCTGAAGTTTGGTGCCTGCTGGAGAAGGGGGAAGATTCCGTTGACCCACAGGAGTCATGGCTTCCAGTGCAGGGTAAAGGCAGACAGCCCCCAGAGCATGCACCACCAGGAAACTGTTGAGAAAACCAACAGGATTAGGTGCTACAATGTTACTGGTAGTCTTCTTGCTACTTTGTTGAGGTTTTGCAGGCATCCAGGAGCAGTCAGCGGTCGATCCTTGACAGAAGTCAAAGAGGGAGATGCAGAGGAACTCTGGTGAATTCTTGCAAATTGTTATCTGAGGAAAACCCCACAGGAGAGACCCTAAATAGGCCACAGAGGAGGATTGGCCACCTAGTGAGGTAATGACCCATCTGGAGATGTCTCTGATGTCACATGCTGGCACTGGCCACTCAGAGGCCTCCACTGTGACCTCAGACCTCTGGATTCAAGATGGCAGAGGTCTGGGACACACTGAAGGAGCTCTGGGCACCACCCCTGGGGTGGTGATGGACAGGGGAGTGGTCACTCCCCTTTCCTTTGTCCAGTTTCATGCCAGAGCAGGGAATGGGGGTTCCCTGAACCTGTGTAGACTGGCTTATGGAAGGAGGGCACCATCTGTGCCCTTCAAAGCATTTCCAGAGGTTGGGAGAGGCTACTCCTCGCTAGCCCTTAACACCTACTTCCAAAGGGAGAGGGTGTAATCCTTTGTTCTGCCTTCCTGGGACTGGGCTGCCCAGGCTCCAGGAGGGCAGAAAGCTGTCTGTGGGTTGCCAGCAGCGGTAGCTGCAGAGAAAACCCCAGAGAGCTGGTTTGGCAGTACCCGGGGTTCATGTTGGAGCCCCGGGGATGCATGGAATTGGCACCCCAATACCAGATTTGGCATGGGGGGACAATTCCATGATCTTACACATGTTACATGGCCATATTCGGAGTTACCATTGTGAAGCTACATATAGGTATTGAAGTATATGTAGTGCACGCGTGTAATGGCTTCCCCGCACTCACACAGTCCGGGGAAATTGCCCTGAACTATATGGGGGCAGCTTGGCTAGTGCAAGGGTGCCCTCACACTTAGTAACTTTGCACCAAACCTTCACTAAGTGAAGGTTAGACATATAGGTGACTTATAAGTTACTTAAGTGCAGTGTAACATGGCTGTGAAATAATGTGTGGGTTATTTCACTCAGGCTGCAGTGGCAGTCCTGTGTAAGATTTGTCTGAGCTCCCTATGGGGGTCAAAAGAAATGCTGCAGCCCATAGGGATCTCCTGGAACCCCAATACCCTGGGTACCTAGGTACCATATACAAAGGAATTATAAGGGTGTTCCAGTGTGCCAATTAGAATTGGTGAAAATGGTCACTAGCCTATAGTGAAAATTTTAAAGGCAGAGAGAGCATAGGCACTGAGGTTCTGATTAGCAGAGCCTCAGTGACACAGTTAGTCACTGCACAGGTACACACATTCCGGCCACAAACTATGAGCACTGGGGTCCTGGCTAGCAGGATCCCAGTGAGACAGGCAAAAACAAACTGACATACAAGTAAAAATGGGGGTAACATGCCAGGCAAGATGGTACTTTCCTACACAACACCCCCCCCCCCCAAAGAGGGACAATAAGGCTAACCTTGCCCTGCCCAGATGAGTCTTCATTGTCTAAGTGGAAATATCTGGAGAGTCCATCTGCATTGGGGTGGGTACTCCCAGGTCTATGTTCCACTGTGTAGTCCATTCCCTGTAGGGAGATGGATCACCTCAAAAACGTAGGCCCATATTTATACTTTTTAGCGCCGCATTTGCGCCACTTTTTGACGCAAAAACGGTGCAAACTTACAAAATACAATTGTATTTTGTTAGTTTGTGCCGTATTTGCACAAAAAAAGTCACAAATGCGGCACTAAAAAAGTATAAATATGGGCCTTAGGGTTTTCACCTTTCATTTGTTTAAGCCATAATAGAGGTTTGTGGTCTGCCTGAACAATAAAGTGAGTACCAAACAGGTATGGTCTCAACATTTTCAGTTCCCAGACCACAGCAAAGGCCTCACTCTCTATGGCAGACCACCACTTTTCTCCAGGGGTCACTCTCCTGCTGATAAAAGCAACAGGTTGATCCTGGCCCTCAGTGTTAAGCTGTGATAGAACTGCCCCTAATTCAGAAGCATTAGTCTGGTCTATGCATTTCATGGAGTAACAAGGGCTTTTTAGGACAGATGCAGAGCACATGGCCTGTTTAAGCTCATCAAAAGCATTTTGACAGATAGCTATCCACAATACCTTTTTAGACATCTTGTTGGTGAGGTCATTTAGAGGGGCTGTAATGGAGCCATAATTCTTGATGAGCCTCCCATAGTACCCTGTGAGTCCTAGGAAGGCTCTCACCTTGGTTTGAGTTGTAGGGGGAGCCCATTCCATAATGGTTTGGATCTTCCCCTGTAGTGGTGCAATCTGTTCCCCACCTACCAGGTGGCCAAGATAAACCACATTCCCCTGCTCTATCTGGCACTTTGAAGCATTGATAGTGAGGCCTGCCTTTTGCAGGGCCTCCAAAACTTTCCACATGTGGACCTGGTGCTCATCCCAGGTGGAGTTAAAGACAGCTATATCATCTAGATATGCTGCACTAAAAGCTTTCACTCCTTGCAGGACTGTGTTCACGACCCTCTGAAAAGTGGCAGGTGCATTTTTGAAACCAAAGGGCATAACAGTGAACT
Organism: Pleurodeles waltl; assembly: GCF_031143425.1. Lineage (NCBI taxonomy): Eukaryota > Metazoa > Chordata > Amphibia > Caudata > Salamandridae > Pleurodeles > Pleurodeles waltl. The sequence continues at coordinate 724,468,342 of NC_090447.1, forward strand.
GATAGTGTCCTCCTATGGTGGAAAATGTTGTTTTAGGTTTAGCATCTTCTGACAACTTAATCTGCCAATACCCTGCAGTTAAGTCAAAAGTGCTTAGATATTTGGCAGAGGCCAGTGTATCTATTAGCTCATCTGCCCTGGGTATAGGGTGAGCATCAGTTTTGGTTACTTGATTGTGACCTCTATAGTCAACACAAAACCTCATTTCCTTTTTATAATCTTGACTATGAGGTTTGGGGACAAGCACCACTGGGCTAGCCCATGGCCTTTCAGAAGGCTCAATCACTCCCAGATCTAACATTTTTGGAACCTCTTGTTTTATGCAATCTCTGACATGGTCAGGTTGCCTATAAATCTTACTTTTGCCAGGCAAGCTGTCTCCAGTGTCGATTGTATGCTCACACCAGGTAGTTGTACCTGGGATCAGTGAGAAGAGGTCAGAAAACTGATTGAAGAGATGTATACAGTTGTCCTACTGCTCAGCAGTAAGGCAATCTGCAAGCACCACTCCCTCCACTAAACCATCAGCTTCAGTGGTGGAGAAGAGTTCAGGGAGAGGGTCACTCTCTTCTTCCTGCCCCTCATCATTTGCCATGAGCAGGATCAAGTCAGCCCTGTCATAATAAGGTTTTAGGCGATTGACATGGAGCACCCTAAGGGGACTCCTGGCAGTGCCCAGGTCTACCAGATCAGTGACCTCACCTTTCTTTTCAACAATGAGATGGGGTCCACTCCATTTGTCCTGGAGTGCTCTTGGGGCCACAAGCTCCAATACCCACACTTTCTGTCCTGGGTGGTACTGGGTCAGGACAGCCTTCTGGTCATGCCATTGCTTTTGGAGCTCTCGGCTAGCCTGAAGGTTGTTACTGGCCTTTTTCATGTACTCAGCCATTCTGGATCTTAGGCCAAGTACATAATCCACAATGTCTTGCTTTGGAGCTTTTAAAGGTTGTTCCCAGCCCTTCTTCACAAGAGCAAGGGGACCTCTTACAGGGTGCCCAAAGAGAAGTTCAAAGGGGATAAAGCCCACTCCTTTTTGGGGTACCTCCCTAAAAGCAAACATGAAGCATCCCATCTCCTTCTGAGTTTTTCAGGGAGTCCCACCATCATAACTTTGAGAGTTTTATTAAACCTCTCAACCAGACCATTTGTCTGTGGATGATAAGGAGTAGTGAACTTGTAAGTTACACCACACTCCTTCCACATAGATTTGAGGTATGCATACATGAAGTTACTACCTCTGTCTGACACCACTTCCTTAGTTTCCTTAGGTAAACCCACTCTGGAGAAGATTCCCAGGAGGGCCTTTGCCACTGCAGGAGCTGTAGTGGTCCTCAAGGGTATAGCTTCAGGATACCTAGTGGCATGGTCCACTACCACAAGGATAAACCTATTGCCTGAAGCTGTTGGAGGGTCAAGGGGGCCAACTATGTCAACCCCTGCCCTTTCAAACGGCACCTCAACCACTGGCAGTGGAATTAAGGGGGCCTTAGGTGTGCCACCAGTCTTGCCACTGGCTTGGCAGGTCACACAGGAGCGACAAAACTCTTTAGTGTCCTCTGACATGTGAGGCCAGTGAAACAATGGAACAAGTCTGTTCCAAGTTTTACTCTGGCCCAAATGCCCAGCCAAAGTGATATTATTTGCCAAGGTCAGAAGAAACTCCCTATAATGCAAAGGGATGACCAATCTCCTGGCAGCTCCAGGTTTAGGGTCCCTTGACTCAGTGTAGAGGAGGTTATCTTCCCAATAGAACTTATGGCTATCAGTGATATCCCCATTCTGCTGTTTGACAGCTTGCTGTCTTAAACCAACTAGTGTGGGACAGGTCTGCTGTGCCATACTCAGCTCTTCCCTAGCAGGCCCCCCTGCACCCAAAAGTTCACCAGTGTCTGCTGCCAGCATATCTGGTTTAGGTTCTGCACAGGGAGAGGATTCCTCTTCCTCAAAAGGGGAATCTTCTGGAGAGGGAGGGATATTGGGCAAGGATTTACCCTTTATACCCCTAGCTTCTGGGAGCACTTGGTCCATTGATCCAGGATCCAAGCTTCCCTGTCCTCTTTGCTTCTGGGCCTGAGCCCTTGTGAGAGCAAAGATATGGTCTAGAATGCCCAGCATTGCTGCATGAGCCTCCTACTCCACTTCAGCCCAAGCTGATGTCTCCAGATCTTTGCCTAGTAAACAGTCTACAGGTAAATCAGTAGCTACCACAACTTTCTTTTGACTAGTAATCCCCCTACATCCAGTTGAGATTCACAACGGCCATGGGGTGTGTTGGAAAATGGGTTATTGGTAAGGGCAGGTAGGTACCTACACTTAACAATAGGCCACTAACCTCCACTTAGGTCCAGTTAGGTCTCAGTAAATTCAACCCAGCTCAACCCTTGGTAGCTTGGCAACGAGCGACAAGGCTTAACTTAGGAGACAGAGTGTAAAGCATTAAAATATCACAAAACAGTAATTAAATAAAACACAGGAAACTGTTTAAAAATCCAGAACCAATTCATAACAATAGATTATATCTTTCTCTTTAAAATGACACAAAAATGAATACAATCGGATAAGGGGAACCGGAGATATGAATTTTTAAAGAATTATTGTTTTCCAGTGCCTAGAAACAAAAAGCGCCAATCTGGTCATCTGGTCGCACCTCGACTGGGCAAAGTCAAAGTTTAAGGCCGACCACTATGGAGCCCGGCTCGTCTACAGCCCACAGGAGGCCTCGGTCAAAAGTTTACCTTCTCACTTAGTCGTTTTTCTGAAGATTTAATTCAGCGGGACGAACCTGCCAGTCCAATCCGAACTCCTGGAACTCTTCTCCGTATACGTGTCGCAGGAGCCCTTGGTGGAGATTTTTACCTTCGTACTTAGTTGTTTTTTTCGAGGTGAAAATCCTTCAACTGGGGTAAACCTGGATCTTGATCCTACGTCCTTGGAGCCCTGTTCGGATACGCTGGCTGGGAGGTCCCGGTCAACTTTCTATTTTCGGACTTAGGGGGTCATTCCGACTCCCGCCGGCCGTGGTAACCGCAGGGCCGGCGGGAACCGCCAGAATACCACTGCGCGGTCATAAGACCGCCGCGGGTATTCTGGGTTTCCTGCTGGGCTGGCGGGCGACTGCCAGAAGGCCGCCCGCCAGCCCAGCGGGAAACACCCTTCCACAAGGATGCCGGCTCCGAATGGAGCCGGCGGAGTGGAAGGGGTGCGACGGGTGCAGTTGCACCCGTCGCGATTTTCAGTGTCTGCATGGCAGACACTGAAAATCTTGGTGGGGCCCTGTTACGGGGGCCCCACGACACCCCATACCGCCATCCTGTTCCTGGCGGCCAAAACCGCCAGGAACAGGATGGCGGTATGGGGGTCGGAATCCCCATGGCGGCGCAGCAAGCTGTGCCGCCATGGAGGATTCCCCAGGGCAGCGGAAAACCGGCGGTACACCGCCGGTTTTCCGTTTCTGACCGCGGCTGTACCGCCGCGGTCAGAATGCCCTTGGGAGCACCGCCAGCCTGTTGGCGGTGCTCCCGCGGTCCGGGTCGGAATGACCGCCTTAGTCTCTTTTTTGGAGATTTTCTTCACCGGGATGAACCTGCAAATCAGGCCGGGTCGCGGTTGAGGCAAGCCGGCTAGAGTTGCTGCGGAGGGTCGGTCCCTCAATGGAGCTTTTTTTCAAAAGTTCTCCAAACTCCTCCAAACTTCTGGATCTTCTCCGATATGTTCTTTTAAGGTTCATTTGGGGTCCAGAGCTCACCCCAAGGTTCCAGAAGCTCTGAGATGATCCTTGGGGGTGTGGACTACAACTCCCAGAATGCACCTGTCGCAAACTCCTTTTTGGTCACTGGGCAGTGGTCAGCTGGTTGATTTCTTCGAGAGTTGGTGCAGGGGACTCTGGTTAGCAGTTTTGCACCTGTAGCAAACAGGAAGTCCCTCCTTCAACCAGTTGAAGCCAGGCAAAGTCCTTGTGGTGAAGCCCAAGTGTGCAGCTGGTGCAGTCCTTTTGAGTGCAGGGTCCAGGTGCAGGCCAGGGGTCCAGCAGGGCAGTCCTTCTTCTTCTGTGGTTCTTCTTTGTTGGAATCTGATGGGGATCTGAGTTGTGGGTGCAGGTCCGCCAGTTTTATCCTTGCTCCTGGGTGAAAAACAGGGGGGGTCCTGATTCTCCAATCAGGTGCAGGGTCCTTCCCCCTGTGATGACCACTTCCTGGGAAATGTGGCAAAAATCAATCCCAGGAGGCAACATTCCTCAAAAATCCATCATGGCTGAAAGTGATTTTTGGAGGTTACATCTGACTGAGTACACCCACTGGTGTGGCTAAAAATCATAAACACACCCCTCTCCTGCTCTCTCCTAATCTAATCAAGGGGACACCTAGTTGTCTGGGGTTGCAGGATGTGGGGGCGTTGCTGGGTTGCCCCAAATGTCCTTCTCTGTCTTTGAAGACCAGTTTGGCAGCCCTCCCCCTTCCTGCCTTACCATCTGCTGAGGGGAGATCTCCTCCCACAGGCACATCTCTTTGTGTGAAGCCAGGCCACTTCACACCTCATCAAGGCAGCCTGTTTATAAGGTCCCTGCTTATAGTTACATGGCACCCAGCTATGGGCACACCTTAGGGGTGACTTATATGTAAAAATAAGGTCGTTTAAGACTTTGGAACTACTTTTAATTCCAAAGTCGAATTTGCATATAACTTTACTTTAAAAGCAGCCAGAAAGGCAGGTCTGCCTTTAAAATGACACTGAGCACCTCAGCAGTGCACCTATGGGTACACTATCTAAACCTACATGCCCTACCATATACTAGGGACTTATAGGTAGGTTGACTTAGCCAATTATAATTAGCCTAATTTGCATATCCACTTTACACAGAGCACTGGCCCTGGGACTGGTAAGCAGTACCCAGGGTACAGCCAAGAGTCAGTAACCACCAGTACCTGTCCAAAAAGAGTGGGGGTGACCAGGGCAAAAAGGAGGACTTTCCTACAGAGTGGCTAAGAGTGTTGTTATGAGCATCAGTCACTTGGTACTGCTGACCAAGTAGGTGTTGATCAGGGTGAACCAGTTTCTCAATCACCATAGTTTCAGGAGTAAGGCCATGCATGGTCCAGGTCTCGCCCGAAACTCCGCTGCGCAGCTCTGCGGCGCTTTATGCGAACCACTTGTCATCCCCTCTTGTTCCAAAGGTGGCCACCAGCGTCGTCTGCCCTGTGGCAAAGCTCATAGAGCTGCAGGTTTAGGACATTGGTGGACAAGATGCACTGATTAGTGCTATTCCATGAAGGGACTACAATTCCCATGTTTTTAGAGGCAGCAGCCATCTTGGACTGTGGCAGGCCCATAAAGCCCAGCCACACCCAAGCACGTCGCTCACTATTTTGAAGACTTCGATGCAGTCAGACCTCGTGGGGGTTTCTCTAAAGAAAAGCAGAGTTCCTGAATGGCAGAGTGACATCCAATCGAAGTATCCTTGTTTCCATGGTGCATCCAAAAACGAGTAGGTCGTACTCGTAGCGGTAAGGCCTTGATGAATCCAATTTTGGACGAAGTAGTTACTTCCAAAAGGTAATGTGCCCCTTAGCAAAATGAGCAAAGCGTTTTCAGTTTCCAGAGTACAGCGGCCTTGGCGCAACGATCAAAGGCATTTAGAGCACAGGTGTAAAGCGCTCTTTGCACAGCAATTTAAGCGTTTCAGTTCACAGATGTAAAGCGCTCTGTGCTTTTGTTCACAGATATAAAGCACTCTAGGCACGGCAATTCAAGCGCTTCAGTTCACAGATGTAAAGCGCTCTTGGCACAGCAATTCAAGCGTTTCAGTTCACAGATGTAAAGCGCTCTCGGCACGACAATTCAAGCGCTTTAGTTCACAGATGTAAAGCGTTCTTGGCACGACAATTCAAGCGCTTCAGTTCACAGATGTAAAGCACTCTTGGCACGGCAATTCAAGCGCTTCAGTTCACAGATGTAAAGCGCTCTTGGTACAACAATTTAAGCGCTTCAGTTCACAGATGTAAAGCGCTCTTGGCATGGCAATTAAAGCACTTCAGTCCACAGGGTTAAAGCGCTCTTGATACGACAATCAAAGCACTTCAATACACAGGAGTGAAAGGTTCTTGGCACAACAAATCAAAGTGATTCAGGCCACTTGAGTAAAAGCTCCCCCTTAGCATAATGAGTGTAGCGCTTTAAGGCAAGACACGTAAAAGCGCTTCCTGGTATTATAAGTAAAGCGCTTCAAGTTCAATGAGTAAAAACGTTTCGGCCTTAATAGTTGTGAATGTGAAAGTATTTTTGGAGATAAGCAAACCATAGTTTTCATTGTTCTTTGAAAAGCTTACGATGTGAAAAGCATATTTAATTCTTTGAGATTTTCTAGGTGATGATCAATGGTTTAGATTGTGAATGCATAGATGTTACAGGATTGATATTCTGAGTGTAATCATAGTCCAACGCTCTTGTCATCTCTTGATTCTGAGGTCTTAGTTTACTCTTGTTCCATGTTTCAAAGAAGGGGCTTTTCCCTCATTTCAAAAGGAGTCTCCATCTAATATCTCAGAGACGCATTTAGTCAAGAGTCTATTGGTGTTGTGGTAGTGGGAGCCTTGGTGTTCTTTGGTTAAATGGAATCACTTGCCCAATGGCCTTTACTCTTACATAAATAACACCATGGCTTCTTTTGATTTGGACCCACCTCCCCCCGAGGATTTGTTTGGGCCTGATGAAGACTCAGAATGCTTTTTATCTTTGTCCCCACCCTTGTCAGAAGACTTACCATCCTTCTTCTTGCCACCCTGTCACCACCTGTATGAACTTTTCTGTTCACTCTTGTTCTGACCCATTTGTCTACCTTCTTTCCCAATTCTTGGGGACAGGTCAGATCTGAGTCTACCAAGTACTTACGTAACAAATCAGACACACAATTATTCAAAATATGCTCTCTCAGGATAAGATTATATAGTCTTTCATAGTCAGTTAGAAAAAAGAAAGACGGAAGGGAAGATGGTCATAGGAATAAGCGCTCACAATGAATCACCAAATTCGCATAATAACTTAATCGTAGACACGGTGCTCCTGGCAAGAGGATCTTCCCCACTCCCCCTATGTTTCCCCACAGTCTGACTATACACTATCGAATTTATGTTTCAAATACTGATAAATCCAATATGGCGCCTGTGAGGGGGCTCTATAGTCCGTTTTGGCTTTCTACTTGCATATTTACCGAATAGACAGCATTAGATCTCATGGTTTCATGATTTATACGTCAAAGATGGCGCCCGCAAAGTGGTTTGGTTTTAGTCCTTCTTCACTTTTCTTTTTTTTACTGCTCGATGAATAACAATAAAAGGATGACTTTCCGGGTGCCGACACTCCTATCACAACGATCGGGAACGCCGCGTTATACGTTAGACGTGGCTTCTTTTCTTTATGATTCCCGAAGGTGAGTGAGGAGATCTTGATATATGAATCTAATGGGCATGGGTGACCATGACTTTAGGGATATGATAGTTATAGTTTTAATGCTTTCACATTCTTGTTTACAGTCACGTAGGTGTGTCTACACACACTGGTATGTGCTCACATGCACAGAATTTGACAATTTGTTACTGGGTAGGTGTACCCCTTTTTGACTTTGTTACTACTTTGTTTACTGAAGATGTCAAATTTTTGGTGTTAGACCTGGGTTAACTTTGGTTACCATTTATATATAATTTTGTGTAGATATCAGCATATCTTGGGACTTCAGGAGAGCTAATCTAGCACCTATGGAAACACATTTTTTGTCATCTATTGCTTGAAGTATTAACCCTTATATCATAGATGTGATCGCTTTGATAGTATGGTGACATTCCCTTCTATTCTTAGGACTCTTTAGTACATATTGTTATTCCTCTGGTCACATGGATGCTTTCCTTGCTTTTATAAATGGGTGCCCTCTAATGAATACTTCGGCTGTATGGTTTTCACGCGGGTGTCATGACTCTCATGTTATTTGTCTTTCTGTAATATATTATTACCCTCATGGGTGACGATTTTGTTACAATTTTTCAACTAGTACATCTATTGGTGGCTTCATGTTTGTTTTACTATTCACAAATTATCACATCTGATAGCTTAGGGTTTCTCACAAAAGTCACGTGGGTGTTGTTGTTGGATATCTACTGCTGATGAGTGTTAAAGTATAATTGCAGTTATAATTGTATCTTTTACAGCCCTGAGGAAGTCTTTGAGATTATTTTCTCACAGGACAAAACATGTGTTGGCTGTTGTTTGCTTAAAATGGATATCTCGATTCAAGAATAAATTGAACTATTGCCAATCTTCCTGGTCCACCTTATGTTTGATGGCTCTGAACAAGACACCATGACATAAACACATGGATGACTGAACTTCTATTCACGAATGCCTTGACATCTGTTGTCTATGTTTCATAGTCAGTTACCTTACTGCCATGTAACCATCCCTCCAAGGCCTTCACTGAACAGTCTACAAAGTCTGTCCAGTCTTGAGAGGACTCTTTTCTGGTATCTCTGAACTTTATCGTGTATTGTTCAGTGGTTAAGTCAAATCCACCTAAGAGTGCATCTTTCAAAACTTTGTAGTTGTTGGCATCACAGTAAGGAGCCTATCACTACCCTTACCAGTGAAAGATAGCCACAAGATAGCAACCTACTGCCTTTGAGGGACCAACTGTACCATACAGGCCCTCTCAAGTGCAGCAAACCAGTTGTTTATGTCATCCCCCTCCTTGAAAGGGGGGACTATCTTGTGCAGGTTTCTTGAATTTTGTTCTCTTACAGGATTGCTATCAAGAACACTGCTGCTGCCACCATGGGGAACTCACCCCAACTTCAGACTTTCCCTCTCTACATCTAGAGACTCCCTGTCTAATGCCAACTGCTGCTGTCTCAGCTTCACCGTGGCCTCTTCCAACCTCAGCTTTCTGAGTTCCCTGTCTAGGGTGTTATCCCCAGGGTGGGAGGCTTGGGAATTCCGAAACACAGAGGTAGTGTGGGAATTGGCAGAAGTGGACCTGTCTTTAACTGGCTGGACCCTAGTTACCTGGCCTTTTGGAGTGAAAGGTGCCCTACTGATTTGTGACCCCCTCCCACTACCAGCTTCACTAAGTGGCCTGTTAGCTGACAGGTCTTTGGAGGAACCCTCCACAGAGTCCTCAGGGTCCTCCCCTGATTCTACCTGGGTACCCTCTTCCCCCACCTCCTGATCATGGGTTGGGCCAGACTGGTTCTGGTCACTTTCTAGGAGAAGGCTAAGAAGAAGATCTTTGGTAGGGTTCTTACCAATGCTTAAACTTCTATCTATGCAGAGACCCCTCAAACTTTTAAAGTTTAAACTACCATAGGTTGCCTGAACAACTTTGGGAGTGGCCTCTACTACTGACATAGTTGAAAGAAAGAGTTTAGTACAGAGAGAAATACGTTTAGAAACTTTTTAAAGAAAAGAGAAAAACTTTTCAAACTTTTGAAAACTTTTGAAAACTTTTTAGAAACTTTTTAGAAACTTTTTAGAAAGAGAGTTAAACTGTTTAGGTTAACTGTGTATATTTTTAAGTATTTGGAATATGTTTTTCTTATGAAAAGCACCAATGACAAAGTGGTAAAGCAGTTACAAGTACTTATCCCACCGCTGCACCACCAATGTAGGAGGCTGGCCTGGCTTATAGTGGTTACCTGATGGTACTTACACCTTGAGCCAGGTCCAGTTATCCCATATTAGTAGATTAGCAGTGTTCTAGCAGCTTAGGCTGATAGAGGTAGCTATAGCAGAGCAGCTTAGGCTGAACTAGGAGACATGCAAAGCTCCTACTATACCATTTATATCATATAGCACCATATCATAAGAATCACAATACTCAGAGTTACTAAAGTAAAGGTACTTTATTTTAGTGACAATGTGCCAAAGATATCTCAGAGGATATACTCCCTTAGGAGGTAAGTAAAATATACAAAATATTCACACAAACCAAAATCAGGTAAGTAAACAGTTGGAAAAGTAGTTCAAACACTGTAGAATACAATAGGATGCAATAGGCCTAGGGGCAACACAAACCATATACTAAGAAAGTGGAATGCGAACCACTTAGGGACCCTTAGCCTAGTGTAGTGTGTAGAGGATCACTGGGAGTGTAAGAAAACACTACAGGTGTCCAAGATACCCCACCCCAACACCCTGAAAAGTAGGAGTAAAGTGATAATCCTTCCCCAGAAACACACTAAAGTCGTGATAGGAGATTCTGCAAAGACCACAACAGACTGCAAAGCACTGAAGACAGATTCCTGGACCTGAGGACCTGCAAAGGAAGGGGCCCAAGTCCAAGAGTCATGAAAGTGTCCAGGGGGGGCAGGAGCCCACTAAACCCCGGATGAAGGTGCAAAATGGCTGCCTCCAGATGGAAGAAGCTGAAGATTCTGCAACAACCAAAGGTGCCAGGAACTTCTCCTTGGTGCAGAAGATGTCCCATGGAGTGCTAGAGGATGCAGGGTTGTTTATTTGGAGAAAGACCACAAACAAGCCTTGCTAGCTGCAAAAGGTCACGGTTAAAGAAAAAGGGTGCTGTCCGGGCCCAGGAAGGACCAGGAGGTCGCCACTTGGAAGGGGAGACAGAGGGGGCCCTCAGAAATACAGAAAGTCCATGCACAAGAAGGCAGCACCCGCAGAAGTACTTGAACACTGGTTCAAGAAAACTAAGCATGATGTTTGTCTCAACACTACAAAGGAGAGTCCCATTAAGCCGGTGGTCACCTCAGCGAGTTGAGCAATGCAGGACACAGAGCGGGGGATCTGGGCTAGGCTGTGCACGAAGGATTCCTTGCAAAAATGCACAGAAGCCCTAGCAGCTGGAGTTCATGCAGTACAGAGGATTACTGTCTGGAGAGGGGAGGCAAGGACTTACCTCCTCCAAAGTTTGACAGTTGGACCACTGGACAGTCCAGGTTACTGGGGTCCACCACCTGTGTTCCAGGGGCCACACTTATCAGGATGAGAGGGGTCCCAGAGTACTAGTCATGCTGAGGTTTGGTGCCTACTGAAGCAGGGGGAAGATTCCATCGACCCACAGGAGATTTCTTCATGGCTTCCAGTGCAGGGTGAAGGCAGACAGCCCCCAGAGCATGCACCACCAGGAAACAATTGAGAAAGCCGGCAGGATTAGGTGCTACAATGTCGCTGGTAGTCTTCTTGCTACTTTGTCTCAGTTTTGCAGGCGTCCTGGAGCAGTCAGCGGTCGATCTGTGGCAGAAGTCGAAGAGAGAGATGCAGAGGAACTCTGGTGAATTCTTGCAAATCATTATCTGAGGAAAAACCCACAGGAGAAACCCTAAATAGCCCTCAGAGGAGGATTGGTCACCTACTGAGGTAAGGACTTATCAGGAGGGGTCTCTGATGTCACCTGCTGGCACTGGCCACTCAGAGGTCTCCACTGTGCCCTCACTCTTCTGGATTCAAGATGGCAGAGGTATGGGACACACTGGAGGAGCTCTGGGCACCACCTTGGGGGTGGGAGGGTGATGGATAGGGGAGTGGTCACTCCCCTTTCCATTGTCCAGTTTCGTGCCAGAGCAGGGACTGGGGGTTCCCCCTAACCGGTGTAGACTGGCTTATGCAAGGAGGGTACCATCTGTGCCCTTCAAAGCATTTCCAGAGGCTGGGAGAGGCTACACCTCCTCAGCCCTTAACACCTATTTCCAAAGGGAGAGGGTGTAACACCCTCTCTCAGAGGAAATCCTTTGTTCTGCCTTCCTGGGACTGGGCTGCCCAGACCCCAGGAGGGCAGAACCCTGTCTTTGGGTTGGCAGCAGCGGTAGCTGCAGAGAAAACCCCAGAAAGCTGGTTTGGCAGTACCCAGGGTCCATGGAGAAGCCCCGGGGATGCATGGGATTGGCACCTCAATACCAGATTTGGCATGGGGGGACAATTCCATGATCTTAGACATGTTACATGGCCATATTCGGAGTTACCATTGTGAAGCTACATATAGGTATTGACCTATATGTAGTGCACACGTGTAATGGTGTCCCCACACTCACAAAGTTTCGGGAAAGTGCCCTGAACTATGTGGGGGCACCTTGGCTAGTGCCAGGGCGCCCTCACACTTAGTAACTTTGCACCCAACCTTCACTAAGTGAAGGTTAAACATATAGGTGACTCATAAGTTACTTAACTGCAGTGTAAAATTTCTGTGAAATAACGTGCATGTTATTTCACTCAGGCTGCAGTGGCAGTCCTGTGTAAGATTTGTCTGAGCTCCCTATGGGTGGCAAACGAAATGCTGCAGCCCATAGGGATCTCCTGGAACCCCAATACTCTGGGTACCTAGGAACCATATACTAGGGAATTATAAGGGTGTTCCAGTGTGCCAATTAGAATTGGTGAAAATGGTCACTAGCCTATAGTGAGACAGGCAAAAACAAACTGACATACAAGTAAAAATGGGAGTAACATGCCAGGCAAGATGGTACTTTCCTACACCTCGTCTTTCAAAGTTTCATACATTCAGATCACACATAGAGTTTCTGTTTTATTTTACTCCCTAAACAGTAATTTTCTTCGTTTCTCATAACAGTCTCCTGAGAAAAAGAAAAGGGGGTGATGCAGGAGTCATAATCCAACAATTATATTAGCCAATATTCGCCTCTCAGTGGAGGATGCTAACTCAGCTGTAGAGGGGAAAATCACAACCACAAAGTAGGCAGCTGGAATAGCAAGAACAGCGACAAGTAGAGAGGATGGTAGATCACAAAAATATCAAATTCTACCTCTCTTGACCACGCACTACAAGTTCCTTAAGCAGTACAGACAGGTGTGTATGTAAGTACTGATGAATAAGGGGGCCACTATATTGGCCATATTGCTTGGTAATAAAGCAACATTTGTCATAAAGCAATCACTGACTGTTACCAGCTGTGTGTCACAATTATGGCTGTGATTATTCACACAGCTAAGTAGCATACAAGCTCCTAGCGCCACCAGAGCATCACGTTTTGTGACCCTTGGTGGTGCTGTGCACTGCACCATATTTACAAGGCATCACTTTTTGTGGCTTAATGCTGCCTTGTAAATATGAGCCCCTCAAATGCAGTTTCCTGACTCAGAGGGGCATGCTATAGGTGTTGCTGTGGGCGTTCCACCACAGCACCCGTTTCTTTTGATGCTGTCCCAGATTTACAAGGAAATGTAAATCTGAGGCAATGCCAAAAACTAACATCACACCAAGGGTGGGGTTTGCGTGGCACAATGAGGAGAAATACTTTAATTTCTCCTTGTTTTTTCTTTTTCAATGTGTGCTGCAAAGAGCAAAAAGGCCATGCATGATTGTTTATGTGCAGGAAGGTGTCCCTTCCTGCACATAAACAATCATTCAATACTGATGATTTGCTACTTCTATGTGTGCTGCACACATAGAACTGCCAATACACCATTGTACATTGTTTATGTGTAGGAAGGTGTCCCTTCCTGCACATAAACAATCATTCTCTTCAATGCAGACACCCTTGCACTATGGTGCAAGGATGCCTGCATTTGTGCTGGCAGCTAAATTTAGTGCCAGTGCTATGGAAAACACAGGGGTGCACAGTATTTTTGTAAATACTGCGCATCCCTGTGTTTCAGAACTGATGCGACGCTGCCAATTTTGGTGCTACGCTGCACTGCACCAGTTCCATGTGAAAATGCCCATAAGCACCTTAGTCATATTACATGTGCTTTATAGCCTATGGCATTTGTGATATGACAGACTGGATATCCACCGCTTTTTCACTGAGTATTCTTTCTCCCAAACTCTACATAAGGCCCTCAGTCTTCCTTTGGAACCTGGTAATAAGAGAAGTAAATGATAATACACAACAGGTTTGCTGTAAGTGTAGGAAATATATGCACTCTTAAAACCCACCTCATTTTTTCCTTAATATCATAATCATCAGAAATCTGAATATACTGTTGTAGGGAGTTCTTAATCAGCAACATTATCTTCAGCTAAATTACTGAAATCATTCCTTCAGGAGACACAGGATTATGAACCTATATTCACACAACAAATTAGGATGCCTCCCTGAAGCATGGAGGTATAAAAAGGAAGTCAGCATTTGATTCCTTCTTAATTAATCAACTTCTTTGCGGAATACCTAGTGATGGAACTGAAGAAGTTTGAGTCCTGATCAGGTAGGTCCCTTTCATATTGGATTCTTATTTTTCCTTTCCTTTAAACCCTTTCAACTTTAACTAATTTTGGAAAACACAAGGTTTTGGTATTTTCTCAAGAATCTTACAAAATATGTGTAGAACCATGAATTAGGTTGTGAAGTTAACACCTACCTATTTCTTTGCACATTTATTGAGGATTACACTATATAAATTATTGACACAAACTTAAGTATTGAGGTGGGTGATACTTCAAGTGCTAACAGTACACAGTTGAATGATTATAAACAATCATTAGCCTGGACAAATCAGTCCCAGCCAAATATAGGAGGAAGCCTACGTACTGGAATAAGATCCTTGAAGCCCACATATACCCCAAGTGATCTCTTACACCTTCCCCCGGAGGCAACTCCATATGTGGTGGTTTTGGCAAATGTTCCTTCCATAGCTGGCCAACAGCGGGAAACGTGGTCGGCGTTGAGATAAAGACTTTGAACTGGATAGGAACACGTTTGGGTGCTGGAAGGGTGGGTTTCCTCTTCGATGATATAAAAATGGTAAGAAGAGTTAAGTGGATAGGAAGCGGGGACAAAGCATTGGAAGGAGACTGCGTGGTCCTTTCATTCAAAACCCCAGACTTAGTGGATAGTATTATCCGCAAGCTAGGATCTAGACAACCCACTTACCAAGGAATTTCCATACTACCCTTGTTTTTTTTCTATCAAAGACCCTCGGGCACAACCTTAGGAACCTACAATTTGTAAATAAACAAGCTCCAATCAGTTCGGACCCCACTCTTTCTAGCAATAGATTTCAACCTCTTACAACACTAGAAGATCTGGATTGACTTAGCACGGATAAGAAAGATTCCTTCCATGAACCCTCCCCAGAAGCAAACATAGAAGGGTCTAGTATGAACAGGGGAGACACATTGTATGCAGCGGTACCCAATAGGAACCTCGCAGAGACCCACTTAAATCAGAGAGACCCACCCTTGACAAAAATGTATACAAGAGATGGTGGAATACTTGCACCAAATATAGAGAAGGCGTGCTTCCAACCTCATCAGAATAGTGAAATAGTTATACTCTACTGGAATGTGGCTGATTTAACCAATAAGCTTAATAACAAGCTTTGGGTGAACTTTATTGAAGACTTCTCTTGCATATGCCTCCAGGAGACTTGGTTATTAAATCTGGTTCATATAAACGGTTACAAGACATTTCATACAACAGCTGTACAGTCCAATCATGGTAGGCCAAAATGAGGCTTATGCACATATATCTCCAACAAATTGTGGCTACAGAAGTTAAAAATGCAAATCACGAGACCACATTAGCAAATGATAGAGAGTAATTTGGACCACAATATCCATCTAGTAGTCATCAATTTTTATAATAATGTATCACCAAAAGAAGCTCTTAAAATTCTAACAGAGTTGGGAGAGGACCTAGAGAAAATATGTGCAAACAATAGGCGCAAGACATTTATCATATGGGGTGGTGATTTTAACGTTCACCTCTGTAAAAAACACTCGGGAAAGGTGTGTGGTTGGTACACTGAAGAGACTGGTCCCAGGCCTCATTTTTCACATACCATCCAAGGAGACACGATGAATTCAGTGGCTCAAAAATACAACCTGTCTTTTGTAAATGAATTAGATTCTAAACAACCACTGTTCAAACCAACTTTTAATGGAAGGGGTGCTGACATGGTGATAGATTATGTTTTAATGTCAACCCACTTTGCACATATCTTTTCTAACCATACTACTTATGATATCGCAATAAGCGATCACTTCCCTCAGAGTTTGGGACTCTTACCAACTCCCGTCACAATGGCTAAAGATGATAGGGTCACGATGGTCAATGATGTTGCATTAGCCCCGGGTAATGGATATGCACTGAGATGGTCACAGATAGATCCTCAGGCTCTACTGAAACACCTACTATGCAAATACAATCAAGCATTCGTAGACTGTCTTAGTGAGGATATGGCGCCAGGAAAATGCATAAGTGCCTTCCTGCAGATAACGCAAGGCGTGAAAGAAGTCCTTACTACTAGGTCGGGAAAGGCAGGAAAAAAAAGGGAAAGCGGCTGGTTTGATCACAATTGCACAAAAGCACACATGTGATTAAAAAAAGCCTTAAGCGCCCCAATAAGATGTCCAACTGGAATACGTATCTGTAGACAGGCATATAAGACAGCCATAAAAAAAAGGAAATCTGCCTTGAGAGGAAACTTGTGGGAAAACTTACACAAAGCCAGTCTTGCGAAGGATAACATCCTCTTCTGGAAAATAATAAATACTCCCGTTCTAGGGAATAGAGATATCCCTAGAATGGAAATTGCAATTTCGGAAGAGGACTGGATTGTGTATTTCTCCAAAATATACTGTCAACTTAGTGGCACAGATCCCCCGGCTTCCCCAAAGGCCCAAGAATCCCAGGAAGGCCCACGATTAGCTGTAATACCTCAGTTTAGCCTACAGGAGGTAGTAGAAGCCATAAACAAAAGCAAAGCGGGGAAAGCGCCGGGCCCCGACGGCATCCCAATAGATTTATACAAAACAAATATGCACTTATGGGGCCCTCTAATGACGCAGGTACTGAGGGCTTTCTGTATACAACGCCCTCCATCAACGTGGCGAGATTCTATTATTATCCCTATATACAAAAAAGGTGACCGCCTTAATCCAGCCTGTTACAGGCCAATCTCCCTGCTTGATACATCAGCCAAACTAGCGGGGAGAATAATCCTAAACAGACTTCAAACATGGGCGGAAGGAAATTACATCTTATCCCCAGTGCAGTACGGCTTCCGTACAGGAATAGGTACAGTGGAACAGGGCCTGAATTTAAGTATCCCAGTGGGGAAGTATACAAAGATCAGAGAGGGTAACTTGTACCTGGCCTTTATAGATCTATCCTCAGCATTTGACTGCGTATTACATGATAAGTTATGGGACATTTTAATAAGCATGGGGGTCGAATTAACAATAGTTCACTTTATATGGGACCTGTATACAGGGTGTAGAGCAAGAGTAAGGTATGGGATGAGAGGGGAATGCACTAGGCCTTTTGGCATATATAGAGGGGTGCGCGAAGGTTGTGTGCTTGCTCCACTCCTGTTCTCACTATACATAAACAACTTAGAACATGAACTGATAAGCAAATGTAAAGACCTCCCCCAAATAGGTAACCGTGCTGTCCCTGCACTGCCTTATGCAGATGATGCAGTACTCATGGCTAGGACACCGTTAGACCTCCAAAAACGTTTAACCACTTGTATAATTTTTAGGACAGATTTGGGACTTACAGTCAACCGTTCCAAAACTTTTATAATGAATTGTGGCAGGAAACTGGTTAAGTCTTACAACACTATTATCCATGAGGATAAAGTCGAGACAGCTTGTACTTTTTCATATTTGGGCATAATGCTCGACAAACAGGGCTCTTGGGCACACTGCGTGAAAACAAAAAAAGCCCAGATCATTAAAACAACGGCAGCCCTGAAGATTTTTTCAAAAAGGCTAGGGGGGGATTACCCCCCGAATATGGTAAAAATCTACAAAGCTAAGTGCATCCCCGCTGCTATGTATGGCATTTGGGGGTATACTAATTGTAATTTGATACAGACAGTGGAGAATGATTTTCTCAGATACCTACTAATGGTTCCAAACGGCACATCATCATATATTAGCCACATGGAATTAGGGGTTCCTTTTGTACTCGATTTGATAAAGATACAGCCATTATTATTATGGCACAAAGTGTGGACCTTTGAGCATACCGGATTAAATAAATCCATTCTAGCCGATTGCATGAGGCTAACACACTCGCTAAGAGTTCCCTGGTTGAGATACATTATCACCTTTTTTGGAAATATAGGCTGCAAAGACTACTATACAAACCCTGAATCATTGCAAAAAATAACCAGGAAAGATCTGAGGGCCCACACACTGCAGTACCTGGAAGAACAGCGATGGGAAGTTGAATAAAAAAAAAACTAGTGTTATGTCTAATCAACTAATCTTGTCTACGGAAGCCATGCAGCCTTATTTAACAAGCGTGATAAATCCTCAACACCGCTTCGTCCTTACAAGATTACGGTTAGATACTTTCCATTGTTTAGTAACCTTCCCGACTATGAATGACTGGAGCACACCCTGAAAAGGACAGACAGTAGAGAGGTAGTAGTGTTAAAGTACATGTAGTAGGCAGGTCTGTACTCTTACCTGTGTCTCACTGGAAATATTGCTGGATCACTGAGTCCCTGTTGTTCATGTCTTCTTCCTCTGCTTCCTCGTCTTCACTGTCCACAGGCTCCACAGCTGCCACAGCACTGCCATCTGGACCATCCTCCTGCAGAAAAGGCACCTGTCGTCACAAAGCAAAGTTGTGAAGCATCCAGCAGGCCACGGTGATCTGGCAAACCTTCTTTGGTGAGTAGAATAGGGATCCACCTGTCATATGGAGGCACCGGAACCTGGCCTTCAGGAGGCGGAAGGTCCGCTCGATCACCCTCCTTGTTCGCCCATGGGCCTCATTGTAGCGTTCCTCTGCCCTTGTCCTGGGATTCCTCACTGGGGTCAGTAGCCATGACAGGTTGGGGTAACCAGAGTCACCTGCAAATGGTGAGGGATAACTGTTAGACACGCACTAACCTGTAGGGATATCCACAGACCCAGACAACCATTCCCACTGTCTTGCTGCCAGGTGCTCACCTAATAGCCACACACGGTGCCTCTGGAGTTGCCCCATCACATAAGGGATGCTGCTATTCTGCAGGATGTAGGCGTCATGCACCGAGCCAGGGAACATGGCATTCACATGTGAGATGTACTGGTCGGCCAAACATACCATCTGTACATTCATTGAATGATAACTGTTCCTGTTTCTGTATACCTGTTCACTCCTGTGGGGGGGTGGGGGGGGGAAGCCACATGGGTCCCATCAATGGCACCTATGATGTTGGGGATATGTCCCAGGGCATAGAAATCACCTTTCACTGTAGGCAAATCCTCCACCTGAGGGAAAACGATGTAGCTCTGCATGTGTTTCAGAAGGGCAGACAACACTCTGGACAACACGTTGGAAAACATAGGCTGGGACATCCCTGATGCTATGGCCACTGTTGTTTGAAATGACCCACTTGCAAGGAAATGGAGCACTGACAGCACCTGCACTTGATGGGGGATTCCTGTGGGATGGCGGATTGCTGACATCAGGTCTGGCTCCAACTGGGTACACAGTTCCTGGATTGTGGCACGGTCAAGCCTGTATGTGATAATCACATGTCGCCCCTCCATTGTCGACAGGTCCACCAACGGTCAGTACACCGGAGGATGCCGCCATCTCCTCACATGTCCCAGCGGACGGTGTCTATGAAGGACAACAGCGAGCACAGAGTCAAACAACTCAGATGTACGTACCCACAGTTTACACAGAACACCATTCATACACAAAAGGTGGCCTGTATGTGTGTTGAGTCTAGGCCTAGGTATGTGTGACGCAGTTGAAAAATAATCCATGTGGGCCCCTGAAATGGTGGCTGCCTGCCCTGTAAAGTGGGGCAATGGGATGTGAGGTAACTGCGCTGGCGTTGCACACCGTCGTGGTAGGCGGTCGAAGACCGCGGCGCAATGCTGCATTGGTTAACATTGGACCCTATGGGTCCCAGGAGCCAATGACGATGTACGCCGGCGGTGACGGTACGCACCGCTGTGGACGTGACCGCCATTTTCTATCTGTTCAATCACTCGATACCTGACCTTCGACAGGAGAGGACCTACACTGCAAGTGCTGCTGTGACCTCGGTCTGGAAGAGACAATGGCTCGAGTGTCTGGGAAAAGGGCCCCTGCCTTCAAATCAGAGGAGTTGGAGAAACTCGTGGATTGGGTCCTCCCCCAGTACACGCTACTCTACGGTCCTCCAGACAAACAGGTACGTACACTGGGAGCATGCTGTGTGGGCTATGCCTGTGTGGAGAGGGCTGGATGTAAGAAGGAAGGGGGGAGAGTGCGGCGTGCATGAAACAACGGTGAATGCATGTGCCACATGGCAAAGGTAGGGATGGGGGCCAATCACTTTGACGGTGCAGTTGGTAATAACTTACTCTTCCCCCTGTACATTTGATGTAGGTCAGCGCCCACCAGAAAAAACATATTTGGCGTGCCAAGGACGTCCGGACCCTGGGGGTCTACCACAGACGGAGCACCCACTGCCGGAAAAGATGGGAGGACATTCGTCGCTGGAGCAAGAAGACGGCGGAGGCTCAGCTGGGAATGGCCTCCCAACGTGGGAGGGGTGCCCGTCGCACCATGACCCCCCTGATGTTCAGGATCCTGGCAGTGGCCTACCAGGAGTTGGATGGGCGCTTGAGGGCATCACAGCAGACACAAGGGGGTGAGTACACTCTCATTCTGCTGACTTGGCGTGCAGTGGAGGGGTCTGGGTGGGGGAGGTGGGCTATGGGTTTCCCTAGGCCAGGGCGAGTTCCATGGGCAAGGTCCCTACGTAAGGCAGGCCATGTGGCACCCCACCCCACCTCTGTAGTGTGCCAAGTACACCTAGTCATGCCCCTGTGTCATCTATGTGTGCAGATGTCGTCCATAGCCTTGTAGTGCATTTCCCAGGAATTGAACAGTGGAGCCCAAGAGCGCGGCGTAGTGCAGGGGGCTTCTGTGTCTGTCGTGTCCGCCAACTGTAGCGGTAATGCATGCACTCAACATGTCTTTCTTCTGTCGTCCCCCCACTTTTTGTGGTCTCCCTGTTCTTGTGTGCATTACCATCATCAGGCTGAGGAGCAGTGGCACCGAAGCACCAGGAGGCTGCATCCCACATGGCCATGGAGAGCCACACTATGGACTCGGACTTCACCAGTGGGAAGGAGGGCGAGGGGAGCTCCACGGCGGGGACAGGAGCTGAGACCAGTGACACGGACTCGTCCTCTGATGGGAGCTCCCTTCGGCAACATCTGTGGACCCCCATCTACACATACAACCGCCACCCCCCTTCCAGCACCACCCTCCCAGCAGCCCCTCAGCCTTCGCCCCGTGCCCGCTCACCCGGGAGGGTGGGCATCACCTTCGCCCCAGGCACCTCAGGCCCTGTCCCCCCACTACCACATCCCGCTCACGTGCAGTCACCACCCCCACTACCATTCACACATCCCCTGTGTCCTCTCCCAGTGTGTCTGTGACGCCCCCTCCCAAGATACACAAAAGCAGGCACACACCCACCCAACATCCATCCACCACACGACAGCCTCCAGCGCATGCACCTTCACCCAAAGTCAGCAAGCAAACACCTCCTACAACCACCACCTCTTCCTCCACCCCCAAACCCCCTCTAGCTACCCGTCCCAGTGTGTCAAAAAAACTTTTCCTGGCCAACCTTGACCTCTTTCCCACACCTCCCCCACCCCATCCGTCTCCTAGGTCCCGAATTAGCACCTCAGCCACAACATCTCCGGGACCAGTGGTGCCTGTAGTCACCGGAATCTGGAGTGCACCGGCCACCAGGGCAGCCAGTGTGGCACAGAGCCACAGCACAGACAGTCCCCCACCTGTGAAGCATCAGAAGTTGGCCAGTGCCCTGCGGGAGAGGGGGAAGACTCCAGCCACCAAAGCCGCTCCCAGGGGTCCCGGTTGGAGTGTGGACTCAGCACTGACACCCTCCAAGGTGGGGAAGGGCCACAAGAAACCAGGAAAGTCTGGGAAGAGCAGCACTGCGGAGAAGACCGCCATCATCCTCGCTACCCAGGAGGCCACCTCCAGCACAAGCCCAGCTGCCCAGGACAGGCCACCCAGCACAAGCCTAGCTGCCCAGGACAGGCCCGCCAGCACAAGCCCAGCTGCCCAGGACAGGCCCGCCAGCACAAGCCCAGCTGCCCAGGACAGGACCGCCAGCACAATCCCACCTGCCCAAGACAGGCCCACCAGCACAAGCCCAGCTGCCCAGGACAGGACCGCCAGCACAAACCCAGCTGCCCAGGACAGACACGCCAGCACAAGCCCACCTGCCCAGGAGGCCACTGCCAGCAAAAGCCCCGCTGAGCCATGTAGGACCGCCAGCAGCTGAGTCCCTGCAATGGAGACCGCCACCTCAAGCACCGCTGCACAGGGCACCACCATCTCAAGCACCGCTGAACAGGGCACCGCTGTCTCAAGCACCGCTGAACAGGGCACTGCCGTCTCAAGCACCACTGAACAGGGCACCGCCGTCTCAAGCACCGCTGGCCCATGAGCGGCAGGGGCACTGACGCAACTGAGTCCGTCACGGGGTGAATGATGCACTCTGGGCACCATGCCCCCTCCAGAACCAGTGGAGACTGTCATCCACTACCTCTGACCTTAGCAGGATGAGGCACTCTGGGTACAAAGCCCCCTCCAGAACCAGTGGAGACTGTCATCCACTACCTCTGTCCTTAGCAGGATGAAGCACTCTAGGCACAAAGCCCCCTCCAGAACCAGTGGAGTATCACATCCACTACCTCTGTCCTTGGCAGGATGAAGCACTCTGGGCACAAAGCCCCCTCCAGAACCAGTGGAGTATCACATCCACTACCTCTGTCCTTGGCAGGATGAAGCACTCTGGCCACAAGTCACTGTCATCCACTTGAGAGACTGTGGCTTTGCACTCCCCAGGATTAACAGTGGTCAAACCACCCACTGGGGAGACTTGAGAGACTGTGGCTTTGCACTCCCCAGGATTGACCAGTGGGCAAACCACCCACTGTAGAGACTTGTGAGACTGTGGCTTTGCACTCCCCAGGATTGACCAGTGGGCAAACCACCCACTGTAGAGACTTGTGAGACTGTGGCTTTGCACTCCCAAGGATTGAACAGTGGGCAACCCACCCATTGTAGAGACTTGAGAGACTGTGGCTTTGCACTCCCCAGGATTGACCAGTGGGCAACCCACCTACTTTAGAGACTTGAGAGACTGTGACTTTGCACTCCCCAGGATTGAACAGTGGGCAACCCACCCACTGTAGAGACTTGTGAGACTGTGGCTTTGCACTCCCCAGGATTGAACAGTGGGCATGTGGCCCCCTCGTGGATTTGGTGTCGTGCACTCAAGCGGCTGAGGTGCCCCCCCTTTCCCTCCCCCTGAGGTGCCTGTTTAGTTGCTCGCTGATGCCCCTGCAGTGTTCTCTCCGTCATGGTCGGGGATCTTGTGTGGACCTCGCCCATACCGTGTGGTCCCAGTGTTCCACAGACTTTATTAGGTCACTACCTAGACTACTATGCTTCGTAAATATTTTGTACATGGTGTATATATATGTTTCTCCCTACTTGCTTTTAATATATTACAACGGTTACACTCATTTTCTATTGTCTTTGCATTCTTCCGGGTGGTTTGTGGGGTGTAACTGTGATGTATTGATATGCATTAGTGTGTGTGTTGTGGCGGGTGAGGGTGGGGGTGTTGCGTGTTCGTGTCCCTGTTTTTTCCCTCCCCTCTCCCCTGTGTCGTAGGTGCAGTACTCACCGTGGTCTTCGCCGCCTGCGTTTGTGCTCCTGGTAGAGGAGCAGGAAGACTATTGCAGGTAGAATTTGGAGTTCCGGATCCATGGCGTCCTCGTTCCTTGTGGGGTGTGTAGAGGTGAGCGTTTTTCCTTCGGGATTCCTGTTTCCACCGTGTTTTTATCCATGGTGAATCCTCCCCGGAAAAGGTGGTGGATTGGCCTGTCATAATAGTGTGGGCGGTACATTGTCTCCCGCCTGTCTGTTGGCGGTGACCGCTGCGCTGTTTGTTTGTACCGCCATGGTGGTCTGAGTGTTAAAGTGGCTGTCTTTGTTGGCGGTTTCCGCCACGGTCGTAATTGCACATTTTTTTACCGCCGGCCTGTTGGCGGTCTTACTGCCGCTTTAACACCGATCGCCAGGGTTGTAATGACCACCTATGTTTATTTAGAAACATGAAGGTTTAACCAAGAACAGAGATATGATTTAACCCTATTCCCTGGGGATGCTGACAGATAATGCAGGAGGCACCTTGGGGATTCCTGATACTATTGGTTGAATCGTAACCACCCCATGTACTGACCAATCATAAGCTTTTTAAAGATTAGTATTACAACCTGAGTAGGATTTTCTTTAGTCAGAATTTTTAGACAGAGATGAGATTTTTAGACTCTAGGGAGGAGATTGTGTGTCCGGGAGTTCTTATTGATGGTTCAAGTCACACTAGCAGTGTGGGGTTAGCTGTCGTTAGGCCTGATTCTCTGAAGACTTACCTGATGGTGTCCCTTTGCTGAAGTAGACTACATGTTGTTCTAAGGGTAATGTATAATATCATAATGATATATGTGTCTCTTTTGCTTTGCAGGTACCAGATGCTACTTATAATTTGACCGCTGCATATTAATAATGTTTTCTTACAATAATCTAAGATAGCATTTTTTTTCCTAAATGTGTGTTTCTAAATTCTTTTAGATGAAGCCCAACATGTTGATGCTAATTCGTGGTTAGTGAGGGTATTTACTTCAAATGCTCAAGATTTATATTGACACTTTTTGACTGTTTGTACTAATGCATACTTTGCCATTATTATCGATTCTGGTGTTATTAATCAGTGTTATTATTTTGGAGATTCCTTGATTGTTTTGATTAAACCTAGATATATTAGAGGTTCTAATCAGCCATTATTAATTCTAAATGTTTATCACTTGTGTTTGAGAGTTAGTTTTGTGACATTAGTATTGTTAATCTAGGGAAATACATTTTATAATCCTTCTTAATAAACTGGTGCAGTTATTGTTTGAGGTTCAAGATCTATGATTATATTGATTATTGTTGATGATTACATTCCTCATTGATGACATCCCCTCATTCCTATGTCGCTTTGACCCATTGACCTCTTGCGCAGAAGCCACTATTCAGCTTAAGCATTAGCTAGGATTTTGTATCGCTGCAGCAGTTTTTAGTAGCAGATTACGGTGACGTCATTGATTGATGATGTCATAATAAGGTTAAGGTAAGATTTTCATACTTTTATGAAAATAGATTTGTTGGCTGTTTCCGAAATGTTATATGGATTTGATAAGATGAGTTGCTAGTTGCCTTAAATGACTTTCCCCAGTTCTTAGAGACCCTCTAGGTTGTAGGGTATCATTCTTGTGGTGTTTGGTTGAATTGAGTGGAGTGATTTGCACTTGCACAGCTTGAGCTAATTTGCAGATGATTGAGGTGTATGAGTTTAGAGGAGTGGAGATACTCAAGCAGAATTTAGAAGGAGTGGGCGTACTCCAATAGGTATGAGAGCAAGGAATCGGCGTTCTTCATTTGAGTGTGGCGCTTAATGCAGGAAAAATTATCCACGTAGATATTGATGACAGACCTAAGGAGAGAGAGGTCTGAGACTCTGGAAAATATTGACAAGAGTAGTGAGACACTTGGTATATATTGTAATTTGTCCATTTAATAGACCCATCCGGCGTTCTTGGTAAGTCGAGGTTGTGAGATAATTGGTGCAATTGGAATTATACTGAGACTTGGTGAGTACTAAGTGCACTAGGACGACAGTACAAGGATCAGTCGAGAAGTGAAATTTGTAGGTCGAATTTTGCTTGTGATTGTGGGGAACTGTGAAAAAGAGTAGGCGAAAGATGAAGGTTACTTTGGAAGGTTCCTGAAGCGATTGTATTACCCTACCTGTAGTAAATGGGCAAATTTGTTTTATTATTTTGGTTTTGAGTTTTGCTCGCAAATTAATATTGCGTTGATTTTATGTGTGGGTTGTGAAAGAAATCGGTACAATAGGCTTTGTCAGCGTCTCAGTGAGTGCGCTGAGAAGAGGTGTGTGTCTTAGTGTCACCTAAGTGGTGCCATGCTGGGATTGGTTGATTAGCGAGAAGGGTTGCATACGGTATCGTCAATCAGTCCGATAATAGAGTGACGCGATTGGAAGGTGAGAGGGTCGAAGAGAATTGTGGACTGTGGACAGTGAGAAATGGGCGAACTAGGAGGGTGACCGAGCAGACCTTCGGTCTCCTGAAGGCCAGGTTCCGGTGCCTCCATATGACAGGTGGATCCCTATTCTACTCACCAAAGAAGGTTTGCCAGATCATCGTGGCCTGCTGTATGCTTCACAACTTGGCTTTGCGATGACAGGTGCCTTTTCTGCAGGAGGATGGTCCAGATGGCGGTGTTGTGGCAGCTGTGGAGCCTGTGGACAGTGAAGACGAGGAAGCAGAGGAAGAAGACATGAACAACGGGGACTCAGTGATCCAGCAATATTTCCAGTGAGACACAGGTAAGAGTACAGACCTACCTACTACATGTACTTTAACACTATTACCTCTCTACTGTCTGTCCTTTTCACCCAGTGTGTTGGCACTGAGTTGTCACTTTCCCTTACGATTTCACAGATGTGGGTCCCACTGTGTGACATCTGCTTAGATTCCTCATGGACTAGAGCTGTGTGACATAGGTATGTTGACATTACCATTGTAAGAGCATTTTGTCACTGTAATTGCTAATACACTATTTCAAAATCACAGACAGACTCCAGATTGTATTGTGCTTTAAGTGTGTTTATTTAAGTGCTCAATATTGAAGGGGGTAGTAAAATGGTGAGGGGTGATGGCGGAAGAATGACCATGGCAGAGTCCAGTCTATTAGTCTCACAGGTGCATTGCCCATATGGGCATAGGAAGTGGAGCTGGGGCATTTTAAGTATGGTCAGGGTGACAAAGTGGGACAGTAGGATGACAATCAGGGTGGTCTCATTTCTTGGCGGGGGTCTTGGCATCATGCTTTGTCTTTGTCCTGGATCTCAGGGACCATTTGCGGGGTGGTTCTGCCTCTGCAGGGGGTGGGGTGCTGGTGTGGTGGTCCTTTGGCGGGGCGTCCTGTCCACTAGCGCCGGCGGAGGTGGTGGGCAGTTCATTGTCCATGCTAGTGTCAGGGGCCCCTTGTAGTGCCACAGTGTCCCTCCTGGTGTTCACAAGTTCCTTCAGCACCCCTACGATGGTGCCCAGGGTGGAGCGGATGGTTCTGAGTTCCTCCCTGAAGCCCATATACTGTTCCTCCTGCAGGGGCTGGGTCTCCTGAAACTTGGCCAGTACCGTTGCCATCGTCTCCTGGGAGTGGTGGTAGTCTCCCATGATGGAGGAGAGGGCCTCGTGGAGAGTGGGTTCCCTTGGCCTGTCCGCCCCCTGTCGCACAGCAGCCCTCCCAGTTCCCCTGTGTTCCTGGCCCTTCGTCCCCTGGACCGTGTGCCCACTGCCACTGCCCCCAGGTCCCTGTTGTTGTTGGGGTGGTGGGTTAGCCTGGGTTCCCTGTAGTGGTGGACACACTGCTGATTGACATGTCCTGGGGACGGAGAAATGGGCCTGCTGGGTGGGTGCTGTGCTGGTGTTTCCAGAGGGGGGAAGGTCTGTAGTGGCCTGTGACTGTGTCAGGGGAACGGACTGTCCAGAGGTCCCCGATGGTCTGGGCAGGTCATCTAGATCCAGTTGGACAGAGGTTCTGTCATCACTGTGGGCCTCTTCTGTTGGTGGTGTGGACATGTGTGGACCCTCCTGTCCGGTGACATTGGGTAGGGGTCCTGCAGGGGTATAAAAGGATGGTTATTACATCTGTGTGTGCCATGGTGTGCAATGGGTGGGTGACTGTGTACCCCAGTGCTAGCATTCCTGTGTGGGACCTTGTGTGATGATGGTTTTGGGGGTTGTATAGGTATGTGCAGTGGGCATGCTTTGGTGATGGGTGTCCATGCTTTGTTGTTGCATGCAGGGCTTGGTGTTAGGATGTGTGGTTTGTGATGTAGGGACATTTGTGAGGAGTTAGAGTGATGGGGGTGAGGGTGAGGGTGGGGGT
Organism: Pleurodeles waltl; assembly: GCF_031143425.1. Taxonomy (NCBI): domain Eukaryota; kingdom Metazoa; phylum Chordata; class Amphibia; order Caudata; family Salamandridae; genus Pleurodeles; species Pleurodeles waltl. Next base: position 724,496,316 of record NC_090447.1, read on the forward strand.
ATGTGCTGGCATGCAGGTAGGGTGGGGGATGTAATAGTTAAGATTTGACTTACCAGAGTCCATTCCTCCACCTACTCCTGCGAGGCCCTCAGGATGCAGAATCGCCAAGACCTGCTCCTCCCATGTTGTTCGTTGTGGGGGAGGAGGTGGGGGTCCACCGCCAGTCCGCTGAACTGCCAGGTGGTGTCTTGAAACCACGGAACGCACCTTTCTCCGTAGGTCGTTCCACCTCTTCCTGATGTCGTCCTGATTTCTTGGGTGCTGTCCCACTGCATTGACCCTGTCCACGATTCTTCGCCATAGTTCCATCTTCCTTGCAATGGAGGTGTGCTGCACCTGTGATCCGAATAGCTGTGGCTCTACCCGGACGATTTCCTCCACCAGGACCCTGAGCTTCTCCTCTGAGAACCTGGGCTGTCTTTGCCGTGCCATGGGGTGGTGTAGGTGATGTGTGGGGTGGAGTGTGTGGTGATAAGTGTGCTGATATGTAGTGGTGTGTTGTGTGAGGTGCGTGGAAGTTCTGTGGGTGATGGTGTTGTGTGCCTGTGGGTGCTGTTGTTCTTGCTGGTGCTGTCTCTCTCTGGCTGTCTTTCTGAATTTTTGGTAGTAGGTGTTTGTGGGTGATGTGGGTGTGTGTTTTATATTGTATTGGGTGTGTGGGAGTGGTGTGTGTATGTGTATCAGGTGTGTGTATTTGAAATTGTCCAATGTGGCTGTGTTTTGTAAATGTGTGTGTATTTTGAGCGCAGCGGTGTGTACCGCCAATGGAATACCGTGGTTGAAAGACCGCCGCATGGATTCGTGGGTCGTGATAGTGTGGGCATATTTCTTTTGGCGTGACAGTGGAGGTTTTGTTATCGCCACTTTATCACTGACCTTTGGTGTGGCGGACTTGTGTGGGTGTCTGAATTTTGGCGGATTCCGAACTGTGGGTCATAATAGCTGTGGTGGAATTGCGCGGCCACAGCGGTGTGTTGGCGGTCTTCTGCACAGCGGTAAGCGGCTTTTACCACCAATGTTGTAATGAGGGCCTAATTCATTAATAGATTTGTCTCCTGTTGAGGATTCTGGGACTACATCGTACAATAATCAGGGACAGAGATTAATGATTCCGCAACAATGCGCAAGCTTAGGACAAGAGCGAGATTCAGGTGCAGAATCAATTTCTTTGAAAGGTTTATCTCCACAAGAAATAACAAAGTGGTTGGAAGATTTAAGTAATTTAAAAACACTGGAAAGAAAAGACAGGGAAGAGGACACAATATACATAGTGAGATTGGTAATGGAAGGAAATGAACTTTTGGAAGGGACCTTGGGTGTGAACAGACTTGGGTCCTATACTGAAGCTCAAATGTGATATTTGTGTAAAATAATTACCAAAGGAGCAGAGAAAGTACATCAGCAGCTACAAGAAACAGCAGATAAATATGATATTGATTTATCAAAAATGAAAAGTCTGAAAAGAAGTTATAGATTAAACATGGAGGAGGAAGATTTTATACACATGAGATCTGCAGGGATGAAAACACATCTTAGAGAATTACTTGAGAAAGTGCTGGTTTAGAGAGCATTAGACAAATGGTAAGGCAGATGGGTTAAGAAGAAAGAAAGACCAAAAAAAGATGATGTGACACAGGCAGGAGATCCAGTGAAAATGTTACCGATAAGGGAAACACCAGGAGGGAATTTTGTGCATGCCCCTTGGAATAGGGGTGATATTTTAAGTTTTATGAATGATTAGCCAAGGTTGAGAGAAAACCAAGTGGAACGGTACCAGCAGACAGACAGATTTGTGAAACTTGCAAAATATCTGTGGGAAGACCTGAATGCACTTTTTGATATTGTTGTTCCAGCAGATTTGTGGATTGAATGCAAAAGGAGTGTAGATTGGCCAACAAGTGAACCTCAAAGAGATCTGAAAACAGGTGTACTATCTCCGGAAGTAATGAAATATTACTATGAGGTCATTGAGTTTCTGAAAACAAGAGTTTCACCGAAAAATGTTGATTGGCAACGCATAGATAGGACATCACAGGAAGGGAAGGAATCAGTTCATGCTATTATTAAAGGTTGTTGAAGGCATTCAAGCAATTTAGTGGTGTGGAAACAATCAAGAAAGAGAGTATGAATCATTTGGTGTTTAGAGTTGTTGAAGGGTTGAAACCAGAAATAAGCCAGATGATTAAGAATCATTTAATTTGCTGGCAGGCAAAACTGATTGATGAGGTATTGCAGTATGCTAAATACTGTAGTGATGAAATCGAGTTGAAGCAGGAAAAGTTGAAAGAAAAAGCGATGCTGATGCAGATTGGGGCTGCACAGACAGGATTACAAGGACATTTTCAGTAGCTGCCACAGGGAAATGCTCTCTTTCCAAGCCAAGGTTGAGGCAGAGGTTGAGGTGGAATGATGCTTCCGGAAGTCAATAAAAATGTGGATCTGAGTTCAGTGGTGTTGCAAGATGAGCAGCAAAGACGAAAGATGTTACCTTGTCATAATTGTGGGGAAGTTGGACATTGGAAGAGACAGTGCCCAATGTTAAATCAAGGTGACGTTGTGCAACAGACAAATGGTGTAAATTCATATCAGAGCATGAGGGGACCTAGAATAGAGGGGGGTCAAGGTCAAAATTTCCATAGCAATATGAATAACATGCAAGGTTTTCAGCCTTTATAGCCAATACAAGAGGAACAGAATGCACAACCGCAGCTACATCTGGTACAAATGCCAGAAATACAACAAATGCAGCCATAGTTGCTGATGGTGCCTGTACAGCAAATGCACATGCCAAGACAGGTTTAAATGATACAGAGTCCTATGGATCAACAACAGGTAATGGTTTCGCAAGTGGTCACGAATCAGAAAAAGAACAAAAGTGAAAAAAACTGCTCAACGGTTTCTTTACACAGTGAGGATGAAATAAAAGCTGAATGGCGATTGGATAGTTCAGATGAGGAGGAGTATGTGATGGCCGCATCATTAGAAGTGGATCAGAGGGGTCCTTATGTAAAGGATGAAGTACATGGTCATGAAGTTCATTTTTTGCTTGATACAGGAGCAACATGTTCAACAGTAAGAATTGTAGAAGTTCCAGACAGCCTGATTTCAGAGAGGACATTTCAGATAGTAGGAGTTGCAAACAAACATTTGACTAATACTCTTACAGAACCAGTTCTTATGAAGGTTAGCTATTTTAGAGATTTTCACAGTTTTGTCATTTGTTATTCTAGTCCAGTGTCATTGTTGGGAAGAGGCTTGCTGTGTGAAATAAATTGTTCAATTTCATTTTGAACTAAAGGGATTGAGATTCAGACAAGCAGTGATGTAGAGGATTCGACAATTGTTGTTGAAAGAGAAATGGTGCCTCAAGAATTTCCTTAGATTAATTTTGATGATCAGGTTGATGAAAATGAGCAGACAAATGAAGATAATGATTCAATAGACTTAATTATTTTTTTCCCAGTCTTTGAAATAAAAGATCTACCAGTCGATTTACAGGAGAGGGTTAAGTTAAAGGTTTGGGACTTATCAGGAAAAGACATTGGTTTGATTAAAGGAGCTGAAGGAGTGAGAGTAACATTGAAAGAGAATGAAGTGTTTCCACAAACTGCACAATACCCAATGACAAATGAGGCATGGAACAATTTTTGGAGCAGGGAGTTTTATAAGAAGTGACGAGTAGGCTGTGCAATTCACCAATAATGGGTTTGAAGAAGCCAAGTGGAAAAATTTGCCTTATCCAGGATTTAAGGGAAATAAATGATATTGTGGTAAAATGTTGCCCAGTTGTGCCAAATCCAGCTGTGATAATGATGTTAGATTCTGTGTGATGCAGAATGTTTCACAGTGATTGATCTGCGTCAAGCTTTCTTTTCCATACCTCTACATGAGGACAGTAGATATCTCTTTTGTTTCAAATTCCTGAGCAGAGTCTATTGTTGGTGTCGAATTCCTCAAGAGTTTTCAGAGTCACCATCAATTTTCAATCAGATTTTGAAAAACAACCTGGAGTCATTGATAATGCCTTATCAATCGACATTGGTGCAATACATTGATGATTTGTTGATTGCATAGAAAGACAAAAGAAGGTTATAAGGAAGATACGGTTGCATTGTTGAACTTTTTGGGAGACAATGGTCTTAAGGTATCTCCTCCTAAGATGCGGTATTGTCAGCAAGAGGTGAAATATTTGGGTCATTTGATTGAAAAAGGATCGAGGAGAATTTAGAGAGGAACAGTAGAGGCAATAATGAAAATGAAAATACCTAATGCACAAAAAGAGTTGAGAATGTTTCTGGGAATGGTCGGATATTGTCACCAGTGGATTCCAAATTTTTCAGCCATTTCTAAACTTCTGCAAAGGCTGACACATAAGGATGTTTCACATCCCATAATGACGGATGAAGAATGCATGAGAGCTTATACTGAACTGAGAGAAAGTTTGTGTCAAGCAGCAGCATCAGGTATGCCTGATTACACAAAACCTTTCCTGTTGTTTTGTCATGAGCGTGATGGATGTTCATTGTCTGTCTTGACACAGACACATGGTGGTGTCAATCGTCCAGTAGCGTATTTTTCATCTCTCTGGATAACGCTGCAGCAGCCTTACCGGGATGCTTACGAGCATTTGCAGCAGTTGAGCAAAGTATAACTCAAAGTGAAATTATTGTGATGGGTTATCCTCTGACAGTGATGGAACCTTGTTCGATAGAGATTCTATTGACCAGATCAAAGACACAAGACCTGACAAATGAAGGTTGACACAATATGAGACACTGATTCTTGGAGCACCAAATGTAATGATCAAAAGCTGCACAGTGCTTAACCCAGCAACACTATTACCAAATGAGGGAGATGATACAAACAAAATAGATTACATTGAATATGATTGTTTGGAAGTGACGGAATTATGCACAAAACCAAGAGATGATATTAAAGACACTTGTCTAGAAGACAATGATCAAATTATCTTTGTTGATGGTCCCTGTTTAAGAGATAACAGAGGTGCATTGAGAGCAGGCTACGCAGTGTGCACAGTTACAGGCATACTGGAAGCCTAAGGCTTAAAGTAGTAATTTCTGCTCAGGTTGCAGAATTGGTGGCTCTTACTAGAGCATGCCAATTGTCAGATCAGATTAAAGTAACGATCTACACTGATAGTATGGATTCGGTATTGTACATAGATTTGGGCAAATGTGGTCACAGAGAGGGTTTCTAATGTCATCAGGTTCACCTGTGAGAAATGGTGAGAGGATACATGATTTGCTATAAGATGTACTAAAGCCTGAGATAATTGCCATGGTTAAATGCAGTGCACATCAGAGAAGACAAGATTATGTAACTTTAGGAAATGCTTATGCAGACTAGGTTGCAAAAGTTTGTGCTTTAAATGGAAATTGGGAAATTAATGTATGAAAATGATGAAGTGTATGCAAATTTCATGATGCAGATTGTTGAGAGTTTAGAAAAGTTAAAAGCCATACAGATCAATGTTCCAGAAGAAGAGAATAGGGATTGTCTAAAACATCATTGGATTCAAATAGAAGATGAGATTTGGGTGACAATAGAAGGGAAAGTGGTTTTACCAAACAGTCTGTTGACACAAATGGCCAGATATTATCATGGTCAAGCACACATAGGGAGAGACACAATGATCATGTGTTTTAAACAGTTCTGGTATAATCCAAAATATAGACAAGTTGCTGGACTGGTTTTCCATAGGTGTGTAGTCTATCAGCAAATACATTTCAGCAAAGGAACAGCTGACAACATGGGACATATAGGCATGGCAGGAGGTCCATCCAGCAGAATACAAATGGATTTTCTCAAGATGCCTGCGTGTGCTGGTTTGAAATATGTGTTGGTAATTGTGTGCATTTTTAGTCACTGGCTTGAGGCTTATCCAACACGGAGAAATGATAGCCTTACAGTCGCTAAGTTACTTCTGAGAGAACTAATTCCACGTTTTGGTTTCCCGGTCCCTATAGAATCAGATAGAGGAAGGCACTTTAATAACAAAGTGATAAAATTGCTTTTTTTAGCATTAAACATTCAGCAGAAACTACACTGTAGGTATCACCCAGAAGCCTCAGGACTCGTAGTCCAGGTGAATGGAACATTAAAGTCACGATTGGCAAAAGTATGTGCATCAGCAAATTTAAAGTGGCCAGATTCATTACCACTAGTGTTAATGTCAATGAGAAGCACTCTTGATACAAAGAATGGGTTGTCTCACGAAATCTTAATGGGGAGAGCAATGCGACTGCCAGAAATACCTGCAAATGCAATTGTGAATATTACAGATGACATGGTGCTAGATTATTGCAAAAGCCTAGCTGATGTAGTTCGGTCTTTTTCTCATCAGGTGGAAGCAAGAACAGTACAACAAACACAAGGTCAAGGCCACAACTTAAGAGCTGGCGATTGGGTCATCATACGAAAGCATGTGAGGAAGTCTTGTCTGGAACCATGGTGGAAGGGTCCTTGCGAGACTATACTTACAACAACAGCTATAAAGTGTGCAGGTTTGCCGAACTGGGTGCACGCTAGCCACACAAGAAAGGTGAATGACTCAACAGAACGAGAAGAACTGTTGAGGTTACCGACAGCTGATAACATTTGGAGCAAAGAACAGGAAAGTGAAGAGCTGAACATTGAGAATGAGAGAGATGTGCCTACTCCTATAACAGATGAAAAGGAACAAAGCCCAGGAGAAGCTGAACAATCTGCAGAAGGAGTAGAAGAAGAGGCGGTTCATGAAGAAAGATATATTTTGGCTGAGATAATTCTGATCAGAGGAGGGTGTCCTCAGGCAAGCGTGATCAGAGACATTCAGCTGAGAGAAGATCTGCTCAGAGGAGGGTGTCCTCAGGAGCAGGTGGTTTGACGTACCAAACTGAACAAAGGACTGACCCCTTTGGGAAAGGAATTGGGGGTGGTCCTGTGCGTAGGCTCTCATTATTCTAATGAGACTACTGGATTTTGGGCAGCATAATTGCCTGTGGAGTGGGAGACAGAGTCTGAGACACTACAGGTGACATCTGTTGCTCCAATCCGGGTTTTACTTCGTCCAACTAGCAGTGCCTCATCTCCACCCAAGGGAGTGATGATTGGGCAGCCGAGTGCATGAGATAATTGATTTCTCATGGAAACCATGGTCACTCAGATCTCATCCGTTTCTCTCGATTACATTGGTCTCACATACACAATGACAGAGGCAGTATATGTTTCAATAAGATTTTAATGAAGCAACTGCATCTTAGATAGCAATGCATGGGCTGCAATAACCAGGACAATACAGCATGCATGACAAGATTAAAATTGTGACGAGGAGGGGAAAACATAAAAATAATGCTACCATATTGTCACTAGAGTCAATAGACTAATTCCTACCTAGGCTATAATAGAGCACAGTGTGTTAAGTTCTAATTCTGCCCTTCAGGTTCCCCTGGGAAGACATCATCCCCCATACCTAAGCAAAGGCCTGAAGTCTGCATAAGTAGCTGTAGCGAAGCGTTCGGCGATCAGCATACATTTGTGGTTCTCCGGCTGGAATCTCCCTCTAACGTGTAAGGGAGAGGTAAGTGTTTTTATAATAAAACAGCTGATGTTCTGAGAAAAAGTCTCTACTAAGGATGTCTGTTTATTATGAATGTCAAAGACAAAACTTTATACCATGTTCACCAGCAACCTATCTTACTGCAGCCTTGGAAGAAGCACAGAGTGAGCAAGAATGTCTTGTTTGAGAACGAAGTGCTGGACTAGGCAAAACAGCTAGATAGAGAGAAATAAAACAAGACGACAAAAGTGGCTATTGTAAGAATAGTAAAATGAAGCTGAATAAAATATATCTAGGTTAAAGTGCACAGTGGCAGGCCTAGTATGCCAAAATAACATGCATGGAACTATAACTAAAATGGCTACACAACAGTCCCACCCAAGTGGATTACACTCTTCCTGAAAGAAATTCAAAAGGTAGAAGAATTAATGTAGTACCAACAATTCAGGAGGAAAAGAAGTTGAATGAGGGAGAAAATAGTAGTGGAGAACAAGGTGAAAGCATCAAAAGACCAAAAAGATAGAGGGTTGCAAGCAAGCAATATGCTGGACCAGAATGGGCATCTATGCCTACAAATGAGTTGCAAGAAGAATTTTTGAGTTATTGCTTTGATAGAAATACTGAAAATGTTTATTCTGGCACGTGAAGATTATGAGAAAAGATTTTGGGAAAAGAAGTTGAAAATTAAATGAAAGTTGTGCTTAAAAGAGACATTAATGAAGGGAATTGACAAATAAGTAATAGAACTTGACAAGCTTCTATGCTGAAAATTGACAAAGAGAGACTGTCCTGAGTGAATGAATTTAAAAAAAAATAAAAGGAATTAAAAGGAATTTTTGATTCTTTACTTAGTTTTTAAAGTTTTTTAGACTATAGAGAACATGAGAAGCTTTCATAACCAAAACGGTAGAATTAGTTGTTGTAAAATTTTAGGTATTGTATTGGCGGTAGCAAGTGTGTTAATGTGTTTATTGTTGTTTGTAGGGGTGACTGTTTATGAGATGAATGGAGCCAACCATACTGCAAAGATTGATAATTCTTTGGATACAACTGATACCTCACTAACTACAGATAAGGTTAGAATATATGTTAAATACTTGCATGAAGAGAAAGAGCTTTCCTCTAATGTTTTCTATTGCTTATTGCATGAGTATGTTGAGTTGATGGACTCGAAAGATTGTTATGTATGTACACAGATTCCTACTTCAGTAGAAGAAGGAACTACTTACCATAGTTTGCCTGTAACTTATGCTATAAGTTACAGTCTTTTACTAATGCGCATCTATAACCAAGAATATATTCAATATTTCTGTTCAAATTATGACATGGTATTCTCATTTGTACCTGTCATAGGTTAGTTGAATAGAATAGCCAAAGATAATAACATAGTTATTATAAGAGATTTTTTTGAGCCTACTTTAACTTTTGGCACTGCATTCTCCCACCGAAACAATCTAACATGTTTACTAACACCTGTAAAGAAGAATTTTTTAGATAACACAGAAGACAGAAGGAGAGAAATAAAGGCAAGGATAGATAAGTAACTAATTAACCCCTTCGCTGCCAGGCCTTTTCCCCCTCCTGTGCCAGGCCTTTTTTTGCCTATTTGGGGCAGTTCGCGCTTAGGCCCTCATAACTTTTTGTCCACATGAGCTAGCCAAGCCAAATTTGCGTCCTTTTTTTCCAACATCCTAGGGATTCTAGAGGTACCCAAACTTTGTGGGTTCCCCTGAAGGAGGCCAAGAAATTAGCCAAAATACAGTGAAAATTTCGTTTTTTTTTTTAAAATTGGAAAAAGTGGCTGGAGAAGAAGATCAATTTTTCTCTACATTTTACTGTGTAACTTTTTCCTGCAATGTCAGATTTTCGAAAGCAATATACCGTTACGTCTGCTGGTCTCCTCTGGTTGCGAGGATATATAGGGCTTGTAGGTTCATCAAGAACCCTAGGTACCCAGAGCCAATAAATGAGCTGCACCCTGCAGTGCGTTTTCATTCTATACCGGGTATACAGCAATTCATTTGCTGAAATATAAAGAGTAAAAAATAGCTATCAAGAAAACCTTTGTATTTCCAAAAAGGGAACAAGATAAGGTGTTGAGGAGCAGTGGTTATTTGCACATCTCTGAATTCCGGGGTGACCATACTAGCATGTGAATTACAGGGCATTTCTCAAATAGATGTCTTTTTTTACACACTCTCCTATATTTGGAAGCAAAAAATGTAGAGAAAGACAAGGGGCGATAACACTTGTTTTGCTAATCTATGTTCCCCCAAATCTCCCGATAAAAATGATACCTCACTTGTGTGGGTAGGCCTAGTGCCCGCGACAGGAAACGCCCCAAAATGCACCGTGGACACATCCCATTTTTTTTAAAGAAAACAGAGGTGTTTTTTGCAAAGTGCCTACCTGTAGATTTTGGCCTCTAGCTCAGCCGGCACCTAGGGAAACCTACCAAACCTGTGCATTTTTGAAAACTAGAAACCTAGGGGAATCCAGGATGGGGTGACTTGTGGGGCTCTGACCAGGTTCTGATACCCAGAATCCTTTGCAAACCTCAATATTTGGCTAAAAAAACACGTGTTCCTCACATTTCTGTGACAGAAAGTTCTGGAATCTGAGAGGAGGCACAAATTTCCTTCCACCCAGCGTTCCCCCAAGTCTCCCGATAACAATGATACCTCACTTGTGTGGGTAGGCCTAGCCCCTGCGACAGGAAATGCCCCAAAGCACAATGTGGACACTTCCCATTTTTTGAAAGAAAACAGAGGTGTTTTTTGCAAAGTGCCTACCTGTAGATTTTGGCCTCTAGCTCAGCCGGCACCTAGGGAAATCTACCAAACCTATGCATGTTTGAAAACTAGAGACCTAGGGGAATCCAAGATGGGGTGACTTGTGGGGCTCTGACCAGGTTTTGTTACCCAGAATAGTTTGCAAACCTCAAAATTTGGCTAAAAAAACACATTTTCCTCACATTTTGGTGACAGAAAGTTCTGGAATCAGAGAAGAGCCACAAATTTCCTTCCACCTAGCGTTCCCCCCAAGTCTCCCGATACAAATGATACCTCACTTGTGTGGGTAGGACTAGCGCCCACGAAAGGAAATGGCCCAAAACACAACGTGGACACATCACATTTTTTCATAGAAAACAGTGCCTACCTGTGGAATTTGGCCTGTAGCTCAGCCGGCACCTGGGGAAACCTAGCAAACCAGCGCATTTTTGAAAGCTAGAAACCCAGGGGAATCCAAGATGGGGTGACTTGCGGGGCTCTGACCAGGTTATGTTACCCAGAATCCTTTGCAAACATCAAAATTTGGCCAAAAAAAAAACATTTTCCTCTCATTTCGGTGACAGAAAGTTCTGGAATCTGAGAGGAGCCACAAATTTCCTTCCACCCAGCGTTCCCCTAAGTCTCTCGATAAAAAAAAAAAAAAAAACCCGGTGCCTAGTGGTTTCTGCCCCCTTGGGGGCAGATTGACCTAAAATCGGACAATCTGCCCCCAAGGGGGGCAGAAATGGTCTAAATACAATTTGCCCCCCAGGGGAGCGACCCTTGCCTAATGGGTTGTTCCCCATCTATAAAAAAAAAAAAAAAAAAAAAAAAAATTTTTTTTTTACCCTGGCGCCTAGAGGTTTCTGCCCCCTCTGGGGGCAGAAATGGCCTAAAATAATTCCCCCCCCAGGGAGCGACCCTTGCCTAAGGGGTCGCTCCCCTTGCGTGAAATTCACTTAAAGAAAAAAAATCCCTGGTGTCTAGTGGTTTCTGCCCCCCTTGGGGCAGATTGACCTAAAATCGGCCATCTAAATACAATTTGCCCCCCAGGGGAGCAACCCTTGCCTAATGGGTCGCTCCCCATCTTTAAAAAAACAAACAAAAAAAAACACAAAAAAGAAATTTGCCCTGGCGCCTAGAGGTTTCTGCCCCCCCTGGGGGGGCAGAAATGGCCTAAAATAAATTTGCCCCCCCAACCCCCACCCCCCATCCCGGGAGCGACCCTTGCCTACGGGGTCGCTCCACCTGCGTGACATTGGCGCCAAAAAACAAATCCCCGGTGCCTGGTGGTTTCTGCCCCCTTGGGGGCAGATTGACCTAAAATCAGCCAATCTGCCCCCAAGGGGGGCAGAAATGGTCTAAATACAATTTTCCCCCCAGGGCAGCGACCCTTGCCTGATGGGTCGCTCCCCATCTCTAAAAAAACAAACAAACCCAAAAAAAAACACAAAAAAAAATTTGCCCTGGCGCCTAGAGGTTTCTGATCCCCCTGAGGGCAGATCGGCCTAATAATAGGCCATCGGGCAGAAATGGCCTAAAATAATTCCCCCCCCCAGGGAGCGACCCTTGCCTAAGGGGTCGCTCCCCTTGCGTGAAATTCACGTAAAGAAAAAAAACTCCCTGGTGTCTAGTGGTTTCTGCCCTCAAGGGGGGCAGAAATGGCCTAATAATAGGGCCCCAGGGGGGACAGAAAAGGCCTTCCCAAAAAAATGCCCCTCAAGGAGCGACCCTTGCCCAAGGGGTCGCTCCCTTTTGTCACTTTCAGGAAAAAAATAAAAAATCCCTGGTGTCTAGTGGGGTTTCAAAAGCTGGATTGCAAGCAATCTGGCTTTTGAAACCCTGGGAGAGATTTCAAAGGGAAGAAAATACATTCCCTTCCCTTTGAAGCCCCTCCGCCACGTGATTGAAAGAGAAATGTTGAGCATTTCTCTTTCAATCAGGAGGCCCCTGTGACAAATCAGCACGCGCTCGCTCGCTGAAGTCACGAGGGTGTGGGGGGTCGGGGGTGGAAGGGGAAGGTCTTCCCCTTCCATCCCCGCCTTGGGGGGGGAGGGGGGTGCACAGGGGGTGCGCGCTAGCGCTCCCCCAAGTTCCCGTGCCTTGGACGAGGTGACCTCGTCCAAGGCACACAGGAACTGTAGCCTTCGACGAGGTGACCTCGTCCAAGGCACAGAAGCGGTGAATAGAAGACCTGGGATTGATCATGCTTATACTGATAATACTAAACAAGGAAAATTAACATTGGATGCTGAACACTTGGGAAGACTTGGGGGCATATTTATACTCTGTTAGCGCTGGATTTGCATCATTTATTTTGATGCAAATGTGGCGCAAACTTAACTCCATATTTAGACCAGTCTAGCGGCAAATTTATGGAGTGAGAGTCATTTTTTCTGTGGAAACCTACCTTGTTTTAATGACATGTAAGGTAGGCGTTCCTGGGCAAAAAATGACTCAAAGGCATTTGCACCTTATTTATACTCCTGTGCATCATTGGAGGGCCTTAAAAAATTACTCTAAACCGGTTTAGAGTCATTTTTCAATGCCTGGGTCAGGCATTAAAGGAGCTGAGGGCTCATTTCCATGGTCTCCGACCATGGAAGCAGTCCGCAGGTGCCCTTCCCTGCCCCCAGGGAGACTCACTACCACCCTCACACACCCCTGGAGGACACCCATGGATGGGGGGACCCATCTACGGTAGGTAGTAGTAAGTATTTTTGTTTACGTAGAAGTGGCATGGGGGGCCTAACTTGGGCCCCCCTATATGCCACTGTGCCCAATGGCCTTGCCCAGGGGACAGAAGTCCCCTGGGCATGGCCATTGGGCAGGGGGCATGACTCCTGTCTTTGCTAAGACAGGAGTCATTTCCATGGGGGTTGTGAGTAAATAAATGACGCTAGTCAGCTTAGAGTCAATATTCTGGACTCTAACCTGACTTGCACCATTCTTTGGCGCACAACCCCCAGTCTTCCCTACACCTCCGCTGCTCGGTTAGAGTAATTTATTTTGATGCTAACCAGGCCACAGCGCTGGCTACCGTCATTCCATAAATATGATGCCCGGCTGGCGCGTTGGAATGGCGAGCGCAGATTTGCCTCAAAAAGTATAAATATGAGCCTTGGTATATAGAGGCCTCGGCGTAACAATGATAGAGTATTTGTGGGAACGAGTGAGTGTAGGCATGTGTGTATGTCTAGGAGTAAGTGGGATTTTATGATGAATGGACAGGATCAACCAGTGCCTGGTATTTACTATATTTGTGGAAGAAATGCCTATTACCGTCTTTCTAGAGGATGGTATGGAACATATTATTTGGGAATAGCCTTTCCGAAAATCTATCAGTTGGAAGACTTGAGTAAATTTCCTGAGACAATTAAATTTCAAATGAGACACAAGCAAGAATCAATTTCTAGCATTGTGGGAGACAGTTTTGGGGCTTAAATTCCTTCAGTTGGAGTAGTTCTGAATTCTATCAAGACACAGAAGTTTTCTACAATAGTGGATAACATTTTGACAAGTTATTCTGGAGCTATCATTCTTCTAGATACTGAGTTAGCTGCTGCAAGAGCTATGGCACTTTAGAACTGCCTTGCGTTAGACATTCTTTTAGTAAAGGAGGCTGGAGTTTGCAAATTACTTGGTTTGAATAATTGCTGTACATACATTCCTGATAATTCAGGAAAAGTTAGAGAATTGTTTAAAAATGTAACAATTATAGAAAATTTAAAGGAACTAACAGAAACTACAGTTTGGGGAAAAAGGTGGCAAGGGAATTGGAGCTGTGGGAAATTGGTTTAGTAGTGTAGGAAGAGGTATTATTTTGACAATAGTAAAATGGGTGTCAATAATTGTATTTTGTTTAATTGGGATCTGGGGAACGTATAAAATGATAAAATGTTTGAAAAGGAGAAAGTTGGAAAAGAATAGAAGAAGATTTGATATACAAATGACTAAGGGGGTCATTCTGACCTCGGCGGTAAAAGGCCCTTACCGCCGGTCAGAAGACTGCCATCATACCGCCGCGGTAAACCACCACGGTCATTCTGACCTCCAACTGCCAAACCGCCGAAAGCCTGACATCCACGGAAGGCCGCCTCATCAGAGGGCAGCGATAAACTGGAGATGACCAAACCTCCACCGCCACGCCAACACAAACACGCCCATGCCATTACGACCCACGAATCCACGCGGCGGTCTTACAACCGCGGTATTCCATTGGCGGTACACACCGCTGCGGTTAAAATACACACCCAGCTCCAAAACACAGCCACATTGGACAATTTGAAATACACACACCTGATACACATACAAACAACACTCCCACACATCCAAGCAACTATAAAACACACACCCACATCACCCACAAACCCCCACTACTAGAAAATCGGATAGAAGGCGAGAGAGAGAGAGAGAGCACAGCTATCGAAAACCCCAACACACACAGGAACACAACATCATCAACCACACCACATCTACGCACACATCACCACACACCACCACTCACATCACCACAAACACCACCCCACACCTCATCCACACCACCCCATGGCACCCCAAAGACACCCCAGGTTTTCGGACCAAGAACTCAGGGTCATGGTGGAGGAAATAATAAGGGTAGAGCCCCACCTCTTCGGCACACAGGTGCAACACACCACAATAGCCAGGAAGGCGGAGCTATGGCAAAGGATCGTCGACAGGGTCAACGTTGTGGGACAGCATCCCAGAAACCGGGAAGACATCCGAAAGCGCTGGAACGACCTACGGGGGAAGGTACGGTCGATGGTCTCAAGACACAACATCGCTGTGCAGAAGACTGGCGGCGGACCCCCACCCATTCCACCCGAATTCACTGCATGGGAGCAAGAGGTCTTGAACATCTTGCATCCTGCGGGCCTCGCTGGAGTAGGCGGAGGAATGGACTCTGGTAAGTCGAATGTCAACTACTCCCCCCCCAACCACCAGCATGCCAACCCACACCCCCACCCTCACCCCCAACCCCCCAGCACACATCCTCCCTGCCAATGTCTCCCCAGCACAACCCACCCAACCCAAAACCAAACCCTGAATGCCAACACAAACCATGGACACCCATCAACTATGCATGACCACTGCAAATACCCATCCCCCCCCCACAAACCACCCTCACAACTCCTCCCACAAGGGAATGCCAGCACTGGGGGACAAGGGCACCCACAAATCGAACGCCATGGAACACACAGAAGCAATAACCATACTCTTTTACCCCTGCAGGGCCCGAACGCCAACCCACCGGCCAGGAGGGTCCAGATATGTCCATCCCACCCCCAGAACAGGCCCCCAGTGAGGACAGCAGCTCTGTCGACCTAGAACCTGATGATCAGCCCGGACCATCGGGGACCTCTGGACAGTCGGTTCCCCACACACAGACACAGGCCACAGCAGACCTAACCCCCTCTGGGAATATCAGCACAGCTCCCACCCAGCGGGCCCATGCCTCTGTCTCCAGGACAGGTCAATCAGCGGTGTGTCCGCCACTACAGGGCACCCAGGCTGACCCAACACCCCAACAACAACAGGGACCTGGGGGCAGTGGTAGTGGGCACACCGTCCAGGGGACAGAGGCCCGGGGAAACAGGGCAACTGGGAGGGCTGCAGTGCGACAGGGGGGGGAGGACAGGCCCAGGGAACCGACTCTCCAAGAGGCCCTCACCACCATCATGGGAGCATACCACCGCTCCCAGGAGATGATGGCGACGGTACTGGCCAGGTTCCAGGAGATCCAGGCACAGCAGGAGGAACGGTACATGGGGTACAGAGAGGAACTCAGGAACATCGTCCTGGCCCTCAACCTAATAGTCACCACATTGCGGGACCATGTGGCACCCCAAAGGGCCCCTGTCACCAGCCTGGACCAGGAACAGCCTACCACCTCCGCCGGCGCTAGTGGACAGGAGGCCCCCACACAACGACAGGCCACCAGAACCCCACCTCCTGCTGAAGATCAACCACCCCGCAAGAGAAACCTGAGATCACAAAGGAAGACAGAGTAGGATGCCAAGACCCCCCCCAGCATAAAATACCCCCTGATGTCATTCCACTGTCCCACATTGTCACCCTGTCCAACCTTGAACTGCCCCTGCTCCATCCTTCCACAGGCATATGGACAATGCACCTGTGCGACTGAGAACTGGACTCTGCCATGGACATTACTCTACCTCCACCCATCACCGTTTCACTATCATGGACCTATATGTAGCACGAAGAATAAATCACTAATTGCACTTAAAACACTCAGGAGTCTGCTTGTATTCTTAACAAATGTATTACACATAACGGGTCAAAAATGTTCAGTTACATTGTGATGACAACATACCAATGTCAATGTGCTTTACTCCATGGGCAAACAAAGCAGAAGTCAGGCAGTGGGTCATACAGCTCTGAAAAGGGAAGGGAAAGTCACAATTCAGTTGAAAGGAACTGGGGGGAAACACAGAAAGTAGAGATGCAGGAGGCCTGAAGCAAATGTAAAATGGCGTGGGGGATTCTTACCTGTGTGCTACTGAAAATACTGTTGTATGACTGTGTCCCTGTTGTCCGTGTCGTCCCCGTCGTCTTCCTCCTCTTCACTCTCCACAGGCTCCACAGCTGCTACAACACCACCATCTGGACCATCCTCCTGCAGGAAAGGCACCTGGCGTCGCAATGCCAGATTGTGAAGCATACAGCAGGCCACGATGATCTGGAACACCTTCTTTGGTGAGTACATTAGGGATCCCCCTGTCATATGCAGACACCTAAACCTGGCCTTCAGGAGGCTGAAGGTTCTTTCTATAACCCTCCTAGTTCGCCCATGGGCCTCATTGTACCGTTCCTCTGCCCTGGTCCGGGGATTCCTCACTGGGGTCAGTAGCCACGGCAGGTTGGGGTAACCAGAGTCACCTATTAGCCACACACGTTGTCTCTGTAGCTGTTCCATCACATAGGGGATGCTGCTATTTCGCATAACATACGCGTCATGCACTGACCCAGGGAACTTGGCATTTGCATGGGAGATGTACTGGTCAGCCAAACAGACCACCTGGACATTCATAGAATGGTAATTTTTCCTGTTTCTGTACACCTGCTCATCGTCTTTTGGGGGTACTAAGGCCACATGGGTCCCATCAATGGCACCAATGATGTTGGGGATATGTCCAAGGGCATAGAAGTCACCCTTCACAGTGGCCAAATCACCCTCCTCAGGGAAAACAATGTAGCTCTGCATGTATTTCGTCAGGGCAGACAACACTCTGGACAAAATCTTACAAAACATAGGCTGAGACATCCCTGATGACATGGCCACTGTTGTCTGAAAAGACCCACTTGACAAAAAATGGAGGACTGACAGAACCTGCACCAGAGGGGGAATTCCTGTGGGTTGGCGGATGGGGGACATCAGTGCTGGCTCCAGCTGGGCACACAGTTCATGTATAGTGGCTCGGTCAAGTCGGTATCGAAGTATTATATGACGTTCCTCCATTGTCGACAGGTCCACCAGCGGTCGGTACACGGGAGGATTCCTACTTCTTCTCGCAAGTCCCAGCGGACGGTGCCTAGGAAGGACAACATGGAGCACAGAGTCAAGCAACCCACAGGTACGTTCACCCAGCTTGCACAGTACACGAATCGCTATGCATTGAAAGGCTTGTATGAGTGGCAATGCAAGGCCTAGGCCTGTGTGACGCAGTAGAAATTAAGCCATGTGGGCCCCTGAAATGGCAGCTGCCTGACCTGAGAAGTGTGACAGTGGGATGTGAGGTCAATGCGCTGGCGTGGCACACCGTGGTGGGAGGCGGTCGAAGACCGCGGCGTCAAGCCGCATTGGTTAACATTGAACCCTATGGGTTTCAGGAGCCAATGACGAGGTGCGCCGGCGGTCGCGGTACGCACCGCCGCGGTACGCACCGCCGCGGGCGTGACCGCCATTTCCCATCTGATTAATCACTCGAGACCTGATCATCCACAGGAGAGGACCTATACTGCAAGTGCTGCTGTGAACTCGGTCTGGAAGAGACAATGGCTGCTGCGACTGGGGAAAGGGCCCCTGCCTTCACTACAGAAGAGTTGGAGAAACTTGTGGATGGGGTCCTGCCCCAGTATGCGCTACTCTACGGTCCTCCAGACCAACAGGTAAGTACAATGTGTGCACGTTGAATGGGCTATGCCTGTGTTGAGTGGGGTGGAGATTAGATGGTGGGGTGGGGAGACAATGACGAGTGCAAGGCACGACAGATGAGAGCATGTGCCACATGGCAAGGTTGGGGAGGGGGGGGCAATCACATCTATCATGCGGAAAATTGATGATATTTCCAATTCCACCTTGTACATGTCAAATAGGTCAGCGCCCATCAGAAGATCGACATTTGGCATGCCATCGCCAAGGAAGTCCGGACCCTGGGGGTCCACAACAGACGGGGCACCCACTGCCGCAAGAGGTGGGAGGACATCCGCCGCGGGACCAGGAAGACCGCCGAGTCACTGCTGGGGATGGCCTCCCAACCTAGGAGGGGTGCCAGTCGTACCCTGACCCCCCTGATGTCCCGTATCCTGGCGGTGGCCTACCCCGATTTGGATGGGCGCGTGAGGACATCACAGAAGACACAAGAGGGTGAGTACCAGCACATTCTGCTATCTTTACGCGCAGTGGAGGTGTCTGGGCTTGGGGAGGAGGGCTGTGGGTGACATTAGGCCAGGGCGCTTTCTGTAGTGTAGTCCTCTCCTTTAGCCATGTCCCTGTGCCCCCGCCCCCCACCTCTGTAGGGTGACAAGTACAGCTATCCATGGTCCTGCATCACCCATGTGCGCGTTTGTTGTCCCTAGACCTGTTGGCCTAGTCACAAGTACTGAGTAGTGTACCCCGATTGCGCGGCTTAGTGCATGAGGCTCCTGTGTCTGTCCTCTCCACCAACGGTGTTGACAATGCATGCACTAAACCTGTCTTTATTTCTCCCCCCACCCTTTTTCTTTATCTTCTTGTGCATGTGTGCATTAGTATCATCAGGCAGAGGAGAATTGGCACCGGAGCACGAGGGAGCTGCAACTCACAAGGCCCCGGTGGGCCATGGCACAGTCACCGAGGCCACCAGTGATACGGAGGGCGAGGGGAGCTTCACAACGGGGACCCGTGGTGACACCAGCGACACCGACACGTCCTCGGATGGGAGCTCCCTAGCGGTGGCGGCAACATCCGTGCCCCCCGCCTCTACAGGTACAGCCGCCACCCAGCGCACCAGCTCCGCCCTCCCAGCAGCCCCTCAGCCTTTGCTCCGTGCCCGCTCGCCCAAGAAGGCGGGCATCTCCTTCGCCCCAGGCACCTCAGCCCCTGCCCCTGTTACCCCTGCTGCCCTCAGTGAGGAGGTCATTGACCTCCTGAGGACGCTCATTGTTGGGCAGTCTACCCTTTTGAATGCCATCCAGGGGGTAGAGAGGGAGGTGCATCGTAGCAATGCATACCTGGAGGGCATTCATTCGGGTCAGGCTGCCCATCAACGATCGTTCAATTCTCTGGCCTCAGCACTGACGGCAGCCATTGTCCCTGTTTCCAGCCTCCCTCTTCTAACTGCCTCCACCCTGTCTCTGTCTCCTGTTCCTCAGCCTATCCCATCCACACCATCAGACCAGCCTGCACACACCTCAACACCCAAGGGCAGCTCATCCAGACATAAGCACCACAGATCACACAAACATTCACCCAAGCAACACCCAGATGCAGACATGCCAACAGCCACTACCACCTCTGTGTCCCCCACCTCCTCGTCTCCCTCCTCCCTCCCTGTGACGTCTCTACTCACACCTGCATGCACACCACCAACAGCCAGTACTTCCATCACCAGCACACCCTCCATTACAGTCCGCACACGTGCAGTCACCACCCCCACTGCCATTTACACGTCCCCTGTGTCCTCTCCCACTGTGTCTGTCACCCCCTCTTCCAAGACACACAAACGCAGGCAGCCACCCACCCAACAGCCAACCACCTCACGACAGCCTCCAGCCCATGCACCTTCACCCAAGGACAGCACACCTGACTCTCCTACAACCACCTCCTCTTCCTCCACTCCCATAACCACTACACCTACCCTTTACCTTGGTCCTAAAAAACTTTACCTCTCCACTCTTGACCTCTTTCCCTCACCTGACCCACCTCCTCCATCTGCTAAGAGTCCCAAGAGCGCCTCAGCCACCACCAGCCCGGCTTCAAGGGTCACCGTAGTGCAGGGATTTTGGAGTCCCCCCTTTGCCAGCAGTGATACATCGGTCAGCAGCAAGGGGACAGCCAGCCCCCCCCCTGGAAAGAGGACCCGTAAAGTAAGGGGCCGCCGTGAGAAGACTGACACGGCTGCCCCCAAGGACCAAAGTTCTGCCACTTCACCTGCCACAACATCCAGGGGAGGCAAGGCCCAGAGAGCCACATCGAAGGAGGGCAAGGGCAGCAGGGCGGAGAAGTCAGCCAGCGGGAGCGCGGACCAGGAGGGCCCCACAAGCCCCATCCCGGGTGTGAGGGAGGACACCCAAGGGCCCAGGACACCGTCACCGAAGGGTCCAGCAACTGCACGGTCGGAGGGCGACTGAGCAGGGAGTCCTGGCCAGGTCTGACTCCCTTGACTTACAGAACAAGCACCGCTGAACAGGGCCCCGCCGTCCAGAAAGGCACCGCTGAACAGGGCCCCGCCGTCCAGAAAGGCACCGCTGAACAGGGCCCCGCCGTCCAGAAAGGCACCGCTGAACAGGGCCCCGCCGTGCAGAAAGGCACCGCTGAACAGGGCCCGCCGTCCAGAAAGGCACCGCTGAACAGGGCCCCGCCGTGCAGAAAGGCACTGCTGAACAGGGCCCCGCCGTGCAGAAAGGCAACGCTGAAGAGGGCCCTGCCGTCCAGAAAGGCACCGCTGAAGAGGGCCCCGCCGTCCAGAAAGGCACCGCTGAACAGGGCCCCGCCGTGCAGAAAGGCACCGCTGAACAGGGCCCCGCCGTCCAGAAAGGCACCGCTGAAGAGGGCCCCGCCGTCCAGAAAGGCACCGCTGAAGAGGGCCCCGCCGTGCAGAAAGGCACTGCTGAACAGGGCCCCGCCGTGCAGAAAGGCACCGCTGAACAGGGCCCCGCCGTGCAGAAAGGCACCGCTGAACAGAGCCCCGCCGTGCAGAAAGGCACCGCTGAACAGGGCCCCGCCGTGCAGAAAGGCACCGCTGAAGAGGGCCCCGCCATCCAGAAAGGCACCGCTGAACAGGGCCCCGCCAAGACAGGCACCGCTCCGCTGGGCCCTTCCTGTCAAGCACCGCTCCGCTGGGCTCTTCATCTCAAGCACCGCTCCGCTGGGCCCTTCCTGTCAAGCACCGCTCCGCTGGGCCCTTCCTGTCAAGCACCGCTCCACTGGGCCCTTCATCTCAAGCACCGCTCCGCTGGGCCCTTCCTGTCAAGCACCGCTCCGCTGGGCCCCGCCGTCTCAAGCACCGCTCCGCTGGGCCCCGCCGTCTCAAGCACCGCTCCGCTGGCCCCTTCATCTCAAGCACCGCTCTGCTGGGCCCGCCGTCTCAAGCACCGCTCCGCTGGGCCCCGCCGTCTCAAGCACCGCTCCGCTGGGCCCCGCCGTCTCAAGCACCGCTGGCCCAATGACAGTGCCGGTTCTGTGTCGAGCTACTGTTCACGCTGCACTCGGCCCACCCTGCCTCCTCCATTGCCTGTGGAGACTGTTATCCACTTGTGAGACTGTGGCTTTGCACTCCCCAGGATGGCACAGTGGGCAAGCCACCCACTGTAGAGACTTGTGAGACTGTGGCTTTGCACTCCCCAGGATGGCACAGTGGGCAAGCCACCCACTGTAGAGACTTGTGAGACTGTGGCTTTGCACTCCCCAGGATGGCACAGCGGCCATGGTGGCCCCTTCGTGGATCTGGCGTCGTGGACTCATGTGGCTGTGGTGCCCCCCCTTCCCTTCCCCCTGAGGTGCCTGTAGTTTTATCATCTGATGCCCCTGCAGTGTTCTCTCCAACGGACTCAGGTCTCCTGTGTGGGCTTTGCCCATGTGTTGATACACTTTGGCCCATGGACTGTTGAAATTTCAGTGACTGTGCTGGACTTCTTGCCTCTATTTATCGGTTACGCAATGTTTAAACTTGATTTTTTTTTTTTTCATTTTCCTATTTTACCATGACTTCAATGAACCTATTTTATACATAAATTTAGTTTCTCACTTTAATTATATCTTTTCATTATTCCGGGGGGTTTGGGTGGTGTCACTTTGACTTGGTGCTCTGCATTGGTGTGTAGATAGTTGGGGGGTGGGTGTATTGCGTATGTGTGTGCCCGTAACCCTTCCTCCTCCCCCCTCCCCTGTGTCGTAGGTGCGGTACTCACCGTTGTCGTCTGCGCCGGAGTTCGTACTCGTGGTAGATGAGCAGGTAGACGAAAGCAGGTAGGATGTTCAATTCGGGCTCCATGCTGTCCTCTGTCCTCGTGGAGTGTCTAGAGGTGAGCGTTTTCTCGTTCGTAGTCTGTTTCCGCCGTGTTTTTATCGGCGGTGCTCACGCCCCGGAAAAGGTGGCGGATTGGTGAGTTGTGATAGGGTGGGCGGTACGTTGTCTGCCGCCTGCCTGTTGGCGGTGACCGCCACGCTGTTTGTCCGTCCCGCTGTGGCGGTCGGAGTGTTAAAGTGGCGGGCTGTGTTGGCAGTTCCCGCCAGGGTCAGAATTAATTTTTTTTTACCGCCTGCCTGTTGACGGGTTGGCCGCCGCTTTATCACCAACCGCCAGGGTTGGAATGACCCCCTAAATTTTATGGGTAAAATAAAAGGAGAAAATAAACTCATGCAAAAACAAATGAGACCAAATTTTGAACTCTTGAATGATAATAAATAAATTTATCATGAACTGATGTGATGACATAAATAGTAATCAGAAGAGGGATTGTGAGAGTGTGAATTTTCTAATAAGTTTTATTAATAATTTTAGTGTATTAACTTTATGGTGAATTAACATACAAAATGGATGACTTTTGAAAATGGTCACAATAATTCATTTCTGTTCCTAACTGAGCAAAATTCTAACTAAATGTTGTGGTTATTATCCATAGTTCAATGCTTATATAAAAGTGTGCTAGATGGTTTAATAGACGTGTACACAGCTACCCCTAGTGGGTTGCTGCGTAATGTCTTACAAGGCCATGTTTAACCAAGTTCATGCAGAAGTTGAATGTTCTATTGTCTGAAATTGTCACTAATACGTGGTTTCTTCCTCGAGGATAGAAGTGAATGTTGCAAGTGGGAAAGTTTCTTCCTGAGAAGAGAAGTTTAGACTGGATGGAACAATGGAGCTACAGACGAGACAGAAGGGGAAAGGTTACTGTTATGAGTATGTCCTGGTTAATGTGATATCACCACATTTTAGGTTATCAATTAGAATTACTATTGGTTAAATCATAACCACCCCATGTACTGACCAATCACAAGCTTTTTGAAGATTAGTATAACAACCTGAGTAGGATTTTTTTTAGTCAGAATTTTTAGACAGAGAGGGGATTTTTAGACTCTACAGAGGAGATCGTGTGTCCAAGAGTTCCTGTTGATGGTTCGAGTCATACTAGCAGTGTGGGTTTAGCTGTCGCTAGGCCTGATTCTCTGAAGACTTACCTGATGGTGCCCCTTCGCTGACGTAGACTACATGTTGTTGTTCTAAGGGTAATGTACAATATCGTAATGATATATGTGTCTCTTTTGCTTTGCAGGTACCAGCTGCAACTTATAATTTGACTGCGGCATATTAATAATGTATTCTTACAATAATCTAAGATAGTATGTTTTTTTTCCTTAATTTGTATTTCGAAAATCTTTTACATGAAGCCCAACATGTTGATGCTAATTTGTGGTTAGTGAGGGTATTTACTTCAAATGCACAAGATTAATAATGGCCTATTTGACTGTTTGTACTACTGCATACTTTGCCATTTTTACCGATTCCAGTGTTATTAATCAGTGTTATTATTTTGGAGATGATTTGCCTGATTGTTTTGATTAAACTCAGATATATTAGAGGTTCTAATCAGCCATTATTAATTCTATATGCTTATCACTTGTGTTTGACAGTTATTTTTCTGACATTAGCATTGTTTATCTAGGTAAATACATTTTATAATCCTTCTTAATAAACTGGTGTGATTATTGTTTGCGGTTCAAGATCTTTGATTATATTGATTATTGTTAATGATTACATTCCTTATTGATGACATCCCCTCATTCCTATGTCTCTTCGATCCATTGACCTCTTGCTCAGAATCCACTGTTCAGCTTAAGTAATAGCTAGGATTTCGTAGCGCTGCAGCACTATACTAATAGCTCCTAACCAGCAGCAATAGCTGTGTGACAAGGAATACTTTGGGAGGATGACCATAATGGTGTGGTTGAGCCTGGAATCATGTTAGGTGGCCTATACAAGTTGGATGGGAAGCACAGGCAGGCTGTGAAACTCAGCTCGGGCAGGAGGTACAGAACAGGGGAGCTATGAGGACCCCCTTTTTCCGGGGCGGCTCCTCATTCTTTTTCTTAAACTAAGGCTTGCATATCTGCTCCTAATTTAAAAACAAGTAAGTGGATTTGCCTGCTATGAGGCTTTTCTTTTTTGCAGTTCCCAACTTTTAATACCTGTGCCAGCTAGAGACCCAGGCCCATGTTCATGAGCTTTGTGGTGAGAGGACAGTGCATAAAGTCACCTTGTTGCACTGCCCTGCATCACAAGGAAAAGGCAGGAATGCTCAGTATTGATTAGACTACCACAGAGTTCTGTCCTTTCCCCTGCAATGGTGACCTTTAGGTGCCATGGTGCACCATGGTGCAAGAGTGCCTGCATTATCTGCAAGATTGTTTTTGTGCAGGAAGGGGCATTTTTCCTCTTTCTATCTGTGCTTCAGAATACAGCACACAAAGAAAGAGAAAAAATGAGGAGAAATAAAGATATTTCTCATTGTTACGCCTATCCAGGGGAGACATATCTTTTTGGCACATTCCCATGTTTACAAGTTCTTGTAAATCTGGGAATGCATCAATATTTATGTATGTTGTGTGGGAACACCCATGCAACAGCCATGGAAATGCCTTCCAGGTTCACAGTAATGTAACAGAGCGCTTTGTGAATCATTTCCTTACTCAGGATGTATGAAGCCACGCGGAGCCACGCAAGGTGGCCTTGCGTGACTTCATAAATCGCACTGAACTTAAGGTCTGCGTTGCTCTTGCACCACATTGCGTGGTGCAATAGCGATGAAAAACGGGTCATAAATATGACCCTCAATTTCTAATAAACTGCGTTAGGTTTATCATTTACAGAACAGTCAATGGGTTTCTAAAATGTTTCTTTTGTAATATGTTTTGGACTCAAACGAGTCCTGGAGCAATCTTGCACAAAATCTACAAGCCACCTCAAAAAATTAAATCCAACCCATAAATTAGGTTATTATTGTTTGGAGGATCATACACTCGACAGTCTCTCTAGTTTGTGGGTATTTGAATAATGTGATATCCAAGAAATCTCATGATCCATGTTGGCAGATAGAACACTGTTCAGAGACTACAGTCTCTACATTGTTCACAACTCAGTGTTCTGGAGTCAGTGGTGAGGGCAAATGACATATAGGCCCTCATTACGACCCTGGAGGTTTGTAACCGCCAGGGCCGCTGGACGCGGAGGCACCGCCGACAGGCCGGCGGTGCCCCGCAGGGCATTCTGACCGCGGCGGTTTGGCCGCGGTCAGAAAGGGGAAACTGGCGGTCTTCCGCCAGTTTCCCGCTGCCCCTTTGAATCCTCCAAGGCGGCGCAGCTCGCTGCGCCGCCGAGGGGATTCTGACACCCCCTACCGCCATCCTGTTCCTGGCGGTTCGCCCGCCAGGAACAGGATGGCGGTAGGGGGTGTCGCGGGGCCCCTGGGGGCCCCGGCAGTGCCCATGCCAATGGCATGGGCACTGCAGGGGCCCCCGTAAGAGGGCCCCACTTTGTATTTCACTGTCTGCATTGCAGACAGTGAAATACGCGACGGGTGCCACTGCACCCGTCGCACCTTCCCACTCCGCCGGCTCGATTCCGAGCCGGCGTCCTCGTGGGAAGGTTGTTTCCCGCTGGGCTGGCGGGCGGCCTTAAGGCGGCCGCCCGCCCGCCCAGCGGGAAACTCAGAATGCCGGCCACGGTCTTCAGACCGCGGTGCGGTATTCCTGCGGCGCAACTTTGGCGGGCGGCCTCCGCCGCCCGTCAAAGTTGTAATGAGGGCCATAATCTATAGAGAGCTCGCCTGTAGTATTTTATGTTAACAGACCCAAGAAAAAAGTCACAGATCAATGCTCTTGAACCATTGATGAAGACAAATGATGTAGCATCCACAGCAGGCTCTTCTATTACAGCTCACGTTTAAAGGCCTTGCCCTATTTCTGAAAAATAGCTTTTTGCAGTCAACATTGACAAATGACTGGGCATCAAATAACTTTTGTGTTACAGGCTATCACTCCTTTTGTGTTGCAACAGCGACGTCTCCATTTGGGTGAACTAACAGAGGGCTTGGGGTGCTTATTTCACTCAAATTAAGTAATGTAACTACCTCTGACTTGAAGTGTACTCCCTCGTGCCAAATTGTATTAACGTTTATTCCTGGTTCTTTTACTTTCTTCATGATACATTTTTATTTTAACTTCTTTTCTAATTACCCTGCTGAAATCTTTTGGGATCTGGATAGCGATATTGGGGACAT
The DNA here is from genome assembly GCF_031143425.1 of Pleurodeles waltl. Classification (NCBI taxonomy): domain Eukaryota; kingdom Metazoa; phylum Chordata; class Amphibia; order Caudata; family Salamandridae; genus Pleurodeles; species Pleurodeles waltl. The sequence continues at coordinate 724,523,385 of NC_090447.1, forward strand.
TGTATCAAGCCGCAAGGATACAGTGTCTATTATATTGGTGGGAGATTTTAACATCTCTAAATGCTCTCTTCAGGTTGAGAGCATGTGGGGATTTCTCAAGATTGGGAGGGGTAGGATGCATTCCATTTTTTACATACCTTCTATGGATATGTTCTGAATCAAATACTTTTTGAACACCACTTGTTTGTTAATTTTGATTTTGTTAAGGGTAGCACGGGGTGTCAGCCTACTTTCAACGGTAGAGGTGGCGGTCATTTATTGATTTTACTTTTTTTTCTTCACAATGGTCGCACATTCATTAATTCTGTCTTCTAGTTGAAGTGTTCATAACCCAATAACTATGTGTTTGTCCCACCCTAACATTGCCAAGTGTGCCCCTGCTTCTTCTGCTGACCTAGAATATAGCAAAAATAAGGGGTTTCACCTGAAGTGGAAAATTTTGAACCTGCAGAAGTTTCTCACTGACTTAGTAGTTGATTGGAGCAAGGATGTTTTCTGTGGCCTTTGTGATTCAGCTGAGCCATTATTGATTTTGGGTAGCTTTAATATTCAGCGGCAATGTCTAATTCTTTGGTTTGTGAGTTACAAAATGTATCCCCTATCCTCCGGTTTATCAGTGGTTCAATCACGCCTGTTCGGCTGCGGCTCAGAACTTGAAGTTGGCATCCAAGTGCATCCCTAGAAACAATGAGGACATAAGGCATGCCAGAAGGGCCTATAAGTTGACATTGGAACCTAGGAGGAGGGAAATTAGAGAGGAAAACTTGCCAGGACCTTTTATTTGCTGCCAAATCTGGAGACTCCCGGCCATTTTGAGACGTGACTAAATCATGCTAACTTTTCGTCTGACGCCAATGAGATAATTATCTGCCATGTCTCCCCAGAAGATTGGCTGTTGCACTTGTCTGATATTTTTGTGGTAAATTCCCCAAATTACCCTCAAATAGGCCCTACTAATATCGCTTCACCAAGTGTGCATTCCTTTGCCTTCTCTATGTCTAGTAGTAATCTGCCCTCCTTCTCCGTTGACGTGAACAAAGTAACCGTGGCCATTTTAATTAGTAGCCCGGGCAAAGCTCACGGCCCTGCCAGGGCCCCTGTTGATGTCTTTAGGCATAATATTCCCTTTTGGGTTCACCTAATAACAAATTTGTTCTGCGCCATTTTTCAAGCTGAGATACCCAGCTCATGAAGGAAGGCCATTATAGTGCCCATCGTTAAGAAGGGCGACAGAGATAATCCAACGTACTACTACCCGATCACACTTTTGGATTCCTCTGCCAAAATCCATGGCAGGGTGATCCTCTACAAACTGGAGATGTGGAAAGAGGAAAAGGGCTTCCTTTCTGAAGTCCGGTTTTGCTTCCGCCCAAGTGTGGGCCTAGTAGAGCAGTTCCTGAACCTGCTCCTGAGCATGGGGAAATACTTACAGGCTAAGGTTGGCTTATTACATCTGGACTTTATGGACCTTTAGAGTGCATTTGACCTTGTGTATATGGACAGGCTGTGGGACCTTATGGCCAAAGCTAGGGTTGATATTAGCCTCATTAATCTATGAAGGCGTTTACATTGGGACACTTCAGCCCAGGTGCTTTTCGGGCCAAATGGCAAAAGTATGTCTTCTTTTAAAGTCCATCTTTTATATTAAATTCTCTTGGTCAGTTTTTAAATCGAAAATGAACTGACGCGTAACATTGAGGACCAGTCAGTTCCTGTTTTCCTGTACACTGGCGATGTGGTGTTAATGTCACCTTCAGCAAACAGGCTTCAGATCTGGTTGGACTCTTTTAATGATTTCATGGTGGACCTTCATTTAAGGGTTAATCCTGAGAAATACCCGCTCACACACATTCATTATCAATGAGACCCCTATCATGAAAGTTTCAAATTTCAATAATTTAGGGATCTTGCTGGATACACATTTTAATTGGAATATACTCCTAGCACAAATGGGACTTAAAATGGATACAGCTGCTGACCCAATTTTTTAAATTGCTAGGAAGCTTTAGCAGAAACCGGTTAAAGATTAAGGCCCTCATTTCAACCTCAGCGGTCTTTTTTAAAGAAAGACCGCCCAGGTACTGCTGTGCTGAAGACCGCCAGTGCAGGTGGTTTTCCACGCAGCGTATTATGACTGCTGGCAGCCCTCCGTCCTTTTTCTGACGGAGAGCCGCCAGCAGCCATACTGGTGGTCGGTGGGGAAGTGGAGGCTGCTCCACCTCCACTGCCCCGTCATCAGAACACGGCCCATCGAATCACGTCCCATGATTCGGTGTGTCGGTGTTCTGGTGACGGGGAGCTGCCGGCAGAGCAGCCCCCATGGATCCCGTCCCCTCCCGGAGGATCAACGGACAAGGTAAGTTGATCGTCCGTTAGGGGAGGTGGGGTGTTGTGTACGTGCATGGGGGTGTGCGTGTGAGTATGTGGAGGAGGTGTGTGAGTGCGTGTATGCATGCGGGGGTGTGTTGTGTGTATGGGAAATGTGTGCGTATATGTCTGTGTGCATGTGTGCGTGTATGTGTGTGGGTATGTGTGCGGGTATGTGTTGTAGTGTATGTGTGCGTGTAGGGGTGTGTGTATGTGCATGTTGGGGGTGGGGGGTGTGTGTGTGAGCATGTAGGGGGCGGGGTGGGGAGGGGGGCCCTGCCACCTTTAGGGGTGGCAGGGCGGTGGGGGAGACCCATATCAGTGCCAGGGAAGGACTTCCCTGGAACTGATAGTGCCTACCGCCATGGATTTCGTGGCGGTTCCAAACCACCCGAAATCCATGGCGGTATGCAGGGTCCTGATACTGCCGGCGGTCTGGTGACGGCCGTTGGGCTGGAGACCAAAGTCTCCAGCCCAGCGGTCATCACCGCCCTGGCGGTCGGAGTGGGGAACTGGCGGATGACCATGGCGGTAACCGCCATGGTCATAATTCCATTTCTTTTTCCGCCGGCTTGTTGGCGGTTTTACCACCACTTCTCCCCCGTCTGCCAGGGTCATAATGAGGGCCTTAATCTCTTTTTACAAAGGTAAATATCTCTGAGTGGGTGTTTACGGGGCAGGTATCTGTGGGTTTGCCAACTGTACCCACCTACAATCGGTGGAAAATATATTTTTAGCCAGATTATTGGCAGAGGTGAAAAGTACTGCCAAGATTATCACTCATTTGGAGATTGACCTTTCATATATTAAGGATAATGTTAAACTGGAGCTGCTCCTATTATGGATTAAAATTTGGAGTTCTCCATATACCAAACTTTGTCGCTCATTTCTAACTGACTGTTTTAATTTCTACTTTGGTAGTAATATCGCATGGCTGGCTTACGTTAGACTTTTTTTAGAGCTTGGTGTTAAGCATTTTCTTAAGCATCCAATGAAATTTACACCAAGTCAAAGTCTGTGATTTGCTCCCTTATTCAAATTAGGAGCTAGATAATGGGATCTCATAATCCCGAAGGTATGGGCACTGTGTGGCACTATAAAGAGATTACCTCCAGTAATCAGTTAAAGTCTTATTTAGTCTGGATTCCCAACCAGGAGCATTGATTTTACATAACCTGTTTTAGGTTGAGCAGTATTCATTTTTTGATACCCTTTCCACAACAGGGTGGTTGATTTTCCCCACTGCCCTGCTGTGCTTGTGACAATGTGAGTCAGCAATTTTGTATACATTTAATGTATTTTTGTAAATTTTGCTAGTCAAAGTTTTACAATTCTGCAGTCTTTGCCTACGGAAATTTTTTGTCATGCTGTTATCAGCTTTATATGTAATTCCCTTAGGTTTTTGAAACAAATAAGGACATTGGTTCTATTTAATTCCCAGCTGTTTACAATGTATCCCTCATATTATTTGCGTTTCAGATTCCATTGCCTGTTTATCGGCGATCTGTAAGTTGGTCGGGTTTAGTGTATGTCATGTTGACATCACTTTTATGCTTTCTTGTTCCTTTGATCTACGACAGCACAGGGTTACCAGCAAGATCCACAATGTCCAATACTGTTTACACCGTACTTTATTTTACACTGTCTGTATTTTAACCTATCATTCTTAAATGTTATGTTGCTATTGCCACACATCTATGGCCATTCCGGCTGAATAAAGCTTTTGAAACTGATCTGGACTAGGCCACCTATAGAACGTGGAGCTCCCACCTGACCCACTGTTCCCCACCAACATCTCAGGATTGAGGGTTAGAGTCAGATGGATCTTCACATATTATTATGTCCAGAATGAAATATTATAGAGAGATTGTTCAAATTACTACAGAATCAAGACAACATGTAATTGCTAGTGAAACTCTGTAAGTCTGAAGTGAATTAATATATTTTATGCCCCTTCTGTGCTGCTTGAGTAGATACACAAGTTTGAAGAAAGTGAGGCTGCTCAAGAGGCAGTTTAGTCTCACCTAGAAAAATAACCCTTTAAGACTCCAACACATCCTTCCATCCCATATAATGTAGATATCATAAATGAAGGTATATACAGGTGAATTTCAGCTTCTCATGCCTACTAAGGAGTCTCTCTACCGCGATGTAGGCTGCCACACAAGTCAATAGTGTAGTGTCTTGCATGATTTAGAACAGAAACTTTCTGGCTCTCAGCAGACTCCGCATGAGTCTGATGTAATCACTAGAATAGAACGCAATGAAAGCTTGGTTTAGGATGTTGAAGATCACAGGTACACACATAGGAATAAAGATGTGTGATTTACAACTCCATGTGTGGCCTAGTCGTTTAGCATGCACAGCGCTGGGAAAGACACTACAAATAGCACCAAAAAACAAAGTTGAGTCAAAATGTAGATAAGCAACTAAATAATTATATGTATGCGTAACAGTGGCTCAATTGTGTCTTATTTAAACCTGATACATTACATTTATGAGCAAAAGAAAATGGACTCATCACAATTAGAGTGGCTAAAACAATTCACAAAGCCAGCCTATAAACTCAATTATTTTAAGACCAGAAGGTTAAGTATAATCAAAAATGTATTCAGTGCCCAAGTGATCCACAGTGAACAAAAATTAAAAGGGAATTTAAGTGTGTATATATACAGTAATAGCGAAAGAAAGTCGTGGAATTCAAGCAGTATGTGCCATTATATGTTACATTGCTATATTCCTCATCAAATGAGTCCATACCCCGTCTATCCGTTATAATAATGACAATGACGTTTCAAGCTTGGCATTGATTTTCAAGGTCATTATAAAATTAAACACACAATTTCACTTAAAAATAATTCTTTTAAAAGGATTTTATAGAATGCGATAAATAATTGTCTTAATTGGGATTGGTTGGCAATAAATAAAGCACTTGGACTGGACCTTGAGAACAAAAGGAAATTGAGCGGAGCTAGTAAGGGCAATACCCACTTGCCACTTTGGTGGGTCATCATCCTCTTGTTGAAGTAAGCCTCAGCAAGGCCTACTAGTGCAAGGGGTTCACCTTTCTCTGCACAAAGTCCTTAGACCATGTAGGAAGAAGTTGGCACAGGAACTGAAATAAAAGACAAAGTTTATTAACCTCATGAGGTGGTACTACAGTTCAAACAGCACCCTTAGGTAATGTCTGAAGTAGCACACTGAACTGAGAGAGCATGGTCCTTTTATACCCACGCAGGGGCTAAAAGGAGGTGGTACAATTATATAAGCAAGACTTGTATACATGTAAGGTCATGTGGAAAATGCACAGTCGACAGGTAGGAGGAGTTAACAGTTTTCAAGGACTAACAGCTGCAGACCTTACTGAGCATGTGCGAAAGTGGGAGATGCTAAATATAACTTGTCACTAGGCAGATTTCAAGAGTAGTTAACAGAAAGGAAGGACAGAGCACATGGTGAGCACATGGCAGCATGTGGCAGAGAAAATGGCTGCCATGAATACAAAATGGATTCCGCGAAATGTTCACAATAGTTACAAACACAGATGTCTTCCGCTAATGCTAAACTACAACAGACGACCCTTTCAGCATTAGCTGAAGACATTCGTCTTTCTGGGATAATCTAAATGTTCATCTTGTAAATTTATGCTCATCATTTCAGCTATTTCTTTATCTAACATATGTTGTGCTTTCATTTCTGTAATATTTCTTTTGGTAGGCATACAAGCAGTAATACACATAGAGCAGAACATTGGACCACACTGAATACAGATACAGCATGTGAAAAATATTGCAATCATTACACACAGGATAGTCAGTAGTTTCCAGCCCCAGTCGGAAACAAGAGCCCAAAACCATCCAGAAAAAGTCCAAGTACCAGTCTCTGTGTGGATTTCTGCAGCAATTTTATGCAATTTAGATATTGCTTCATATACTGAAGGTGAGTGATCAGGAATGAAAACACAGCAACTACTACCGATGATGCAACATGCACCACCTCGGTCAACTAATATTACATCTAGTACCATACGATTTTGGAGCGCTACAATCCTCGCAATTTGGAGCTCCTCAGTAATATTACCAAGTGCCAGAGCTGCCTGATTGGTAACAGCTTCCACAACCCTAGTCAATCGTCTCACTTTCCTACTGTTTAACGCAGCACCCACAAAGGGGAACAACCCTAAATTAAAATCAACATATTGTTGCAGGCTAGTATCCGTTTGGTCTACCTCATTTGTACTTATTGCCTTTTTATATCTATTGTTAATGATGTCATTGAACAGTTTTAAATCTCGGTGATATGATGCAGGGGCCCAAAACACAGGGGGTAAGAGAAAAGATACATAACACACACCTGACCACCCAACAGGTAGTTGTTAATATCCATAGTTACCACAAACAAAATATGTATTATGTGAAGCTGTAAAACTACTATTATTTACACCCTCAATAGTTAAAATCAAGGTACAATCGCTTATCCCTACTGGAATTCGCCCAATGCTACGTATACATAAATCTGCTTTAGTTTTTGTAACAGAAATCACATATTGCTCTTTCTTGTCAGAGTCTCTTATATTTGTGAAGACATATGGTATTGAAACATTGTCCGGTTGATACTCTTCCCATTCCCATTTAGTTCCTTTGGCTTGGGGATACCCATCTTTGTCTTGGTAGCATACTTTGTTAAGGCGAAAAAGAAGTCCGCCCTCTGTACGTTTTCCAGATGCAAACAAAAGCGTGTACCAAGCTTGACAAGAACCATTGTGTGAAAAAGGAAGAGGAATGAAAGGTGTTCCTCCTTTCTTTTGATGCGCAGGTATCATTCCACATACCCAACAGTTAGTAGTATTTGTTGCATTATGAGTATGATGCAACATCTGAATTAAAGTATTATTGAAGTACGATTGACGGTGCTTCTGCTCCTGATAGGGAAGCGTAAAGTAATAGTGATCCTCTGGTACCGGAGTAGTGGCAACAAAAAACTCACGAGCAGGAGCCTTCTTTTCAACAAACCAGGTGATTGTTGCTGTAACCACCAAAACAACAACAAACCCCATAGTACTAATGATCAGTTTGTTATTCATTTTAGCAACAGTGATACTCGACCCTTTCAGAAATGGATTAAAAACAATCGTTGGAGCTCTTATCCCTTGGCAGCCGCTGATTTCTTCACCACGGGCCAAGACGGGTGTCACTACTCTAATGCATGGCTGATCCCCCCCCCTTGCCACATTGGCTCTCCGTTTCACTAACCCAGGGTGGTAGCTCAACCAGTTTGTTTAAAAAAAAAATCAGATTCTTTCCTCGGTCTCAAATTATATCGCGACACTCCAGAAGTCGTATGGTCCGGGAAGACCTCTGCAGATTCGTCAGGTGATATAGCACGGCCTTTCTCCGTAGTCAAAATCTCTCAATGATCAGTCCGCACAGCAGGTTCCACCAAGGTAGGTAGCACTCTCTTGCAGTGAGTACTATGGACCCAATTCTTTCGGTTCGTCACTCGAACTGCTGTCCTTGTCGCAAGGAGCACCTGTTCTGGGCCTCGCCACCTTGGTTCCAAGCTGCTTGATTTTTCAAAAGACTTAATCATCACCTGGTCACCAGGTCGGAGTTCATGGCCTTCACTTGTAGATCTGTCAGGAAGTGCTTCTCAAACCTGTTGATGAATAGAAACCAAATTGTCGGTTAACTGTGCCAAATAATCGTTCATCAGGACACAAGGTACATCATATACAGATTTTGGCTTAGGAACTCCCCAAATATTCATTGGCCTCCCGAATACAATTTCATAGGGGGTCAGGCCTGTTCGAGAGTGTGGCACTGACCTAATAGACAATAATGCCAACGGTAATGCATCCAGCCAAGTTAAGGATGCGGAAGCCTGTATCTTCGCTAACTTCAGCTTCAAAGTAGCATTATACCTTTCCACCAACCCTGCTGATTGTAGGTGGAAAACCGCATGGAACTTCTGTTTGATCCCTAATCCTTTCAGGACATACTTAATAACTTCCCCAACAAAATGAGGTCCGTTATCACTCCATAAAAGTCTGCAAACACCAAACCTAGGGAAAAATTCTTTCAAAAGCACCTTTGCTGTGGTAATGGCAGTATTATCCTTTGTGGGGTACGCCTCTATCCATTTACTGAAGGCACAAACCACCACTAAGACATACTTTAAATTGTTGCAGCGTTCAAGCTGAATGTAATCCATTTGTAGAACTTCAAAAGGTGCAGTTGGTGTAGCAAACCCTCCCGCAGGAGTACGTGTCCCTTTTCCAGGATTGTATTGTAAACAGATCAAACAAGACTGTACTACTCTCTTAGCTGTACTGGAAGTTTCTGGATGCTCCCAAACTTGCGTAAGCAACTTCGTTATTGTTGAAGCTCCAACATGTGCCAGCCCATGTGCCATCTGAACCATAGGTTGTACAAAAGCTGTAGGCAATTTCCATTTATCCATCTGCTTATTCCGCCAACAGCCCTCATCATCCAATTCTCCATCTTCAGACCATTGCTCACATTCTTTCACAGAAGCAGATTTCTGTATATCTAATACGTCTTGTCTAGCATTATGCCAACGTTCAGCTTGTGACTTCACTACATACACAGAAGTAGTACTTCGCTGCATCGCAGTCTCACGTGCTACGCGGTCTGCAAGAGCATTACCTTGCCCTCTCTTATCGGTCACTTTCTTATGTGCACTACATTTCACAATAGCTAGTTTCTTTGGATATGTCAATGCAGTCAAGAGGTTATGCACTAATTCTCCGTGCATTATCTGCATCCCGTGGGATGTGAGAAAGCCTCTCTCCTTCCAAAGCAAACCAAAATCATGAGCCACTCCAAAAGCATAGCGGCTGTCTGTATAAATGTTCACACTTAAGTCAGTACTAAGCTCACATGCTCGTGTCAAAGCTATTAGTTCAGCTGCTTGAGCTGACTTCTGTGGTATACGAGCTGTCTCCACTACCGTGTGTATTGTGGTGATTGCATATGCAGCTGAGGTCGTACCATCTGGCAACTTCAAACAAGACCCATCAACCCACAATTCCCCGTCTACATCTAAAAGGGGCGTATCTTGTAAATCAATACGACCCTTTGTCTGTTCTTCGGTAATGAATATACAATTATGTGACTGAGGCTGAGTCACCAGATATGGCAACAAAGTGGCTGGATTTAGTGTTGCACATCTCTTCAGTGTAATGTGAGGAGCCAGCAATGTCAACTCATAGCCTGTGATACGGGCGCTAGTTAAATGTTGTGTCTTTGTTTGATTTAAAAGAGCATCAACCGCATGGGGTACTAACACCAACAGCTTATGTGACAAAACTATCCCTTCACTCTGACGTATTGACACAGCTGTTGCGGCAACTGAACGAAAACACCCAGGCAACGCTCGAGCGACAGGATCAAGTACTGCTGAAAAATATGCACAGGGACGCTGCTTATCGCCATGTGTCCGTAATAAAACTAACAATGCACATCCATCTTTCTCATGTACGTAAAGTGCAAAAGGCTTCATGTAATCTGGAGTACCTAACACTGGTGCGGAACAAAGGGCTTGTCGCAGCTGCCTGAAAGCAGTCTCACATTCATCTGTCCATGGGAGGGGCATTGGAGTATCTTTAGTCAAAAGTGCTAGCAAAGGTTTGACAATGTGTGAAAACCCTAATATCCATTGCCTACAAAAAGAAGTAAGACCAAGGAAAGCCCGAACATCTTTCTGAGTAGAGGGTACTGGTGTGTCTAAAATTGCTTGAATACGATCTGATGTAAGTGCACGGCCCTCCTTAGACAAAAGGTGACCTAAATAGGTTACCTTTGGTCTACAATATTGCAATTTCTTTCGTGACACTTTATGATGGTGTGAAGCAAGAAAAGAAAGTAAGGACAAAGTCCACTTTTCACATTGCTCAGGGGTATCAGCCGCCAACAAAATATCATCGACATATTGTATGAGAGCCACACCTTCAGGCAAAACAAAAGAATCAAGTTGTCATTTTAACGCTTGACTATAAATACTTGGACCAAACAAATATCGGCTGTCAGGATGAATAGGGATCGAAAAGAAAGCATTCTTCAAGTCTATCACAGAGAACGTAGTTGCTGTCGGGGGAACCAAAGTGAGGAGTGTTGTGATGTCAGATACCACAGGATATTTGTGGTATCACAATCTTATTGACTTCTCGTAAATCAATAATGAATCGGTAAATCCTAGTATCAGTATCCTTTTTCAGAATAGGAAGAATCGGACTGTTACAAACATTATACAGAACTTCCTCAACAACTCCAACTGCAATAAGATCATGCACAATTCGTGTGAGTGCTTCTTCGCCCTCCTGTGAAATTTTGTATTGAGGCAAACGTGGCAATACAGCTCCCTCCTTGACACTAATATGTACCGGTGGAATAATCATTTGTCCCACATCAGTATCTGAAGTAGCCCACAAAGTACTAGGGAGTGAAGCTAATGCAATATCCTCTTAAACAAGACAAACTCTTTCCATCACAGGATGATTATCATTTAAAATAACATGCACCCCTTCAGGAGAGCATCGTATTGTAGCCCTGAAATACTTGAGCATATCAAGACCCACAATATTGTCTGGTGTATTTGGAGAAAGCAAAAATGGACATGGAGCAGTAAATTTATCAACATGAATTCAAGTGGTTGTGACAATGGGCTAGGGGAAGGTGTTCCATCGAAACCTATCGATGTAATGGTTAAGCCAGACAGGGGAGCCCTTGGAATCAATTGTTTATACAAGGCGCTACGAGTAGCTCCTGTATCAACCAGAAACTGATCAGTAGAACCCAAAACATGTGCTGTAACATAGGGACCCCTCTGATCTACTGGAACTTCAACTGATTCCTTACCCCATCCTAGGCAATCCTATGCATAAGCAGAAACTTGGAAATCAGGCTGCACATAGTTAGACATCTGGTATTGGTTCCGTCTATCAAAAGTGTTAAACCCATCCTGCCCTTGTACATTGGCATCAACCCTAGCATGATCATTTGTGCTTCTTCTTGGTCCTGAATATCCTGAGTGATTTCTCATTTGTCCCCGACCACGTGAACACTGCTGAACACGTAGTGCTGGACAATCGGCAGCCCAATGCCCAAATTTCTTACAATACGCACACTGATCAACAGACAAATTTGAACGAGTGTAAGAAGAACCATAAGATCCACGTCCACCTCTATCACTACCTCTAAAAGATGGACCATAAGCTTGAGCCAACATAACCTTCGTCTTAAATTAAATTCTTTAATCTTTTTATCCTCGCTACCTTTTGCTTCTAATTCCTGACGGTCATAATACTGAGCCATAGTCAAAAGAGAAACCGGAGTAGAGGTAGTCCATGAACTTTCACTAGCTTTTAGACGACTAGCTATTCCTGGTAACAGATTTGCGACATATTTATCGACAAACAAATGTCTGCCAGTATCATCTGACAATAACTGACCGCTAAAATCATGAAATGCTTCTTCAAAGCGTGTGAAGAAATCAGAGACCGATTCATCTGCCTTTTGTTTACAAGACGCTAAAACAGTCCAATCTATCTTTTTAGGGGGAATAATCGTTTTTAACTTAACTGATATGGCTGCAGGAAGATCTAGAATCAACTGATATGGCTTTTTCGCAGGTTCCCTATCCCCGTCCATCTGTTCTAATTCTTTCCATGACACCCCAAAAACTGCACGATCATCAATTTTACGAACAGTTCTCCACATATCTGGCGGTAATATCAATCCGAAAAATAAATCAATGTCAGCCAAAGTCATAGTACAAGAACTAATTGCTCCCTCAACTTCCTCATAAAAGGTGGCTGGATTTTTCCGTGGGTCAGGTAATGCTGTTTTAAGTGCCAATACATCTGCCCTATTCCAAGGAGTGTACACACAATTATAAATAAAATAACCCTTAGCATCAACAGAAATTTTATCATCACTTGTACCCAATCCTTTAGGAGGAACATACAAAGGTGTAGCCTCCCGCATTGGTTTCGCGTGAACTATTATAGTCTTATCTGTTCCGAAGATGGAAGCTTGCACCCCACCGGTCTGAGATGTCCGTGCAACTACATCCACAGCCCTTTTCTCCTCTTGCAAGCGGACTATCGTAACACATAATTTTACCAACCGCCTGATTGCATCAGCCACCTGGGAGAAAACAAAAAGACCATCACGCATTTGCTTATGATCAGCTGCTACATCATCGGGCTCTAACTCATCATAATATTTCCGATATAGTTCAATAACTTTTGAGCCAAATGCCTCAGTTAAATATAGCTGCTCCTTTTCCGTCCACCCTTTCATGTTGTCTAAAAGTTCAGAAGCAGAGACAACGCTACGAATTGTTTTACGAGCAATAGATCTAAGCTCAGACGCACGGTCAGCAGGCAACATAGAGCGACTGTCTCGCATCTTCTGTTGCTCCGAACTGGAGACCTTAGCTAACTCATGAGGGGCAGAAGGGACGACATACGGAGGTGGAGGGCGATCTAGTAACAATAAATCATCATGTGGTTTATTAAGGATAGGATAGAGAGGTTGCCTAACGTGTATTGGCCAGTTACCTATAATTTACGTTCTTTCTCTTCTAGCTCCTTTAAGTCATTTATTTCTTTCTTTCTCTTTTCCAATGCTTTCACATATACATTCTTCCGCTGCTCTTTCTCAAGCAAGGCTTGCTCACGCTTCACTCGTCCACGCACTTCTTTCTCCCACATTCGTACACAGTCAAACATATCTTGCCTAGACTTTCGCTTACACATACATTGTTCTACATACTCAATCTTTTCGCAAATCAAATGACCCATGCATAGGCCAACGTAACTCAGGATCCGCACGAGTATATTTCTTCCATAATGTGCTGTACATTATAGAAGAAAGACCATGTTTAACATACATATCTCTATTTGGTGTCCCCTCTGGGGGTGCCGGTTGCGATTCTTCCTGTCTCAAATTGGTACCATTACAAAAGCAACACATCCTACGAAGTGCGCTAAAAACAGGCATGCCAAAAATAGTGCAAAATATGCAATATTATAATCAAAGTAGCACTTAAGGTGCCGTTCAAATCAAAATTAAATTGGAGAAAATTCTCCTCATTACCTGCCTATATAAATTGCAATTTATATATCAATTCAAAGAATACAAATTGACTAGTCACCCAAAACACGAGAGCCACAGTGACCCAGGACCTCCTCGCATTCAGAAGGCTCCTCAAGACCTGGCTCTTCGACCGCTAAATCAGCAGCGCTCCCCCCCCCCTCAGCGCCTCGAAACCCTGACGGGTACATAGCGCGCTTTATAAATACTATGATTGATTGATTGATTGATTAAGTAGCGCTAAACTACATTACCAAACAAAGGCATCAACAAACCCACAGCAAGTGCTGTAAAACGGCTCTTACCTATCACAGAGTGTCCAGGTTCCAACTGCCAAGTTCTAAAATCGAGCAAATGGTCACTGCATGACGAATGAACAAAAAGGATCTCAGTCGAGGACCGGCGCCACCTGGATGGTCATATCAGAAAGAAGGGAAAAACGCTGTGGTTGCCAAGACTCGGGTCTCCTCAGGCATTGATCGTCCGCAGCGAGATCCCAATCCTTTGTCGCGACCAATCCGTTGGGCATCCGAGTCACCGATGAGTCCCTGTTCGGGCGCCAATTTGTTGAAGTAAGCCTCAGCAAGGACTACTAGTGCAAGGGGTTCACCTTTCTCTGCACAAAGTCCTTAGGCCATGTAGGAAGAAGTTGGCACAGGAACTGAAATAAAAGACAAAGGGCCTGATTCT